>NC_049239.1:46922387-48271263 GCF_011100685.1 Canis lupus familiaris | reverse complement strand
GGTGTCCAGGACGGATCCACATTTAGCACAAACGAGTCAAGAAGAAATAAAGACCCAAACAGTCCCATAACCATGAAAGAAACGGCACCAGAAGCTACAAATCTTTTCAGAAGGCAAATATGAGGCCCAGATGGCTTTCAGAGTAGGGCCGACCCATCGTGGGGGGAGCAAATAATTCCAATCTGAGCTATGTATTCAAAGGAAAGAAAGAGATACTCTCCAGTTTTGGTGAGCCTGGCATAAGCTTGATCCTAAAATCAAGAGAAGGAAAGTATTATATGGGAAATTTATAGCAAATCCTACTCATGACCTTGGATGCAAAACCCCTAACTGAAACGTTCATGTTAGTATTAAAAAGCTTCATGCGTCGTGACAGGTGAGGTTGTCCTGGGAACCTGAAGCTTGTCTACTAGAAAATCAGTTAATGTAATTAATTAGCAAAGGAGAAAAGCCACACAATTTTTTTAAGTGATGCACAAAAGCCCTTGATAAAATTCAATATTCATTTGCAATTAAACTGAAATCTCTTGGCACGCTAGGAAGGGAATGAAATGCTTTAACCTGATACACTGCATGTCCAAAAAAATCTAGAGTCAACAGAAATTTTGAAAGCATTTCTTTTAAGATCAGGAATGAGACACATACTCCTGCTATCATTGCTTCTAGTGAACGCTTTATTAGCAGGTCCTACCCAGCAGAGAGAGAAAGGCGTAAGAGATACAACCAACAGATAAAAGATGGGAATTAATAAGAGAATTCTGCAAGCTGGCTGAATAAAAAAAAAAAAAATCGATATGTCGAAGTCAGCTGCATTTCTAGCCACGATCAGCAGATGTAATGTTGAAAAATACACCACGAAACGACAAAAATTCAACCACCTAGGAACGAATCTAAAAACGTCGCAGAAGCTCTTTATGGAGACAATTATAAAATCCGTTTGAAAGACATTAAAGATGACCCAAATAAGGGGAGAGATAGATCACGTTCTTGGGTGGGAAGACTACTGTAAAGAAGTCAGATCTCGGGCTGCCCGGGTGGCTCAGTGGTGGAGCATCTGCCTTTGGCTCAGGTCATGATCCTGGGGTCCTGGAATTTAGTCCTGCATCGGGCCCCCCGCAGGGAGCCTGCTTCTCCCTCTACCTATGTCTCTGGCTCTCTCTGTGTCTCTTATGAATAAATTAGAAAAAAAAAAAAAAGAAAAGAAGTCAGATCTCTCCAGTTTGGTCTATTCTGGGTCAATGCACGTCTAATAAAAATCCCAACAGGGTTTATGTGTGTGCATGTGTGTAACTTGGTAAACTGAATGAAAAAATATATACGGAAGAGTAAAGATCTTAGAATTGCTAAAACAACCCTGAAGAGGCAGAGGGGGGATGGGACGATGGGACTTATTCAAACAACCTTGAGGCAGTGCTGGGATACACAAAGGCACCCATGACCGCCCAGGACCAGGCTGCACCCATGTGCACGAACAGCTCATGACTGCGCCAGCACTGTAGGTCTCGGAGACGTGCGTCTTATCCCACAAATGATGCCGGGAGAACAGGCTCTCCACATGGGGACAGAGAGACTGGATCCCAACCTCACACCGTACACATACACAGAAATGAATTCCTGGATTAAAGACCGACATGTGCGAAAGGCAAGCTGATTAGGTTCCCACAAAGTGAGGCTGGAACATATCTTTATGAACTCTTGGGAGAAAATAATTTTTTAAAAAGATCTTATTTATTTGAGAGAGAGTGAGAGAGCGTTAAGAGTATGTGCAAGTAGGGGGAGGGTCAGAGGGCGACAGAGGGCGAGAAATCCTCAAGCAGACTCTCCACTGAGTGCAGAGCCTGATGCAGGGATTGATCCTGCGACCCTGAGATCACGACCTGAGCCAAAATCAAGAGTCGGACGCTCACCTGACTGGGCCACCCGGGTGCTCCTGTAGTTCCTTAAATATGGCACAACAGGTGTATAATTTTCCCCAGAGGAAAAATTTGATAGATTTATCTACCAAGGACTTCTCGTCATGAACAGAGTGAAAGGGCAAGCTGACGGAAGTAAACAGCACATATAATAAGCACAAATCACCAAGAAAACGATAAACAACCTACAGAAAACTAAGGCAAAACATGAGAGCAAGCACTACAACGAAAAGGGGCTCTGAGGGATCCACGTTTGGAAAGATGCTCGAGTGCACGAATCCTCAGGCAACGCAAACCGTGGCACCCCCAGTGGATGGCCACACGGTGCCCCCGGCCTGGCCTCAAAGCAGAAGGGCGCCTGGAGGGACTGTCGGGACAGCTGTCTGCCACCACCTGGGAAAGCGGGACGCGCAGACCCCCCGTGATGCAGCAGCTGTTCTAGCAGGTGGACACCCGCACACACGTGCAGGAGTGCTCGGGGCTGCCCCGTCTGTGGCCACAATGCCCCGGAGGCCGCCGACCGTCCGCCAGCAGGAGAACGGACACTCGCAACGGTCGACATCCACAGTACCAAGCCCCAAACTCCCAAATCACAAAAGCTGGGAAAACAAAATGCATTTTTGTGGGTAATTCGATTGGCGGCACAACGTGGTGTGAACAGACCAGGGGGCACCGCTCATCTGTGTTTATCCCAGGTAGCGTGAACACCCACGCGGCTGGGATTGCACAAAATACACAGCCTCTAATATTTTTATGAAATTTACTTTCTAGCGTAAAATGAATATATGCATGATGTTATCATCTTTGTTCTGAAATGCACTGGGCCCCGCGGGCTCTGGGTGAGGGACTAAGGACCTGTCTCTTCCCACGGTGGAGCCTTCTGTGGCTGGGAAAACAAACACACACCAACTACACACACCTATGAGAACAGACCTCAAAAGAATAACGACGAGCTGCAGGGGCAAGCAAGCTGCCGCAGAATCCAGATGGCAAAATCCCATCTGTATGACGTCGGGAGCAGGCAAAGGTGGGCTCTGTGTGGTGATGGAGACACAGGTAGGAGAGGCAGCGGCGGGGGGATAACCCACAGGCAAGGGCCCTGCTGTCTCCCCAGCGTGGCCCTTGGGACAGAACCCGTCACCGACCAGCAACGACCACTCAACCTCTACCAGTCCAGGCCTGGTCAGCCGGTGAACCCCAGCTGTCAGCTAGGAGCAAGCAGGGGGCTGTGGAGGTCACCCCGGGGTCGCTCCTGAGGCCCACCCTGCACTGCTCCTCAGCTGCTTCTCCCAGCACAGGTGCAGGGTCCCCCCGACTGCCCCGTGCACGAGGCCAGGCCCCCAGATCCACTCCGGTGGCTGGTCGGCCCATCCATGGCTGCGGTGCCTCCTGACCCAACACCTTCCTTCCGTCCCCTCTCCCCATGGCAGCCACGGGGTCTCTCAGGACCGAGGGCCAGCCCAAGGCACAGGGGCCCAGGCCCTTCCCTCATCCCTGCAGGCTCCTCTTCTGGGGCTCACGCCTTCTCAGACCTTTCCCGGGTCACGGAGGAAGTGTCACCTCCTCCAGGAAGCTCCCTAGGCTCACCTCCCCAAATCGCCCAGGGCCCCCCATTACCGTCTCCATGCCCTGTCTGCTGCCTTCCTGGCCTTCTCACAATGCGTGCTGTTTTCCTTCCTTATTTGTTTTCTGCCTCCTTAATCGACGAGCTAACTTTTTGAGAACTATTTCTGTTTTTGTCACTGCTGTAAACCCAGAGCGCACCAAAGCCTTCACTTAGTAGGAACGCATATGACTCTTGAGCAGACGAACCACTAATGATGAGAACGACACCAAGGAACAGAGAGGTTGTATGTTGCCTAAGGTCACACAGCTCGTACGGTCCTAGAAGTGGGATCCAGGGCAGGCGCTTCCTCCATGCTGTGCAGCATGTCCTGGGCGAGTCCTGCCCCCACCTGCACCCCCAAAGTTTTGTGTTTTCACAAAAGTCCAAGAGGCACTGGGAAAACAGGGCAGCTGGGGGGGTTCCCTGGAATGTCCACCCCATCTTCCGTCCTCACAGCCTGCCTGGCAGGTGAGGACACATGCTCAGGGCCTTCTGCTCATAGGGAGCCCTCCTCCATCCCCGGGGAGATGCCATGCCCACCCCCAAGACGCTGGCGGCTGCAGAAATGCCGAGCAGATGGTCGTCAGTGCCCCATGGAGAGGGTCAGAGAAGCACATCAACCCAGTAATATTACTTATGCAAATATTTAAGCTGCGACGCACAAGTAAAATCGAAGGGCACGGGAGGGATGCTCGCTGCTGCTGGCCAGCTGGGGTGTGCAGGGAGGAGGGGGAAGGCGGCCAGCAGGGAGGCTGCCCCTGCAGCTGCCACCGCAGCTGGATGGACCTCCCGCCATCTCCCCGCTGCGATGAGCACCACGGAGCGGCAGTCCCACTCAGGCGGGGGCCTGGGTGCTGATGGACTTGAAACTGGACCCCCGTGAAGCCGGCGAGTGCACACCTGTGACCTCGGCCACCAAGCACTGGGGAGGCGGGTGCGGTGCCCTGGGCACTCACGACAGGGCTGTTGGCCCGACCCCAGGGCAGCAGTTACCTCCCGAGAAGGAACAGGGCTGACGGACACGCAGGGGAGGGGATGCTGCTCCCAGGGCAGGAGAGCAGGTGGCCTGACGTGGCCTGGTGAGCACGGTCCACAGGCTGGTGTCAACCCCCAGCCCCACCTACGTACCCCCTGGCCCCTGGAGGCTTCCCATGCTTGCCTGCACATAGACACGGGGGATCCCTGGCAGGCACAACTGCCAGAGGGGTCTGGGGACCCTCTGCCCTCTGAACAGTTTGGACAGGCGAATCCAGTAGTGTCTTTGGGTCCGGGGTCACCTGGAAGAGGTGTTGCTGGCATTCTGGGGCGGGGTGGGCACCCAGATCACAGCCGCTTCATGGACGGGGCCATTCAGCTCGGGAGGTGGAGGCGATGGGCTTGAGGGCCCGGGCGGCGGTCGCTGTGTACGGTGAGGATGAAGGTGCCGGAGGCGGTGGCGAGAGCTTCTCCTACACCGTGTGTGACGTACTAGCTGCTACATGTGCGTATCTACATGGATGCTGAATACATCAACGTCCGTGCGCCTCTATAGCCAGGCCCCCTGGATTCTCTCAACAGCCGCCCGCTGGGCCATCATCCCCATTCCACAGATGACAAACTGAGGCCGAGATGTGCCGGCACGGGTCGAGGAGGGATTCAAAGCCCAGAGGTCTGGCTCTGGCCGCTCGCCTCATCCCTGCCTGCCTGCAGGGTGGTGGGCCCAGGGGAGGCACGTGTGTGTACACATGCACACGCGCGTGGCAGGCACGAGGGCGACGGGGCGGGCCCGGCGGGGGCGGCTCCCAGTGGGGGTGCGTGCTGGAGGGCCCGCGGGATGAAGAACGGCGCTCTGCCCGGAGGCCCCTTCCAACCAGCCACACCCTCATGGACACGCCAAGTCCCAAAGTAAGAGCAATTATTATTCCGGAAGGTGTTCGTGCTCCGAGAGGCGGGGTCACAGTCCCGTGTGCCATGGGGTGGGGACAGCCCCGTGGGCGAGCTGTGTGCGCGCCAGGCTCGGGGCTCGGATGTGGCCTGAAAGCTCCCGCTCGGGATGCCCCCCCCTCCTGGGGCCACTTATTTTTAGGTCAGACAGTCGACACCTGAGCTTCCCTAACGCCGCCAGCCTGTCACCTCCTGGCGCTGGGCGAGCACGCGGGGACCAAAGAGCGGTGCCGGGCGGAGCTCCCGCGGAGCTGTTCGTGGCCGGCAGCCTCCGGCGACTTTATTTTTAGCAATTTCCACTCCAGCGACTGCTCGGGGAAAGCGCAGACGTATCGGGAACCCTTCCACATCATACTTTCTTCCAAGGAGGCGGACGGAGGCGCAGAATACAGAGTGGCTCCCCGGCCCCCCGGGTGCAGGGCACGAGCACCAGTTACGGACGCAGGTTTTCTGACCCATCCTGGAGCCAGAGCAGGGGGAGCCCGGCTAACGGGATGGCGCTGGGCCCAGGCCGGCAGGCAGGCTGGCTCCGGCCCGCGGTCCCCGGGGCGGCCAGGCTGTGAGCCTGGCACCAAAGTGACGCTCCTGTCTGGACCGGATCCCCGAGAAATGTGGCACTTGCTCTGGTGACGTCCCCCCGCCCACTCCCTCTGCAGGAAGCACGGAGCCGTCAGGAGGGATCGCAAGATCTAAGCCGTCCCTCTGAGACAATCCACGGTCTCCTCCCTCCCTGGGAGAGATGGGGCGGTGAAATGTCATCACTCAGGAACTCGGGGGGGGGGGAAAGAACCGCCGGTGGGCTGGGGGTCCCCGAACGGGCTGCTTCTGAGGGCCCCAGTGAGAAGGGGGATGGCTGGCCCGGGGAGCCACCCAGATGCCCTCACGCACCCAGCGGGAAACCGGCCCATTCCCATGTTGGAAACCACCTCCCTCTCCTCTCTTGGCACCGGCACTGAGGACGGCCTCGGAAGCCCAGTGCCGAGCTGCCACAGTGCTTTTGCAGGTGCTGTTCTGACTCCTCTGAACACCCTTCCCCCACCGCTCCCATCGAAGACACTCCTGCCCACTGTCTACAAATCCTAGCTTGCATGTACGACCTTCATGTGCAAGTTGCCTGGGATCTTGTTAGAATCCAGAGTCTGACTCAGCAGGTGCTGGGTGCAGCCAAGCCTGCATTTCTAACAGGTTCCTGGGCCACATCTGGAGTTCAAGGTTCTGGAGCCCTGGCTACGTCATTCTTCCAGCACCCTGCCTGCAGACATCCTCATGCATCGTGGGTCACACTGCCCCATACTGACCCCCGGCCATGCAGGACCTCCTGGACTCCCGTGCCCCTGGGGGCCAGACCCGAGTCCTGGCCATCTCCATGGCCCCCAGGACCCAGCCCAGGGCTGGGTGGCACCCAGGTGCAGCGCCAGGAGGAGGGGGGAGCAGACCTCATCTGTTCGCAGCACCCGGAGTGCCCCCCTCCCAGCCCTGTCCCCATTACTGGGTCAGGCAGCAGCAGGAAGATGCTGGAGGGGAGGAGGGACGGGCAGCATCTCGCAGTGGCTTTGTTCCTGGAATATTCTCATTCCCGGTCTCGGCCCTGGAAAGGGGGAGGCTCAGCCTCTGGCTCACTACGTCTCGTGCCATGCCCATGATACCCACACTGCCATGCACAGGTGAGGCGTCCAGGTGGGGCTGGGGCCAGCGGGGCCACGTGTTCCTGCTCTCACCTCCCCACAGAACTGGGGTCACTGGGAATCTGATCCACACGAAGGATCTGAGGCATCTCAGAGGAAGGTCACCTGCCAGGAAATATGGGGTCTCATCTCCCAGCACCAATGGGACATGTGCCCAATTTGAACCAGAAAAGAAGTAACCTCAGCCTCTGGGCACTGGCAACTTGCCCAGGTCACAGACCATGGGCCCCGCAGAGGTTTTATTGAATGAACTCGTTTCTGGGCTACACTCTGTACTGGGCCCCTCTGGAAGGTCAGAGGCGGTCAACTGGCAGAGGCCCAGGACCCGTGGGCCTGTTCGCTCGGGTGCCCCTCTGGGGCCTGGCTCCCCCACACCCAGTTCCAGGACCTGCTGGCCAGGGTTTGCTCCCTGTACCCACTGGTTCAAGGACTTCTCAGAAGAAGCCTGCGGCCACCAGGGGACCCAGTGGATGGGCCTAGGGAGGGGCTGGTATCCTTGCACACTCCTGGCCTGTTCAAGGGGAACAGGGCAACCACTGACCCCCTGTGCCACGGGCTTGTGGAGCCACACCACTGACCCCCTGCCCCATGGGCCTGCAGATCGGACCACCGACCCCCTGTGCCACGAGTCTCCACCACTGACCCCCTGCACCATAGGCCTGCAGATTGGACCACTAACCCCCTGCGCCACAGACCTGTGGGGCTGCACCACTGACTCCCTGCGCCATGGGCCTGCAGATCGGACCACTGACCCCTGTACCACGAGCCTGCAGATCGGACCATTGACCCCTTGTGTCATGGGCTGGCACCACTGACCCACCCTGAGCCACTGGTTGCACCACTGACCCCCTGCACCATAGGCCTGAAGATCGGACCACTGACCCCCTGCGTCACAGGCTGGCACCACTGACCCCCTGCACCATGGGCCTGGACCACTGACCCCCTGCAGCCAGGTGGTGGCCAGTTTGCTTTGTTTTGAAGCAGTAGCACTGCCTGACCCCAGGCTGCCTGGGTGTGTGGTCGTGGAGATCGAGGGTCAGGATAGGGATGAGAGGTCCCCCCCATCCCCGCCCCTCCAGCCATACTCAGTGGCCAGGAGGAGGTTGTGGGGCATTCTTTGTGCTGGCAGCATTTTAACACTTCCCACTCCCCCCGGCTTTGAAAGAAGAGCCTATTTCTAGTTCTGTCCTTGTGGCGGGGGGTGAGCAGCTGCTTGCTCTCCAGTTAACTCTGAACCAGAGAGGCTGACTGACTAGCCCAGGGTCATACAGGAAAGGCAGTGCCAGGGCTCCTGAACTCCTGCCCTGTTTTCTGTAGAAACAAAGGTAAACTTTCCTCATATGCTGGCACTGGAAATCATGCTAACATGGGAGGGCCTTTCTCTTGCCTCTCTGTGAAAGGGGCCAGTTTTTCAGCCACTGGTTGGGCTGCATGAGGAGCTCCTTGGTTGGACAGGTAGGGGGCCTCTCAAGGCCATCTTGGGATGCTGACCCTTGGAGAGCTGAGCTCCTGGGGAAGGGTCCCTGGGCCTGAGAGACAGGCTGGGTTCAAGCACAGCTCTGCACGCTTGGCCCTGGGAGCTTGGGCAAGCCACCCAGCCTTCCTCTGAGCCCCACTTCCTTGTCTGCACAAGGGGGTAGCGTAGGGCCCCTTGCGATGGGTGCCTGGCCCATACCTGGCAGCAGGGAGCCCCTGAGGGCTGCTCTCAGAGGCATCACTCTGCCCCCGTCCCTCTCTGCAGGACTCGGCTTCCCACACAACCCACCTGGCCACAGGCCACGGCGCGCAGACACCCATTCATAGCGGAAGGCCGATCCTACTTCGTATGGTCTATTTACAGCAGATGATAAAACTTGATCTCAAATTACAAACCTCTCAGCTAAAAGCGGTCTATTACCCAAAACCTCACTCCCATGGCTATAAATAACACTCACAATGCAGTCCCCAGGAATTCTCTGGAAGGATGCTGCATGGTTTGAATAACAAGAGAACGGAAACGCAAACTGATGCTAATTAATTTCAGTACTCCGGAGAGAGTACAATCCTTGCTAGGCAGGGTCAGTGGGGGCTCGGGGTGTGGGGGGACTGTCCGGGAAAGAGGGGCCCCTGCTGGCGTGAAGTCTTGGCACACTGAGGCCACGAGGTGTGGAAAACCCAGCTGCTGGCCATGGAAATAGCCTGGTGGCCCCTCGGTAAGGCAGCTGGAGTGACCTCATGGCCTGTGATTCTACTTCCAGGGTACAGACCCCAAAGCACCGAAAATGGGCATCCAAATACTTAGATTTCCTAGATGCCCTGTTCACAACAGCCCAAAGGGGGAGACAGCCCAGTGCCATCAGCGGAAAGGATGGCACCGTGGAACGGATCTGGTCCAACAGGGAGGGAGGAGGCACCACTAAGTGCTACAAGCGCAGAGAAACCCCCGAGAGCATTGTGCTCGGTGACAGACCAGATGCAAGGGGGCACACGCGACATGACCCCATTCCTATGTCTAGAATAGGGCAGCCCACAGAGATGAAGCAGAGAGGAGGCAGCCAGCGGCTGGGGAAGGGGGCCAGCGTGACTGCTTGAGGGGTATGGGATTCCCTTTCGGGGGACGAAGATGTTCTGGAACTAAAACGTGGTGGACGTTGCACGGCACTGAGACATACTTTGTACCACTGGGCTGTTTGTGTTGTATGTATTTTATCAGGATTGAAAAAGATAGTGATGGGACCAGCAGAGGGGACTCCGGGGCGGTGGAGGGGAGGGCTGCGGTTCTGACACTCATGTCCCTCTTACTCCCTGATTTTGAAAACTAAACAGCCCTTTAAAGATAAACACCGCTCCCACCCAGCTCTGGCACCCCAAGAAGGGTGCTGACCCCGGTGCCATAGTGACTACGAGGCAAGCGTAGAGCTTGCAGGCTCCTATAGCCCAAGACCTGGCCTCCCGCAAATGCCGAGGCTTCAGAAGGTGGGAGAAGAAACATCTTCTGAGAAAGGGCTCCGGGGTTCTCAGGTGAAAGCAGAAATGCTGCTTTCCGGGCTGGTGCTCCAGCGGCTCAGGTGGTGCCACCCCAGGCCTGGATGGGAGTCCGCTCACCGATGGTGCAAAGCGCAGGTTCACAGGAGCTGCTGTGCTTTGGTCCTGCTTTCCCTGGGGACAGTGAGGCAGGCCAGGGGGGGTCCTCCATGCCCATGCCTCCCCAGTCCCTGGCCCACCGCCCCACCACCTACATCCTGTCCTTCACGGACCCCTTCAACCCTGTGCTGTATCCCAGGGCAGAGTGACGTGAGAGAGGGACAGAGGGCGTCCTGTCCCAGAGCCATTTCTGCACAAGCTTATATTCTTGCTCTTTCCTTCGGCTCCACATCACATCATGGTTTGGAGAAGGCTAAAAACACATGGGGGGGGGGGGGCGGATCCCTGGGTGGCCCAGCAGTTTAGTGCCTGCCTTTGCCCCAGGGCATGATCCTGGAGACCCAGGATCGAGTCCCACATCAGGCTCCCTGCATGGAGCCTGCTTCTCCCTCAGCTTGTGTCTCTGCCTCTCTCTCTGTGTATCTGTCATGAATAAATAAATAAAATCTTTTAAAAAAGAAAAACACACAGGGGGAGCAGGCAATCCTGGAGGGCACCCTGGGGAGGTGTCATATATGAGCATCCTTCATTCCTTTAGCCACTGATGGAGAACTTCTAGGTAGCTGGGCCCTTAGGATGGGCCTTCTAGGAGGAAGAGGGGAGTGGAGAAAGTTGTCTTCATTTCTACTGGAAATGGGAGAAAAAAAAAAAAAAAAGCCCAGTTCTTCTCCTGGGCATTTAAGGAGCATGAACCCAGGCTGCTGGTAATAGGTGACCAAAAACTTTGCTCCAAATTGACCTGCGCGCTGCTAACAACGGCAGCGCACCGTGAACTCTGCATTGTAGACAGAGAGCATCCTGCTCAAACTCTGAGGACCCGGGCGTGGGGCAGACTGAGTGTCACCTGTGTGGTGTTTGGGGGGTGTTTTCTTGGCGAGCCCGCAGGTAAGGGCCACGGAGGCGCCCCGCTCCCAGCTCTGAGTGAGGGAACACGCAAGCCCAGGCTGATGGAGAGACCGTGGCTGCGTCTCCAGCTGGGGCTTGGGTGGGGGCAGGAGGCTTGCGCGATGTGCCTCCTCATCCACCGGGGCGGCAGCAAGGAGAGCGCAGTGGAGAGCAGCCCAGGGCAGCGGGTCACAGAGCGCACCCCGTCCCCCCCATGCCTCGCAGCAGGACGGGTACCCTCTATGGATGTTACCAAGTAATCGTGCCAAGTGGGTTCAGGACCCCGGCTCCCGGGCCCCTGCTGGCCTCCTCACCACCGGGGACAGGCCCATCCACTCCGCTCCTGGGTACGCAGGGGCAGGCCAGCCTGGCCTTTGTTCTGGGCCCTGCAGGCCACTGAATTTTCTCCTTTCGCCCACACGTGCACCTGTACTCTGGGAGACCCTTCCTCTTCGTGTGATTATACGTGTACTTACACAAATGCATGCTTTGAACAAGGCATCACTCCAGGAGTATATAGTTCACACCTAGGAGATGACACCAAAGTCTGTTGCAGGGACGTCTCCACGGGAAACAGCCGAGACCCTGGCCGCCCCTCTGCACCCCCCACCCAGGAGGCTGGGATTCTGCATTTGGTCCCTTCATGCTCTGGCTTTTCTTTCTAGTGTCAGTACCTGTTCATTTCCCAAAACAATAAATGAATTCGCCTGTCTTCTTTTTTTTTGGGGTGGGGGGTGATCTTTACATAGATGGTTTCATCCTTTATTATGTCCTTCTCCATGGCACACATTTTTCATTTCACTGCTTCCGAGATTTATCTGCATTACTGTGTGTGGCTGCCATTCATTCATCTTTCCGTGGCTGGCTCGTATTCCTCGTGTGAACACGTCGCAATTTCCTGATCATTTGTCTTGTTAATAGATAACTTGCATCGCTTCCAATTTCTTGCTCCCATGAACAGAGCCGCCCAGAACCTTCCTGCTTGTGTCTGCTGTTTGGTGCACGTGTGTGACAGCCTATCTGCGGGGCGTGTGCTTCAATTTTCTTGAACGGGGACAAATGCTTTCCAAAGAGGTTGCAATTCTGGGTTGTTTTCATGTATCTTTTCTTTCTTAAAAACAAAGCGTACCAATCCGGGGCTGCTCTGACAGGCCTGGTTACGTGTGGGCGTGTTAGGGGTTGAGATGCGTCCCTGAGAAGGTATGCTGAAGTCCTAACCCTAGGACCTGTGAACGTGACCTTGCTCGGAAACAGGGTCACTGCAGGTGTAATTAAGGCATAAATTAGGGTGAGGTCATGCTGGTTTAGGATGGGCCCTTAATCCAACACGCCCGTGTTTGTGTAAGAAGGAAACAGGGACACAGACAGACGGTGAGAAATACCACGTGACGACAGGCAGAGACAGTAGGGACGTGGCTACAAGCCAAGGATCACCAACAGCCACCAGGACCTGGAGGGGCAAAGAAGGATCCCCTGCTGGAGCCTTGGAGGGAGGCGGGTCCCAGGACTCCTTAATCTCAGATCCCAGCTTCCAGAACAAGGACGCCACAAATCTCTGCTGTTTTGAGGCTCCTGATGTGTGGTCCTTTGTGACAGCCGCCTTGACAAATGAATACAGCAGCATCCCTGGGCCCTCCCCTGGCCCGGCCCCCGGCACAGGCTTTGTCTGGGTGCCCAGGCGGGTGTCGGGTCGGCTGCCACGAGCGCACGGGTGACCAAACCCTTCCGCACGTGCCAACCCCTCCAGGCTCTGCACGCCCCCCTGAGCGCGGGGTGAGCGTCAGAACCCTCCCCAACGCAGAAGGGCAGGCTTCCTACGCTCCGCGTTTAACTTGAGCAGGAGAGAGCTTGCATTTCGCATCCCTGTGTCGGAGGCTCCGAGAGCGGAGGCAGAATGGGCAGCTGTTCTGCCCCCGGCCGGGCACTGAGCTCCGGAGGTGGAAGGAAGGAAGGGGAAGCAACCTGCTTCCTTTCCCCTGGGCACGGCGCCCGACCGCGGATGTGCCACCGGCAGCGCGTCGCGGAAGAGGTCTTCAGCCGGCGGAGGTGGAGAGGCTCACCCCTGGGTGGGCCTGGGGGGGAAACAGCCCGAGTGGCTCTGCCTCGGGCACCCCCTCCCTCCCCGCAGGCTCCGTGCTGGGGGCCAGCTCCACTGGTGGCAGCTGCCCGCCCGCCCGCCCTCGGGTTGAGCTACCTGGACGGCGCCGGCTGCGTCCGCAGGGAGGGAGGTGTCTGCCCTCTGCCCCCCGGCCCCTCGCTCTGTCTCCCTGTCTGGTGGCGAGGGGACGGTGAGCGAACCTTAGCGGTGCCTCCTCAGGCCCCAACACACACCTCAGGGCCGAGGAGGAATAGAGGACAGGTGAGAAGGTGCCAGGACCCGTCCACAGGGAGCACCGTGCCGCCACCTCTGGTCCCCTCCCCGGTCGGCCCCAGCCGCGAGCCTGTCAGCTTCTCACTGGGTGCAGCCACATGAAAACACCATGTTTGCAGGTTTAAGTGTTGGCAATTTGCTGAGCGTCACACTAACGTCTTGCTCCTCCTCCAGGAAGTATTTCCTGGGGGCCCTGGGAGGCTGCACCCTGGCCTGCTGGTAGGCCGGCCCTCGGTGACCCCACAGGGGGCTAAGCACTGCCAGAGGCTCGGGGAACCTGAGAGGCCGTCCCAGCCAGGGAAGGGGGAGCCAACTGGAGGCCCAGGGAGAGGCTGGGGAGGTGCCCGGGAGGCAGAGGTGCTTCCAAGGGGCCAAGATGGGGGTGGGAGGGTGAGGGGGGAAGGGGACGGGGAGCAGGCCCAGGCCACCAGGGTGGTGCAGGGGTGCTGGGTCCCACAGGCCCAGGACTGGAGCCCTGCATTCAGCCCGGATCCTGAAAATCCTTCTAGACAGAGACAGTTCACCTGAGGAGGCGGGTGGGACTGGCAGGAGGGGCAGAGGCTGCGGGACGAGGCTGGCATATACTTCCAGGACGGGGAGGCCCAGAGTCACCTAGCGGGGTCCCCAGGTGAGTGCCCTTGTCCAGGGAAACCGGAGGCCACACCCGGAGAGCAGGCTGGCAGGTGTCCCCTGCTCAGAGGACCACGAGGTCCGTGCTCATGAACCCAGCAACACCCAGAGCAACACCAAATTGCGGGTCAGATTAGCCGACACCGAGATGCTGGCGTCACAAGGCACCTTCTAATGGCCCACGGTGGAAATAAACCCAGCCCAGAAAACCAGCAGGTGACCCTCGGGAAGGCCCGGAAGGCCCGGGGGCCCCTCTCAGGCCTTCCAGTGAAAACACACCAGAAGTGCTCCATCCCCAGAGGTTCACCAGGACCGGTGAGCTTCGTGGGGACCAGGGACCTGCAGCACACAACCGTGGCGTGGACAGGGGCGCGCCTCTGCCACCTGCTGTCGGCCATCCTGCCCAAGGCCCATTCCCCCTGGATCCCCGGGGCTGTCCTAAGTGTCCCTGCACATCAGTCACTTAAGTCTCGCAACCCGAATGGGAGGGAACTAGATCATCCCAAGTGCAGTGGCTTAAAACAACACGAGGTTACTCCTGTGAGGTGGTTCGTCAGGCTCGGGTCTCGCTGGGCTGACATGAGGGTGTGGGCAGGGCTGGCTCCCCCCGGAGGCTGAGGGGAAGCTTCTTGCTCTCTCAGCATCCCTGGGCTCGTGGCTGCGTCACCCCAGTATCTGCCTGCAGCTCGTTCCCATTCGCTCGTTCCCTCTCCTCTGCTTACAAGGTCACCTGTGATGACAC
The DNA here is from genome assembly GCF_011100685.1 of Canis lupus familiaris. Classification (NCBI taxonomy): domain Eukaryota; kingdom Metazoa; phylum Chordata; class Mammalia; order Carnivora; family Canidae; genus Canis; species Canis lupus. Next base: position 48,256,385 of record NC_049239.1, on the reverse strand, counting down.
GGGGCACTCGGATAATCCTAAAGCCACCTCGTCACAGGTCTGCGGAGACCAGGGCAGGAATGGGGATCGTTATTCAGCTGACGGCAGGGAGGCACTAAGCTTGGCGGGGGACATAGCACGGGGACCCCACAGGCTGGCACAGCCAGGCCTCGGGGCCTCTCCATGCACACGGCCCCCCTCATCTTTTAGGCACTCCCCTCCTGTCCAGTACAGCCTCAAATGCCCTCATTGTAAGTTTTGGGTCATTTATATGCTCTTCATTTTTATTTATTATTATTATTATTACTTTTTAAAAAAGATTTTATTCATTCACTAGAGATGTAGAGAAAGAGGCAGAGACACAGGCAGAGGGAGAAGCAGGCTCCATGCAGGGAGCCTGATGCGGAACTCGATCCCAGGACCCTGTGATCATGACCTGAGCCAAAGGCAGATGCTCAACCACTGAGCCACCCAGGTGCCCCTTTTATTACTTTTTTTAAAGAGAGAGAGAGAATGAGGACATGAGCGGGGAAGGGGAGAGGAAGAGAGATCTTAAGCAGACTCCATACTCAGCCTGGAGCCTGACCTGGGGGCTCAGTCCCACGATCCTGAGGTCAGGACCTGAGCTGAAATCCAGAGTCTGATGCTTAACCAATTGAGCCACCCCAGCGCTCCTTGTGGCTCTTTAAAAATTCTCCCCTCCAATCCCCTCGGCCTGAGTGAGCAGGGCTAAACCCTGGGTACAACCCCAAACTAGGGCTTGTCCCAACACTGCAGCAGCCAGGACCAGCCCTGAGCCAGCATGTCTGGGCCTCTCTCCTGCCTGTTGTCACCATGGGACCTGGCCTCGTCACTCTCGCAGGAAGGCTGCTCTCCCTAAAGATGCTGGCACTCATTCACACTCAAATGTGAGTGACTGAATGGCAGATGGTGCATCCTCTCACGTTTGCCACTCAGGTTTGCCAGGGTCCAGGGGTCAGGGCCTTCGGCTAACCAGGATGGGCAATCCATGCATCTGCTCTCAAGCCTGGGTGGTCACCTGGTTTGTCCACTTGTAAAGCCACCCTGGGCACTGCTTGACCTCAGGGCACCTTCAGGTCTCAGAGCGATGGGAACGCTGTGGTTAAAATGGAGCTATCTGGGGGCCTGGGGGCAGCAGGAATGCCTGATGGTTTGGATCTTCAGGAACCCGCTGCTCAGGGACTGGGGGAGGCGGCGGGGGTGGGGGGGGTCTGCTGGATCGGCTGGAATGTGGGCTCCAGGAGCCTGTGGGCCCACCTCCATTATCACTCCCCTACATGGCAGGGGAAGGAAGGATGCTGAAACCCTCTGGGCCACAGGGGGCTTTCGTGCTGATACCTCCTCCGGGGGCGCCAACATGCCCCACCCCAAACACCTGCCCCCGTGTGCCCCAAGCACGTCTGGCTTCACTGCCTTGTGCTCTGGTCTCCAGGCCTGGGTGGGAACAGGCCACAGCTCTGGCACTTACAGGCCATGGGGTCACAGGGGCACCCAGTCGGGATGTGTCTTGCCGTGCCTCAGTTTCTCCATATGTAAAATGGGGGGGTTGTTTGTGGGGTTTCAGGATGAGAAACAAGTTAAGCTCTTTGCATGTCCTAAGGCTGGGGCCCTGGTCCCACGGGGTTCACGTCCTTGTAAGAGGAGCCACCAGAGCCCTTGTTCTGTCTCCACCCTGTGGAGACATAGTGAGAAGGAAGGCGCCGTCTGCAAGCCAGGGGGAGGGCCCTCGCCCGGAGCCCAGTCGACCAGCACCTTCCTCCAGTGTCCAAGCCATGAGTGTAAATATGTGTTGGTGTTGCCCCCCATATGGGATTTCGCCAGACATCTGTGGGTGCAGGCATGTCACCCCCTGGGCCTCTGTGTCCCCACCTGTAAACAGATGACAGTAGCACCTGCCCCGAAGGCTGCGGGGGGTTAATGTCTGCTTCCCCTCTGAGGGCTCACAGGACATACAGAGGTGGCGGGGAGCTCGCCCCCATGACCTCTGGGGCTCCGTGCACCTGAGGGGCGTTCTGGATATCCTCCTACCCACACTGGGATGTCTACCCCTGCCACCGTCCCCTGTCCCAATCCCTGTTGTATGGGCGAGGAAACCGAGGCAGGAGCTTGCCCAAGGTCGAGGCAGAAATAAGGAGTGGAATTCGAACCCGGGCCCTCTGGCTCCAGACACCCTGCTGCCAGCTGGGCCGTCTCGGGGTTCGATGTCCTGGGATAGCCCAGGGGCCCTGACCGGCAGGGAGGGAGGATACTCAGCCAGAGCCCATGGGGTACGGGGACTGGAGAGGCACACGGATGGTGGGGACCCCGCCATGAATCTTTCCCAGCAGCAGCATCTGTAAAATACCCGAGAAACACCTGATTTATGGCTGACGGCACAATTGGACCAAGTGTGACTAGACAGACATCGCCAGCGGAGGTGAATTTGTGCCCCGCTGAACCCTTGTGCCTGGTGGGGAGGCTGCAGGTCCCCCGGGAGGGGAGATGGGACGGAAGGGGCGGGACACCACGTCCCAGGCCACCTGCTGCCCCTCCCCTCAACACGAGAGAACAGGGACGTCAGAGCTCTGACTTGTGTGGGCCGCAACAGACGTCCTGGGTCTGTCCGGACCGTGTGGGAGCTTCCAGAGCTGAGCCTCGGGCCTGGGACCACCCTGCCGGGCTGCCCCGAGGTGTGAACGGGTGAAGGTGGGCCGCTGGGGCGGCAGGTGAGCCTCAGAGGAACGGCTGGCACTTTCTGGCACCACCCGGACCAGCACCACGTCTAACGGGCGTCTCCACCTGGCAGGGCACAGGGGGCCTGTCCACCTCCCACTGCCGACCCCGACTCCCCCAGCCTGGGTCCCCAAATAGGGCCTGACGGCCGCCCAGCTGTGTGTGAGGAAAACCAGGGGCTCCTTCTGTGGATTCCACACTGAGAACGGACCCCAGCCCGACTCTCTCTCCACCCCAATGTGTGGTGTGGAAACAGCCCCCAGCGGGTCTCCCGCTCCCCTGCAGGAGGGTCCTGGCGCTGCCATAGCGAATCCCACAAGTCCCACCCGAGGTCGGCGGGGGGCTTTGAACCACAGAAACCCACTGTCTCACAGTTGAGGAGGCCAGAGGTCTGAGATTGAAGGCCCTGGTGGCTGTGGCGAGGGCCAGCGGGCCACGGCTCCTACATGCATCCCTGCTGCCTCCACGTGGCCTCCTGCCCTGTGTCTTCCTCTAAGGACACCTGTCCCTGGATTTAGGGACACCCCACTCTGGGATGATTTCACCCCAAGGTCCTTAACTGATTACATCTGCAAAGATTCTATTTCCAAACAAGGTTCCTGGTGGACATGAGTTTTGGGGGGATGCTCTCAAACCCACCACACCCTCTGATCCATTGTCCCCTGGGAAGCCAGCATGGAGACACGCACACCCACCCGTATGTTAGCGCCAACCCCACGGCCTCCTCTCCCTGGAAGGAAACCTGACTTCCTCAGCACAGCCCACCCGCGGGGTCTGTGCCTGCCTCTCCGTCCCCACCTCTGTCCTGTCCCTATAATCCCTTTACCCAGACCTTCTGCCCCCACTCTCGGCCGCTAGTCTACACCCTGGGCCCCCCACAGCGGCGGCTGCAGGCTGGAAGGGCCTGCTGGCTCCAGGTTCCCGGCGACCCCCCAGACCTGCCCACGGGCCTCTGCCTCTCCTCTGGCCTTCCCAGAGCCTGCCTCCACCACCCGCCACCCAGACACCCCACCGCGGCCGGCCCAGGCGTGGGTGCTCAGGACGGGCTCTCGGGAGACGCCGTGGCTGCAGGGAAAGAAGGAAGGAGGTGCCTGGAATTCTTAGCACCTCTGGTACCCAAGTGGAAGGTGCCCTCCCCAAACAGGACGTCTGTGACCGTAGCCCTGGCCACCTGTGGCTACTCACATCTAGGTTACCCACACTTAGAGAAGATGAAAAATTCTGTACCTAGGTCACACCAGCCACGTTTTAAGTGGTCAATAGCTACACATGGCCAGTGGTGCCAGATTGGGGCATTTCCAGAAAGTTCTACTGGACAGTGTTACTCCAGGTCAACAAACCAGAGAGAGTTAGAGGCTGTCAGTGTTACCGGGGGCCCGGGACCTCCCTCTACCCGTCCCCCCAACCCGGGCGTGTGGGAGCCAGGCTGGGTATGGGGAGATAGCCCTGGGCTGTGCTGGGGGGCCCCCTGCCTCGGTCCCGAGGGGCTGTGCAACAGGACCTGCTGCCAAGACAGGGCAAGACCCCTGGAAGCGGGGACCACCGGGGCCTTTGCCCCCCTGTGGGGAGGGGCAGTTTCCAGCAGGAGGCCCAGGGTGCCCTTGGGGGGTGGAGACGGGAAGGCCAGCCCTGTTTGCCCAGAGCCTCCAGGGCCATCCCTGGATCCCCCAGGATCAGCAGGTGCCATCGCCAGCGCCCTTCCAGGCCTCAGGAGGGGTGAAGCCGGGGGTGTCTGCAGGGGGATGGTAGGGGCAGGGACAGGCAGCCACTCCTTCCCCCAGAGTCTCAGGGAGGCAGATGCGTATCCTACTGGGTTCTCAGTGGGACAGATGGGGGTGGAGCCCCACGCCCACCAGCCTTGCCCCCACCTGAGCACCCCCCCCCCCCACAGAGAGCCACTGTGGTCCCCTCCCTCCTCGGCCAAGATGCGTCCCTTCTGCTTGCCCTGCTATCCCTTCCTGTCTTTCACATGAACGCTCCTACGGCCAGCGAGCCTCCTGGCAAAGAAAACAGGACATGGAGCCACCTTTCTCTTAATGCAGCAGGCCTCCACCCCAGGGGACGTTTGGCACGATCAGGGGACCTGTGGGCTGTCAGGACCGGGAGATGCTCCTGGCACCGGGTGGGTGGCGGCCAGGGCTGTGGCCCAAAGCCCCACAACGTGCAGGGCGGCCCATATATCGGGAGACCCACGCCGACTGTACCCCTCTTCCCAGAAGCTGCCCCGTCCAGCGGTGGCCCATCTCCTCGGCAGGCGGCCCTGCCCGCCTGGCTGCTCGAGGCCAAACCCCCACAACGCAGTCACCGGCAAATGCTGTGTTCTCCGGGCCAGCTGTCTCCCCGCCCACCAGCACCCCTCGCGGTCCGCCTGTCAGTGGCTCTCCACCCACAGCTAGCGTGGCCTGCCAGGACGTGGGGCCTCAGGCCACCCCTTCCCCTGTGCCACCGCCTTGGCCCAGCACGGCATGCTGGCTTCCTGGAGTTCCCTGGGCTCCAAGAACACGCCCAGTGCTTCGGGGCCTCGGGGCCTCTGCACTGGCTGTTCCCTCTGCCTGGGATGCCTTTCCTGCGCTGCAGGGGCTGCCCCATCCGGGCACCCACACCCAGTGGGTCAGTTACGGAAAATCTCACCACCTGGGGTATCATCTCTACTTGCTTGAGGCCTGGTGGCCTGCAGATCCCTGTGTCTTGATGGGGACTTCCTGTGCCGGCCCTGACACCAGGCCTTGTGGGAGTCTAGCTACTTGATGCTCGAACAGCACCTCACTTCTGCAACCAGCTGCACGTATGAGGGCCCCCAAGGTATCGTCAGGCTCAATGATCCAACCAGGGCCCGTAGGACTCCCTGAGAGTGTCATCACAGTCATGCCAGGGAAAGGATACGGGTCGCAGTCACCAAGGGCCAGGTGTACGCAGCAGGGAGGGCCCCCACGTGGAGCACCGTGGTCTCTGTGGCATCGGGATGTGTTACCCCAGCATCAGTACGTGACGACACACAAGGTTACCCGTACCCCCAGGCAGGGAGGCCTGAGCCTCCTATTTGGGGTTTGTCCTGGGGCCCTGTCACAGCCCGCCTGGAGGCTGACCTTTAGTGTCCTGCCTCACCTGACGTTTGGGTGAATCCGGGTACCTCCAGGCCTTTCTGGAGGCCAGAACTGGCGTGGCGTGTCCCAAGCCCCCATCACAAACCACACTGCTACACTGTCTGGAGGCTGAAGCTCCAGGCAAATAGAGATGCTGTCCTTGGGCGGGATGTCCCACGACCCACAGATCCCCGCCCCCCACAGATCCCCGCCCTTGAGCTGAAGGCGAAGACCAGGCCCCCTCCTTGGGTCAGGTGAGCTCTCCCCCACATGGGCCTTCCTCCACTTTACAAACCAGGAAACGGAGGCCCTCTGGGGGACGTGGGCTGTGCTGGGCTCAGCCCCACTGCTGCTTCGCCCCGGGCCCCAAAGCTTCCAGAGGTCATTCGCACCCAAGCCGGGAGAGACACTGCCCCGCCCCCCCCGCCCCCGCTTGCCAACAGATCCAGGAAGCGGAATAAAAGATCTCTGTACGAAAATGTAGAAGTAGGGCATGCTCATGTGTGAAATGCACACGATGGGGGGATGAGCAAGGGGGGGAAGAGCCGTCCGCACCCCGTCTCCCCCATGGAGACCATGGGGCGGCAGGGATTTGGCTCTTAGTGGACCCCTGCCCGCTCGTAGAACAGAGACCTTCAGGCCTCATGGGCCTCCCCACCCTCCTGCTCCCCGACAGCCTCCGTCCCAGCTTCCCATCCAGGAGGAGCTTGGTACCCTGCACCCACGGTTGCTAGGAGACGGTTGCCGGGAGTCACAACTCAGCTGGCAACGGAAAACACACCCAGCAACAGTTTGCCAGGGCCCCTTTAGAGAGACCTGTTCTTGTCCCTTCGATGCCACAACCCCCCTGTAAACATTTCTCTTCTTTTTTCCACGGGTTCTGGAGAGCGCTAAGCATGCACTCTGCACCTAGCAGCGGTTACGAAGCAAGCGTATCAGCCACTATATCTGCATTGGATGTGGCACGAAGCCTGGGACCGAGGCCGGGAGAGCCCTGGGCTGAACACCTCGCTGCTCATCACAGGAAGCTGAGTGCTCCTGGCTGATTCAGGACTTTGTCTCATCTGGTCAAACCCCAAACCCCCAGGCAGCTGTCTTTATGCCACTAAGCCCAAGGCCCCACAGGTTCATGAACAAGCAGAAGAGGCTGACAGCTGCACCTCGGCAGGGGTCTCTGCTGCTGTGGTGGAGAAACATCACACCTCAGACCACGTCCTGGATGCCACAGGCCCAGAGTGGCCACAGACAGAGGGCTGAACCCTGCCAGCACGGACCAAGATGCTCATCCCCAGTATATCAGTCCACGCATGCTGTGTTTTGGGAACCCCCTGCCAGGGACCCCAGGAGGCTCTATGGTTGCCTCAGCACAGCTACTTGGGTCAGACAGCCACCTGGAAGGCAGGAGAGTAGCATGGCCGAGGGGAGGCACTTTGTCCCCATGCAACTCCTTACCAACCCTCCTCTGGTCAGGAATTCTAGCACTAAAAGCTCTTGCTTTTGGGTTCTGCAGTGTTAGGGCTGGACACCAGAACCCCAATTTTCCTGTCTGCAGGGTCGCAGTGACAGGGGAGCAGAGGTTGACAAGTGGCACTCCAGGCAGAGCTTAGGGAGCTATCCGCCATCCACCCTGTTCTCTTGCAGCCTGTCCTGGTCGCTGGTGACTGCTGACTGTCAGGGGAGGGGACTGATCCCTCCACCCAGGTTTGTAAGTGAGGATGACATGAGATAGAACACCACAGAGCCATGTGGATGTGGGAGCGAGCGGGGAATTCACCACTGAGACCTGGGGACTGTTTATCTCTGCACCTGACCTAGGCTGTGCTGACTGCTACAGGCTAGGCAGGTGGCACACTCCAAGATGCCATTTCAAATGCAAGGGGGTGAAGGTTTCACCATGTAAGCCCACGTTTAGGTGGGAGGCTCCACAGGCTGCGCTGACAGGAGCTAGATGAATGGAGCTCGGGGCCCGATGTTGATGGGGTCAGTGGGTGTCCCTGGGAGGAGGGGGCCCAGGCGGGGGCTGCATGAGGACTCTGGGGGTGTGTACATGGTTAGCCCAGGCTCTGGGCATGGGAGCTGAGGTTGGGGGTGTTTGCTCTGTGATGGGAGGAGGGTGGGGCGGGGTAGCAAATGCACACAGCCCCTCCTTCTCTTTCTGACCCAGGCCCATACCTGTCACACTTTTCTGGGCCTCAGTAGGCCTGGCATTCCTGCTTTGCACACAGCGTGGGAAGGCTCTTTGTACTGTAGGGTGCCATGGACGCAGCAGTGGGGTAGCGCCTTGCTTTATAGAACACTGCTACTGGGGTCTCGTTCAGCCCTGGGAGCAGCCCCGAGAGGCAGGTATCCAGCTCCGTATTTTGCAGAGGAGAGAATGGGGGTCAGGAGACTTGCCTGGTGCCAGCATAGCTCAGACTGCGCCCAGCCTCATGCTGCCGGCCCTGTACCGATTTCCTGAGCCACGGGCCACTCGGCCTTCCTGCTGGCTGTGGCTGCAGCCCACATCTTGGGCCCCTGCACCCCCAGGATGGGTTCTGGGGGGAGCCACTTGACCAGCAGGGTGAACAGGTGTGGAAGGAGCACTGGAGACTCCAGCCAGGTAGTAAATAGGCCCTGTTCCAGGGCTCCGGGCCCCCAGCATAACAAGGCAGAGTGTGCTCTGCGCCATCAGAGACAGGATGTTCTTGAGAGAGGCTGCACAATTGTTGTTGTGAAGCGGAAGAGAAATTAATTTTAATCCTGCAGTCGATTCCAGCCTGGGCGGGAAGTGCCAGGGCTCGGTGAGGGTTGGCTGCAGGCAGGCACTGTTGCCCACGTGCCCACCGCAGCCTGGATCAGGCAGGGGAACGCAGCCCCGTGGGCTCATCTGGGGGATGCATGGCCTTCCTGGGGACACTCCCCCATCCACATTCCAAACTCATGTCTACGTCCTGGCACAGCCAGAGATCCCTGCCCCTCATCCTGCCCAGGAGGCCTTGGACTGCTTCCCATCAGCCATTTCTTCTCCCTGGACCCCTCCCCCTGCGCCCCTGCAAAGGGGCAGGGAGATGGGCAACAGCCACACAGAAACCACCTGTTGCAAAAGTCCTGGACACTCTGATCTGTCATTGCATTCTGAAGGCGGTAACAGGGTGCAGAGTCGGGCGGCCACCTGACGGGTAAGCCCTGCCCCATCTCCAGGCCCGTTTCCCCAGATGAACCACAAGGGCCCTGGTGGTCAGCTCCCCGGCAGACCCAGTCTACTGACCCCCATTCTATTCCCCTCTTTCTCCTTACTATGGGGACTAGGCCTCACTGGTCGGAGGCTTATTGCTAATCAGAAAGGAGAGAGGCTCACCAGGGGCTTCTGGAAAGATGTCTACAAGGGGATGGCTCAGCCTGCACCCCCTCTTGTTCCTGGCACGGGCTCTGAATGGGAGCAACACAACTATGTGTCGGGATCACATGCATATCTGTTCATTGTCCCCGGGGTCACGCGCATACCTGTCATCATCCCACCCCACGATCTCACCCTGTGGCCATCAACTATTGTGTCCGTCCACGTCATAGCCAGGCTCAGCAACAGTGAATAGATTGCCCCAATCTGGGGAGGGGGCTTCACGTGAGGGCAAAAGGCAACAACTCTAAGTGGAAGAAGCCAGACACAGAAGACTACAGATTGTATGATTCCATTCATGTGAAATGGGCACAAAAGGCACATGGGGCGGGGGGACGGGAGTGAATGCTAATGGGTACGGAGCTTCTTTTTGGAGTGATGGTTGCATGGCACTGTAAGGTGCTTTAAGAATAGAGCCCCCCAGGGGCGCCTGGGGGGCTCCGTTGGTTAACCAGGCCCTGATTTCCGAGTCCTAGGATTGTGTTCCACGTTGGCTCCCTGCTCAGTGAGCTCTGCTTCTCCCTCTGCCTCTCCCCCGTTCCTGCTCTCTCTCTCTCTCTCTCTCTCTTTCTGTTTCTCAAATAAATAAATAAAAAATCTTTACAAAGATTAGGGCCTCCTGGTCTCCACCCCCAGAGGGCAGGACGTGGGGTCCCTGGCTCTGCGGACCCCACCCTCAGGAGAAATGAAGCGCTGGCCCCAGCCTGGTGCAGTAGATGACGAGGGGACTGTGGTTGTCTCTCCAGGGAATGGGGTGATGGGGGGCGTAGGGGCGGACGAGCAGCCCTGAGGCCTCCCGAGGGATCCCTTAGGGTAGGGAATAGGCACTCACAATAAGGGTTTTACTTGTGTGGAGTTCATAAAAATTTCACAGTTGCTCAGGAAGAAAGGTGGAAGTTGTGTGTTATTTCAAGCAAAGTGGGTATAGTGGGTTGAAGAGTGTCCCCCCTCAGATTCACATCTACCCTGAACCTCAGAACATGACCTTATTTAGAAATGGGGTCTTTGCAGAGGTAGTTCATGAAGATGAGCTCACAGTGGAGTGGGGTGGGCCCTGCCCCAATCACTGGTGTCCCTGTAAGAAGAGGAGAGACACAGGGGAGGATGGGTGCCCAGGGAGGGATGCCTGGGGCCCCAGACGCTGCAAGAGGAGGAGGGACCCTCCCCTCGCACCTGGATTTGGGATTTCCAGCCTCTGGCCTGAGTGAACAGGCCTCTGCCCTTTGAACCCTGCAGCATGGCGTTTCCTAACAGCAGCCCTGCAAGCTACCACAGAGGGAAGGAAGCGCCCTGACAGGGCAGCACAGTGATCGCGCCTGTGTGTTGGGCACACGATGCTTCTCCAGCACTGGCTGTGCCTGGGGGGCTGCACGAGGTGGGGGTGGTGGCAGAGGGAGGTGGGGAGGCCTGAACTCCAGAGCGAGACCCTTACGGACCCTGTTGTGAATGGGAGAAGCAGCTGAGGACACGGGGCTAGATTTAGGAGCAGCTGAGCTTCAAATTCGCGGTGAGGGAGCAAACTGTAGGCACCCCAGCCGACCGTCAAGAGAGGCAGGTGGGTCTACTACTCTGGGACCTTTAGAAAGAGAAGAATTGATTTTTCTTTTTAAAAAGATTTTATTTAGTTATTCATGAGAGACATGGAGAGAGAGGCAGAGACACAGGCAGAGGGAGAAGCAGGCTCCTCAGAGGGCGCCTGATGTGGGACTCGATCCCGGAACCCCGGGATCACGCCCTGAGCCAAAGGCAGAGACTCAACCACTGAACCACCCAGAGGTCCTGATTTTTCTAGAATAAATTAAGGCCTGGTTGCCTACAAGGAGGAGGACACTCTACACCTTTCTTGGACTCTTAGATTTTTGTGCAAATGGCACCCGATTCGGGTGAAATCTGAGAGGAGCTGGTTGGTGCTGTGCCATCGAATGTTCCCAGGGTCATGTGTTCACACACCCTCTCCCCACAAACAAAACCGGGTCCTGGTCCATTTTCTCAGTGCTGACCTCTCCATCATGGGGAGGGCAACCCAAGGCCTTGGCTCCTAATCAACTCAGCAAAGTCTCTGGATGGACCTTGACTCAGGAGCCTTGAGAGCTAGGCATGTAGGCCGAGCTCTGGGCAAGAATGGCGACATAGTGACATAGGACGCGGTGGCGTGGGCGCCCCTAGCAGTGGACGGGTGGGTGGGCGTCTGTCCTGACCTGGAGGGTGGGACACTTCCTGCCTGGGCAGATGGGGCAGGTGGGGGGCAGTGTCCTCTGATCTGACCCACTGGGCCGGGCCCACTGTCCTGGATGCTAGGCCTCCCAAGCACGCATCTCAGGGGGCTGGCATCTGCAGTGTAATAACTGGATCACCCTCAGCTCGTTCTGTCCCCTGATTGCCTGCGGCCCCACTTGGCAAACACATCTCAGAAAAGGAGAGCATTTTCCAAAGGTTTCTCAGAACCACATGGGGAGATGAACTAATTAGATTTCCTCTTGTTTTTGAAAATAAATACATTATGACTTTGAAGACTTAACGTTTTCAAAGTACAATGACCATGCTTACTTACTCTTTTCCAAGAAATGCTACATTTAGGTGCTAGGCATAGTAATGTGATTTGTCCTTCCAGCCAAGCAAGTGGACCACACCAGATCCTGATGCAGCACCCACACAGGGTGTCCTGGGTCCGAACAGATGCAGGTGTGCGAAGGTAGTGGGTACAGAGCCTCTGAGCCAGACCCACGTTCTCTGTCCTTTCTTGATAAAAATCTAAATTTTGACTATTTCATAGAATCTCTTTTTATAGCAAAATACTCCCCCGACCCCCATTAACAGCTGATGCTGCCTGGAGACCCTTGTCTCCTGGGGTAGGTGGTGAACACATGCCAAGGGTCTGGTGTCATGCCAGCACATGGCGAGTGCTCAATAAATACAGTAAGTGTGATGATCATTCTACAAAAAGAAGAAAAAAAAGAAAGTGAAAGGAGTCTATTCAAAGTCCCCCCATCTCCACTACCACCCCTGCCAGCCAGGCTTACAGATAAAACTCACAGGTGTCTGCACTTGGCCCTAACTCTTTGGTTTTCTAGGTCATGGTGCCCTACATTCAGAAAGTAGACCCCAATGACAAAACATATTCTTCTCTAGCCTGAGCACAAACCACATCCCAGACAGAACCTCTTGAGAAACCTGCCACCTCTTGCTCTACCTGGCTGAGAGCTGGTCCCCTCCCCATACCCTCTGGCCCCCCTGACAGAGGGAAGGAAGGAGGAAGGGAAGAAGGGAAGAAAGGAGGGATGGGGGGGGGGGAAGAAGGCGGGTAAAGTGTACAGTACGGCTTCAGGAAAAAATGACTGATTTTTAAATTTCTTGAAATAAGATACTGTTGATTTGGAAGGCAGCCCAGAGGGGCAGAGTGGACCGAGGTCCTGCAGTCCCCACACCCGGGCACCTGCACCATGAAATAATCTGGACATCAAATAGAATAATGTCTGCAACTGATTTTGACACACTGAATATATAAAATCCCCTGAGTCTGTCGTGATGTTAAGACAGAGTGACAGTGGGACGCCTGGGTGGCTCAGCAGTTGAGCGTCTGCCTTGGGCTCAGGTTGTGATCCTGGAGTCCTAGGGATCGAGTCCCACATTGGGCTCCCCTAGGGAGCCTACATCTCCCTCTGCCTATGTCTCTGCCTCTCTGTGTCTCTCATGAATAAATAAGAGAAAGAGACAATAGAGAGCTGGAGACAGAGAAAGATACACCTGCTGCTCTCCTAAAAAGAGCACTATCAAACCAATTCCTCGGACACGAGTGGAGTTCAGGAGCACCAGCTTCTTGCAGAAAAATTTGATAATGAAGAGGAAAGAATTGGGTGTTTATTTTGCCTTCTTATACAAATAGTGTTTCAGTCAAATAACTGTATTTGATAAGAGAATGCTCTTCATGATTGGGGAGCCCCTGCTAATGACTGTGGAGGGAGCGTCAGGATCAGGAAAGCACCATCTGCCAGCCTTGGTGAACTCATCAGTGCCTGCAGAGACCATCCTGGAGAGAGGTCCCTTGGGTGGAAGGCCAGAGAGGCTTCTGGGTGGAGAAGCCAGCCACTGCTGCCCCATCTCAGGGCCCCCAATGCTGTGAGGCATGGAGCACGTGGTCTCCTCACCCCTGTGCTGGGGGACCCAGCATATGGGTGCTGCTGGGCTCACCTCCTCTTACCAGAAGAAGGAGGGATTGAGCAACAGGAGAGTGACACACAAAGAGGCAGAGATACATCCAGGGTGTGGGCAGCCTAGCCCAGCCCCCTAACATGCCAATGGCAGGAGACAGAGGGGAGATGGAAGAGACCAAAGGAGAACAGGAGGCACCAAGCTAGCAAATGCCACACTGGGTCCCGAGACAGCCACTGCTATGACCAGACATTTCCGAAGGACTATGCTGGATGCTTAGGTGGGAGGGACAGTGGCATGGGGTCTCCTGAGAAAGAGGGAAGTGATGTGATATCTGGGATTTTCTGAGAAAAAAAAAAAGAGAGAGAAAAGGAATAGCTAGATAGCCATTATTTCTTAGCTATGACACCAAAGGCACAGGCAACAAAAGAAAAAATAGATAAATCAGATTTCATCAAAATGAAAAATCAAAGGACATGATTGTATCAAAAGACACGGTTGACAGAAGTAAAAAGGACCCAGGGAACAGGAGAAAATACTTGCAAACCATGTGTCTGAGAAGGGATTAATATCCAACATAAATAAAGAACTCCTACAACTCAACAAAAACAGACTGTTCAATTAAAAAACAGCCAGAGGACTTGAATATATGTTTCTCCAAAGCTGACATACAAATGTCCAATAAGCACATGGAAAGCTGCCCAACGTCGCTAGTCATTGTACAAATCAACACCCTAATGAGACACGACCTCACACCCATTAGGATGGTTACTCTCAGAATAATAACATGACAAGAGTTGGCAAGGATGTGGAAATATTGGATCCTTATTCACCGCTGGCGGGGATGTAAATGGTACAGCTGCTGCCGAAATCAGTATGGCAGCTCCTCAAAAAATTAAACACAGAATTACCATTTGATCCAGCAGTCCCACTTCTGGGTATATATCCAAAAGAACTGAAAGCAGGGACTCCGACAGATATTTGCACACCCACGTTCACAGCAGCATTGTTCGAAATGGCGAAAGGGAGGAAAACCCAAGCGTCCGTGATAACTGGATCCAAGTGTTAATGGATTAAAAAAATGTGGCATATCCACACAATGCCATATTATTCAGCCTTAAAAAGGAGGGAAATCGTGACACCTGCTACAACATGGATGAGCTCTGACAACATGATTCTTGGCAAAATAAGCCAGACATACAGAGATGAATGTTGGAAAATTCCAGTGACATGAGGGACTAAGCATGGTCGGATTCACGGAGACAGTATATAGAGGGTGGGCACCAGGGCTGGGGGAGGGGCTGGGGGTCAGTTTGAGGACAGAGTTTCAATTTGGGATGATAGAAAGTTCTGGAGATGGATGGTGGGGATAGGTGCACAAAAATGCTGCAGAGCTATACATCTAAAAATGGTCAAGATTGAAATTTTGTTATATGTGCATTACCTCAATTTAAAAAGTGATTAAAAAGATGTCATTGTAAAAAAAGGAGAGAGAGGGGAGCAAACATAGGCTGCAACTTCCTGAAGCCCAGCTCTCCGTGTGGATCTTCCTAAATCCTTAAATTTGGCCCAATCTTGCCCCCAAATGCCAATGGCTCTCCATTGCCTTGGGCCCTCCTGCAGTTTAAAAGGCCCAGTAGGACCTGGGCGCCCCATTCCCCCCACCATCTCTGCCTTCCCCCACCCACCCCACCTCCACACAGGGTGCTCTAGAACAGGTGGAACCCATTCCTGGTCTGGGCAGGGCCTCGCACTTACCACCCGCTCTGCTTGGCCCACCGTTCCCCAAGCAGGCAGGTTTTAGCCTAGATCTCACCCCTCTGGGGCTCTGTCCTGACCCCCCCAGGGCTAAAAGCCCTGTCCCTGCTGTCACTCTCATAGCACCCTGGCAGGCACATGTGTGTGGAAGCGTCCTGGGGCAGCCCTGACAAATGACCACAGACTGGCCGGCTTAAAACAGCAATTTATTCTCTCTCAGTTCTGGAGACCAGAAGTCAGAAACCAAGGTGTAAGCGGGTCCACACTCCAGAAGGCTTGAGGGGAGGATCCTTCTGCCTCTTGCCACCTCTGGTGGCTGCCAGTACCCTGGGCTTGTGGCCACATCCCTCCACGTTCCACCCCTGACTTCCCAGGGCCTCTCCACCACGTCTGTGTGTGTTAAGCTTCCTTCCCAGTCTCTGATGATGACGTGCGTGTTAGCACTTAGGGTCTCCCTGGATAACCCAGGCTCGTCCCCATGTCACAATCCTTAACCATGTCTGCAAAGACCCTTTTTCCATATAAGGTGACAGATGGAGGTCCCAGGGGCTAGGATCTTCGGATGGCTGTTATTTGACCGCCTGCAGTGTGTGCATGTATGTGTGTGCACACTCGTGCATGCGTGCACCTGTTTCCCTCTACACCATCCCTTCTGTGTCACCCACCACAGTTCTTTGCTGACTTGTTTAGAGCATGCGGGCTCCAGGCGATGTCCCCATCCCTAAGCGAGCCCCAACAGCACTCAGATTTGATGCTCAATAGAAGTTTTCCACATGAACACACATCACTTGAACCTGGTAGCAAGAATCCTGCCCTTTCAGATAAACAAGAACATCCACAGTTAGCTGGACCAGATGCTGGTGTGCCTGCAGGGGAACAAGGCCCTCAGCCCTCATTTTTTATTCACAGACCAGAAGCAGGTGGGGTCTGGGCTTCCAGTTCAGTCCCACCTCTGAGGATCTAGCAGGCCTGGCCAGGTGAGTGGACAAGGCTTTCTGGGAGCAGAATCCTGGTTTGAAAGACAAAAGAGCAGCAGGGCAGCCAGAGCGGGAGAGTGGGAGGGAGGGAGGGAGGGAGGGAGGGAGGGAGGGAGGGAGAGAGAGTGCTCCTGAGCAAGTTCCGGCATGTCAAGCCTCCCTCCAGGCCAGCAAACACCACACAGAGGACACACACTCACATGGATGCCACTTCCACTCATAGGGCCAGGACAAAGAGGAAGACAGGGCGCTGGGAGTGCACTGTCACCCTAGTGAGGGGGCCTGCATCCCCAGAATGCTGGGAGCCCTGTAACCCAGGACCCTCACCCCTACCCCTCCAAACTCCAGGCACCCCAGGGAAATCCAAGGAGAGGCTGCCTTGGCACCCAGGACAGCCCTGAGAGTGTGACAGGCCCAGCTCTGCGTGGGGTCTGGGAGCCACCAGTGCACTTCAGCTGCAGAGCCAGTGCACCTGGGGTTCTCGGGGCCTCCCAGGAGGTCTGGGTGGGCAGGTCCATTTGCAGCAGCGCTCCCTGGCCAGCAAGCAAGAGGAAGCTGGAAGGCACCTGTGGTAGGCTCCGGTGGGCTGCAAGGCACGTGGTGATTTGGGGCTGAGGTTCTCCTGCAAAAAGGTTGACCCCATAGTCTGCCAAGTGCACTAATCATCGCTGCACTGCTGAGCTGGGCGTGCTGGGTGTGTGTGCTCCCGGGGCCAAGGGGAATGGACCGGTGCGGGGCTGGCCTGCTGGCTGCGGGTGTGACTGCCCGAAGGAAGCTCCCCAGGCAGAGGCCAGAGCAGAAACCCCTTGATCCCTAAGGATCCGCCAAGGACCCGTCTCTGCTGCAGACCTGCCATCGCGTGGTCACTGAGTCCTGCACCTGCACACTTGCCTAACCTCACTTAGAGATGAGGACACTGGGGTGGAATGTCCCCCCAGGGGGAGGAGCCTGACCCTCTCTTCCCTGACCTTGCCTCTTTCTACTGGAGTAAAGAAGGGGTCTTGGGGGGCTCAGAACAAAGGGCCACGCACCGTGCTGGCAGAGGCTCCACGAGGAGGCCCGTTTTGTTAAGTCTCCTTAGACTTTCTCGTACAATAATAATAAAACCAGAATAATTACCAACATATGCAATGGGAACATTTACTAGAAAAATCTTGATTTCTGGCTGCTTTAGAGCACGTGTTCGTGGCCTCCCTATGTGATGGTATCGGAGGTGGGGCCCAGGGGAGGTGATTAGGTCCGGAGATGGAGGCAGAACTTCTTTGCTCGGCCTGCTGAAATCACACAGGCTGCTGCTTGGCCCCCTTCCCTAATGGAGATAAGGACAGAAGGGGCACAGGAGTCATGGTAAGGTTTCTACGATGCGTTTCTCTTACAAGTCTCTAACTTTGTCCACCAGGATGAGAACAAGGGGCTTGTAGGTCAGTGGTGGGGACTGGCCATTTGCTCTCCTGGACTCACGGTGAGCCACAGCCCCTGCCACCCTCCACCCCGCAGTGAGGACGACCCTTCCACGACAAGTGGAAGTGACGTGAACGCTTCCGTGTGCTGCCCTTCTGCCCACTGGACGCGGCGGAGCTCATGACCTGGGCCTCCCCATGTAGACAGTGGAGGAACCAGGGAAAGGGAATGTCTGGCTCTCTGAACCGCCACGTGGAGGGCAGCTGGCTGCCCGTTTGGAACTTGGGAATAGTGAGGAATAAACTTCCATCATTCAAAGTACAGTCACCATCCATCTTGGGGCCTGTTTGTTATGAAGCCTTTCCTGGGCTTGAAGTTCTACAGAGGAGACCCCAACACTGGCACGTGGCAGCTGAGGGGTGAGGAGCCCCTACCTTGGCCTGTGGCTTCACTGGCCAGGGTGGCAGGTGGTCCTGGGGGAGGGCCCAGGACCTGGGATGGTCATGGGTCTGCCTCTTCTGGGTGACTGAGCTGAGACCCATTCTTGGGAGTTCCTGGGCTGGGGAGAAAGTCACAGGGGACTGGGCACCAGGATGACACAGGGTGGCGGCTGCCCTCTGGTGCCAGTACTCCTCAGGGCGGGTTTACGAGGCTTTGCCATTAGGGCCTCTTTATTTTTTTTTTATTTCTATTTTTATTTTTTTAAAGATTTTATTTATTTATTAATGAGAGACACACAGAGAGAGGCAGAGACATAGAGAGAGAAGAAGGCTCCCTGTGGGCGCCTGATGTAGGACTCCATCCCAGGACCCCCGAGATCATGACCTAAGGAGAAGGCAGATGCTCAACCCCTGAGGCACCCAGTGCCCATCAGGGTGTCTTTAACAGGAGACCAGACAAAGCCATCCCAATGCTTCCTGGTGCAGGGCCACAAACCGCTCCAGGGAACAACAGGCCATCGGTCTGGCTTCCAGGTAGATTTTCATGGCTGGAAATGCCAGGGGCCTTAAAACTTTGATTTTCCATTTGCTTCAAATTTAAATCGCTAACTGCAGCGCTGGGGGAAGAGTCCAGGCCACAGGCAGTCAATAAGGCACAGAGGCGGTGACAAAGGAGCCACTTGGTGAGGAAGGTGACACACGGATCCTCACCTGTGAGCCACTTTGGGGAATGGAGTCCGTGTGACTTACGGGGACAGCCCTCTGACTGCAACCAAGGTGGGGCCGAGCAGAGCAGCGTCCCCTGGCACCCACGCCAGTTCCCTTCCCCAGCACTTCCCTGGGCCTTCTGGGAAATAGCAAGTGACACAAGCGGGACACGGATTTCCTGGAGATTTGTATCCGGCTTGGGAGCCACTGGCTGAGGGTGGTAGGAGTGACACGGGTCCTCTGAGAGACCAGGAGTCATGCAGCGGCCGCTCCCCATGCGAGAGGCATAACCTCGCCCTTTATTCTGCTTTAATGAGGCAACCAATGCAAGTGTCAAAAAAAAGTTACATTCCAAAAGAGCCAAATCCCCTCTGACTCGCCCTCCCCGCGCTGTCTCCTCCTCTGAGGTCACCCCGCTATCACGGAGGGATGCAGCCTTCCAGCTTTTGCACACATCTGTGCTCCCTGAGAAAATTTACAGCATGGAGAATAAACGGGATTTGGGGTGTTTTTAGAGAAGGCACATATATGACCTACTACTGCAATTGTTCTACATCCTGTGCTGGTCACTCAGGAACACGCTCTGGGATGGCTTTGTGTCCTGCATACACGCTTCCCTCTCTCTGACTCCTGTGCTTTTTGCTCCTGGACAAGGACTTCCTGAGCACCTGCCCTGCCAGGTGCCTCGGCTGCAGGTGAGCTTCGAGTCCCATGGGGGCAGGGGGACTGACCAACAAGGACACAATGTGAGTATGACATGTGACCCCCGTGTGAGTGAGGGCCCCCAGTAAACAGGAAGCAGGTTGGGGGACTGGGGGTGGGGAAGGGACATCATCCAGCCTGTTTCAGGGCTAAGGAAAGAGGCCGAGACTAGCCCAAGCTCCAACGGTAAAGCCTTATTGTTCAAAAAGCTTTTTTTTTTTTTTTTTTAAAGTCAGGAACATTGTTTTCCTTTAGAGAGTTTTTTAAAATTGTGGTAAAGATACAAATAATACAAAATTTGCATTTTAATCGTCTTTAAGCGTACAGGTCAGTGACATTAAGTATATTCACATTGTTGTGCAGCTGTCCCCACCATCCATGTCCAGAACTTCCCATGTTCCCAGGAGACACTGACCCTGTCCCTCTCCCAGCCCTGTGACACCGTCCACTCTCTGTCCCCAGGAGACATGGACCCTGTGCCTCCCCCGGCCCTGTGACCCCTGTCTACTCTCTGTCCCCAGGAGACACTGACCCCATCCCTCCCCCAGCCCTGTGACCACCATCCACTCTCTGTCCCCAGGAGACACTGGCCCCGTCCCTCCCCCGACACTGTGGTCATTGTCCACCCACTGTCTCTGTGAGTCTAATGACTCCAGAGCCCTTATCTACGTGGAATCATAGTGTCCTTTTTTCCCAGGGCTTCCCTGCTGTAAAAGTGCAAAGATGACCCTCCCTAAAGGGTGTCCCCAGACTGCCATAATGCAAGCAAAGCTGCAGAGAGGGTGGCATCAGAGTCCAGGCCCCGACCCGCTGGCCAGAGCTCACAGGGTCACAGAGCCCCACGGTCACCATATCGGTCACTGAACCCCTCCTCCATCCACAGAACAACAACCTGTACCTTGTGCCAAGACCTGCATCTGGACCAATGAGGGAGAGGTGACGCTCCCTACAGGCTGACCCCAGCCTAGCAGGGACAACAGGCAAGCAGGCAGTTAATTGGAAGGCTGTGCCAGGGCACCGTATGGGGAGGACACGGTGGACAAGCCTATTCCACTGGGCCCTGGATTTCCGGTGGTGCACCGAGGTGGGAGCGTGCAGAGAGGGCCACAGGCTGGGACAGGCCCAGCCAGGGGATGCTGCTGGGCACACAGCCTGTTCTCAAAACAAAAACAAAAACCAAACCAAACTGAAAAAACAAAAACCCCAAAACAAAACCCCATCAAACCAAATCAGGCCACTCTATCCAGAAGGCTCATTGAAAAGCACTCCTGGAAAATTAAATGACGACAGCAAACAAAATTTCTTCCTGGAACAGATGAGACCAGGCCAGATCCGGGGATGGAGACCAATCACCACTGTCCCCACGTGGGCGCTCAGGGGCCAGGCTGCTGTCTTCATGGCAAGGTCACAATGCGCGTGCTGCCACCAAGCCCCGGGCTGAGTCACCTCCTGCTCAGTGACCGCCACGTCCCAGGAAGAGGAAAGAGAGCCCTGGGGTGGGGGGCGGGGCTGGAGCCCAGGGCCAGGCGGCCACCTTCCCTGCGCCCAGAGAACAGTGTTCAAGAGCTACCCACTGAGCACCAGCCTTGGGTTCAAGTCCTGCCCCGACTCTCCCTCTTAATGCTGGCATGCGCAGTTGTCTAGTGTGCAAAAGGGCACTACTGCCACCTCTCTCGGGAGGCTGCTGCGTGTGCAAGGAGGTCCTGGCACACACGAGTGTTACTATCCCCAGGGCTGTGTGGCCCCCAGCACCACAGCTGGGATCCCACTGCCGAGATGGTAGCTCTCTGGTCACCTGTGCTGCTGTGCCCTCCTGGGCCACTCAGTGCAACCGGCCGAGGGTCTCAGGCAGGAAAGACTGCTTCTCTGCTGGCTGGCGAGGAGCCCATCAGGTTCTCCAGACACCCCTGGCCTTGCACGGGAGGCCAGGGGCCCCGGGGGCTCATTTCCCCAGCACGCCCTTGTGGACACTAACTGTCTGAGATCCCCTGACCCGTTGCCATGTTGAAGCCCTAACTCCCGGTGTGATGGCATCTGGGAGGCCCTCAGGGTCAGATGAAGTCAGGAGAAGCACCAGAGAGATGATGTCCTGCCCTCTCAGCCATGTGGGGATGTCAAGAACGCGGCCGTCTGCAAACCAGGAAGAGTCAGGACTCAAAGACCGTGCTCTGTACAGGAGCTGCGGCCCCAAGGCTCCCCGGGGCAGAGGAGGGGCGTGCTCACCCCTGGACACGGGGACCCTGGGGAGGGGGGTGGTAGGGACCTGGAGGGCCTTACAAGGCACCAGATGGCCATGCAGCCCAGCCTGTGCTTGGGACCACAGAGCAGGAAATTCAGGGCTCCAGTGCCTCGACTTACCACAGAGTCTGTGCCACCTGCCAGGGGGTATGAGAGGACCTGTGTGTCCACACACAACACACAGCCCTGCCTGAGGGTCAGGGCCGAATGGGCCCACGGACAACATGCATGGTGAGCTCAGGGAGGCAGAAACCTGCCGCAGGCGCCCTGCGCATCAGGCAGGGGGTGGCTGGCTGCTAAATCTGCCCCCCATACATTTGTCTTCCTCCTTCCCAGACCCGGGACTCACCCTTCCTTCGGGAGCCAGCCACCCCCACCGGGGAGGGCATGTGACCCCGCCTGGCCAGACAGCACCTCCCAGAGGTCCAGTGTCGCTGGCTCAGCGATGGTCATGTGACTCAAGGCGGGCCAGGGAGATACTCTTTTCTGCCGGGGCTCCTCCACCGATGGGATGAAAACCTGGAGCTCCTATGGACTGAGTCTGCCACCACCTCTGTAGGGAGAACCTGCTCGGGTATGAAGTCAACACCAAGGAACTCAGAGCTGGGAGAGAGAGCAAGATTCTGGGGACGCTGCTGAGCACCTGGATCCAGCTGGGCCTGAAGCCAAACATCTCTGGAATTTTCACTTACTCAAACTAGTCAATTCCCTCTATGTGCTGAGCCAGTCTGAATCCAGATCTGTCCGATGTACAGAAAGTTCTAGAATAACACAATTAGGGAGCATGGAGGAGATGGGGTGCTCTTGCTTTGCTTCCATCCTTAACCAATTCCCCTTGATGCTGAAGGACCCTGCTCCCCTCACCTCCTCCAGGAAGCCCTCCAGGGATCTTCCAATCGGTTATGACCTCCTCCTTCATGGACTTTCCATCTGCTTAGTCCGGGTCTCCCCTCAGGCCCTGAATTACTTTGCTGTCATCCCGGAAAGACATGGCAGGGCCCTGCAGCACTCTGGCCCCCTGAGCCTGGGCTTCCTTGCTGGTGAATGGGACTATCGCTGACCTGCCCTTCTGGGGATGCAGGGCTCCCACAAGAGGCACCCACACAGACTGTCAGGGAGCAGCAGACAGGGCGGCTCCTGTGGGCAACCACGGCATTGACCCTCGCAGCACATACGACTCTGGGCAGCTGGCTGTGAGTCATGGGGCTTGAGTGACCGTCCCTCCCCTGGAGCTGCTCCTGCCCCCACGGCCCCCCGTCCCTCTAGGATGCCGTGACCCACATCACCTGAGGTGTCCCGCCCAGGTGTCTCCATTCCTCACACCTCGAGCCCCCTTGGGAGCTACCCACCAACAGTCTCCGAACGGTCAGCCACCAAAACCCAGGTGTCTGCCCGTTGGCACATCCTGTCCTATAGTTCTTCTGGCCATGCCACCAGCGGTCACCTGGCTCCTCTGGTCTCACCCTCCTTGGCCCTACTTCTTCCTGCCTCAGCCTCTGCAAATCCAGGGTCAACGGGCCTAAGTGCCTCCTTAGCAAAAATCACCCCCTTGAGAAAGTGCACTGCGAGGCATGTCCTGTCCCCTCCAGACCAGCTCAGATGATACCATCGTCCTGGGGGATGCTCCCAGCCCACGTCTCAGGCCCTACCCCTTGGTCAGGTGCATGCTGGACACTGTGCAAGATGCTCCATGAGGACGTCTCATTTCATGCTCACACAGCACTGCTTCTGTTCTGTCCCCCACCTCAGGAATACTTCCCCACCCTCCAGCCCACCATGCTCCTTCCCTGGCCGGCCCCTGCATGCTGCCTCTTATTCCAGGCCTCGTGGCAGAGAAGCTCACAGCGTGGCCTCCGAAAGAGTCACCTGCTTGGACCACAGCCTGGCTCTGCCACTTGCTTGCTATGTGTCTGTGGGCAAGTGAATTCCCCTCTCAGTGCTCCAGGCTCCTCGTACAGAAAAATGACCTGACAGGAATATTCAAATGAAACTGAGCTCTAAGTGAGCTTGCGCATGTGAAATCCCCCCAAACGGAGCCTGGCACACAGGAAGTGCTCAAGAAATGGTACCATTTCCCAGGATTACTGTCATTGTCGTGGCTGAGGCTGCAAATAACACAAGCCACGGCGACGAGGGTAACAGTGGGACCTGCTCCCCGGTAGTGGAGTTGCTAGTGGCCTTGAGCTCTGTCTCCGTGGGCCGGGGCTGCCCTCCCTCTGCTCTCCCACTTCTCCTGCCAGGCCGAGCGCAAAGACGGCCACTTACCAGGGGCTCACTGAACGCCCGTTGCGTCCGCCCAAGGCTGGGTCAGCAGTTTCGATAAACACAGAGCTGCCATCTGACCCAGCAAGTCCACTCGGAGGTGTACACCCCAAAGAACTGAAAACACAGGTGACAGCCAAAGGTAGAAACGACCGGACTGTCCATCAGTGGACAAATGGATACACAAAATGTGGTTTTATCCACACACTGAAATGTTATTTGGCCGTAGAAGGAATGAAGTACGGACACACGCTCCCCCACGGGTGAACCTCGGAAACGTTCTCAGTGAGAGGAGCCGGTCGCAAACCGCCACGTGTCGTAGGTTCCACACCTAAGGAGTGTGTGGAGCAGACAAAGCCACTGAGACAGAAAGTGGATCGGTGGTTGCCTGAGGCGGAGGGTGGTGGGGGGATGGGAAGTGGCTGCTGGTGGGGACAGGGTGTGTTTTAGGGGATGAAAACATTCTGGAACTAGAGCCAGGTGATGGTGGCACAACACTGCGAGTGCACGAAATGCCATGGGGTTGTGCACTTAAAAATGCCTAATGGGTGAATCTTATGGTATGTGTGTTTTACCACAATGCCAGAGACCTGTACATTGAGAACAGTACGTGTGTATAGGGAGGAGACAAAATGTGTCTCTGACAGACACACATAACGAAATAAAAATCTGAGAAGATAAACATTACAACAACCCTGTCTCCTGGCAGCATCACCTGACTTTTCCCTTTGGCTCGTCCATATTCCTAATTTTACCTAAGTGGGCGTGACTTACGCCAACCGTAAAGGAATAACACGCATGTAAAAACCAGTCATCAGGCATACATGGGGGCAGAGTTTATTCCAAATCCCTAATGGTTTCTGAGAGCAGAGGCACACATCCCCCTAGAAAGTCTGTGGGATTTGAGTGGGCATTGGGAGAGGGTTCCGGAACTTCAGGAGAAGGACTGGCTTAGTGTGGTTCTCTCCGTCCCCTGTGTCTGTGCTTTTTGAGGTGCTGGCCCTGGCTGGGGGGTTGGGAGTATGAGGGAGGTGGTCTAGGAGAGACGAGCCACCCCTCCAGCATGGATGTTTCCTGCATGTGCTCTCAGGGCTTCTAGATGTCCTCAGTGGAGTCAGCTAGCCTCTGGGCCAGGCCCCAACTTCACCAGGAGCTCACTCATTCCATCAACATAAACCAGGCTCCTGCTCTGCACCAGACTGCTCTCCTGGGTGCTGGGAAGACCCCAGGCTCACGATGAGGGCTCTGCCCTCGGAGGGCACTCAGGCTCTGGAGGGGAGATGTTCAGCCAACACATCCCATATTACATAAACTTAACACATGGCAAAGCCGAGAAGAGAAACGTCCCTCAGCAGAGGCATGCAGTTTGTGGAGGTTTGTGCCATTCAGATGGGGTTGGTCAGGGAAGGTCTGGAAGAGGTGGTGTGGGCAAAGACCAGGCACAAGAGCAGGCATGGGCAGAGGGAGTGGAGAGGGAGAGAAGGGATGTGCAGGGGGCTGGAGATGGGAGGCTGGGGGCCACAGGGCCTCAGGGCCACAGTAAGAACTGGATTTTACTGAAGAGTGATGATGGGAAAGCCTCCCTAGAGATGTAAATGGAGCACAGGCTGGAGACTCAGGAGAGGACCTGGGACAGCAGTCCAGGCAGGGGCTGGACTCTCAAGTGACTTCTCAGCTGAGCATGAGCATGAGCAGAAAAGCAGGGAGCTCGGGGTGTGGCCCTAGGCCACGTGGGGGCTTTGCGACTCTGAGCTGCTATTTGACTTCTCTGTGCTTCACCTTCTCCACCTAAGAAATGAGGATGGTGTTAGAACCCACCTCCCAGGGTTCTGGTGAGTCTTTGGGGAAGTAGCATGCACAGAGCACAGTGGTGTGGGTTTAGCTGTGGGAGGACGCTGGTAAAAGCACAGCAGGAATGGCACAGGGTTGGGGGAGGGGACGTCGGTCTAATGCCCTTGCCTGGGAGAAAACCAGAAACACTAGTTCTGTATCACGAGCTACAGGGCATTGGCCTATCCGGCACCACCCTGTTTGGGCCCAGGGGTAACTGTGAATGGCGCTGGTTCCTGGAGATTAGCACTCCCCTGCCTCCTCCCCCTCTTACCACACCCTGTCCCTCCTGAGCCCATACCGGGCACCAGGATCCTCATGGGGCTCACACCTGACCTCAGTGTGGCAGGTTCCATGGGGGAGAGGTTCCTGGGTGGGAACACACTGCCTTGGCAGGGAAGGGGGCCTGGCTGGGTTGGGAAGGCTCTGCATCCCTCCCAAGGGCAGCAAAAACAGCAACATAATAGTAATGGTCCTTCTTGCGTGTACTACTTAGCTTATGCCCCACATTTTCTATGTGTCTTACACTTACAAACTCACTTAACCCTCAGGAGGCTCTATGAGATAGATATTTTTCTTCTTTTTTTTTTTTAAGAAATTTTATTTATTTATTCATGAGAGACCCAGAGAGAGGGACAGAGACACAGACAGAGGGAGAAGCAGGCTCCCTGAGGGGAGCCTGATGTGGGACTTGATCCCAGGACCCCAGGATCACGCCCCAAGCCAAAGGCAGAGGCTCAACCACTGAGCCACCCAGGGGTGCTCTTCTATTCCCATGATGCTCTACTTATTCCCATGTTGCAGATGAGAAAATCGAGGCACAGAGGGATTGTATGACTTGCCCGAGACTACACAGTGTGTAGGTGGGGTAGTTGGATCCAGGAGGGCTGTCTCCTAGGACAATACCTCTAATCCCTGCTCTGACCTGCTTCTTGAGGACAGAGGCTTCCAGCCTGCCTCCATCTCCTGTCGCCAGCCACAGAGTCCCTGGTAAAACCCCCGAGTGAGCTTGCCTCCAGTGCAGAGTGAGGCCCCATGAGTCAGCTCTGCATTTAAGGCCCTTCCTGACTTGGAGGTCCCATCCTCTTCATCCTTCCTGGGTCTCCTGACACTTCCTACACATTGCTACGTGCTCCTGCCTCTGCGCCCTTTGTGGTCTCCCTCTGTAGTGCCTTCCATCACTTAACAGATTCTGACTATGTGCCTGCCATGAGCTGGGCTCTAGCTGGCCCTTTAGGTCAGGTCAGGCAGAGACAGTACATGTGTTGTGAACGGATGTCTCAGAGACTGTCTGGGAGGCTTCCCTTTGGAGGGGCCACTGAACAGAGATCTGAGGGTGAGCCAGTTATGCAGGTGGAGGAGGAGGAGGTAGGAGAGGGATAATGAAGAGCATGGGTGAGCAGCGTGAGCAAGTGCTGGGGGTGGGAGGAGGTGTGGCACGTTCAGCAGACCAGGGAGAGAGGGCCAGGGTCAAGCCCATTTGTCTTTCCAGGTTGGATGTGTGTGTCACAACCCCAACTCATCTGAATAACCCATCCCTTCCTCTCACATCCCTGATCTCACATCCACATCCCCAACTCATCTGAATAACTCACCCCTTCCTCTGTGTTCCAGCCCTAAGTCTCAACAGAGGTGTTCAGGCTTCTCTTTCCACTCCACTTTGCCTCTCAAGGGCAAAGATGGCCTCTATTCATCTCCAAAACTGAGGGCTGAGCACAGAGGAGGTGTGCTGAAAAGTCTTATATGAAACCAAAGGTCCCAGGTAGAGGGGACTGGAAACTCTCTGTGGCTGGTTGGTCTCACGGCACCAAAGCAAGGAGACCATTCAGGACTTTCCAGCATCAGATTGTAACCATGACCTTATACTCCTCCTTCTCTGGCCCTTCTCTTTTTAACTCTTCTTACTGTTGGCATGCACACACTCTAATTCTCAGGACTGACAAACTCCATCAATTAGAAGATCCGATAGGGCATTTAGCATGAGGCCTTCCTTCAGTTCATTTGCCAACCTAACCGCTTGTATCATGAAATGCCCCACAAAAGGGCGCGCAGACAGAGACAAATCAATGCTAACGAGAGCCCTGCTGAGCATACTGGGAGGTAAGTGAGTGGGAGGAAGGGAGGGAGGGCAGGTGGAGAGGACCCAGGAGGGATTCTTTCAGGGGAGTGAAGAGGCCCATCAGAGAACTCCGAACCAGAAGCTTCCAGTGTGGAACTCTCTGCTCACCATGCCTCCTGCAGACCCCAAAGCATGTGGACTGAGGCTGGGTCTACAGCATCCTCCTCAGGTTGAGGGAGATAGTTATAAGATTATGTCTCAGTGACTTGAGACTTGAACAGTGCATCAAAGAGATGCAAGCTTGGGAGTCAGCACTCCTTGTGAGGCCCTTAGTATCCATCTAATCTCTCAGTTCTATCACCTGCAAAAAAGGCATAAATGCCTACTTCCCAGGAGTGTCCATCACCGAACACAGGTTTTGGGTCCTCTACTAAGCATAAGGCATGTACTGGGTGCTGGAAACACAGTAGGGACCAGGTCAGCAAGCTCTCCAGCCTGCAGGGAGCAGGTAGTTTTATGAGGGAGGTGGACAGTAAGTTGATCTCTCAACACATATAATGATTCTGATGGTGGAAGGAGCACACAGTGGAGTGACAGAGTCAGGGGCAATCAGAGGGTGCCCAGGGAGGCCCTCTGGGAAGGTGATGTGTAACCCCAGAGCTTAGTGATGAAGTGAAGGTTGGCTGAGAGCACAGGACGCTGCAGACACTCAACCCATATTGGTCCCTTCACCACCATCCCCCCTACCCCTGCCTCACGGGAGAGATTTCCCCACCAAGCAGACAAGTACACTCACTGAATAAGAAGCTGTGGCGCCCAGGAAGGCCAAGGACTCAGGATGCAGGGGTGGGAGGGGCCAGGGAATGAGAGAGGAAGCACCAAGGCCTCTCACCAGGCTGCTGCTTCTCCTTTGGCTGGGCCACCATCCTCCGAGCTCTCAGGTTCAGCACCGCGGAGAGCTCCCCCACATTGGGGAGAGATTCAGCACCGCGGAGAGCTCCTTCTGACTTTCTCCCCCTACTGCTCCCTGCCACTGCCCAGCCACACTGTTGCCCTCGTGTCAACTGACATTCCACACCCTCTGTGGACTGGACCCAGTCACTCCCAGCTCCAGAACACTTGGCCACTCCCCAAATCCACCTTGAATGTTCCTGAACCCTAAGCTTTCCCTGGGATCCTTCCTTCCTGAGTTCTCCCTATAGAAACCCCATGCACCCAACTAAGCATGGTGCCAACGCCATCTCTTTCACAAAGTCCTTTTTCAGATTTATCTTGGGGCCTTCACCATATTCTGCGTTTGCCCCCTTCCAGTTCCCAGAGGATCTGAATCTGATTCATATCTTTTCTCCCCACATACCAGTCCAGCACCTGAATGAATGAAATTGCAAAAGTGATTTGTACAATTGCTACTAATTTTTGAGATCTCACTCTGCCAGGAACCATGCTACATGCTTCAAATACATTTTTGTTTACACTTTAAGAAACTGAGGACAAGGGATGAGAGATGAGCCCAAGTTCGCATTCAAATAGTCAGGTGACAGAGGCTGGATTCAAACCCAGATCATACTGCACGGCCGGTGCCCTTGACCATGGCTTCCTTTTTGTCTCTATCCAACCCAGTGCACTGCCATCTGCCAGGCCTACAGAGCCTTGAGCACAGCAGCCGTGGTCCCCTGAAGTGATTCTGAATCTTTTTTTAGCCTGAAATTGAAATCACTGATGCTTCAAATTAGAACCCCAAAATGAATGAGCCAAGATTTCAGATTTGCAATAGCTAAGATGCCCACATCTACCTTCTCAGCAGGATTCTGGGCTGCTCCTCAGCCTGGACCACCTGTTCCCAGTCAATATGGAGGGTGAAGTGAACCATTCTCTGGGCACAGAAGGGACTATGGCTATGTGTAGGAAATGGTTCCAGGTTCCCAGGCTCTGCCAAGAGCCTTTAGAGTCTTGGAGAACAAGACCCCAGGGTTAAGAGGCCCAGATTATGAAGACCCCAATGCTATGAGCCTCAAAGGGCCAAGATTGTAATGACAATTATTTGCCATAGGCACTGGCATTGTCTGAAGGCAAGCAACAAAAGCAGCTGTGCCCCTCTGTGCTGACTTTTATTTGCTGCTAAAGGAATGTTTTTCAGTCCTCACTGAGAAATTAGAGCCCAGCAAGCTGGGCAGGGGAATAGAGAGACAGATCAAGATGGCCATGCTTACCCCCTGCATTGACCCAGGTGCTGGCAACCCAGAAGCAGGGGAGCTGGAGTGGAGGGTTGGCCAGGGCGGCCCAGGCCTTTTCCAAAATGTGTACACAGACCTTCAGAAGAGAAATGCTTCACACTTGGAGAGATCACAGACAGCCACTGGGCCCTGCTTGCCTTTGACCTGAAATCAAACTTCAGGACTGAAGTATCAATGTGATTCAAAGTCAGGAATTCACCAGTCTCCCTAGCTTCCTGATAATATCAGCTGGCATTTGGTCTTAACTTACTTACTGAATTAAATACTCATTTAAAATTACTTAAATAAGATGTTACAGAATTTGAGAGGTGGGGTGGGTAGAGTTCCCAGCTTGGCCATGTGGGCATTAGCGGGACATGTGATGAAGCCTTTCATGCTATCCTGAAAGGCAAAACAGAGAAATGTGAGCTGGGTATTGTGGCTGAACAGCTGGATGGAAGGGATGCTGGCACCGGGGAAACTGCAACAGGGCTCTGGCCTCAGCCCTGGGATTCGTGGCTAGAGGGCAAAATGGGAATCATGAAGAGAAATTCCAAGATTACCCAAAAGCCAGACTTGTGCCAGAACAGAACTGAGCAAGGCAATGAAGGAGTGTCCTGGGAGCAGAGGTTCAAGCCAAATCTGGAGGTGTGCCTGCCAGGGATACTTGGGGCCGGGGGGTGGGGTGGAGCAGGTGCCTGCATAGCTAATAAGTCATCCACAGAGAGGTACCAAGAAGGTATGGCCAATGCACTCTTGGCGACACTATGAGCTTGGCACAGGGCTCTGCAATGGCTCCATGCTTGAGATGGTAGTGGTAACAAGTCAGTGGTAAAGGCAGTGGTAACGAGTGCCATCTGTGACTTACTAATTAATTGTTCAACTAACAGTCATTGGTTCCCTCTTCTCAGGCATCATGAATGACGATGAAGGACAGGATAATCATCAACAGCAAATGCTGATGGAATGCCAACTCCGTGCCCAGCACTGCTGGCCCTCGGCCTTCTCCTAACTAACACGACCATCACTCACAGCAGCCCACATGTCCAGAGGTCATGGCACATAGCTCATCTTGGTGACTGAACAACCCCATTTTGCTGATGGGGACACTGAGACCCAGGAAGCATGTGCTGATCAATGACGTGTGAAGCCACCAATTGGGCCTAACCTGAACTCTGTCTCCTCTCGTTCCCACAAATTAATTTTGGAGCTGGGAGAGGCTGGCTGGTAACTGCCAGGCTTTACAACTGTTCATAGCTCCAGCCTAGTTAAAAGTAATGGTTTAGGCAAATGTGTGCTAGAACTTGTGTTATGTGTTTTAAGTCCCATTCTCAAGTGCCAGCCAAAGAAACATTTTATAAGATACTCAAACGGTCTCTCAGGAAAACACCGGGGCATCCCTCTTAGCGTCCTCACTTCAGTGCAAACTGAGATTATAAAACAGTTGTAGGCCATCACTAGTGCAAGCATTTAATACGAGGAAAAGTAATTAGCAAACTCAAGCATCACTTTTCAAGGATGAAGGATATTGCTGCCTGCTTTAATTGCAAGGGAAAACCTATTTAGGGAATTAACACAAAAACGAGATTGGCCACTTCAGGGCTAAGAAAACAATCACAAAAACCATAGGAGCCTCCAGCACGGCATCAGGTTGGTGAGCAATGGCCCCAGGAAAATAATTAATGCCCAGGAAAGTGTTCTCATCCCGAAAGCAAACAGCAACACCTTGGCCAGGGAGGCTGAGACACCACTCAGCTGTGTGCGACAGCTTTGCCTAAAGAATTACTTTATATTTATGAAATTAATACCTGTCAAAAAAATTAATGCTGTCATTCTGGAAAATCTGAGAAATAGACAAAAGTCTGAAAAAAGAGAAAATTACCACACATGATCCCATCACCCCATAGGTTAACATTTCCTTCCCCCTTTTTTTTTTTTTTTTTTGTTACTTTCTAGGCCTATTTTGGGGAGAGGTGGTATAATTTAGATGGCATTGTGCAGATAATTTCGGTTCTGCCCTTTTCACCTAATACAAGGTGATCAGTTCTCATTAGTACCAGCACCTCCTTGCAAGCGTGATTTTTACTGCTTTCTTTCAAATCCACTACGGATGTGTGATGTCCCCTTCACAATTTCCTCACAGCCCCATCCCCTTATTTTGTTTTTGCTGGTCTCCACTCTGCCTGTTTTTAGATCATTCCCTTAGAATGGATTCCTAGATGTAAAATTCCTGATTCAGCTTTATGGCTCTTATTATATACTGTCACATTGACTTCTAAAAAGTTTATGGTGATTTATTCTTTCACATAGCAACATATGAGTGCTGTCACCAGCGATGGATATAGTAATAATAATAATAAAAAAAGCGTTTGCTAATTTGAAAATAAGAATTGGCAGCTCATCATCTGTTTTTCTTCTTACCCTCTGCCCATTTATACGTCAAGCACATCAAAGCATCTCTCACGAATCTCTGAGCTGTGGCATTATTGTGTGAGGCAGCCCTGGTCGGAATCCCAGTGTCTCCAGGCATCTGCTCTGTGACTGTGGGCAAGTGATTGAACATCTCTGTGTTCAGTTTCCTCTTCCGCAATGTGAGGATGACAACAGATGCCATGCTATGGGCTCATGGTGAGGGTCAGATGGGATTGTGGAGTGCCTGGCAGGTACAGCCACAGTGACTATAAATGAGGACATGGGGCTTGGTCGTGTTTGTCACAAATGTTGTTTGCCTCTTTGATGTTTACTGTTTAGTTGTATTATGAACAATTCTTGAGATAGAGGATGTTTAAGAAAGTGAGGCAAGAAACAAAACTTGGGTTTCCAAATGGGGAACTTGGGGAGGGAAGGCAGCCCTGGTGTCGCAGCAAGGAGATGAGTGCGGGACCCGCTGATATACTTGTTAGAAGGTTCAGAAAGCCAACATGATCAGGCCAGCTAGCCATCACTCTGCCTGACACCAGAACCCCTGGCAGCATCACCAAGTGTCCTAAAGATGTCACGCCCAAGCTCCTGCCTTGAGACACTGACTCTGAAGAGGTGTGGGCTGGCAACCAGGTCTCTCTAGAAATAAGGCCGGTGGCCCTGATGCCCAGCCAGGTGTGACTGGATGCGGCTGACCGACCATCCAGTGTGGGGAGTCCTTTGCAGGACACCAAAGGGACATCCCCAAACCTCTATGTCCCTTTAATTACTGCATGCAAACTGTCATGTGAGCCATCTATGTCTCTTTATGATTCCATCAAAGTGGCCTCTCCTGCCCCATCTCGTAGGGGTGGAGACACCTAACCAAGACAAGACAATCTCAAGGAAAAAGCAGATGAAGTCTTCAACAATCTGTGCCTGACGGCTGCTTCTACCTCTAAATACATTGCTTTCAGTTCTCTGGCAAGCTTCTCTCTTTTATTTTTTTTCTCTCTTTATTAAGCCCAGCTCGAACTGGGTTTCCTATTGTAACCAAAAGGGATGCAGGCCTTTATCATTCCTGGCTGGTGGAGTCCCTATGGAAAGAAAACCTTGCCCTGACTCCCCTGCTCGTGTGTCTCCCTGGCCTGTCACTGCTGCCCGGACCCATTTCTCTGCAAGCATGGCTCCCCGGAAGGACTCCTCCTCCACTGCCCTGCCCACTCCCACTGCCTCCTAAAGCTCTCTGGGAAAGCTCCAGCAGCACCAGCAATCCAGAGGCTTCCAGCACATCAAGCTGATCTGAAAGTGATAAATACACATAGTCTATGGATCCCCCACATTCAAATGCCCCCTCAGTGGGGCCCATATTCCTCCTTCTCCACTTCCAAAATGAATTTGCCTGGCAACCCACTGGCACACTAGGACCCATATATCTCACTGTATTGCTTGGTTTCATGATGGCCTTTTACATGGAACTCTACTTGAAGCTTTTGCTTTTTGGCAGAAGGGTGGAGGGCATGGTCAGCAAAGAAACAGTCCCAGTGACAATGGAGCAAATTCCTCCCAAATGCTAAGGAAGGAGGGACATAAATTCTGGAGGATAATCACCCAAGAAAAGCACACACAATAGGAAACTCTTCATGACAGGCACTGGTGATGCCAGCAAGATGACCGAGTCCAAGAAGGAAGAAGGAAGTTCTGCAGATGCCTGGGACTTTGAAGAGGGAACATTCCTATCAAAAGTTGCCCCTTGGTCTCCACATTCAAACTGCGGCATGTGTTTTTAAAGAGAATATAAACAACTGACATGCCATGAGTTCCCTTCCAAGAGCAGAGAGATAAAGAAGCTGACCCAGGGGAATATGGGGCAAGAAGGACAATTTGCCCCCACTCGCAATCCTCGCACATGGGACCCTGAGCATCACCAAGGCTCAGAAACCCTATTGACTCTAGGAAGGGCTTCTGGCCAAAATCAAGATTCACCTGAGACATATGAATTCATTTAGAATGATCCCTCCAAGGTTGAAGCCTTTCAATGGAAAGTGTAGAAAACTGTTGGAAAACGCTCGTACCTATAAGGCTTTAAGTGATTTTACCATTCCAGGGGTGAAATCCAGTGGCTAGGAAAACACCTCAATGGATATTCTCAGTCTTTTTAATCTACCACCTAAAGGAGACTTTCTGAGTCCCATGAGTAGGTTGAAATGCACTGGGTGGGGGCAAGTTTCCAAGAGTTCAGCCCCCTGATCCTTCCATTACCATATGACCCTCAAAGACCCTCCAGTTCCCCCCCACCATTAGCATATGACCCTTAGTAAGATCCCCTGGTCTTCCATTAGCATATGACCCTCAGAAAACCCTCTGGACCCCCATTAGCATATGACCCTCAGTAAGATCCCCTGGTCTCCCATTAGCATATGACCCTCATTAAGCATCCAGGTCCCCCTATTAACATATGACCCTTAGTAAGATCCCCTGGTCTTCCATTAGCATATGACCCTCAGAAGACCCTCTAGACCCCTACCCTGGTCTTCCATTAGCATATGACCCTCAGAAGACCCTCTGGACCCCTACCCTGGTCTTCCATTAGCATATGATCCTCAGAAGACCCTCTGGACCCCATTAGCATATGACCCTCAGTAAGATCTCCTGGTCTCCCATTAACATATGACCCTCATTAAGCCTCCTGGTCCCTCCATTAGCATATGACCCTTAGTAAGACCCCTTGGTCCTCCATTAGCATATGACCCTCAGTAAGACCTCTTGGTCCCCCTATTAGCATATGACTCTTAGTAAGACCCCCTGGAACCCCACTAGCATATGACCCTCAGTAAGACCCCCTGGTCTTCCATTAGCATATGACCCTCAGTAAGACCCCCTGGAACCCCACTAGCATATGACCCTCAGTAAGACCCCCTGGTCTCCCATTAGCATATGACCCTCAGTAAGACCCCCTGGTCTCCCATTAGCTCTGTGACCCTCAGTAAGACCCCCTGGTCTCCCATTAGCATATGACCCTCAGTAAGACCCCCTGGTCTTCCATTAGCATATGACCCTCAGTGAGTAGGCCCTGGTGCTGTGGAGGGCTTACTCCTCCTTCAGGTCCTTGTGACATAATAACACCAACAAACATTAATGCACCACAGGGCCAGTCATTCCTAGAATCTTGGAATTCAGAGATTATCTAGAATATAAACCTATTTCAAAATGGCAAATATATGTCCTTATCAGAGGTTAAAAGAATGTCCAAGGAAGGGCTTTGACAACAGAAGTGCAGAAACCCTTCATGCCCCAACTTCCACGGAGGCTTCAATCTGACCAGGTGGCTTGCCTTCTCTGCCCAGGCTAGGCACACGCTGCAGATGCGTCGGCCAACCAGGTGCAGCTCTGCTTTACCCTGAAAGGGATGGGCCCTGCACATGCTCTGAGGCGCTCCCACGTTTCCTTTATTGACTAGTTTATCAAGGAAGCAGTCCAATGAGCCTAACAACGGGGCACACGCTTGTATCTGCAGCCTTCATTTATTATTTAAAACCAAGAACCAGCACTGGCTGTGTCAACCTATTGGAGCCTCTGTTTCCGGGTCTCTTTGTCACACACACACACACACACACACACACGCACATGCACACGCGCGCGCACACACACACACACACACACGGTGAGGAGACTTACATCACAACTACATCCTACAGAAGATGATTCAACCAGTCTCTGCATTTTTGTGAGGTTACAAATCGAGTTAACCCATGAGAGCACAGCAGGATCCGGTCTCCACCATTCTGGATATGCACCCAAGGTCTCATCCAAGCTAGGTTCTGATTGGTCAACAATAATTTAAATTCATCTTTCAGCAAATAAAATGAGACCAACCCAAGATACCTGGAAGAAGGTAAAGCACCTTCTCCATTTTCCTTGGCTCTCTCTCCTCCACAGAATCTTTCCTTCTGGACTTCCTTCAGTTCACCAGCTTTGAGAAGTACTAAAGAGATCAGGAGCAAACCTGAGCTTGGAAGCACCCCAGAAAGCTCAGGCATAATGAGGAGAACTGCTCTTAGTGGCCATCTCGCCATGGTCTGGGTCTCCCTTGTACAACAAGCAAGTGTCTGGCTGGCCTGGTGTCAGGCCACCTGGTGTCAGGATACCAGGCCTGGTATCCACCCCTTCCACTTGCATGTGGATTTCCAGTGTGGATGAGACAGGGGTCAGGGTTAGCGCCGAGGAATGGTTTTTCAAGAAATGTGAACTCCCAAGGAGGGCCACTGAAGTGAACCCAACCCCTTAGAAATAATTTTCCCAAGGTACAACATACTCTTTTATTCTTTATATTTCGAAAGAGTAACACATTCCTTTGCACAACAAGATTGAAAGTAACACCTAAACCCGCAAAAGGCAAGGAGCTCAGATGTACTGGCAACTCGGACACCTCACACACAGCAAGGTGCTAGCTCCAGCAAGAGCCCTCAAACCATAGGCACTCTTGTCTAGTGAGACTCTTTAAATGAAGAGAATGTTCCCTCCTTTTACCTACTAGCAAAAGCTTGTTGTCCAAGCATCTGAATTTAAAAATTTCCTTTTTGTGGCAGCTACCCCTCTTGCTCATGCTCCCTGGTCTTTGAAGGCCATCATCTGACAGGCTAGTTGCTGCAACTTGAAATCAACGATCTCTCAGCCACTAAAGTTACAGACCTCAGGCACGCAAGAGCCACAGCACAGCACTCCCCATCCTGCCCTTAGGGCACAAGAATGGGCAATAGGCCCTCGTGGTGTGTATTCATACAGCTACAACTGGAGCATACATAGATCCATGAGCATCCCCAACATCATAGCAACCATGTGTATCTTCCTTCTATCTTCTCCTTCAAGACCAATGGCCAACTTCCACAAACATTTCCACCCTCCACAGAGTTATAGCCAAGGCCTTAAAGACAGTCCAAACACACAGGTCCACAGGAAATGGCATCCACAATGGATGGACCAGAAAATAACCAGTCAACATGAGTCCACGGCAGTCTCTACAAGTACTTCTAGATCTGGCCCAATGGCCATGCTGCCAACACCATGGGCCCCAATCCTAAGAGAGCCGGCGCTCTCCCCAAGCAGAAAGATACAAACACCTGTGTCCCTACCTCAATCAGGAAGTCTCCAGTCCTCAGTCCGGCTTGCCATGCCACCCCTCCTTCATCCACGGACTCCAGGTACTGCAGGGCTGGGAACGCCGGCGTTGGCGTGAATTCTTCAATGGGTGTATCCGCTGGGAAGACAAGGAATGCCTCAGTACAAGCCTGGGTGATGTTTCAGGTTGACAGCCCTGGCCCCTCAGGGGAGCCTGAGAGAAAGGGGTGTGCATGTCCCCCACTGGAAGGCCTTGACACTCACAGTCATGGGTCAACACCAACTTGAGCAACGAAGCGAACTGCATTTTGGTGCCACCACATCTCTTGGCCTTTCTGTTGAAAACACTGAACAATGTGCCCTGCTGTACATGTCTATATGTACATGCCTGTCATTTTCTTTAAAAGCATCAGTGACTAAACATTTTCAGTTCTAAAAATGGAAAAGTTCCCCCCCATAACCACACAGAGCTACAGAAACACCACACCAAACCATTTGCCAAATTTATATCTACGTAGACTCGCAACCAAGGGAATTCAAGTTGGAGCCTGGACGGATCATAATGCTGACCCAGTGGGTGGCTGTGGATTTGGAAACTGCTTATGAATTCTTTCTACAGGGAGCCTGGCTCTCTGTGACCACTCTGCGGCCAGCACCCACGGGAAGGCTGGGCCCCTGCTCCTCAGCAGAGTGAGCCTTGGTTTCTGGGCCCCACAGAGCTGCTGAGCAAAATTCCAGGGCAAGAGATGGACTTCCCTGGGTAGTTATGAGCGGCCGGGGGTGGGTGGGTGGGTGGGTGGGAAGATGAAGATGACCCCAGCAGGGAGAGGGGACACAATATCACTCAGTCATGGACACACACACACACACACACACACACACACACACTCACACACGGGGACACGGATTCGTCTTTTCTTTCACTCTCTGGACAGGCTGCTTCTGGGCAGCCAGAGCTTTGGGCGTGTGGGGCTGCCACCCGGGGAAGGAGGCCTTTCCCAGAACAGGTGCTGGACCCTGGCGCAGCCCAGAGGCTCTCAGATGAAACTTCCACATGGCTTACCCACACACGCGGTGGACAGATGTCTCCTCTCACGGGGAGCTGATGCCATTTTGTTTTCTTTTGAAAGGGAAGCCCCCATGTGAAGGGCTAGTGGGGGGTACCCTGCCATGGAATGCATTCCCAGAGCCCCCCACCCCAGGCCACATGGCGTGTATGCTGACGGTTCAGTCCACGACAGAGGGGGACCATCTTGCCACATTTCCTTTGCAAAGTCACCTTAGGGGCGGGCACACACAGACGCCTGCCGCACTTGGAGCTGAAGCCCACTCCCAGAATGGGGCAGTTTCTAGATATCCGAAACTCAGCGCTGGGTAATTTTGGATATCTGAGCCCAGGAGCACCAAATCCAGCCACCGTTGGGCTGAATGAAACCACAAAATATAAGATTAAACCCATGATTTTTTTTTTTTCCTTAAAAGGGTGGGGGGAGGGAAGGAGGGAGGGCGAGCAAGCAAGAGCTCGTTCAGAGCAATATTGTGCACAGAAAATTGAAAATATTCCTAAAGGAAGCCCCGATGTTTTCTGAGTAAGGGAGAATGTTAAAGAACACGGTTGTCTAGCAACCAAGTGCCCCCAGGAAGAAGGCTTCTTTCTGAGCCGGGGAGAATTTTCATACGGCGTGCACACACACACACACACACACTCACACACTCACACACTCACACAACATGGGAATGCACCCAGGCTGGGAGCAGCTGCTCTTACCTTTTGCCCCTCGGAGCACGAATCCAAAACCCTCATTGTCCTTCTTCTGCAGGACCACCGTCTTCTCCTCGATGATGCAGTCACTGTAGAGAGAATTCCGGGGATAGCGACCATTATTGTAACCCGTCATCATCACCGTGGCTGATCCTCCGCCGGGGACGTTCATCATCATAGCCAATTAATCACCCAGCTCGCCGGATCCAGGCAGCATGGAGGAAACTGAGCGGCACAGGGCGCAGGAGGAGCGGAGGCAGCTGGGGGGCCGGCTAACGGGATAGGCGGGCACGGCACAATGGGGCTCGGAGGGGGGGCAGGCAGAGGCAGAGGCAGAGCCGGAGCGGAGCCGAGCGAGCGGGAGGAAGGAGTCAGGCATGGTGGGGAGGCCGCCGAGCCATGGCAGCGCGGGCTGGCTCCGGGCACCCAAAGGCAAAGAAAGTAAGTGGCCCGGAGGCAGCGAGGGCAGCGGCGCTAGGGCGTCCAGGCCGATGCATCTTCCAGGGGAGCTGAAATCAGCCAGAGGAGAAATGAGGCAGCAGGTTTTTTTTTTTTTTCTTCTTCTTCTTCCTGAAGGGGTTTTCAAAAATCAAATTCTATTTGCTCTCCGCACGAGCCGGTGCCGAGACGCAGCGACCCCTCCCTCTCGGTCCGAATGAATGTGGTGTCCCCACAATCACCAAGGAGCCCACAATGCCACGGCGGCAGCTGCTCGGCGTCATCCCGCACAGAGAAACCGCAGGCTGGCGGAGGGGGCGGCCGGGGCGCTGCCGATGGGTGGGGGCTCCTAGCGGGAGGAGGCAGGTCACTCCAGCGACACTGAAGCCACTGATGGCATGGCCTCCTTTAGGGGACGATGAGTTGTGGGGATGGGGAGAACAGGGCTCATGGGCTTCCTCCTTTGAGAGACGACCTAAAGCCACACCGCCTGCCTCTTGGCACGGCATTTTTTTTTTTTTTAAAGGAAAGAAACCCGAAAGCTTCAACTTTGCTTCAGCTGCCAAAGCCTCCCATCATTTACAGTAAGGGCACTTAGCCACATGATTGTCCACCCCCGGCAGCGCCCGGGGGCGCGGGACGGAAGTGAACTTCCTGGTGGGCCACACAGCCTGGGCTAAACAGTGGTCCCCCCTCCGCTCCACCTTCCAGGGGCTGCATTCCCCCCAGGACTCTGCTGCCCCGGAAGTAAGTCGGCAGCTGCAAGGCTAGGCCCACAGTGCAGGGAAGGAGGAGGGGCGGAGGCAACATGGAGAGGCTTTCTCCAGGGTCCTAAGGGGCTGGCCATGGAAGGGCTGCATGCCAGAGGTCCTGAAGAATCCAGCAGGCCCCTATCTCTGAGGGGAAGACGGCAAACAGTGGGAGCAGCGTGCTGACAGGCTCGGAGTCACAGACAAGTGAAGGTCAGCTTTGTCCGGCACTGGATTCAGGGCCGGCAGGAAGCAGGGGCCCCAGCATGCAGACCACTGGGAGCAGCTCGGCCAACCCAGATCAGGTGGCCCGGGGGGTAGGAGTGCTTGGTCGGAGGAGTGATGGGCTGCCGAGAGCTTCCCGTTGCATAGATGAGGCAGGGGAACTTCAGAGGGGCTGAGGGACACAGCTGGAGAATGCACACATGTCCCGAGCCACTCCCGAGCTCCTGCCCTTGCATCGGACAAGCCTGCAACAGAACTTGCCAGGGTGACCCTGCCTTCCAAAAAAGGGCTGGTATCCTGCAGACACTTACTTTCACACTGACAGACAGACCACGCAACTCAGGATGACTGGCCTAGGGTCTCATACTAGAGGAGGGGTTCTGTTCCTGTGCTCTTGCTCTGCCTCCTACCCTGGGCACAGAGAACCTCAGCTTTGGGAGCAGGGCCGTGACTATGAGCCCCCTGGCTCAGCCCCTGAAGCCCAGCTGATGCAGAGCCGGGAGTCCAGGGCCCTGGGAGCCCATGGGCAGGGTCACACGGCTGGCCTGGCCTTTCATAGATGATGGGGCTCCCTAAGCCTCTGAACTTTGCCCTCATGTTACAAGGCAATGAGAAGAAGCCATGGGCCTCCCAGGGTAACTGTGAGGTCAGATGGGCAATACCCACGATGGTGCGGGGGGTGGGGGTGCCCGGGGGACCCTAGGGAGCCATCAGTTGCCATCAGATATGGCAGCAGGCTGGGGCTTAGCTAGGACCCAGGAAACCACAGGAGTCAAGGCAGGAGAACCGGGCACGGGTGCAGGCTCCGTGGTAAGCAGACTCTCTGCCAGGCCCGGCTGCCCTTCTGTCTCCCTGGTGTCCCCCAACCAAGGCACAGACATGTCCTGCCTTCCCACCCACCTCACTTCTCGCTGAGCTCCTCAATGTGGCCCGGTGGCTACCTCAGGTGCCAGGCAGGTGCAAGCTCTGTGACCCGCTTCTCCAGGGAAAGGCTCACCAAGGCCCGGGCCGATAAGCCACCGCATTGGCCCTATACTTCCCTCTGCATGAGGAGCTGCTGGCAAGCAGCCCCCAGAAGCCCGGGAAAGACGGTGCCGGCCCTGCGAGTCCTCAGCCATACCTCCCCTGGGGACACAGGTGGCCCTCGACGCCTGCCTCTGCCCAGCTCTGAGGCGAACCTGTCTTGCAGTTCAGGCGGCGGCCCTACTGTGGGCCAACTCTGCCGGCAGGACCAAATGCTGCTTCGGGCTATGTGTGCCTCACAGCCGTCCCCCCTCACCCCACGATGGGGGACCTTGTTAGGGCCAGTGCAACACTTGTTGGCTACCCCAGTGACCGCACAGGGACGGTCTGCTGTGGTGGGTGAGGGGCAGCACTGGTATCATACACAACTCAGCTCAAGCCCCAGCTATGCTCTGGCTCAGGTCACTCTGAGCTTCACAGCTTCAGTGTCCTGCTCTGCAAAATGGGATTAAGAGCAAAACATGCCCTGTGGGCTGAGAAAGAGTTAATGAAATAACCCGCCGTGGCCCAGGGGTGTAGCATGTGTTGGTAACACAACCCTCCTGAGCAGGGTCACTGTTGCGTGTGCCGACCCCTCCTCCTCCCAGGGACCCCCTCCGGGCCTAAAGACGGAGCCCCTCTCCGAGCCCTCGGAGTCTTCTCAGCGATTCCTCATTCAATGAACTTTCTGACTCCCACTTATGGCCGCAACCGTCTTGCCCCTAAAACATGTGGCTCTGTCCTGCTTGCTGAGCAAGCATTAAACCCCTTTAGTCTCTGATATGAAGGACTCCTATCACTTCTGTCCTGCTTTACTTCAGGATCTAAATAGCCCCCAGCTCCTGCTCATCGTGACCCTGTCTTATTTTTATTCACAGACAGACCCGGGTTTGAATCCCAACCCAGGCATTTACCAGCTTAGTGGCTCAGAGCCTGTCCCGCCTACAAAGTGGTGGCAGTAATATTTGACTCATAGGCATTTTGAGGAGCCACTGAGATAAGGCCCCTGTTATGGCGCCTCAATCCCCCAGGAGATTTGGGTCCTGGACGGCCGACACCCACAGTACCCAGCCAAGGGCCACACACCCATCACGTCTGTAGGCTGCCGCAGAACGGGTGTGAACACAAGATAGGGGTGGATCTTGGGTGCGTCAGTGCAGGTGGGCAAAGGAACATTGAAGAGTCTTGAGTGAATAAGCCTCCAACTGGGACAATCCCTGGATCCTGGGTCGCACCCAGAGGGCAGGAGCAGCTCGGCGTGGTGGAGCGCCCAGGAAGCCCGAGATGCAAGTGGAAGGGAAGTCCCAGGCTGCTAGAAGTGTACAGTCTTTGTAGCAAACCGTGAAAAGCAGTGGGAGCTCTGAATGGAAGCATCGTTCCCTTAGAACAGTTCACGTCTAGTTTCCTCTGAATGGCACAACCGTACAGCGTTCCCTCTACCCCCACGAATCAGACTGGGCATTTCCACCCCCGGGTCCTAAGGAGGAACCTGCCTGGAGATGAGAAACTCTCAGAGGGCTCCTTATCCTGGTTTATGAATCTAAAAGCTGCCTCAGGATGATGGCTGTGGCCACATGCGGAAGCTGCGGTATGCAGATGGGGCCTGTGCAAGATGCCTCGGGAGCTGTGCCGAAGCCCCAGAAAACAGAGGCCACCCGGCCTCCTCTGGCCAGCCTGGCCGTGCATCAG
The DNA here is from genome assembly GCF_011100685.1 of Canis lupus familiaris. Taxonomy (NCBI): domain Eukaryota; kingdom Metazoa; phylum Chordata; class Mammalia; order Carnivora; family Canidae; genus Canis; species Canis lupus. Next base: position 48,213,094 of record NC_049239.1, on the reverse strand, counting down.
CAGACCTGCTCCCCAGATGCACCCCAAACGTACTGGCAGCTGCCTTCACGGGGACACTGCCCCAGCGCCCACGAGGGCCCCAGGCGGCCGACCTTGGTGTGGACCCAGAGGCCAACACCACCTGGGCCTGGGGACACGGTCTGGTGAAACCAGCAGCCCAGCCCTGCTGACTACACTGCACCCCTGCTTTGCATCTGCCCCCTGGCCTGGACCACAGTCACTGCCCTGCCTTCCTGCAGGGGCCCCTGGCTCGTTTTCACTCCTGAAACGCTCTATCATTGAGATATATCATGTCTCTCACCAAGCACTCACACACAGACCCTTCACACCTCACTGCCTTATGCTCTGTGTCCCCTCTGCCTGCCATGCCCTCCCCAACACTCCTTACCTCACAGGCTCCCGCACGGGGCGGAAGCCGTCCTAAACCCTCCCGATGATGGTCAATGTCACACATTCTCTCCTCAAGGATGCCTTTGAGCCTGGCCCAAGCCTGGTCCTTCTTCTCACCCACTAACCCATCAACTATGCAGCCCTTGGGAGCAAACATCAATGCCTTGTTCCTCTCTGACGCTCCCTAAGTGGCACAGTGTCTGTTCTTGGTAAGATTCTACTTGGGTGTGTTGGCTAAACCAAAAAAACGTAATCTAGCTGTGCTGTCTTCAAATGCGTTTTCTGAGTAGGGTGGGAAGGCTCTTCAATGAACACAAAATGTACCCTTCTTTGCCAGTTTCCTGTAGCAGGAGCTGTGGAAGGCAAAGGGGGCAGGCACCTAGCCCCACCCGTACAGCTGTGCAGATTGTACACAGTGCAACCACAGAGGATACTAGTCACATGATGGCCATCATAGAACCCTATATTTATGATGGTTATTTTGGCAGAGGTGGAAGTAAAGTGCCTTGAAGGGTCAGGCAACTTTTCCTAAGTGCATGCAAAGATGGAATACAGGCCATTGGCTTTCTCAGAGAATGTGAGAGGTGTCCATACAGAACCACATCAACACTGGGAGATGGCTTTGTGTTGAAACTCTCCCGGAAGCCACATGGTTGAGGTTTCCATGTTCCCATTCACCCAACAGTCCCAATGCACACCACAGTAAAGGGTTTACTCAGTGCACTTGGAACGAGACAAGAGGATCATGGAAATCAGGGCTCGCACAGAGGGCCCCAGAGACCCCATCCCACTGGCAGGCCTGAACACACTCCTGGCCCTGCCTCACAGCACCATAGGTGTCCAGGCATCAAGTGGCTTTTAACTAAGGCCCAAGGTCCCCTTTCTCCCAGCAAGGTCCCACAATGGGCCTACAGGGAAGGCTGCTGTTTAGCTGGTCTAGGAGGTAGCAGGTGCCAGTGATGACCATTGGCATTTAGGATTCGTTAGTTCTGAACAAGCTCCCGTGGCAGCGGGGCCTGATCCTGGAGGAGGTATACACATAGAGCCACAGGAAGAGGAGCCTGGAGTGACAGAGATGTGTGAGCATGCAGGGCCCTGGGTTGGCTCTGTCTGCCCTGTCTCACATGGGAAGGATCATAGTGGGCATTTTAACCTTGAACACAAGGACTGTTGGGGTAGACTAGATGGCTTCACCTGGAGCTCTCCAGATCTGGACTAGGATGGGACCATCAAGTCAAATAGCTGCATCTCTCCCTTGCTCCACTGGGACTGGGTTTTGGTGTAGGGCTGAAGTTCAGGGGCGGCTGGGACCAATGGCTAAGCTATGTTCGTTAGCACATTAATGCAGCCATAGCACACTGAATACCTACTGAGTGCCAGAGAATGGACTAGTTACTTGGCACTTTGCAGAGATCAAACCAGGCCCAGTCTGGCCCTGATGGAGTTGTCAGGTGTGGTGTGTTGAATGGTGGCCCCACCGAAGATGAGCTCAAGTTGTAACTCCCTGGACCTGGGCATGTGCCCTTGTTTGGAAACAGGGCCTTTGCAGATGTGTTTAGTTAAGGATCTCAAGATGATAGCACCCTGGATTTAGTGAGGGCCCTAAAACCAACGACTGGTCCTCATCTGAGAAAAGAGAAGGAGATTTGGGGGCATAGAGGCACCTGGGTCAGAGAAGCCAGGTGAAGACAGAGGCAGAGACTAGAGGGACGGGGCTGTACACCAATGCACACCATGGATTTCCAGCAAACAGTGGAAGCTGGAAGAGCTGGGGAAGGACCCTTCCTGGAGCTCTTGGAGGGACGCAGCCCTGCTGACACCTTGTGCTCAGACCTCAAGCCTCCAGAACTGGGAATAACACACTTCTGTATTCTCAGCCCATGGTCATTTGATACAGGAACCTTGGGAAAAGCTTACACCGGGCAAGTGGGAAGCCAAGTACTATTCCGAGAGTCACACGAGTGCTGGATATGGTGCTGTGAGAACCAGAAGGGGGCTGGGGGGCTTCCTGTAGGAGGAGGGCTGATGCAGGAGCATGAGTGAAAGGATCAGGAGGCTGGAGAGGTAAGAGCAAGAGGAGAACATTTCAGAAGGAGGTGGAACCACAAGATAAAGGTTCTGAGGCATATCAGAGAAGCCAGAGGGGCCGATCACACAGGGCCCTGGTCTCAGCTGGGTGCACACCCAGGGCAAGGTCTAGGGGATGCAGCTGGGAGGTAAGAGGCTGGGGTGCAGGCCCAGGACATCCCTGCTCTGAGTCACCCAAGCAGACTAAGATGACAGAACACAACAGTTGCACCTGCTTCCACTAGCCAGGCTGGAATCTCACTCAACGACCCAGGGTTGACTCGCACACGTGGCAGGAACTTGTCCAACAACCACGTTCCATGGAAACAATTCACACAATGTCTGCTGCTGCTGGTGACAACTGTCCCAAGCCACCAGTGTGAAGGTAAGGTGGTACACAAGTGGACAAGATGCCTGGCACCGTGGCACGAGCCAGATGCCAGATGAGGCACCAACATGGGGAGGGTGCTATGCCCAGAGTCAGCAGGAGAGGCACACGCGCAGACGCAGGGAGGTGCCTTGAATCCGACAGGTTGACCCCCTTTGGGGTTGTAGAACTGCTGGGGTGGGGGGTGGGGGAGGTGGGAGGCAGTGGGGACATCGAGGCCATCAGGCTCTACAACCCAGCCCCCTGTGGCCTCAAAGCTTTGTGGGGTCCCAGAGACATGCCTGTGACCTGAAAAACAAAATCCCCGGGCTGTGAAATCTGAAGAGCAAACAGCCACATGCAAACTGGTCTATGCTTAATTGTCTCTGAAATCTAACGTGGGGTCAGCCTCATTACTCACTAAATTTTGTATCCACAAACATATCATTGTATGCACAAAACCAAGGGCAAGTCGGATCTTCTCAGCTTGAAAGAATTTTTGGGTACGCGGCCAAGGGCAAGAACTCGCAGGAGCCTCGGGGGAATTCTCGCAGGGAGCTACTCACAGGCACATGGGTTCAAAGGCAAAATTCCCCAGATCATTGCAGAGCTTTTCCCTGGCGAGGTCCATGGAACATGGGCCGTGCATACAGGGGTGGGTCTGGGTGGGGGTCGCTGGGGGCGGGGGCGGCGGAGCCTGGGGGCCCCTCCTTGGAGGACTCCCATTAGGGAGGCTGGTGCGTTTATCCTAAGAAGAGGTGTGTGTGTGTGTGTGGGGGGGGGGGGTCTCCACCCTCCCCAGGGCAGCAAAACGCAAGCCTGAGAGAAGCCTCGTCTCGGTCACTCTCCTGGTGAACGCATTCCGGTGACAGGCGAACGCAGGCAGGAACTGGGACACTATTAGAAAGAGGGACCTCCAGGGATCGGGAATGACAGCGGCTGTCCTAGAAATTTCCGGGCTCTGCCAATCAGGAAGGACGAGGCTTCTCTGAGGGGGGTGCCGGTGGCCTCAACAGGTGTCCCAGCTGGGCAGAGATGCCAGGCGTGGGCAGGCGGCCCAGATCGCTGCGGCGGTGCTGGCTGTAGGGCGGCACAGAGGGCCACTCCACGGGCGGCCAGGGCAGGGCCCGGCCTCATCCTTGGGAAGCCTGGCAGCCGCGAGCAAGCAGGGAGGGGGAGGGTTCCCCTGTGTCATCTGTCACTGGCTGCTGAGCTGGAGCCTCCCAGCCCTGTCTACACACACCGCCACTCCCCGTATCCTGCTTCCTGCTTCCTGGTCGGGAAGTACTGGGTGATCGATCGGTGTGGCCCTCCTGCCCCCCTCCCCACCCTCGTCCCCGGCGAGATGCAGCCCTGCGTTCACTGCCATCTTGGTGTTCGGAGGCACAAGCTGTGCAGGAAGTCGGGGTGTGGGCAATTCATTCACAAATGACGCCGCTCCTGGCTCGGGGGAGCCCACCTTGCTCCCGGGCAGGGCGGCAGCGTCATCTCATGGCGCACCGGTGAGGATGCGGGCTCTGGCCCCCGGAGCCCGCTCGCCCACTCAGCAGAGGCGCGCTCTTACAGGTGGATCCGCGTCTCGGGTGGGCAATTGTGACAACACCCTGCCCGGTGCTCCTCCTCATCGCTAACGTGATAAGCAATACACGGTTTTCCTAATAGAAGCAATAATGTGCAAAGAACTTGATTCAAATTAAATTGTCTCATTACTTTGTAATAAATCACGCAAAAGCATTTCCTAAGTACTACCAGGCGTGTTACCTGCCAGCGGTGGCTGGTGGAGGAGACAAAGACACGGCCGGGATGCGTTCGAAATCCCGACGGGAGGCGAGCATCGCTCCCCGCGGAGAGCAAAGGATGTGAGGTCTGAAAGGGAAGACAGCCGCCTTGGAGCAGGAAAGGCTCGGGGTGGGGGGGACCCCCAGCCTCACCAAAAACCCTCAGCCACAGGATACAGAGCTCCAGCGCGGCTGCAGGACCTCACAGGGTGTGGGCAGAGGTTTGGAGAGGTCCCCGGAGCAGGGCGCGGCGGGGTTGGAAGACTCGGCTGCCGCTGTGAATAAGTAGCGTGGACACCGAGTATCTGCAGTGCGGCCCCAGGCAAAGCACCCCCTGGTGACATCGGTCGGGTGCCCCAGTGTTTCCTGCCACTTGACGGAACGTCCTGCACCTGCACTTATGTACAGCAGGACGTGCCTGTGTGGGCAAAGCAGGAAGTACTGTCTGCTCAGTCTCCTGTGCACCTGGACCTGATGCCGGAGCCGTAAGCAGAAGGGAGGCCCACGAGGGACCGACGCCCTGGCACCCCGCTCTGCTTTCGGAGTTAGCAGGAGCCCCTGGGGTGCTCCCATTGTGAGCCACGGCTCAAAAAGGGTCACAGGAGGGGCCCTCAAGGCGCCGTGGGAAACGGTGTTCCCAGCTCCAGGAACAGAGGAGAAAACCTCGGTACTTGTGCCAACGGGACGCGGAACACCAAGGGGTAGCCCCAAAGGGAGGCGTCATCCTGGCGCCCTCCATCCTCTCCCCAGCCGGCCTGCAAGTGCCCTCAGCTGGAGTCCCGAGACAGAGCCAGCATCCGCACATCTATCCACAGCCTCCCCCACTTAGGAGGCCCCGTCACTTTTCATCTGAGGACCACAAAAGGTTGCTGAAGAGTCTCTCCTGAATTCACCCTTTATTATAAAAATATTAAATCGGATCACATCTGCCAGTCAAAATACCACAGCTTCCCATTAGAACTGGGGATGAAAATCCAAGCTCCCCACCATGGCTGAGACCCTCTGTGAGCTGACCCAAGCCCCATCTCCTCATTCGACTTGCTCCAGCCAAGGGCTGTCTTCTCTTCCTCCAGCAGGCCAACCTCAGCTACCACAGTGCCCTTGCACTGCCTGGGCTCTCCCAGGATGCTGCTGCAGGTCTGCATGAGCCAGTCCCTGAGCTCACTGATGCAGAGGGGCCTCTGCTGCTGCTCAGAGATGCCCTCCATGTCCCAATTCTCAGCCCTTTCTTCTGCTTTATTTTCTTCCAGTTCCTCACTGTATTTGAATTTATGATTTGTTTGCACATTTGCTTACTGTCTGAGTCATCTGAGCGTCTCTAGAGCAGGCCCTGGTCTGCTCATGGAGCTTTTAGCTGGAGAAGGCCCACTTTGTAGTGTTGGCTCTGGCCAGAGTTGGAAGTGGGACCTTGGACAGGACTCACCCACACTGGGCTTGGGTTTTCCTGTCTGTAAGATGGAAAATTGGAACATTCCAGTAGGTTCTTGACTGATGCTTACTGACTCAGGATGAAGCCTGAACCAGGGACTCTCACATATGATCTGCAATGCAGATGGGCTGCACAGGACACAGGGGGCCTCTCAAGTTTTAAAACTGGGCTGGACCTGGGCAAGGCAGGAAGAAGGGTCACTGAGTGCAGAAAGGCACGGCACCCACAGCACCATGAAATCTTCTCCCATGGCTTCCACCTGCCATCCTCCTGGCCCTCCAGGCTGGTGGGGTCATTCATGTTGGATAGTCTATGAAGCCTGTGGGGAAGGTCTGCCCAGGGCCATATGGCTCAGCCAGTGGCAGGTCCAACTTGTAAACCTTTGCCTTTGATCCTGAACTGAATATTCTCTCTTTTTAAAAAAAGATTTTATTTACTTATTCATGAGACACACACAGAGAGAAGCAGAGATACAGGCAGAGGGAGAAGCAGGCTCCCTATGGGGAGCCCAATGTGGGACTCGATCCCAGGACCCCGGGATCATACCCTGAGCCAAAGGCAGATGCTCAACCACTGAGATACCCAGGAATCCATTGAACTGAATCTTCTTTAAAAAAAAAAAAAAAAAAAAAAAAGCAAAAAATCAGAGGAACAGTATAACTGCTTGACATTTTGCTAGGAGTGTGGAAAGGGGCTGTCTGTGACTTTTCTTCCTGCAGTAATAGCAGCAAGAGGCTAGGCCTCCCCCATCTGTTGGTCTTGAAACTCACCCAGGAAGACCACGCTGAGTGGGTAGTGGGGCAGACCGTTCCCCAGTCTCTCAGGGAGCAGCAGCTGTGGTTCAAGCTGTAACACTGGAAGCTGTGTCCTTTCGTGAGAGCCAGACTGCACGCAGGCATCACCTGGTGCTCCTGGCTTTGGAGAGGGGGCCGGATGCGGCTGGGTACAGGTCCTTGGGGGCTCACCCTGAAACCCCACAGAGCCCACCTAGCCCACCGATGGCACCGTCCTCTAAGGTGAGAGGTCATGAGAAACCCCTGGCCAGGCCCCAGCTGGAGGGTAGGGTCTGGCCATTGTGACTGCCCACCCCTTGATCGCCAGCCTCTTCCCACAGAATATAGTTTCTGTTCCTGGTGCTAATGCTGTACAAGAGGTCGCCTTCACCAAACGGGCAGTTCTGAAAGTTGCTCAGAGCATGAAGTAGACACATTTTCATGTGGGGCACCTGGTGAAGTCCTTCAAAAGGGGGCTGCAAACATTTTAGATCAGGGGTTGTCAAACTCTTTCTGTAAAGGGCCAGAGAGTAAATATTTCAAGCTTTGCGGGCTATGTGGGTCCTGCTGCAGCTCCTTACTCTGCGTTACTTGTGGCTCTGCCGCAGCCATTACATTTACAGTATGTAAATGAATGTGTGGGGCTGTGTTCCAATAAAACTTTATTGACGCCAAGAGGCAGTGGGCCGGGTTTGGTCCTTGGGCCACAGGCTCTAAAGTCACGTTCCTGGTGTTCTAAAGACACTTGACACTAATATGTGTTATGTGAGTGCCTCAAAATAACTCCCCTGCAACCGCGTATCATAAAAGCGAGGAAATGTCTTAATCCTCCTACACAAGCAATACTTGCATTGCTGCACACGGGTACCTAGTTTGACACAACATCTGAGCTTCAGAAAAGACCCAAGGAAAACACTTTTTAGAAATGAGGTCATCTACCAGATGCCCTAGAAAGATTCAGAAAGATCCCAGGGAGAATCCTTCCTGAAACACAAAGAAACACGCCCGTCCTTTCGAGTAGAGCCAAAGGTAAGGAGGCCCAGCATCGAAGAGTCAGTGCAGGAACACGTGTGTCACCAAACAGTGTGTTTAGTTAGGTAAGTGCCATACTTTCCAATTCCCATTTCCACTAAGGGGCCATCTGCCAGATGAGGTGGTCTTCTGGGGCACGGCAGAGGGGTGCTGCTCTTGGGCTCAGACTGTACTTCGACCTGGAACACACTATGGATGCGTGCTATGTGCCAAACTCCTATTCATCTGTCAAAGCCCACTTCAGCAGCCACCACTTCTGGGAGAGCTGGGTCCCTGTCACAAGCCCAGCTCCTGGTGCTTCCCCTGTCACCTCCCACTGCAGAGGCAGGAAGACTCAGAGACTTGCTTTCTCAGCATCCCCTGCAGTTATGGGTGGTCACAGGACATGGATTAGGCCCAGGAAACTCGAAGGCAAGTCTCCAGGGCCCTCTGGGAAAGATTTTACTTGTGGGAGAGATTTAGACGGGGGGAGGGGAGCTTCCTAGGGTCTCTCCTTCCCCTATTGAGTTCTGAGGGCATGGTACCTGGAGCTGTGGCCACTGTCTTGCAGCTGTGGGGGAGAGGCTAAGTGGCTTGTGGAGCCACTGCTGAGCCATGGAGCGGACCCTAGACGTGCCCTCCTTCAGGCTTGCTGCCTCCGCCTCCACCACTGGGAGTGGGTTTCTGTTCTTTGCAGCCAGAAGCTTCCTAATGGACAGCCAGAGGCAGGTGCAGGGAGGGTGAGGAGGTCATAAATGAGAAGACACGGGCAGATGACCACAATCTAGGTGCTAAGACTTTCCGATAAATCAAGTGACCTTCAAGCTCTGTTCTGGGTTGGGAAAGGCTCATCCAGACCCTGTCTTCTCCGAGGACTGCTCATTAAGCAGCGAGGACTCGGGAGCTCTGGTGACACAGACCTGGGGCCCCACACCAGCTTCTATTTCCTGGGAAAGATTTGATTAAAGCTCCTCCTCTCAAATCAACTCAGTCTGGAAAGTAGACTCTAAATATCAGTGGTTTTGTTGACTCTAGCCAAGACTGGTGTGCTGTCAACCATGCAAGGACTCCAGAAGCACCCCAGCTACTCCTAAGTCCTGCAGCAAAGCTAGTGTACCGTGTGGGAAGGGACAGACAGACACAGCGGAGGGGGGAAATTTTGGGAGCTCCAGCTGAAGTAAAGGATGTTAAGACAGGTAGGAACGTCGCCATGGTGTGGACCAGCTCCTCTGATCAACAGAAGGGAAAGCTGAGGCCTGTCCCTGCAATGGCAGGGCCAGGGCTCTGCATCTTCCGATGCATCATGCCTCTATGGTCAAAGTCACCAGGTGATGGGGTTTCGGTTCTGGAAAAGCGACAGAAGCGTGTGCAGTCCAGCTGGTCCAGTGGAGCGGCGTGCGTCCTCCTCTTGAAATCAGCAAGGGCCACCGAGCTTTCCCGCCCCTCCAAGTCCAAGGATGTTGGCTGCTTCCCATGGGACCGCTGTGCATGACCACGGGAGTCCCATGTGGCTTCCATCCAGCCCCACATGCCCTCCGACCTCCAGGACTGGCCCGAGCTGGGCCCTCCTACCCTCGCAAACACCCCGACTCAGGCCCTGTAAGTCGCTGTTGCTTGCACTCACTTCTGCCCGTGAGCTGCTCCCCAAGGAAGACGCTGTCTTACGGTGCAGGTGCTTGTCCCCAGCTGTGTGTCCCTCTTGTGTGCAGGACGGCCCCCTCCATCTGCTCCCTGCCATGCCTCCGCCTGAATTATCAGGGCCATTTCCCACGGCATCTGGATAGAGCTGTCGGAGCTGCACGCTGGCGAATCCTCCTGAGACGTAAGTCGGCCCGGCCGCCAGGCTGCAGATGGTCTGTGTTTGCAGGGGCTTCCCGGTGTCTTCCCTCAACTTTCCCTGTTGTTTGGGATTTCCTGGTTCCCCCACTGCTTTCCTCATTACTCTTCATTAAACCTGGAGTTGCAGCACATGGCCGGCCACCCCAGCCAGTCGTCTTGTCCTCCTTTGTGCTGGGGCTACCAAACTGCTCCTCGCGGCTCTGGCGATGGTTCGCTGCTTTCCAGCCGGCCCTGAACCAATCCTTTTCCAGCCACAATCTGTTCCAGGTGCCTGCCTACAAGGCCAGGCTACATCTGTATTTGTTTTCCTCCCTCCTTCCCTTCCTGTCTTCAGATAACCAGCCTGGCTTCCGTTCCCCATTTACTCTCCAGTTTTCCCCCAAATGCCCAAACGCTGACTCTCATCAGCCTGAGGATCTTACGATGTCTGAGCAACGTCCCATCACTGAGAAGAACGCCGTGGCAGTCCAGCAGCAGGTGCCGGCACACACTGATCAGCGCAAGCGTAGATCACACAATGGTCCCATGTTCACAACACGCCAGGCGCCGTGTGAAGCCCACAGCATCCTGTGTCTCACATAACAAACTTAGGAGGGAGGCACTGTCTTCTTCCCCACTTTACAGGTGAGCTCAGGGAGGTTCGGTGTCTAGCTAAGGTCACACAGCTGACACAGGGCACAGCTGGGAGTCCAGTTGAGGTGCTTGGCTGCAGAGTCCTGCCTTTGCCTGCAAGGAGCCACGCCTGTCCCTTGCTCATGGAGGGAGGACTTGGGGCTCCTCCTGGGCCTCAGCACCCACTTTTGAAATGCACACAGCCCGGAGCAGCTCCTCCATGCCCAACCACACTTGGAGCCTGAGGCCCACCTCCTGTCTTTGCACAAACTCATCTAACAACCCTTGTGCCTGGTGAGAAGTGGGACAGAGCCTTATTCCTGGAGCAAAGAGGGAGTTTGGATGGGATACCGCCTCCCCACCTGTTCCAGCCACCTGCCCCAGGCCATTAGCTGTTCATCCCACAGCATCAATGAGCAACTGAGATGATGTCCTTGTTTTTCCACACGTCCCTGAAGCACCCCCTTGCCCCCCCCCCCACCACTGGAACTGGAGCCTTGGGAGGGCAAGGTGCTGTCTGTCCTGCTGGCCATGCACCCCTGCTGCTGCCTGGAGTGGTGCTGGCCCCTGGTGGGCACACAGATTTCTTCTGCTGGTGACCTCGATGAGACCCCTGTCAGAGCCCAGGCCTGGCCCCAGAGCTCCTCTCTGTGGCGGGTATCAGGTCCACTGCTGCCTGCCACCCCACCCTGCTGCCTTGTGCATATCAGAGCAGGTGCCCCAGGTACCCCTCCCGCAGGCACTGACCTCTGCCTGCCAATGTGCAGGAGATCCATTTCTGCATCCACAGGGACCAGGGTGTGCCCTGTGGGCCACACCCCCACCACCCTGCACCAGAGCCTTGTGGTTTAGGCCTTAGCTTGAGGCCTGCAGGTGAAGAGGCTGGAAGCATATGAGTGGGAGCAGTTGGCTGGTCTCAGCCCTGGGTGCTCTGGTGCCTGAATGAAGACACACGCGTCGGGAGCCATGGCTGGACAGCCTTCCCCCAGATGCATGTCCACTCTGAACGTGGAATGTAATTTCTTTGGAAATAGGTCTTTTAGATGTAGTTAAGGGAAGGATTGAGGACAGGTCACCCTGGATCTGGGGAGGGGGCCCTAAATCCAATGATAGGTGTCCTTACAAGAGATAGAAGAGGAGAGAGAGAAGAGGAGAAAATATGACGAAAAGCCAGAGGCAGAAGTGGAGGGACGTGGCCACAGCCCAGGGACACGGGAAGGACCCTCCCCCAAGGCCTCCAGGGTCAGGAGGGGACAAATCTGTGTTGTCCAAGCTGCCCAGTGTGGTCACGTGCAGGGCACCCTGGGCACTCATTAGACACTGTTGTAACGCTGAGGTCCTGAGCTCCATCTGCACAAACCTCTGTGCAGGTGTGGGGGGCCCTGTCCACAGAGAACGTCTCACAGACCGGGGCTGCGAGAGGTTCCCGGGGTGGCCAGCACCGTGGCCTGTTGTGGCCGACTCCCCCAGCAGGGCAGCCAGGAGGAGGGGCCTCTGCCTGAGCAAAGGGCAGGCGGGGCATCACCCTGACCTCAAGCTGGCCAAGGGAGACCTTGCTCCTGGCGCCATGTGGGTTCAGTCTCAGGGGGCCAGCGCTGCCCTCTGTGTCCTGGACATGCAATGGGCTCTGGGCTGCTCTGATGGCAGCAAACCCTTACCCTCCTTAGCTTCTCCATCTGGGGAGTGGGCTGTCACTCCCGACCCTGGGGGCAGGGCACGGGGGGTGATGCACTCAAGGCTGACCCTGATGAAAACTGCCTGTCCCAGCGTCTGTTCTCACGTCCCCAAGTCTCAGCACGTGTAAAGCTCACAAATGCCCTGTATTGGCTTTTGCTGTGGCAGCAACTGAATATGAGCCTGGTGGCTTCCACGGTGTACTTGCTCCCGCTGTGCACCAAGGGTTGTAGCCTCTCGGGCTAACTCAGGCTGTTGTAGGGAGGCCCTGGGTGTGAAGGGGGAGAACCTGTTCCTTGTCCTTCCAGGTTTCCGGGGCCGGCCTGCATTCCTTGGCTCATGGTCCCTCCTCCATCGCTCTGACCCCTGGTCCTTTATCACGTCTTCCCTTCCCCTGCTCCCAACCTTCCTTCATCCTAACGAGGGCCCTTGTGATCCTGTTGGGCCCACCCAATGTGCTAGGAGCATTTTACAATCTTTTTTTTTTTTTTCATTTTACAATCTTGAGGTCAGCTGATTCCCTGCAAGGTCCCCTGTGCAAACCTAAATCCCCTTGGGCATGCATCCTGTTCATATCCTGGGATTCAGATGTGGGCATCTACCAGGGGGACTGTTATTCGGCGACCACACCACCTAAGTCCCTCCATCCCGCCCAGCCCCCTGTGAGACAGCGAGATAGACCAGGCTTGTAGTGCAGGCTGGGGGTGTCTTCATCAAACCTCGCTGATGAGGGGGTGACTCATCACATCCCAGGCACTGCCCCGGTGGCGCTGCTGAGGGCGGAGGCCCCCGTTGGCATGGGTACCGCGGGCCGAGCAGACAGGTACGGCGGCGGGAATGTTCGTGCGCTCTCCGGGGCGTGGAGGAACAAAGCCTGGTCAATAAGGAGACCCCGCGCAACTCCCACCGACAGGCTGGGGCTCCGCCCGCAGGTGCCCCGAGTGGAAGGGAACCGAGCGGTGGTGTCAGCTGCTCAGGGGCATTTTGGTTTTTCTCTCCTGGAGATGCCAGGGGCTCAGCCTATGCCCTGCGGGCACCCTCATGCTGGCGGCCTCCCCTCTCGGCAGACTTTGATCCCCGAAAGCCCCAAGTAAAAAACTTCGGCGTGGAGGCGTTTCTCTGCCTTCCCGGTTCGCGTGGAGGAGTCAGGGCACACTGTGTGTAAGGCCCGGCTCAAATCCAACGCGCAATGCTGACGAATCCAGCAGGGCTGGCAGGAGCCTCATCTTGCAAAGTTAGAGTCCATCAGATTCTCGGGGCAGAAACTAATCACATAAAGATGAAATTCGGACCCTGGGGAGTTATCTCCACGACGGCCGAGAGGGGCTCACGCTGCACGTCCATCCCGCGACCGTGCTGGGGCCGCACCTGCCGGCAGCCAGGCCAGGCTACGATGTGTCAGCCTCCACTGCGGCCCCACCGGCCTCTCCCGGGAGATGAGGTCATTACCTGGGAGCAGTGAAGGGGTTTCCAGGATCCTTCTATCCCTGCTGGTATAGACCTTTTTGGCTTAAGAAGTGGTCCCTAACACCATGACCTGGGTGGGGGCAGGAAGAGCAGACCTGTGCCCCTTAAGAAAACCCATCTTTCCTTGGTGTGTGTCTCCGGGTTCTTGGATTTCCTACAGAACCCCCTCTCGGTGTCCTGTGCACGCAGGGCTCTGCTGGCTGCAGGGTGCCGGTGCTGATGGCCAAACATCACCCTGATTTATAAAAACAGATTCTGGGCATGGTTGGGCTGACCCGTACAGGGCGTGCTCCTGGATATGGCAACACTGCCCCACGGGCGGTGGGGGGTAGGGGGGTGTGGTCACTTTTCCGTGTGGCAGAAAAGGGAAACAGCTCAATGACCTTGGGACGGTGTGAGCCCAAACCTCCCCAAGGGCGAATGAATGGGTGAGAGCATTTGGCCCAGCAACTATGGCTGCAGGACCCCAGCCGATGGTAGGACGCCCTCAAGGGCACTGCGAGGTGTCAGGGGATGGCCAAAGTATCCGGGGAAAAGGAAGGAGGGAGGAGGAGGTCATCCCCATATGCTGATGGGGCCTGGACACCACGTGGCAAGTGGGGAGGCAGGACCACACTTGTGGGATGGGTGGTGTGGGGTGTCCACTGTGGCCTCACATTCACAGGAAAGGTCACCAGGGCATTGTAAGAGGGCTGGCGGGCACACCCGGCCCCAGGAGAGGCCGCTTCTGGGCAGCAGGATGGTGGGAGATGTACTTCACACACTGCTGCTTTCTCTGAAGGTCTCAGGATGGTCACATGGGCACCAACAGTTTTCTAGAAAGTCCCTGACAGTAGGAGGAGAGGGCAAGAGGTGGGCAGGAGGAAGTGAGGAGCCCTTGTCCCACAGGTGGGACATTGGTCCGGAGAGGCGAAGGGTGGAGGAGGAAGGAGAAAAGGAGAGCTCTCAAGTCTCGGAAAGATGGGAGGACGTGCCTTTGCCGGAAGGCGGGGTCAGTCCAGGGGCTTGGCAGCCTCACCTGGCCTAAGGGTCAGGGGTCGGGGGTCGCAGCACAGGTGAGAACACAGAATTCCAGGCGGACACAACAGAGGGGGTGAGGCCAGGTGTCAGAAGATGAGGGAACGAGGCGGCCTCAGGCTTGGTCCTGACCCTCCACCCCAGTGCCCCTGCATCATGCCTTAGCTCCCCATCTTTGGTGAACCTTAGTGGGGTCCACTCGACGCAGCATCCTGCCCTCCCCACCGATCTGCCCCCACGTTTCTGCATCTGCCATCGAAACGGTCACCTGTCACCCTCCATCCGTGGTGTGTTTTCCTGCTCATCCACGCATGTGTGCTGCAGGGGTGGGTTGGCGGCTGGGGGGGCGGCCGGCGCGAACAACCACACACAGGGCGGCTCCAGACAACAGAATGATTTTCTCACAGTCCCAGGGCCAGAAGTCCGATACCCGTTGTCCCTGGACCCAAATCAAAGCAATGGCAGGCACTCCTTCCAGGAGCCCTGGGGAGGCTCCTCCCAGCCTCTCCGGGCCTCTGAGGCACAGGTACTCCTCCGCCTTCTCTGCCTCCACGATCACCACCGCCCCCCCCCACTCCCTCCCTTTGCCTCTCTCTTGTAAGGACAGCTGGGCTGGCAGGGAGGGCCCACCTGCTTGAGCCAAGATAATCTCCCTATCCTGAGATCTGTAACTTAATCATGTCTGCAAAGGTTTCCCCACTTTTTTTTTTTTTTTTTTTTTACCATATAAGCTGATGCTCATGGGTTCCAGGGCATCTTTGGGAGCCTACCAGACATGCCAATCAATCACAACAGAATCTTCCAACACTTGACACATAGTTTCTGAATGAATGCTTGAGAAGAGAGGCGTGAAGTCCTGTCCTTGCTCCTCCTTCTTGGTACCCATGCCCCCTCTCCCAGGGTATTTACCCATCACCCCTGAAATGTGGCAAGTCCAGGAGCCTGAAGCCACATGTGGTCAAAGACCCGCACCCTGGTTTTCTGAGACAGTCTTACTCATTACGTCATACGGTCCCCTTCCTGGGAGGTGTAGACCGGGGCAGGAGACAGGCACATCCCAACCCCCGGTGCACGGCGAGTGCCTCCACAGGGTCCTTCCAGGAGGCCACATGTCCCCATCAAGACCAAGCAGCTCTAAATGCTCGGATGGGAAGAGGTGGGAAGAGGTAAGCATGTGTGCATTTCATGAGCGGTGACACTGTGTGGAAAGTGGAAGCCAAAGAGCCCAGCCCTTTCTTTTTTTTTTTTTTTCCAGCCCTTTCTCAGTACGCAACTCGCACACCTGTCCTTGATCCTAGCCATGCCCCGAGGTGGTGCTGCCAAGGGATCCCCGCCTTCCTACACAAGAGGCCTGGACATTTGGCAAAAAAAAAATTTGAAAAGTGATTCATGCACAGAAAGAAGCCACACTTTTAAAGCACGGGGTGAGAAAGGCTGCCGACCTCCAGCAGGATCCCGGCTACACAAGCCCGCCGCCAACCTCTGGAGCTCACTTCCCCTGCCTCTGGGCCCTGCTCCAGAACAGAGCTCTGCCCACCCCAGCTCGTCCCTGGGCCCCTGCTCATCCCTCCTCCGTGGGCCAACTGCAGGCCAGGAACCTGGGGACATGATGGCACCATCTGTCATGCCAGGCTTCTGGCCGCCGCGCCAGCCTCCACCTTGACCTTGAGTAGTGGAGTCGGGCTGGAGTCAGCACATACCACGAGGGGCAGAGACCCGCGTGCTGGCTGGCAGCCACCCAGCAGTGCACCCAGGCCTGGAGCTGCCGTGACCACCTCCCAGGGTGGCAGGGAGTGCAGGCGCAGGTTTCTCTAAGCTGCACCTCCCTGAAGCCCCAGATGGGTCACGTCCATGCCGACCTATGGGCACCTGGCCTTCCCTTTTGTCCCTGTCCTCCTGCCCTGTGCCGCTGCCCCCAGCTGCCTGTGGCCTGCTTCTCAGACCAAATAGACCTTTAGGGAAAGGTGTGTTACTTCCTTTTTTAAGAACCTGAGTTACAATTGACATAGATAAAATTAACCATTTTCAAGTGAACGCTTCAGTGGCATTTAGTGCATTCATAGCGTTGTGCTACTACCCTGTCTACCTAGTTCCGGAACATTCTTCCCACCCCAGGAGGAGACCTCACAGCTCTTAAACAAGCACTCCCCAGCGGGATAATTCTTGAAGATGCAAAAGAAGAACAGGCCCTCACTGAATGTAATACATAAAACGTGGTCAGAATACGCCTCAAAATCAGGAGAGTCCCTTGAACCCCAGTAAGACAGAGGCTGAGAGCACCTGGCCTGGGTTCAAATCTCAACCCCCCCCCCTCTCTGTATAGCTTTTTCTTCTGTAAAGTGGAGGTCATGAATATTCCCCTGCTCATAGGGCTGAGAAGAACATGTGGAACGGGTCATGGAGTACGATGATGTACCAGGCCTCAGTTTCCCCATCTCTGAATGGAGACAACAGTCACCTCACAGGAGGTATGAGGTCCAGAAGTAAGAGCCACTGCAAAGTGCTGTGCATGCAGTAGATGCTCAGTGTGTTGGTCCCGTGTGGGGGCAGGAGCTCAAGCAGAGGGTGCCCAGGTGCCACAGGGACTAGACAGGGGAGGGAGGACTCGAGAGATGGCCCACATCAACCGCTGTGATGTGGAGTCCAAGGGTGAGAGCCAGGAGGAAGGAGAGAGCTGCCACTGCAGACCTACTGTGTGCGGGGCCCTGACGGGTGCTTTGTGTGCGGCGATCACGGCACCCCCTGGCAGGGGCACTGCCTCGGCGCCCAGTATATGGATGAGGAGCCTGAGGTCAAGGCCGTGAGGTTGTCCACATCTCAAAGCCAGAGGAGCCAGCGGCACCAGAGCCCAGACCCGGGAAGCTCTCTGGGGCATCGTGGCCTGCTCTCTACCATGGTCTCCAGTCCATGCCCGCTCACAGGGTGACACAGGTGGAACCAGACCAGCGCCCCAGACAGGCCTTCCGACTTCCCGTCCAGGGCTTCCTCCTCCAGCCTGGCTCTTGCTGTGGGATTTCGCTGTGGGGCTGTGCTGTGGGTACAGGGGTGCCTCTCAAGACCCAGTGTTCATGAACTGCTGTCTTCTTGAGTGCTCCTGCGCTGGTGCCCTGGTAAGCCTGGTGCGGGCCTGGGGGCACCTGGCATAGGACAGGGGCTGGGGCAGGGGTGAATGCAGGGACACAGTGTGCTAGCAAATGACCCAGCATGGGCAGGGGCATGAGAGTGTGGTCACAGTGACAGGCGAACACTGGGGCCTGGACCCAGAAGGTGGGAGTGAGGGGAGGCTCGTACACCATGTACAAAGGCCTAGATTGTTCTGTGCCCAGGGCAGGTGGTGAGCACGAGAAATTCGTATTTCAGAAATGTCACTCGGTTGGGAGGACTGTGAAGAGATGAAGCCACTGGCAGCCGAGAGATGAGTCAGAGGGCTGAGCCCAGTCCAGGTGAGAAATATGGGAGCTTCTGCCTATGGCCTTGGCTGCAGCGATGGGGGAAGGTGTAATGAAGAGGAAGGGCAAAGGGAGCTCATGGCACTTGGGACTGACTGGCTGCCAGGAGAGGCTGCTGGCTGACATCTAATACCTGGCTGTGTCTGCTTTGGAAATGCCTATGATCCACATGAGGAGGTCAGAGTCCTGGCCTGCCTTACTCTTCTTTACCCTTCCCTCCCTTCCTCCCATCATCCACCCATCTATCCACCATTCACCTACCTATTCATTCACTCAGACAACCACCCATCCACCCATCTATGTATCCATCCACCCATCCATCCATCCATCCATCCATCCATCCATCCATCCATCCACTCACTTACCTACCCGTTCACTCAAACAACCACCCATCCACCCATCTATCTATCTATCTATCCATCCTCTATCCATTCCCCTCACCCATGACTCCCCAACCCTGTATTCTCTGAGGCTTGAGCATTTGCCAAGTTCATGACAGATGCCAAGGAAGAGGAGATAAGTCAGAGTCAGCTCTGTTCTACCCTGGAGGAGACAGACATAGGAAGTAAGGGGTGGAAGGGTCCACCCCTCTTGAACCAGGCAACATTGAGTTGGGGGATCTGCTCGCCTCTCCCTCTGGCTTCTCCCAAGTCAGGCACCAAACTGCCTTCCTGCTTTCTGGAGGAAGAGGAGGGCTCATAAGACCATGTCTTTGGCCAGAGGTGGGGAATCAGCATAAGCATCTTCTGAGAGTCCACTAACAGCCTTGGGAACACTTCCAGAACTGACCTCCTCATATTCTCCTGAAACAGTACCCCCTTGGCATGGCACTCAGTTGGGATCCTGAGCCTAAACTCTGAATTTCAGGGTCTACAGTTTTTTTGAAAGTATGTTCATTCACAGGTGAGCATAGGTTGGTGGTTTTGGTGGTTTTAAGCAGAACGTATATAATTCTGTAACCACAGGAGACCTTGGGGATGATATAGCCATTTTACAGGTGGGGAAACTGAGGCCCATGCAGGTGGCTCATGTCAGAACTGGGACAGGGCCCCTGGCATCTGAACTCACAGGCTTGGGCCTCATCAGGCTCAAAGCTGGTCCTGAGGACTTCAGATTAGTACACCTAATTACATATTTAGGACTGGCCCCATGTAGACTGAGCCAGTGCTGTGGAGTTGGGAGAAGGCAGGAGGAGGGGGCTGGGCTGGCTCAGGTCATCTCCTCCTGGCTCTGCATGCAGTGGCTCCTGCTGGCAACTTGAAATCAGCCATGGTGGGAATATTCACACTGTGGACCCTGGCAAAGGCTACGAGCCAAGTTGGAGATAAGCAAGGGTACGAGGGAGGGCAGACACAGAGTTGGGGGCATGAGGGCAGAGGTTGCTTTTGGCAGGTAGCATCATGGAAAATTTCATGGAGCCGTGTAAACCCTGTCCTTTGGCTGCAAGTGGCTAGGGCATTTGGGGAGACAGCAGACCCATGTGCAGCTCTGGTGATGCCGGCGCTCTCCTGGTGGGGTACGAGTCAGTCTGAGGGCCGTGCAGGGGCTCGGCTGGTCCCAACCTGGAGTGTGCCTGGAATGCCAGCCTCCTTGTGCTCCTCTGCTGCTTCATTGCCATCCCCACCCATCCGCCTGCACTCCCAGCAACCCACACACCCAGTCGCCACCTGGGCATATACTAAATGTGGTCTGAGGGCGCTCTGAGCCAGGATCCTCCCTTGTAGTGAGGGACTTTGCTCCCAGCCTCCAAGAAGGGGCCATTGGGTCCGAAAAAAGAAAAGCACCAGGGTCTCCTGCCTAGTCCCACCAAAAAGGGTGAAATGAGAGTGAGTGCTCTTTGAGAATTTCAGCTTCTGCCATAGAGTCAGGTGGTCCTGGGGTGCCTCCACTAGCTAGGCTCAGCAGCTCCAGTAAAGAGCCCCTTCTCCAACCCAGAAGATCTAGGGCTCCCTATGCAGGGGTTTTGAGCTAGATCCCCAGGAGACTACTCCCATCTGTGAAACTCCCTGTGGTTTCATTGGGTCTAAGCTGACCTCCAGTTATAGTAATGTGCTCTAACTCCAGGGTGGGAACACCAGCAAGGTCCAAAGCCCCCTAGTCAATTGCTTCACACCATGAAAGTGCTGGGGAACAATGGCTGTGGTGAAGCCAGAGTACACTTAATGTCTCATTGACCGAGCCCTGGAGAAGGAGGAGCCCTCCCTTGACCCAGCCAAGCCAGCTGCCCCTGTGTCCTGAGGGGCTCAGAACCAGGGTATACCCACAAAGTGCCAGGAGTCTGCAAAATCATCTATTAAACCTGATTCTCAATGCTCCATGATGGAGGCTGAATCACAGATCTTGATTTTCAGATGACACCAGGGGCAGAGTGAATGATCTTGTCTGCATCCCCCTCACCCATTACTCCACCAGTCAGCATTCTCCATTTTCTCCACTCAAACTGGCTCTGGCATCCCTAGGAACTGTTCCTCTCACCATTGTTTCATCACCTGGTCATCTGTGCATACTCACCACAAAACAAGAACACCCGAACCCCTCAAGTTTCAATTTGGATCCTACAACTTGTCCTGTGATTTGAATAAGAACCTGCATCAGTCTGATATTGAATTTCTGGGATAAATGGGGCAGAAACATGACTCTGGGCTTCTCTTGTTTTGGCCTTTGACCTGAAGGAACATGCAATCAGCTTGGACTTTGCTTTGAGAGCAGCTCTTTGCAGAGAACTGCCCATTCACAGCTGCCTGCTTATGACCAAAGATATCCAGAAACCACTTCTCAGCTTTAGAAGCTTACCCATCATTGAAAGGAAAGGCTCTTCGAACATAATGATGTGATTGTCAAAATAATAACTTACACAGACAGGTTGAAATTTGAGTGAATCTCCCAGAATACAGAGCAAAAAGGCAAAAAGACAGAGAACATGAGAAAGAATGGGGGCAGGTGGGATGAACTCACATGGGCTGATAGGAAATCTAGAAAGATGGAACTGAGACAGGAAGTGAGGGTGTTTTCAAGGGAATAATAAAAGCATATTCTTAAAGCCAAAGCTGCTTCACTTTGAAGGAGCCCCTGGGATAGTGAACACAATGAATAAAGAAGAGACTTATACCCAGACCCATCATCATGACATTTCAGAATATTCAAGAAAAGTAGATACGATGAAGTTCTTACAAAGTTTTGGAGAGGTAAACAAAGGATCACCTACATGCAGTGAGTATCCGACAGCATCATAACCTCTCAGCAGAATGAGCAGAAGCAAGATGACAATGAAGCAGTGCCTTCATAGATTAGAAGGAAAACTATTTTGAATCTAGAATTCTACAACACTGAGCACATTTCAAAGCCAGAGCCTTTCAGACATGGAAGTTGACATTCTAGGTACCTTTTACTGAGGTTGTTACTTGAGTATGTATCCTAGTAGAACAAGGCTAAAGAAATACCTCAATTACCAAGTCTCAATGAAGCTAAATCTCAGAATGATAATTATACATTGGGAACTGGGGGATGGCGTCCAAATGGGAGGACAGAGAGCTCCAGTAAGAATGAGATGGGTTCCAGTGATATAGAAGAAACAGGAAGATATTTAGTAGCATACTAGAGAAATAATTTCTCTTCCACAAGAAAAAAAGAGAGGCAATCAGAAACTCCAGGAAAAAAATAAGAACTTCATGCGACAATCATGATCCTAATATTAAGCTACACTGCGGCATTACTTTGAACAACTGATGGAGTAGAAGAATAAAAAAATCCAGTGGGTTCTGGTTATTAGAAAGCTCCTTTTCACGGGTTTATAAAGAGGAACTGCAGTCCTAGCCTTATACTTGGAAATGATATAAACATTTATAGTATCAAGATTAATGCTTTCCACTGGTTTTTAACTTTTGAAACCAACTATAGACAGAACCTAGAAGACTTTCACAGCAAAGAATTAATGATGCTTTCTGTTGTTAAATTTAGAAATAAAGTGTTAGGGAGGTAACCATCAGAAGAACAAAGCAAAACAAATCAAAAGATACTACCTCACACCTGAATGAGTCTGGATGGCTACTGTCAAAATACATAAAAGATGATCTAACTAATCTAACAATAGATAATCTAGCTAGAGGTACTTCTAACAAGATAACTAGTTAGAATGGCTATTGTCGAGAACACAAGATAACTACTATTGGTAAGGACATGAAGAAATTGGAATCGGCACTGTTGGTGGGAATGTAGTGCTACTATAGAAAACAGAATGGAGGCTCCTCAAGAAACTAAAAATAGAGCTACCACAGGATACAACAATGGTACTCCTGGCATTAACCAAAGATAAATGAAAACACTAACTCAAAAAGATATCTGCACCCAATGTTCGATGCAGCATTATTGACAACAGCCAAGATATGGAAACAACCTAAGTGTCCACTGACAGATGAATGGATAAAGAAGAAGTGTTATACATACACAATGGAATATGATTCAGTCATAAAACGAAATAAAATCTCACCATTTACAGCAACATGAATAAACTTCGAAAGCATTCTATTAAATGAAATAAGTCAGGTAGAGAATGACAAATACTGTATGATTTCACTTAAATGTAGAAGAAAGCAGAATAAATAAACAAGAGAAAAAAAACCCATAAACATAGAGAACGTAGATACAAAGATTGGTGGTTGCCAGGAGGCGGGGATGAGGGAGTGGATAAAATAGGGGAAGGTGTCAAGAGGTATAAGCTCTCAGGTATAAGATAAATAAATCCCAGGGATGTAATGGACAGCATGGTGCCCACGGTTAAAAATCCTGTGTCGTATATTTGAAAGTTGCTGGGATACCACATCTGAACAGTTCTCATCACAAGGCAAAAATTGTAACGATGTGAGGTGACAGATGTTAACTAGACTTCTCACGGTGATCATTTTGCAATTTGTACAAATATCAAATCATTATGTTCTATACCGGAAACTAATATAATGTCATATGTTAATTATGTCTCAATAAAAAGAAAAGAAAAAAGAGACATAAGGGGTAATCACAGAGGTAGGAAGGTAATCCTCAGGCGAATGAAGCAAGACAAGTAAAAAATGGTCCCTCCTCCGAGCAGAGTTGCATAGAGGAAGCTGGGTAGGGGTGGGAGATGAGGTTTCTTTCCATTCCTAGCCCCGTGTCATTGGTTAGATTAATAACTTATTTTATTCTGTAATGGATGCTGTATCTGTCTCAAAATTTGTGGAAGGAAGAAAACTCTTACCCTGAGAATGGAGGAGGGGCAGGTGCCCTGGGGCAGTCAGGGGAAGTGGATACTTCGCTGAGGGCTGATGTCAGGAAGCAGCAAGAGGATCGGCAGAGGGTGAGCAGAGGGGCAGGAGTCCTGGACCCTTGTGATGGGTCATGTGGGAGGGGAGCAGACCCAGGTCTCCCACTTGGGCACTGGATGTGCTGTTTATCACGATGGTGATGGCAGAGGAAAACATTTTTTAGGGGAAACCATTGGGATGCACTCTCTGGGGCCGTGACTCATCCCACTGGAGACCTGGCTCCAGCTGCCATATGCGTGCATATGGTCCCACTGGGAGAGCCAGCTGGAAGAGCTGTTGTGGTGACTTCTTATGTTGCCTGTGCCCAGAGATTCACCCCTCTCCTTCTTGGTCTCAAGAAAGTTACAAATTGATATATACTTGTAAAAAAATAAAAATACAGATATGGGGGGGAGGAAGATATCACAAAATTGCCTCATTCCCTATCCCAAAGGAGCTGCCTTGAGAGCTTCATTATTCATCACTAGGCCTAGCCATAAATTAACAGAGAGGAAAAAAAAAAAAGCCCAGAGTATACTTCCTGGTGAATCCAGCAAGTGAACATACTTTGGGGATTAATGCCTCTCTTTTAAGTCTAAGGAATAATAAAAAACATAGAAATATAAAATAATGATGGAGGGAGAGTGGGGGAAATCAGTGTTTCTTGTCATTCAGTTCTTACTACCTACACGCCGAGGCAGTCTTCTGGAACACAAAGTTAGGGTTTCAAAGGAAAGCCAGCTACCCACACACGCTGTCCACAATTCAGCATCCCTCTGGATTTATATAGCGCATGCCTCTAAGCTGCAAGCACTAAGCATACATTTCCCCATTCATCCTGTCAGGAACACCACCGCGGATGTGGCCTGAGCTGGAAGTATGATCTCTACTTTGCAAACAGGGCTAGGGATCAGGGAATGGCGCACAGAGAGGGACAGCGAGTTGTCCAAGGTCACGCAGCATGTTAGCTGGAAAGTCAGATGAAAAAAACAAAAAAAAAATTTTTTTCAAGGGCTTCACAAGGCTTCAGATAATGTGCACATATAGTTCCATATTCAGAGTCTGTCTCTGGGGAGATCCTCAGGAAACCAGCAGTGGGGGTTTTCTCTGGGGAGGAGTGGGGGCCGGGAGAGGTAAGGATGAGAGGGGACCTGCTCTGATGCTGCACCTGCACATTTTGAATTTTTTATTGGTGTGTCTATATTTCCAATCGCCAATTTAAAAAAACGCATAGGGATCCCTGGGTGGCGCAGCGGTTTGGCGCCTGCCTTTGGCCCAGGGCGCGATCCTGGAGACGCGGGATCGAATCCCACATCAGGCTCCCGGTGCATGGAGCCTGCTTCTCCCTCTGCCTGTGTCTCTGCCTCCCTCTCTCTCTCTGTGTGACTATCATAAATAAATAAAAAAAAAAAAATTAAAAAAAAAATAAAAAAAAAAAATAAAAAAATAAAAAAACGCATAAAATTGGATGATGAGGTCAGAAAGCCATGAAAGCATGCAGCTATGGCTCGTGGACGTTCGCCTGGAGAGCAGGCACGATTTGCCACCCTTCTCATTCAACTGGTCTCACTAAGGAAGAGGAATGGCAGCCCGTCACATTCTTAGATGCTTTCCCCGCGTGGTACTTCTGAACGCAGCCCTTCCAGGCAGGTCCGAAGCTGCAAGTGCAGCTTTGAATGTGTAAGGAGAGGTTCCACGAGGGATTTGCTGACAACAGGGAGCAGGTCCAGTGCCCGCACGCACCTCTGGTGCTCCTCCCTGTAAGACCCCAAAGAAGGTGGAGAGTCCTCCTCACCCTGCACTCACCCCACGTGCAGTGCCGTGGCGGGTCCTGGCCCTTCTTGCTACACCTTGCACCTGGAAGCCATCCACCTGTCTATCCCTAACCCTCCACTGGCCCGAGCTGCCACCATCACCATCATCTGGCCACCATCACCATCGTCTGTCCAGGAAGACAGCAATGGACTCACAACTGGTCTCCGTTCTTCCTTCCGTCTGTTTAACTCCTGCAAAGTTACCTGGATCATGTCACTCTTTTGCATAAAGCCATCTAGCATCCCCATGGTGTGAGTGGGAAGAAATCCACTCGTCTTCCACAGAGCAAAAGTCCTTCTGTGGCATCGTCCTTTCTACTCCCTTCCAGGCCACTGCTGTTTCTGTATGGCAGCTTCTCTTTTCACCTCAGGACCTTTGTACATGCTGGGCTTTCTGAAGACGGCTGTTTCTCACCAACTGCCAGGTTTCAAATCAAAAGTCACTTTGTCACAGAAACTTCCCTTGGCCCCTTATATAAAGCTAGCTGGCTCCAACCTGCCCAAGAGACTACATGGTGAAACTGTTGATTTGGTGCATAGCATTAACCACTCTGTGGGATTCCCTAGTTTATTTATGTACAAACTTCGCTATTTTCACCAATTAAGTTTTAATCTACATGAGGTCAGAGACTGTGCTCATCTTATTTACCTTTATATCCTTAGCTCCCTGAATATTTGGCTTTTGATGAATATTGGTTAGACAGACAAGAGGAATGGATGGGTGCATGGGCAGATGGATGGGTACATATGGATGGGTGGATGGGTAGATGGATGGTTGGGCAGATGGTTAAATGGATAGATGGTTGGATGGATGAGTCGGTAGATGACTGAATGGCTGGCTGATGGATGAGTGGATAGGTAACTGGATGGCTGGATGAGTGGATAGATGGATGGGGTACATTCAGCCTACAGTGAGAGCCTAAGGTCTCCTTTTCCTCTCTCACGTAGACTTCTCCTGGGTGCCCCATGCTAATGAGGCTGGAGATCTGATTTAAAATGAATGGGAACCTGAGACTCCCAAACTCTGTATTGAGAAGTGTTTTTAAAAACAAGATTGAAATATCTGTAAGGTCCTGTGTAGAAATGGTCCCAGGTTCTCTGCTTTCTGATCTTGATCATGTGCCTGCATTTCTAGACACTTCTGCTGTGTGCAAATAGGGGGAGTGGAAGGGAATCCTCAGAAGAGAACTGGTCAGAGTAACTGTACACATTCAACAATGGATGGGGGTGTTTTTGTCAGACGACCCTTAAGCTCAAAAGAGGGGGTGAAGAGGGGAGAGCCACCTCCTGACTGATTCAGAAACCGTCTACGTTGAGTCTCGCTTCCTACTGCATTTTTCTTCAATTACATCTGCATCTGCAACGGGGCGGCCTCCGCCGTGACTGCCTGCCCAGACCGTCGCCCCGCCGCCTACGGTGGGTAATTGGCCCGGGTGCTGGCGCACCACCCAGATCTCTGTGGCTCACCAGGCCGTGTCTGACGGAATTTGGAAGAGCGCTAATGAACTGCTGGCTGGCCTGCCCAGTGACACGTACGCCCCTCAGACGCCTTCTGCCCGTTTAGCCAGGGCCCGGCCTCACCCCAGCACCCGCTGGAGAGCTACGCATGCTGCCGCTGGGGTTGGGATGGCCAGTGGGAGCCACGAGCTCCCTCGCCCCTGCCAAGAGTGCAGTCTGGAAGGGGTCAGTTCTGGGAGGCAGTGGCCCCCCCCCTACACTAACCCCTACCGCCCGTGTGGAAATGTCCAGACCTGATAACCCGGGTGCTATCATCATTCCATCTGCCCCACACACTTCATCAAATGATGGTTCCGTGTCTGCCAATTTCTCTCAAGCCCAGGCCAGGTCTGTGGTCAGCTTTGGGCAGTAACATCTCCACCGTGGGACGGACGGGGCTGTGGGCGAGGGTCCCGGATTCCAGGCGCAGGAACCCGTGCAGCCCAGGGCCAGGTCCTGATGTGACCTTCCTTCCTGCACTTCAGTGTTCTCTGTGAAGTGTTACCCACTGACTTCCAAGGTCACTGGAGGGTGGGCAGCAGCAGCTGTGATCGAGGAAAGGCATGGGCATGCGGCAGGAGGTTAATAAATGGCACGATGATTACTCGTGTGTCTTTCTGGGCAACTGAGCCCACAGTGGGTCTGATGCCCCCTCCCTGGGAGAGTGGGGGCGGACTCCTGAAACATGGTCAAGGGCACAGCTTTCATCATTTGCTCAGAAGCTACCAGGTGGCCCGGGTGTGGCTGGATGTCTTTCTTCTCTATGGTTCCAGACCTCGGACAGTAACATGTAAGACAAAAGTCTTTATCTGGGCACCCAAGAACAGGGAGGCATAGCTGGCAGGGATCTCACAGTCACCTGGTCTAACCTTCTATGACATTCTGGCAAGAGAATGCCTACCCTGCTTGACTCCCTGCAATGGTGGGGGGCTCATCACCTCTTGACACTGCTCTGTTCTACCTCTGAACAGCTACGACGGTTCTGCACACCTGCTGTTGGCCACGTGGCAGGTAGTATGTGTCCCTGGTGCGTTCCAGTCCTGTTGTCAGCCACGTGACATGCTACCAGCCAGCCTGGCCCCAGAGTCTTCTCTTCCAGACTCAGCCAACTCAGGTCCTTTGATGGTTCCTCTGTGGGGACTCCGCCTGTTTCAAATGCAGAGTTTGTGCATATGCACCTTCATGCACACATATGCATCAGGGGTGGCCTCTTGGTGGTTCTCTGCCAGCAACAGGCCTTGGGGGGACCGGGCCCTGCAGAAGCCATTGCCTGCAGGCAAGTCATGGCTGTCACAGGCTCTTCCCCAAAGCTGCACTCCTGGGCTGGATGGCCCTCCACATAACCATGGCGACAGCTCTAGGCCTTTCTTGGAGCTTCAGGCACCCTCCTTCACAAAGCATGACAGGCACATGGGCTGTGACCATGTGTCCAGGCTCCATTTCAACAGGCAGTCTCTTGCTGCGGCAGAAAAAATTCATCTGACCCAAACAGAGACTCCTCAGGAGAAGCCGGGGTCAGGCGTAGCTCCCTGGAAGTCACCAGCCTGGAGCATTCTCTCCCTCGGCTGTGCTGTTGGCCAGGCCAGGATCGCAACTTGAACATTCAAGGTCAACAAGTAGGCAACATTAGCAGGATCTGGACAGTTGGCCAAGCCCCTTAGGAGGCGGATGACCCAGTTCCTCTGCTGGGCGTGGGATTCTTGTCCTAACACATTTTGTTTATGACGGAAAGGTGGTTGGGACAGGTCAGCATGAAAACCACGTCCTATCTGCAATTTCACTGCTAGATGCGAGCCCCAAAGAACTGGAAACAGGTGTTCAAACATACTTGTGTGAGAACGTCCACAGCGGCACCATTCACAAGAGCCAAAAGGTGGAAGCAACCCAGATGCCCAACCACAGAGGAATGGCAAGCAAAATATGGTGCACATGCACAATGGAATATTCTTTGGCCTCAAAAAGGCAGGACATTCTGACACCTGCTACAACACGGATGGGCCTGGAAGACGCTACATGGAGTAAAATATGCCAGCCATAAAAAAAAAAAAAACAAATTCTGTATGATTCTACTCCTATAATGTCCTGGAGTTCAGAGAGGGTGGAGAGTGGTCACAGGGGGGAGGGACGGGGTCAGTGTCCCCTGGGGACAGAGAGTGGCCGGTGCTCACAGGGCTGGAGGAGGGACGGGGTCAGTGTCTCTTGGGGACAGAGAGTGGCCGGTGGTCACAGGGCTGGGGGAGGGACGGGGTCAGTGTCTCTTGGGGCAGAGATTCAGTCTGAGAAGATAGAAAGTCCTAGAGATGGATGGAGGGATGTCCACACAACAACGTGAATACACCTAATGCTTCTGAGCTGTGCATTTAAAAATTATTGAGATCATAAATTTTACATTATGTGTATTTTATCACAATGAAGAAGTTTAGAAAGAAGGATGTACTGATCCCTCTAAACATGGATGAATCTCGTGGACGTTATTCTAAGCAGGGAAGCCCCACAGGAAAGGTCACACAATGAATGCCTGCCTCCCTTTACATGAAACTCCCAGAGAGTAGGTCGGTGGGGGCTAGTGCTGTGGGCAGGGGGGGGTCATGGCTAGGCGCTCCCTTTTGGGGGGATGGAAATGTTCTAGAACTAGATGGCATGGTGGTTGCAAGATACTATGAATGTACTAAGGCCACAACGTACGTTTGGAAATGGCAGTTAGATTATGTGAATTTTATCCCAGTGAAAGAGAAACAGATGAAAGTAGGTTTGATCCCTCATAGGATCATAGTCTATGCTGCTCATCACAGACCCACCGGGGGCCCCAGGGTATGAGGCAGGGCCCAGGGCAGGGTGTTCAGACTCTTCTGCAGCCTGGGCCTTCGGGAGGAGATGGTTTGGTGGGCTTCTCTGAGGGGGCCCCAGGGATGGCCTGTCGGGTCACACAGCCTGCATCCCCCACGTTCTCTGTGTCACATGCTAACTCTCATTGAGGCCACCGTCCACGAAAAGCCCTCTGTCTGGGTCAGGGGACAGGATTTATTCTCCACACCCTCCCGGCCCCCAATGTAGGGAGTCTGGTGTTTGTGACAGGAATGAGGGGTAGAGAGACGTGGTGCTTGGGGACAGTGAGAGCCGGAGAAGCAGAAGTGACAGCAGGGCAGTGACTGTCGGTGAGGCTCACCTGGCAGGACCCCAGCCTGCCTTGGCCTCCCCCAGAGTTACAGGGAAGAGGCACACAGACACCCATGGACATCTCGTGCCTGTATCGTTTCTGTGGGGAAGTTCGAACCTGTGCCCCATGTTGCATCACCAAAGGTGCACTGCTCTCTGCATGAACCAAACACTGCTCCCAACCGGCCTTTTAACAGACGTCAGAAAGCAAACCTGCCAGGCTCCAAGGCTCTGCCTGCTTGGGGCCACACTGTTCAAGGGGGATGAGTCTTTCTTGTACAAAAACCTCAACTCAGAGGCAGAAAGAAGCAGTAAAATGTATCTGAGGTGGAAGCCCAGAGTGATGGCATCCTAAAGATTCCTGGTGGCCAGTGCCTGTCATCTCTGACATCTGTGCTGATCCCCACGTAATGCTTAGTCTTCCTCCTCCTGGTTAGGCAGCCCTCTCCTCCTCTGAGCCACCCCACAGGTACACCCAGCCCCGACCCCAAACCTCGGGCAGTACCGAGACCACATCTTGGGGAGGTTCTCCAGAAGACAGTGGCTTCAATGCAGCCCATGTACAGGGGGTCACAGCAGACCCACTGAGGGAAAAAGCCAAGGGGGCGCGAGTGCCCCATGCAAGCTGGTCCAGCGTTTTCATGGCACAGGTGAGCATCTTTGACCAGAGTGGGCCTGGCAGAGAAAGAGCCACATCTTACCTGGTAGCATCGAAGCTGTCATAGGAACCGACCGTGTAGTGCCTGAAGAGTTTCTTGCTGCGGTCTGCACGAGTTTCTGCACAGAGAGGGAAGAGAAACACGGTTTAGAAAAGTCACAGTCCCTGGACGCAGAAATCAGGCCAGCTGGGCCTTTCATTTATCTGACCTACGAAGCGCCAAGACTTGCTCTCCTGTGGAAAGATCTGGGAGGAAGTGAAGGCCTCGTTCTGGGACCTGACTTTGCAAAATTGGAGGAGCCCATATGAACCCCAAGGTCGGCTTTTGCAGAGTCAATACTCTGCCTTGTGGTTTAAGCTGGAATAACAGTGCGCCTTGGGCTCACGGAGCCCGCCAGCATGGTTTTCTCAAGTGCTGCTGGGTCTTCCAGCAGATCCGAGGGTGACTGCCTTTTGGGAAGAGAATGCTTATTGTTACTTTTCTGGTGATAGATGCTCTTTCCTAAAAAACAAACAAACAAAACCACAACCGTGATTCACATTCCTCATTAAGTCCTCTGCTTGCTTTTCTGACTCAGCAGATTTCGACATAAACTTCAGGGGACGTGGTATGTGCCCTGTCATTAGATTTAACGCATAGCTCAAGGTGGGACGGAGAAAACCCACCACCACACAAAAACAAGATTTGGCGGCTCAGTGATTTGCTGTTCAGATATTTCCCCCACAAATAAAATCTCCTGCACAACCTCCTTCCTAAGCCCTGGGAAAAAAACACAGAGGAATTATGGGACTGACCTCAGGAAAACAGCTTAAAATCTCACGATAACTTCTGTAACCCTCTCTGTGGCCAATCCACATTCTAAGCTGAACCAGCACACATATTCAAACCCCAAACATATACCTTCAGTTAAAAAATGAGTGCACGTAAGCGTACTGAGGAAGTTCAGGTAGCATCACTTGGCTCCTTTTATGCGGGAGGCAGGTGGTTCAGCAAACACGCAGGCTCATTTTCTGTACAGAATGGAGTTGCCTTTGGGGGATGGGAGAAGCAGATGTCCAGTCCAGGACTACATTTCCCAGCTGCCCTTGCATCCTGGTAGGGCCACATGACCACTTTCCACCAATTGAATGTGAGCAACGGAATGGCATATTTCATTACAAGGATGGGGTGGTGGTGGTGGGGTGTCTCTTGTGCCTTCCTACCCTCTCTTGCCACTTTGCCCAGCTCAGAGTTAGACTGCTGGGCCCTAAAGGATGGTAGACTCTTCTAGGGTCCCCACAAGATGCCTGGGTCTCCGTATGTTGAACTGTTGAAGTGAGCAACAATTAGACGTCTACCACATCATGCTACACGAGAAGGACTTACTTGGTACAGCAGCTAACACTGTCTTAACCAATGTGCTGGCCAGGTCCTCTGGGACTTGACTCCCACCTGCCTTTCCACCCCTTTCCCATCACTAACCCTGAGGCTCCAACAACACAAAATGTACGATTCCATGAACAACAACATCATTATCGTCGCCAACACTAATTGAGTACCTGCTGTATACCAGGTCCTGTTCCAAGTGCCATTCCTATATTCACTTCCTGGACCCTCATGACCCCTGCTGATGGGGCATGTTCTGCTTTGTAGGCCACCTTTCAAATCCTGCTCAGGACCTTGGGGGTCCTCCTCATGGAGTTGAGCCCTCTGTCTCTGCTTTATGTGTCCTTGCTGCATCATCACTGACAATTTTTGGAGTCCCTTCCCTGCACTTCGGTCTGGTCATCTGGGCTCAGCCATTCACTGGTCACAGCAGCCCAGCAAAGGAGATGGGACTGCAGCCATTTTATGGATGGAGATGGTAAAGCTGCCAAGGCAAAGTCACATGTTCACTAATGGCAAGGTCAGGATGAGTCTCTCGGCTGGTAAATGGGCCCCAGGCTCAGGCACAGACCACCAGACCACACTAACTGACCCCTGGAGGCGGTCCAAGTCCCCTTGCTCTCTACAGTGCTCAAGGGTGGGGACTGGCCTTTCTCTCTATCCCCCCACCCCCCGCCCATACCTAACCCCTGGTAGATACCCACTCCAAGTGTTTGTCCACCTCATCTAAGTGACCTATTGTGTAATTAGCAAAGAAAGCAAACCGCACACCATCGGAGTAGCTTGAGTACATGGGACCCTTGCTGGGCTGGGCACTGGTCCAGCTAAGCTGCATGTACCTCTTCTGTGTTTGGCACCTGGATGAAATGTGCCCACATGTTTTGTGTCTTCCTCCCCTCCTCTTTGGCTTCTGTAGCATGCATATGTGCAATCTGAGTCATTTATTAAGCCTACAGGGGAGACAGGTCCTGTGCCTCGCATGCAGGGACTAGGAGACTCACAGAGTGTGGGGCCTTAGCTCTGCCATCAGGGGCTCATAAACCTGAGGATGGGGTGAAGACAGAGCATGAGGACATGGACCTTCTGTGGTCTAGGCTAAGGGCACCAGCAATCAGATGACTGGAGGAAGTACATGGGCCAGGCAATACATCTGGCCAGCTCAGCCCTGTGACATCTGTGTGGGAGCCCCATATGTGCCAGGCCCTGAAGGGATATGTAGGATTTGAACCTCATTGTGTTAAGCAGAGTAGCTCACAAAGCCACTGAACAACCATGGGGAACTCTCTGTAAGCTGCTATTATTACTCATAATTACCTTGCTTGCTTAAGCCCTATGTAGGCAGCTCTAAGCTGGTCGTCTAGGGAAGTGTTGGGCACTGAGAGATGACTGGTGTAGGCCATTGGCTAAAGTCCGAGGTTGTGGGTTCCAGCAGCAGAGAGAGTGTGCAGCAAATGTGTGTGTGTGTGTATGTGTGTGTATGTGTATGTGTTTTCTAGGAAGAAACATTTCAGAAAGGGAGCCATTTCTAGCCTAGGTCAGTTAGCCAGTGGTTCCTAGACTTTGGGATTACACGGACCAATAAAATCTTAAACAAAAGAGGGAAGAATGTAGACTGACATAAAATTTACCAAGTTTTTATTTTGGTTCAGTAAGAACATTGAGAATAATAGGTTCCCTTCTGCTACCTCAATTATCTTATTAGAGAAAGGAGACCCATAGAAATGAGACCTGCCTGATGAAAACCTCCCACTGCAGAGGTCTTTCCTGTCCTCTGGCTCCTGGACACAGTCATACTTCTGCTTTGGATATGGCCCCAAAGATCAGTGAAGAGGTACTGAGGGAGACATCATTGCCACCATCAGGGTCATTACCATCGTCATCACCATAGTCATCATTGCTGCTGCCATCATCACCATTGCCACCATCACCGTCATCACCACCATCACCACCATTACCTCCATCATCACTACCATCAACTTCCTCACTTCATCATCACCATCACCACCATCACCACCACCATCTGCTGCATGGCACATTCCGATGAGAGACAAAATGATTTCGTAGAGTCCAATATCTTGGAACAAAGAGACCCGAAGGGGCTACACCATCAGGTGCTGCTGAGACATGAAGATGCTGAGGTGAAGCCCCAAGTCCGGGTTGGCTTTTGGTTCTATTATCGTAGAATGTAAAGTATGTGGAAACAAGGAAGGAGAAACAACTCAAGAAACCAATCATGGGAGGCACAGCAGGAAACTGTGTATGTGACTGTCTGCATGGGTCTCAGGGGGGCATTAACTAGGGGGCTGTGGGGGATTGGAGAACTGACATCAGCAGGCTTGGCTGTCTGTCCACCATCATTGCTGTTTTCAGTATGGGCTGATGACAGGAATAACTGGCTTCTGCCACACGCATAAAGCTATTGCCATTCATCCGTGTCCCTGTTCTTATTTTCTTTTACTCTCTGAGATCGTGCTCTCCCATAATCATCACCATTACCTCCCTCATCACCATCACTGCCATCATCATTGTCCTCATCACCATCATCACTATCACCACCTCCCTCATCACCATCATCACCACCTCCCTCATCACTATCATCGCTGTCACCACCTCCCTCATCATCATCATCATCATCATCATCATCATCATCACTGTCATCATCATCACCATCACCACCCTGATCATTATTATCATCACAGGAGCTCTGCTAAGTCATCTCTTCACTTCATCAAAATGAAGTTTTCCACCTTATTTGGTCTTCACACAGAACTCGTGGTAAGTGGCTATCTTGCTCCTGTTTTCAGTTTCTGACCTGGGGAGAGAGAAGGTAGGCTAGATTGCTCTCAGGACACTTCCCCTCTGTCACCGTGTACACCTCATGTCACCACCAGGGTTGGCCTTTGTTGGCAGCCTGGGACCTGCTGTCATTGTGCAGAGAGCCGGGGGCTGCTGGCTGCCTGGGCTGACCGCTTCCCAGGACTCACTGATGCAAATGTGAATCACAGATAGAACGCTTTGGACTGGGCAAAGGGGAGAAGCATGCATTTGAGGACAGGCGAGCATTCCTGTGGGTGGATGACAGCAAGACACAGGGCTTTTCAGAGAGGCATCTTGGCCTCAGCTGGAACCTCCACCACCAAGTCAACTTCCCAGGTCACTGGCCTCTGGGCCCCTGTTCAACCAGCAGTGGCTGCAGCCCCTGACACTCCTTACTTTATAACTAGGAGCAGGGGCATCTAGGCCTCTGCTTGCAGCAGAGCCAATGATGCACACTGCTGCACCCAGCCCAGCAGGCCTTATGTGGGACACTGCATGGTGGAGGGATGCTGCACCTCTTCCCCACCATTTGCCTCTGGGTCTGCCCGGCACTTGCCCAGCACCGGGAGTAGGAAAGGAGGCATCACATGCCAAGCTGGGGGCTGAGATTCCTGTGCTGCTGTCACAAACCTCCCAGAATGTCTCAGACCTGCAGGATTGTGGTTAAGTGAGGTCGGTCTTGAAATCCCAGCTACTGTCAAGGGCAGACACTGGGGGTTTCCTGTGCCCATCTCAATCCTGAACAAAAGGACAGACTTGGGGCTCTGAGTGGAGGCAAGGGGCACAGACCCCATGACTGTCAGCAGGTCCTGGGCAACTGTCTGTCATTCTGTTATTCAGATGTGGACACACACATTCGAAGACTGCAGTTGGCTGACTTGGTCACTTACACACCCAACACAGCCCACTCCAGGCTCTTGGGTGTGGTCAGAAATCCACGCGTCCTTCAGAGGGTCCTAACAAGAGCTCTCAGAGCCCCCATATCTGCCTCCACTCTCCATCCTGCACTATCACTCTTCATCTTCTATTTGCATCGAAATTACCGACCAGCCACACCTTTCACAGTCCCTGTGCAGAAGACATTCCCCTTCTCCTGGGCTGTGCCTCCCTTGTTCTTTGGGGTCAGTCCTTTCTAAGGCCAGCCTGGTGGTCAAGTGAGGCTGCCCAGCCCCTCCCCATCCCCACTGCCCAGCCCCAGACTCCAGTGTTTGGCAAGGGAGCCTGGCAGGCTAGGCTGTCCTTTGACCACAGCAGGTGCCTGGCACAGGGGCGGGGCATGTGACCCTG
Organism: Canis lupus familiaris; assembly: GCF_011100685.1. NCBI lineage: Eukaryota > Metazoa > Chordata > Mammalia > Carnivora > Canidae > Canis > Canis lupus. The sequence continues at coordinate 48,177,350 of NC_049239.1, read as the reverse complement.
GTGGGGACAATGGATCCTACTCTTACTGCTGCTATTTCTACTTTTGAGGCCACTGTGGGGGAGACGCTGCCTGAGAATGAGTCACACCAAGGACAGTGGAGCAGCTGGCAGGGAGGAACTGACCAACTGCCCTGGTGACATGGTCTGAAGCCCGGCACACAATCCACAGCTATGCCTGACTGTTCAGTTACACACACCAAATACATTTCCTTTTCAGTTTAAGACAATGTCGTTTACGTTGTTTTTAGCCAAAAAAAGTTCAGAAGGATGCAGTAATGCACTTAATGGTTTGCAAGTTTGCACTGACAGCCAGGAAAACAGCCACCCAAGGTATGGTGCTCACACTGAGTCTGGGCGCCTGCATCCCTTCCTCGGGGAAAGGACTGCTCCCTTCACCACATGGGCATCCTGGAGGAGCTACCTCTCTAGAGGCTTGGCACCCTGATCACCACAAGCACAGCTGTGCCGCAGGCTGCTCCAGGCATCATGTGGGACTCTCCTGGACCCCATCATTAGTATTAAGGGACCATGACACACACAGGACCCAACTGGCATTTTCTGAGATGTCCTGAGGGCTTGATGCTGCAGGAGGTGACCTTGCCTCGGCTGGATATCCTTAAAACTAGTCTGGGTCAATGAGTTTTGAGAAGTGACTTATATAACTTCTTGGATGTTTGGAGCATTCAGTCCCCAGTGTGAGCCTGTCCCTTGGTCCCAGCATTGATCTTTGCCCAGGGGCATGGTGATCAAAATATGAGATGATGATTGCTCTGTCAGCCTGGGCCTCCCAAGAAGCCCCCTGGGGTACATGACAGACATGTGGCATGAGAAATAAACCTTTGTGGTTTATTAAGATTAGGGACCTGTTTTGTTACTGCAGCTTTACCTAAGCTGACTGATGCAGACCGTGCATGGTCTTCTCTCTCAAGGGAGCCAGAACATTCCACGTTTTGCTCAAGCCTGGCAGAGCTGACTTTCTGTCACCAGCAACCAAGAGTCCTGGTGAGTATAGGGGAAAAAAAAAAAAAAGACTAGACATGATCAAGGCAAGGTCAGAGCTTGGCCCCTTGTCTGGGAGGTTGTCCATACTTTCCAGAAGAAGGTGGAAAACCACCCAACAAACAACAGGAATGTATCTCAGTAAACATGGACGGAGCCCAGCACAGTAGCACATGCCTTTACGTGTCTTGGGGGAGCACAAGGACGCCTCTCTGCTTATGATCAAGGAAGCAGATAATCTAACCAACCCAGAGGGAACTATTTACTTTTTTGTTTCCCTAACACTGAAGAAGCTTCTCGAAGCCAAGAACCAAGTACTTTGTAACCAGGCTCATCTCCTTGGCCACCGCCAGGCCAGTGCTTCATGCAGCAGATACTCAGCAGCAATGTCCACAGTCCCACACAGCAGTCCCCTGCCCTCATCTGAGTGACCATCAGCTTTGCTTGGACTGGTGCAGTAGTCTCTGGTCTCCCTGCTTCCATGCTTGTCCCTCCCCTCACTGATCTACTCTCTGTAGAGCAGAGGGAGCTTGAAGAAATGTAAAAATTAAGTGGATGCCACTGTGCTGCTTACTATTTTTCCAACAACTTCCCATGGAATTAGAGGCACATCCAAGTGCCCTTGGGTGACACCAGCCTAACACGGTATGGCCTCAGCTCTCACTGCTCTCTCTTCTCAATCACCCCACTCCTGCCACATTAAGTGTCTCCTTGTTCCTTGCAAATGACGAGCTTGTCTGTACCTAAGGCCCCTGTACTTGCTGATCTCTCTGTGGGATGCACTCTCCTCAGCTTACATCCTACTGTTCCCCTGGAGCCCCGGCTCCTACAACATGGCCTGGGGCACAGGAGTGCACAGTGACTGCACATTCAGTGCATGAGGGGATGAAACCCCATGCATGTCCTTGGACTCTTTGCTGCTATTCACTGATGGCAGATTCGAGTCCTTGGGTCGGACTGTGACAGGTTGAGGCTAGAACACAGTGCACGGGACCTTGCTCTTCCTGGGGTCAGCTGGGGTGGAAGCAGCCCGCCCTGCAAATTGAGACACCAGATCTTGATGGTGAAGATGTGGGCCCTCCTCAGCGGCAGCTCTGGGCCTCAGCTTCTCACCTACAAAGCCAACCACTGGATGAAATGACCCGAGTCTCTGACTTCTTGACCTGACACCTCTCCTCTGCTAATGATGCGGCTGGGGGCTAACCCTTAGCCAGGAGATGGCCAAGTACCCGGTTCCCCACACAGGCAGCGTTTAAGTGGATGCACCCTGGAAGCTTCTTTCTGAGTGTGGCCTAGAAAAATCTACACTGAAAGAAAAAAAGTCTAGAAATCCCATTCCATATACCTCCTGCAACTCGTGAAAGGGAGTGACAGATTGCATGACAAGCCTCAGACCGTTTGCATTTAAAATAGCCCTTTACGCAGAGCTGCTGGGAAGAGGATCCCATGTAGCTCGGCAAGGAAGCCAGGAGGAGGCATCTAGGGAGATTCTAATGGCCTCAGGTCCTCAAGGGTGACTGGTTCCGGAAACAGAAACCAGGAAAATAAATGTTCTCAAAAAAAAAAAAAAAAAAAAAAGTACAGTACTCTGATGGACCAACAAGGTAGTTCAGAGGACAGCGTGGCAGGCAGGAGGGCTCTCGGGTCAGGAGACACCCTCATGGGGAGGGTGAGGAAGCTGGGTGGGGTTCCAGGTCGGTGGAGTGGGGGGAAGCCCTCGCTCACAGCTGCCCATATGTGGGAGAGGCATGCAAGGAAGGGTGCAGAGGCCTGCATTTAACATGGCAATTGTAAGCCCACCCCCCGCCCGCTGCACAGCCGGGCTGGAAAGTGCTTCTCTGGGCCTTGGCTTCCTCATCTGATGGGGGCAAGTAGCAGGGTGCAACAGCCCTGTGGGGACACGAGTACTTGTAAAGGGACCCCATGTGGGCTATCTGGGACTCTGTGCACGTTTTGCCCCAGGAGTCCCCCTTGAGCTTGGGTTTTCCCGTCCGGCCTTCCCCGAAGGCATCCTGCCACCCCCAGGATGGAGGAAGACCCCAACCGTATCTGTCCAGGGGACCCCAGGAGCTGCCCTTCAGATCCCCTCTTGGCCTGGGAATCGGGAATGGGCATGAGATGGCCTTGGCTTCCTGTCTGAAGTGAGCACATCCCGATACAGACACTGAGGCCATGGCCATGGGGAACAGAGGGGACCAGTGGCCAGAGCCCGTGCGGCCCTGCAGAGAGCTGGCTGAGCCATCTTGGCTCCCAGTGAGGCCCACACTGCCTCCAGAACCAGGTGAGGCTGGGCCCTGCATTCTGCCCTCGGGGTCAAACAGAAGCCCTGCATCCCTGTAGTGGTATTTACAGTGATAGTCCCCCCTATGTGGCTCCAAATACCCTCAGGGACAGCGTGCCCCTTGACGGCCCTTGCTGCATGCCGACACCCTTCAATCCCCCTCAGCCAAAGAGCAGCTAAAATGGCCAAGTGGGGGACGCTGGACCCACCAGGGGAGGGGTTCCCTTCCCCTCTCCGTGAGAAAGCCTGGGACTGGCCACAGGCAGGAGACTAAGCGTAAGGATAAGAAACGCTTCTGGGCTGTGCTGCCTCAGTTCATCCGTCATGATGGGGGGTCACGCGGGATTATACACCGAGCTTTCCATCTTGTTCCCCACATGCGGTGCCCCAAATTTACTTGGTTTATCGACGACCAGCTCAGAAGCCAAGAAACGGCTGCGAGAGCACGTGCGCATCTTCAAGGGGAGATGAAAGGAAAGTTGCCTGCGGTTTTCTCCTTGGGGACAGAAGAAACACTGACTGACAGCTCCTTTGTGGATGGCCGGGGCAGGGATTTAAGATGAGAAAGACGAATTCAAATTCGTGTGAGTCCTGAACAGGCCAGTGCAGAGGTGGATGCGAAGAGCTGGACTGTGTCGGCAAGTGCAGCTCCAGCCCTGAGAACACAGGGCAGCTTGGTGCGCGGCTGACTTTCTAGACTAAGCCCTGAAGGCAAGGCTGAGCGATCGCCACTGGCCACTTAGGAACCAGGAAGGGTCACTCTGGAGGCTGCACAGAGCTGTCCCCTCCGGGCCGCAGAACGGAGCAGGAGAGGAGGCCACCGAGAGAGCCCTGCTTGGAGGGAAATACTGCCAGGGGCACAGTGGGCTGCCGTGGTCCGCGACCTTCACCCTGGCCTTCCTCCCCGGGACACCATCAGGTTCTATGGCAAGGGGACACCATCCAGGTGTGGACTAACCCAATCCTAGGAGAAGACCATTTCCCCCTGTGGTTCGACCCCGAGAAGAACCAGAGGTGCCCTCACCAGTGTGAGATGGAGTAGCCACAGGAGCAGGGCTGTGGGTGACCCACGGGGGCCGAGAGTGGCCCCTGGAGGGCGGTCAGCAAGGACTTGAGGGTCCCCCGTCTTGCGGCTGCCAACTCAGAGCACGGGGGGCAGAGTCTCTCCAGAGCGCCGGCTAATGCCCATCTGGGCCAACACCCCGACATGGGCCCAAGATTGGGCACAGAAGCCCGGCGAGCTCGCCTGCGCAGCTGACCCCTAGTGGGTTCATCGACAGGTGGTATCGGGAGCCGTGAAGCCTGCGGCCACTTATATCATCACAGAAATCAGACAGAGCTGGGGTTTTGTTTATTTAGCTGCTGTTTTCTATTTCTCTGAAGATTTAGTTTCAATCCCACCAAAAGGAGGGGGAGAGACAGAGAGATAAGAAGAAGGGACCGTGAAATCCCTGACGCTCCCCGTGTCCCTCCTTCCCCTGGAATCCAGGTCCTCTCTTGCCCTCATTCCTGGCCCCTCATCTAAAGAGGCAAAAGCTGCAGCAGTGGACACCTGGAGCCCCTGGCCCACCCCTCACTGCAGTTCTGGGTGCTGGGCACCTCCTCTGGGCCGGCACCGAGTCAGATGCGGCCCGGCAGCCTCCTGCCACGTTGCAGGGCCCCGGCCGCCCGGCGGTGTAAGGTGGCCGGGCCGTCCCACTCTGAGCCCCCTGCGCTGCGCAGCCACACGCCTCCCTCCCACAGCTCCTGTGATCTCCAGCGGGTTTTAAATCAGACACCACTCAGGCTACACCCCAGGCTGGCGAGCCAAATGCAGAATCAGAACCACAAGGAGGAGAGAGATTACCGATGAGGATGAAGACAGAAATAACTTTTCTTTTTTAAAACCAAAGATGCCGACGGGCTCCTTGCAGAGCAGAGAAGCAGGCGGACAGTAACACGGGGAGAAGCCGGAAGTGGGCACAAAGGCAGGCAGGGTGGGTGCTGGTGTGTGGGGCTGGGTCTGTGGGGCTGTCGGGGGGCTGGCAGGGGTCACCTCGCACCCTGGCTGGACTCTAGCTGGAGCAGGAGAGGCTGGCCGGGGCAGTGGGTGGGGCGGGGTGGGGGCGCACAGCCCACTCCCGGGCCCAGCCCCACCCTGTTCCCCGGCCCTTGGGGCTCTGCCAACAGGTCAATCCCACTGCGGGGCCTGGAGATCAGGCCCCACGTGTGAGAGAGTCACGGGCGTGCAGACTGGTGATGTGAAAGTACACCTGCCCCACCCGGATCAGGGGCTAGCACAGCCGCAGATCATTTACAGACCTCACGTGCCGTGGTGTTGGCCGAGCCACGGACGGACGAGAAAGCAAGGACGCGGTTCTTAAAGCAGACCCTGTGCCACGGCGGAGCGTGTGCGCCTTTCCTGCGCCTGTTGCAATGAACTGCCACAAACCTAGTGGCCTGCCAGGGCAGATACGTGTTCCCGTAGAGGCCCGTGGGTTGGGAATCCGGCTCGGATCTGACCGGGCTGGGATACAAGTGTGGGCAGGGCTGTGTTCCCTCCGGGGGCGCTCCCGGGAGAGTCCGTCCCTTGGCCTCTTCCAGCTTCCAGAGGCGCGTGCACTCCTTGGCTCGGGGCCCCGTCCTCCATCTGCAAAACCAGCCAGCCGCGCCGGGTTGAGTCCTCAGATGCCACCACTCTCATTTGAACCGTGTGCCTCCCTCCTCCGCATAGAGGCGGCTGGGATTGCGTGGCGCCCTCCTGGATAATCCCGGATAATCTCCCGGTCCTAACGTCAGCAGCTAGCTTCACTCCATCTGTGACCTCACTTCCCCTCTGCCATGTATCCTAACATAGTCCCAGGTTCCAGGGATCAGGACGTCAACACGTTTGGGGGCCATGACGCTGCCCCCCCCCCCCCCCACAACCAGGAAGAGACTGTACCTAGCACAGCTGGGCCAGACTTGCTCAGATTCTGTAAAGCTCTATTAGTTGAGGGACTCAGAATCTTGCTTCCAGGTCAGAAAACCCGAGCAACAGACATGGTTTGCCAGAAAGTGCATGTCTCTGTTTGCAGGAACAAAACGCAGTGCATTCAGGTTGCGACTCTGAATCATGGCAAGAGCCGAGGCCAGGGCTCAGCTCCTGGGACGTCCTGCCTTCTCTGTGCAAGTTGGGGAAATGGTCCTCATCTCCATGTGAGGTGTTTGCTCTGTGCCTGGCAGCCTCCTGCATAAGTCCTCCTTCAGCTGGAGTCCTCCTTCAGAACTGAGCTCTGCCGGACTGGCCGGCCCTTCTCCCAGAGGCATGCTCTTCCCCTCCCCCACACCTGGTTTCCAGTAGCTGAAGCCACTTACATGGTGGGTTATGGCCAACAAGCAACTGAGTCATTGATTCTATTTATTCCCAGCTGCTCCAGCACTGGTCTGTCCATCCCTGGTGTGTGTGCACATGTGTACGACATATGTCACCCGCTCCACTCGCCCCTCCTGCCCAGGTCTGGGTGCGCCAGCCCAGTGCCCCTATGGTCGGGCAAGGACCCAGTGGCAAGAGGCCACACTAGGGTTTCTACAATACCCACATGCCTTGACTTCTCTTAAAGTTGGCACAGGTGTCCGTGGGTGTGGGGAATGCCAGCCACCTCCTACCCTCCAGGGCACACATCAATGGGTCCTGAACACTCAGGCACTGTGCGTTCACCAAATCCATGAACCCCAAAAGCCAGAGGCAGAAGGGGTGGATGGGGGCTGATTTTCCTTCCCTGATAAATTGCAGCCATGTCAGAAAGCTGGACCCCAGGGGACTCTTGGTCACACGTAGGCTCACAGAAGACATCGCAGGAATTATGCAGTGGTTGTGCCACTGGGTGAGCCCAGAGCTCCTTTTGTAATTGTAACTTTATGAGATGGTCTTTTTGCCCCATGGGGCCTGCTGAGGCCACAGGGTTTGTGCACCCACATGCCGAGGCCCGCTGGCGCTGGCTCCATCCACTAAGCCACAGGACAGGGGGATTCCCTCGCCAGGCAGCCAAGGGTGCCCGAGGGTGAGGGCTGTGGCTTGGCTGAGAGGCTCAGCAAATGGTCAGAATGTGGAGGGCCTGAGTAGGGCTCCAGAAAGGGGAAAGGAGGGAGGTGACCTCAGGCATGGGCACATTGCACTGCCACCACTGTCCCCCTCTATCAATGGCTGTCACCTGTCATTGCACTGTCGGGGATGTTTACTTGGCCTTTCCCAGGTGCCATGCGCTGGTTCTAAGCACAAAACACTTCCGCTCCTTCTGGTGGTCCCGGCCAGCCCGCGTGAGAAATAGTGTCCTCTACTACAGGTGAGGAAGTGAGAGACAGGGAGGCTGAGTTGGACGGGCGCTCCAGCACAGGTGGCCCAGCCCCGCCCGCCCTTCCCACCCAGGCATAGAGCGCTCACTCTGCCCCGTGCAGGGCACCTTCCTCCTCAGACACACCCCCAGAGCCGGCTCACTCAGCAGCACCTTCACAGGCACTGGGAGGCCAAGAACTCCGTCTTCCCAGCCTCCGTCCAGGACCGGACTTCCCCACCCCAACCAGCCCTCCCCAGGGCACGTCCCCCTTTCCATTCTGGATGTGGCATGTCAGCCTCACTGCCACCTTGGAATGGCAAAGAGATGGGGCAGGATAGAGTGGGCAGGCGTGTTTAGGCAACAGGCTCCGGGGTTTGTCTCTGGAAGCTGACCCAGTGCCACCCCAGCTACAAAGTCATGTCTCGTGTTTGGTTCCTGATAGCCCCACGAAGCAGGACACAGAGGAGGAAACCGAGGCACAGAAGAGTGAATGGAGTCCCCTAGGGCACAGCTCACGAGTGATGGAACTGTTTTTTTTAGGCGTTCCCTTAGCGCCTCTGCTACAACCACACAGCAGCACCACGAGGCGAGTCTGTTCTGCCCAGAACATCAGGTGCACCAGACACTTTCCAAGGTCGCCGGGCTGGCGGGCGGCGGAGCTGGTCCCAATCCTGGATCTGAGACTCAAGGTCAGGACACTGCACTTGACCACACCACCCCTGCAGCAGTTTTTAAAGGACAAATGTGAGGGAGGAAGGGTTCTCTGTGGACAATGCCTTTTATGATGCTATAGTCGAGAATCATTTGGGGATGCAGGACGCGCCTGGAATCTCAGGCTTTCTGGCTAAGGACCTCCATCTGAGGAGTGGCCAGGGCTTGCCATCACACGGTACGGACCCACCTCCAGACTCTCTGCTCCCCTGTGCTTGCGAGCTCAGGGTACCCCCCGCCAGCGCTCATGATGGGGGGTCTGCAGTCCTGTCTTGCCCACCTGATCCTGTCTTACAACCCCCCAGGCCAAGGGAGGCTGGGACACTGCTGGGTGGGAAGCTAAGCCCCGTTCCTGGCACTGTTGACTGATCCCCACCTCCCAAATTGGCTGTCAATGAGCTGGTTTCTACTCTGTAGTAATTAGAATGTTTGTGTGTGTGTGTGTGTGTGTGTGTGTGTGTGTGTTTAAATCGGCCCAGGCGGCTAAGTGGAAGCGTTTATACCCATACACAGAACCAGAGTGGCTTTTTCAGTGGAAATTACAGTAAATGAAGGACTGGGCGCCTGTGTGGCATGTTGTTGCCGAGCTCAGTCGGAGTGTCCATGCCAAGGACGTCCCGTTTCCCTCCCTTTCTGTTCAGACAAACCCTCGCTGGCCAGGGGAGGTTGGGGGAGGCCGATACACCTCTGGCCTCGGGGCTGTGGTGACCATGGCCGAGAGGCAGAGTGTCTGAACACAGGGCAAGGATCTCCAAAAGACTTTTCTGGCATCACATCCACCGGTCAGGGCGACAGAGGGCACAGAGGCCTGGTCTCTGTGTTCTGCCAGGATATGTGGATGGATGCTCAGCACAATCCTTTGAGTCTCTCGCTCACTGCCTCCACCCAGGACCTGACCCCACAGAATGCCTGGCTTTAGGCCCCACAGCACGGCTGGCCTCTCTGCCGAGCCCAGCACAGTGGCTGGGCTGCCACTTGTGGGAGGGTGACCCAGAGCGGGTCAGGACACCCCACCCCCACAGGCGGGGCCTTCCCAACCCCCCAGCGCCCCCGCCCCCTCATGTGGCCCAGGGAGGTGAAGTACAAGGCCAAGGGCACGGCACTGCAAGCTTGAGCAGCAGCAGAGCTGGATTTAAACCCAGGAACGGACTGGGGGCGGGAGGATTCTTTTTAGTTCTTTAAAATCTTTTTTGGGGATGCTGGCAGCTGAGGTTTAAGAATTAGGACACGGAGAAGAAAGACCTGTGGAGCTCAAGGAAACCGCCCTATCGTGCGGAAGGGCGGCTTGGGGCCTTGCTGGCTTGGCGCTGCGCTGCCAGGTGGGCAGACCGAAGCCCGAGGTCACAGGAACAAGCACATTCACCCCTGGAAGGGTCAGGGTGGATGGGGGAGAGGGACCCCAATGGCGCTAACAGACCACACAGAGAGGAGAGCCCCCCTGGGAAGGACCATACTATGGTGGCCAGCCCCTGGGGTCCACACACCCTGCTCAGAAGTAGGCTCGGCCCCTCCCAAGAGGCTACAGGTCCCCGACAGACACTAGGGCTGGGAGGGGGAGTCCAACAGGTCATGGCTCAGTTTCTCCTGGCTCCTGTGCCAGCGCCACCTGGGAGGGGGCTCCATCAAGGAGAGGCGTCTTATCTGAGTAGGTGGCTGAGGCCCTGGCCGGACACTCGCAAGCTAAGCGGTCTCCCCTCTGCTCTGCTTCCATGAGCGACAGGGGAGCCATTGGCCTCGACTGTCTGTAGAAGTTGAAGAAAGGAATGCAATCTGTAAATACATATGGTGCCTTGTCCCCCATGCTACAATGCCGACGGAGCGCACAGTCCATTTGATTTAAACACACACACACACACACACACACACACACACACACACACAAACTAAGACCCAAACTAGCCATGTTTCTTTGAAGGAGGGCAGGCAGGGCTGGTTGTGAGGCACCCTGCCCTGTGCCGGCTTGGGGGACTTCCCATACAGTATGTCGGGTCAGAAGAGACACAGGATTCCCGGAGCATCTATGCATTTAGGTTGAAACGACTCACAAAGCAGGTGCCCTCCCTCAGAGTTCACAGCACTGCTTCCGAGGCAGAGACGCCCGAATTGGTCTGAAAAACCCACCGGCCTCTCCACGGGGCTCTTGAGAACACGGGGAAGCCACGGGGACTCTAAGAGCATCCGAGACGCCTGAGCCCTCTGGCTTGATCTGACGGCTACTCTGATTTTTCCTGCTGCACCGGGAGCAGGAGACAGCCGTTTGGGAGACAATAGCCTTCTGCGGGAAAGCACAACCAGAGACACAGTCATTCTACAACACACCAAGTGCAGAGCGATCGCCTACACAGCAAGCCGCCCCGTCTGAGCAAGTGCCCGCGGGACTGCCAGCACCGCGATTCTGGCAGAGAACAAAGACTCAGCACACCAACCCGAAGCGGGTTCGGGAGGCGGCACCGTACCTCCGAAATGAACTTTCTTCTTGAATCGTGAATTCTCAGCCATCATCTGCAGCCTGGGTGTGACCATCTCACTCAGGCCGGTCCCGCTGCCGCGCTAGGTCCACGCGGGGACCGCGTCCCCGAGGCCGGCCTCATCTACTATTGTCTGGTAATCCAAGAGGGGGGAAAGGAAAAGTTGCGGCCCTCCGGGGTCGAAATTGCAGAAGAAAAGGAAAAATGACTCAGAAGGAGAAGAAAGATGGCTCCGGAGCGTTTAATCCACAGGGAGGCTCACAAAATTGACTTTTTGAGACCGCACATTGGATCGGCGGAAAATTCAGTTCTTTGACACAAGTTGTAAGCTCCAGATTGGAGCCTGCATCCTTCCACTTCCCACTGTACCAGGGATGGTTCTTTTTCCTAGTGCCGGTTTCCATGGCAATGCATCAGTCACTAGTCTAAATACGTACGGGTGAAGGACGCCAGGAAAGCCAGCGCAATTATGCATGCCATTAGCGGGTAGAAGAAAATGGTTCAACCCGGCTATTAGCACGGGGCCGAGGTAATACTTAGCGGCTTTGTCATCCTCATCCCGGGTAATTGCCTTCTCATTTATAACACTCGGTGTGTCCTCTGTCTCGGCACACCCAGAGCCCCGTGTGCCGTGGGGGACTGCGGGCAGCCAAGTCCATCTTGGCCACACGACCCCGCCGAGCCAGCGGCACGGGGAAGGGCCAGCATCGCAGGGAAGTGGGTCCTGGTCGTGCCTCCTGCCGGACCCTGCATCCCCGGGGATGGGGATGGGGAACTCGGGGCTTCAGGAGGTGTGGAGGGATGTGGGGAGAAATCCAGGGACACGCCGTGGATTGGGTTTGAAGGCTGTGAGCAGCTGCAGCAGGAGAGCCAGGGCCGCGTCCTGGGGCTGGGGGCTGAGCCCGCCTCCCTCCCGGCGAGGTCCTCCTCCTCTTCTGGCTTTCAAAGTGCTCCCTGGCCCCGTTACCCTGCTTAAGGGAGGTGTCAGTGTGGAGAACAGAGGCTCTCACTCCTTTTGGCCACTTGTCATCACTTTCTTTTCCTAAATGGCCACCATGGGCTTGCTGTGCAGCCTCGGATGAGACCCCTCATCCTTTCTGAACCGGTTAGAAAAGGGTCTGAAGGGCGATAATTCTCAATGAATGTTCTCTATACCCCTGGGGACTGCCAGGAGCCAGATCCCGGCTTTGCTGCTCACTGGCCTCGCGACCTGGGACACGTTCCAGTTCTGTTTGTCGGATGGAGATAACAATGAGTTATTGGTAAAACGGGATGCGATTTTCACTGCTCAGGGGAAGAGCACAGACACCCCGTTACCTGTGCACTTATGGTGGCGCGGTGGTTTGTGGTCTAACTTACCCATCACAACCTACACAACAATCCTCGCTGGAATAATTGCCCTGTGAAGAATCCGAGATGAGAAATCTGGGCCCAGAGAAGTTAAGTGACTGAGCCAAGGCCACACAGCCAGGTGAGGGTGGACCTGGCCCTGGACCCCAGGTCTCTGGGCCCAGCTCTGTGTCACCATCCCATACCTCCCTCCTCAGCACTCCTGGGAGTGCTCCTGAGAGCATAGAGGACCCAGGTCAGCTGTACTTGTGTGAGACACTGGCTCCAACCCCAGGACATTGGACGTGGGTCTCTCCTGGGGCGTCCTAGCAAGTCTTGAACCATCCGTTCCTCCTGGTGGCTTGCAGCTCAGCGGGAGGCTATGGGCCCTTCGACCTAAGTGGGTGCCTGCCTTTCTGCAGCCTTTCCTTCCATCCTTGGTCTGATGGGTCTCTGGGCAAACCAGGAGGTCACAGAAACAGCCTGTGCCTGGCGCGAGAGGCCCAGGGGGCTGCTGCTGCCGCTCACCGGGAGGGATTTCAGTGGGAGGCAGAAGCGGAGAGACAGAGACGGAGGGTAAAAATAGCACGGGTTTTCCACAACAGCACCGGCCCCCTTTCTCCAGCACTCCATGCAGCGCGCACGAGCCCCGCTCAGCCCCACGTCCCACGTCCCTCTGCACTTGGCATCTCAGAGGCTCGTGTCCTTGGAGGCACCCTGTGCCCCAGGACGGTGAGGAGCCCCTGGCTGCCCACGAGAGGGGACCTCCACCTGCTTTCACGTCTCCACATCAGGCCGCGCTGCCAGGGGGTAAGGGGAGCGGCCACAGGCAAACAGAGTGTTGGTGGGGGACTCGCCTTCCTGATCTGTGACCTCGGCTTGTTTCTCACCCTCTTGTGGATGCGGCTTCACCATCGGGAACACTGGGCAGGCGAGCGAGCGCGTATTGCCTTGAGAGAACTAACCAAACCCACAGGATATTAGACGGTCCACTGGCCAGGGGTGTGTGTGACCCGACATGTCATGGGGCCTGGTCCCCATATGTCCTCACAGCCACAGGGTGTGCCAACGTGCCGTGTAAACTGTAAAGTACTGTGCAAATGCCATCACGTGGGGGTGACCGTCTGCCTAACTGGTCCATCACAAAGGTGGATGTGAAGTCATACACAGATGTGGGATGTCATATTCTCCTTCCTGTCACCACCCCCAGAGATAGCAAAGGATTAGTACCAGGTCGTGTAGTCATGGAGTCCCTGGTCTGTGTCCTGCCCTGATGCCCACTGGTTGTACTGAAACCCTGCGTCATGTTATGGATGGAATGGTGTCTCCTCTGTGCCGTGATCCATATCCTGAAGCCCTAACCCCCCATGGGACAGCATTTGGATGTGGGGACTTCAGGATGAGGTCAGGGTTAGATGAGGTCATGCAGGAGGGAGGGGCGCCGTGATGGGATTACTGTCCCTGTAGAAGCAGAGCACACCAGAGCTCATGTTCTCCGGCCTGTGAGGACAGCGAAACCAGGAACATGCCCTTCCCAGAAACAAACCCTGGATGCCCAGCCCCCAGAATCACAAGGACAAACGTCATCTGAGCCCCTGGTCTGTGGTGCTCTGTTACCTGGCCCACAATGACGGGGGATGAAGAAAGTGCCATGTCCGTGGGTTGCAGGGACAACCCAGGGGGCACAGGTGCGGCACCGAGGGCCACCAGTCTGCCGTTGACAGGACAGCCATCGGGCCTATGTCGCTTCCCAGGAAGGAAAGGACCACAGGGTGAGGGCCACACACCTGTGTCTAGCTACTGGGAAACCAGGCAGGACTGGCGTTTGCATGTGAGGCCTGTGGGCTTGCACGTCCCCATATACACGCCACTGCGGGGGATGGACCGCAGGCTGAGATTTAGAATTCCCTTTGGAAAAAAAAAAAAAAGAATTCCCTTTGGAGGAAAACATCTCATATTTGAAGGTTCTTCCTTCCAGTGCCCATGGGAGCCCCATCCTCACTCTGACACTGCAGGCCCAGGCTTCTGCCCATGCCGCTTCTCTCAGCCACCCCCCTGAGCTCCAGGTCCCTGGGTTCCCCTCTCCCAGGCTCATGGAGACAGCTCCAGTGACAAAGGCCCAGGCATTCGCTGCTCTACCTCCCCAGGAGGCCAGCTCCCTCTCCCACCTCAGGTGCTTCCTCCCTGGTATCCAGCACGGGCGTCTAGAGGTCAGTTCTCAGGGACTGTTATTGGGATTTAATAGATGAACCAGAGTTACACATGGAAGTCACAGACCCACATGTCTCCAGGAGGCCGCGGATGAGGCAGCAGGCATAATAAGCAGGTGGGCAGCTGTGAGGTTGGGGTTGACCGGATCTTACACGCAGTGCAAATCTCACTTTGCAGGAAGGCTGTGCTCCCTTCGAGTGCAGCTGCAGGTGGAATTGGGTTCAGGGCCCGGCTCTGCGAGCAGCGACGCCTCCAGCGGGGTCTCCTGGGGCATCCTCAAGGGCCATGGGGCTGAGCAAGGTTGTCCCGTGCCAGGAGGGCACTGCTCTTGTGCCGAGGGGCGCACCATGCACCTCCCACCATGCACCTCCCAAGGTCCCCAGGCGCATCCCCTCCAGGGCATGGAAGGCCTCTTTAAAACAGTCTGAGCATGATCCTAAATCCTTGTCACATGTCCTTGCTGAAAAGCAGGACTCAGGACGTGTAAGAAGTGTCAGCAGGACACGGTGGGCTCTGGAGGAGTCTCAGCCTCCTGACAAAGAGGTTTGGAATAACCCAAGCATTCTGAAGGAAGCCACCAGCTAGATGAAGATCCCCATGGCCAACTGTGAGGAGGCTACGACTTCACTTTTCTGCCTTGTCCCTACTTTCCTTCCTGTTGTAGGACTTTTTACAAAATGCCATCAGACCCCATTTTGAATTAAAAAAAACCATGCCAATGGTCCCTGTGGAGGACAGACCTGGGAGTGCAGCTGCCTGGTAAGCTCCACGTGAGCATGACTTGCTTCTACCAACAGAATATAGCAAAGAGGATGGGACATACGTGGTGACACGACTGTGTCATACGTGAGATTTTAGCACCTTTCCTTCTGGAGGCTCTCTCTCACTGGCAGGTGCCCATCTTAGGAAATCCCACCAGGGAGCAACTATGGGCGGTGTCTGCTTGCTGAGGGTGGCTGCAGCCTCCAGCCAGCAAGAAACACAAGCCCTTGGGCCTGCAAACACAGAACTGAGTTCTGCTGACAGCCCGACACAGCTTTGAAGCAACCCCTGCCCAGTGGGGCTTCCTGACGGGAACGCAGTCCCGTGGCCACACAGAGTGAAGCTTGCAGAGGGCCCAGCCACACCATGCCCACTCTTACCCAGATAAACTGAGGTCATAGCACACATTCCCGTCACTGTGGCGATGCTGTCATGAAGCAGGAGGGGGCTCTGAGGGCCCAAATGGTTTAGCCTTAAGAGCCAGAGCAAGTATCCCTACCTGCTGTTACATGCTACAGCTATCTTGTGGGTCAGATGCACTCCTGCAGGCTCCAGGAGGTGCAGAGACAAAAAGGGTGTGGAGAGACAGTGTGAGAGACACAAATCTAGGAGAGACACACGGGGCAGGGCCACCACCTTGAGATTCCCTGAGCCAGCATTCTCTAAGACACTATTGTGAGCACCCTGAGGGCAGATTAAGACACAGTGTCTTCTCACGGCTTAATCCCTGGCCCCACCAATGCATGAAAGGGAGAAAAGCCCTAAACCCACATCAAACCACAGACTCCTTGAGAGAGTTGTATCCTGGAGCCCCGAAGTTCATGCTTATATTTGATCAGGAAAGAACCAATGGTGGAGCAGTTTTCACTATGCATGTGTCTGTGTGCATGCACAGACATGCATGTGTGTGCACTGGAAAACACATGTGCATGGGCTCATGTGCATGGCTGTGAGCTAGAAAACACATGAGCGCATGGGCTCACAAGCACAGCTGTTGTGTATATATGTGGGCTAGAAAATGCATAGGCGCATGGGCCCATGTGCATGTATGTGAGCTAGAAAACGTGTGCATGGGTTCATGTGCATGTGTGTGAGCTAGAAAACATGTATGCCTTGGCTCATGTGTATACATGTGAGCTAGAAAATGGGTGTGGCCATGAGCCCATGTGCATGTATGTGAGCTAGAAAACGTATGTGCATGGGCTCATGTGTAGACATGTGAGCTATAAAACGTGTGTGTGTGCCCATGTGTGTACATGTGAGCTAGAAAATGCTTATGTGCATGGGCTCACGTGCATACATGTAAGCTAGACAATGTGTGCATGTGGGCTCATGTGCATGTGTATGAGCTAGAAAACACATGTGTGCGTGGGCTCATGTGTATACATGTGAGCTAGAAAATGCATGTAGGTGTGGGCCCATGTGAATACATGTGAGCTAGAAAACGTGTGCATGGGCTCATGTGTATACATGTGAGCTTTCTAGAAAATGTGTGTGTGCACGGGCTCATGTGCACATATGTATGCATATGTGCATGTGCGCACACTCACGTAGGAACAACTGTTCAAGGAAATTGCAGAGGCTGAGCAGAATCCTTTGGGGTCTCTGCAGGGCTGTTTTCTTCTTTGATCTTGTATCGTGTTGTGTTTTAGAAACAGCAGAGAACGTACCATGCAGAGGGTGTGGGAGGCCCCGAATTCTCTGAGAGATCCTGTTGACCCCACCTGCATGGAGTGGTGCCAGCGCACCTGTGCTCGGGTCGAGCCCGGGCAGGAATGCGCACTACCCCTGTGCTCCAAGAGCGCCACGCACTCAGTGCTCGGGAATGGAGACTTCTCTCAAGATCTAAACAGCTGATGAGGTGGCGAACACCCGTCAGGAGGAGGTGGCTTTGTATTTATGCCCTGACTGACCCTACAGGGGGTGGGGGGCAGGCATTTGAAGATAACAGAGACAAGTCTTCAAGATGATAAATACCAAACCCAACCCAAATTTCAGAGGAAAAGGAAGGAAACCAAGGCTTGCTGAGTGCCTACTATGTGCCATGAGCTCTCATAGATTAAAAAAAGTAAAAAAAAAAGATTATTATGTGTTTGGAAAACGGTGCTTCAAAGCTCAATTCTTTGGGAGAAAATCCCGACAGTAAGACCATTATGAGACTGTCATTAGCCTAAATAACACAGGCAAAAACAAGCCTACTGCGGAGCGTACTAAAAGAGCTGGTGGGTTTTTTTTTTTTTTTCTGTGAGGAATTTTAGTGAGTAAATGTTTTCCTACAATATTCATAAATGCCACTAACACCCTAACCGCACCGTTTAACTCATTTGCAGCTGGTTTTGTGTCATATTCAAAATGAATCATTTTTCGACATTTGGGGGCTATACCAAGTGGAGTGTGGGGGGGGAAGAGCTTCCTTGGGTGTCAGGGTGGGGACACAGAGAGGAGGCTTGCCAGGGCCCTGGGCCCAGATGGTGCCCTCAAGGCTAGCTGCCTTGTCTCAGCCACCACCAGCTGGCTGGAGTGCCGGGCTGATGGGGTCCTCATGGACCAATTGCTCGGACCTGTGGGCATCACTCGCACAACCTCGCCCCGAATCGGGTCTCTGTCCCAGAGAGTTCAGAGAGAGGAGAAATGCCAGCATCAGCAACGCTGGGTGCAGCCAATCACATGGCTGGGGGCCCCCCTGTTGGCTAGTGCACGGTGGTGCTCACACTTCCAGTCTTCATGGACCCCCTGGTGCTGTCTGCAGACAGCTGAGAAGCCGTGCATGATGGATGGAAACGTCCTTTGGGAAGGGAAGCCTGGGGAGGAGTGAAGAACCTCCTCAGCGGCATCATCTGTGCCACCTTCACAAGAGCCCAAGGCAGGCGTGCTCTTGTAACCCATCCCGTCATCAGCAAGGCCACTTCCAAGGGCCACATGGCCAGTGGTCCTTGGGGCTGCAGCCCAGCTCGGCGGTGCCAATCTCAGCTCCACACTCAGCCAGCTCCTCAGACCTGCTCTGCTTTCAAGCCTTACAGGAGGCTTTTAAACCCCATTTCCCATTTCCACTTATAGTAATGGTGAGCCTGCTTCAGCGAAATCTCAAGTCTAACCAAAGAGTCCAATGCAAAAGGCAGGTGGAAGCAGAAGCCCCTCCCTCTTGCCTCCTCCCAGAATGTTGGAGGGACGTGGGCTCCCAGGGAGCTGGAGACACAGGGTCTTTGCTCCAAGCAGCTCCCTCCTGGCATCTGCATCCATGCCCCTTGCCACGTGGACTGAACTTCCGCCCGCTGACACGAAGTTTGCTTGTCCAGTCTGGGAGTCTGGGTGGACCCAGCGATGCTGAACAGCAGGTACAGCGTTGATGACACTGTGGCAGCCTGAGTCTGGATTTCAGGAGGCCTCGCTCTGGAACAGTGCATGGCCGCCTTGTCCACAGGCCCCAGCTAGACGATGTGAGGCCCAGGCATCCCCACCAACCTGAGGGTTGTTTGCCCACCAACCACCACTGGAGACAGAAGATGGAGTCTGGCTTTGAAGAACAGAGACTCCCAGTGGAGCCTGGCCCATCCCGCTCCTCTACACGATCGTGACACAGGTGGTTTCATGCCAGCCACGGAGAGCTGGGGCCACTGGTCATGCAGCAAACTGTCCCATGAGTTCCATCAGTACCATGACTTTGGGGAGGTCACTTGACCCCGTTGGCAGTGGTCTCACCATCTGTGAGATGCACACAATGGGACCTGCCCTTTCCCAGGGCTGTTGCAAGTGTCCTACGGGTGACCATGAACAAATGCATTGTGAACTTCATAGCACAAGGCAACGGGTGGAAATGTCAGGCTTGAAAGGCGGTCTGGAAAATGGGGTGTCTTTTCCCAGAAGACAGCAGAGCTTCCTGTGAGGTTCCCTGTGGGGACACGGAGTCTCCCCAGCTTCTGTGTACTTCTTGAGGTTCCTTGGGGCTGAGGTGGGGCTGTATGCTCTGTGATGTAAGAGGCACCACCGTCCGGCAGTGAGAATTGTGAGACCTGGCACCATAGAGAAGGTGCTGGAATTCTGGCTCTACAGTCGGGCCCAGGGCCATGATGCAGTACCTACCCTCAGGCAAGACTTCTGTCCTCATAAGCTGCTTCCTTGTTTGTAAACTGGATGCTGCACTCCAGCTCTGGAGCTCATGAGGGAGGCAAGAAGCGGAAAGGAGTCAGAGAAGGTTGAACTTTGGAACCGCCCTGAGTTATGGCTCCGCATAAAACACCCCTTTCCTCCTAGGGTGGTGGGCTGTGCCCAAAACCATTGAGCTGCAGGCTGGGCACAGGAAGTTCTTCTTTTGCACCACGACATCCTACGAGGGCCGTGGGCTGCGTACGTCTCTCTGTGCCCTGACGTTATTACAAGGGAACCGACAAAGCAACAGCGCAGTTCTCCTCTCGTAGGAAGTGGAGGCCGAGGGGTCTCCTGACCATTCTGTTGGCTGTATTCTTCCAAAGTTACTCACAGGGTTTGACAAAGGCATTTCTGTGTTTATCATTCTGCGCTGTGAATGCTTTAAATAAGGAGAATAAAGCAATCCACAAGTGCAGGTGCGGCAGGAGCCTGCCCCTCCCTCCCGCTCCCTGTTTACTATCACCATAGAGACTGAGTCACGGATAAAACCAGCCAGCAGGGAGGGCAGAGCCTGGTTCCTAATACAGGGGAGGTGCCTCCCCCTGTCAGGCACCCCCACCTGCCTGCTGAGGACATGGGGGCGTCCCACCCCTCCACGGAAGCAGAGGGGCTCTGGAGCATTCCAGAGGTGGTGCAGGGCCTCCTCCGGTGATGAGCAGGGAGGCCATCCCCTCCCAGCCAGCGGGTGGCCCAGGATGCTGTGGTTCCAAATGACTGCACTCAGCCCATCTGGTGGACCGAAGCCCTCCTGACGGCCACTTAACTCATGACACCCTGGCAGCCGGCCCCTTCCTGTTTGCCAGGCAGACTTGGGACACATTAGAAGTAGGGCCAAATCCTAGAGCTACAAGAAATCCGAAATGCAAACCACAGCTCCAGGGCGTCTGGGAGGAACAAGGCCAGGCTCCTTAGCTTGATGGGCCGAGAACATTTTTTGCCACCCAATCAACAACCAAACTCAGCTTTCTTCAAAGAACAACGAAAGGAAGTTCCAAACCACTTTTAATCACACTCACACACTCCCTTGTGCACAGCCCCTGCCCATGTAAGGGGGCTGCAGCCAGCCATGTCCCCAAGGGGCTTGGGAAGATGACCCTCCAGGTGTGGGATGGATGGGCAGGGGCTCAGTGCTGGTGCCACTGGAGGAACAGAGTACTGACATCTGCTGCGCCGTGGAAGGGTCCCCAAAACACTGCTCGGTGACAGAAGCCAGACCCAAGTGGCCTCAGATTGTGGGACTCCACTTGTACACAATGTCCAGAATGGGTAAACCCACAGAGGCAGAAAGTCGTGGCTGCTGGAGCTGGGTTGGGGGCAGGGGTGTGCCTGCTAATGGGGCAGCGTTTCCTGCAAGGGCAATGAGCCCACTCTGGAACCAGATAGCGGTGGTGGTTGCACAACTGTGTGAATGTGCCAAATGCCACTGATTGTGCACTTTCAACGGATGACTATTATGGTATTCAAATTATGTCTCAATACAGTGTTACAAAATAGCAACAAGGTGCGTGGGTGTGCCCGTGCCAGATGGCCTAGGTTCCAATCCCGCTCCACCACGTACGGCTTCGAGACTCCCGGGCGAGCCATGAGCCTCTCCGGGCCCTGGTTTCCTCGCTGGTCACGGCGTCCACTCCATGCACAGGTGCGGGGCCGCAGACGCGCAGGGAACCTACCGCCGGCTGCCATTGGCTTCATTACTTCTTACCTGCTGTTTGCAGCACGAGGCCCCTGGACCTGGGGTGAATGGTCTCCCTCCCCATGGAGCCTCCTAAACACTCCAGAGCCCACGCGCTGGGCGTGCACCTGTTCAACGAACCCCCATGCCCTGCATTTCTCGGCTCATAGTCGCCCCTTCCCTGCGCCTTGCCGAGCCCTCTCAGATCTCCCGTTTCACCAACTCTTCTTCCAAGAACGGCCTCTGTCTACTGCTGTGCCCAGGACCTCCCTTACTTCGGTTTGTTGTTTTATTGAGGTGAGAATCACAGAATATACAAAACTAGACATTTCAGAGTACAGTTCAGTGGCATGTGGTGCAATCACAGAATTGTGCAATGACCACCACTACCTGTGTCCGGAGTATTGTTATCCCCCCAAAAGGAGACTTTGGACCCATTAGCAGCCACTCTCTGCTGTGGATTGAATCGTATCCCCCTATATTCATGTCAAAACCCCCCACTCCCAGTGTGTCAGCGGCTGGAGATGAGCCTTTATGGAGGTTGAGTTAGTTAATTAATTTAATTAATTAAGTTAAATAATTGAATTAAGGTTAAATGAGTCATGAGGATGGGACCCTGGTCCTTATGAGGAGAGGAAGGGATATGGAGCTCTCTCCAGGTGCCCACAGAGGAAGGGCCACATGAAGACATAGTGACGGGGCCGCCTGAATGGGAAGAGGGTCCTCACCAGGACTGAATTTTCCGATACCTCGATCTTGGCCTCCCAACCTCCAGAACCGCGACAAAATTATTGTTTAGACCCATGGTCCGTGGTATTTTGTTATGCAGCCTGTGCTGACCATGATGCTCCCCACTCGCTCCTCCTCCCCAGCCCTGGCACCTCATGAGCTGTTTCCTGTCTCCATGGACCTGCCTGTTCTGGATGTTTCACATCAGTGGGCTCACACAATACATGGCTTTCTGTGTCTGGCTGCTTCCACTCTGTGTAATGATTTTGAGGGTCACCCACATTGTAGCAGGTGTCTATGCTTCGGTTCCCTTCATGGCTGAGTGCCACTCCATGGTCTATATGGACCACATTTGCGTATCCATCACCTGTTGGTGGACACTTGGATTATTTCTGCCTGTGGCTGTCATGAATAGTGCTGCTATGAGCATGGGCATCCATGTACCTATCTGAGCACCTGTCTTAAATCCTCCGGGGGTCTCTTCTTTCTTGAACCCTCCAAATGAGAATTCATGCCTCTCTCGTCAAGGTGCCCAGGGGTGTGCACACGGCAGGGCTGGGCAGCATGCAGTCTTGACTGAAGACTATCCCCCCACACCCTGCTATCCCTTCTTCCTCCTGGACGCATCCTCAGGGTACCCTCTGGCTTCACTCCAGTGGAAGCCTCGGAGCCTCCCTGGAAACCCTGACCCCTCACACCTCTTCTCTGCTGAAACCTTTGAAAGGCCCAGCGTCAGAACAGAGCCCAGAGTCTCACGGCAGCCCAGAGGCCCCCCTGACCGCTCCGCGATCTTCTCCGCAGCATGCTGCAGTCACAACGCCCCCTACCAGGGACGCCCTCGCCCCAAGTCCACACAGCTCGCTCCCTCATTTCCTTCAGGCTCCACACCACATACAGCCTACTCAGCCCTCCCCTCCCCAGTGCTCCCACCCCCGACTCCCTGCTTATCTCCCAGCAGTTCCCTGCAGGTCAGGCAGGTGCAGGTGGCAGGAGGGCAGGGCCTCTCCCTTCCGCTCACCACAGCTCCCTGCCATAACCCTGGCTCCAGGAACAGCGTCTGGCACACACAGCCTGCGCGAGCACATCTTTGCCGAATGAATGAATCTGAGTGAACGTCTTCTGCGTGTCAGATGCTGCCGATGGAGACATGACTAAGCCCAGATGAGGGCACGGGCTGGTGGAGAGACAGACGCGGAACAGATCATCACAACAGAGTGGGCTCGGCTGTGACAGAGAGACGTGTCACGCGCTACGGGAGCAGCCGAGAGAGAGCTGGCAGTGACGAGGGCTGGGCCGGAAGTGCACACAGGAGGGGCTAGCCCCACTGGGTCTTGCAGGATGAGTAGGAGTTTGGCAGACGGACAAGTAAGGGAAGGGCATCCCGGCAGGAGGAACAGCATGGAGACCCAGAGTATGAGAAAAGTTGGCATTTTTTCACAGAGGCAAGGCGTTGAAGGGCTGGTATTATTGACAATAACAATTCTTAGTTACAATGCTTCACACAGATGGTCTTGTCAAGTACTCGCTCTGGCCCTGTGGGATGGTCTAAGGATGGTCTTCAATTGAGGGACTGGGAGAGTGAGAACTTGAGAGGATCTACCCTTTTCCAGAAGCTTCACAACTATTTGAAGCAGAGCCAGGATTGGATCAGGGGCTCAAACTGGCCACTACAGGCTCCTGGGGAGTGGGCGGCTGTGTGGGGCCCAGGGCAGGAGTCTGCACACTAGGGCTGCCACCTGCTTGGTCAGGAAGGTTATTGGGACATGGGCACCTCTGCTGGCGGCGAACTGTCTGGGGCTGCTTTTGTGTTTTAATGCAGCGGGGGGAAGGGGGGCTGTGGCAGAGAGTGCGATGCCCCAATAGACAGATTTGCTCTCTGGCCCATCAAGGCACTGTTTGTGGAGGCCTGGTCTAGGGGAAGGTGATGAAGCTGGGCAGGTAAGCCGGGGGCAGGTGGTGCCCACTGGGAGTGGGGCTCAGGAAATGGGCTGGTGTATGGCTGGGGAGGAGGGAGGTGCAGAAGGGGGTCAGGCAGCGCCAGGCTTGGCTCCCCTGCAGGAAATGATGAGGAGGGGAAACAGGGCGACCCCCCTAACAGTTGTACCCCCAGGCACCTCTGCTGGGTCCAGCTTGAGTCTGGCCAAGGGGACATCGAGAAACAGAGCAGAGCTGTGTCTCACCCTTGACAAGCTCCCGGCAGAAGGCAGGAGCATAGGGACGGGGGGCAGAGGAAGACCAGCCAGAGCCAGGAGGTCAGTCAGAAGGAGGAGGGCAGGAGGAGGACAGGCGCCATCCAAGCTGTTGGTAGGGAGGAATGCCAGGCAGGAGGCACAGCCTAGGCAAAGGTATGAAGGCCTGACCCCTCCGGGGCCCTAAGAATGCCATCTTCTCTAAGCAAGAAGGTAGCTGAGCTGGGCTGCTGGGAAGGTTTTACCTGACACTTCTGAGCAGGTATTGAAGAATCACAATAATCAAAATCTGAGAGCTGTTGAAGGAACGGGTGAAGGCCGCACTTGAACGATGTGCCTAGAAGCAGCCCATGGCGAGATGAGTGGTGGGGAGCAAGGAAGGACTGCCTGGCTCTCCTTGCCCAGTGTGGCCATGTCTGAGGTTGGCTGGCCGGATCTGGTCAAGCTGAAGTCCATGTTCCCCAAGGACGGGGAGGCCTTCAGCCGTGTCCTTGCTAAGGAGCCGGTGGGCCAGGAACAAGCAGGGCTGGGGGGTTAGTGGGCACGCCCATGTGCCTGCCAGCTAGAGGCCCTGGGACTGTGGTCTGGGTCCCGGGGGCCAAAGGGGCAGCTGCCAGCCCTGCCTCTTGGAGGCCAGAGGCCAGCCTGAGACCCACTGGGTCAGACAGCAGAGAAGAGGGTTGGGCCTGGGCCTTCCCAGGGACCGCCTGGGAGAAGAGGACCCCTAGGGAAGGCCTTTCTGCCACCGCTCTCCTCAGGGCTCCCTGCCTCCCCAGGGGGCGGCCCTGACATGAACAGAGCGCATGCCCACCATGTGGCTGGGAATGGCAGGATATTTTAAGCAGTGCATGGGGAGTTCTGCGTTACCCTGGAGATGGGGTGGATGCAGGCTTCAGCGGCCATGGCGCATCTGTGCTCAGCAAGAGGCCTGTACCGGGTCTGGGCCAGAGGAGCCACCGGTCCCTTCCGTCATGGAGGCCAGCCTGAGTGTAGAAGTGGTTGTGGCCACCCCGGGGAGGGAAGCAGGACCCAAGCCTGGCCTGGGTCTGAGGCTCAGGGGTAAAGGACCCAGCTGAAGCCAACAGCAGAGGAATGGTGGCCGCCCCCCGGCCAGGATGGATGAATTCCAAAACCACACACCTGCGTTCACCTGCAGGCCCCGCGCGACCAGCTGGTGGCTGCAGGCAGGTGCAGAGGCTCATTCTTGCATCTGGGAAATAGCTCCTGGGGGCTTCTCCCTGAGCCAGTGAATGTGACATTATCTGGAGAAGGGATCTTTGCAAATGTGATTAATTTGAAGATCCTGGGTTACCCAGTTGGGCCCTAAATCTAATGACAAGTGTCCTTGCAAGAGAAAGAAGAGAGACACATAAACGGGGAAGCCATGGGGCCATGGAGGCAGAGGTTGGAGGGATAGGGCCATAAGCCCAGGGACGCCTAGGATCCCCAGAAGCTCAGGAGGCAGAAAGGGTCATCCCCTAGAGCCTCTGGAGGGACCTGGCCCTGCTGTCACTGGATTCTAGACTTTTGGCCTCCAGACTATGTGGTAGGTGCCCCACATGCGGTCCTTTGTCATGGCTGCCCCAGGATGCTGATGGTAAGTAAGCAACGTTCATTGAGGACATCCTTGGTGCCAGGCACACTCCGGGGACTTTGCAGGAGGCCTGCTCGATGCCACAAAGCCCTCTGGGCTCAGGGGTTGTCTTTCCCACCCAGCCCATTCTACAGATGAAGACAGAGGCTCCGGGGCTCCAGTGACCAGGACACTCCCCTAGGAAGAAGGGGACCTGGGACCTGCAGCCTGACTGCAAGTTACGCCCAGATAGGCAAGACATGTGCTTGATGCCTGGATGTCATAAGACCCCTGTGCACACAGGGCTCTGGGGAGGGGAGGGGTGTTATCAGAGGATGTGGCCCGTTGATGGAGGTGTACCTGGGCAGGTGCGGCAGGAGCAGGCATGGGGCGGGCATCCCAGGGTGAGTCTCACAGAGGGACGGTGTAGGCTGCTGTACTGCCTCACCTTCCAGAAGGTTTCAAAACCTCCACCGGTTTTACTTCCACACTGTCCTTAGGCCTCAGTGATTGAGGCCATAGAAGCTGCCACTCAACCTGATGCTGGTTCAGCCCCTCATTCTCCACCCATCCTGGTCCCACCTGTGCTCCTCTGAGAGCTCCTGCTCTTACGCTCTCGTCTATGCTGTTCCCACTTGTGCTTTGGCACTCAGCTCCAAGGCTGCATCCCCGGAGACAACGGCCCTGGGCAGAGACCCGTGACACCCACGGTGTTCCCAGCTCCTCCCAACTCATCCTCGACACAGCCCCCACCCCACCCAGACCCCAATGATTTGTCACTGACTGCTAAGGGCCAAATGTCTCTATCTCCCCAATTTTCTGTGAATACCCCTCAGAGTGGGGCCTCTGGGAGGTGCTCAAGGGTCAGATGAGGTCATGGCAAGGGGCAAGTGATGGGATTAGTGCCCTTATAAGAAGAGAAGACTTCAGAACTCTCACCCTCTGTCCTGCAGACACACAGTGAGACCCGGCTTCCCAGACACCCCAGCTGAAACCAGGTGTCTGCCAACATGGTCTCCCCTGCCCCCCTGCCCCATGCTGGGGGCTGCATCTCATGCTCCAGTGTTAACTTTTCTGTGCCTCCCAGCAGCCCTGTGAAGGAGATGGGAAGGTGCCCCCAATGCACAGATGGGAGGACCCCACTTAGGTGACTGGGGCACAGGTGGTGACCTACACATCACTGACCCTCAGTGAAGTCCTAGTGATGGCCACGGTACATCTGGGGGAGGGTGAGCCTAAGGGCTCTTCAGAAGGTGATCAGGGAGGACTAGGGTCCCTAAACTGTGGTTAGACACTTGCCCTCTCTGGGGTCTCGGGAACAGAGTGAACTTGCAGTGGAACCTCTCCCCTAGACCACACCTCTAGGCTTGGCTGCTTACAGGATGGTGGCCATGTCCCTGAAGGATGGGGTGGCGCCATGTGCCAGGGAGTGCCTAGGGCAGCCCCCAGAGCTGCCGACACCCATATATCAGAGGACGCCCCACCCTCCCTGCCACAACGGCTGCCTGAGCTGATTGGCCAGAGAGGCAGCCGGGCCCCAGATGGTGGGCCTGTGCGGGACAGCCAGCCCGGGTGGGGCCGCGGCCACTCCACCCACAGACTCGTACATCTCGAATGTTCAGAGGATGGATGCCTCCAGAATACAGGCTCCGTGGGGCCGGTCTTCCTGCACACAGATGGCGAGAAGGCCTATCATTTGCTCCTTGTCAGTAGAAAAGTTGGCACACGAATGAAAAAAACAACAAAAAAAAATACACTTGATAATACAGCTCCATGGGGGAAGTGTACAATAGAGACAGAGTGACAGCAAGGTGCGCGGGAGCCGAGGGCCGGCTCTGCTCTGGACGAAGTGGGGATGCCCAGGTGGAAGGGGGCTCCAGCCTCTCTGTGCCACGTGCCACATGCCACATGCCACATGCCAGATGCGGGGCTCAACGTGATACTTCCAGTTACAAAGTCCTGGAAGGACGGTGTGGTCCCTCCGACAGGATGGGTCCCTGAGGCCCAGAGGGGGAATGACCTGCCTGAGATCACATGAAGAGTGAGCTGCTGCTTCTCTAGGATCCTCCACTAGGCTGACTCTCAGAGCCATTGGCCTAGCTCCCTTTGACATGTTATGTCCAGATGGAGGATGAGGGACCATCTGGAGCCACCCAGAACCTTGGGCTCAGTCTGGAGGAGCGGCCGGGCCTCTGTAGAGAGCTCATGTCTCGGGCTCATTCCTCCCACCCATGGAGAAGAGCCCTATCTTCTTGTAAAATGAAGCCATGTGATCTAAGGGTACATGACAAAAGAAAGGGTTCCTTGTAATAGTGGATAAGAGCAATGCATGGCGGGCCTTGCCAGGCCACAGAAGCCTCGGTGGTGAGGGCGGCTTCACACATCATGTGGTTGGACGAAAGGTCTGAGTGTGTCTAGACTCCAGAGCAGCCATGGCATGCGTTCCTGGAGAGGCCTGGTGGAAATGCCACAGGCTTCAGAAATGCTGGGAGACTTGGCAGATCCTCAAATCATATAACCACCAAAGCTTCGGAGGGACACAGAAAAATCCTGAGCCTGCTCTGAGTATTAACACTTGACCTGTTCAGTCTCTACAGTGGAGGTGCTTTCGTGCAGGTTAAGGGGCAGGGTGGGTATGCAGTGCAGGCTGGAGACCCAGGAAGAGGCGGCCTGTGTGGGGACTGGGATTGAGGGGAGCACCGGCTTTCCCAGGGACTCTCCATGGGGAAGGCCATGCAAGGCTCAACTGAAGGCCCAGGAATCTACAAACCTGCCTCTTTTGCTCTGCTCACTTTAGGTCTAAACTACTTCAAGTAATCGAGCCAGATGGAGGGACAGCTACCAGGTGTGCCGCCACATCTTCCCGCAGTGGGCTGCTTCACAAGCCCCCAATCCTGCCCACAGACCATCTCAAGACTGTGTGCATGGGGGACGGAGCTGAGGAACCAAATGCCCACCTTGCCAGAAAACACAGTGCTCACAGTCATGGTAAATCGTGGCGAAAGCTGTGGAAGAGCCACGACATGCCTTGCAGTGATGTCCAAGGTCACACAGCTGAGCTGATGGGAGGCTCCAAGGTACAGGCCCTTACTGTCCATCAGTCTGTTCCAGCCCCTGAGAGGGCCCCGCTGCCGCCCCAAATGGCGATCCAGAACCAAGGAGAAACAGAATAGACTCTACTTTCCAAGGGGTGTATGGCCTGATAGAAGGCATTTGGAGAAAGTAATGAGATCAAACAGTGTTGGACCAGCCCTCAGGATTCCCATGAACAAGGCTCTTGAGTTCCTCCAGCCAAGTCAGTGGCTTCTCTGCCATCTTGGTTCTGGAGCCTGGTGGTGGGCCATGTCCTACATGGCTTATTAGCCAATGACCTGGTGTGGCAGGTATGTCCATGTCTGTTAAAGGACCTGACTAACCAACGACTAAGCCTCGGGGCAAGTGATTCTGGGGCCCACTCAACCCCACACCTACAGCGGGCATGTCCTCCCACCCTCTTCTCTCTCCTTTCCAGAGGAGATTAGAAAGACAATAGGGCCAGCCTCTCTTCTCTCTTCACTTGCTCCTCACCTCGGGAGGAACTGCCATTAGGGCAAGGGTATAAACCCAAGCCTTTAACCACCTTGCACACACGCCCTTAACCCACTAGCCTTTGCGCCAACGTGGAGAAATGGAGTATTCTGTTCTGTTTTGGTTCTGCATTCTAAGCTCATGAGGGTGATGCCAGCCAGGGTTAAGTGGGTCTCATGGGGGCTGTGGTAGGATGAACTGAGTACCCCAAACCCCTATGTTGAAGCCCCAACTCCCGTATCCTAGAACCTAACTGCATCTGGAGACGGGGCCTTTACAGAAGTGGTTAAGGTAACACAAGGTCACTGGGGTGGCCCTGATCCAGTGTGACTGGTGTCCTTACAGGAGGAGGGATCAGGACATAGACATGTAAAGAGAGACGACCCTGTAAGGACCCAGGGTGAGCACGGCTGTCCACACACATGCAGACAGGCCCCAGGAGGACCCCGCCTGCCCGCGCCTGCATCTCAGATTTCCAGCCTCCAGGACCAGGACAGTGAGTGTCTGTCATTTACGGCCTCTGTCTGTGGTGTCTTGTTATAGTAGCCCAAGCCGACGGATGCAGAGCCCACTCAATGTAAAGATGCACCGTGCCTCAAAGTCCATTTACTTGATTTAATTTTTAATCTTTAGCTGTTATTGTAACTTGATTTGCACATACCACGTAGCAAGCATTTTACATACATCCCTTTATGCCTTCTGATACTCTTTCAAAGGAGCACGTCTGCATCTTACAGATGAAGAAGTGAACTCAGAGACCACAGAACA
This sequence comes from Canis lupus familiaris, assembly GCF_011100685.1. NCBI lineage: Eukaryota > Metazoa > Chordata > Mammalia > Carnivora > Canidae > Canis > Canis lupus. The sequence continues at coordinate 48,147,650 of NC_049239.1, read as the reverse complement.
ATGGAACCGAAATAGGAACCCAGGTGAATCCTACACGAGGGCCCCAACCTCTCGGCTTTCCCATAGTGATTCCCCAGAGCCTAGGGAAAGTCCCCTTTTGATCTTGGGCACTGTTGGTGGGAATGCAAACTGGTACAGCCACTCTGGAAAACAGTATGGAAGTTCCTCAAGAAGTTAAAAATAGAACTGCCATATGATCCAGCAATCCCACTTCTGGGAATATATCCAAAGGAAACGAAATCATTATGTCGTGGAGAAATTTTGCACTCCCCTGTTCACTGCAGCCTTATTCACAACAGCCAAGGTATGGAAACTATCTCAGTGTCAATGGATGGATGAAGAAGATGTGGCGTGTACACACAACGGAATATTACTCAGCCTTTGCAACAACATGGATGGACCTGGGGTGCTGTGTGAAATCAGCCAGACACAGAAAAAACAAATACCAAATGGTATCATTTATATGTTGAATCCAAAAAAAAAAAAAAAAAAAAAAAAGAAGTGGAGCTTGTAGAAACAGTAGAAAAGCAATTGGTTGCCGAGGGTGGTGGTGGGGTGGGGGGTGGGGGGGGTAGGTGGGAAGGGCTGGAAAATTGGGAGAGGCTGGCCCAAGGATACAAACCTTCAGTTATAAGATGAATAGGGTCTGCAGGTCTAAATGTAACAAGGTGACTATAGTTGATAACATTGTATTGAAATTTGCTGTATCCCTTTCCAGGAGACAACTGTCAAGGAGGGGAACAAGGATTCTGGAGCTGGGATTCCTACTACCCCTAGTGGCCCCATGAGAAGAAGTCCTTGTGGTGGTGGTCTCTGAAAAGTCTCAAAGACAGATGCAGCATCCAAAGTTCCAGATTCCCACGCTGCTTCCCACACTGTCCTAGCTGAGGGATGGACCTCACTAGGTCTCCTCTTCCTCCTCTGTAAGATGGGATAAGACTATTCCTCTCTTAGGGTCAAAGGTTGCCTGCTGCTACTTCACCATCCACTCAGGTAGCTGCACATTCTGACCACTTCCAGCCACTGGAGGCAATTGTGCCATCCCTAAGCCATGTCCTCTGTGGCCTCGTGGGCTGGGGAAGCAGACAGCTTCAGGTCTCCCTGCCGCCGAGTCCCTGTCCCCTTCTTCTAGAGGTCTGCTTATCCCTCCAAACCCCAGCTCTGAGGGGTCACAGCTCTCTGGGCTCTACTCCCTCCTGGGGTCCACAGTCAGGCCTTCAGCCCACAGGGCTGGAGGAGGGGACCAAGGGGGTCCCTGCCCCTCGAGTAAATGCACAAAGTAGAAGCTTTTCTAAGGGAGGAATATGGACTCTCTGCCCAAATCTGGGACTTTGTTTGGCAGATTTCTTTCACTAGGAACCACCTAAGACAACATGTGTATGGAGCCTGGGGTCCCAATTGCAGAGACTGCACTCCGCTCCAGGCCACGCAAGGGCTTTGTCACCCCACATTGCAGAATGGCCAGCATGAGAGAGAGGCAGGGGGATGATGTTAGCACCAATCTGTTCTGGCTCAAAACTGGAGCAGTCCTGCCAGGGCCACCCCACTGGGCAGCACTGCTCACTGGCCACCAGAGATAAGCAGTGGGGGGAGCCAGCATGGAGAAGGCTCGACTCACGGCCACTCTCTGTCTCCTGGCACAGGTGTGACTGGTGCTGATAAGAGAAAAGAAGTTGGCCTCAGGCCGGAAGTGGAAAATTGGCACCTGATGACTTGCGTGTGTTTTATGAGTCCCATTCCCAACCTGGAGTCCCTGGCCTTCTGGCATCTGTGATTCTCCAGAAGCTTCAGGCACATTTTCCTGAATGTTCATTCATGGCTGCAGAACTGACCAGATGTGAGAGGGAATCAGAACCTGGGAGGGGGAGGAGAGACTCCCAGAAAGCCGTGTGCACCTGCCTGGCACAGCAGGTGCCAAAGGTGGGGCGGGCAGGGATGAGGGGGCCCCCAGAGCAACGGGTCACTCCACAAGACGAGGGACACAGACTGGGAGACAGATTTGTGGGGTGCTATGGAACGTGTAGGTCTGTGCTCCCTGAATTCATATGTGGAAACTCTAGTCCTCGGTGTGAGGACTAACCTCTAGTCCTGACAGTGTCAGGAGGTGGTGAGGTCCTGAGAGTGCGGCCCCCGGGGTGGATCAGGGCCCTCACAAGGAAGGACATGGAAGGGCTTTCTCTCTCTCTACCCCCTGACGACACAGCGAGAAGGCGGCTGTGTACACATTGGGAGCTACCCGGTAAGCCGGGTCTCATCAGAAACCACATCGGCCAGGGCTTTGATCTTGGATATCCGGCCTCCGAGGCCCTGAGAATAAATGTCCCCAGCCTGGTGTTTTGTTACGGCATCCGGGGCTGACTGATACAGAGGAGCTGTGACTAGGAGCCAGCGCGTCTGTCAAACGTTGAACTCTGGGATAAGCACAGACCAGGGCGGAATCAGAGGTACGTGACTCTGGGCAGGCAGACAGCAGCCCGGCCCGCAGGAGCGGCAGGTGCCACTCCACCTTCTCCACCTCCTTCCAGGCGGAAGCTCAGATCCCCACCGGTTCTGCCCAGTACCCCCTACCCCCGGCCACCAAGCCCAGTGGGTTCTGGCTCTGGAGTGTCTGTGTGTCCTGCCTCCTGCCCTCCTTTCTGACAGGGCCATAGGCTGTTCTCCGTGGCTCCCCGAGGCCCTGCACAAGCCCTGCTCCACCTTCTCCTGAGTCATCCTCCTAAAACGCCCATCAGACCACCACCTTCTGCCAGGAGAGTGTTTGCGGAGCCCCCTGGCCCATAGCACCTGCAAGAGCCACACCAGCACCCACCAACGTGCTCCCTCGGAAGGGGAAAGAGATTGGAGAAGCCAAGAGTCATGGTCCCGGCCAGCCTCTCTCATGTAGCTGCCACATGCACCCCCTTCCATGCTGTCTGGGGGCCAGGCTCAGTGGAGCCATCTACCACCCCCAGGAAGGCCTTGCTCCCATGGACCCCCCACATGGAGATTTCTGGACACTGGGACCCCTTGTCCAGGAAACCTGCTCAGCCTGGTCCCTTACCAAACTAGAAGCCACCTTCTATCTCTGTTCTGGGAGCCTGTGGCTGGCACCAGGCTCCTCACCCTCCTTGCAGGGTTCCTGCTAGGACCTCTGACAGGAGGTTGGGGAAGGGGAATACAGCTCTTTCCCGTCTTCCTGCTCTTTTCCATGTCCCTAACATCCAAAGGGCCACAGCAGAAGGGCTGCAGCCCCTGGCACCCTTCAGCACCCAGCGCCCGCCTGGCCATACCCTGCAGGGGGGCCTGTGGTGGTGGTGTGGTTGTGATGGCTGGGGGAGGTGCTGGCTCAAATCTCATGGAGCCAGATGCCCCCACACCGTTGGAATACCTGCCAGGCCACATCCTTTCCTGCCAGGTCAGAGCTCCCTGGGCCACATGCCTGTAGGGAGTGCCAAGCACTACCATACACCCCATCCAGGCTGGGTTCTTGGTAGCCTGCTTCCCTCTGTACCCAAATCTCAGTGTGCTTCAGGGTCCTGAGGGAGAGACCAAGCACATGGGGGTGGGAGGCAGCTAGACCAGGTGTGACAACAGAACTCTGACCAGAGATCTGCAGCACCCAGTCTGGGAAGCCAAACAGAAACTTCTGTACAGTGAGTCCTCACTTCTGTACACTGAGTCCCCACTCCAGGGACTTAACCAATCACGAATTGCTAACTTTCCTAATGTTCACCCTGTTTCCAACTCAGGACCACCCAGAGAAGGTCCAGCATGCTCCTGAGTTGTCACCTGGGCCTGCTCCTAGACGTCCTCCATCAGCATGCATCTGGGCCTCTCTTTGCCCATAAAGCTCTCCTATTCCTCTGCCAGCCTTTGAGTCTCTGCAGACGAAGTGGCAGCGGCTGACCCCTTGCTAGCAAGCGCTGAGTACCCAGCGCTGCTTGCTCTCATCCAGGTGTTCTTCGTGTGTCTCCACACTAACCCTGGGTACTACTCCTGCCCCCTACTGAAGCACTTGGTTTCTGGTGCCCGATGGAATCTTGCCAGGGCACTGGCAGATGAGTCACCCCTTTGGGGGTGGGGGTGGAGGGAAGAAAGGTGAGCAGAAAGAGTGGCCTGCATGACAGACTGGGGCACCAGACAGGTCAGGACAGGGAGCTCCCTACAGAGGGCCACTGTCAGCTAGACCTGACGGATGAGTGTTTTGTAATGCTACCCCACTGTATCCTGAAAAAACCCCTCATAGGTCAAATACCCTTCCTGTATACATAATCCCGATATAACATCTTCCAACTGTAAGATGCCAGCAGACTAGAAAGAAGTAGTTCACAATAAAATCATCTGCATTTCAAACGAAATGCTTATACCTATATATAGATAGAGTCTCCATGAATGTGAAAGCCACAAATGAAGAAGAAGCAGGTGACTCCTGCCCTGCCAGCAATGAAGTGCAGGAAAGCTCTTGGTCAAGTTCCAGATCAAATCCCACCCGGGAAAGTTCTGCTCTCAGCTCGAAGGTGTCACCGGCCACAAGGCTGTCATCACACTGCTGACAATCATAACCCTCTGCATAAGAAGAACAATATCCATTCCTCCCAATAACCATCACCTTGGAATTATTCTGAAAACAAAACAGGAGTGGTCAGGTTGGCACAGGGTTGAATCTCCACCTCATGGGGCTTTGCCCCAAGGGCACGGGGCAGGCACAAAGCAGGGCAGCACAGCAGACAGAACCCCATGGAAGCTGTCCTTCTTCTGGCTGGAGAAATCTGGGAACAGAGCTCAGCAGGCATGTCTGGTACTAGAACATGCAAGGAGAGTTTGGAGAGTTTGGAGGGAAGACATCCAGAGAAAGGAAGTCCCTAATTCTGGGTATATCTGCAGAAGTTTGGGAAGTTTTGGGCTGACATTGAACCATGTGTGCGTGACACACTCAAGTAAGTGAAGCAAGAGGTTATTGACCTTGTCATGGACCCACCGAAGGTGAGACGCAGCTTATAGTTCAAATCCAACTAGAGCAACCATCACATGGACACATGAAGATTCCTCAGAGAAATAGAACACAGCAGCATACTCACAAATGTCAAGCAAGCAATCCAAGACTGCTAGGAAAATGGGATTCATTCTTAAGTGAAAAAGACCAATAGGCACCAAACAAGATGATGCTGATATTGGAATTAGTAGACAATGGCTTTAAAGCTGTTATTAATTATAACTATTATAACTATTTTGCGGAGGCAAGGGAGATATGGCTGACATGTTCATAAGATGGAACGAAGTGGAAGTTTTAGAAATAAAACATATCTGAAAAAAGTTCAGCAGGTAGTCTTAATAGTAAAATGGAGGTGACAGAGAAGAGTCCAAAGAGTCCATAAACTTGAAGACAGATCAATGAATTTATCCAACCTGAAGAGAGAGGGAAAAAGATTGGGGAAAAAAAGAGCATCAAGGTTTCAAAGGACAATATAAAAAGATATGCAAGAATTGAGTAATCAGAGTCCCAGAGAATGAAGCAAAAAACAAACAAATAAACAAACAAACAAAACAAACAAATAAAACAAACAAAACAAAACAAAAAAACCAACTTTAAAGGAACAATGTTCTCATCACACATAAAATGTTTTTGGCTATGTGACGTGATGGATATTGATTAGACTTATTGTGGTGATCATTTCATGATATACACAAATATCAAATCATCATGCTGTACAGCTGAAACTAACATAATGTTATATGTCAATTACACCTCAATAAAAGAAAATGAAAAAAAAAATGGATGCAAACTTCCCAGATTTGATGAAAGAAATAAACGTATGGTTTCAGGAAGGCCAGCAAGGGATTCTGGTTCCTGGAAGCTACTGCAGTATGCACACTCCATTGCGTCTCTCCCATAAATGCAGTTATAAAGTGCAGACAGATGCAGGAACAATGATCTGAGGACTAAAGGGAACAGCAGGAAGCAGATTGGGGGGAGGAGAGCAGACTTCAAAGCACCATTGAACGAATGGTGAGCTTCCCACATATTTTTCTTCGGGTACAACTTGGCTGGACTCAGAGGCAGCCAGAAGACCAGGGATGCACACCAAGTGTGGATTAAAAGAGCTTCAAGAGGAGTCTTTGTTTTGCAATCTGAGGAGTGGAACAAGGGAATTCTCATGTTCAGAGTATGTGTGTGTGTGGGGGGGATGTCCTCCCTTATATTCTTTATTGTATTTCTTCCCAAATGCGGCCCCAGGACACCCTGCAGTGGCTTGGTGGCAATGGACAATAGCACCAAAGCTATGTGTAAGAGGAAACTTCTCCCTGGCCATAGGAGCTGTGGTCCCAAGGACACAGGACCAACCCCCACTGCTTTCTTCCCTTCTGTTCTCTTATCATTTGGCCTTTGGGTAAAGATGTGTGCTGTAAGTCATGCAAGGCAGGGGAGTTAAGGCCCCGGCTTTTCATCTGGAGGACTGTGACAGGGGTCCAGGGAACTGGAAAGTGGCAGGAGGACTGTGGTGAGGAGGGACAGGGAGTGTTCAGATAAAGTGGCACCTGCACTTCTGGGCTCAATTCCAACTGGTGTGTGTAATCAGACCTCACACAGAGTGCCAAGGATACTGAGGATGGCCACCCATCTGCAGGACTGGCTATGCTGGGTGCACAGGTGGGGCAGATCTGAATAGCAAGCAAAGGCTTTGAAAAATAAACTGACCTTGGAACCACAATCCATGGGAGGTTGGTTGGAACTTGGGGTCTTATCCTAACCCAGTCAACCTTTTCCACAGGATTCAAATAAGACTCAGAGTATTGTAATGAAATATTCAAAATGTCCAGGATACCAGTTGACCTTAGGTGGCATATGAAGGACTATAGATATGCAAACTCTCAAAGGAAATGATAAAAATAAAAATAATTACTGGATGGACTCAAAAGTAGAAGAAGACAAAGGAAAAAATTCATGAACTTGAAACTACATCAATAGAAAATTTTCAGAAGAGTATCACACAAACGGGCAGATTCAAGAAGCTCATTGCATCCCAACTGGAATAACACAAGAAATCCATGCCAAGATATGCCATCCTCAGACTGCTGAAAAGAAAAAACAAAGAAAATATCCTACAGACCAGCTAGAGAAACAGGAGTCACTTCATAGAAAGAACAACCATTTGAACAACTGCAGGCTTCTCACAGAAAGTGTGGAGGCAAGAAGGAAGTGGAACAACATTTTAGAAGCGCTGCTAACCCAGAATTCTATATCCAGTAAATAAACTCTTCAAGAACTAAGCTTAAATCCAGACAATCTCAGATGAAGAAAAACCAAGAGAATTTGTCATCAGCAAACCAGCTCTGATAGAAATCCTGAAAGAATTTCTCACAACGGGATAGAAGAGATACCAGACAGAAAGTTGAAAATCAGAAACAAAAAAGGCAGGACAGTAACAGAGCACTCTTCACCTCGTACGTTCTTTCAGGAATTTCTGATTGTCAAAAGTAAAAATTATTACATTGTATGATAGGGTTTTTAATACACGCAGATTTACTACATAGGACAACAGGGGAGGAGAGAAAAAGAACTAAACAATGGCCAGGCTTTCACACGTGCAATGAAATATTAACTATAAGTAAACAGAGGAAGCTAACTATGTGTGTTGCAACCCAGAGCAACAGTACACACACAAAAAGCTGGACAAGTAGAGGCACAACTGCAATAAGTAAATAAGAGTGGAGAAATAAAATATTCAAATCATTTAAAAAAATCAGGAGAGAAAAAAAAAGAATGAGAGAGAATATAAAACAGGAAGTAAGCTGGTGGCTACAAATACATATGCATTAAAAATTGGTTAGATTGTCTAAACACGAATAAAAGGGACGGTCAGAATGGATGTGAAGAAAAACACCCAACGGTAGGCAGGCTGTCAGGAATCAGCCTAATGGGCAGTGACACAGCTAAGTGAAAACCAAGCGAAGAAGATTTATTGAGCAAACATGAGTGACTGGGGATAAACAGAAATGCTAAATCATTCAATAATGACAAGAATACCAGTTTACCAAGAGGACATGGCGTCCAGGGTGAGTGCGCACCCAATACCAGAACTTCAAAAATACGTCTGGCACAACCTGATGGGACAGAAAGGGGAAAACGGACAAGCAGAGTTACACTGGCAATGCCAACATTCCCCTCTTAGGCGATCAGCAGGACTGGTGGAGAGCAAGTCAGCAAAGCTATAAGTGCCCCAAAATACCATCAGGAGGATCTAGCCGACACTGAACAGAAGTCACACTGCTCTCAATGCGCATGGAATATTCACCAGGGGAGACCAGAGTCTCCTGAGCCATAAAACCAGAAAAAGAGCAAAATAAATTGAAAGCACACAGAAGTAAGGAAATAAAACAAGAAGAGAAATCAATGAACTGGAAAACTGAAGGAGGAAGAAACACTGATGAAACCAAAGCTCGTTCTTTGAAAAGGTCAATAGAATTGATAATAGTTTAGCAGGACTGACAAAGGGAAAAAGAGAAGAGGACCCAAATTACCCACCTTGGGAACGAAGGAGGTGATATCACCACAGAAGAGACCGCAAAGAGATAATGGGGGATGACGGATGAGTCTCCGTAGATAAGATTGACAGTTGAAAGTGGATTGTTTGAACGTCACAAACTACCCAAACTCACCCAAGAACAAACAGGTAGTCTAACTTACATTGATTAAAAGTTTCGAATTGGTGGTTTAAAAGAGAAAAATATCCAAAAAAAAAAAAAAAGCCACCTTCAGACGCAAATGGTCTCACTGGTGAATGGTACCCACCATTTCAGGAGGAAACAATACTGATTCTACACAATCTTTCAAAAACATTTTCTACAATAACTTATGTGGGCTGCATTACCCTGAAGCCCAGACTGGACAAAGACAGCACGAAAACCCAGACCAGCGTCACTCACAACATCCCCAGCAGCACGTCGCGAACCTGAGCCCAGCAATGCATAAAGGGAAGAACGCACCATGACCTGGGAATGCAAGGCTGGCTGGATATCTTCAAAGATCAGCTGACGTAAACGACCATGTAAACTAATCAAAGAAGAAAAACATAATCCAGATGACAAAACTCGGCGTGGCCCCAGGGAGAGGCGTGCCCCGCTGCAGGCCTCGCCGCGGGACGCAGGTACAGATGCAGGTACAGCGCCGCCACACCTGGGCTCCTGCAGGTGAGCAAGGGTGAGGCGGGACGTGGAAACGTGGGCTCTCTGGCTCCCCGTGGCCTCTGCTGTTGCTCGATCAGCGTGGACCAGCGAGGTTCCACGGAGACCTCGCTGGCAGGACAGGGAAGATAAAGATTAGAAAAATCAAGGTGCACCAGGCAACGCCGAACACCTCAGAGACACAGCATGTTCCTGTAAACGCGGACCGAACCGAGGGGCTGGCAGGGGCCGCGTCAAACACTCGGATTTAAGAGCGCCTGGAGCATCGAGGGACGCCAGTGGAGGCGGCCGGCCCCAAGAGGATGTTAACAACGGCTAGACAGCAATTACTGCTATGAAATAATAGTAACGATGAGCAGTAATAAAGGTGACACACCTGAGGTACCCTGGAGTCCAGCCCCTTTCACATATAAAAAATACACGATCACAATAATTAACAACAGCAATGGAGCGTCCAACAGTGGTAACAACACTCTCACCTGCCTGCCCTGTGCCAGGCACCTCGCGGACCCCACCAGCTAAATGGGGCGAGGTCTCTGGGAGTCAGAGCACCCACTGCGGCCCGGAGGGGCTGCATAACCGGCCTGCGTGACGTCGTGCGGCCAGGAGGGCTGGGGCTGGCGTCGGAGGGCCAGCTCTGGGCTCACCCACCCACGATGCCCATCTAGGATGAGAACCCGAGGCCGCTATGGTCCTGGCCTCACTGGCCGGAGATCGCAGGGTGTCTAGAATAAAGGGCACACCCACATGCAGCCTTCTGGTCGCGATGTCCACCCTGCCGTGGCCGCCTTGGGGACGAGTGTGTGCAGAGGGCTGCCCGTCCGTCCCTCCCCGTGGGGTCCTGGTGCTCAGGCCTCCGCAGGGCTGGGGACTCTTGCAGTGACCTCAGCCCCGCTGGCCCTGCCGAGGCTGCCCGGTGACTTCAGGCGTCTGAGTCAGCTGACAGGGCCAGGCGGGCTCTGCTCAGAGTCAACAGTGAGAACACGTTCCCCGCCAGGTTTCCAAGCAGAGGGGCATCCGCTTCCCTGGAAGACCTTCTCCCCAACACCCCGGCTGGAGACAGACTCCCATCAGCCCAGGCCCCAACCCGCGGCTTCTGCGCCCAGCGGCTGCCATCTAGTGGCCGATACGGGGAACGCAGGGCTGGAACTGCTCCCCGAAAGGCCCCGCAAGGGACACTGACCAGGAGGCCACACGCTGGGGCCTCCTGATGGGGTTCTGGGAGCGGAGGTGGCATCGCGGCAGCACAACATCGCATTGTGCTCCAGTTCTTGGAGACTGGACATTTATCTCCACCACAAAATGGCTTTCGTGATCCAGTTTAGAACAGCTCGCCATCCTGGGCCAGCGCAGAAGACAAAGGGCTGACCCGCCACCCTGGGGTGCGGCCTCGGTCCCCAGCTGACTTGGTGGGGGCCAAGGGTCCGTGTGACCTTGGGGAAGTGGCCTAACCTCTCGGAGCTCCGGATTCCTCACGGGTCACACCCATGTTGCTCCCAGGAGCCGGTTCAGGGCGGGGGCTGACAACCCTCCAGACCCCAGGCCGCCTGCTTCCCCTGCGGAGCAGCCCGAAGCCCGAAGCCGAGCGCGGACACTCTCCACCGGAAATGCTTGAGTGGCTGCCTGGGGTTCTGAGCTGCGAAAGCCCATTCGGTAAATCAGGGATGATGAGGCTCCCCAGAGCGCTCGGGGGCCATTCTGCAAAGACATGCTGAGCCCTCCCAGGGGCCAGGCGCCGTGCTGTGCCTGAGGAAAGAAGGGGGCCTCGAAAGCAGGTAGCGCCCCCACCCCCCCATCCCTCACCCCCGACTGGCGGCTCCTTGTGAGCCTGTCTGTTGCAGAAGCAGGCTATCGCTCCTGCACGTGGGCAGGCCGCCACGGCTACCTCTCGATGCATCTCCCACCCCTGGGTCCGCTTTGAGGTCTGGGCAGAGTCCGTGGGGGCAGATGGGCCCCACCTCCCACTGCTAGGACAGGAAGGGGTGATGGCTCAGAGCTGCCGAGGGTAGGGCTGGGCTGCACACTCTCTTCATGGATCAGCGTGGCACATGCACAAGAGGTACAGTAGACCCTGGACCCTGGATCCGACCCAGGCTCCGGGCCCCCACGCTGCGTGTCAGGGGCAGATGCTCAGCCCTCTAGCCTCTGCGTCCCCATCTGTAGAACGAGACCCTAATAATAGCGGGGCATATGGGATGTCAGTGAGGGTTCAGAATATCTGTGCAGCTGTAAGGCTGGCATATAAAAATGCCTAATAAATGTGATTGTCCTCATCTTTACCCTCCATCCATCACTTTGTTGAACGAGCCGCCGTGCCCAAGGGACAGGAGGGGACGCCGGAGTTAAGATTCCCCAGCTTAGAATCCGGCTCTGCTACTTCTGAGCTGCGTGATCTTGAGCAAGTCCCTTTCTCTCCTGGGAGCCAGTTCCTGACCTGTGGCCACCCCTATCCACCCACGCAGGAAAGAATGAAGCCAGGGGGTCCCAGCTGCCGCCCCCAGAGGCCTGCTGGGCAGGCTGGACCCAGGACACCCAGGTTGCCACCCCACCCCCCAGGTCGTCTGTGCAAATGGCATGGCATGTGTGGCCCGTGCACCTGCTGTCTCCTGGCATTGGAGCTGTGGTGGTGCCAGGCGGAGCCGCCTACGTGACAGCACCTGATAAAGCCCTGGGCGCTGAGGGTCCCACGGGCTCCCCGAACACAAACATCTCCCAGAGGGGGTCGCCTGTTCTCTGGTGGGGGGACAGCGTGCTGCATGTCCCCTGTGCATGGAAGCCCCAGACGTGGCCCGAGCCTCCCCCGGTTGTGTCCCCGTGAGACCCCTTAGATGTGAGGACAACTCTACGCCGAGTGCCATGCACCCTTCCGGAGAATCACTGGCTGCGTGGGTGGTGCTGGGGACCCGACATCCCACCACGGGGACTGCATGAGTGTCCTGTGGCTGTCATCACAAGTGCTCACACACGGAGGGGCTTACACAGCAGACACTGACTCCCTCCCAGTCTGGAAGCTGGAACTCTGAAGTGAGGTCAGGGGCAGGGCACCCTCCTGAGTGCTCACAGGGTGCCAGGACCGTCAGCCTGCAGGTGCTCCTTCGGTATGTCCTGGACTACTTGGGATTCTGCATTCGTCTCAGGCAGGCGCCCTGACAGCCAGACTTATGCTGCTGGTCCAGGGATTTGGAGTAAAAAAGACCTTCACAGATGGCCTTGACGTTGTGACCCCTAGTGCAAGGTTCTCAGACTCCGGCTGTGCCGAGACCCCCACACGGCTGGTGTGGACAGGACTTCCTGATTCTGGAGCCTAAGCGTGGGTGACGAGTACCCAGGTGATGCTGCCACAGCTCTACCAGTACAGGGCACCCATGTGGACAGCCGTGGCCATCTGTGAGGGTCCCCACGGAGCTTCCCACAGTTAGAAGACCCCCACCCCGCAGGACAACTCAGTCAGAATCCAGGGGTGGGAGAGTCCCCGGGGGACTCTGAGAGCCTGGTTGTTGTCCTCCATCCTCCCAGGGCTGTTCTCACGAATAACTCTTCTTCGAAGCAGACAGACTAGAGCAAAACTCCAACAAAGTGAGACCCAAGCCATCACGTCAGTTATCAAGATGCTGCAACTTTACAAACACCACCTGACATCGGGGTATTTTTAAGGCGGGATTAAGGGAAGGCCCATAGTAATCACTGTCTTCCCAAGCGCCCGGGGGAGGTGGGAGCAGTTCTCTGCGCAGTTACTACTGGGGTCCCGGGGGCCCAGGGTCCCGTCAGATGTAGGTGCAGCGAAGGACACATGCAGACCACCCCAGGGCGCCCCCATTTTGGTTCAAGCAGTCACTGTACGGTAAGGCTGGTGGTCCCACTATGACCCCTGGCGCAGTCCATAGGCCCCAAGGAAGCAGAGGGCATGGCTTTGTGGAACCTGCCATTCTGGATGGCCTGGCACTCTGACCATTATGGGAGCAGGTGCCCCCGGGTCCTCCAGGTAAGCCTCACTCACTCAGAGAGGCAGGAGGTGAGGGCACTTGAGGTCGCCCTGGCCCTTCACACAGGTCACCTGAGTCTCACGCGCTCTCATTTTTGCCTGGAAGGAGGAACGAAGGACAGACAGGTGGTGGCCTCGTTCAGGAAGCTCAGACGGAGTTGGGAAAAACAGAATCTTTCCGAAGACATGGCCCATGGCCAGGCCACGTGACTGCCACCTGCATACCGCCAGGAGGCTCAGCCGGGCCACGTTTCCCCAGGTAAGGGAAGACTCCGCTCAGGTCAGGCGTGAGGCCCCAGGGCACATCCCGTCCCAACTACAACGAAGCCGAACAATCCAGCAGTGAAGCACCTTCCTCCCGGCCACCAATGCTGGGGGCAGGCGCAGGACCTGACAGGGCAGGTGCCGTGACATGGGAATTCTTTACCAAGCCCTGCCTCTGCCAGTCACTGGCTGTGTGGCCCGGGGCATGTCATCTAACCTCTCTGAGACTCTCTGAGTTTCTTTATGCAGAAAAGAAAGAGAAAACTGATGACCTTCAAGGAGGAGTCTAAGTTATAACAGTTGCAACCAAAATAATAAATCTTAACAGAGGCTCCTTCTCGAGCGCCTCTAGGTGCAGAGGCCATAAGAGCTTTATAGTTACTGGGTCATTAATCATCCTTGAAGAGAGGCTGTGTGATCGGACTGTTGTCCACATGGCACAGGAGAAACTGAGGCACAGAAGGTCAAGAGGCAGGGGTCAAGCCGGCACGGAGCCCGGCTGTCTGGACAGAGTCCCCTAAGCACTGGGTGAGGTGACATGGCCAAGCCCCCACCCCCGCCCTGACACATGGAGTAGAGGCCACACATTCTCACGACTCCACCTGCCTCCCGGTGCCCTGGGAGGTCCAGGTGAGGCTGAGTAGGGGATCTGAGTCAGGCCCAGGGAGCAGCAAAAGCACAGCCCAGCTCCAGTACATGCCTGCTTACTCAGCTGGCCTGGACTCCTGCCACTCTCTCCGAATGGGTGTGGCTTAGTGTCACCCACACACACTACTAAACTGCTTTGTAAAAGGGCTGGATGTATAAAAGTCCACACTGGCAGGAAATGGTATCCCCACATTAAACTGCACGTAGTTAATCAGGGCTGTGTGACCCGTAAGCACATTTTTCCATTCCTCAGTGAGCCATCTGGTTATTAAGGCATGTTCACATCTACCCACCCACCCACCCACCCATCCATCCATTCATCCATCTACCCACCTACCCACCCATCCACCCATCCATTCATCCATCCATTCATCCCCCACCCACCCATCCATCCATCTACTCATCCATCCACCCACTCATGCATTTATCCATCTACCGAAACACACACACGTTTACCTACCCACCCACCCACCCATTCATCCATCTACCCATCCATTCATCCATCTACCCATTCATGTATTTATCCGTCTACCCAAACACACACATATCCATCTATCTACCCACCCACCCATCCATCCACCCATACATTCATCCATCCAACCATCCAACCACCCACTAACCTATCCATCCATTTATTCATCTATCTACTCACCTACCCACCCATCTACCCACTCATGCATTTATCCATCCACCCAAACACACACATCCATCCATCTACCCACCCATCCATCCATTTATCTATCCATCCACCCATCCTTCTTCTGTCCATCACTCTGGCCATCCATCTTTTCTTCCATCCAACTGGCCACCAGATCTTTTTGCACTGTTGTGGGCCGGGTTTTGTGCTGGGAGGTATTGAGGATTCAGTTCTCCTCCTTCCTAACAGATCCTGAAGTGCTGGGAAAAAGAGACTTACCATCTAAAGAAAAGCTCGTGAACAAGGCTCCCAGGGAATGAGGCCAGGGCAGCTCTGTTTGGTAGGGGAGAGGAGAGTCAGGGCAGGAATCCTGGGGCATTGGGGCAGTGGTGGGAGGTAAGTGTGCAGCCTGCCTAATGTCCACTTGCTGCTTCTGGGGCGCACCTTGGGCTATTTTGGTGTATGTTCTGTGACCAGTTCCCTCTGAGGATGGGTATGTGATCCAGGTCTGGTCGACGGTCCCCCCTGCTATCCTTGCCCACTGCAACTAGGTTAAGAATGGGCACACGATATAACTCAGTCCAGCAAAACTCAGTCCTGAGCCTTCTCTTATAATTTGGGAAAAAAGTACTCTCCTCTTTTCACAATTGCTAAACCTGGTGTTTAACCTGGAGCTTCTGTTGCCTTCCCCAAAGGGCACGGGGAGAACCTGCCTGAGAACAGAGTTCAAACAGAGGAAACACGAGAACCTCCCAATGCTCTCGGGGCACCTGGATCCAGCCATCCCTGAAGCTATCACTCTTGAGCTTTAAAGTCCTTAAATTCCCCCTTTGGCTTTAGCCAGTTTGACCTTGAATTTTATCATTTGTAACTCAGAGGTCAGATTGACACAGGTAATGTTCCTTGCTTCAGGACACAGGCTCTGATCCAGCGTAAGGTCCAGGAGCTCAGACGAAGGTGACAATTCTGATGGGACTCTGGAACCCCCTGTCTGCTGGTATCACCATGTGCAGGTGCAGATTCTCCTCGGGCAGGTCTCTTCCCCTCTACAGGGTTCGGTTTCTCCACGCAAGAAATAAATGACGTGCTTTTGCTTAAAGCATCCCAAACCTTTACCTGAAGGCCACCTCACACCTTACATCCCGAGCTGTCCTGGATGAGGTGGGGGCTGGGTGGGGGAAGCCTGTGCAGATGGGGTGGGCACCACGGAAATGAGAAGATGGTGCTGTGTTAGAGAGGCCACCTGCCCACCCCAACGTCTGTCCCCCAACCTCTCCTCCACAGCAGGTTGTCTGAAATGAAGGCTATATAGGCTTCCTTGAGATTGCATCACAGCCACGAGTTGGGAGCAGAGCGGACACACTGCTGTCCCTAAAAGGAGGGAGTGTGGTTTGTTTTCTTTCCCCCTTTTGCTACTGGAATGTGGATGCGATGGGTGGACTCTAAGCAGCTGCCTTGAGCCACCTGTCAAGGGACCACCTGTCAAGGGACCAGCAAGAAAGGCAAAGCTCAGATCCCTCCACCGAGAGCCTGGAGCCCCCATCCTGGCCCTGGGCTGCCTTCCTCTGCTTCCAACAAGGCACAGAAACCAACCTCCATCTCATCTACACCATGGCTCTTTGGTGTTTTTCCCGTTATGTGTGGCTGAAACAAACCTGAGCAGGTGCTAGCATTTTGGAGAAGCAAAGGAACAGAAAGTCTGAGATGCTCCAGCTGAGGTGAGGGAGATGGTAAAGGGAAGGACGGGTCTCTCCTCTCAAGACAGGAATATGCCTGGATTTTCATGCTAATGTGAAGGCAGCTTAGTTATCAGAATTTTCCAGCCAGGTTTTCCTGGCACAGGTCAACCCCTGGCTTCAGTCACTCCAACGGTAACCACTCCTAAGCAGCCACTCCATCTCAGATGGGCCTCATCCTGAGTGTAACCCGGCAGCGGAGCCACACGCGTGGCCGTGGATGCCCTTGGAGTGCGTGTGGGCACACTGCCAGGCGCCACTCCCACGGGTGGGGGCCGTCCTCACTGGTGAACATGTACCTGCCGATTTTCCTTTTGTTCCATAACAACTCCATTTTGTCACGCTAATTTTAGTGGCAATGTTTTTGTTCCAATCAGCAATCATTTTGGAAAAGTAGGCTGCTGGAAGAGTTCTTGGCATACAAAATGACAAGCAATTTTTAAACGGCATAAGACTGATGATTTTTAACCACATTGAATTCTAAATCTGTTTCGGGCTGGTTAACGCTTGTTACAAAATAACGAGCTGTCTCGAAGCGACGGCCGGCCGTGCCCCTAGCTCCGACATAGCAAGTGTCCACGGTGGGTGCACTGTGTGGCGGGCCAGGTCATGGGGAGGCGACAGGCAGGCAGGGTCGCTGCCCTGAGGAGCGCGTGGTTGGGGGACAGGGACACAGACGCAGGGAAGCATCGGGGTGATGCCCACCACAGATAGGTTTTGTGCATCGAATGCTGGCTGCAGAGCTGCCCACCTGCCCCTGATCCAGGAGGCAACTGGCCACATGGACCACACTCTGCAGCATCAGGATGCTCGAATGGGGAAAAGTCCAGCAGATGCTCACAAACAAAAACACAGAATCGCATATGACCCAGCGATCCATCTCCCAGTGCGTATCCTCAAGAACAACTGGTCAACTGATCCTTACGTGAGACTAGTGACAGCAGCACCATCCACAGCGGCCAACAGGGTGGAAACAACCCGAAAGTCCGAAAGTCCGTCAACAGACCAATGGATAAGCAGCATGTGGTCCATCCACAAACGAGATAGGAGTCGGCCTTAAAAGGGCTTGAGGCACTGACGCTCTACTACACAGATGGACCATGTAGATGGTTCCGCTCAGTGAAAGAAGCCACATGTTACATGATTCCCATTTATACGAGACGTACAGAAGAGGGGAATTTATAGAGGCAGGAGGTAGATCTGTGGTGGCTGCGTGCTGGCGGAGGGGATGAGGTTCCCGGGGACAGGGTCCCTTTTAGGGTGACAGAAACATTCTCAAGTTATATGGTGGTGGTGGCTGCATAACTATTATTTTTATTCATTTATTTTTAAAGATTGTATTTATTTATTCATGGGGGACACCAAGAGAGAGGCAGAGACACAGGCAGAGGCAGAAGCAGGCTCCCTGCGGGGAGCTCGATGTGGGACTTGATCCCAGGACCCCGGGATCATGCCCTGAGCCAAAGGCAGACGCTCAACCATTGAGCTACCCAAGTTCCCCGGTATTCTAAATTTAAGAGTGAACAATAAAATGATTACTTTTATGTTATATGAATTTCACCTCCGTTAAAAAAAAAGAATCTCAATTAAAAAAAGATTCCAGAACATTCTGTTGGGGGCTCCAATTGGCCACCATGGCCTTCCCTCCATGCCTCCACTCTTGGGGTCACTGCTGCCAGTCATGTGGGGCTCTCCTGCCCAACTGCACAGGGCTGAGACCCGGGGTGGGCCACCTTCTGGCGGGGGTCCCAGGAAAGCTGCTGAGCTTGAATCCTCAGTTCCCTCCTTAGTAAAATGGAGACAGTCACACATGCTGTGGCTTGTCACATCTGTCAGGCAGGGGCCACCCTACCAGGGACACTCATTCAAGGAGCTGGCCCTGCTCTAAAGCCTGGTCGATGGATGGAGGTGTGAGGCCCCTGGTACCTCTGGAGTCAGCGCTCCTGATTTCATCAACGTGCCAAGGAAAGGAGTGGCTACGGTTGGGGTGGCATCCTGGTCGGTTGGGCCCCTGGTGTCAGGAAAACAAGGCAGCAGGAGGTCAGAGGTGTAGGGGGAAGCGCCCAGGGGCATTGTGATGGTGAGGTGGTGGGCTTGGGCTCACACCTACTTTCCAAGGATCTTGCCTCGTCCATGGGAGTGCCTGCTCCGAGCCTCCCCAGGGCACCGCTCGGCCTGGGAGGGCCTTCCCTTCCGCCTCCTTCGGCTTCTCTGAACTTGCCATCCTGGACTCATGAACATCTGTGCCTGGCCCTGCATACGGGGCTCCCAGACTGCAAAGAGCAGACAGCCAGATGCACTGCGAGTGTTGCTACAATGGAGACATGTCCAGTGGGTGCCAGGGAGGGGGGAAGGAGGAAGGGAGAGCTTCCAGGAGGTGGTGGCCCCTAGGCTGATGGTCAGTGGAGGAGCAGAGTTTGCCACGAGGAAGGGCATGCACGGAGGAGTGGAGCCCTTGACACCGGGCCCTGGTGTTGGCCGCACAGGTCTGGGGGAAGAACCGTTGCGTTCCCATATCACACACGATGCTAACCCGGCTGTAGGGCCATTGCTAGTCCCAGGCTGGCCGGCCCTGAGCTTTCCCAGGCCTGTAGCTTCTCTGAGGCCCTGGCCCCACTGTGGGGGATGCAGCGGGCACCCCACACTCTCAGCAGGTCACTCTGGCCCACGAGGCCACGCAATGGACTAGGACTGGTACTGTTCCTGCAGCAGGTGTGCTGGGGTCACCCACCCCATGAGGAGATGCCGGCTGCCTCTGTGGGGGTCATCTGAATTTGCACCAGAGGCCAGTGCAGTGGCTGGGAGCGCTGTCTGCAGGAGAGGGGACTGAATATGGAGAGGACAAATGCCTTCCCCGGTCCCTTGTCCCTTGTCCCATGCCAGGATCCCCGCCAGTGCAGAGGCATGGATATCTAAACAGCTCTATCTCTGTGAAGAGGCCCCTGTAAGTGGGCATCAGGGGTAGGGGCGTCACCGGCGTGGACCCTCAGGCGCAAAGGGTTCTTTGTCTAAATGTTATGGACCTGCCCACTGAGCTGAGGGAGGTCCCAGAATCTCAGCCTCATCAGGGGTCAGGCCCCTACCAGCCATCTCTGTCTTCAGGCAGGCCTCCAGGGGGGCCTCCCTCCCTCCACCGATGTGGGAGCTGAGAGCACCATGCTGAGCACCCACAGAGTGGGCCAAGGTATGGCCCTGAGATCTGCTCTGAGGACAAAGTGGGATCTCCCCTTTCCCCCAAAGCTGCTTCTGTACAGACAGCCAGAAGCTTCCCAAGCAGCCAGCCACCAGCATCCGGGGCTTCGTTCGCAACGAGATAAGGCATTTCTCTTTCCTCACCCGTCACTCGGCAATGGGCTCTCCTCCATGGAACCCAGTTTCCTACTAATAAAAGGGCATCAGGGTGAAGGAAGGAGGGCTGGCCATGATGCCTCAGCCCTGGCCTCCTTACAGGGGAGCGTGAGCCAGCCCCGGCAGCAGGACCACCAGGCCCCGGCTGCTAGCGGTAAGTAGGGCAACCCTGACTCACCTGGCAGCCCAGCAGTGCTGCCAGCTGCCCTCCTTTGCTCTCAGAACTGTCCCCGTTTGGATGACAAATGAGACGGTCACCCTGGCAATCGGACTCCTTCTAGGAGCGTCCGCAAGCAAAGTGCGGAGCTTCAGGAACGGGAAGTAGGTCAGATCATCACTGGGGTTTTGTATCTGTGCCAGGGCTCGAGGACGGCATATCCCAAAGCAACGCTGGAGCAGTACATTTACCTGAGCTAGTGCTCACAGGGCAGGGGCTCCCCGAAATAGCATGTGCACACGTGTGTGTAAGTGTGTATGTGTGCACCGTGTGCGCCTCTGTCCACATGTACACAGGTGTGTAGCCTGGCATGTGTCCGTGTGCACATGTGTACTCCTCAGGCCTCCATGGCTGCCTGTGTGTTCCTATGTCTGCATGAGTGCGTGCACAGCTTTCATGTGACCCTCAGTGCGGTCTGTGACTCTGTGTGCCAGTGGGAGGGGCCAACACGCACGGCGTTGTGCAGACACAGGAGACAGTATCTCCTCCTCCCCTCCATCTCCCACTCTGGTGCAGGCCAAGGAGGGGGATCGGCTGCGAGGGGGTGACTCTCAGCAGTGGCACAGCCACTGGATGGCAGGACGTGGGCCCCCCTGGCCCCATCCGGTCCTGGCTCATGGGAAGGAAGGTATGTGGGCCTTCTCGGATAGGCACTAGGGGAGGTGAATACTCCTCTTAGCCAGGTATCCGGGTCAGATAAAGCTCTGGTCAAAGGGAGGGAGAAAGTGTACTGGATGTATACTGTACTGGATGTGGACTCGGAGCCTGGTCGTCTGTCCTATTCTGCTCCTGGTGTCCTTCTGGGAGATGGACCTGCCAGCCCAGCCCCATCTCGAACAACAGAAATCTTGTAACACACAGCGTGGGCTCAGGGAGGCTGTGGGGCAGCTGCTGACATGGCTGGGAGCCTGTGCTCCTTAGGCCTCTGCTGAACATCTGGAGCCCGTCAAGGTCATGGTTAGTCATTTGAAGTTAGATGTCCAGCTACATGAGCCCTGAGGCCCCCGCTGGCTCTGTAAGACCCACTGGGACAGACATCACTGTGCACAAGAAGCCATGAGCCTGGGCCCCAGTGTGACAGCTTCCAGAGCTCTGATCTATGAAATGGACCCATGGGGGTGGGGTGCTTGTGCTGGGAAGATGACCCGGGACTTGGAGAAGCTGTAGTTGCTTGCAAACCGAAGCTCTGCAGTGATGATGGGGGACCCCAATTTCAGTTTCCGTAGAACCAATCAGAACGTGGGCCTTCTCTGCTTAGACAAAGGATTTGGCACTGTTCTCCCTGCTGGGACTCAGCTCCTTCTCTGTACGCAGTGAGCCAAGGCCAACAGGCTTGTTCTCTCCCACCATGAGACCCTCCACTGGTCGGAGGCTGGGAGCACGTTGCGGCCAGCTCACCCTCTGGGCGCCTGATGAAGGATGCGGCCAGTCGGGGAAATGTGGGCTCCATTGAGATGTGTGGGCTCAGTGAAGCCCAGCGGTGGCTCGATTGCACACATGTGGAATGCAATTTCCAGATTCGAGTGAAGGGCACATTTGCATCTTGGCTGAATAAACAGGGCGGCCAGGGGGACCTTCACAGTGGTTAGCAGCTGTGCCAGGATGGACCATGCTCCTGGGGGATCTGGCTGCATTCAGCAATTATTTCTCAAGCAAATCTGATCTCAACAACCCAGAGGAAGGGGGGCACAGGAGCCAGTGCTGAGGCCTGGACAGGGAGAGGAGAGGCAGCCCCCCACCAGTCCCTGCAGGTGGCCTGGGGTGCTGGCCAGGTGCAAGCCACGGCAGTTTAGACTCTGTCCTTGGGGTTTGCAGGTTGAATAAACAGTGTATACTCCCTGGAGACAAATCTTTGCTCCCCGCTAAGCTGTAGCAAGCACTCTGGACTCCACCAGTCTGTACCTGCACGGAGGGGGTGGCCATGGGACTTTTCAAAACAAAGCGCCTCTGATGAAAGGTTATACTCTGGAGGTGAAGGTCTCCAAGTGCGAGCACAAGATGTAGGACTCCCAGGGCACGATGGAGGTTTGTGGGTACATTTCCAAGTGCACAGGGTGTGCCCGCCATGCAAGCCATGGGATCCAGAGTGTAAGGAAGCTGGGGGTCCCATGCAGCGGTGGGGTCACTGCCCCATGAACGAATCCCTGCTGATTTGAGAAAGAGCATATTCCAGGTGCCCGAGGCCTGGCCCTGAGGGCCTAGGTAGCCCTTATGCGTAGGAGGCCACGGTGGGGGGGGGGGGGGGGCTGAACCGTGAGAGGGAGGCTCGACCACTCTTGGAGAGAGAGAGAAGAGAGGCTGTCACGCTGCTGCCTGGGCCTCAGCACATTCCTAGGGTGGCCTCGTGCTGCACAGAGTCTCTGTGCTAGTGGATTCAGGGCGAGCACCCCAAGGAGAGGCACACAGCACTTCAACGGCTCATGGCAGTGCTACTTGCAAAAGCAATGCTTGTGGACAATGTCACGAAGCAGAAGAGGGCTAAACAGACAGCCACAGCCACGTCAACGACAGCAGGAGTGGATGGTGACTCGTCAATGCCCTTCCAACGACAATGTGGAAAGCCACCGGGAATGGTGTTTGGGAAGAATGTTTCCAACCCAGGACATGATGTCCTTGGTTGTTTGGGAAAGAAAGAAAGCAGGATCTATAATTTAAAAGGATGCGCTCGATTTGGTGTATTTGTTTAGACTCACTGAAGGAACAGCATCTCTGTGGTGATTATCAATGTGGCGTAGGGTTACGAGGGACTTTTATTTTTTCCTTGTATTCCTCTCTGTACTTTCCAGACTCGCTACAGGACCAGACACAATGTGGATCATAAGCCTTGGCTTAAAAAGTGAGTCTCGGGACTCCTGTGTGGCTCAGTGGTTGAGCATCTACCTTTGGCTCAGGTCATGATCCCAGGGTCCTGGGATCGAGTCCCACATGGGGCTCCCCATAGGGAGCCTGCTTCTCTCTCTGCCTGTGTCTCTGCTTTTTTCTCTGTCTCTCATGAATAAATAAATAAAATCTTAAAAAAAAAAAAGTGAGTCTCTCCAGAGAAGTTACATACGTGGCCAGTGAGTGCAGAGGAGTGCCTGGCATCCCTGGTATCAGGGAAACATGGGTGAAATCCACAGGGAGATGCTAGCTCATGTCCCACCTGATGGCTATTATCCAGAAATGAAAAGGAAGAGCTGACAAGGGTGTGTGTGTGTGGGGGGGGGGGGCGGTCAGAGCCCTTTCACAGTGCTGGTGGGAATGGACAGGCAAAACCGTCTGCGAGGCCCTTGAAAGGGTCAATGTGGCGTTTAGGTACGTGCCCACGAGAACCCAGAGCAGGTGTTTGGACAAAACGTCACATGAAAATGCTCACAGCAGCACTATTGACAGAAGCCCTCAAGTAGAAACTCAAATGTCCAAGTGATGAGCACATAAACAAAATGTGGGTCTATGTAAAGGAGTGTTATGCAGCCTCAGAAAGAAATGACGTTCTGATACATGCTCCCACTTGGAGGAAGCTCGAGAACCCAAACTGCTCAAATAAACCAGCCGCCAGAGAGTACACACTGTGAGGTTACATTCACATGAAGCATCCACGACAAGCAAACCCAAGTGGGCAGAAGGTGGAGCACGCTGGCCCAGGCTGGGGGCGCGGGACGGGAGTGACAGACATGCTCCGGGATGAGACGCTGGTGGTGATGTTTGCGAAACCTTGTGAATATGCTAAAAACCACGGAACCACCCACCCTCGCAGGGGAGATTTGATGGTATGGGAACTCTGTCTCAGTTTACAAGAACAGAAGGGTAGGTGCCATGTCTGAAGATCTTCAGATTTTACAGTTATGCAAAGCAAGGCAAGAGAGAGGTCGCCCCCAAGAACTGATCAGATGATTCGATTGGATTAGGCACACCGAAGCTGCGGGAAGCTGTTTGCCAGGCGTGAGCAGGGATTCTCGATCCATGCCTGGGTGCTGCCCAGGAGGCCACTTCCTGCTCGGTCTCCTAGGAGCCCAGGCTCCTCCTCACCCTGGTTCTCTCAGACCCCGACTGGCTGGGGACCGGGGACATACAGAGTGTCCTCCCAGATGCTCTCCTTGGCTACATGGCTTACTGGAGCAGGAGCCTGGCCCTTACATATCTACTTTACATATGCATGTCTTAAATTTCATCTGCCAGTGTGAGATTTCATCGTTCCCAGCATGCAGCCCCCATAAGCCAATGTTTATTCATTACCCCCGGATCTGTTTCCTATCGTCTATTTCAGAGGAGCCAAAAACAACATCTTAACTCAATACAGAGCACCATATGATGGCTTTCGTTTTCCAAAATGAGCCACGGTGCACTCTGGGTGGGGGCGGGAGGGCAGCCCTTGGTTTCTCCTGCACCCCAGCTAGAGGGGGGCTCCTGGCTCTGGTGAGCCATCCTCAAACTGGGTGCCCAGGTGTTGAGGGAGAGGCCTCAGGGTTGTCCTCACCAGCCTGCCTGACAGATGGAGGGTCCACAGCCTCCTGCACGTACTAGGAGGAGCTCATTCATTCTACTGTTTATAGGGCACAACAGCATCTGTCTTCTCACGTCCCCAAGAGCCCACCCATATCGTTCCTGGCAGGGCAAGAAGGATAGGTCAGCCACCTGGCCAAACCCCACCGTCCCAACCCCACTGCCTCTGCACTAGCTCTGAAAGGGCAGGGAGAGGCCCTGCTTGCTGAACTCAGGGGACAGAGCAGGCAGACAGAGTCCGATGCTACTGCACATCATGTTGGCTGAAGGGAACTTCTCCCCGAACAATCTCCAGTATCTGAAAACCCAAAGAAACCCTGACCTGAGATGCCAGCCAACATGCTGGCATGTTGCAGTGGGTCTCATAATAGCCCACTGCATTCCCTGCTGTTTAGATGCAACAGTTTTGAAGAAATCTCAGTGTTGGAGAGGTTTAAAGGTAGGAGGGCTACACAACCGAATTAGGTGAGATGTGAACGGGAGACAGAACAGGTATCTAGAACCACCCCCAATGCACAGTGCAACCATCCACTCATTCATCCATCCTGCCACCCACCCACCCACCCACCCATCCACTCATCTATTCATCCATTATCCATCCCTCCATCTGCCAGTCTACCCACTCATCCATCCATCCAACTACCCACCCACCTACTCATCCATCCATCCATCCTTCCACCCACGCATTCACTCACTCATCCTCCCACGTGTCCATCCATCATCCATCATCTATCCTTCCACTCACCCACCTACTCATCCATCCATCATCTATCATTTATCCATCCATCCATCCTTCTACACACCCACTCAACCATCCACCCATCTATTCTTCCATTATCCATCCTTACACCCACCAGTCTACCCACTCATCCAACCACCCATCTACCTACCCACCTACTCATCCATCCTCCCACCTATCCATCTGTCATCCATCATCTGTCCTTCCACCCACCCACTCACCCACCCATCCAGGAAGTACTTTCTCAGCACGGCCTCCATTCCAGGCACCATGCTAGGTGTGGAGAACAGCAATGTGAGCATCTGTATTCTGAGATTTTTCCCTCGAGGAGGGTAATACACAGTGACCAACTCACCTGACAAACATGCATTTACATACTAACTTACAGGCCTTCTCCTTCCACCCCCTTAGCTCATACCATTTGCACCAACTAAACCCACTCCATCTTAGGGCTCAGATCCCAACTCATCTAACATCCCACCTGGAAAGCCACTGAAACATACAGATCTCCAGGTCCAACCCACACATTCTGGCCTCACTGGGCAGGGCTGGAGCCCAATTACTTTTTGAACCACTTGGTTTAGGGCCACAATCCATGGGTATGTGCAGATGTGTTATGCAGGATGATAAAGATCCAAGAGCCAATGTTCAATGAGCATGCCTGCAAGCCAGACCAGGCCAGGTGCTTTCCACCATGAACTCACCGCCCCCTTCCAGCAATGCTGCAGTAAACACATTGCCGCCCCCGCTATCTCACAGAGCAGGACCTTGAGGTCACAGAGGCCAAGTAACTTGCCCAAGGCCACACAGAAGCAAGTTGATGGTGAGGCTCTGGCTCTAGGCTCATGGCCTTAAGTCAGAGCCATGGACTCTAATGTTTCTGTATTCTGTGGACCTGGCTCAAAGCCCTGTCTCCAGAACAGAGGATCCTAAGAGGCCTCTGAATGCTGGTGGATCAGCGTGCAGCCTGGTCAGATAGGAGCCTTGGGATAGAGAGGACAGCCATGGCCCTTTACTCATAAAATGCAATGGCCCCACTGGGGATGGGGCTGTGTGGTGGGAAGGGTACGGCAGGAAGTACCATAGGGGATTGGGCTCAGTTCACAGCTATCACTCTTCAGCATGTTGTAGTGTGAATTGTGTCCCCTTCCCAAACTCGTATGTTGAAGCCCTAACCCCAATATGACTGCATGCATGGGACTTTAGGAACATAGTGAGGGTTAAGTGAGGTCATAAAGGTGGGGCCCTAATCCCACAGGACTTATGTCCTCCTAAGAGAACAGGATATATAGATGTTCATGGTGGAAAGTCATGTGAGGACACCGCTTGCCATCTGCAAGCCAAGGAGAGAGTCCTCACCAGGAACTGACTCTGGTGACACCCCGACTTAGGACTCCCAGGATCCAGAATTGGGAGTAATAAACATCTCACTGTTTAAGCTTCCCTGGCTGTCGTATTTTGTCATGGCAGACCTGGCAGGATAATAGAGACCTCTTTCCTGCCCACACCATCCATACAGTCGTCCAGCATGGAAATAAGAAGGTCCCCCTGCCCTGTGAGAGCCTGTCCAGAACCCTGGCCCGGGGCAATGGCTGTGCAAGGTGACTTTTTGAGAGGAGCCGCAGACACACACCCCGTAGTGGCAGGAGGGCCGTGGGGAAGGAGGGCAGGGCTGGTACCAGCGTCACCAGGTTGCCATGGTAACCCAGGGCAGGCCACCACCACCGCTGGGAGGGAGGGAAGGAGGGCCTGGGACCCAGAGCGATGCCAAAGACCAAGTCCTCTCGACAGAACCGGAAACGACAGACAGACCTGGCAGGACCTTAGTTCGGGGGCGAGCCCGAACGTGGAAACTGGTATTTAAAACACAGAGCAGCTGCTCAGAGACAACAGCACGCACACACCAAGGAGGCGAGGCTCCAAGTGTATTTTAGTAAAATGGCGTAAAAGAAAGAAGAAGGGGGGAGCCGGCATGATTCCGCCACAGTTGTTTAACAAAAACATAATCATTAGCAACCAGGACAATGAGTCCTCATATTTATTTTATGTTCTGTTAGGGAACAGCTAGTAACTCCTTTGGAAGCTGGCTCTTTTGTTGCTTATTAATATTACAGATTACAATTGTGTTAATAGAGTCATTTGCCTATATTTTTAAATGTTCTAAAGATAACAAAATACAGTCTATTTTGGAAGAACCGACCATGCCTGTTGTGATATCTTGCAGAGGCTTCGTATGCACTGTGACAAACGGACCTTCTGTTTAATAGTGGGACTCCACGAGCTCCTGTCCCGATGGCTCTAACCGGAGCCACCCAGAGCCCGGGGTGACAGCGCCCACCCCTCCTTTGTCTCCCAGGGAACTTGCTCCCAGCTGGGTGAAAGCAGGTCACAGCAGTGGCCTCCTCTCCTGTTCAAAGAGCCCAGAGGTTCTGCTGATCCCTCCTTCTGCTGGACACAGCACCCCAACTGTCCTTAGGAGACTATCTGTGCATACTTACCTGCCCAAAGCCCAGCAAGTCACACTTCCGAAGCACATCCCCCTCACCCCCCTCACCCCGGTTTACCAATTGGTTCTGGGGTGCGCCTACAATGACTCAGGTCAACCCAACCTGAGCTAATCCCCGATGTTTGCCAAGCAGGCAGGAAAGACATGTTCTCTCTATGCTGGACTTGGGCTCAGGAGGATGTAAGCCCAGAGCCATGAGGTACCATCCTGAGAAGTGAGCTGGCCAAAGAATAAAGCTGTCATGGAGTAGTCAGTGCCTGAAGATGGAAAGTTAGTTGCCGGTGGGGGGGGGGGGGGGCGCGCCATCGTTTGAACACCTGGATCCAGCTATGCCTGAAGTCAGAACCCTGGGCTTTTCAATTATGTAAGATAATAATTCCCTTTTTGGGGGGAAGAGGGTGTTAGAGGAAGCTCTGGGGTTTATCACCTCCAATTAAAAGAGTGATCATGAACAGAGCATGCCCTGAGCTGGGATGGGACATGGAGAAGCCCTAGGTTACTAGTTCAAAATCAGGTTTCCACCCCAACTCTGCCACGAGCCCGGTGTTCAATTCTCAGCAACCAGGAGCCTAGACTTTCTTCTGCAGAGAGAGGTCTGAACCCTGAACCTGGGTTTTCCCAAACTGGGCCTAGAGACCCCAAGTCTTCCCGGGGGCAGCTCAAGTCTTAGAGGAACCTTTCATTCTGTCCTTCCATTTAGGTGATGCCCTAAAAATGACCCTATGCTTATTTCTGAGAACAAAGCTGCTCTACTCCAGTTGTCCACATTTTCATAGACAATTGCAGTTTTTATAATCTGATTTTTTTTTAATGTGAGATTCTCCCTCTTTTAAGTCACCCACACGTTGCTGAAGCAGGAGAGACCCTGGTCCAAAGTCTGTGGCTACAACTCATAGGCTGTGTGACCCTGGACACATTGCTCAATGTCTCTGGGTCCATGTTCCCTTACGTGCTAACTAGGAATGATGGCATTTAGCTTGTGGGACTGTTTTGAGGTTAGAAATGTCCAGTCCAGGGGCTGGAGTAAGGTCAGTGTCACGGTGTTCCTTGGTGGACCTCCTGTATGGACCAAGCCCACAAACCCCATGATGCCCACCTCCAGCACACATGTGTGAAATCCCCCCCACCCAGTCACCCTGAAGGAATTGGGTGACTTGGGCTTTTTAACTAGGTTAAGCTAGGTTAACTAAGTTAGGGGGATTATGCAGACAAAGGGTCACTGCTACCCCAAATCAGCAAGGCAGGGTTTTCCAAGTGTAGGTGCCCCTATACATTTATTTCTATAAGAAGCTCTTCAAATCACCCTTTAAATGGGAAGCCAGGGGAATCCCTGGGTGGCGCAGCGGTTTGGCGCCTGCCTTTGGCCCAGGGCACGATCCTGGAGTCCCGGGATTGAATCCCACATCAGGCTCCCAGTGCATGGAGCCTGCTTCTCCCTCTGCCTGTGTCTCTGCCTCTCTCTCTCTCTCTGTGACTATCATAAATAAATTAAAAAAAAAAAAAATAAATAAATAAATAAATAAATAAATAAATAAATGGGAAGCCAGCATTCCCTGTCAGAGGCAGAAGGTGCATTTGCATTAAATAAGGCAGAAAGAGGGTGATGGGTCACAGGTGAGTTGGTGTGCTGCCTGCAGGAGGCCCTGTGCCCATGCCTGCCTTTTCCATGGTGAGGAGATGACTACTGACCAGGAGAGCCATGTGGAAAGGTCCCTGGCCTCCCAGGGAAAAGCTTGGCCATGGTCTAGGAACAGACACGGCAAATGTGTATTGCTGAGAATGCTTTCTTTTTTTTTTAATTTTTATTTATTTATGATAGTCACAGAGAGAGAGAGAGAGAGAGAGAGAGAGAGAGAGAGAGAGGCAGAGACACAGGAAGAGGGAGAAGCAGGCTCCATGCACCGGGAGCCCGACGTGGGATTTGATCCTGGATCTCCAGGATCGCGCCCTGGACCAAAGGCAGGCGTTAAACCGCTGCGCCACCCAGGGATCCCTGAGAATGCTTTCTTATAGAATATATAAAGAGTGACCACAAATCAATAAGAAACAAACAACCCTGAAGAAAAATAGGCAAAAGACCTAAGCTGACACTTGACCAAAGAATGCAAATAAATGGCCAATAAACATACAGAAAGGGTTCTCACACTCGGAATTAATGAGGGAAACACAAACTAAGTCCGGTGTTGATGGGGCATGGGCCCTAGACCCACAGCAGAAACAGTCTGCCATTAGCATCACCACCACCACCACCACCATCAACACAACACCACTGTCAGCAGATGTGGACACACCACTGCCAGGGACTAGAAGTCCATGCTCCCTAATGCATCTGTCAAAGCCCTACCCTCAATGGGATAGTATTTGGAGGTGGGGCATTTGGGAGGTAATTTGGGTCAGAGGAGGTCCTGAGGGTGGGGGCTCCATGATGGATTAATGCCCTCATGAGAAAGGAGACCAGAGAGCTCAACCATGTGAGGACACAGCAAGAAGGTGGCCGTCTGCAAGCCAGGAGGCTAACCATGCGGCACCATGACCTCAGACTTCCAGCCTCCAGAACTGGAAGAAATTAATGTCTGCTGTTTAAGCTGCCCCATTTGTGGTACTTGTTACAGCAGCACACGCAGACTAATATGGCCACTTAGGACATGGCTGAAGCATCTAGAAAGACAGAGGACACACCTACGCCTAAGCACCATCCTTCCTGTGATACAAGGAAAAAAAGTGCAAACATGTTTAGCCCAGGGGACAGGGACTGCATCAACTCTGTTCATGACAGCCCCAGGCTGTAGATGACCCACGTGGCCACCCATGGCAGGGACAGATGGACAAAACCAAATGAACAAACTAATAGTGAAATGGTACCCCGAGCTCCTCATACAACGCATACATCACAAACAGACGTTAGGAGAGAAACCAGACACCACACAACACACATATTGTTTGATTCCATTTATGAATGGTTCAAAAAAGGTCAAAACTAAGCTACAATATTTAGGGACGCAAGGTAAGCAAGAAGAACTATTACGAAATAAGGAATCGAATGGCATGCAAGTCAGGGTGGGGCTAGCAGTGGGGAGAGATGGTTCTGTTGAGAAGAGGCACATGGGGGGCTTCGGGGATGTTGGTTTCACGGGGCGGGGGTGTTGTTTTACAGCCATTTGCTAAGAGACACATTATGGTTTGTGAGCTCCTCTCTGTGTTTGCTATATTTCATGCACAAAAATTAGAAACACAAAGATCATGCAAGCACCAGACCGAAAACTGAGACATACAGAGGCGAAATAATTTTTCTCAAGGGTACCCAGTGTTAAGTGTCTCTGCACCAGGAGGAGAACTTGAGGAAAGAAGTGAAATCTCAGGAAATGGAAGAGGCAGTCCAGGAGCTTCCCAGGAAGGAGGGTGAAGCTGGGCAGTGGAGTAAATGAGCACATTCCATCTGTGGCCAGAGCAGTAGGATTCATCAAGCCGGACCATCAGATCTGATGACTATCATTCCTTTGTCACTTCCTTACAGCTTCTATCACCACCACCATCAACTGCATCACCATTATCCTCATTGCTACCACCATCAGCAATGTCACTACCACTATCACCACCATCAACACAACACCAGCGTCAGCAGCATCACCACCACCACCACCACCACCACCATCAACAAACCACTTTCAGCAGGAGCAGCAGCACCACCACCAACACCACCATCAACAGCATCACCGCCACTATCACCACGAATACCAACATCAGTGTCAGCAACATCATCACCGTCACCACCACCAGCATTGCCATTATAACCACATCACCATCACCAGCATTGCTACCATTATCAGCAGTACCACCACCATCAGCAAGATCATCACCACTGGGAGGGAATATAATCGTCACTATGATCACTACTATCCCCACCACTACCATTACCATCATCACCACCACTACCACTAGCATCAACCTAACGGGCATCATCACCATGATCACCACAGCCACCAGCTTTACCACCACCCATGACCACCAAATCTCAACACCTCAGGGGGTGGCTGATACCTTGGAAACACTCCAGCCTGATGGATGAAGGGAACAGACTCTCAGGTCGGCCACTTAGTAACTGTGCACCTCTGAGCAAGTCACTCACCGTCTCCATCCTTCACCTGTAAAATGGGGGAGGGACACTAACATGTCCCCACTTCCTGAGTGTACTGTGAAGATCACATGCATTACCTGCAAAAGCTAAGCTGAGAGGTGAGGGGATGGTCCTGGGGACAGGGGTCAGGACATGTGCTCTCAAAGGCTGGAACAATGCTGCCTGGCTCTGCAGTGTACAGGTGTGACTAGCACCAGCACAGTCTCAGGAAATGCTGGGTGAGCTGAGCGCAGCTGCCCGAAGAATGCAGAGGGATCCTAGCAGTGGATTAGTGTTAGGCCTTAAGGATGCATCAGGAATTAAGAACACGCTGTCCTACACCCGAGGTATAGACCACCCAGCTCCGTGGCCTTCAGGTGACCAGAATCTAGCTCTCTCGAGAGGCTGGGGACAGTGGTTGTTCATGCCACTTTGTCATCTTATTCTAAATGAGTGGGCCTGTCAGACCATCCAGGCCTTTGAGCAGCTAGGACACCATTTGTTTGGTAGTGACTTGGTTTTGTCATTTTCACAAACAGGGGGTCCTGGCTTCACAGTTTCTGCTTACACATGAGTTGTGTCACTGAAAATTACACAAGCATGCATTTGCTTTCCATAAACTGACTCATCAAACAGTTCCAGGTGATGATTTTGAACACATTGGTTTCATACTCGAGATCTGCCATGGGGGGCATGCCTTATCACCACTCATGTGTGGAATTCTGTGGAGAAAAGACCAGGCCACTGTCCAACCTGGCAGCCTGGATTTATGGATGGGGATGTGATGCGAGTGGAGGGGCAGCCATGGTCCCTGCAGGGGGGAGGCGGGTGCTGTCCTTCCCTCCGTCCACAGTGTGGGTGGGTCATGGTGACGATCAGTGTTGACCTGGCCAGACTGCAGCACCCAGCTATCGTCATGCCCTCGCCCAGGTGTTGCTGGAAAGGTGTTCTATAGCCACGGCTCACAGAACTTAAACTAGCTGACTCTGAGTACAGGAGATTTTCCTGGACAGTGTGGGTGAGCCTCCTCCAATCAGTTGATGGCAAACAGGCTTCATGAAGAAATCCTGCCTCATGACTACAGCCTGAGCTCCTGCCTAAGGCTCCAGCCTGCCAGCCTGCCCTGGGGATCTCAGACGTGCCAGCACCCACAATCACTGGAGCCAATTCCTTACAAAGAATCTGTTAATATGTACATATATCTGTATCTGTGCCCACATCCATGTCCCTCTCCTACTGAGGGGTCAGTCGCTAGCAGTGGCTCCTGGCCAGAGACCAAAAGGCTGACGTGGTGTCCAGGTCACAGGACTGGTCCTTGACACTGGGAACAGAGATGTAATGCTGTGTGTCCCTTCTGAGCCAGAGGCCCCTAAGGCCCTTGAAAATAGTGAAGTCACAGCAGGACGGAAAAGACATGTAGCTGGCATGAAGCTGCTGAAGTTATGGGCTTATTTGTTACAGCAGCTGACCTCACCCCAACTAACACATCTGGCTGGAAAGTCTCTATCCTTAAGAGGCCTGCATGCTAGGAGCACAAGGGAGGGACATGCACATAATCCCGGAATCACCATGTCCATCACTCCAACAGGAAGGGTGGCACCGTGCACAGTGTTAGGAGTTCCAAAGAGCAGGTCACAGCCCAGCCTGGTGCACTCCTGGGTGCTGAGGTGGGGGCATTTGTGTGTAAATTGAAGAAGATGGCCCCAGGAAGGAAAGCCTATTGGAAACTGCGACGTCCCCAAAAACACATGGTCCTAAGACATGAGAACCAAGTTTCAAAGAGCAAGGATTTCCGGCACTGAAGACACAGCTCTCAACCTCTCCATGCCACTGAGTGAACCATGTCATCAGCAAACCCACTTGTGACCCTGGGGCCACCATCTCATTCAACTGCCGGCTGCCTGTGGCCCCTAACGTTTGTCACTAGGTGATGGAAAATCACTTAGCAGTGCCCCGAGCTGCCTTCTGTGTGCTGCGAGCATCTTGAATCATTCACCTATTTCATTTAATGCACAAGAGTGGGATTTGCTGGCTAAATACTACTTTGCGATGTAGAGACCTGGGGCTCCCCAGAGAGAGGGAGTTTGCGAGGCCCACACCAGGCTGACTTTGTGCAGAGCGAGCTTCCTGGATGGAAATGCGTGGAATGGATTTTGTACCATCTCTGGATTCTAAGCATATTCTAGGTCTGCCAACTTCTGACCTTTAAAAATGGGGGGGGGGGGGGGATGTGCTCTACAAAAAGTGCTGATCATGAAAACAAATAGGTAATAACTGGAAATTTATTTAAAACTTTAAAAACTGGGATGCCTGGGTGGCTCAGTGGTTGAGTGCTTGCCTTTGGCTCAGGGCATGATCCGGGGTCCTGGGTTTGAGTCCTGCTTCGGGATCCCTACTCAGGGGGGAGCCTGCTTCTCCCTCTGCCTGTGTCTCTGCCTCTCTCTCTATGTCTCTCATGAATAAATAAAATAAAATCTTAAAAAAATTTTTTTTAACTTCCTACTCGTTCAAGATGCGGTTGGAAAACGGAAAGTCAAGTCACAAGACTCGGGAAAGTAGCTGTAACCTGTAGCCGACAAAGGGCTGACAGCAGAGTGCACTGGGAACCCCCAAAACCAGGAGCAGCAAGAAAAGCAGCCCAACTAAAGATGGATAAAGATGTGCCCAGATACTCTGAGAGCCACTGACCACATGGAAGCCATGCACGATGATCCTCCTCAGAAGCACGCAGGTGACGCCCACAGGTGACGTCCACAGGGCGACATCGGCCACACCCACAGGGTGGCTGCCCATTAAGAGACTGGTGACAGCAGACATCGGCCAGGACGGGGGCCGCTAGAGTCCCCACACACCAGCAGAGCTCCCGGGATGGCCGAACGGATGCTTCCTACAAAATGAGACGCACTCCTCCTGCCCTGTGACTTTGCAGGCACGCACCCAGCAACGTCCCCGGGATGAATGAAACCACATTTTGCCAAAAATGCACTGAACTGTGCTCACAATGGGTGCATTTTACCGCATGTAAGTCATACCTCTACAAAAGATCTGTAAACACGGCCCCATGGTGCTAAGTCACAATCTGAGGATGCCCGAGGCAAGCAGAGCCTGGGAGCCAGGCCAGAATGTCTCTCACCCTAAAATCCAGCTCCAGGTCTGCTCCCTGCATCCCCCCACTGCCCTCTAGCATGGGTCACATGGATGCCACCTCCTCTGACCCGCAGCCTAAGTCATAGCAGAGCTATTGTGTTCATAATTTACCATCTCTGGTGGAGGGAGGATAGCCCCCCAAAAGGTACCCACATCTTAATGCCCAGCACCTCACAGAGAAAACGGGAATAAGGTGGTAAATCAGCCCACCTTTACCCGGCTTATCCAGGCGGCCCAGCCTGACACACGCATCCTAACATGTGGGGAAGGGGCGGGAGGCACTCCAAGAAATGCAGCATAACAGACCCAGCCCCCACTCTGACATTGGCCACAAGGGCCACAAGCCTAGCATGTTGTAGCATCCAAAACCCGGAGAAAAGAGCTTCCAGAAAGGACCACAGCCCTGCAGACACTGGGACCCACGAGACCCACACCAGGGTCCTGATCTCAGGACCACAAGATAATGATTTTGTGAGGTTGAAGCCACCGATTTTGTGGCCATTTGTTACAGCACAAGTAACTCCAGCTCCCAAGATCCTTACGGGCAGCACGAAACTATGCTGTCTCGGGCTCAGGCCCCGCGAGCTGCCAGGGGCCAGGAGGTACTCGGGAAACGTGCGCAGGGTGATCACACAGTGTGCCATGTTCTGGGGCCTGGCACAGTCGCTTGGGGTCAGGGACTGGCCTGCCTGTTCCCACGTCCCCCAGGACGCACGGGGAGCCCCCAGATCTGGCTGGGAGTGTTGAACTTTGGGCTGAGAACCACCCTGGGTAGCAGACACCAACTTTATGAAAAGGACACCATCCTGCAGTGTTGCAGGAGCAAGGAGATCCTTCTAGGAATGTCTGACACAGCCGGCGGCTTCCCCAGGATAAACACACTCAAGCCGCTGCCCCTGGGAAGCCCCTCCAGAGGGGACCATCAGCCTGGATGAGATGCACTGTGCCCACCTGCCACCTGGAGGTCTTCCCTGGGTGAGTGGGGCAGCGCTGGCAGGTGGGTGGGGAGGGCCCGCAGCGGGAGACGGGAGGAGGGGGGCCAAGTGCTCCTGCCTTTTGCTACCTCTCTCCAGGAAGCCAGGACTTTCTGGAGGATGCAGGGAGCAGGAAGGCCCAGGTGACCCGTGCATGAAGTCACCCTGGGCTGCCGCAGCCAGGCATGACAATGCCTGCAACGCCTGGTACCCATGTGCCTGAGTCTTTCTAAGGAAAGAGTGTGTGTGTCAGGAAGCCAGGGGCACTGAAGCCATATAGCAGGGGAGGGAGGCAGGGATGGCGGGATTTCTCTCCCCATCAGGAGGACGGAGGATGAGGATGCGGGTGGGCCAGGCAGGCACTGCGGGCAGGACACTGCCAGCAGGTCCCGCTTGTACCAGGAGCTCAGGATATGCATCGCCACACCCAGGAAAGCACACTTCCACCTACCGGCTGCCCACTGACCCGCTCAGCCGCCTTCCCCAGAGGAGCACATTCCGACCTTCCCTTTCAAACCTAAGTTTACGACGTCTCTTACCTCAACGCCCCTACCATACAAGGAACGTCATGGTTTCCCTCTGGTGTTTGAAGCTGAGCTGAGATTGAACAGTGGGAAGCTTAGCACAAACTGACACCCCTCGGAAATCAAGTTCTCAGAAAGGGAACCAGCTGAGCATCCCTGATAGAGTCTGCAAAGTCAGCGGTGTGGGGGGGTGGGGGGTACCCAGCCGACTGGGAGACACTACCATGCTTTCCAGAGCACGTGTCTTCACGACACCTCATCTCCCGGCCGTGCTGACCCTGGCAGACCTGACCACGGGGCCATGGGGCCACCAGTCCGCACAGGCAGATGCAGCAAAGCCACGGGCTGCAAGTGAGCGTGGCCGCTCCTGACATGGGCACCTCCTGTCTGGGGTCCTGCCCAACGCCGGCAGAGAGCACACACCGACCCGGTTCCTCGTGGAGGACAGTTAGTGCTTCGCTTTTCCCCGGGCGTCCTATTTTCTCTCAGTGCCATTTTGTATAAATGATCTCCTCTTAACATTTTAATCAATTCACTTTTTTGGCAATCAACGTTAAAGCGGTTTTCAGCAAAGGCTATATTTGGAGTTCTGAGAGACGCCGAAATGATTTTCCTTCGCGAACACCAACCTCTTCTGAGCAGTGTTTATCGACACATCGAACTGTGTGGTTCGGAGGGAGGGCACGGGAAGGCCCTCTGATGACCTCATGTATGACATCGCGATGGGCGATTGATAACCAGGCTTCCAGATTTAATCGGCCCACAAGAGGCCTTTTCTGATGGCTAGAACGAACGATCTGAGTTTTCTGGAACGTGTACTGAGCAGCCCCTTAACTAAAAGCTTCCGCACCGTCTTGCAACCTATTTCTGGTTTGGATAAGACCCAGAGGAACTGAATCAACCTGTTTCGATGACAGAGAGAAAGAAGTCCCTGCTTTGAAGCGTGGACTCTCTGCAGCCAGGCACACCGGGCCCGGAGGACATGGAGACGCGAGGCCCGCCTCTCCGCCTTACCTGCCTGGCTGTCCTTGGGCCTGCACTGCACCTCCTCCACGCACTCGGCCGGGAACCACCCGATGTGGCCGCGGGCACTGCCTTCCCAGAAGCCTCCTTCACCGATGCTCAGCACTAGAGAGAAGAAGGGAAGCTGTTAGCGGGCGGGCTCATGGGGTCCGGGGTTGAGCGTGAGGAGAGCAGGCCCGGCACTGTCTACCAAGCCTGCACAGCTGGAGGCTCTGGGCCGTCTGCCGGCTGTCCACGCTTCCTTCAGCTGTGGACGAGCAGACCTGGTACAGGGTCCCTTGGAGAGGACAGTGCCCAGGACGTGGACACCAGAATCGCCAGGTCCCTTCTCTCCTTACAATGCAAGTGCTGGCGTCCTGGCATCTTTCTCTGACACCACAAGCCATGCGACTACTTTGCCCCTCTCTTGGTGTCTCGGCTGAGACAGGAGAGGGGAACCCTAAGTCCCCACCGTCAATTATGTCAAGTGTCTACAAGTAGGGGACAGGTCACCTCTATGGACATAAGGAACGATGAGGTCATGTCTGCCTCCTCCAAGCTGGGGAAGGGGTCTGCACTGTCCCTAGTGAGAGGCTATCTGCTGAGCCCACAGTCTGTCTGGCCCTGAGGCCAGGAGCCCTGGAGAGAGGCCAGCAGCTGGAGCCCTGTGCCTTTGGTGAGTCAACCTACCGGTGAAGGGCCTATAGATCACTCAGGTACTGGCAGGGGACAGGGGCTTGCCAAACCCCCGAGAGAGAAGGGTGGCAGCCTGTCTATGGGGCGGAAGGACACTGCAGAGTAGAAATGTGAAGACAGGCAGTTTCAAGCACGGCTGGCAGTATTTCCTCCAAAAACTGCTGTTGCCCCTTACACTCCAAGCAGCCCAGGTGGCAAGGATGCACCTCAGTTTCCCCAAAAGAATTGGGATCTGAGAGGGTCATCTCAGATGGAGCACTGCCTTGCAGCAAAAGGAGGCTGGGTACCTGCCCGTATGCTGGACAGGCCAAAGCCACACGTCTAGGTCACACCTCATCTATGGGACATGCAGGAAAGCTTCCGGTTCCCTCATGTGTCGGAGCTCGGTACTATTCACAGAGCTTCCATGTGTGAGGCAGAGGCATGTAGCTCCGTGTGGAGCTCTGCCCCTGCTCACGGCTTCTCTCCAGGCGGCCCACCAGGGAGTCAGAGAAGACACACTACAGTTTTGTGTGTAATGAGTACCAGGTGACACTTCTGAGCAAGTTCTTGTTATCCTAAGACCAGCAGAGGAGAGGAAAGGCTGAGAGGCCCTGCATGCTGGGGCAGTTTCACCTCTGTGAGGAGAGGGGGACACAGGAGGACATGCCCCGGATGCCGGGAAGAGGCCAGGGAGGGCCCGAGGACACCCTCTGTGCCTCGTGAGTGAGCGCTAGCTGGTGGTCCTCTTGGCACAGGTGGGAGGAGCAGGGGTGCACAGGAGGGGGTGCAGGGAGGACTCTGGGTCCCATTTGGGACATATTAGGCTGCCAGCAGGATAAGCCCCCTCTGCCCTTAAGGAGCTGCGAGCGAGTCCTGCAGCCATGTATGCCGGGGCCACTGGCTGCACATCTGGGCTTACATGCTTGGGTTTTTGTCTGCCCCCCTGCTCAGGGCACACCTGTGACCAGGTGAGAAAGGGTGTTCCTTGGGAGAGAAGGGGGAGCTAGGTTGGGCTTACTCATAAATTGCTGATTAAAGGCCCTGAGTAGTAGACATTCTGCACGGAGGATCTCGCCCTCTACAAGCCCACACACTTGCTGAGGCCACAACTGAGGCAAAGCGGTTGGAGAAGGTACCTGTCCAGCTGTCCACTAACTGGCCGCTATGCCAGGCCTCTCCCCTCCAGAGACACACGGCCCTGCCTTGTACGTGGGAACCCAGTAGCTGCTGGTGGCTGGATGAGCTGTGCAGTCACCAGGCTTGGGCTGGACGGTCACTGCAGAAGGCCCCACCCCCTGTGCCAAGCTCCGCCCCACCCCTATCTGGGTCACTGAGGAAGGACCCTACCCGAGTGCCCAGTGAGAGTTAGGGCCCACCCAGGGAGCTGGTGGTTATTGGCAGGACCCCAGGGCCTTCCTGCCTGCAGCCAGGACTCCACTCTCCTGGAAGAGGTGAGCTTGGGTTCCCCAGAAATCCTGCTAGATTTCCTGCCCCTACCAGCCAGGCACCCAGGCCTCCTGCTTCTGCTGTGCACCCTGTGAGGTCCAGGGGAGACAATTCCCTTAGCTCACAGCCGGCTGCTTGTCTCCAAGAGCCGCTGGCCAGGCAGCCAGGATGCCAGGGGCTGCACAGCACAGCCGGGAGGAAGGGGACACTGGCCAGTGTAATGGGCTGGACGGCAACTGCCAGTGGCCTGCATGGCCCACCCGGCAATCTTCAGGACAGAAGCCCTTTGCAGCCATCCTTTGAGGTGCAAGTCGGGGAGCTGGCCTCCATCATTTCTGCTCTCGGTGGGAGACAGGCCCAGCTCCCTGCAGTCCCGGCCCTCCTGCAGTGAGGGGTGGCTTTCAGGCTGGGGCGACACCTGGGGACAATAGTGGGAGGGGATCTGTCCCTCTCTGCATATGTCCACAGGCCCGATCCCTCCTTGGCCTGGGTCCACACTCCTGCCTTGAGCACTTGCTCCTGCCCCTGAGCTGTGGGGCCCCTCCCCTTCCCAGCCTCCCCTCATCCAGGCCGCAGACGTGGGGTCTCCTATGGTTCTGCCTTTCACTGGCCACCTCCGTGGCCCCCAAATCCCCTGGCCTGTAGCTCCCTGCTCTTCTTGCACTTGTTTCCCATCCACATCCAAGGAGACATGGGCTGGGAAGGAGAAGGCGGCCCAGGGCTTGGCTCGCAGTGTCCTTCTCTCCAAGAGTGGTCGATCTGTCTGCCTGTGTTGACTCCCATCAGAAACCTGCCCCTGCAGACTTGCTGGGGGGGGCCTGACAAGACCTCTGGGAGCCTTCTACCCCCACCCCCCACCCCAGAATACCCTCCTTGGGCCTCCAAGGAGCTCAGAAAGGGACTCTGTGCAGGTACAAATCACCAGTGCTGGCTGCCCTGGGCCTCTGGTTTCTGCTCTCCACCACAGGGACCTCAGTCCCAGCCACCTGGCCCTGTGGGCTCAGCTCATCACCCTACAGCTCAGGACCAGCCATGGCAGCCAGTCCATGGTCAGTCCCATGGGGCCCATGCTGGGCTTCTCTTCACTGGGCCAGGTGTGGCTGGAAGGAAGGGGGTGCATGTGGCATCTGTAGCCCAGATCACAGACCCTGATTGTGATACGGTCACATGGGAGGCAGGAATGCTGGTGCCTTGATGGAGACCCAGCCAGAGACCCCTACCTTTCAACTGTCTTGCAGTAGAGAGACCCATGCACTCACTCCCATGCAGGCAGATGCGCACACACGCGCACACACGCACTCACACCAGCACACCCCAGCAGTCTGGCTGCCTCTCTGAGTATGGACACTGAGATGACCCTTTCCACTTTCTGGTTTCTTCCTTGAGCAAGCCTGATCTGCGGACCCCCCAAAGCTCCTCTACCAGCAGCTCCCACAGTACACGTGGGCAGAAGTGGGGAGCATTAAGCATCGAATGACCCCACACTTGGAAGTTTTGAGTGCAGGCAGTGAGGGGCTGCGTGACTTGGCCCTCGCTCATCTGTCCCTTTCTCACGGCACCAGTGTAGGGGACACTGTTGGTACACCTACTTGGGATGCCTTTCCCAGGAGAGGCACATCCCTCAGTTGCTGTGGAAAAGGCTGCCAGTAGTGCCTCATTGCTCACACCTCTCTGCTGAACCTCCTTCCAGAATTGGGAGCCATCTAGCCGGGGAGGTTATGCCTCACCTCCCAGGGACCCAAGGACATGTGGCACCCTTGCTTCACACCTGGGTCTGTGCACCTGCTCATTTACCTGCCTCTGGTGCTGCTTTGGGAACACCCAATACTCCATGAGAGGGAGCTGGGGGGAATGAGTGATCTCCTCCTTCCAGAACAGAGCCCAGCAGGCTGGCCGACCACCAAGTGTCCAGGCTGGAACACGTTGGGGAGACAGTAAATCTGCATCTTGTCTCTCCAGCACATGTCAAGACCACAAATGTGGGCACAGCTGAATAAAGCTGGCAGCAAGCGGAATACAGAGAGAGTAGTTGGGACAAAGCGGGGAGAGGTGGGACCAGTGTGGGCTCGGGGTCCAGACCAACTAGATCTGTAGCCCCAAGCCCCCCGTAATCAGCTGTGGGAGACTGGGAGTTCTTCACCACGGGTATTGCATCTGTAAGACAGGTGCTCGGGCCGAATTATGGCCCAAATTCCTGTGTTGGAGCCCTGACCCTGAGCACCTCCGAATAGGGTTCTACTTGGAGATCAGGTCTTTGAAGAGGTGATTAAGGTAACATGAGGTCACCAAGGAGGTCCTGATCCAGTGTGACTGGGGTCCCTACAGGAAGAGAGCATCAGGACACAGACACACATGGAGAGACGACCCTGTGAGGACCCAGGGAGAGCACGGCTGTCCACACACATGCAGAGAGGCTCCAGGAGGACACGCCTGCCCACACCTGGACCTCGGGCGTTGGCCTCCAGGACTGGTAGACGGTGAATCCTGTCATTCAAGCTGCCCAGACTAAGAGACTTTGTGACACCTGAGCAAACTGATGCCTTTGGCCCACAGTTTCTACGAAGGTCACACGTAAAACCATATATGACACACCCAGGAGTCTGCACAGTAAACAGTAGGTGCTCACTGATGGAGTTTCCACTCCTCTGTTACTGTCACTGACATATGGAGCTCCCATATATGAAGTGACTGGCCAGTGTCACTAGGCAGGCTCCTCAGGCACCTGCCAGGCCAGCCTGAAGCCCCTCGTGGGCCTGGAGGTACAGGGGACAGTGGGCCTCCAGGGAATCAAAGTCCAGGGCTGTGGGCCGAGACTTAGCCCATTTCAGAGTTGGGCCATGCGGGGAGCCCCAGGTGGTATGTTGGGGGCCACAGGGTGGGCCTCTGACTTCACATAAGCCACTGGCCTCCCTGGGCTTGGGCTGACTGCGCGTCACCACCCAGCGGTACTCATTTGAGAGCTCCTGTATGCAGCAGGTCTGGGGGGGCCTGCTCTTCCCAGCTTTCTCAGAATAGTGGCTGTTCCTAGAGGTGGGTCTCTTGGGGGGCTTGGG
Source organism: Canis lupus familiaris (assembly GCF_011100685.1). Taxonomy (NCBI): domain Eukaryota; kingdom Metazoa; phylum Chordata; class Mammalia; order Carnivora; family Canidae; genus Canis; species Canis lupus. The sequence goes on along the minus strand of NC_049239.1, from coordinate 48,104,991 downwards.
GGAAGGTGGCCTGGCCCCTCAGCTCTGCCAGGAGCCAGGTGTCCCCGGGGCACCTCCAGCACGCCCTCCACAGCCATGGCACAGGGGATGCGCCAGGAAGATGCATGGCCGCGGCGGCAGCACAAGCACAGACCGCAGCCTGGGGGCCCCAGGCTCTCAGCAACACATTTCTGTCGCCGGCTGCCTGGGGCCCTGTGTGAGGGCCAGGGCGAAGCCGCCAGCCAACCCGTCTGCAGAGGCAGCATCCTTGTCGCGGGGACACCTGGAAACCGCTCACATGCAGGGGAGAAAGCCTACCCTGTGATGCATTCTGGGGCTAAAATTAAAGTTGCAGGTCATGCGAATGTCTACATTTGTAACTTGAATGTTTATGATTTGAAAGTTGACAAGAATATCGCAGCAAAATAGGGACAGCACGGGGGCTTCTGCTTATAGGTGTGATGGGCACGGCCCCGCTGGACACCAGGGAAGACAGCTGTGAACCCCGAGTGCAGTGGGAAACGGGCCGGAATGTGCGGAGGGGCGGACAGGCCTGGTGGGATGCCTGCTGGCCTGCAAGAGGGGAGGTGGGGCGGAGAACTCCTGTCCATGGCCTGGAACCAGCACTTGGTCCACAAAGCAGGGCTGCCGGTGGAGGGAGGGGCCCGCAGGGAAGACCATCAGTCTGAGCGGTTTGAGGGACAAAGTCGGGAACACATGTACCCTGGAGGGTGTCCCCACAGGGGGAAGGAGGCCGAGAGGGGCCAGCAGACAGCCTCACCACGTCCCTCATGGACCGTGTGCCTCTAGAGCAGACACGGAGCAGCTCAGCTGGGCTCCAGATCTCAGCTGGCCCGGAACTGTCACCCAGGCAACCCACCAAAATGGAAGAAAACTAACCGAGACCAGGATGGCCACAAAATAACCTGCCCAATGTCCAGGATGCAATAGAGGATCACCAGACACATGAAGACCCAGGAGGATGGAGCCCGTTCTCACAAGAGGGGAGAAAAACGAACAAGCCCAGCCCAAGGTGGCCCTGACAGTGGGCTAGCAGACGGGGGCCTCGGTGTGCTGACCCCACATGCCAGAGACCTAGCCCGGCACAGGCTCTCAGGGAGCAAGAAACCACAACAGACAAGTGGGAAGTCTAACCAAAAAGAGAAATGATTAAAAAGAAAAAAAAAAAAAAACATGGAAACTCTTAAGAGTTTAAACACGTGACTTCTCGGATCCCTGGGTGGCTCAGCGGTTTAGCGCCTGCCTTCAGCTCAGGGAGTGATCCTGGAGTCCCGGGATCGAGTCCCATATCGGGCTCCCTGCGTGGAGCCTGCTTCTTCCTCTGCCTGTGTCTCTGCCTCTCTGTGTCTCTCATGAATAAATAAATAAAATCTTTTTAAAAATAAATAAGCAAACACATGACTTCTGAAATTAAAACATTTGCAAAATGGACTTAATAAGTGAAGGAAACATTGTGCAGGAAAGAGTATTGGAAATAGATCAATAGAGGTGATCTAAGGTGAAGACAAACACCAGAAAGAACAGGAACAGAGCCTCTGGGACTGGCGCATGCTACCAGATGGCCAAGTATGCGTGCGGCTGGATGACCAAGAGCAGCCGCAAGAGAACAGGGCTCCACTTGTCATCAGAAACTTGCAAAGCCCAGCAGGGTAGCACGGGGCACAGGGAAGGGCTCTGGGTTACACACCAGCCCAGGCCCGGTGGTGACAAGGTGGGGCAGGCAGCATGTGGCCCTGGCCTGCCGACCTCCAAGGGGCATACCGTTCATCGCCTGCCATGCATCTTCTGGAAGCCTGTCCTCCAGGGACAGGGCCCTTGCATGGCCGGTCACGCGTGCTGTGCGCCTTTCTTGCCCTAGCTGGTGGGTTCAGATGCCCCCATGCCACCTGCAGCCCACGCCTGGGGCTCTCCTGTGTCCTCACAGGGCCTCAACACCACAGGGCCAGGCTACACCACTGCACACCTCCTGTACATGCCCTACCTACACCCATCTTCCCTAACGGCCTCGCATCCCTGAACTCCCTGCTCAGAAACCACCACTGGTTCCCCAGGACCCTGGGAACAAAGTCTAGCTCCGTGGCCTGGTGTGCACGGAGCCCTTCAAAGCTTTTCAAGCACATTTCCCAGGATTCTGCTTTGGGAACCCTTCCATCCGACCCAGTGGACCTCCGTCCCAGGAGCGCTGCAGGCTCCAGGCTGTGCTGGACAGTCCACCCAGACACCCCTCCCGACTCCCAACAAGACAGGCCCAGATCCGACCTGTGTCAGGTGCCCTCCCCGTATCACTTCTTCCAGGGGCCCTCCATGCCTTCCTGGGGATAAAGGAGCTCCGCCTCTCTCCCCTGCACTTTCCGCGACGGACTCTCATTCCAGATGGGTGTGCTCCTTCCCTAGCAGACACGGCGATGGCTGCCGAGCCCAGTCTGCTCCCAGTTCTGCCCGCCTGGGCTCCGGGTGTCCCGCAGGGGCCCTGGGAAGCAGTGCCTCAGACGCCAACACCCCAACAGGGCTGGTCAACTGGGGCCCTGGCCCCAGAAGCAGAGTGGACACTGACCTTTGACCCTGTCACCACGGTGAAGGGGGATCTCGCCGTCGACCTGAGGGTGGTATGGCTTGACGACGACGAAGAGCCTCCCTGGCACCGCGCTGTACAACTTCCGCTTGGGCTCCGGGTACTCGAAGGCCGACAGCGCATCCCTGCTGGCGCCAGGCGGGAAAGCCGGCCTGAAAGGGAGGGGCAGACAGAGGGAGAGGGTCACAGCCTGAGACGGGGCACGTCACACCCCGGCCCGCAGCCCACCCCACCCCACCACACTGGGCTGCGAGCAGACCCCGTGGGAGCCCCTGATTCCAGACGGGGTAAGACATGAAGATGCGCCGGGACAGCGTCCAGGGATACGAGACTCAGGGAGCTCCAGCACCTCACTTCTGGGAGCCCTCCCGGGAGAACAGATAGAGCAGAGGCTCCAACACGTTCGCACACCCTGTCCACAGCAGCACTGCTCCCAACAGCCGAGACGGACACGACCCAAGGATCCAGGCCAAGGACAAATGGATAAACACAGGGTGGTCCATCCCCACAGTGGACTACGATCCAGCCTTAAAGAGAAGGACATTCTGACACCTGCCATAACATGGATGAATCCTGAGGACATCAACTCAGTGAAAGAAGCCAGTCAGCCAAGGGAGGTGTTCCTGGTGTGATTCCACTGATGGCAGAGACCTGGAGTCACATTCCTAAGTAGGACGGTGTACGGTGGTCACAGGGCCGGGGGAGGGCTGGGGTCAGTGTCCCCTGGGGACAGAGAGTGGACGGGTGGTCACAGGGGGAGGGACAGGGTCCATGTCTCAGGAGGATGGAGTCTCTGGGATGATGGACAGTACTGGAGATGCATGGTGGGGATGGCTGCACAACAGGGTGAATGTGCTTTAGTAACACAGAACTGTGTGCTCAAACACAGTCAAATTTATAATTGTATGCTATGTGTACTTTAGCACAACTCTTAGAAAAATAAAAATCAGTGGGCGCCTGGGTGGCTCAGTGGGTCGAGCGTCTGACTCTTGGTTTCGGCTCAGGTGGTGATCTCAGGGTCCTGGCATGGAGCCCCGCGTTGGGCTCTGTGCTGAGCAAGGAGCCTGCCTAGGACTCTCTCCCCTCTGCCTCTCTTCCCCGTGCACCTGCAGACCTGTGTGTATTCTCTCTCTAATAAATCTATTAATCTTTAAAAAAGACCCCAGTGATGCAGAAATTGGGGCATACCCCGGGTCTCTGGCATTTTACTGGCTCTGCTGTGCCTCCCAGCCCCTCTGGGTGAGAAAATTGCACCATCGTGAAGAGGTCTGGTGATCACAGGAGTGGCTGCCCCAGCCGCCCTGGCCTTGCTAACTTCTCACCAGAAGTGGGTCCGCCTTCTTGTTTTACGTTATTTCACAAAGAGCAAATGTCCCCATGCCAAGGTCCAAGACACACCCCAGCCGGCCCTACAAGGGCTATGCGTGCGCCAGGGCACATTCACAAAGGGGTCACGCGGTTTCCATGAGGACATCCCTGCACCATTGTGACAGGTGACCAGAGCCCGCCATGTCTGGGCAGGGGAAAGAGAGCACGCCCACCCTCGTCCTAACCAGGGACAGTCCCGGGTGTCACGCTGGCTTGTCTTCCTGTGTTGGGAGCTGCAGAGAAAGTACGTGGACGGCTCTGGCCATGGATTTCAATCTGGGGAATGACACCTGGGTCTCAGGAGGGGCCTGCTCGAGTCGGAAACTCATGTCCATGGAGGGTAGGGTCCCCAGGTAAGGCTCTCCTCTCGACCGCAGATACTGTGGCCCGGAAGTCTGCGGACGGGCCCTTGAGGTTTCTGTGAGGAAGAAGTTTTCACCTGTGGGCAGGGGCTGCTTCGGAACAGGCCTGTAGGGAGGATTTTGGAAGCTGACACAACCACTTGCTCGTGGGAGTTGATGTGAACGCTCCGTGTTCCCTTTGTCCCATGCTCTACCCATATCTGTACCCTCGGTAAATGATACCTGCTGTTGCCTGGGCTTGGACAAGCTCACAGAGTGTGACGGTGCCGTGTTGTGTACCTCCCACTTTCCAGTTCGCCGTCACGATTGTGGGAGTTAGCCAGGAGGGCCCGTGTCTACACATGTGGAGCTGGAGGCCATGACACGGGCCATGTCTACCCTGACCTCTACAAGCATGATGTGGACGAACACTGACCTGACCCCAGGGGCCAGAGCCCACCCTAATGCACATAGGACACTGGGTGGGCAGGACACTGGGCTGGTCACATGAGATTTTCTGGGTACCCACTTGGGCTCCAAAAGAGAGAGGTCATCTTCTGTCCTCATGCTCTGCTCTTTCCTCCCCCCCAGAGACTTCTACAACCACGTTCAAGCCACAGATGGAGGTCACAGGTGGCCTTGCTCAGTGGCCCTACATTACCTCCTTGCCCAGAAGCTACAAATCGATGTGCACAGACAAGAAAATCCACTTTGGGCCTCGTCCCAAAGAGCCAGATGTTCCCTGGGATGGATGTCATGCATCTTCAGGCAAGCCAGGATGACATCTGGAGCAGGTGACATCTGCCAGAGGCATGCTGTGTGACCGCTGTGGTCTAAGGTAACATCCTGGCAAGCCAGTGGACTCACAGAGAGGAAGGGCAGTCTGGGTCACCTGCCTGTCGTGGGAAAGAAGGCAGGAAAAGCAGAAGAGCCCGCCAGGTTCCCGCCTGAGAGGACACCGCCAGCCTCCTGTGGCACCTGCCTATGCTCAGGGATGATTCATTCATTCAATCTATCCCTCATTTCAGCCAAACTCAGGGCTGGTTTGGCCCAGGGTTGAGAGCTAAGAGGAGAGTAGTGGGTTGGGCATGGGGGCGGGGGGGCTCCTCTTTGACTTCTAGGCAGGGGAAGTGGGCCTTGAGGACCAAGGGGACCCAATTTCTCTGCAATAGGCAAACTGGCCCTGGGGCCACTCCACCTGGACCCACACAAAGTAAAAGAGGCTTGGGGTAGGCAGCAAGGAGTGGGCTTGGAAAAGATACCACACACCAGGGTCCTCAGTGGTGGAATAGTCCTTGATGCACGGGCCGTGTCTACAGTGTGTGATAGCGGGGTAGGACCCCAAGCTGGGGCTGCAGGAGGATATGAGGGGATAGAGGTGAAGAGCTCCCTGCAGGTACTCCTCCCTGGCTTTCTCCCCCTGTTCTGGATTCTTCCCAGAAAGCAGGTCCCCACCCGCTGCCCCTTTCTCTCCTGAATTGGTTCTGGTTTGGGCAGCATCGGAATGCTTGGGACCCGATGCAGAGCCACTACACCTCCTGCAGGGTCTTAGGAGAATCCTGGTGGGGAGTCTCTTCCCGGGGACCCCACCTCCCATCAGGCGCACTGGGGAGGATTCAGATCACTCTGGGCTATACGCTCCCATTTCCCATCTGTGGTTCACATAGGGAGATGCTCATCTGGCCTCGGCTTTCCTGAATGCCAGCTCCCAGCACCTGCTCTTTGGAGTGAGCCAGGGTGAGGGCGTGAGAGGGAGCTCCAGTGGGGTCCCTGACGGGCCCTCCTCCCCTACTTAGAGAGGTCTCCGGGCTGTCCTCCCACAGCGCCCTGTCCTGGGGACTGGGGGACAGGACTGCCACCTGTGCTGTGTCCCCCTGTGCTGTGGGAGGGCCATGGTCCCAAGGACCACCTCTGAAAAGGTTTCCCTGAGGAAGCACCACTGGGTCCTTGCCAGGAACACATCCTGGCCCCACAGTGGGGTTAGCATCGAGGCCAGACTCCTGGCCTGTGAGATCCTGCATGACAGGCTCCGCCCAGCGCCCCACTTCATCTCCTGCTCTCCCCAAGCTGCTCTCTGAATTTCAGCTCTACTCATGTCCCTTCATCCAAACTGGACTCTGGCCAGTTCTTTGTGGCCACGGCTGCCTGTTGATCATGATTCTCTTCCAGAATAGATCATTCAGGTAATGATCTATTACACGTGCTTATTTTATTATCTGATTTTAAGATAAGGACGGGGACCACATCCGGCTTGTTCCCTGCCAGGAATCCCGTGCCCAGCACACAGTAGGCCCTCAGCTGACTGCACCTGTGTTGCCACTCACAGACCTTTTTGCTTTGGGTCTCCACCTACTGGGTCACCATGGGGTGCGGCCCATGCCTTGCACCCAGCTGTAGGCATCCACGACTGGCACCCCTGCCCCTGAGCTCTGGAGCTGAGTTGACAATGTAGAAACGGCGCCTGGGTGCAGACACTCCCGGAACGGGCATCTGCCCAGGCTCCTCCTTAAACACCAGTTGCCATCTCAAAAGCCTGCTTTCCATCCAATAAGACCATTGATGAGAATGTTGGTTGAAATCCTCAGATGTTTGGATGTGAGTTCAGGGGCAGGTTGGGCTGGGAGTGTTTCCTTAGAAGGCACGACTGTACCACCTCCAGCTCTGGAGCCTTTCAACGTGGTACGCGGTGCAGGAAAACAGAAATTTCCATCTTAGCACGCTTTTGAGGCATCAGAGCCATTGAGATCTCGTGTTCGGATATTCTTAAAGCATTAGTCCTTCACAACCCATTTTGAAAGGCCAGTTGGAGGAGGAAAACCATTAGTAGGTTTGGTACCTATTTATTTTTGGGTGGAAACAAAGGCCGCCAGCAGAGCTGCTGTTAAACGCGACATTCCCACAGCAGGGCTGGAACGTTAAAAGGGTGAGCGGCAGGATTTATTAACCTGGGCCTGATTCGAATGCCTGGCGGTATTCACCACCTTAGCCTTGCGGTGCTTGTGGACTTAGCACATCAGCACCCTTCCCTCCGTGCTGTGGACCTCGGGGGCCAGCACTTCCCTCCATGTGCAGCCAGCAGGTTGAGGGACCGTGATGTGTCATCACTCTGGGACTTGGGGAGAGAGCGTCACCTGAGCCACACTTTGGGACCCTGGAGAAAAGGGAGTTTATAGTAGGATTTGTAGACCCTTTTTCTTCATTGGCTTTCACTCCCCATCCCCGACTTGAATACAAGCTCCTCAAAGGCTGTGTTGTTTGAGGCTTTATCCCAAGTGCCTAACGGTGCTTGACACAAACCAGGTGCTCATTCACCATCTGTTGGATGCATGAAGGAAAAGTTGGATGGGTAGGTGGGTGGCTGGATTGATTGGGGGATGGAGTGAAGCATGGGTAGGTGAAGAAGGGGTGGATGGATGGATGGTTATATAGAAGGGATGAATGGATAGAAGGGATGGAGAGGGAGAGGAGGAAGGACGTGCTGTTGATATTTCAACTGGGTTGAAAAGTTGGGTTAGAGCACAGCTTCTTCTACCCAAAGTTATGATGACAGGAAGGAGACGAATGAGCTATGAAAAGTGAGAACAGTTAAAGCACCCGGCGAAGCACCTCCCCCCTCACATGTGTGCATACACTCGCACACACCACATACCACATATGCTTGTTCCTTGTCACGGAACAGAGTTATACACTCATGACCTTGTCTATATGCTGAGGACCTTGTATGTCCTCCTAAAACTATTATATATGATTTCATGTCAATTTTCTATTTTTAGCTTAACTTTGTATTGGGGGTGATGGTATCCATCCATCTACTGCTCCATTCACCCATCCATCCATTCACTAACGCACCCACCCACCTATACATCTATCCACCTAAACATCCACCCATCCACCTATCCACCCATCCACTCAATCACCTACTCTTATCCATCCATCCATTTAACCATCCTACATTTATCCATCTAGCCACCCACATCCAGATACTCATCCATCCATCCATCCACCCATCTAGCCTCATCCACCTGCTTACCCACATCTATTTATCCATCTTTCCATTTATCCATCCATCTGTCCATCTATCCATCTATTAATTTTACCACTTATCCAAACTTCATATTCACTTATTCACCCAAATTTCACAAGGACCCCACCAGATGCCCAGCTAACCACTTACTACAGATGTTAGACAAGTGAATTAACCTCTTGCAGCCTATTTCTCCATCTTTTAAGAGGGGACGATCCACAGTGACTGGAGAATGAGTCAACAGGAACTACTCTTCGCAGGTGTTAAGTGGACATTAGCACCATTGCCAGTCCTTGCTTTTACTGGAACGGGTAACAGGCTGCCTGTGTGAGCCAGCTGTTTCCAGCTGGCACCAGAGTGTGTGTTACTGGGCAGAGAAGTCAAAGTGAACACAGCTCCAATCTGGGGAGCTGTGTTTCTTGAGACATTTTGCAGATGGTCAGTTCCCTAACCCATCAATCCATGCCTGGAAAGGCTTTGCCAAAGAACAGGAGAAAATTAGCTCCTGTAGACCAGAGCGCACGCATGGTTCTAAGCACCAGCAGTGATGTGCAATCCCCCACAACAGCTAAAGCATCTTCTCATTCTATGTTAATTTGAACCTCCCCAAAGTCCCATTTTACAGATGAGAAAATGGAGGTTCCACAAAGAGTGATCTAGACAGAAATACAGAGCTGATCTCATATCCCAGCTCCTTGACTCTAGCACTGGGCTCCCTGTGGGCTCCCTGCTCCATGCAGTGACGAGCCCTGAGAGGGAAGGTGTCTTATCCTCACAATGTCCTGTTTTATGCACTGTGTCCCATAGCACCAGGAGCCAGCACCCCACCATGGCTCAGGGTTGGGAGTGCCAACCCCTCTCGGGAAAGGAAGCACAGGGGGCCATGCTGGGGCGCCTCCATCCTGCCAGCACAGTGAGGATGGTCTGAAGTTCCCTACCCCAAACTGTCAACATTTCCCTTGTGTTCCATCCAAGAACAGCCAGATGGAATTCCAACCACGTTGTTTTGGTATGAGAGCTAAATCACTGAATTCTCAATATCAGAAAATTGGTGGCTGGTTGTGGGGTGACGTGGATGAGTGAACTGAGCCATTTCCTAGCTATTCTGGGTAGGCAGGAACCTGCCAGACCTGGGGACCTACTAAAATTGGGCTGTCCCCAGGTTCCTGGCTCACTCGGGATGGGTGGGAGGACAGTGTTGCCCGCTTGGTGCTCTGGTGAGGAGGGTAGCACGCCCAACCCAAGAGCTCCCAAGATCTTGTCATTCGCAGACTGTTGTCTCTTCAGTGTTAAAGCTCAGACCCTACCTCACCCCCAGTACTGTCAGCATCGTCCCTCTCTCTGCCCTGGAGCCAGGAAGATGGGCATGAAGCCACAGCGTCCACCGCTCTCTGCGCTGTGGCCCCAGCATGGACTCTGGGCTCTGTCCTGCTTCTGATGCTCCAGAAATAGCACCCCACACTCCACAGCTGCCCGCCCCCATGGGGTCCTGAGAAGAGATCTGGGAATGGATGGTCATCAGGATGTCCCCTCCCACTGGCCACAGTGACACTAGCTGGGGCACCAGCATGAGCCAGGACGTTTGTGGACTGGACAAGTGAGAGGTACCAAGCACCAGCTTCGTGCAGTTGCTCCAACACTCCCTATGGAGACCCAAAGAAACCAACTGGAGTTGGGTTTCTGCCCATTTGCAAGCCTAAGACCACCCCTGGCTCCAAGAGGAAGAAGGTGGGGATGGGGAAAACACCAGGAACTCCTGAGTGATGGGTAACAGCTCTGTGTCTCCTTGCTCATACTTCCCACTGTCCGCTCCAGTCACACGGGACCCCTTGCCCCCACCCTGATGTCCAGCCAGCCCACCTCCTTCCCCACTTCGGAATCTTTGCTTCTCTATGGAAACCCCCACATGCCCTACGGAGGTTTAGAGGCTCTGTTGGGGGTGCCTGTGGCTCCGTGTCCTCAACTACACCAACCCTGGGAGCTCTCATCCCTCCTATCCTCACTTCTGGGTGGGGACATAGCATTTGCTTCCTCATGGTGAGCACCCAGCACACAGGAGACTGGTAATACATGACCTTGTGCAACCAATGAGAGAGCAGAGTCTGAATGTCCCCAAACATGGAAGGAGAGAGAGCGCCAGGTGAGGAGTGACCTGTGAAGTGCCAGGAGATTGATTCGTCAGCAGCCAAGATGCACCTGCTCCCCCAGGGTGGGTTCCCCTGGCCTGGCCCTACCTCCCCACCAGGTGACAAACATAAACCCAGGAGTCCCACTGCTCCTTGATCCCTACTCCTGACATCCTGGTGACCTGCCATTAGCTCCCCAGGTCAGGCAGCAGCAGGCCAGCCAGAGAACCACCCCGACTCTGAGCCTGGGCCTGGGCCTGGCAGTGCCCCCCTGACCCTGACTGTACCCCTGCCCTGCCCCCACTGTGAGCTGCAGCCCACCCTACTCCCTCTGGGTCATCACAGGCACAGGAAGGGATCAGCCATTGCACTGAGTTCTTACTGCGGAAACCAGTCCCTGCTCCTCTAGGAAAGCAAAGCTTTGGTTGGCATGTCCCCAGGAAGCAGGGAGAGGGCTTGCACAGGCGGGCAGAGACTCAAGCCAGAGTGCCCCACGGTGCCCCTTCACACCCACAACCTGAAAAGATGGGAGCTCTGTCCCCGGGAAGGGGTGTGCAGAGCCAGGTGGATTCCCACCACCCCAGAACCTCCCAGGACCCCCACCCGGAAGGGGGTGCGGTCTCTAATTTCTTAAGTTTGTGGCTCCATTCCAAAGGTTCCATTCTGTGAGCAAACCTGCTCCGGGATTTGAGGCCCTTGTCCCGGGCTGGCATTCCTCACCAGGGACTATTCAAGGGGCAGATTGGTCATACTGATGTCACCTTCCACCAGAGGGGCCATGGCACAGGCTTAAAGCTGGCCCACTGCCCCAACACCTGGAACCCCCTCAGATGTCTGAATCCCCCACGCGGGGGGCTGCTGGCCAATCTACCATCTTATCTACCAAACCCCCAGCACCTGCATCGCCTCAGCTTCCCGTGGCCAGGTTTAGGGAAATGAAGGTAACCTTCGTACAAGACATTGCCGAGCCCCCGCCAGGTTCTGCCCAACAGCTCAGGCTCAGGGGGACGCCGTCAGCCTGCCACGGGTTGCGTGAATCTCTCCTGCACCCAAAAGCACGGGTCTTCCCCATCAAGCTGAGCTAAATCCACCCAAGAGATGCACCCTTGATAAGAGGACGGCTAGAATGCTTTCTCGTGCTGGGGCCAGGGCAGCCTGCTGGGTCACTGGAGGGGTCCTGGCAAGACTCAGGCTTTCCTCTCTGCATTCAGCTGCTGGGCAGCAGGGCAGCGGGGCAGCGGTCCTGGGGTCCTTTGAGACCTGGACCAGCTACGCCAGTGGGCCACAAGGGGGTGCCATCGCAGGCAGGTGCTGCAAGTACCTGGGCTCTGACCTCTTCGGACCTTGCACCTCTTTGCCTGGCACTCGGGTCAGCTGGCGATGGCAGACCAGCTTCACGGAGGAGGCTGACCATGCCCACAGCACAGAGCCCAGCCAGGGAGGGAGCCAGGCAGGGACTTGGGCGGCTGGGGACCCCTGGTGCCCCCCAACCCCAGTCATCAAGTTGGCCACACTCATGTGCCCATCCTGTTCCTGGCTGGGGTTTCTGGGGCCTCAGCTCAGCACTTAGGTGAACAAGCTTTGCCTGACTGTGGTGCTAAGTGTCCAGCACTCCCTGCCAGGAGCGACAGGGAGAAGAGGGGTTGGGGTGGGTGTGTTGAGCCAGAGGACAAATCCTCCTTGTGTCAGGACGCTGAGTCTCCCTCTACTGCACCAACATGGCTCTGCTTCTCTTGCCTTCTTAGCTGGAGCTGTTGCCTGGACAGTGACACCTGACGCCCCACCATGGCCAAAGGGTCCTTCTCAGTGGTCCTGACAACCAAGGGCCGCTACTGGGAAGCCCACTGTGAGCCAGGCACAGCCTTAGAACCTGAGGTTGACGGTTATTGAATTCAACTCAATCCTCCTCCCAAACTATCCGCTCCATTCCACATAGGAGAAAACATGGCGCAGAATGGTCAGGTGTCTTGTGTAGCCACACTGCAGGTAGGAGTGGAGCTGAATACAACCTGGAGGTTTGGCATGGGGTCTACCTGGGTGCGGGGCTGTTGGGACAGCTATCTGCAGAGATAGCATCTGTAGGAGGAGGGGTGTGTGGGGGCAGGGCTGGGGCCTCCTAACCCTACCCCGGGTTCTGAGAAACCAAGGGAGGGCTCTCAGGGCACCCTGGGCCATACAGAGGCTGGCAGCCACTGTCATCCTTGCAAGGACCCCACACGTAGTGCCCAGCCAGGGTCCGTCTGCCTTGGGAAGGGGTTAAGCTCTGAGCTACAAAGACAAAGACAGCGTGGAAAGCTTTAGCCGCCTCCTTGAACCCATAGCAAGGCCCAGAGGCTATGCTGTGGGCCCTGTATCTGGTCTCTCCCACCCTCTGGGTTGGCTCATATGGTCAGTTCTATGGCTAGGCGTAGTTCGAAAGGCCAGACCATGGTCTCCCGGCCAAGAGGCATAGAGCCAGTGGTGACCATTCCCTCTCATCCCAGGAGTTGCCTGGTGTACCTGGTAGGTCCCTGTTAGGACTCTCCTGTCACAGAGTGGCTACTGTCACCAGCAAGGGAGCTGGATCCTGAGCAGATAGACCAGGAACAGGCAGGCTTGTTGGGGTGCGGTAGGGGAGGAAGGCTGGATGAGGCAGAGAAGGCATGGCTTCTATCAGGGGCACCGCTCGGCAAGGCGGGGTGGTGGCCAGGGAGGACCTAACAGCCCCACAGCTGAGGGCAATCCTGTGGTCCTGGGAAAACCTGGATGGTTGGTCACTCAGCCCACAACTCCAGGTGGCAAAGGCAACAGGCCTGGCCAAGCACCTGGTTTGGGATTGGACTTAGATCTGAGCTTCATCTAAGGGCCAGCATGGATTGAGCACTTACTGTGTGCAAGACACGAACACAAATTCACTGAGTGTTAAAAACAATCCCAGGGAGCCAGTCTTTTCATGATCCCCACTGTGTAGATGAGGCATGAAGTGTTAAGTAAACAGGCCCAGGGAGGAGTCCAGAATATGCACCGTGAAGTCCCGGTAGCAAGCGTTCAGGACAGGCCGCAGTGATGACCTCACACACCCGCACAGGACACTGGGGACAGCCAGGCAGGGCCCTGGCAAGGCGCCCCAGTGGCATGTCTCCCTTCACAAGCACTATCTTGTTTGCCGTGTCGAGGTCCCTGGCCACACTGCCTCCAGTATCTTATTAGATTTCACATTGGAGGAAGGGGACACACTCTTCTCAAAATTGTAGTCATAATTCTAGTGAACGGTGCAAAGTGGAATTTGCCGCCTCGGGGGAAGCCTTTAATTTAGTTTTAAACTGTTCTTAGCACCTGGGACTTCTCCCTTGAGGCGACTCAGAGTGAGAATGTAGACCAGAGCCAGAAACTGGATCTCACTGCTTGCAGCACGAGACTGGTGGGCAGTGGCTGGGGCCGAGGTGCTGATGTGGGCTCAGGGCGAGCTGGCCTGCAGAGCCTCAGCCCCGAGACCCCCACCCAGGGGCCAGGAGACCAGGTTCCCATAGGCATGTTCTCCCGATCCAGAAACCTGGTCCATGGCTGCTTATGCACACAGTGCTCCCCCCACCCCTAGGCTCCCTGCCTGCACCCCATTCTGAATGCACGGAACCTGCAGGACAGGGCTCCCAGGTAGCATGGCGCCTGCCTCCCCAGCCTTGCAGACCGTAGCCAGGGCCACATGGCAGGCTTGGTGCACCCAAGTGCCTTGGTGGAATGGAGAATGTGGTGACATGCTGGACCAAAGGGGACACCAGTACCTCACCAGAGCCCTGTGCCGGCCAGGAAAGCAGGCCATCCTGGGCCACCGTGGGCATGGACAGAGCTCAAGAGGACAAACAGCTGAGAACCCCACAGCACAGGCGCAGGAACCAGGAGGGAAGGTACCAGCAAGCAAGAGCCTGAGGACCAGGGCCTGGGCCCAGGTGGGAGGAGCACACGGTGTGGCTGGCAGGGCCAGATGCGTGGCTGCTTTGATTGCTCAAGCCACCCCAAGCCCAGCGCCCTGGGCCCCCCTCCTCGAAGTCCCATCCTCATGAGAACAATTCTGAAGGGGCATGTAGAGTGGGCCAGGTGGAACGTGTGACAAGCAGGGAGGGCCCAGAGCCCCACGTGTGAGCACGAATTCCAGATCAGGTGTGTCTGCATTAAGCGAGCAGGCTGCCGGCCTTGGCTCCCTCTCTGTGCACATTTCACTTTTAGAAGCCGGAATCCAATGCACAGGGAAAGAAAACGCGGCCCCCGACGCCCGCCCCAGCCCCAAGCCACCTCAGGAGGCTCAGCCCCGCCTCCTACACCTGCCCTGGGCAGTCATCATGATCACACGTTCGTGCAGGTGACCCAACATCCAGGCTGGAATGGAACAGGTGTTCTGGCCGACCCCAGGGCGTGCCCTGTGCCCCACACACCAGGAGCCATGGTGCAGGGAGGGCTTCCAGTCGGGGCCCCCCAGGCTCCTCACCTCCCCACCCCGGCCACTCCTTACCCGACGTGCCAGGGCTGCTGGGGCCTCTTGCCATCCTCGCCAGCACCGCCCAGCCTGTTGAGCGACGGGGACCGGCTGCGGGGCCCGGGGGTGTAGCTCCCGAGGGTCCTGGCGGCCCCGTCGGGCTTGCCCGGCACCTGCTGCAGCAGCTGGGGTGACAGACTACGGTGGGAGGTGGCGGAGCAGACGGCCCAGTCGGGCGCGCTGGCGTTGAGGTTGTTGTCACTGTTGGAGCGCAGCAGGACCCGGGGGGCGGCCAGCGTGTTGGGGGGCCGCCGCCGGCGGTTGGAGTACGCCGGAGCCTCTCGGAAGGGCACTGGGTCAGAGAGAACAGGAGAGGTGGGTGAGTGCACGCACGGCACGGTCGGTGCGGGGTGGAGGGGTGCGCGGAGCCCCCGCCGGCCCCGTGTGCAGAGCCCCCGCTGCGTGTGCAGAGCCTGCCCCGACACAGAAGCAGAGACGAGGTGGACACCGAGAATGTCTCCATTTCATGGAGGCTCAAGCTCACGCTTGAGATGGAAGGGGCCCGGGGTCCGACTTCCATCCGGGCCAGCACCCGCTCTCTCAGCACCGAGACACACGTGGGGGCCTCAGGACACAGTCAGGACACAGAATTCCTCCTCGCCATGACCTGAATGTGGCCCCTGGTGGGGGCTGATCTGGGTCTCCCTGAATTCATGTGTCAGAGCCTAACCCTTGATGCCTGAAATCGTATCTGGAGCTGGAGCTTTACAGAGGTGGCTAAGGTAACATGAGGTCACCGGGGTGGCCCTGATCCAGTGTGACCACGGTCTTTATGAAAAGAGAGGTCAGGACACAGACACACATGGAGGGATGACCCCGTGAAGACCCAGGGAGAGCACGGCCATCCACACACAAGCAGAGAGGCCTCAGGAGGACCCCACCTGCCTGCACCTGGACCTCGGGTATCATCCAGGACCCAGGGACAATGAGTCTCTGCCATGTGAGCCCCCATCTCTGGGGCCTTGCTGTGGCTGCCCCAGGACACGCACACGGCCCTCTGAGTACAGTTTAGAGATGGTCTGCTTCAGGACAAAGTATGCTTCTTTCCCCACCCATCAAACCAGGGCCCAGCTGCATGAAACAGGAAGTGGTGAGCACGCCTCATCTGTCATCCTACAAAGTTCTAGACCACAGGCAAGGCCCTTACCCTGCCAAGTTCTGTGTGCCCAGGGACTCAGAATGAGGACACTGCCCACAGGGACCGTGAGGGCAGGCATCCACACAGCACCCACTCTGGGTTGCTCCAAGGGCTGGAGCCAGAAATAGAAAGTGTCCTTTCTAAGAAGACCCATGTGAAGAAGAGTAGCCTTCCAGGCTGTCGGAGAAGACACTGCTGCCCCTAGAAGCAAGGGACGCGGGTTTCCTTCGAGCGCCTGACACCCAGGCAGCTTCCCGCTCACCATGGGATCTGCATGCTTTGGAATGAGGCTGAGCGAGCTCTCAGGTCCAAACTGCCTGAGGCCAGGGCTGCCACCGCACAGACCAGTGCTGTGGGGCAGCAGGAAGCAGGCGCCTTCCTGGGTGGGCTGGGCTGGAGTGAGAGTCTTAGTGCCTCGAAGGAAAAGAACGTCACAGTTAGTCCAAGACAGAGCCCTGGACGGTCCACTATCCCTCTGCCCAAGGTCAGAGGCTGTGGTGAATTATTACTTCATGAAACCTAAGGAGAGGTGTGCGCTTCACAGAGCCTGGGCCCAACATCAACCCCTGCTACCAGCCTATGACCATGACCATACTGGGCAGCAGAGTTCGCAAGGGACAGAGTAGCACAGGCAGAGATCCTGGGGACAGAGGTGGGCCAACAGGGAGCACTGGGGAAGGAGGGTGCAGGCGGAGATCCTGGGGACAGAGGTGGGCCAAAAGGGAGCACTGGGGAAGAGGTGGTGCAGGTGGAGATCCTGGGGACAGAAGTGTCCTGGCCTGGCTCACAGGGGACAGAGGTGGTCCTGGAAGAATGCCCAGGGGATAGTGGTGCTGGCAGGGCTCCTGGGGACGGAGGTGGTGCTGGCAGGGCCCCACTGAGACAGCTGTGACCCAGTGCACCCCTTCACCACCCGGCCAGCATGCAGGCGGTCCTGGGAAGGCAGAGATGGAGCCAAGCGGGAGAAGCCGTGCAGAAATGGCACGAAGCTCAGGACGCACACTGGGAATCCACATTCTGAACAGTTGGTGAGATTTTGGAACTGGCATGTAGGGAGGTCATATTTTTCAACACGCGCAGCCTGTGCCCATTCCGACCAGCTCCCTCTGTGACGCCTCCCTGTTGGGGCAGGATGCAGCCAGGGCTCTTCAGCTGGGGCTGGCATCCTATTTTGAATTCCTCAAAGGACATGGACTCACAAGCGCCAGCCCAGCTGGGAAAGAGGCGGGTGACGGGAAAGGCCAGAGGCGTCCTCCGTGGAGCCCTGGCTCTAGAGCTCCAGAGGCTGCCCTCTTAAGGGGCTCAGCCCACTGGGGAAGCAGCATGGCCTGGCCCCACCTGCTAGGAAAAAAAAAATCTCACTTTGGGGAACATCCCTGGGTTTGCATTTTGCTGGTCGTGAGGGAGAACCACATTAGTCACTTCCTCTGGGCAGACGGAGGCCAGAAAGACCCCGGGGAGGGCTGAGCACTCATCCTTCAGGGTTTAAAAAATGCACCTGCTGGGTGGGTGCTCTGGGGGCACCCGATACCTGCCTGATGACAGGGTAGGGGGGACTGAGAGACCTCACAGAGGGCAGACGGCCACACAGTCCAAGAGGGTGGATACCTTCCCTGCATAGAGACTGTCAGCCGGAGGACCAAATCACAGCAAGAAAGCCAACCCCTCCAGCAGACACATCAAGCACAATGGGTGATGGGGCCCTGGGCCTCGTGGGCCATCTTCACCGCCCCCCACCCCCCACATCCGAGGAGAGGTCAGGGCTCATGCTACGCACGGGGAGGGCACACCCCAGCTCCGTGGGGACACTCCCGGACAGGGAAACGCGTGCATTCTGTGACATGAACTCCTGCCGAGCCTCCAGCTTTCCCTGACAGTGCGGTTGGGTCTCCTTTTCTGACTGGAACAACTGTAAAGTACTCATGCCCTTAACAGAAATTGTGGGGGGTGGGGGGTGGGGAGTCCTGCCGATGCCTAAGACAGATGCAGAGGACAGAAAGGTCTGTGAAAGAACAGAACAGACACCGAACGATCCCCAACGAACCTTTCCCTGCTGTGTCCGGGTTACAGAAATTGAAATACCAGAACACGAATCTGGGTTAGTAATGCAAGAAAATGAGCATGGACAGAGGCTGATTTTTCACATAAATTCCCAAGACACAGGCTAAGGCCGGCTTTCCGAGTGGGGGCTTGGGCAGTGGCTGGAATGCAGAACTGCTGCCCTGGGAAGACAGAGGGACAGATGAGCCAGGGTGCTTCCAAATACACCCTGCCCTGGGGACCGGGGAGGGTACTGAGCCGGGATCACACGGGTAACGTTAGGGCGAGCATTCCAATGGCAATTATCTCGCTGAATTATCAAGACTTGCATTCAATTAGTTCTCCATGTAAGGTAATTGGACATTTTTTTCTGTGTTTGTTTTACGGCTTGGGGGGGCAAGTACCTTTCTAATTCCTCCAAAGTCACGTCCCCATAAACCCAATCATCTCACAAAGCGAGAGTTCTCTGTCTGACAAACGAACTGGAGCCATCCGTGGAAATGTTGATTTTTTTTTTTTTTTTTTTTTTGGTGAAAAGGGTAAAAATAACTCTTTTCCTGTCTGAAAATGATTAATATTCCACCCAACTGTTTCCTTCTTTCAGGCAATCTGCAAACTCGAAGTGGGTGGATATTTTCTTAGCTGTCTTACATGTATTTATTTATACATTTTTTTTTCCACAATAGAAATCACACAAGGTATGACAAAAACACATGCACTCTCAAAGTCTGCCACACTGCATCTGCATCCACTCCAGGAAGCTGCCGCCCGGGCATGGCCAGCGAGAGCCGAGGAGGGGCTGCCAGAGCGCCCGCCCTGCCCTGCCTGCGCGGCCAGCAGCGTGTCCTGACCTTCCCCGCTCCCGAGCAAGTGCTCCCCAGTCTCCAGGTAGCGGCCAGACGAGTCAAAACTTCCTTTATTCTCGATAGGACTTAGTTCCCCACATGTCCTCTGGCACAGTCACCATGGATGCACGTTCCGGGAATGCAATTGTGCAAGGGGCTGGGGACTTGGGAGGACCGTAGAATAAAAACGCACCTTGGAGTGGGTGAAAATCCCAGACCAACTACAACAAAGCCCGATCGTGCACCAGAAGTAATTATCCCCTTCCGTGATGAGAAGGGACAACCGGCAATTTTGGGAGGGACTGGAGTCCCCCCTCCGGCCCGCTCCCCCGGAGAATCAGTAAGAAACTGCTAATTCCCATGCACCGCGCTCCCGACAGCTCTTTCTTACCTTCCTTCTTGGTGAAGGCATTTAACAAAGACTTCATTTTCCCTCCGACTTTGGCAGCAGTCCGCTCATTATATAACCTTCTCGGATGGGAGGAAGGAGAGGAGGGCTGCCCGGCCCCTCGGCGCTGGAGCGGCTCGGACCCGGGGAGCGGCGGCGGGCGTCTGGGCACTGCGTGCTTCCGAGCATAGCTGGGCATGCCAGACCCAGCGTGCTGGTGACAAAGCCCACCCCATATTCTGTCTGTCAGCTGGGAACCAACCGTGCGTAGACTGGGGCTGCTCTCAAACCCTGCTGCCTCTGCCGGCGCCCGTCATGTGAGCAGTGCTACTCTGCTTTTGTGATCAGTGCATCTGGGAGGAGGGTGAGCACCAGTCAGGCATCCTCGAGCCGGCGGCCGGGGAACACCAGAGGCATCCGCGAGCCCGAGCCCCCACCATCCGAGCCAACTCGGGCTCGGTGTGCTCCGGGCCACTTCTGCTCAGACGTGCCGGGCGCTAAATATAACGCCCCGTGCTTTCCCGATTTTATTTTTAAAGAAAAAAAAAAATGCCAAGTTTTCTTTGACGCCGTTTGTTTGTCCGCTGGCGGATGCGGCGAGCAAGTCAAGATGAAACGCCCAGCTCCAGATAAGCCTCACACCAGACCCACATTAACTGGGCAGCCCTCGCCGGCATTGTGGAATTTCTGAGCGTGACCCAGATTTCCGTTGGAAGGAATCAGACACAAGTACCTATCCCTTCTCCGGCTCACCCCATCGTGGTAATTACCCTGGAGAAAACAGGATTTCCTCCCCCCCCCCTTTCTTTTTTAAAGAGAGAGCGCACAAACTGCCACCAAGCTCTGGCTCGCCCTGATTCCAGGCGGCTGATCAAAATGAGTGTCTTCGGAGCCCCGTTACACGTGTCCCGATCATGTCCACCCCGAGAGAAGTCTGGGAGACTCCCGGAAAGTCCTATCTGAGGAGCGCCCAGAGAAGGGGCCCCATGCTCGCGTGCTCCGCGGCAGGTGCGCGGGGCTGTTTCTAGACAAGGACAGAGGGCTTCCTGAAAATGAAATGGAGCATCCCGGGGAGCCGGTTCTGTCGCCCGATGCACCTGCTGCTCGGCTGTAATTAAGTGTGCGTGTTCTCCGTTGCCAAGAGAACTGCTTCCGAAATTAAAGAGAGAGAGAGAGAGAGAGAGAGAGAGAGATGAGACGGGATGAGGAAAAAGCAACGGGGAAACGTGTAAGTGGAATGTGGTCGACATACTTTGGGTCGACAAAAACAGCAGCTTTAGGAGTGGCAGGCATCTGCCTTGGAAGGACAGGCCGAGGGGTCGGAGGCCTGGCCCAGTGCCCTCTCTGTGCGGCGGGAAGGGACGGCCAGGGCAGGACCTAAAGTAGCTGCTCATTTAACCGTTGTCTCCCACTTAACGCCCACAGCACCCCGGATCACTCGGTTGCACCCAAACTCAGTCCTAGGTAACACCCTGACACCCCACGCTGGGTTGTAAATCCATATGACAGAACATAAGCCATTTCTGAGATGTGTCCTAGGAAATGCATCTGCCGCTGGCACTTTTTATCATCAGAGACCCCCAGTAACTTGCTCTCGTAATTCATGTCCTTCAGGGCAGAGGGGTTGCTGGCAGAGCTCAGTGTCCGTAGACACGTGGGGTAAGATGCATCTTCCTTGTGTGCAGAGTGTCACCAAGAAGGACACACACGGGGAGACCACTGCCGTGCCCCTGGGGCGGATGCGCCAGGGTCTGCAAGGTGGCCGTGTCTGATTCATGGGGCTGGGCTGGCTGCTGGCCAGGTGTGCGCCCTGGCCAGGCCGGGAGGCCACGGGGAAGGCACAGCAAGGGAGCCCCTCTGCAGAGGCTGGGCCCTGCCACGTGAGCCCTGAGAGCTCGCCAAAGCTCAGGGAACCCTCTGGGAGAGTGGGAGGCTCGGCGCTGCTCAACCCTCCTCCATCTGTCTCTGGTCGATACCCTCCCAGAAGCACGGAGCCGCATCCTGAGCCAAGTTCCCTCGCCAATCCTCACTGCCAGCAGCAGAGCGGAGGGGCATGTGTGCCAGGGCCGGTGGAGGTGGAACCTCGCCCAAGACCAGGGCTGCCTCTGGAGACCTCCTCTGCACCCCTGATGTTGACCTTGGGTGAAGGGTGTGGGGAAGACGTAGCTTCCTGGGGCGTGAGTGTGAAAACCCCACATCTCTTCTGCCTCGAGAAGGCAGGGAACAAGACAGAGCCCTTTCCCCGTGCTGGGGAGCAGAGCACGATCCCCAGATAACATGTGGCCAGACGGGGAAGCCCCAGTGGAGACTCCCTTAGTGCTTGCATATGGAACAACTGCTCCTCACAGACTCGGGGAACGGTACGGCCCTGGGGCCAGCATCGAGAAGGGAGCCCCGCTCAGACGAGGCCCAGAGGCCTACGACAGGGACACAGCGGGTCAGCGGGGACACGGGGACAGATGCGTTCTCCAGACCATTGCTACCCCTGTCCCACCTGGGCTGGTGAATTGCAGGCTCTGTGTGACCATGGAGGGACACAGCAGTGCACAGGACTGCCTCCTTCTCACACTGCACAGGGGGCCAGTCAGGGGAGCAAGACCAGACTTTAGACATAACAGGACCTGAGGAACTGCAGGAAACACCCCTTTGCCCCAGGATTCCTTTCTACATGCCTCCCATTCCTTTAATGCACTGCCAGGAATCTGAGTAAAACCCTCACAGAAACGAGAAGTGGTAGCTGTCAGACTCACATGCAGGCCTGCTGGGTAGGCTTAGCTCTGCCCGACGGAAATCCTGCTTCCTGACCCCACCTACCCGGACTCTGTGAGGCCTCCTCAGCCCTGCAGGCATGCTCTCCTTGAATACTTCCAGCGATGGGAAGCTCACTACCTGTATGCAGTGGTTCTCACTCTCAGACACAGGCTGCAGCAACCCCACCATGGCGGCGAATGCCAGCGCTAGGCCCACATGAATGAGTCTCCTTTCCCTTCACACAGGAACAGGCTCGTCCCTGCCACATACTCCCTAGGAGGAAAAGCCATGCCACTAAAGACACAGATGTTGCCCCGACAAACACAGGGCCATGTGCATCCTTAGTGGCAATTTTCATTCTACGCTCTGGGCCATGCTTTTCCGTGCAAACCATTACTGGAGATTGACAAGCTGAGGCCACTGGATCCTTGACCCATCTTGTATTTGTATGAACACGCGTACCTAAAACCCGCCTGCCTGCAGGAATCGCGTGTAGTGGTCGTGCTTTGGGTCTGGACCCTCGCACTGTGACCCGGGGCAGTGTGAGAAGAGAGAGCACGGCCCCGCACGTCGCCTGCGTGGAGCACTCCTGCTGCCAGCCACATGCCTGTCCACATCAACGCTCCCTCCAGGAGTGACAGACGTCCCACCTTCCATGCCCAAACCACGAGGCCTCAACACCCAGCGCCGGCCCCAGCTGCTCTGGAAAGGTGGCGCAGCAGAGGTGGAGGGAGGCACACGCATTCTGTGTCTGCTGCAGGAATCCGCTAAGACTGTCTCCACCTCCCAACAAGCAGGTGGAGGGCATGTGAGCTGCAGGTCCAAGATTAAAAACTGAAAGGAAGATGGAGGATGGGATTTGAACCCTTATTTCTCCCTGAGGCTTCCAGAGATCCTGTGATGGGTCTCAGACACCTGGGACCTCTTTGTGGGGTCTGCCATCTTCCAGACAGCCTGGTCAGCCAGGCTTCCAGACACCAGCTGGTTGAGAAGTTTCCCCAGATGAGATGGGTGACGTCCCCAGGGCTCAGACGCCCCTGCTCCATGGCCTCAGCTGTACAGATGCCCCAAGATGGCTGAGCTTTCCCTCTGTGTATTCACAGACCCCTTGTTTCTGTACAGGGTCCCCCACGGAGGAGTGGAAGGACCACTAGAGCCTGTGCCCGACACATAACCTGCTCACTGAGCACAGGTGAGGCTTGGCTTCAGATGGACTTCATTCTAGATGCTCTGGAGGAGGCAGACACGGGAGAGCATGAGCTTCTGGGCAGGTGGCAGGGAGAGGGATGCTTCGTGGTGACTCCATCCACCTGCTTGCCCACCCACCCCAAACGGCAAGTGAGCGTCTTTTGAGTTGGGTGTGTTAGATCTCCATGGAAGGATGAAAAAGCATAAGAACATCATATGGAGGCCCTTGAACCATACAGATTCCTGGAGGAAGAGGGTCACCCCAAAATGAACCCCAAACTGTCTGCCTCCTAGCCAGGTCCGTCGGCCATCCTCCTGTCCCACCCAGCCCAACTCCAATCTACTAGCTCCTTGGTAAGAAGTACAAAATAATAAATACGTAAATAAATGATACCCCCCCCCAGCCAGTCCCCTCCAGACCCCAGACCCCTAGCCCCATGGGCCCTGCCTGGCTTCAGCCTCAGTACCCCCACAAACCCGCCTCGAGCTCTGATCCACCCTCCCAAACCCTCCTGCTCAAAGCCCTTTATTTGCCATGTCTTTTGACAACTGCCTGACAACAGGCTGAAAATAATTTCATTTCTTGTATAAAAAAAGGCTCTTCGCACATCAGAACATTTCAAGGCGCTCTGAAGTCCTGGCGGGGAGGACGCGCCAGGTGTGATAAACACGCCTCTCATGAAGAGGCTGGTGCGCCGGTGGGTCTTGGGAGCAGTGCCCGTCCGGCGCCCACAATAAGCCTGCCTCCCCTTGCCATGGTCCCACGCCGGGAGCAGGGAAGAGCCAGACATGGGGCCCTAGCCATCTGATGTAGGGGCTTAGCTCTGCATCTTAGCCCCTCGGCGGCTGTGGGTTGCCCGGGCACCCCTGGCCTCAGTTCCCCCATCGGTAGGTGGGAGTAACGCAACTTGTTCCCAGTGTTGGCTGTGATCAGCTGAGCTCACATCTGAAATGCACGGGCTGGGGGTGGTGCGGTTTGATCATCCAGGGGCGAGGCCCAGCCTGACCACTTCCCACCTTCCACGCGCCCGGGAAGGTCACCTCTCACGCGTCCAATGGGGTGTGCGTGATGCCACCTCCCAGGGAGGTCATGAGGATCAAGCCATGTGGTATCTGTAACAGGGCCTGGACTTAAGGACCATCTGCAGTCACTAAATAAATGCATTTGACTTCGAAACTCCGCCTGCAGATAGGAAGGCCCTCTCCCCACCCCCACCCTCCCCGAGTTGGTAATGGGCCCTGATCCAGCTGTGGACAGACCCCTCCTTGGGGCACTCCCTGGTTTCCAGGGACCTCAAGCTCTCCGAATGCAGGCTCGATGTGCAGCTCCCCCATCACCCTGCAAACCGGAGGTGCTCCCTGAAGCTCCGGATGTGAATGAACAGATGCATGAATGAACCCACTGAGAGAGGTGGTGACTCCCAGCTTCTATTTTGTTCTGAGTGTCCTGAGGCGCGTTTACCAGGCTGGTCTCCTGGGTTGTGCCAAAGCCTCCTGGGGCCTGAAGCCATCTCTCCTCTGTGTCCCGTCCTGCCACCTGCTGCCTGCCCCTGCCCCCGGAGGCTGAGCTGCCCTGCCACAGCGCCTGGGCGCCAGAGGAGGCCTGCATTCGCCTGCACCCCAAGGGACAGGTCCACCGGGCATTGGTCAGGCCGGTGTGTCCTCAGTGTCCTCGCTGTGTCTGCACGTCCCTGCTCTGAGTCCTGCCTGCCTGGTGGGTTGTGGAGACCCCTGGCTCATTCCTTCAGCTTTCCCTGCTGCCGGGGCCAGGGTACCCAGATGCACACATAGTGCTCTGGTTCAGGAGGACAGAGCCGGTGGGTGTGGATGAGCATCCTGTCGGGGAGATGCTGGCTCCCCAGAGCAGCCAGGGGCAGCTGGACACCAGGCTGGCCTTCTGGGTGTGCTGTGACCATCCTTCCCTGTATCAACAAGTCGGATTGGTCCCTTACTTGCCACCGAGACCCTGGCCGATGGAGCCTGCGAGGCTGGGGCCTGGGAGTGAGGTCTCTAAGACCCTCAAATTCCAGAGGGTGGGCGTTTCCCTTTCCTTTTCAAGTGGCCTGGCCTCACCTCTTATTTGGGGGGGCGGGGAGGAGGGAGAGGAGGCTGGTGTGGAGACGGGGCTGGGTAAACGGAGGGAGGAACGAAGTCTATTTCTCCTTAACAGAAACTCACGGAAGTGACTCTTACCTCTCTCCTTGGAGAGGGGGCCCATGGGGGGCTGAGATGGAAAAAACAGAAGCGCAGAGAATCTCGGGGGCCCACCAGCCACCCTCGCCATCTTACAGAAGCTAAAACCAAATGCCGACAGTGAGAGCGTGCGGCCGAGCCAGGAGCTGGGAGGCGGCGGGTCCGGGCAGGTGTGGGCTGGACCCGGATCTTCCTGCCCACCCCCACCTCATCCCCAACAGCAGACCCTGCTTCCTTCCCGAGTAGCTTTAGATAACTGCAACCTTTCTCCATCTCACAATAATTGTTAAATGAATCATACTTTTATAAATAACGCAAGATATAAAAAGGCATCTCGGCAATAATGCGGGGTTATCTTTGAACAAAGATGTAGGTGTCTGCAGTGTTTGTAGCATTCCCGGCAGCCGGGGCCATTGAGGGAAGCTGAGCTCCTGGAGGATCCATTGAGCCCCGTGCATAATCCGGGCAAAGGGCTCCCGATGCGGGGTCTACTCCCGGGGCCGGGTCAGGCTCAGGGCTGGTGGTGGCTGGGGTCAGGTGCTCAGCAGGTGCTACTCGGGGTCTGGACACAGTGACCCGAGTGACTCGGGCTAAGGTTCAGGGGGCAGGAGAAGGGCTTGGCAGTGCTGAATTGGGGCTGACCACAGCGGGGGGACAGTCCCTCTGCCTCGGGCAAGGGTCACCCATCCAAACGGTGCCCTCCTACCCTTCTGTCTATGCAGCTTGGCCTCCACCATGTGCCCAACAAGCTGCTCTGACCGGGAGGTGTAGGGACAAGGGCAGTGCTATGGATCAAGGGAAGCGCCAGCCACCTCTTAGGCAGCCCACTTGACAGTGGAACAGCTGAGGACCCTGGCTTCTCACAGGGGAAACTGAGGCTCAGAGCCCTGAGACAAGCCACCTTTGCCCACTCAGCCCTGTCTGTCCAGCAGAATCACCCTCAGCCCCCACGGCAGGTCACACAACCACCTTTCTCCTCCGCAGGGCTGCGAAAGACTTGGGTACATCTCTGAGACCTTGTGGCAGATCCGGGGAGGCTGCAATGGACCAGATGTATGAGCGTGCGAGCGGAGTGCAGGAACCCGGTATCCTCACCCCATCTCTGAAGACCCTGGCATAGTAGCTGCCGTGCCCCCGTCCCTCAGACGCAGCCCTGATCCCCATGAAGGACAATAAACTACCACCACCCCCCGATTGGCAGGACGTCCAAAGGCTCTAGTGAAAGTCTCAAAGTCTGCAGGGAAGATGCCAATCGCCATCAGAGCCAATTAGAAAGGCCACTGTCGCCGCTGTCATGAGGCTGGGCCACCCCCTTTCTGCAGGAGTTGACTCTGACCGGCTCATTTTTCCTAGCCTGTTACCAAATGATGGAATCTGAGGTGAGCCCTGGGTCAGCCTCTGACTCAAGGTGGGATTGTTTCCCATCTTTAAAATGGGGAGACTAGCCCCCACCTTGCTGGGCTCGTGAGGTATCTGAGAGCGCCCCACAGATGTGGGCTGCCTGCCAACTTCCCTCCACTACAGAAGGGTGGAGGAGGGACTCCCCAAGACTCAGGTAGGAGCTCTGCTTGATATCCTGCTGTAGAGTGAGGTGCCCAGGGTTCCAGAGGCTGTAGGCAAGCCCTGGGTGGCAGCAGGCGGCCCGTTCACAGATGGCCTGCTTGCCCAAAGGGGGCCCACAGGAAGCCTGGGTCTTAGTCCTTAGGGGAAGTGGTGGGGAACACAGCTGCCTCCTGAGGTACCACGAGGAGCGGCAGAGCTTAGGTCTAGGGTATCAGGACTGTGTCCTGTGTCTGCCCCCTACCACCTATGACCTCAGGCACATTGCCTTGCCTCTCTGGGCCCGAGCACCCACCCCGAAGGGAGCTAGAGCTGAGGAGCCCAGTGTTCACAGGTGTGCAGAGCAAAGTCCTTTCCGTGGAGGATCCAGTGGGTTCGAATCACAGGAGAGCCCAGGGACCTGACACTTCTACTGTGCTCCTGGCTTTCCCATGAGTCACTGGGGCAGGTACTGTCTGCAGGGTCCCTGCCTCCATCCCACCTGGCTGATCTGTACATTGGGGACTGGACTGCAGATGCCAGGTCCACACAGAGAGAGCCACTGCAGACACAGATCGCCCATGGGTCTTGGAACATGCTGGAGAGCTGGCCGCACACAGCAGTGCCCCCCAACACAGAGGGATCTGTTTAAAGGCAGCTCCTGAGATGGTCAGAGAGTGGCCAGAGTGACCACATGCCATGGACGGAGCATCTGTGTCCCCACCAAATCCCTAGGTTAAAGCCCTAACCCCAGGGGGGAGGCATTGGGAGGTGGGCCTTTCGGCCATGGGGGTGGAGCCCTCATGCTGGGATCAGTGCCCCTACAGGAAGAGCCACGGGGAGAGGATTTCTCCCTGCCACGAGAGGACACTGCGAGAAAGGGGCCATCCACAAACCAGGATAAGTCCCTACCAGGAACTGAATTGGCCAGGACCGTGACCTCCAGAAATGTGAAAATAAATGCCTGGTGGTTAAGCCACCAGCCTGTGGCGCCGTGTTAGAGCAGCCCAAACTGATAAGACATCACACAGGCAGGTCATGTCACTCTGCCCTGCGGGCCCCCAGGGGACCTGAGGACATCACAGATGCTGCCCCTGCCCCTCCCTGCTGCCCTCACCTGCACAGGACCCTGACAGTCCCTCCTGACACCCTGAACAAACCTTGCTGGGCCTCCACTGGATGGGGTCACTCACCCTTCCACGCTGGCTCCGTCCACCCCCCACCCCTCACTCTCCAGGTCACCTCATGAGAGGTGTGCCTCAGCCATCCTTCTTCTCATTCTCTGCCTTAGCCCCTCTGTATATTCCCTTCGTTGCATTGATCAAAACTTGAAATAACATTATTTATGAGTTTGCTTGAGTTGTCTTTTTCCCTCCAGTAAAATGTTGGCAGGAGCTGCATCTGTCATATCTGCCCTTCATCACCGGCACCAAGCTCAGACCCTTGCAAGTATGTTTGTTCCCTATCTTCATTCAACAGAGCAATAAAGAAACGGAGGCTAACTTCCCACCTCCCTCCCTCCCGGAGGGACTTGGTGGCTGAGTCATTCACTCGGCCACACTGCATGAAAGGTCTGCTTCTGGAACTCTTCCTACTGCCGACACCCTCTCTGCACAACTGGACCTTTCTAGAAGGCATATGACAGGAAAGGGGATTCACCTTTCTATCTTCAGCTCCAGCCCAAGACCTAGCACAGAGTGGGGGCTCATAAATACAGGTGCTAGCTATGGTAGGTCCCTGACTGGCCATTTCAATGCCCGGGTTGTCTGTGGGTCTGCTTCTGCTAACTGCGGTTTTCCCTGATTGCACATCACATTCTCCTGCTTCTTTGCATGTCTAGTAATCTTTGATTCTGTGTCAGCCATTGTCCTTGAAATGTTATAGAGGTTCCGGATTCTGTTACTTTTCTCTGAAGAGTGCTGAATTTTTCTAGCGGGGAATAAAATTACCGGCGGGACACTCAATTCTATGACAATGTGGCTTTAGATTTTTGGGGGGGCAATCCGTTGGTTTGGTCCTGGGATAAGACTCTGACATCACAAGCCCTTCTGGGTTTCTGGCAAAAAAAAAAAAAAAAAAAAACCAGAGTATTTGCCAAGCTCTGCGAATGAGGCAGGGCTCATTTGACAGGCTCAACCCTCAGCTGTCTGAGATTTAAGCTGCTGTGTTTCACTAGGACCCTTGGACTCTCATCCCGCACATGCTGGTTCAGAAATCAGTGCAGGACTTGAGGTGAGTTTATATGCAGATTTTAGGCTCTTTCCTTTCTAGGATTTCTCCCCTCTATTTCCAGCTGCTCAGGCATCCCTAACCACTGAACCATCTCTAACCACTGAAATCTCCACTCCGTGAAACTCACTTTCTGTCAGGTGGATACCTCATTAATATGCACCTCATCCGGCAGACAAGGGCCCCAAGTTCTGTCTGCCTTTGGTTTCCCGCTAAAGCCTACAAACAGTAGTTTCTGTTTTGTTTCATCCAGAGTCTGCCACTGTTATCAGCAGGAGAGTATACCTGACATTGTTGGAAGGCAGAAGTCACAGGCCCATAAGCATATATTAAGCAAAGAAGTGTTCCCCTCAATTGCACTCCTGCGTGTGCACACACAGTATCTAGCAGTGAGCACCCAATCTCCATGTCTGGAGGCAGGAGGTGTGCCCAGTGGGGAGATGGTGCACGTGTCAAAGCAGAGAGAAGCCCAGAGTGAGGAGGCCTGGAGGTCGTGGCCATGGACCATATCAGCAGAGAGACCTGGGGCTGGTGTCCCTACAGCCCGACTGGGAGGCATCGTAGCCCCCAAGATGGTTTACTTCAGCACAACAATCTGACTTTTGCAAATTTTGAGCACCTCCAGCTGGCTGGAGGGACGGGCAGCTGCAAAAGCAGGTCCCCACCTTTTAGGTCAAGATGTTACCTGGTCGGCACCTGTACAGGTGCCAGGACTCCCTGGAAAGTAAAGTGCTAGTAACAATGCTGAGTGAGCGGTGGGTCGGTCCCCACCTGGTTCATCGCCTTGTTAGCAGATCCTGCTGCAGGTTTGTATTTTAGGAACTAATTAAGCCTTGGTGACCGATTTAACCTCCAAATGAATGCCTTCCAGGGCTGAGCTGGCAGCCGAGTTCCTATTAGGCACCATCATCAGGAAATCTCCAAATCCAGGAACGACCCCCAAAGGGCAGGAGCAGACCTTGGGCGGGCTGGCAAGTGGGCAAGTAGCCACAGAATACAGGGTGGGGAGGGCACAGATTCCCAGTGGCTTCCCGATACAAGCAATCAGGGATAGACACAGTGAGGGGCTCTGAGGACAAAGGCGGTGTGGTTGTTCCTCTGATGTGAACCCCAGGCCGTCACCATGGCCTCCAGTTGCTGAAATGCCCACCCACCACTGGGCCTCTTACACACATTTCTTTCTCTCTACATACAGCCCAGTGAGGTGGGTGCATTCACACTCACCTTACAGACTTGAAGGCTGAGAGTCAGAGAGATCCCAGAG
The DNA here is from genome assembly GCF_011100685.1 of Canis lupus familiaris. NCBI lineage: Eukaryota > Metazoa > Chordata > Mammalia > Carnivora > Canidae > Canis > Canis lupus. Next base: position 48,074,475 of record NC_049239.1, on the reverse strand, counting down.
CTCGCTCCCCTAGGCCTGTCACTCCAGGGCAGTGCTGGCCTCACCATCATGTCACCTCAGCATCACAGCCAGCCAGAGGTCCAGAGGTGCCCCAACCCATGGGCAGAGGGCAGGTGGCTCACCTGGGAGCCCAGCACATGGCCCGGGGAGGGGGAGCGCAAGGGATGCTGAATGAACAGGCTGACACATCTGTCTGTGAGCCCCTGCCTCTCTGGACCATGGTTTCCCTATATGTGAAGTAGGGATCCAAGTAGAAAGCCCTTGAATGCTTCTGCTGGTGAAAAATCCTTGGACCTAGTCCAATCTGAGGACCATCCTTCTCTGAGAGGAGCAAAGGGTCCCCAGGGCTGACTGTCAGGTCTCAGGGGCACTGACATCCCCTGCCATACATGGTCTCTCCCTCCATGCTTCCTGCAGACAAGAGGCCCAGGAGGGCAACCCCTCCTGTGGCTGGATGGCCCACCAGGGCTCCTGGACCCTCAGCCATTAGGGCCGTCTCCTCAGGCAGAGGGGACGGAGCTAAGGATGGGAAGCTACCCAGGCAGGCGAGGGCAGGGCCACAGGGTCTCCCCAGGGTCTCCCCCGGCCCCCCAGACACTGGAGCACTTCTGAGACTCAGGTCAGCCCAGTCCAGGCAGAGGGACTAGCGCGTGTTTCACTGGGGCCTCGCAAACTCCCTGGCTCACTCTGCTCTTGCTCGGGGATGCAGAAAAGACATGGGATCTAGGAATTAAACATGAAATGACCGCAACAGCCAGCAACACGGCAGGTAACGTCCACCTCTCTCCTCCGCAGCACAGTGGGCACCAACTCCTTCCCTTGTGAGGCTTGGGAGCACCGTGGGGCACAGAGCAGATCAGGGACTTGCCTGTGGTCACTCACCAGCCAGAGCAGGGCTGGCTCGGGAGCCACGGGGTCTGCCCTTGTGCCATCACCGACCAGTGCTGATGCCACACCCCGGGCCCTGCAAGAAGTGCTGGGGACTCCAGCCCTGCCCCTTGGTGCCTGCCTGGCCCCCTCTCCTCCCTCTTCCTGCGGACGCGGGGTCTGTGTGGCCCAGGGCGGTCTGTGTCACCTCCCCCCTTCCTCCTCGGTAGTGTCCAGCCCATGCATGGTGCAGCTTCTTGCACACCTTTCCATGCCTCATCCTGACCAAGCCATGTGGGGTGAGGCCTCGGGTACTGTCACGGTCCGAGCCTGCGCCATCACCAACCATTCGTCACCCCCAGAGGTGATGGCCACCCACTCTCATGAGGGGCCTTGTGCGTTTCCCGTGTCCTCCCTGGCACGGCACTGTCCCTGCACCATGCCACATGGTCTGCACATCTCCCCCATGACGCAGGAGCCCCTGGGGGACAGGGGGACCCCATTTGGCTCTCTGCCCTCTGCTCTGCAGCCCACTAGCACGGACACCACAGGTGGACAAGCAGTGATGCGCATGTCACTCTGGGTGACTCATACGCACGGCCCTGGCCCATCTCCGACAGCAACGTATATCCAGAAAAAACTTGGAACTCTCTCTCTCTCTTGTTCCTTTTTAACAACATTGGAAGACAGTCTTGCCCTCACTTGAGTTGGGGCCAAAACACAAGCTGGAAAGAGAAAGCCATTCTAGGGGCAAAAGCATAGTCCTGCATGGGGGCAGCCTGTGCTGTCCACTAGACCTTTCAGGGACACCGTGAGTGAGCCCGAGGTGGCCAAAATACAAGCCACGGAGCCCCGAGGTCACACTGGTTACCACAAGGGCCCTACAACCTGTCAGGCATGGGTTAGTCTGTGCCAAGGTTTGGATGTGCAACCTCGGACAGGCTGCACGACCTCTCTGGGCCTGTTAGTGAGGCTCCTGTGGTGCCCTTTGCACATGGCCCTTTCAGGGGCCTCTTCAGGGGGAGAGAAGAGGGCAGGGAGGGAGAGGGTCTGCGGCCCTGCCCCAGCAAGCACCTGCCTGCAGCCAGTGCGAGCCCAGGGCACCTCTGACACTCTGCTGAGCACAGTCCAAGATTCAAAGGCACACAGGCCTCTGTTCCATAGAACCTGTAGAACCTGGCTCCTCTAGGGGCTAAGGGCTCATTTCACACTCATGGAAGAAGTGCGTCCTGTCTGAAAGTGAAGGAGAGCTGCTGTGAGACTCACGGGGAGAGCAAGCAGGGCCCCGCTGCCCAGCTGACCCCAGAGGCCCCGGGTCCCTCCTCACGGCCCTCGCCCGAGGCTTTTCCTTCGCACCCTGGCCTGGGAACCATCCCTAGCCAGGATCGGGGCACTAGACAAGATGGGATGAGGGCCCATGGCTAATTAGCAGCAGGTCCAGGAGTCATGTTTTCGAGAAAGGTGGCGCCACAGGGAATGATTTCCAAATGCACACCAGCAGGGCGCTTCTCCCCTCAATGGGACATCTTCAGAGGAGTCCCTGGCCTGGGGCATGTGCGCACAAGTGAGGTCACCAGGTGAAGGGTCAGAGTACTCTGAGTCAGACTTACACCCAAAACCCCAGGACCAGATCTGGGAGCGGGGTCCTGTTTGTCTGCATCTGGGATGGTGAGAGGTGGCGAGACCCCCAGTGTCAAAAGGGAACAGTCACCATGCATGGAATCACACAGTCCCTCTGTGTCCCTCTGACCGAGCAATTTACACAAAGGCTGAGGAGAAGCCACAGAGGTGGGTGGAGGGGCAGGTGTAGCTCTGGAAGCTTCCGGCCCACCAGCGCAACCCCCCTCTGCTGTGCAGGCTCAGAGGGGCTGGCCAGGCTGGCAAACTGTCCCTGATGTCATATATGACTCAGAGGGTCAGCTCTTGCATCTGCACAGATGGGTGTGGTTGGCACAGGTGCTCGGGACCTCCGACCCTGTGTGCTTCCTCCTCCAGGACTGGGAGACGGCGGGTTTCTGCTGTGTGAGCCCCTGTCGGTGCTGTTTGTTACAGCAGCCGGGGCAGGCACACACGACCTCCACAAATCCTCATGGGGCCTGTGAGTCCATGCTTCTGGCGCAGAACTTCCCCAGCCACCCTGGTGGGTGCCTACGGACTTTACAAATTTCCCAGGCGCTGCACTCGAGTCTACAGGCTCTCCCTCCTCCTTGGATGAATGGCTGGTCTACCGTCATCATGCCCACAACTGGGAGAACCCTCCCTCAAAGACCCCTGAGCCTTCTCGGGGAGGGGCAGTGATGCAATGCACCTGAAGTCAGCCCAGGGAGCAGCACCGAGCCAGCAGCACCCACTACTGACCCTAACTCATGTCTCTGCACAGAGAGAATCTTCTAGCACCTTGGTCCCAATCACTGGAGGTGCCTGCATGGCACTGATTCAACTCATGAATACTCAGTTTAAAAAAACCCAGCCATGTCCTATTTCCTAACTGGGTCAGCAGAGCACTCCCTTGAATAAAAGTTGAGCTGTTTGGAGTTACCACCACGCTGCTCAGTTCATCCTGGAGACGGTCACACGGTTTTCCATCTGGGCAAGAAAAGTGGCTTTTCCTGAACACTCAGCCAAGCCCCCGCAGCCGACCTTCCCAACAGGGAGACCGTTTCAGGGGGCCACACACACGTCCCCACCTGGGCCCACAGTCCCAAGTCACAGGGATCGGGACACCCTCGGGAATCGGCACCAGGCTTGTGCCCTTGCACTGTGCTTTTCCAGGCGTTTACACCACTGTCCCAGCTTTCTGAGCGCTCCTGCTCCGTGTTGGGGCGCTGGCAGAGCCAGCGTGCAGTTTGCGGGCACACGTTTCATAAGTCACGTGTCATAAGTCGCCGCCGCCAACATCTTTGCACACGTGGTGCCTTTCTTCTCGCTGATCGCTCCCTCGGCCTCTACTCCCGGGACCTGCCAGGTGGGAAGTTCTGAACATTTTTGGGGCTCATTTTAGAAATTGCTTTCCCCGAAGAGTTCTACCCATTTCTACGACCCGGCGATTGCAACCGAATTTTTTTCTTAAGAGAAAAAAATCCTATTCTGGAGTGAGAAACAAAGACAATGTGTTTCAACCAGGGAAAAATACGTGCAGAATAGCGAGGATATCTGCTTGTGCACCGAATGGATTATTCAGGGGGATAGAATTCCACTTAAGACCCATCAAAACCAGAATGGCTCCTTGCAGAGGCAGCGAGCATACGGCAGCAACATCAGCCCCTTCCAGGCCTCCAAGCCGGTAGGGGATCGTTCTCGTGTCCCGCTGCGGGAGCCTCGGAGCGAGGCCACAGGCCACAGGCAGGTTTATCATCCCCAGGCACCAAGGTGGGACTGTGGGGGGGGGAACCCATGAAACGTGATCCCCATGAGAAACGGGATGAATGTGACAGAGAGAGAAGGGCTCATTTCCATGAAATGAGGAATCGGACTAGGGCCTCAGTGAATAGGCACCTGCTATAATGACAGAGAGACAACACACGTCCCACTGGTTTGCAGTTGAAGGTGGACACCGTGCGAGGTGAGACAAACCTGCCAGAGTTTGTCTCAGGCTCCTTGCAGTCAGACAGCAGGCAGCGCGCAGTAGGGCAGGAAAGGGGACATGTGGATGGTCCTCGTCTCCTTGGGAAAGTGTGTGGCCAAAGGCAGCCCCAGTGAGTCAGGAGGCTCATCTGTGGTGACAGCGAGATGACCGCTGGCCAGCACTGACCGGCTGGGGAGGAGGCCCGTGCCCTGCCTCAGCAAGCCTGCAAGAGTGGTGGTGAGTCTGACCACCGCACGGCCCAACAAGGCATAGAACCCCCATCCCACGAGACCACGGAGGGGACTTCAGCTCAGAGAGATTCAGTAACCCACCCAAGGGCACACAGCTCGGATGCAGGCCAAGGCCCCGGAGTCTGTGTTCTAATTTAAACCAGCACTCTGCTGTCCCTGGAGGACCTGCCTCCAGTTGGTGCCACGAGGACTGAACAGGGTAATCCAAACGTGGAGCAGGCTTTGGCACATGGGACATGCTCAGTGTGCACGATGTCATTTGGGGATTTATCTGTGTTCACACAAGAACACCCTGCCATCCGGCCAGCTCTCCCTTCTCTGCTCTGACAAGAGAGGACAAGATAGCTGTACCCTTCATTTCCTAGATGAGGGGTGCAGGTCCATGCAGGGGGAAGGGCCCCCACCAGCGCAGGGTCCAGGAAGGGTCTTAGGGAGACTGAGGCACAGGCTTTTGCCCTGCCAAGTCGGGGCACCCTATGGGAGGCCGTCCCTCCTGCTGACTTGGTGGCAATGTGCACACCTGTGTTGGCACCATTCTGATGATGACGGGGTTCCCCAAATGCAGCATTATCATTTGGGGCAAGAAAGCAATGCCAAGAAGTATAGCGAGTGCCCAGCCCAGAAGCTGCTGTCAGTGTTAAAAATGGGGAGGGGGGAGGGCATGCTTGGCTTCCAGATCATTTACCATGGGGAGGGGATCACCCCCTGCCCCAACAAAGTGCCTTGGAAAGAGGAACTGCCCCAGAGCCTGCTCAGGCGTCTCTGAGCACTTAGCATCAGCCCCCAGCAGGCGTCGGTCTGGCCCCCAAGCCCCGAGTCCCAGTTCATCCGTTGCAGCCACAGGTTCATAGATGGAGCCTCGAGGCCACAGAAACACATCGCAGCCTTCAGAGGGATGGACTGACTTGGCTCTGCCTGTGGGGGAGCCCCCACCCCCAAACCCCGAGAGCCACGCCAGGGCCCACCAGGAGGGGTAAGGGAAGTGGGACTTGGGGGCTGTGCCCAAGGGCACCTGGGGACCCCAGGGCAGTGAGGCTGAGCAGCCTAGGGGACCCAGCCAGCGTGGGGTATATGTTCTCTGCAGGGAGCTGGGAGGCCTGCACGCATGGGGTGGGGGCAGCTATTCGTCCACTGTCAGCTGTTGGGAAGGGCGTGAGGCCCCCTGCTCTTCGCCTTACAGCCCACGGACCAGAAGGAGGGTGCCTCTCCCAGGACGCAGTTCCTTCCCGAGGCTCAAGCTACAGCAGTATTATTCCTACTTCCCAAAAAAGAAGCCAGAACCCTGGATTTCTACATGAAATCTCCTGATTTTAAATGCCGACTAGTTGCTATTTTATCAAAATGTGTCTTACAGGATGGGTGAGAGCATCTGCCCGTGAGCCGCCTGGATTTGAGGGCTGGGGGTGGGAAAGAGCGGCTCCTTCTCTGAGCACCCCTGCAGGGGAGAGTGGGCACCGGCCACCCACCCCGGCCCCCGCCAGGCCCAGCAGTCCTCTGGCGGCCCTGGGCTCACTCAGTGTGGCTTTCCCAAACTGTTCCATGGGACCCTGGAGGCAGATGGGAGTACAGTCGAGTTTGGGAAACCTCAGATCATACACAGTTAGGGGGCTCCTTTATTGCAGGATGTACCAGGGCCACTAATGTTCTAAAGTGCATCCTGAGGGCCCAAGAAGGGAATAAAGCATGTAGCATTTCCAATAGGATTGGCCCCCAGAGCAACCACGGAACCCACTAGAACCTAGCACCTGTGTGTGCCCAGCGTCCAAAGGCTGAGGGAAGCAATGCGGGCATGCATGCCATTGTGACGGTACCTCGGGTCGGAGCCCGTGTTCAGAATCAGCTCCAGTCTGGTGCCCCCAGTGGGAGCCTGACCCCAGCATGGTTCGGGCTGCCAGGGATGCACACTGTGACTCTGGGAGAGCAGCCAGGTGCAGCGACCCAGGGCACACAGACACTCAGGCCCTCCGACCCGTAGACCCGGTGCAGGGCTCAGTGTGTGTGTGGGGGGGTTAATGCCACGTCTTGAGGGCCTGAGCTGCATGCACAGGGCGGCTGCGGCAGGTGGTGGTGCCCAGAGCCCACTGGCACCCCTCTGGAGCCGTCTGCACAGGCCTGTGAGGTCATTCCCCATCCCGCCCCCAGGGCCAGAGCTGGAGGCAGGCCCTCCAGGGAGGGAAGGGGCTGGGCTGGGTGAACTGCAGCGTCCGTGGGAGATGACCCTGGGTGAGCAGCAGCCCCTGGGCTCAGGATCGTCCTCTGTCCAGTGAGACCCACACCCACCGCACGAGGCTGCAGCGCTGACACAGCTGTCAGCTATCCCAGGCTGTTCCACGAGCATCTGGCGGAGAAGGAGACTCAGCGAACAACACACGGGCAGAGATGTCACGTCACACTCACCCTGACACTTATCAAGTCTTCCTGCCTAGTGATGGGGTAAATGTTCCCCTATATCATCTTCTTTTTTAAAGAACTATTTTTAATTATAGTAAAATACACATAACATAAAATTTGCTGTTTTAGCTCTAAGTACAGCTCAGGGGCATTACATACATTCACACTGTTGTGCAGCCATTCCCACCATCCGTCTCCAGAACAGTCCACTCTCTGTCCCCAGGAGACACTGCCCCCATCCCTCCCCCGGCCTTGTGACCACCATCCACTCTCTGTCCCCAGGAGACATGGACCCCGTCCCTCCCCTGGCCCTGTGACCACTGTCCACTCTCTGTCCCCAGGAGACACTGATCCTAGCCCTGTGACCACCGTCCAGTCTGTCCCCAGGAGACACTGACCCTATCCCTCCCCCAGCCCTGTGACCATCATCCACTCTGTCCCCAAGAGACACTGACCCTGTCCCTCCCCCGGTCCTGTAACCACTGTCCATTCTTTGTGCCCAGGAGACACTGACCCTATCCCTCCCCCCACCCTGTGACCACCGTCTGCTCACTGCCCCCAGGAGACACTGATCCTGGCCCTGTGATCACCGTCCACTCTCTGTCTCCAGGAGACACTGATCCCATCCATCCCCCAGCCCTGTGACCACTGTCCACTCTGTCCCCAGGAAATATTGACCCTGTCCCTCCTCAGCCCCGGTACCCACCACCCTACTCCCTTGTCTCCATGAATCTGACGACTTCAAGGACCTCATGAGTAGAATCATATGGTCTCTGTCTTTAGTGTTTGCATTGTTCACTCAGCACCATGTCCCTAACCCCGCGCATGCTGTAGCAGGTGTCAGAATGTCCTCCCTTATCTCTTGGAGTACTCAGGACAGCATCAGGAGATTGACACTCAGATGGCCAGACAGACTCAGAGAAGTCAAGCAAGGCACCGAAGGTCACACACCTCCACCTGGACTTGGCCCTAGAGAGGTCTGCTTCCAAAGCCCCCAGCCCAGCATGCTGCAGCCCCAGGGACCAAGGAGGAGAAGGCAGGAGGTGAGGGTAGTGGTTGAGGTCCTTTCTGGATCAGTGATCTCTGAGTTTCTGGGGTGACCACGGCAGAAGACCACACACTGGGCCTCTCTAAACAGCAGAGATGCATTCTCCCACAGGGTGGAGGCCAGAAGGGCCTCGGCATTGGCAGGACTGTGCTCTCTCCAGGGCCTGAGTGTCCCTGGGCTGTGGCGGGTCCCTCTAGTGTCTGCCCTGCCTGCCCTCCTAGTATCTGTGGGTCTCTCTGCCTGCAGCTCCCACCCCCCATTTCCATGCAGACACCAGCCACTGGACTTAGAGCCCATCCTAATCCAGTATGACCTAATTTTAACTGAACTAATTAAATCTGCAAAGTCCTTATTTCCAAATAAGGTCATGTTTGGAGGTTCTGGATGGACGTGAATTTGGGGGGTGGGTAGGTGGGTGGGGACATTATTCAACCCAGAGATATCTCCCAGGAGGCAGACATCTCAACGTTAACAGCAGTTACCTCAGGGGGATTGGGGGGATGGGGTCTGGGCAATTTTCATACACGTGCACATTTCTCAGTTGCTTTTGTATAATTTCTGTGAAGATCAATTATTACCTCTCTGTTAAGAAAAATCAAATAAACAATAAATGAATAATATATTCTTGATAGAAAGCAAAATTATATAAAGTCCCAAAGGCCCTTCTGACCACCGTCAAGAATGTTGACATAAACCCCAGTGAGTCTACCTGGGAGAAGGTGACCAGCCGTGGTTTGAGAATGCTTGATGTCTTTTTACCGTGGCCACCACGGCTACCCAGATCACCCTACCTTGGCAAGCATAAAATAAGATCAATACAGAGGACTGTGGTGGCTCTCAGGGGCCCAAATCCAGCCTTACACCCCAAGTGTGCACACTTCTGGCTGGAGGAAGGGAGGGAGAGAGGCACAGACTCCAAGGTCACGGTTCGGGCATGGGTGAGGCAGGGCCCCTGCTGGGAAAGGAGCTGTGCAAGTGCACTGGACGGATCGACTCACACCCCAGATGGTTAAGCCACAGGCTGGTAACCACAGAAAGGTCAGGCTGAGACAGCTCTCATGCTCCCGAGTAGGGAGCCCAGGGGAACCCCCTCGGCCGAGAGCAGCCACGCAGGCAGCAAAACTGCCTCATGGGGGGCCCATTTTGGAAGGGGCCAGCAGCTCAGGCCACTCAGTTTTGGTTTTGTAGAACCGAGTCCTAGATGTTCTAATTATCTGGGCCTGGGCCTGACATACCAGAAATCTGGGTGTTCTTGGTGACCCGTTACAGAGAAAGAATGGCCATCTGGTTGGACACCAGCAGGCATCCCTGTGGCCCCGGCCGTCTGCACAGCAGACTTGACCGCTTGCCACCAACTCCAGCATGAGGGATAATTAAAAGCTGCTTGCCCTGCTCAGTCCTCCTCCCTGATCCAAACTGGGTGCACCTGGACAGCTCACAGGAAACAGGCAGGCAGTGGGAGCCCATGGGACCAGGCCTCAGTGTTTGAGCAGGGGCACCAGGTCTCTGGATGCTGCAGGTGTGGGAGCTGGGACAACTAAGGGGTTCTGAGTAAGTCCCCCATGGCTGCAGCCTAACCTGGTCACAGAGGATTGCAGGGCCCTCCCCTCTGGCCCCTGTGTCCCTTGCTCAGCTCTTATCCTCTCCATAATCTGAACCACCTCTGGACACCTCTTCCTTTAGCCAGCCTCTCCTCCTCTCATCCAACCAAGGTCAGACAGATTCCCTGGAAACCAAGGCTCCCAAGAGGGCATCTGTTGGAAATCTTCTGTGACTCCCTCTGCCTGGAGGGACTCCAAGGCCCTGCAAGCCTGGCCCTGCCCACCTGCCAACTGTGCCACCCCCATGCCCAGCAGTCCTATCCTGTCCCCAGACCAGCCAGGACCAACAGACCCACCACCCAGGGCCTGCCCCTGACTCCTCCAGCTGCAGACAATCCCAGACTCCCGTGAGTGATGATGGCAAGAGAATGGTACTATGCACTTAGCACTGTGGTGGGTCAGATGCATTTCTAATTACCAGGCTTGTACTGACACTCATGAGGACCTATGAGATTGAGGATGTACCTTACCACTCCACGAGGCAGTCCAGGTAGATGGTACCTAACTATGTCCCCACAGGCCCTCCCTCTATGTACACAGGCTCAGCGGGCTTTTTGGTCGGCAGCCCTGAGAGGCCCAGGATGGGACTGCATTGGGTGCATCCTTGTGGCTCTGGCAGTGGGCACAGTGCCTGGCCCTCAGAACACACAGCCTGTGGAACTGACCAATAAAACCCAAGTGCCCTCATCCTGTGGGCTTCTCTTTCTGTCTTTCATGTCCACACTGATTTACTGGCGCAATGAACAGAACATTCTGATCACCAGGAATATTTCAGTCATTAAAATGTTCTGGGAAATCATCTACTTGACATCTCATCTGTGGATCAAATCAAAGACTGGCCAGAAGATGTGAGAGGGCTCAGCTTATGCAGAAAGCAGCGACTGTGGTTAAGGAGCTGTCGTCCCTGACCAGCCAGAGAACCCAGGAGCTTATCATCTTACTCCCTTGAGCATGGACACAGTGGTAACGAAAGGAAGAGTGAAGGAATCTCCAGGTTCAAATCCTCAGCCCTCAATTTCATAGGAGACAGTAGGGGAAGAATAATAGCAGGAAGTCTTCCTTCTGTGTACATGGCACATCCTCAGCATTGAGCACAGAGCCTGGCATGTGGTAAGCCTGCAATGAGTATGGAACGAATGCGTGGGTAGATGGATGTGTGGATGAGAGGAAAAATGAAGGAAAGAAGGAAAGGAAGATTGGGGGGATGAATGGATGGAAGGATGGATGGGTAGATGATACCTGGATGACGGATGGATGGATGGATGGATGGACGGATGAAAAGACAAATGGATGATGGATGAGTCGATAGATGGATGGATAGACAGGTAAACAGGTGTGTGGGTAGATGGATAGATGGATTATGGATAGATGATAGATGGATCGATGATGGACAGGTGAATGGATAAGTGATGGATGGATGGATAGATGGATGAGTGGATGAATTATAGATAGATATATGATTGGCCAGCTGGTTGGCTGGATAATGGATAAATGGATAAATGGATGATGGATGGATGGTAGATGGGTGGTATGAATGGTATGAATGGATGGGTGGTATGAATGGATGGGTGGTTGGGTAGATGGATGGATAATGGATGGATGACTGGTAGATAGATGGATGGGTAGATGAGTGAGTGGGCCAAAAATGGGTGGGTGTGTATATGAGAGGATAGAGGGATGAAATGGATAGACGGATGGGCAGGTGGATAGACGAGTACTTGAAAATGGCAGTGTTATTTATGTCAGGCTCTATGTTAATTTCTTTAAGAGAGGCTGCCAATAGGTGGCCTGAGGCCAAATCAAACAGCATTTTTTAATTAGTCACCAACATATACAAGTTTAAATATTTCATATACAAAGCCTGTACCTTTAGCCACACTTGCACAACTAGAGAACATGATGGCACCCTGCCCACATTCGTGCATGGCAAGTGCCAGCTACAGCTGAGCCCAGTTACCCTCCAAAAAGAGTGAGCTCTCCAGGTCCTCATGGCTCCCCTGAAATTTGTAGGGTGGAAGGAAGTATTCCTTTTTTCCATGTCTCTCTCAAAAGAGTAAAGATATAGAGTAGGTGTGTTTTAAAAGACAATACCACCCTCTGTGTGGCTGGCTTCACCCATATCCCTGCCTCTGCAGGGTGTGTCCGTGACCTTTCTTGATGTTTTATTTCTTTTAAAGCAATCTTACAAGGAGGTATCTGATTCCCATGCAGTTATATCGCAGAGCTTCAAAGAGTTTACAAAATCCCACCCGATAAGCCATGGGGGCACTGGGATCCAAACACTTACAACGTGTCTCTCTGTGCGCAGAGCCCCTGGCCCCAGCATTACTGGGACTTCCAGACACCCCCTGCTTCACTAGTGGTTGACTCATCACTCCTGTGACCCCCTCTGGCATCCCCAGCACACCAGTCCATGCCTTGGAGCCCGTGCTCGGTGCTCAGACTCCCAAGGAGCAGGACAGGGAGATAGGTGAGTCCCAGAGGCGTGGGACCTGCTGGAGGAACCCTAAGAGCCCAGGGCACACAATGGCCTCAGCACATGGCAGGAGTGAGGAATCTGAATCCTCGTGCTTCCCCAAAAAGATGCCAGGACATAGTTTCACAGCATGCTCAGAGGTCCTGTTACAATTCTGCTAAAGGTGGGGCAAGGGGTGCACCAGCAGGTGTCAGTGACTCGGCACTTCCATGGACCAGGCACCGTGTAACACGCATCAATCAGCTCATAGAGCCACCCAGGGAGCCCTGTCTGACCCAACCCACCTGCTGCGGGGCTTCACTGCGGGCCCCAGCGGCCCCATCTTGGAATCTCTGCTCTGCAGCTTGAGTTCTCAGGGCTCGTGGCAAGTCGCAAGGCACCATGCGGAGACGGAATTATTCAAATCATAGCACACCCGTGACCTGTGCTTCTCAGCTTTCCTCCCAGCCCAAATGTGCTGGGAGCTAAAATTAGGGTAAGGCTTGTACCCAGGCTGTGCTCTGTCAAGAAAGAGTGGAGTTCTGCTCAGAAGCCACCCCAGAGCATCTGCTTCCCATCCTCTGCTCATAATGCATTTTAAATGGAACCATCAAAATTCACTGCCACATTCATGTAAAATAACGGCAGCAATGGCCACTACATTTGCATATGCTGTATAGTTGGGCTGCTTCTTCATTTAGTCCTTAACACAACCACGTCTGGTAGGCAGGGCAGCCAATATTGGACCTAAAACCATACACGTGACCATGGCTTTCCTCAGTGATCACTGGCCACCCAGCTGGTCTAGCCTGAAACCCAGGCATCACCCTGCATGCCCCATTCCAAACAGCAAGGTGGATTCCCAGCCAGGCTATGGCTCTCCATCTCCATGCTCACTGCTGTGTCTTTCTGGGCACTTCCCTGTGCTTCCATGCTTCCCTCATCTTCATAAAGGCAACTGTCCACACAGCAGTGAATGAGCTCTTCTTATAAATACAAATCACAGTGGCTCCTACTAAAACCCATCAAAGGTTTTTTAACCATGTTCAGAACAAAATCCAGACTGCTGATTTTGGATCATGAGGCCCTGGGGACCCAGCTCCTGTGTTCAGCATAACATTCCCACCACTTCCTTGGGACTATGCACTCATCCTGCTCACACTACCATCTAGGGAGCCCAGGATATTCCAAACAAGCTTTGCCCCACCACAGGGTGTTGGCAGACCTTCTTTTCAGTAATAAGCCACCTGCACACCTCTGCACAACTGAGCCTTCCATCACACACATTTAAGCCCAAATGCCACTCTCAATAAAGCTTTCCTTGAGAATTCTTTTTTTACTGGGGGGCAATCCATCTCCCCCTGTGATTTCAGTTGTCCTTTCCCCCACTGTAGCATCAATGCCAAGCAACAGGGTCAGGAAAATCTTAGTATATACTCCTGTGGATGGATGGATGGATAGATGGATGGATGGATGGAAGAAAGGATGAGTCAATGGATGAGTAGAGGATGGGAAATGCATTGGTGGATGGATGGATTGATACGTGGAGGATAGAAAAATGGATGAAGATGGATAAGAGGGTAGGTGGTTGAGTGGATAAATGGATGGATGGATGAAGGGATGAATGAGTAAATGGGTGGATGGATAAGAAGGTAGATGATTGAGTGGATGGATGTGTGAATGGATGGATGGATATGCAGGTGGGTGGATAAGAGGGTGGGTGCATTAGTGAATGGATGGATGGGTGAATGGAGCAGTAGATGGATAGATACCATTATCCCCAACACAAAGTTAAGCTAAAAATAGAAAATTGACATGAAATCATATATTACAGTTTTAGGAGGACATACAAGGTCCTCAGCATATAGACAAGATCGTGAGTGTATAACTCTGTTCCGTGACAAGGAACAAGCATATGTGGTATGTGGTGTGTGCGAGTGTATGCACACATGTGAGGGGGGAGGTGCTTCGCCGGGTGCTTTAACTGTTCTCACTTTTCATAGCTCATTCGTCTCCTTCCTGTCATCATAACTTTGGGTAGAAGAAGCTGTGCTCTAACCCAACTTTTCAACCCAGTTGAAATATCAACAGCACGTCCTTCCTCCTCTCCCTCTCCATCCCTTCTATCCATTCATCCCTTCTATATAACCATCCATCCATCCACCCCTTCTTCACCCACCCATGCTTCACTCCATCCCCCAATCAACCCAGCCACCCACCTACCCATCCAACTTTTCCTTCATGCATCCAACAGATGGTGAATGAGCACCTGGTTTGTGTCAAGCACCGTTAGGCACTTGGGATAAAGCCTCAAACAACACAGCCTTCGAGGAGCTTGTATTCAAGTCGGGGATGGGGAGTGAAAGCCAATGAAGAAAAAAGGTCTGTGAATCCTACTATAAACTCCTTTTTCTTCAGGAGCCCAAAGTGTGGCTCAGGTGATGCTCTCTCCCCCAAGTCCCAGGGTGATGACACATCATGGTTCCTTCAACCTGCTGGCTGCACATGGGAGGGAAGTGCTGGCCCCCGAGGTCCACAGCACGGAGGGGAAGGCGCTGATGTGCTAAGTCCACAAGCACCGCAAGGCTAAGGTGGTGAATACCGCCAGGCATTCGAATCAGGCCCAGGTTAATAAATCCTGCCGCTCACCCTTTTAACGTTCCAGCCCTGCTGTGGGAATGTCGCGTTTAACAGCAGCTCTGCTGGCGGCCTTTGTTTCCACCCAAAAATAAATAGGTACCAAACCAACTAATGGTTTTCCTCCTCCAACTGGCCTTTCAAAATGGGTTGTGAAGGACTAATGCTTTAAGAATATCTGAACACGAGATCTCAATGGCTCTGATGCCTCAAAAGCGTGCTAAGATGGAAATTTCTGTTTTCCTGCACCACGTACCACGTTGAAAACAGGCTCCGGAGCTGGAGGTGGTACAGTCGTGCCTTCTAAGGAAACACTCCCAGCCCAACCTGCCCCTGAACTCACGTCCAAACATCTGAGGATTTCAACCAACATTCTCATCAATGGTCTTATTGGATGGAAAGCAGGCTTTTGAGATGACGACTGGTGTATAAGGAGCCTGGGCAGATGCCTGTTCTGGGAGCATCTGTACTGAGGCGCTGTTTCTATATTGTCAGCTCAACTCCAGAGCTTGGGGGCAGGGGTGTCAGTCGTGGATGCCTACACGTGGGTGCAAAGGCAGCAGCCACCATTGGAGCCGCACCCCATGGTGACCCAGTAGGTGGAGACCCGAAGCAAAAAGGTCTGTGAGTGGCAACACAGGTGCAGTCAGCTGAGGGCCTACTGTGTGCTGGGCACGGGATTCCTGGCAGGGAACAAGCCGGATGTAGTCCCTGTCCTTATCTTAGAATCAGATAATAAAATAAGCACGTGTAATAGATCATTACATGAATGATCTAATCTGGAGGAGAATCCTGATCAACAGGCAGCCGTGGCCACAAAGAACTGGCCAGAGTCCAGTTTGGATGAAGGGACATGGGTAGAGCTGAAATTCAGAGAGCAGCTTGGGGAGAGCAGGAGATGAAGTGGGGTGCTGGGTGGAGCCTCTCATGCAGGGTCTCATAGGCCAGGAGTCTGGCCTCGATGCTAACCCCACTGTGGGGCCAGGATATGTTCCAGGCATGAATAGGATAGGTAATAGGGGCAATAGGATTGATATTTGGGGTCTTTTGAAAGACCCGCTTCCATCTAGCTGCTGGGGTAGAAACGGAATTGTAGATGGAAGAAGCAGAAGCAAAGACGCCCACTGGGAGGCTACTGTACTAGTCCATGAACACGATGATGGAATGTGAGCCTGAGTGGAGACAGTGGAAATGGAGAGAAGTGGGGTAGAGATATCAGTTGGATTTTGGAAACTAGAGATTGGACATGACTGGCTGATGGCTTGGAAATGGGGTATCAGAATAGGAACAATTGCAGTTGACACTTGGTGTTTCTGGTTGGGACCCTGGGTAGATCATGGAAAAGGATAGAAATCCTGTGCTTGGGAAGTTGGGGGCTCTGGTATTAGACACACAGCATAAGAAGAGGCCTGTGGGACCCCCTGGGAGTGGCGGCTAGGCAGCTGGATGCAGAGGCTAGGGTCTAATGAATCAGAGGTAAGAATGTGGAGGTGAGCACACACAGCCTCACAGTCCAAGAGTAACAGGGCCAGCGGCCAGTCCCAGGTGTGGTACTCAGGTGAGAAACGGGAACATGGAACCGACTCTGCTGAGACCCCACCTATAGGACCCCAGATGCAGCAGGAGATGAGCCACCAGCCTGTGATCATGACGGGTGAGCAGAGGCTGCTCTGCAGGACTCACAGAGGTCGGGGACACATGTACAATGGACAGAGGCACTCGAGTGGGGCTTTTTCATCCCAGAACCCTGAATGCTATCACACCCCAGTGATAAATCTGACAAGAGCACACAAGGTAGATGTGAAAGGCAACACTTTTTACCCCAAAGCAAAAAGATCTTTTGGGGACATGCAGTAGTGATGAGGCCTTGGGTCAGGAGGGGATGGCCTGTGGTCAGCCGATGCCCTTCCTGGTCACTGTCTCAGCTGGCCCAGGCCCTGACTCCGCTGATGCCACTCACCCAGGTACCCCACACACAGTGTGGCCTCAGCCTGACCAATCAAGTGCCAGGAGGTCCTGCACCAGCCATGAGCATCCTCTACCTGGTCCCCTCAGATACCAGTGAACTCCCACCCCCACCAACATACGAGCTATAAAAGCATGTACTCTTGGGGGGTTTCCTTTTCTCTGAGGCTCAGCCACCTGCTCCTAGAACCACAGCTTCCTTTTCGGGATCCCAACAAGTCTTGAGTTTGACTGAAGCTGGTGTAAACACGTGGTGGCCTCCAGACACCAGCCTGCTCCGTCTCTGGCACTTCGGGCAGGAGACACAGGGAAAAGGCACCAAACACCCCATTTTAGCTTCTCAGTACCAACCATCAGGAGTTCTGTGGATCAAACTATGCTTCCCCAAATTTAAATGTTGGAGTCCTAACCCCCAGCACCTCAGGATGTGACCTTATCTGTAAATAGGGTCCCGTAGGGAGGCTATCAAGTTAAAATGCAGTCACAAAGGCGGGCCTTAGTCCAGCATGGCTGGTGCCCTTGCAAAGAAAGGAGACCTGGACATGGACAGATATACAGACAGAATGTCATGTGAACATGAGGACAGCCGTTGTAAGCCAAGGTAAAAAGTAAGCCAAGGACCAGCCTGGAAGAGGCCCTTCCCCACCAGCCTCAGAAGGACACATGCTGCCAACACCTGCATCATGGACTTCCAGCTTTCAAGACTGATGGACACTCAGTTTCTGCTGTTTAAAGACCTCGGTCTGCGGTACTTTGCTAGGGCAGCCCTAACAACTAACATAAGGAACCACAGGGAAGAGGTGCAGCCGCCTCCCTGCAACCTCAGCGCCCCATCCTGACACCCTGGCAAGGGTAAGATTATGCCCAGACATCACACTGTCCTCGAGCTTGCATCACAGAGATGGCTGAGGGAACAGGTGCTTCCAAATGGCCCACCCCGTGGGGAGAGCAAAACCCAGCTCTGTTGCTGTGGCAACCCCGCTGGGACTCCTGCCATTTGCACAATGGAACTGGGGGTGTGGGGTGTGGACAAAGAAAATGGGGAGGAAGATGAGGAAGATAGGCGCGTTGGGGCAAAAACCAAAAAAAGCAAAAAAGAAGGTTAAATAAAAACCCGGCTTCAGATTGTCTTGTGCCCATGCATGTCTGCAGAGCTCCGTGGACAGCCGCTGTGTGCTCAGCAACGTCCACAGTGAAGTGATGGTGGCTCAGGCCCTGGTCCCTCACGTCAGATGGGCCAGCTGAGGCCCCGACGAGACAGGTGTCCTGGGCAAGGTAGCCCGGTGACCTGGAGAAATCTCAGCATAAAGCCAGCTGCTCAGGAGAGGGCCTTAGTCCCTGCAATGAACTGAGTGTGCCCCCCTGAGTTCTTAGCTTGAAGCCCCAACCCCATTATGATGGTATTCAGAGGTGGGGTTTCTGGACGCGATTAGGTTGGGAGGGTAGAGCCCTAATGAATGGGCATAGCGCCCTTATAAAGAGGCCGGCTAGCCAGCTCACTTCCCTCCCGCCACGGGAGGCACTAGAAGTGGGCTCTGGGCACGTCAGGAAGCTGGCTGGACCATGCCCACACTCTGAGCCCGGACCCCCAGCCTCCAGAGCTAGAGAAGTACATTTCTGTTATTTATGAGCCACCTCGTCCGTGGTACTTTGTCATGGCAGCCGTTAAGACAACCTTCCTTTGAGGCCCCTGGAGGGCATTCGAGAGGTCCCTGAGAGGCTGGGGAGGGCTGGGGGAGTCAGACCACAGCCCCACCAAGGGCACCCCAACAGATGGAATTTCTAACCCCAGGTCTGGCTCACGGGCACACGGAGAAACAATGATACGGGAACGATGGTGCAGAACTGGACATCTAAATTTAGCCTGACAAAGAGTCTCCCGCGTGTGAACATAGAATGTCCCTATTCTGAAGGGACACAGAGAAAGGACCACAGGCCTGCATGACTAATTTATCTGCAAGTACGTGAACTCAGGCAGTGAGTGATGAACTCAGGCACAGTTAAGTAGACTCAGGCAGCAGGTAAATGAACACAGGCGGCGGGTGAGTGAACTTGGGCAGTGGGTTAAGTGAACATAGGTAGCGGGTAAGTGAACTCGGGCAGGGAGTAATGAACTCAGCAGGTAAGTGAACTCAAGCAGCAGGTAATGTGAGCTCGGGCAGCAGCTAAATGGGCTCGGCAGCACGTAAGTGAACTCAGGCCGCTGGTAAGTGAATTCGGGCAGGGGGTAATGAACACAGGCAGCAGGTAAGTGGGCTCGGTTGCGGGAAAGTGAACTTGGGCGCCGGGTAAATGAATTCGAGCAGTGGGTAAGTGGGCTTGGGCGGCGGGTAAGTGGGCTTGGGGAGCAGGTAACTGAACTCGGGCAGCTGGCAGGTGAACTCGAGCAGCAGGTAGGTGAACTCGAGCAGCGGGTAAGTGGGCTTGGGCAGTGGGTAAATGAGCTCGGGCAGTCCTCCCTGAGAAAGCACAAAAGTTGTCAGCAGGACACCTGCATCGAGCCCAGCATGATGAGAAGTGGCTTCCTCACCCCAACAACCCTGCAGAGTTTGGATTTTCAACATTTAGAGAGACGTAGCACCTGGCCACCCAGCAAAGATGAGGCCTTCAGTGCGATCCCCACCTTTTCCTAAAGTCTGACATTTCTACCCCAACCTGCTTTCCCTGTCCATACATTCTCTATGATAATGTGATAACATCTCAGTTCACTCATCTGCAGACTTTCTGCTTTTTATTTTAAATTTCAATGAAAATAAATTTTCTTATTGAAATAATTCAAGCACACTTAACAGAAAAGATTAATTCATGTAAATACAATAAGTACATTCCAATTAACCTGCCATTTTAGTATGCACAAAATAGGAACCAGTAAGAAAATTAAAATACCACTTAAAAAAAGGACGTTCCACCCACACGTGGAGCTGTCCAAGCAGAAAGCACACCCGGAAGCTGCTGGAGCAGGAAACCCTGTGGCTTCTACTCAGCCTCATGTGTCTGCGGAATACGGGGCGCTCCCAAATGGCCTGGCGTGCCCAGGCCTGCGCCTCGCTGGCCACCTGCAACTTGGGGGGGCTTGCTGTTCCCCCATGGCTCCGCCTGCCTTGGCCACAGGTGGGGACCCCTGGGTGGGCAGGAGGCAGGCTCCAAAGACAGAAGCACGCGTCTTTGGGTTTGCCCTGGAGGCCCCTGGAGATGGCTGGCACGGCCCCAACACAGCGGGGCAAGAAGCGGTCTTCCGACACCGAGCCCTATCACAGTCTCTGGTGAGCCCGACTGTTCATTCCTTTGCTCACACATTCCCAGAACCTGAATACCTGCCCTGGGTCAGGTGCCACCCTGCCCCGAGTTTCTGTGGTCCCCATCTCAGCGTGGGCTTCACCCCGGCTCTGTCCCTATGGCTACAGTGATGTGGGATGCGGGACACAGGGTTGGAAGGGGGTGGTCCTCCACTGTCCTTGAGCCCCTGCAGCCATCAGCACGTCTGAGATGAATCCCCTGCCCTGTCTGAAAGGCCCGGGGTGGACTCCATTTCCTGGATGAGCCTCTCCCACCCTGAACACGAGGGATTGGTCTGGGCACACGAAGCTCTCAGGTCTACACCCTCCTGGTAAAACACTGGCACCAACGTCAGATGGCACAGCCGGTTGCTTCCTGCCAACTGGAGAGCCGGAGCAGACGACAACTCGGAGAACACATCCCGTTGCTTCATTTTGGCACCAAATGGGGAGAGATGGCTTTAGAGGAGTGGAGACACAGAGAAGGGAAGGCAGGAGCCCCAATGCACCTCTGGGTAACTGGGTAATTAGCCTTGAAGGCCGAGGCTGCGCCAGAGCCACCAGAGCCGAGGCCAAACCAAGACAGGAAACGGGACGAGCGAGCAGATGAGACCAGGAGTCATTTAGGAGGGAGCATTTGGCCACAAAGAGTTCTGAAGTGTTCCCGGCTGATTTCCCAGGAAGTCAAGATGACAACTGGCCACGTTCCCCAGCGCACGCACCCCTGGCTAGCCGCCGCATCACGGATCTGGGGAGCCCAGCGGGCGCGCGGGGAGCAGAAACTCCTAAGTAGTAGCTCAGCAGGAATGTCTTTCTTTATCCGTTCATGAAAGGAACCAGAGACAAGCCAGCAAACCAGCAGGAGATTCGGGCCATCGCTAAAGGTCTGTCTGCGCTTAGGTTTTTCTGTGTCTAGCTGGCAAAGTATCAGCTCCACCACTGGGCACACCCAGCACCCGCTCTCACACGAGGACCCCTTACGAAGGGAGAACGGAGCCCCACTTCCACGTGGGCGTGCAGGCCGAGAGCAGGTCCAGGGGCCGGGCCAAGATTCCAGCAACGGAGGGACCAGAGGGCACCTGCCGGAGGGGCGCGGGCAGGCCGCTGAGGTCGGAACAGGACACGCAGCCACCCAGGCTGCTCATTCCTGGCCCACGGGCCATAAACGCCTCCGGAAGCCACTGGCCCAGGAGTGAGGGGCAAACACAGCCACGTGGCCTCCGGAGAACAGAGCCTGGAGATCTGCGGTCACTGCCACCGAGCTCAGAGCCCACCGGACACCCACACCCGACATCTGCTCAGCTGCAGGGTCACTGTTCCGTGACCCCTTCTCCCACTCGGACTTCATCGCCGACACCTCCGTGACATTTCCTGGGAAGGGCACTGAGTATCGAGCACCGGGCGCCCCAGGGACACAGCTGGTGGGCTTTGGGGCAGCGCCTGCCCCTCCTGCAATGGCTGGACCCCGTCCTGCCACCCCACCTGGTTTCCTGTACCACCAGCGGACATGTCACCACTGAGTTCCACAGCGACCACTGCCTCCCCTGGAACCGGTCGGTGTCACTGCTGGGCGGTCAGTGGGGTGGAATTAGCTCACGTGGGCCACCCTTGCTGCTCATGGGGGCCACCACACATGCCCTCTCCATCCTGGGCATCTGGCGGCCTCACTGAGAAGTCACACAGAAAGCAGGGTAGGGAGCGCTCTCCTTGCCTGGCAAATACTCTGGTTTCTCACTCTCAGCAGTGTATACGGTCAAGGGCTTCCAGATGAGGGGGTGCCTCACGCAAGGACCCCACCTGCTCAGGGTCAGGGCGATGCACACACATGACCAGAAGTTGTACAGTCAGCCCCCGCCCTGTACCGTCTACAATAATTCAGCCAAGTTATGGGAAAAAATCCCAAGACTCGGTTTCTCCATCTGTAAAGTGGGAGTAAAACTGTAACAATGATGAGTCTTTCCAGCACCACTACCTCAAGCCAGGCAGGAAATCCTCGCCTGTCTGCAACCGATTGACTGATTGTTATTTATCCCTGTGATACAGAAAAGGCAGCTACAACACAGAGAGGTTAAACAACTTGTCTAAGGTCACACAGCCCATAAATGGCAGGGTCAGGATGCAAACCGAGAGAATGGGCTCCAGGGTCCGTGCACGCAGCCTGTGTGTAGAGCTGTGCTATGCGCACTCCCAGCTGTGTGTACAATCAACGCATCAGAGGACAGGAACAACCTCACAGCAACCACCTGTGCCAGGTCTAGGTCGTCACATCAGGATGGGGACTCCAGGGCCGAAAGTCTTATCCTTAGCAGGCCCCTTCCACAGAGCTGCCCGACTCTTACCCGGGATGCCAGTGTCCAGGGACCACGGGCAGGGGGCTCCCAAGGGCAGAGGCTGAGTCCAGGTGGGCATCAAGTATTATTGGCTGAGCTGTGTCCCCCTGTAATGGATCTGTTTAAGCCTGAATCCCCAGAAGCTACAAATGTGGCTGTATTTGGAGACGGGGCCTTTAAACAGGTGGTTAAGGTAACATGAGGTCACGGGGGAGGCCCTGAGCCAGTGTGAGTGGGGTCCTTAAAGGAAAAGGGGATCAGGACAAAGACACATACAGAGGGAAGACCGTGAGGACCCAGGGAGAGCATAGCCGTCCACACACACCGGCAGAGAGGCCCCAGGGGGACCCCGCCTGCCGCAGCTGGACCTCGGGCTTCAGCCTCCAGGACCAGGAGAAAGAATAAATGTCTGTGGTTTCAGTCTCTGCCCACCCCCCAGCCCCTCGGGTGTGGGATGGCAGCCCAAGCTACCAACACACTGCAGAATCCCACAACCTAGACCATCCTCCAGACCAGCAGCAATCCACTGGGACCTGTGCCTGCAGGTCAGGGGCAGGGGATGCATCAGCCTGCAATTATTCACCCTCCGGGGCTGCAGACTTCAGGGGGCTCACCGCAGAGACGATCAACGCTTCCAGACCACCCTGGCACTAGGAAGGGCTGCAGTGGGCCTGCCACCTGGGTGCCCAGCCCAGCCACAGGGTGCCTCGTGGTGCGTGGGCGTCCTGCCTGCCCTGCCCTCAGCCTGTCCCAGGGCGCCCTCCTCACACTAAGTCCACATGTCTCTCTAGTGGAGGCCATGAGTCCCAGCAGCCTCACCCTTGTGCCCCCAGCCTCACCCCACAGAGCGCCCAACACATTTGCTGAACAAGCTCCGGCATGAAAAGACAGGACACAGGGATCTAAGAGTAAATACAACAGTGTGCCCGATAGGAAGAGAAGAAACCCCAAAGATGGCAAAGTCCAGACACTCTCACCACTCTTGGGGTCCTGCGGGCCTTAGTAGGAACCGGGGAGCGTGGGGGGCAGGAGAGGGCTGGGGAGGGTTGGGGATGCGCAGTCGGAGAGGCAAAGTCCTCACCTGAACTTGACTGGGAGATTCTTTGAAGGCACCTGTGATTCTATATAAGATTTCCATTAATATTTAAAGCGAAGATAGACCCCATCCTACATGGCAACACCATCTTGAAAGGAGCCTTCAAAACACTTAAAAGGTAGACACGGGGTTATTTTTAGATTAAGAGCCCCCCCCCTTTTTTTTTTAAAGATTTTATTTATTCATTCATGAGAGACACAGAGAGAGAGAGAGAGGCAGAGGCACAGGCAGAGGGAGAAGCAGGCTCCATGCAGGGAGCCCGACGTGGGACTCGATCCCGGGACTCCAGGACCACACCCTGGGCCGAAGGCAGGCACTTAACTGCTGAGCCATCCAGGGATCCCCAAGAACCCTTTTGTTCATTCAACAAATGCAGATTCACAGCACCACCTCGGAAAGCCAAGGGGCCAGGGCTGTTTTGGTGTTTTGGAGTTGCGCGGCTTTGTACCCGGAACACGGGGCAGGGGCTGTACGTGATGTCCCACGGCTGGTGGGCCAGGGGCCCTGTAACTAGTGTTGGGAGCATTCCTGCTGCGGATGCACGCATGATCCTACTAAGTAGATAAATAAAGACTATAAATAGATTCAAATCGGTTCAGGTCACATCCGACTGCCAATGAATTATGAAAAAGCTTTCACTTTTGAAATCCTTTTTCGAATAAAGGGTATGGATCCTGCATCTATCTGCTGGCCGTCAAGTTGGCTGATGTGCTTGGCATGCATGTGGGGAAAGGAGGGGACCAGGGGAGTGGTGACAGTTTGTGGCAGGGACGGGATATACAGAGGGAAGAACAAACCTGTGGGTGCTGAGGAGAGACATAGGGGAGAGGCTGTGAGGTGGGGGCCCATATGGGGGAGGAGAGGGGACCACAGTCCTTCTTGGAAGGGCATGCAGGCCACTGGTGTGCCACGTGGCTCCACGGAGAGAGGAGACACACCTGCACACATGGGTGCCCTCCAAAGACCATGGTGCATGGGGCCACAAGCCACCTGGAATGATGACCTGTCTCCGGGCCACATCCACACCAACTTTGTGGTGTGTCTCCTCGGAGCCCTGACACCTGTGGACCACTTCCATTCCCAGCTTGGCCAATTAAAGGTTGATGGGTAGCAACTCTCACCACTTGCTGTCCTAATAGTCACAGGGCTCCTTTGCTTGGTGCTGAAATCTGAGGCTATGCATGAACCTGGCAAAGTGCTTGGGATCTCACAGTTTACCCAAAAGAAGGGAGCAGTAGAAGACACCCTGAAGAACCCCATTCCTAAGGCCAGGATGGGCACGTTTCTACTGCTTATCCCCTCTCCATAGGCCTACTTCCATGACCCCATTCAGTCCAAGGCATTAGAAAGGTTGAAGGTGGTCACAGGCGTCTACAGAAAGGGGAGACATGGAGACCGCCCTGCAGTCCATGGGGTACACCCGCCTTCTAGAATGCGGAGCCTCCAAGGAAGGTGAAACCTGCAGTGCGGACCAACCTCCTTTACAGGATAATGCCTGTGTCTCCCCCAAACAAAGAACCATTGCCATGACAACCGTGGCATCCCACAACTCCACCACTATTCTGAGACACTAAGCCACGAGCTTTACTTTTAAACGAATTTGATAAAATTTGCCTGGAAAATGTTAACATTCCCTGACAAAAGTGGTGAGCACCAGAAGGAGGAACGTGTTCCAACAGCTGACACAAAGCTCCCGGGGACGGTCTCTGCTCAGAGGCAAGAGGACGCGATGGCCGGAGACACTTCTAACGGGAGCAAAACACGGAAAGGGACATGCGGGGTTCGGGCCAGAAGCGGACAGGGTCCCCAGCCCCTCGGCCAGCGGTTCGGGGCAGGTGGAAGACGCTGCCAGCATCTGGGGCTCTTCCAGAGAGACGCCAGGCACATCCGCCCGGGGCACTTCTCTTCTCCGGAGTCACTGCCAAGAACCTGACGGAGGGCAGTGCCTCCAGCTGCCACCTGAACCAACCTCCTCGCTTTCTGTAAAGGAGAAAGCCCAACGCAGAGATGCTCTCAATTGCCCCCACCCTCTGCCGGTTCATGAGCAACTTCGCTGTTGTTCATCAGTATCTCACAGGATTAGGATGCTCCACGGTGACACCAGGGAGGAGACGGACTTGGGTTTGTTCCCAGGACAAGCGGCCTGAGCCAGCCTGCTCAGTGACAGGGGCCGGCCAGCCACTAGAGAGACGGCATGGCCTAGGGAGGGGGCGGGAGGCGAGGCTTCCATACAAAGCTTGCTTTTGGCACAACGAGGAACATATATACACCTGTATGTCTCGCTCAGCCTGCAGCAAGCTCTGCTGGGCAGTTCGCACCCGGGACGCAGCCATCCCCACATCTGGGTGGCAGCAATGACATTCTGAGACAATCCAACAAAGGCTGTGTGTAGAGGCGGGCCATCCCATCCTGGAGGCCACCCCAACGCCCTGACTGCCTCTTGGCCTGAGACACCTAGACGCTGACCAAGGCCCTCGCCACCCAGGCCTTGGAGGATCCCAGAAGGACTCAGCCCCCTCTGTGCCAGCTCCGGGGGCAAGAAGGAGGGTTGTCCACCTGCAAGCCATCCAGCCGGGTGAGCGGCTCAGAACCCCATGAGGTTCTAGCAGTTGGCACAAGCCTGGCCCCCAGGAGAAACCAGCAAATGCTGCGTGCCTGCCCCCCGCCACACAGTCTTGTCTTCTCTCTTCCTCAGCAATATTTTAATTCCTGTCACGCGCCCCAAAAGGAATACTGATAATTCATGACAAAAGGAGCAAAACGTGGTGTCTTTACACTGTTTCCCCTCCTGGAGCACATCCCCATCAAATCTGTCTCCATGAGCTGGATGGACGAGGAGAGGCAGAGGCAGGACACCTGTGCCTGAACCCCGACCTCACACCGGCGAGCAGTACGTGACCTTGGCTCAGCTGCTGAGACTCCCGAGCTGAATTTCTATAGTAACCGCCTACCGTGTCCGCCAGCGTGTGTCACCCGCCCTTCGGTTCCCTCCTGCCACCTGCAGGATGGCCAGAACTGAAGCAAGGCCCCACCGCAAAGGGGAGGGTCCGGCTGCTTGCCAGGCTCGGGCGTGGTTCTGCACCTCCGGGTCACGTGGTTTGCCCTGTTTTGTCTTTCCAGCTCTGCCTCGGAGGACCCCAAAGGACCCCCCCAAAGGCCTGGGGCTCTTCCCTGTGGTTCCCTTGGAGATGCCCCATCCTTGGTGGCCTCGCGGGTCCCAGCCGATGGCCTCAAGGACAGGAGCATACGTATATCGGAATCTACGTTTTGTGCCTGGACCCGGCTGGGGAGGACCTACACTCATCACCCCGTGAGCCCAGATGAGATAGATGGCTTCCTCTTCTTCTGCCTCATTTCTGCCACCCGCTGCTGCTTCATTAGCTCCCCGATGTGTCCCTTCTGGCTTGGCTAAAATCGGCAGCACTCGTGTGCACACATGTACGAATTCTCCTTCCTCTGACGAAAACCCTCCGAAAGTCTCTCCACGTATGCGTATTGGAAACCAGAATAGAAACCTTTTCTGCATTCCACTGAATTCCACCCTACAGAGTCTTCCAAGTCCTCAGCTCTGGTTATGAGGCTCAGACACTCAAACCCCGTGAAGAACTTCAGGTGGGGGAGGGGGTGCTGGCTTCCCTCTGGGCTCAGCCCCAATCAAAAAAGAATCCCAAATTCAGCAGCGGCTCACGTCTGTAGGGCTGCTGGGACCCGGACGGATGCTGGGCTGGCCCAAGATCACATAGGAGATTGGAACGCAGGGTCCTTCTGGCACTTGGTGAAATGTTTTTTTGTTTTGTTTTGTTTTTTTGTTTTTTGGGGGGTTTTTTGTTTTTTTGTTTTTTTGTTTCTTTTTTTTCGAGGTTCTATGAGCCGGCTGCCTTTGCAAGTTAACGAAAATTAAGATTTCTACCACTATTCCTGGACACTGCTACTGTGGCTCTATGCAACAAAGACCAGAAATTCTGGGGTGAGTGACTTTCTCAGGCTCCCTGAGCAAATGGGGTCCTGAACAGGACTCCAGGGTCCAGGGGAGGGACCTCCCTCCTGGCGTCATGACGCTGGCCGAATCCAGGCCCTGTGTGGGGTCCTTCGACGGTACCAAGCCTGGTGGGTCAGAGACACTGCTGCGGAAGGTCATAGGTGGCAGGGTCATAGCTGAGCCCAAAGGCATCCCAGCACCATCGCCGTAATGTAAAGGACCCTTCTGGCATCCGAGAGTAGCCAGATGTTTGGGATGCTGCCGCCCACCGGAGTTTCACCGCGGGGCAGTCCATCTGCTCTATTCCTCATTAGTAAGTATTCATCACATAGCCCTCCAACAAAATTTAAGGCCCCAGAGCTGAGTGCGCCGGGTGCCAAGGACAGGGGACCCCAGAACCTGGTATCTGGAGCTCCCCATCCCGCCCAGGGGATAAAATCTGCACCCCCATTTCTGTGAAATGAGCCACTACTCTGATTGACAAAAGGTGCGTCCAGCAAATGGGTGTCAGGGCCCAGGGACAACTGCAGGTACCATGGGGATGGGGGTGGGGGGAACCAGTGGACGAACTGCAAGGGTCTCTAAGGAAAGGTGGGGAGATGGGCAAAGCTGCTCTGGGAAGGGGGCAGCTTAAACACAAGATGGGTGAGCAGGTGGGACCGCGGCTGTCTGGCCCGCATGGAAGGGGCTGGAAAAAGAGAAAGCTGGCTGGACTGGTAAGTGGGGGCCCCAGAGGATCAGGGGCTTCTGTGGGCTCCACACTGGTCACCCGACATGGACATGGTCTCAGAGTGGCCCAGGGGCACACACCTGGGTGAACAGGGGCCATTCTGCTCTGGGTTTGGTTCTTTGCCCCCACGAGGTGGGAGGAACCGCCTAGGAAAAGCCCCTGCCTGCCCCTCTGGTGCATGGACTTCCCGCCCACCCAGCATGGGGACTCGATGACAGGCACCTGGCTCAGCAGCATGCTTCCCAGCACTGCTCTCACTCAGGCAGGTGCAGGATCCACAGGGGCAGCCTGGGTTTCCGGGGGATCTGGGAGGAAATGCTGGACTCTATCACATTGAGTCCATCACCCCTAGAAAACGACGACTCCTGAAAACACCTTCAGAGTCTATTGCTTTCACCGAGAAGACCGGGGCTGGGGGCACATCTTACAGACAGCAGCTAACGTCCACGGAGTGGACTGTCCTCTCCTGAGGAGGCCCCACCAGGCTCTCTGTCCAGAGCAGGGAGGTGGAAGGCGAGGAGAGTTCCAGAACTCTAGACCTTCAGCTCTACTGGGTCCTTTGTAAAAAATGCACCGAATTCCTCATGGCGAAGTAGAAGTTTAAAACCTCACACCAAACCCCTCACCCCCAGAGGGACATACCAAGGACCGGAGTTCAGGGACATGTCAGGGGCATGCAGGAGGGCGAGGAGGGGGAGGAAAGGCGAGCTCCAGTGCACATGGAAGAAGGGGCAGCTTCCATGGGCAGGTGGGAAGCCCAGGGGACAGGCCTGTGCAGGGGAGCCAGGGGAGCCCTCCTATTCACATCCTACAAGCAGCGGATTGCTCTCCTCTCGGAGCATAGGGACGCTGGTTTTCCTGGATGAAACAGCTCCGAGATAAAGACCACTGTGGCCGTGGCCCAGGGCTGCCCTCTTCAGAGGGTCCCGGTGCCACTGCTGCGGACTCAGATGGGAGCCGGAGATGGAGCATCAACGGGACGCAGAACAAGGCTGGGGCGACCGAGGTCGTCAGTGCGGATGTGGGTTTGGGCAGGTGGGCAGACCCCGGAACCTGCTGATGAAGTCAGCCGAGGGCGCTGGGGTGGACTGCGGACAGACACCCCCCAGGGCCTCGTACATGGCGGCGGTGGCTCATCCACAGAAGGGCCTCCTCTGGGCTGGGGGCCGATGGCCCAGTTCTGGGGAGCACGGGAGGGGAGCTGCCTGTCTGACCCCCACGAGGCGGAAGTGCAAACAGGTGGGGGAAGCCCACTCTGACCACTCCGACAGGGACGGGAGACCTGGGGGGGACGGGCTGTTGGAGGCCTCGCGAGGACCTAGGCACTCGGGCAGCTGGTGGTGCACAGGGTTAAGGACGGCATCACACACAGCAAGGGTGGCTCTGAAGCCAGGGGCCTGGGTCCAAACCCCAGCCCTGTTACTGCCCTCTGACCCGACGTGTGACATGTGCCAGGGCTCTGGAAACCTCATTCGCCTCATCTGTAAACAGGGGACAGTGACCGTGCCACCCTCCTCTGGGGCTGGCACCGTGGGCCCGTAAGAGGCACGAGTGCAACATGGGCACGAACGGGCCCTGAACTGCATTAGCTGTTTTTGTTGTCTGGATCAAGATAGCCTGTTGCCTCCTCCTCCAGGAAGCCATCCAGACTCTTGGTCCATTGGGATTTGGGATCCCCATAACTTGGACTTCTGCCTCACCCCATCCGTCTCACAGTCACAGACCTTCTCCATCAGCAGGGAGCCAATGGCTGCAAGTCCAGCTCCTCAGCTAGGACAGTGTCCTGTCCCCGCTCACCCCAGGGCCTCCATCAGGAGTGTAGTCCGGGCAGGAGGAGAATGACATGGTGTGGTAAAAAGCTGAATCCAAGCCAAGAGGCCAAGGGGGCGGGAAGGGGGGCAGGAGGAGGGCTGCAGGAGGCAGGACGGAGCCACAAGGCCAGGGAACCCGGGACACACCTCACCTCCCCCTGGGACACATAGCAGCGGCACAGCTGCAGGTGGAGGATACAGTGGGCAACCGGAACCGCCTGGACGTGGGCTGAGGCGTGAGCCTGGGTGGTGTGGTAAGGTCAGAGGGAGGACCGGGGGCCCCGAGAGGACAAGCAGGGCAGGTGCAGGACAGCGGGCACAGCGAGCAGAAGGGAGCCCACACCTGTCTTGGTGCACGGCTGGACCATGGTGGTCCTCATCACAGGCTAGGGCCCCGGCAGGAGTCAGAGGCACACGAGGCCAGAGGCGAGCAATCAGAAGCAAAACTCGGAGCCAGAGCCCTTGTATCGTGCCCAGTGAGTACTGGGGAGCCAGGGAGGGGCCTCCCACCTATGGCCAGGCACACCCCAGTTCCTACAGGAGGCCGCAGGGGCTCGTCAGGTCCGCAAGACGTTCACTCAGATGCAAGGCCTGTTTACCTTTGCGCGTGAGCTCTTCCAAGGGACTCCCATGCACAAACACTTCCGTGTGGCTTTCATACCTGCTGGATGTGGTGGGAGCAGAACCACCACCCAAACGGGAGAAAACATGCTTTGCATTTTCTCCAGAACTTTGTCCGGAGGCCTCCCCACTTCGGAAAACCTGGCTGCTGATGGCGGAGCACACTTCGTGCCGCAGCTGCCGGAGGGGCTCTCGGATTTGACGGGACCCAGCAGGACGCAGTGTGTCCTCCAGGCAGGACACCTGCTCACACTCACGGGAGCACAGACCACGGCATCACCCATTCTGCTCTCCCCACCACCCCGCTCCTTTACGGGATGACGAGGGGTGTCATGCCGATCTTTACAGACGATGTGGGCATGTGTTAGATCCCATGATCTACAAATTTCACACGACGCTACATGCTATTTTGTATCAAAAGAGCTGGGGGTCTGATGTGGTCGGAGGTCAGTGGACAAGGACATGCTCACACTGAAAGGGATTCTTCAGTGCCTATGTGGCTGAGGATCTGGGACAGACAGTGGGTCTCTGGGGCTTCCACCGTGCTGCTGGGGACAGAGTGGGGTAGGGCTCTTCCCTAGGGGCTCAAGCTGCCCCAAAACAGGAGGCAAAGAACCAGGAGAGGCTCAGGTTTGGGGAACGGTTCCACCCAGAGGATGGAAGGAGCAGACATGTGGGCAGGTGGGAGGATTTGCTGGGCATCTCTCATAGGACCCACTCTCCAGCAGCCACATGTGTCTACTGCATGCGGGACAGCGGGGCCAGGGCCTCTGTGGGCCCATTGCCAGCCCTAGCCTCCCTCGGGCACCATTGAGAGGCCCACAGCATGCCTGAGCGGGCCAAGAGGCTGCAGGGGGGCGGATGCCGGTGAACTCCAAGACAGAACACGGGAAAGGAAGACAGGACATGTGGAAACATGCAGGCCTGGGAGGTCAAGGCTTCGTGCCCCTGCCACAGCTCTTAGGACAAAGACTAGTGTCCCTGGGAGGGCACAGAACACAGCATTTGGAATGGGCCAGAGACCTCGGGGGATTCCCACGTCCACCTCCCTGGACAGCGGTGCCAGAAGACGGCCGCACGAGAAACCCCATCCCAACAGAACGCATGTGCAACTTGTGGCTGTCCCAAACAGGGTGTCACCTTAGCTCATGTCCCGGCAGGTCCACTCTGGGTTTGGATCTGGGGATAAAAGTGCTACAGCGATAGGTACACAGAAGGCGGTGGGGGGGGGGGTGGAGCAGGGGGGAGGTGCAGGGGGTACCACAGCCACAAGCACTCCACCAGCAGGCAGGAGAAGAGGGACGGGGATGAGCCCAGAGCAGGACGGACGCAGCCCACAGCTCCCGCGCAGGGAGGGCGTCCCGCTCGTGCAGGCGGGGACCTCGGAGCACAGCCCGCACATACTGCACGGCGCCTGCAGCCCGGCGGAGGCCAGAGACACGGGAACAGAGTCACCATGACGGGTGACGGCAGTGGGCTGCTCACATCCGCTCTGGCTGCAGTCCGCTGGGGCTTTATCATGTCTCCCTCCCCTGCAGCTTGCTCTGGGGATCCAGACAGCAGCTGTGTGATTGCCACCCCATATTCTAGCGAAAGCACCAGCCTGGCTTTCCTTGACCAGGCACCTCCTTAATGGCTCGTAAAGGGGAGACTCGGCACTGCCGACCCCAGCCGATCCGATCTGATGAAAAAGCTGGGCATGGGGGGGGGTTCCCCAGGACCTGCTGGCCCCACATGAAAACACACAGGGTCCCCCGTGTCTCATGGTAAGTGGCACCTTTTACAGTCAAAATGCCAGGAAAACGGAATGCTGCTTTCAAATCAGATCTGGTTTATTTCACAGCAGGTGAGATCTACCGAACAGGTTATTTAAAAGAAAAAAAAAAATAAGAATCGCCGCTCAAGATCAGCATGGGTCTTACTTACCTCCTCTCTCTCGCACACCGCCCCCCACCCACACACAAATATTACATTCAGAAATCTGTTTGAAAACACCACCCCCTATCCATCATCTGTACATACCGGACGCGCAATTATACGGGCACGCGGTCTCGAAACCTAGCAACGGTAACCACGTCGTCCTGAGTCGGCTACCCAGACACCCAGACTCACACATCAGCTCAATGTGCTTCATCTCGAAACACAAAACCCCCTCGCTCCTCTCTCCATAGCTGCAGAAGGACAAGATGTATGAAAACAAACCTTGTTCAGCTGAAGAAGAACAACCCATGCCATTCAGCGCATCTGACAGTGCATCTCCCCACCAAGCCGGGCAAAACACAAAAATAACAAACACTGGAAAAAATGGGTTATCCCAGTGCAAAGCTTATCAGCTTGCAACATGCTTAATGATTGCACGACTGTTTCGGACACAAGCTCCCCAGCCTCCCCGGCAGCCTTGCTACGGGGACCTCCGTCCTACAGAAGCCATCGCGAACGCCTCATGGCAAAGCCTGGAAGACCCCGTGGGCTCGTGGGCTCGGCCACAGCTAAACCCTGCAGGACAGCAAGCGGGGATTAACGTCGGTGCTGGCGGTGGCTTTTAAACCATCGCTTTCTCCGAGCTGGCAGATAAAATCACCAAATGGAAATCACATTTAATTTTTTAAAGAGGAAGGGAGTTCAGGAAAAAAAAAAAAAGAAAGAAAGAAAGAGCCACAGCATCACAGTAGCAGCATGCACGCCGGCCGGTTGTGAGCAGAACGTTTCACGACAAGATGTAATCTCCCTTTTAAAGGGATAGACTTGCATCCACACGGCACGCTGGATCCATTTCCTGATGCTGCAGACCTCGGAATACCCGTTAATCACCTTACTGCTTTTCAACATGATTCCTGTCTTCCCCGAGAGCCACATTGGAGCATCCTAAGTGCCCTGACTTCTTGGTGGTGTGCTTCTGTGTCCGGAAAATAAAGGACCTGTCGCTCTGAGTCGGGGTGGGGGTGGGGGGGGGTCCTGCTATTTGATGGTTTAAAGGAGCTTTTGAGAAAGGCATCGCCGACTAGGTAAGTCAGGAAAATGTTTTGTGCTGCAGTTTGCTCGCTCTGAAGCATCGACACCGACCCCACGTCCCCCCACTCCCAGCCTGGAATTTTGGGGATCCTTCCACCATATTTATATTCAGAAATGCAGACAAAGGGGAGTCTTACCCTCAGTTCTTCTGTCTGAAGTCCTGACCTGTGAGGCTTGTTCTCCAAAAGGGTGTCCCAGCCCCACTAAGTGTCTAAAAAACAAAACTCTGCGGCCTGGTCCTGATGCCTGGGAGGCAAGGGTCACCAGCCTCGAGTTCAGGACACACGTCCCCATCTCCCACATTTCTCCAATGCTATTGGAGAGCAGTAAGTCAAGATTTAATGTAGATCATAAAATAGAAACAGCCCCATCCCAGCCCCTCCAGCACCCTTGCCACGGTTCTGGAGGTGGACAGGAACAGACAAAGGACACATGGGGACAAGTTGAAGCCCTCCAGCAATCACACTGGACACCTACCACCCAAGAGTCCAGAGCAGATGGGAGAGTGGCCTTGATCTGGACAGATTGTGACAGCACCCTCACAGGTCTAGAGGATGAGGGTCAGGGAGCTGAGCCACAGGAGCTGGAATTGGAGAGCCATGTGGCCACGGAGCCTCACCAACAGCACCTGAGACACCTTCACTCTAACACGGCTCCAGAACTAGCTAGTGGAAAGGCCGAGAACACTGCCCCAGTGCAACCCACTGCCCATGCATCCTCTCCCCATGCCCCCGTGAGCTCTGTGCCCCCAGACTCGGAGCATGTTCGAGAGGGATGAGACATCACTACTCAGGCAAACACGTCCAATCCAGGGGCCCATCTGCCCATAACATGTGCTCTGCTCCTTGACAACTATGACCAGGTGTGGGGAAAGCAGGTTGTTGTTTCAAGAAGAGAGGGGGAGAGGAGGAGCTTGGAGTGGGAACACAGGCAGTTCGTGTGCTCATTCAACCAACAGGCATTTACTGAGGGCCTACTATGTGCGGGCACTACGGGGAAGGCAGACACCACCTGTCTTTGCAGAGATGACAGCCTCAGGAAGACAATCCTATGGCAACGTGAGTGTCCACAGTAGTGGTTGACGTGAACCCAAAAACACATGCCTGGATCCTAATCCCTGGATCAATTTAGGAATCCCAAGATGAGAACATCCTGGATTTAGGGTAGGCGCTAAATACAAAGTTGTGCATCCTTATCAGAGAAAGCAGCGGGCATCTGAGAATGGACGCAGAGAGCAGGCTATGCAGCCACAGCAGGGACAGGAGCCACACCAACAACCCCAGGCCACCATCAGAACCGGCGAGAGGCCATGATGGACCAACCCTGCCAACACCTCGCCTCTGCACATCTGACTTCCAGAATGGTGGCAGGATAAATCTTGCTTGTTTCGTGCCGCCTAGCTAGTGGCATCTCTCTACAGCAGCCCCAGGACACTAGCCGTGGCGTATCCTCACATTCTGAACCAGCCCGCTGGAGGTGAGGGGTTCTGAGAAGCAGAGATGGGGCTGGTACTTGGATGCCCAGCCTCAGAATGCGGGAAGGACATACAACAGGTGGCCACAGATGCCACCCCAGGCTCCCAGGTCAGGGTCCCTCGGGGGCGGCCCTGGGTGTCTGTGCTCTAGGAAGTTTGGCACATGCTGCTGGGCAATGGGGAGGTTTGAGTGGACAACTCAGAGTCAGGAACAGGAATGGGGTCCCAAGCTCTGTCTTGGGGATCGACTGCCAGCAGCCCAGAATGAGCACCGGGGGACAGGTGAGGGTAGAAAAGCAGCCAAGGTGGCCGGGGGCCAGGACATGGGGAAACGGGTGGATGAAACAATCCAAGAGGAAAAGTGAAGGGAAGAGTGTACCCTTCTGAAGTCATGTGCCTTCTCCTGAAGGAGGCAACTGATCAGTAGCCTGTCCTGTCTGAGAGGGGCCACAGGGTCTGCAGGGGACTTTTGCTCTGGAACCCGGGGCAGGGCAACAAGGAGGGCATCGCCCCTGTGGTCCACACCTCCTAATGCGCCAGGCCTCGGATGCATGAAGGTCTCTCAATTCCAAAATTGGCACAGGGCCTGCACAGGAGAAGGTGCTCGATGAACAGTTGTCCTGAAAAGTGCTTATGGAGGGTGACAGCCCTGGCACCTGGTACCAGCTAGTTCAGGCAGCCCAAGGGCCTCTCTCAGGAGGTTCCAGCACATCAGACTGTGTTAAACCACAGAGCGAAGGAAAAGGATGTTCCCTCCGGTAGCCAGCAGCAGACGGCTTTGCTCAGGACGCGTGACTTCTCCAGATGGGAAGCACCGGAGCACCTCTGCTGGAGTCCTGGGCTGACAACGTCTCAGGTATCCGAGCCAGGACTTCCCCAGGGCGACCTCAGAGAGGGGACTCTGTACCCCATGTGTCCTCTTCCTTCCTGCTCTGGGTACCCCCCACGAGAGCCACACAGAGATGGCATCCTTGATCTGCAAGCTCCCTCCATGATCCTGGGGTGCAGGGGTGCAGCCAGGGGATGGCGTGAGGTGGTGGAGTGGAGTGTGGACATCAAGGAAGAGTCAGGATGTGGGGTGGACACCATCCTTAGGCGGGAGATCACCTGGGCTGAGGGTGAGGCCATGGGCCTTCAGGAACTCCGTCTAAAAGGGAACGCCCCCTGAATGAGGACGAGCAGCTGGCATGCCCCCTGCTGTAAGCCTTCTCAGGCACGGCGTGGGGGGCTGGCCCTCCTAGACTCTACCACACAGGGCATCCATCCTCCTGCATGGGATCCGCCCTCCTGCACAGGATCTGCTCTCCTGCACAGGATCACCATCATACACAGGACCCACCCTCCTGCATGGGATCCTCCCCTCCTGCACAGGATCCACTGTCATGCACAAGATCTACCCTCCTGCATGGAATCACCATCATATACAAGATCTACCCTCCTCACGGCACAGGGTGCTGTCCCTCCTAGACTCCACCACAGATGCAGAAGGGCATCTGTCCTTCTGCATGGGATCCACTCCCCTGCATGGGATCCACTCTCCTGCATAGGATCCACCCTCATGTACGGGATCTACCCTCCTGTCCAGCACCGAGTGCCCAGGCTCCCCACCATACATGGCATCTGCCCTCCTGCCCAGGATGCGCCCTCCTGCCCAGTATGCACCCTCCTGCATGGGATCCTCCCCTCCTACACAGGATCTACTTTCATGCACAAGATCTACCTTCATGCACGGGATCTGCCCTAATACATGGGATCCACCCTTGTGCACAGGATCCACTCTCCTCACGGCCCGGGGTGCCATCCTGCCCAGGCTCCCCACCACACATATGATATCTGCTCCCCTCCAGGAACGAGGGCAGATGCAGGTAACGGTGACCACAGGGCAAAGGTTCAGTGAGCACAGGGCTGAACAGGGGTTTTATGCTGGACTGACAGCTCCAGTGCATCAGTGCACCGAGGGATAACTCTGCCCACAAAGGACCCAGAGGCTCCGTGCGCCCTGGTGCCAATTTGCTAGTTCAGCCAGACCCTTCATCAGAAGACTCACAGGAAAGGAGAGGTCTCTTTTTTCCCTTCCTGGGAGATGCTGAAGGGAACCTGCAGGAAGCACAGATTTCCGTACCATCCCTGCCCTGGGGAGCACACAGTGGAAAGCCCATGGTGTAGGTAACAAGAGGTGCTGACTCCTGCCTCGGTTCATCGTAAAAGCAGGCCCTGTGTCTTCACGGAGCTCCCAGTAGGCTTGCAAAGGTACAGAGCCAAAGGTGTCAGGCCTTGTCCCCATGCCAAGAGACATGGAAGCTGCACCAGCCACGTGTCAGCAGGGGCTGCCCTTTGTAGTTTAAATAAACCACGGGCCAGGATGGGTGAGTCGTGATGAAAACCTATTCACCCTACAGACAGGCACTCCTTTCGTAATAAGAAAAACAAGTGGCTCAACTAGTATAGAGCTGTCTGCATCCCTTACAGGGAAGCTCGGTACATCTCCAAATGGAGGAGACAGGAATCTCCCTCCTCTTTGTTTTAAAATCAACTTGGTACCTCAAGGCACTTGGCAGTTAGCAAGGACGACAGCGCAGTGGCTGGTGCTCA
Organism: Canis lupus familiaris; assembly: GCF_011100685.1. Lineage (NCBI taxonomy): Eukaryota > Metazoa > Chordata > Mammalia > Carnivora > Canidae > Canis > Canis lupus. Next base: position 48,036,775 of record NC_049239.1, on the reverse strand, counting down.
TACTGGTAGTGGGGCAGGCAGGGTCCCAGGGGTCTCTCGGCCCCCTTCCCGGAGCCAGGGCAGGGTGCGGCCCCATCAAGGCCAGCGCTCAGAGCAGTCAGGAGGGCAACCCCGGGCTTGCTGCCCCCACAACCAGCTCCCCTCAGGAGGCACTGCGGTGGTGGGTGGGGCCTGCACATGCTCCCTGCCCCTCCTGGGCGGCGTGCCCTGCTCTAGATTCCACTTCCCAGCACAGCAGCCGATCCCCTCAGACCTCAAGCTAACCCCATCCCACTGTGCTACTCTGTTGTGCTGGGGATATGGCAGGAAGGGAGCTGCTGGCACCCCATGGGCTCAGCCCATTCCCTAAATTGCGTGGCGGACACGAAGTCAGCAATCTTTAGGACGTGCTCACAGAGGTGCTGATGCAGCCTAGCTGGAGGCCCAGGTCTCAGAGCAATGCAGCCCTTTGCCTGGTTCACAGGAGGGACCCGTGTTGGCATCAGACGCGGCCCCCGGGAGGCCCTGATGTACTGCACAGGGTGCTGGATGACGCAAGCAAAGCATCTGCCTCCGCATCCTTGCACAATTCTCAGACCCAAGGAGGGTACCAGCCATACACTGAACATGGTAAAGACTCGATAAAGACTTGACAACCAGACAGGTAGTTTCCCTCACCCCCAACACCAAACACGGGGTGAGGGCCACAAGCAGTAAGACACAGATGCCATCCAGCCACCTTTCCAGGTGCATTCGAGCCTGCCGCCCACCCCATCAACGGATTGGCACCGACTTCGAAAGCTCACCACTGCTGGTCCACTGGGACTGCTCCCCGCTGCAGGTCCTGTGCAGGCCCGGGGCCGGAGGAAACAGGCCAGCGGGCTCTTCGGAGATGCAAGACTGGGCCCAGCGGCCCGCAGGGCGATGGGACAGAGGAGGAGCCCCAGACACGGTCCTCCTGGATGGCATAAGGGGTACTAGAAAGGGGAATGGTCATGAGCGCCACTGCGGGGGCAGAGGAATGGCCTCAGAGCCGGAGGTCAGGGGTCCCACCGGGTCTCTGCTCTGCCTCACGTGGCCACCTCTTAGTTTAAATGAGAGTGTGTACTGTACAGAATCTTCCAACAGACCCGCCTAGGCTAGCCGCAGATTCGTCCCACACACCAGGTGGACGACAGTGACCGACATGCACCGCGTGCCATGAGTCACGGACACATGAGCACGAAGATGGAAACGCGGCTAGGACCACGCTTCCGTGAGGTTCTGTTAAACACGGGCCCCGGGCCAGTCTCGTGAGGATGCGAGGAGGCGGGGAGCGTCCGCCCACCCGACGGAGCCCTGCGTCCCCGAGCCCACTCACCAATGTCCGTCTCCTTGTGGTTCTTGATGTACTCCGCCAGTTCGAAGTTGCCGGCTATGATCGCCACCTGCAAGAGCGGACACGGCGTTAAGGTGGCAGCCACACGGCACGGCCGTTCGCACCCGTCCACACCCCCGATGGCCTCGCCGCAGCAGGGCACACTCACGGCCCCCTGGTTTTGAAGCAAGAGATGTTCGGTTTTATTCAGATATAAGGGACACACGACGCTGTGTGAGTTTCAAGAGCACGACATTAACGACTCAACATACAAAGAAGGCGGGAAGATCGCCGTGAGGTTACGCAACACGTCACCTCTTGTAGATACAAGAACCTTCTTTCCCTGTGATGACAACGTTTGGGATCAATCACCTCAGCAATTTCCCAGTGCACAGCAGGGTCCGCGCCAATCACCATCCGTGTTGCCTCAAATGGCAGGAACAGTCACGGCTCTTTAAACGGCAGCCACAGAATCCATCAGCCCTCAAACCCGCAGAGTCAAACACCACGTTGGACCCCCTGTGGCCCCCCCCGCTGTGTCATGAGAAGAACCTACAGGAGAACGTGCCTCTGCCCAGAAGCCCGCCGCAGGGGCCACCTGCACAGCAGCGGGGCGCTCAGTGACCTGTACGCCCACCAGGCACACCCGGGAGCCCCATCCTCCCCATAGCAAGAAGGGAATCCTCCAAAAAGTACCTAAAGCTCTTCATCAGATTTCAGTTCAGCGGGAAAGACTCCAGCCCTGCATGCGTGCAGAACACTAGGGCAACACTGTGGGAAATGGTCCCAACCCGGGCCCGACAGACCCATGAGCTAAAGCAATAAGGCCTGCCGGGGGACCCCAGGGAGACCGGTGCCAGAACCCACATGGGCAGGGCTCCCGGCACCATCAGTCTACACCCGCGGGGGAGTCAGCCTGCACACACACACACATCTATGGTCGGGTGACTTTCAGGGACAGTCGGAGCAGGGGAGGCCTTATTCGAAAAACCTGGTTTCCCAGAGAAGACATCCGGCCTCAAGCCTGCAGCCTCCCCTGCCAGTCTCCCCCCTGCCCTACAGATTTCAAACTTGCAGCCCCCATGGCCACGTGAGCCAGCTCCTCACAAGAAGCTGCTTGAATGTATGTCTCTGCCCATCTGGCCCACTGCCCTGGAGTGCCCTGGACCAATGCCACTCAGCGCAGAGGCCGGGGGGCCACACGGCTACAGGCACCACGGATCCCAGACCCCTGCCCTGGGGAGTGATGTTGGCTTCCACTCCTGGGCACCACCTCCTACTGCCCTCCAATGATGCCTCCCGACAGGAGCAGAAGCAGCCAAGGCTGGCCCCTGCCTGACTTGCTAGTGGAAGAGGAGCTGTGGCAGCCCGTCTACACCAGCTGGGGGTAGGGTGGGCAAAAGGTGGGAGGCAAAGACCATTTGGGGGGCAGCCGCTGGGTCTGCAAAGACAGAAGCAGAGCTGGAACCGTTGTCAGGTAGAATGATGCTCCTATGGGGACCGCCCACCTGGCGAGGACCCTGGACACAGGACAGGGAGCCCAGCTGGGGGGTCCACGCAGCCCCCTGAGGAGCTGGAGACAGAGCTGCTGGCACATAGGGGCTCAGAAGGAAGGGTCTGCAGGGCTGATGTAGCATAGAACCCAGTGACACCGCTGCGGGGAATGCCAGTGGGTGCAGGCACAGTGGGAAACAGTTTGGAGGGCCTCAGAAAGCTTGACAGCATTACTGTACGATCCAGGAGTCCCACATCTGGCTTTAGACCCAAAGGGACCCAGAGCAAGTACAATGGTTAATTTTATGTGTCACCTTGACTGAGCCACAGGGGCGCCCAGGTGTGTGCGTCTGTGAGGGTGTTTCTGGATGAGATTAACGTGTGACTCAGCAGACTCAGTAAAGCATCTGTTCTCGAGCTACAAGACCTTGCGGAGCAGGCGGCCAGGTACGTGGCTGCCGGGGACCCAACGTCCTTCCCTTCTGCTCACTTTCTCCTTTGGAAGGGAAATGTCTCCCGCGCGCCTGTCTCGCTGCTGCACGCTGGAGCTCACACAGCTTGTCACGTTTCGCGGCTTTGCGGCTGGGGGATGAACCATACCTTGATTCTCACTCACACCCAAGCTGGATAATATTTAAATAGGACCTTGGACTTTAGAGATGGTGCTGGGATGACATGAGACATTTGGGGCTGTTAGGTGACATCAACATATTTCACATGCAAGAAGACCCAGGTTTGGGGGCTTCCGGGGTGGAGCGTTGCACACAGAATGTCTCTGTCCTCCCCCCACCCAAATTCCTACACTGAAGCCTAACCCCTGGGGTATATGGAGGTGGGGTCTTTGGGAGGTGGTTAGGATCAGGTGAGGTCACGAGGGTGGGGCCCCTGCCATGGGATTTGTGCCCTCATAAGGACAGGATACCAGAGATGCTCTCCCCATGCCCCCACCTCTGTGAGGATGCAACGGGAAGGCCAGTAAGAAAGGCCTCCCCAGAACCCAACCATGCTGGCACCCTGACCTTGGGATTCCAGCCGCCAGAACCGTGAGGAATAAATTGTTTGAGCCATCTGGTCTGTGGTATTTCATCACAGCAGCCCAAGCAGATGAAGACAGCGGGGACTTGAGGTATCTGCACACCCATGTTCTCGGCAGCCTGACTCACAACAGCCAAAGGTGGAACCACCCCTGTGCCCGTCAATAGAGGAACAGACGAGCAAAATGCTGTCATACGGTGGAACATTATCCAGCCTTAGAAAGGACGGGATTCCTGACACCTGCTACCACAGGGATGCACCTGCCCCGTGAAACAGGCCAGACACGAACGGACAGATCCTGTAGGCCCTCATTCACACGAGGTCCCTAGAACCATCAGATCTATAAAGACACGCGGCAGGACAGCAGGCGCTGGAGCTGGCAGAGGGGATGCGGGCTAGTGTTTCCTGGGGATGGAGTTTTGGTTTCTCAAGATGGAAAGAGTTCTAGAGATGGATGGTGGCGAGGATTTCAGAACAATGTATGGAATGCCACAAAACAGGTGAAGATAATAGAATTTAGGGTTTTTATATATTTTGCCACAATTAAATGAAAAAGGCAAAATGCACCTGTGTGGACCAGCTGGCCAGAAGGTCAAATAAATATGGAACATGATCCATCTGCAAGGGCCAGCAGGTGTTGGAGAGATGCCTGAACTTTGGAATAGCCATCTCCCACCAAGGCATGGGGGAGCCGGGATGACGGGGGTTGGTGGGGGGAAGGGAAAGGCCTCAGACAACACACACAGGGGCAGGGCAGCCCTGGCATATGCACCCCTCTCTGACCTCTCACCTCTGGGTAACACCAGTCCCCAGAGCTCTGCCTCTGTCGGGGGGCAATGGAAGGCAGGGAGGTGTTGAAGGAGAAACTGTGTCCAGACAGTTTCAGTCAGGTAGTCGGCCACCTGAGGTGCCCCCTCCCGCGATGAGAATCAGCCCACCCCCACCCCCCGCTCACCTATCCATCCAGGATAGCCCCAGCCCAGTGGCCCACATGCAACAGGCAGACAGGTGCTTAGAGGTGAAAGGCTCTGACCCCAGGCTGCCAGACCGATACTGTGTGACCTTTGGCATGACAGTTAATCCATGGGCCTCAGCTTTGTTATCTGCAAAGTGGGTTCGGTGAGAGGATTCGATAAGACACACATAAATAGGGCTACAGCAGGGCCTGGCAGGTGGGAAGCCCCTAAAAAGGCTCACCGTCACTACTGCCACTGATTACTACTGACTACTTTGGTGTGAGTGGCACACAGCTCCTTGCAAAGGCCCTCTGTGCACAATCAGACACACACAAGTGCACACCCACATCTGCCCCACATGGCACACCCGGGATGGCTGCTAAAAATAACTCTGGAAAGGACCAGAAACCAGCAAGTCCAAGTTTATACTTCCCTGAAAAAAGATTTAGGAGCTGCAAACTGAGGTACTGTGCAGCCATGAAGCCTGCTTGACCGTCCCTCCTGGATGACTTCAGGGCCAGGAAAGCCCTCTCCTGTAGGAAGGGGCCACCTGCCTGTCCTGCTCCATTGCAACATCCCTGCTACCCACCCCGGGCTTGGCATGGTAAATGCTTTACGGAAGGATGGAGAGGGGACCGGGTCTGATGGCAGTGTCTCAGGGCCATCCAGCCAGCGTGTCGCTGCTGGCTTGGTTGCATAAATAAAGTAAGATGTTGGGGTCAGTTTTCCTTAGTTACAGGTATACACATCATATTAATAATAAAAATCATAACACACAGATATCAAGTGCTTACACGGACACAGTTGGCTCCAAGGGCTTTATAAGGATAGCCCCCCTCTGATCCTAACTACTCTATGAAGTGGGCCCCCTTATCTCTACTTGACATTTAAGAACCCTGAGGCACAGAGAGGTTAAGTAACTTGCCTGACACCCCACAGCTGAAGCCTAGACGTTAACTCACACCGTTCAAGTCCAGAATCTTTACCTAATTATCATGGCACAGAGTAAGGCTATAAATATCTTTCACTGACTAAGGCATTTAAAAAGAAGTTGTAATGGAATCACACAGGTCAGTCACTTTAGCAGAATGCAGTAGCACAAGGACGAGGATATGACACATTGCCCCCAAGGGTGTATGACCAGCCACACTGGGCAGGCTGCCTCAGCTGGGGGGCCACAGAAAGCCATGCAGCAATAGTGTTCTGGGAGTGTAAACGCACTCTCCAGGAGGATGGATGCTGCCCTGCAGTCGGAGGGGACAGTGTGAAGACAGGAGAACCTTTGCCTTCTGACTCACCTGCCCCACCTCCTCCTCCCTCCCTGCACCTGCCCCCCCACCCTTGTCTCCCCCCTCCCCCCCACCCCGTCTGAAGAACAACTCAACAGCACAGAATAGGGCCAGACATCTGGGAGCCTCCCTCGTGAGATGTAGGCATCCACCCTGTGGCAGGTGTTTGGATCTGGGGAGACCGGAGATGCAGGGGCTCCTCTGGACTCAGAGAGGCATGTACTGACCCCTCCTTTCTTAAGCCACAGACCTGCTTCCTTCCTCACTTGGGAACACACAGAGGGTGCTGGCAGGTGCACTGGGAGAAGGTGCCCTGGCAGGGGCTGCAGGGGATTTGGCGGACAGTTGGTGATGCAGTGTACATGCCAGTCTGGCCCCATAACAGGCAGGATGGAGATGGCAGAGGGGGAAGGCTGGAGCTGGGGCCCTTGCAGGGGTGAGGAAGAGAAAGTCCTGGAGCTGGGATGCCCATGTGTGTGGGAAGAGTCCTGAAGGCAGGTGGGCAGCCAGTTCTGGGCTGTGACCCGAGACTATCGGGCATCAGACAGCCACCTCTGGAGCACACCAGGGCATTCACACCAGACCGGTCCCCTCCATTCTGGCCCCAGTTCCACACCCGCCGTTGGGAAGGAGTCAAGACCTTCTACAGACACGAGGCATAGGGGACTTTATTTCTCCCATTTAGGCTCCCAGGGAAGCCATAGGGAGCACTTCCTGTCCCTGCTGGCATCAGTTATGACGTCCGAGATAGGGACCTCTGTCCATGCCAAGGAGGCCCTCCTGGAGCCTGGTGTTGAGACCAGTGTGGGGAAGAGAGCTCATCACACCCACTTCCCAGCGCCCCCAGGGGTCTCTGCCATGGGGACCAGGCCACTGGGGTCCCGAGGGTGCAGGAAGGCTGGCAGGTGCCGGTGGGGCTGGTTGGATGCATGAGGGGGTGGGTACATGGATGATGAGTGAGTGCATGGAAGGGTGGTGATTGAGTGGACGGGTGGATGGATGGCTTGAGCCCATAGAGGGTATTATGTACTTCCTGGGGTCTTCCAGGGAGCCCTTTAGAAGGGCTGCCTGATACAGACAAAGGTCTCCCCCTGCTGAGACTCCTAGGGTCTCCTTGCTCTGGGGGCTGCATGATGCCCCTGCTGCCACAGCTCAGACTGTTTGAAAACAGGGCACTGATATCTGCAAGGTAACCCTCCGGGAGCTGAGATTCGCACCTCAATTATTCCCTGGTCATAAGGGAGACACTGAACCCTGTGGTAGGCTCTGAGAGCTCACACTTTGGAAGAAAAGCCATCTTCAACATCTAGAGGTTTGTGATCCAATCAACAGGCAAAGACAGACTACGATCCAGCTCATCTACTTTCATCATCTAAGTTGCTGAGCCCAGCTGTGCAAGGAAACCACCAACCGGGTGAGCGAGCCCCCAGCTCCACGGAGGGGCCATGACCCCCAGGCCCTCTTATGTAGGAGAGTCTTCTGCGCAGCATTATCCAGACCTCTGTTATATAAAATATTTATGGTAGTCGAGGTGAAAAGAAGTCATAAAAAACATCTGAGAGAGGCATAAAAGTTTAGCATTGCACACACACACAGAAACGGGAGGTAATTATTTCACATCCACCAAGTACATCATCCCCCTCCCAGACTGATTTGCCAATAAAATGCAAATTTCCCCTCTGAAATAGCACCAGCTTTGAAGGACACTGTTTGCTCCCGGAAATCTTGTTAAAGAGCAAATGGTTCTTCTGTGTTTGCAGAGAAACAGCCTTCAAGAGAGCAGCTGGTGTGGGGACTCTCAGGTTGGAGAGGCATGAGCAGGCAGAGAAGCAGGGAGATGCCTCTAGAGCCTCTCAGTCCTGGAGGCCCAGGCTGGGGACGCAATCTCAGGGGTTAAGGCTGCTCCTGGGCTGGCTTCCAGGACACCGCGGTAACAACTATGGTGCTGCAGTTAATGGCGGGGACAGCGCAGTGCTTAGCACCTATGCTCCCCAGGCTCCTAACTGCAGCATCTGACTTAACCCTCACGCACCCCTAAGTAGCGCTGCTGTGATTCCTGCCTCACCAATGAGGAGGTGGGCTGTAGGACTCAAGGATGCTGGATTTCTACCTTACATTTGGGTAGACCTCAAATGCTGGACCCCAAAGCCTGGGGGCTCGCAGCCAGCGCGCTATGCACGTGTCCTCTGATCACAGGAGAGCTCTGGCTCCTCGGTTGGGGCAGAGCCACCTTGCTCACAAAGAGGTATATGAGAGAGATCAGTACGAGATGTGATTTGGGAGCAGAAATCCAGTGGCATTTTCTGCAGGACAGTAAGCAAAGAAAGAAGTGACAGCTGAGACCACCACACACATGCGGAGGAGCCAGCTCAGGCCAGCCACCACAACAAATATGACAGACGGGGCAACTTCAAGGGTATAAGTGTATATGGTCTCCTGGTCCTAGAGGCTGGAAGTCAGTAGGATGGGGTCCTCCTGAGCCCTCCCTGCATGTGTGTGGGCGGCCGTGCTCTCCCTGGGTCCTCATGGGGTCATCCCTCCATGCATGTCTGTGTCGGATCCCTTCTTCTTACAGAAACCCCAGGCACACTGGATCAGGGCCAGCCCAATGGCCCCATACCTTTTTGAAGACCCCATTTCCAGATATAGACCCATTCTGAGGTGCTGAGGGTCAGAGCTTCAACACAGGAATTTCAGGACACAGCTCAGCCCAAGACACCTTGCTTATTCACACAAGAGCAGAACGTCCTCATGTCCCTCTCGGACATGCCTTCTCCCAGCCCACATCCAGTCACACATGATGGCTTGAGAACCTGTCCCATCAACATCTTATCTGTCTACAGAGCTCATGAGGTGGGGGCCGGGAGCCACGGAGAGAGAATTGTCAGGGGGCGGAAACACAGGAGCAGAAATTGCTTCCTGAGTCTTATCTTTACACAGAGCCTTTATTTCTGCCACCCCCATGATTTATTATAAAAATTCTCAAATGCACCCCCAAAACTGAAAGAAGAGCGCAGTGAAAAGCAATACACTAGCCACCTTAGTCCCCTGGTCGTTTTCATGCTGCTTGGTGGGGTGCAGGCATGCACCTGCTCTTGCCAAACCACTGTGGTGCTTCCCTGTTTTAGCATCCAGAGAAAAGAAGGGCTTTCTCTGACATGTAATGACCCAACTGGACCAGCATTCATCCCCAAACAGCCTCTCATCAACTCTCCAAGTGCCTCTCCTGCCCCTCCCAGTCATTAGACTGTTTTTATTTAGGTGACAGTATATACAGTGACACGCACAGACTGGAACCCACCATCGGATGAGCATGCGGTATAGACCCATGCAGCACCACTCCAACCAAGAACCAGAGTGCTCCATCACCCCAAAAGGCTCCCGCACCCCTGCTGGACAATTTCCCCCTCCCTCTTCGGACAACCTCAGAATGCCCTAGCTCCTCTCACCATATATTAGTCATGTCTCTGTGTGGTGGAAGGTCATGCCTGGAATCACAAGCTACATGTGCTCGTGGGTCCGGCCTCTCTTAGTGCCATGTTTTGGAGGCTCATCTACATGGCGTCAGGGTTCCAGAATGTCCTCGTCTCTATAGCTGAGGAATATCCCATTGACGGACACACCAAATGGATGCACCTGTTCATGGGGACACTTGGCTGTGTATGGTGTATGAAGCTGCTGTGACATCTTCCTACATGGACTCTGGTGGCCACGTGTTTTTGGTTTCTTTTGGCCACTCTTGACGTGTGCAGTGGCTGAGTAATGGGGGCACATGTCTCACTGCCTGAGAAACTGCCTTCCTTCCAGACGGGAGCCGTTGTGCATTCCTGCCAGCTGCGAGCCGGGGTTCCAGCTGCTCCGTGTCCTCACTCACACTTGGTCCATCTTCTTAATTCTTGAGGGTGTGTGTGAAATGGGTGGGGTTTTTCTTAAGATTTAATCTATTTTATTTGAGAGAGAGAGAGAGAGAATGCAAGCAGAGGGAGGGCAGAGGGAGAAGGAGAGAGAAGTCTCTTCTCAAGAAGACTCCCCACTCAGCAAGGAACCCCACACGGGCTTGAGCCCATGACCCCGAGATCATGACCTGCACTGAAACCAAGAGTCAGATACTTAACCTACCGAGCCACCCCGGCACCCCAAAATGGGCAGTTTTAAGTTACATTTGCTCCTAAAAACACTCACTCTTTTTTTTAACCTCATCATTGTTCTCTTTAAAATAAAATCAATTCTCCGCTTTCCCAGAAGTCTGAAAGAGCAAAGGTTGCAAAACTCGGACCAAGAACCAAATACACCACCTCACTGGAGCCCTTGCTGATGGACTCACAGTGGCAGTGTCCACGGAGCCACAGTCCAAGACTGCATTTACCCAAAAGTGCCATTTCTTATCCCAAAATCAGCAGAGCAAGAATGGCGGTGGTGGCGATTGCTCACAAAGGCGGCCACAGCAGATTCAGGCTTACCTTTCCACACACAAAAGACCTCACTTTATTCAGCGATGCAAAGACACTTAAGTAAAGTGAAAGATGTGCGTGAAAACCTGTTCACGTAGGGTCATAAAAGCGGGACCTGATTTGGTGCTTCCACCAAAGAATTTTCTTTGATGAGCTTCCATAAGAAACCAAATCCACAATTTCATTAAAACCACTGCCACATGTCACACTGGGGGATGATTTCTGACCTACAGACTGGAGCTATCGCATCAAAAAGCAAAGCTCCCCTGCAGAACTCACTGTGGCCCTGTGCCTGCTGCCCAGTGTCACCTCTTGGTCTTGGGGACAAGCTGTGAGCCATGGAGGCCTGAGCCTGGGGAGCTGACACCACTCACTGTCCCTGCTTCTCTGGGAGGAAAAAGAAGAGGAAATGCAAAACCCCCTCTCCTCCTCCCGTCCTGTCCTGGCACCAACCTCCTAAGTGTGCTTATTAAGAAATTCAGGCTAGGTTGTGTCCCTTAGAAAAAAAAGACATCCAGCTTGTAATTAATCCCAATGCCACAGAAGAAACTTATTACATAAAGAGATATTTCTTCCTTCTTTTCCCTTCATACACGTAAAATCACAGATCCTATTGTGGGAACGCTGACCACTCAGGAAACATAATGAATACCCAGTGGGTTCTAGCTGCGAAAATGCAAGGGGAGGTTCGTGAATTACATTCAACACGACGAAATAACATAAAATTGCTTTTTAATACCTTTAGGAATAAAAAAAAAAATTCCAGAGGCATTTACTTTCTTAGGAAAAACCCGGGGAGAGTGCTTTGGCTCTCCGTAACCTGCTAGTAAACCTTGGCACAAAGAGGGGGCTGTTTTCCTAAACGAGTTTTTAAGATCCTTGAAAATAATTCAAACCGCTAAAACTATATGCCTTGGGCACAGAGGTCCCCTTTTGGGGCCTGGGGGCTGAAAGAGAAGATTTTGTGCTAAGATGCTGGCTCTAAATCGTGCCCCAGACCTGAACAAAAGATGCCGCAGAACGATCTTGTCCTGGGACGGGGGAGCTTCACGCACATGGGACCCTGGCCCAACTGGCGCATCTGTGCTCCGACAGAGCGTTCCCTACACCTCCATCCTGGAAACACGGCTCCGTGTACCTCCAATCCCCTAATTACTCAGGTAATGCTTATCACGCTTCATCAGGGAAAACAGCTGCCGTCAGGATGCGTTCATTAGAGCGGCTATGTGGATGTTTATTGCTCTTAAATTAATCCACTTTTTGATTTAGCGTATTTACCCTGGCACAGCCAGCAGGGGAAACCCTGGCTGTGGAGGATTTATGCTGGAGCCCTCAGGCCACCCAGGGAGTGACCACGCTTGCTCCGCTGCCCCCTCAACCCCAAGCAGGACCTTGAGAAGACACAGGCGCCTGCTTCTGATGGCAGCCAGGGCTGGGGGCGGGGGAGAGGGGGCTCACTGGGAGCTCAAAAGAACCAAGAGGAAGATTGGGAATTCCAAGCTGGCACAGAAAGGCACAACAACAACAATAAAAAAAACAATGCATCTTCGAAGCATGTGTGAGATGCCAAGTATACGAAGAGCAAGACAATTACAACCTTCAAAGCCTCTGACTGCAACCTCAGGAACCTTCTAGGTAATGGGAACTTTGGCAATGACCTCTACTCACTGCAAGGCTGCATTTGGGCTTCTGTCCCCCCTGGTCTCAGCAATGCCCCTTGGGGGTTAAGCTGACTGCTCTCGCCTACCAGCTTGTGATCATGATTATCACCCTACGGATGATTTCTGGGTACTGCCTGCTTGCATGACAAGTTTGTCCTTGGTCTCGATATTACAGATCAAAATACCAATGTCTTCTTTTAAACACAGAACTTGGTCCCTTTGAGGCACTCACTGCCACTGGGACTCTCCTCTCCGCTGTGAGTGGCAGCTGTTCCAAGATCCGCCGACGTGTGTTAGCGCACTGTACACCTCCCCCCTCCCCCCAAATTCCTTAGCAACTGCGTCCTGATGCCTAACATTTTAATTCTTCCAGTTATGATTCATGGTGCCGTCTGTAGACAGATAATGAGAGACAATAATCCCCAAAATAGCTATTGCTGAGCAGAGTAGCAGTGCTGTATCCCACTTATGGGAAGGCCCAGAGCCACACCAGGGGTGCCTCACACCTGCCTGGGCAACACTGGGACCCTGCTGACTGGATCAGAGACCTTCATCGCTGAGCCCACCCTGTGATGTCACTGCCCCAGCTGTCTGAGGATCCTTGAGCACCCCCAGGGTGTGACCTCTCTGTCGGGGAGGAAGAGGGAACTGGCCCCTGCAAGCCTAGGGATAGGCAGAGGCATGGCCCCCAGAAGGGAAGATGTGTCTTTTAGCTGCAAAATCAAGGTCATGTTTTAAAGCTTTCTGGTTTTTGATGAAAATACAATCAACTAAAACCTTAATTTCTACAAATCAACTCCATTAACACACCTGGTCCAGCAGACACCTGAGTGTGTCTCTGTGTTTCGTGGGCCTCACCACCACCCTCTCTCCCGGGCAGTACCCCGCTTCCTACTAGGAGTCAGGGAGTCCCCCTGTTCTCTGCAGCAGAGGATCAAAGAGGAGGCAACGCTGCCCACACCCTCTGTCCTGGTTCCCCAAAGCCACTGTGATCCAGGTCGGGGATGTCCCGTGAGTCCTGCAGGGCAGGTGACCCCCTCAGCCACCCGTCACATCTTGGGCAGGGAGCAGACCAGAGCTAGTTGTCTAGCTTGCTCTGGAACATTCCTGGGGGAGGGGGCCAGCAGGTAGGACTCAGGGGTGCTGTTCTGGGTCAGGTCAGAGGGCATGGGAAACCCGGAAAGGATGATGGGAGTCTCAACAGAGGTGCCCTGATGACCTGTCACGTGCTCAGAGTGGATGGAGGAAGAAAATCCCCTGGTGCTTCCAGAATGCAAAGCTGGCAGAGACCAGAAATGCTAAATCCTGCCTCAGCTGCGCACACACACACACACACACACACACACTCACGGCTGCCCAGTCCCTCCCCAGCCAGCTTTCACGAGGTGGCACAGCAAGCGCAGACATCACCTCCAGAACCGTAATGGGGCCCGATCCACAGAGAAGAGGGTGATGGTATAATCGTCCCCCTGTGTCACTGAACCACCCCAAGGCCCCTGCCCTTCCTGCAGCAAGCACACCATGTGCTGTCTCCCAGGGTCTGAGCAGAGAACGGGGGGCTCCCTGCCGAGTGTGCCTGTGTGCACGGTGGGGCCAGCAGCAGGGGTGAGGTGAGCGGGACACCCTGAGTCCACAGGCAGGCTCCATGCGCACCTGCACACCTGCTCCCTGAGCAGCAGACACTCCCCTGCTACACCTCACAGGCCTGAGGTCCCAGGCATTGTGCCTGCGGTGTCGGGGCTCCGGACACCAGGGCTGAGTTCCTCGGGGTTGCTGTGCTTCATTGTTATTAGGAAACAGAACCTGGGAACCTGGGAAGGCAAGGGGAGGGGTGGGGACCCAGAAAGGTGGCCACGCGGTGGAGCCACCAGCAGGGTCCCGGGAGAGGGAACGGGTCCCTGTCCATCCGGCCCGGCTTGCTTCTCATGACACGTGGGCTAAGGCTGTACCTGGTGTCAGAAAGCGACCAGGGGAGCATCTCCAACCAGCCCACGTCTTACACTGTTTCACTGTCGGAGCCGGGAAAGAAAGGCAGTTGCTACAACGCGGGCACCCACTCACCTGCCGTGACAAGAGCCGAGGCAACAGGAGAACTCAATCCCCGGGGCCTGCTGCTCCGGGCTCCGGCTCGGGTCCGAGGACAGAAGTCATACGCCGCTCCTAACAAGCGCTCATGGCTCTCCCGCCCTGGGGACAGGGGCCAACGGCTCCAGTCCCACGGAGACAACCGCGTCCTGAGTCACAGGCCACCGCCCACTCCCGGCTTCTTGTCCGAGCCACGCACAACCCGGGGGCTTGTCAGCTCAGGAGTAAAACGTGCAGAAGTCTATGTGGGTATTTTTAAAAATTATTCATCAAAAGCAACCAATCAGCACTTGGTACCTGATGGTTTCCAAAGCTACAGAGAACAGAGCAGAGTGGCCAGGCTTCTAGTGCCAGCGTAGAGCACACGCGCTGTGTGGCTTTGGCTGTGTCACTTCACATCTCTGAGCCTCAGCTTCCTCACCTGCGGCGGTAATAATGACCCTCCCTCACAGGTAACCTGCCAATCCCAGTGAGATCGTGTGTGCAGAGTAATTAGCACCGCCTGATACACAAGCACGTGATAAATGGCAGGTTCTACTATAATAATTATTATTTTTGAAAAGCATGTTCTATAAAGAATAGAAGAAAATGTTTAAAAACATTAGTCCTTATGGGAAAGAAAGAAGAGACTGAGGGGGCGCCTGGGTGGCTCAGTTGATTAAGCCTCTGACTCTTGGTTTCAGCTCAGGTCATGATCTCAAGGTCACAGGGTTGAGCCCTGCATCATGAGATCAAGCCCTGTGTTGGGCTTCACGTTCAGCAGGGAGTCTGCCTGAGGATTCTCTCTCCCTCTGCTCTTCCTGCTGTGTGCACGAGCACACACGCTCTCTCTAAAATAAATGAGTGAATATTAAAAAAAAAAAAAAGAGAGAGAGAGACTATAAAGGAGAAGGAGAAATGGCGACTTCATGTTTCCCTTGTTATATAGATTTGACTTTGGAATGATGCAGATATTTTACATATCATTAAAATTTTAAAAACCTGAAAACCAGTTGTTAACAATCAAAAGTAAAATTAAACAAAACGAATCTAAATGCATATAGAGCTGGTGGCATAAACAAATAGAGAAAAATTATTCCAAATGACTTTCAAACACAGACTTCATTGCACATTCCTGATGGGATCTATTCCGACGACAAACAGAACTTAAACCATCCCAGCATCACATTACTGGTGGAGGTGTCACCATTATTACCAGGAGATTTTTGCATGAGTATGATAGAATAAACCAGCACTGCTGATGGAGACCTGAGGGTTCAGCATGTTTGAAAGGGGACACAGATGCAGGATCAAGGTTAGGGGAAAAACCTTGTCCTGAATTACTAACAATACCGAGATGACTTATGATGTAAATAAGCACGCCCCTTACACTTAGAATGTGGCCCCTAAACACCACTTGGTGCTAAAAGGAATGAGGCTTCCCTGGAAAAATGACTGCTTCCAAGTCTGAGCAAGAAATTTGCTCCGGGAGCATGCAAATTCTTGTCATCGTCACTGATGGCAGTCATGCTCAAAAGGCTTAGGAAATGATCTGAAAAAGCCTCCATTTGAGCATGGATAGGCGTGAAGAAAGGGCTAGAGGCAGGTGATCTGCTAGAGGCAGGTGATCATGTCCCCAAGAAGAACAGAGTAGAATAAACAAAGACAACACAGCAGGCACCTCTGTTGAGCTACCACAACTGTCACTGTGCAGGGCCATAGTGAGGAGGGAAGCTCACATCCCACAACTGCTTTTCCCTGGGGCCATATGCCCATTTCCAACTCTGGAAAAGGGCTGGGAATCCTAGGCTGACCCCTGCTGGGTGCAGGGAATTCAGTGCAGTGTTCAGCATTAGGCAGGGTTAGTGAACAGTCAAAACTGCAAACCCAAAGGGCCAAAGTCTAGGTGGGAAGGAAGAGCAGAAAACTGAATGAGAAACACTTAGCTGCTTTTCCTTTCAAGACAAATATTTTTAGGGGACTCTGAACCTCAGAGGGACAGAAGGCAAAGGAGCAAGGCATGAGCACTGGGGTGTAGGGCCTACCAGGCAGAAGGGAGCAGTGGGCACAGCAGGTGCTCAGCTGAGAGCATCTTAGGGCCCCGCTCTGGGAGGACGAGCAAGCTGGGCTTGAACGCATCATTGCAAAACCAACCCAGTCTTGCCTCAGCCCCATCTGCGACCAGATTAGGGTAAAAAGCCCCCATTCTGTCTACCTAGTGCAAGACAGGGTGATCCTCTTTGAAAGCAAAGAACATTATCTGGAGTCTCTATAATTTTTCAAATATACACAATGCCTGACATTCTATAAATAATAACTAATCATTCCCAGGGATAGTGACAGGGGTTAGAAATAAAGAGAAAACTCAGTCAACAGAAACAGATCCATGGATGGTGCAGACACTTGCATGAGTGGCTAAGAACTTTAAGATAATTAATATCTTACAGACAATAAAGGAAAAATATGAGAAAATAGCTGATGAATAATTTGAACGGAGAATTGGAACACCTAAAAAAAGAATTAATTAAAAACCTAAACATGAGGCCTGAAACCATAAAACTCCTAAGAGAAAATACAGCCAGTACTCTCTTGGACGTCAGTCTTAGCAACACATTCATGGATCTGTCCCCTGAGGCAAGGGAAACTAAAGCAAAAATAAACTGTTGGGACTACACTAAAATAAGAAGCTTTTTACAGGGAAGGAAACCATTAACAAAACAAAAAGACAATGTACTGAATGGGAGAAGATAGTTACTAGTATATAATCAATTAGGGGTTAATATTCAAAATATATGAAGAACTTAAACAAATAAACACCAACTCCCCCACCCCCCAAAATCCAATTAAAATGGGCAGAGGACCTTGATAGACATTTCTGTAGAAAAGACATACAGACGGCCAACAGACACATGAGAAGATGCTCAACATCACTGATTATCAGGGAAATACAAATCAAAACTACCATGAGATACCATCTCACACTTGTCAGAATGGCTAAGCTCAACAACACAGGAAACAAAAGATGTTGGTGAGGATTTGGAGAAAACAGAACCCTCATTCACTGTTGGTGGAAATGCAAATTGATGCAGCCACTGTGGAAAACAGTATGGAGGTCCCCCCAAAAATTTACAATAGAAATACCCTATGAGCCAGTAATTGCACTACTGGGTATTTACCCAAAGAAAATGAAAACACTAATCCAAAAAGATATATGCACCCCTATGTTTATTATAGCAGTATTTAAAATAACCAAGATATGGAAGCAACTCAGTGTCCGTTGATGGATAAGTGAATATATATATTCACGTGTCAGTGTACGTAATGGAATATTACTCAGCCATAAAAAGGATGAGATCTTGCCATTTGCAACAACATGAATGGACCTAGTGAAACAAGTTAATCAGAGAAAAACAAATACTGTATGATTTTACCCATATGTGGAATCTATGAGACAGAACAGATGAACAAACAGCAACAACAAAAAAACAAACAAACTCAATATAGAAAACAACCTGGGGGCAGCCCGGGTGGCTCAGCGGTTTAGCGCCTTCGGCCCAGAGTGTGGTCCTAGAGACCCAGGATCAAGTCCCACGTCGGGCTCCCTGTGTGGAGCCTGCTTCTCCCTCTGTGGGAGGGAGTGTATCTCTGTGTCTCTGCCCCCCCCCATGTGTGTGTGTGTGTGTGTGTGTGTGTCTCATGAATAAATAAATAAAATCTCTTAACAAAAAGAAAGAAAGAAGAAAGAAAGAGAAAGAGAAAGAGAAAGAAAGAAAGAAAGGAAGGAAGGAAGGAGGAAGGAAGGAAGGAAGGAAGGAAGGAAGGAAGAAAGAAAGAAAGAAAGAAAGAAAGAAAGGAAGGAAGGAAGGAAGGAAGGAAGGAAGGAAGGAAGGAAGGAAGGAAGGAAGAAAGAAAGAAAGAAAAGAAAGAAAACAACCTAGCAGTTGCCAGAGGGGAGCAAAATAGATACAGGGGATTAAGAGACACAGACTTCTAGCTCTAAGATAAATAAGTCACAAGGATGACAAGTGCCACAAAGGGACTACAGTCGGTAATACTGTAAGAGTGTATCGTGATAGATGAAGCCCATGCTTGCTGTGGTGAACAGTGGTCAAGTCGGTGTGCGGAACCCTTGAATCTCACATAACACTGTATGCCTATTATACTTCAAGAACTAAAAAAGAAAAGAATCAACCATGAACTCCAGACCTGAAAACACAGTATCTATAATTCAGGACCTAGAGGGTGAGTTGAGGATCTGATTGCAGAGAAGATGGGCAAGAACATTGCTAACAGGTCAGTAGAAAGCACACAAGCTAAAGCACAGAGGGAAGAAAGAAGAGACCCTGAAAGGGAGAGATGGAGACACAGTGCAAAGCGCTGACTTGTGTGACCAGAAGTGCATGGACATGCTGTCTGGTGTCCAGCTCCAACGCATGAGACACGTGGCTCCAAATATTGAAAATGGCATGTGGACCTCAGACAAGCTAAATGCAGGAGACATCTAGGCAGACACACACTGAACACAGACCAAGGGATCCCTTGTAAGGTGGACCACCCTTTCCTATGCTTACGTCAACTGCGTTGTGTTCAGAAGACAAAGGAGGAGTCGGAGCAGAAGGAAGGACCAACGGGAAGTCAGGCCAATCTAGAACCTGCACCTGACAAGGATATGCTGATAAGACTGAGTAAATTGTCTGCAGAAAAATCAAAGCAGATAATCCATCGCCAGCACAAAATCTTAAAGGGACTCTAGCAAAAGAAAAATGGTCCCATGGAGGAAAAATAAAAACAAGGAAATTTGGGACGGAATGTAAAGCAAACGAGAAACAGAGGAGCCAGGGATGGTTTGTACCCCGCTAAAATGTGTGGGTACAAATTTCTAAATGTGTCATCGAAGCTGGGGGAAAAAGAGGAGAAAGCTGAGCTAGTGGCGTAAAAATAAACAAATGACAATGAAATCTTCTTACACTTTCAAGATTATAAGCAAAACTGAAAGAAAGGATGAATTTGAAAAAGAAATCTGAACTCTAGAGCTGCTAAGAGTTACAATAATTATTATATTAGTATAAACTGACACCAAGAGGCCCAAACGCAAACCCCAAAACAAGGCTAAACCTAACGGTCAATAATCTTCATACCAAGGAGTCAACAGGTGCCAGCAGGTGGTAAGAACCATCAGATGTCGGAAGGAGAAAGGTGGCAGGAGGAGTTGAGGGCTGAGGGTCCCCCGAGCTCCTGGGCTAAGTTTGTGTGTATGACAGTGAGGACATATCAGGTGTCAGAGTGTTTCTTCCATCCATTTGGTGACTGCCTGGACCCCAGGCGTGCACCCGCATCCTCGAGCTCCTGATCATCGTGTTTGAAACCTGACTGACTTCATTTGGTAGCTCCTCTTTCCTCTCAGCCTTGGGCACCCAGCCTACGAGGAGGAGCCAGACCCACCTGTCACTGGCTGGTGACCATTCAGCAGGTGCCTGGAGATGCAGCAAGGAGCCCTG
This sequence comes from Canis lupus familiaris, assembly GCF_011100685.1. Taxonomy (NCBI): domain Eukaryota; kingdom Metazoa; phylum Chordata; class Mammalia; order Carnivora; family Canidae; genus Canis; species Canis lupus. The sequence continues at coordinate 48,016,991 of NC_049239.1, read as the reverse complement.
TATCCACCTGCAATGGGGCTGCTGGTTATCCAGACACCACAAACCACAGGGAAGGAACGCCATGTCCCACGTGCTGCTGGGAAATGCTTGCTTTCAGATGTGCTGGGCTCAGCATCCCTCCCATCCCCGCCTCTAGAACAGTGCAGCGGAGACCGCACTTCATGTTTGAAGGGTTTTCCATCCACCCAGAGGCTTCAATGAGCAGCCAGGCCAGAAAGTTACATCTGAGAAGGTGTCAGTACAGACCAGCTTTTCAGTGAGGTTCTGGTGAGGACCCTGGACATCACCCTCTCTTTCATGATCTTTCTACCCTTCTGGTCGGACCCTTCTATGTAGGACTGCCTTTCAGGGAGGCCAGTCTCCTTTGAAACATGGCACCTGTAACAAACAACACTGGAGTCGGGCTTACGTCTCCCCCAAACCTCAATGTTTTGAGGACACAGTGTCTTCTATGGCTCCTGCTCTCTGGCCATTGCTCACCCCCAATCGTACAAGGTCAGCTGGACCCTCCGCCCCATCACCATCCTGGCTCACAGGAGGGCAGCTTCTCAGCAAATGGGATCAGACACCCTGCCCACTCCAGTGGTTACTCCAAGTGTCGTTCCATCAACCGGCAAGGAAATGTACGAAGCCCGGTACAGTGTGACAGTTTGCGCCACGGAGGGAAGGTATGTGGGGTTTCGCAGTGGGCCACTATTTATATCTGCATGAATCAGCAGCTGAAGCTGTTTCTGTAAAAGAAGGCAATGGGTAAATACATGCCGCATTTCATCAGCGACTTTTTGGAATAAATATTTCAAAGGTATCCTGCTGCATGGACTGAGCTAAGAAACACATGCATTTTGTTAAAGACTGCCTGCCAAAGTGAAGAAAAGCCTTTTAGATGAGATGAGATGTAGACGAGATGCCTGATAGCTGTGGGTACCACCTGGAAATCTTTAGGGTGCATAGTAAGGAAACTGGATGTTCATAGAACGTGTCCTTGAGTCTCTTCTAGGATCCGAGCCCCACCCCATGCACCTGCAGTCAACACAAGCAGAAACCTTGCAATGTGCCTTGCTAGGGCCAGATACTTAGAACCTAGTAGAAAAAAAAAAAACAAACATCTAAGGGAGGTCATTTCTCCCTCAGAGCATCATGCCCATATTAGGGTTCACATGTAAAAGCAAACCTACCACCTGAGGGGCACCTGGGTGGTACAGTCAATGAGGCATTCAACTTTGAGTTTTGGCTCAGGTTTCAGGGTCATGAGATTGAGCCCCTTGTCAGGCTCTATGCTCAGTGAGGAGTCTGCTGTGGATTCTATCTCCCTTTCCCTCTGCCCTTTCTGCTCATGTGTCTGCTCTCTGTCTCTCTCTCTAAAAATAAACAAATCTTTAAAAAAAAAAAAAAAAAGGCAAACCCACCATCCTCAGATGGGTCTGGCCTAGTAGGCAGACAGCCTGGTGGAGGTGTTGTCAGCATGAACCTGGGGGCACCTGGCTTGCCCTGCTTCCCCTGCAGTACACACACAGCACCAGCCTCTTGCCACCTGGTGTATATCTGGTCCACCCACTTGTCTGCAGCAGCTTTGTCCTATAAAGTCACTGGGAACGTTGATTTAGAGAATATGAAACAGGTGCTCCTAGGGGAGACAAGGGCTAGGACCCTGCAAGCCTCTGCTCACATTTTGACCAAGTGATCGACACACAGCTGGCTGGATGGGTGTTTCTGTGTAAGGACACCTGGTTTAATACATACAGTTTCCTCACCAACACCGACCTCACCGAAGCTGGGCTACAGCTTGTGCCTGGACGGAGCCTGGCAGACACACGCATTTTTTCCCCAAGGCATGTTCTTGTGCTCAGCATCACTATGCAGCTTTTCAGCACTATGCCTGAGGGCTGTTTTAAGCAATAAAACACCAACAAAGAACACAGAAATGCAAAAAAACAAAAACAAAAACAAAACAAAACAAAAAAACAAAATAAAAAATCCAAACAAAAGACAAAACAAATCTTGCTGTAAGATTTTACTTTGGGGTTACAAATTAACTTGTGAGCAGGCAAACTGACAAACCTATACAGATAATGAGATGGGCTACAGGGGTTCTCAGAATCCCCTGGTCTGGCCACATCAGCAAAAAAGAGGCAATTCTCACTTTCTACCACTAATCACTGGTCCCTCTTCTGTCTCCTGGCTGGTCCCTCCCCACCTGCTGGAGACAGAAAGGCGAGCCAGGGGTTAGAATCTTCTGCTGCCGGGTCCGGAGGCAGGGAGGACCGACCGCAGGCAGGCACACATCATATGCTTGTGAAGACATCTCAATATGTTAGCTTCTCCGTTTAAAAAAAATAAGAGCCCACACTCCGAAACAGACTCGGAGGAGACACATGGAGACAAAAGAGTCTTTGTCCCTATTTTATAAACAGTAATACTTCCCACAGTGTTAAAATGAGTAAGAATCTGGGAGCACTGACTCTGCATTCCATTTAAATATTCATGAAGATTCTCAACTCCATTGTCAGAAGAGATCTCACCCTGAAATGCCCCGGGTAGGCCTTCCCTCCTCCTCCATGCCCTGGGTCATTCCACTGCCATTGCCGAGCTTGACAGTCGTCAGACCTGAAGGAGTGGGCGTGTCCTGTGGGGCTGATGGATTTGGCCAAAGTGGGAGGGTGGGGGCCACAGGGTGGGGTGGGGGGCATGCAAGTCAATGCATGGAAGGGAACCTCAGGAAGTGATGAGTTCCCCATCTCTGAAGGGGTTCAAGCAAGGGAAGCCAAGTTCATGAGGACATGATAATTGCCGTAAGACACAGGCAGGGTCCAGGTGGCCTTTGACACCTTTCAGCACCATGGATCACATGTCCAGATTCTCAGATGTTATGATACCTGTTGCCTCCTATGAAGATAGCTTAGATGCTACTATTCCTTAGTCACTTAGGAGAGACTCCACAGAATCACACAACTCTCCCTTCCACCCTGTGTCCCTCTGGAGATGTCTAGAAGGAAAGGCTGGTCTGTTTGAAGGGAGAACAGTTGAGGCTAGAGGTCTGAGACAGCTGGTCGACCCACCAGAAGCCTTATTCAGTGAAGAACCAGCTCTCAGGACTGACCAAGCATTGATCAAGGGCTTGTGCTTGGCAGTCCTTAGGTACTTTTGCTGAGATGGGAAGTGGAGTGTGGTTGTCAGGGCAACCTCACCCCCAAAAGGGCCTTCTTGCAGAATGATTCTGCAAAGTCTCCTGCTGGCTTTCATCTGGATCATGAGATGAGGTCCCAGGGCCTTGGAACAGAGAGACAGTGCATGGTGTAAAGTGAGGGCATTTGTTTCAAGGCTGACGGCCGTGATGGGGCGGGGGGTGTCAGAGGTGCTCTTTTCTCCGGGAGAATCAAATTCCCCCAAAAAGCACTCATGGAGCAGAACTGGGATCAAGGAAGGGAAACGTCACATGACTGGTAAGACAGGAACACTGCCAAAGGTGGGTGGTGCTGGCAGGTAAGCTTCAGCCCATGAACCTGAACCCAGATCGGCAGGAGGTCTGTCTGCCTGTGCCAGAGGAAGGAGGGGAAAGACATGCTGATGGACGGTGCGAGTGACCCAAGAGCGACAGCTGGTACCTCCTGGGTGGCTGGGGCTGGTGAAAGCATGAACAGTCAATTCTAACAAGATTCTGAGAATGACACAGGCCTGCAGAAGCTCACAGATGTCAAGCAGAGTGAGAGCTCAGGGTAAGAGTGACACCCATGAGAATGCAGTATGCCCAAGACCTGCCATTTCTGTAATCTTCTCTGTGTGCCTTCCAGCATTTGTACCCATGGTTGTCATTCATTAGCACATATCCTATTAAGGAAGTATGTTTTTGTGGAAAAGTCTAAGAACACGATGGAGGGCAGGACACTAGGCTCAGCCCCAAGGTGGGTGCTCAGCATTGCTGTGGCCTCATCTGTGATGCGGGGTAAAGCCAGGCTTTGTCTCAGGGGCTGCTGCGAGGATTCCGTGGCTGAGGAAGTACAAGTGTCCTATGGCCCCTGTAATGAGGGCCAGATGTGGCAGCTTAACACAACACACATTTAGTATCTGATGGTTCCAGAGCCAGAAGTCCTAAGATCAAGGTGACCTTGGCTGGTTCCTTGTGAAGCCGTGGGGGAGAAAATCGGTTTCCTAGCTTTCTCTGGTCTCCTGCGGCACTGTGTTCCTTGGCATGCAGCCCCTCCTTGGTCCAGGAGGCCGACAGCCCAGCACCTTCCATCATTCTGCCTGACTTACGCTTTCTTTGTCACGTCTCCTCTCCCTTTGCCCCTCCTGGCTCCTCTTTTAAGGCTGCCTCTGATGACACGAGACCACCTAGCGAGCCCAGGACCATCTCCCATTTCAAGACTCTCATCTGAGTCACACCTGCAAAGTGCCTGCTGCCACGTAAGGTAACATATTCATGGGTTTGGGCGATCGGGATGTAGACATCACCGGGGGACCCTCTCCTTGGGTTCCCACAACAAAGAAAGCAGTTGACCCTGCTCACTACAGAAAAGCAAGCTGTCCGTGCCACCTAACAGGCACTGTGATGATGACAGTGACAAGGATGGAGAGCGGAAGTGAGCACCAGAGAGTAAAGATCTCCAGCGTCGTGGGCCACACAGTCTCTAAGGCATCTATTCATCTCTGCTACCCTGGCTGGAGAGCTACCACAGAGAAAATGCAAACAAACAGGTGCAGCTGTGTTCCAATAAAACTTTATTTACAGAGATAAGGCAATGGACCAGATGCGGTCCTAACCTGCCGGCCTCCGATGTAGTGTTTTCTGGGTATCAGTCATTCTACCTCTGCCTGGATGAGGCTTAGACAGCCCTGCCCATGGCCTGTGAGTAGTGGGGCCTCACGGTGGGAGGGAAGCCGGCCTTTCCCTGCCCCCACCCCCACTCCGGCTCCACCTGTTCCCTGTCATCTCAGCCTAAAGAAGAGCTATGTCTCCTCAACCTGGATCCTGGGACAGAGACGAAACTGGGGCCAGTTTTTCTGGTGTTGCCACCAGATGGTTGGAAGCCACAGAGAGCGTGGGGATGTTTGTTACCACACAGAACCTAGTCTGGGCCGACTAATACACATAACAAGTGCTCATCATTATTATTTTATGTTATTTCAGCTCCTTTGCGGGGACCCCACCTGGCTAGTGTGGGATGCCACACTGGAAACACTCCCAAATGACCACCATGTGTGGAAAGAGATGATTGGCCACGGGGGCTGATTTCGCTGCTCTAAATGCATTCTGAAACAGCAAGGAAGCACAGGAGCCAACAACTGATTCCGCACGATAGAAAGGCAGGAAGTACTGCCACCTGCTACAAGGTAGATGAGCCTCAAAAACAGTGTGCTGAGAGAAGCCAGTCACTAAAGGCCACATGGTGTAGGACTCCATTTATACAAAATAGAGAAATCCACGGAGACAGGGAGTAGGGCCATGGGTGCCAGGTCCCGGGGGGGGCAAGACGATTGTGGAAGGGTTTCTCTTGGGGGATGAAAGGGTTCTACGCTTGACTGTGGTGGTGGTTGCTCATATCTATGAATATACCCCAAACCAGCGAACTGTACATGTTCAATGGGGGAGTTGTATGGTAGGTGAATTATTTCTTGATAAAGCTGTTTTAAAAAAAATAATTAGGCACAGAGCCCTGGGAAATTGAGGCCAGGTGCCACTGCTGGTCTGTTCCCACTGCCCTGAGGGGCAGCATAAGGGCTGCGTGGATGGGATGCCAGTCAGAGCTGTTGGCTTGGCCACAGCAGGTCAAGACAAGGTGACAAGAGGCAGAATGATCATCTGGTTTGCAGGCTTTTTCCAGGTGGTGGCATTGTCACCAATCACCAGGGTCAGTGTCTTCTGAATCATCTTTAAGACCTCACCTAGCCCTTTTGAAGGAATAAGAGACGGTGCCCTGACATGTTCCTAAGTCAGGGGTCATCTGCTGGCCCGCAGAGCACGAGCAAGGATCTACAAGCTAACAGTGTCACTGCAACGAGTCCCTATTTTGACAGCCACCGTCTGTTGGTGGGCCCACCTCATCTGCCCAGCTACACACTCTCAACTACTCCGATTACTTTTCCAAAGTGAAAATCATCCTGCTAACATTTTAAAGGAAGAACGAAAAACATCATCCATTTTCGTTCAAGTCTGTAGAAATTCTGGCAAGTAACAATCAGCATAACAAATATTGCTTTTTTAAAAACTCTGAGTCTCTGTGTGCAATATTTATTAGCCATCTCCAAGAGCCCACTCTAAACTTAAAATTACCATGATCTCTGTATGACACCATATCTTCCCCCTGGAAATGTCTTTTTCTAGGGGAAACTGTAATGTTCTTGGGAGACAAGAAAACATCGTGGGGACATGTGGTTCTCAGAAGCACTGGTTCTGCCTTGCTGATGGACATCTTCATGATGAAGACAAAGTTCCTTGAGGAAACAGAGTCGTTATCTCTCAGAAGGGCCACAGGAAATACTTAATTACAGATGTACACGTTCTTGTCTTAAACCCTGCCCTGTGGAAGGCAAAGCCCCATCTCAAACTCTCCAGAAACAGGATAAATAAGGTAGCATCAAACTCACTGAGTGACAGAAGCAACAGGGTCCTGCTGGGTCCCACACCTGTGCCGTCCTGGCCGGGGGGGACCACGGAAACAGAGAAATGTGCCACGTCAAGCAGGACCTCCCCCCATCGCCGACTCTGGGCCAATTTCCAGGAAACTGGTTCTGTTTTCCACTAGTTCGAGCCACTTTTCCAAGTAAGGCTACCAGCCACCCCTTCCCAAGGTGTGAGCAGGACCCTCTCCTGAGTGTTCAGTCTTGTGCTCAGTCAGAGGCAGCTGAGAGTCAGGCCCTCAAAGACCCCACAGGGTGCCCATGCCTCCTTAAAATGTTGTCCTGGTGGTTGCCACACAAATTAAACTATTCAAAAATACAGTGCGCCACCACCTCAGGCCCACTAGGTTGGCAACTATAGACACAAAAGCAGAAACAAGTGCCAGTGAGGACATGGAGAGCCCCGTACATGGCTCCCGGGAACATAACATAGTGTAGCCACTGTGGAAGACAGCACACGGGTCCTCAGGAAATGATCTACAGACTGTCCGGGGGCCCAGCAAGCCCACTGCCAGGTGTGTCCACAGAAAGGCAAAGGCAAGGAGAACCATTTGCTCACCCACGTTCCCAGTAGGGTTATTCAAAACAGCCAAAGGGTGGGAGCACCCAAGAGTCCATCCGTGGACAAACGGAAAAACAGGACGTGGTCCATCCACACACTGACAGTCTTAGAAAGTATGGACATTTTGACAACTGCTACAACAGGGATGGACTCTGGGGACATGAAATAAGCCAGACATGAAAAGATAAATTTTGTAAGATTTCACTCATAAGAAGTGTCTAGGGTCTCCAGATTCACAGGGATAGAGACTGGATGGTGGTCATGGGGGGGGGGAGGGCACGGAGGAATGGAGTTAGTGTCTCCAGGGGACAGAGAATGGACGGTGGTCACAGGGGGGAGGGACGGGGTCAGTGTCTCCTAGGGACAGAGAGTGGACGGTGGTCACAGCAGTAGGGAGGGATGGGGGTCAGAGCCTGGGGGTCTGTCGCCTGGGGACAGAGCCTCCATCTGGGATGATGGACAGTCCTGGAGATGGACAGTGGGGACAGCTGCAAAACAGTGTGAATCTATTTCATGCCACTGAACTCTGCACCTAAAGACAATTAAGGTAGTAATTTCTACATTATGCAAATTTTATGATGGAAAAAAAACCTGAATTTCTAAATTCTCTTGAAAAGCAAGAAGATCTGGCAACATTGGATATGTGTCTTTTACCACGATTTGTAAAAAGCAAACCTGAAACAACACACACCACATTAAAATCAGGTGCTCACTCCTTATTGCAGATCCAGAGCCTGCCGGTGGCCCCCCTGCCGCGTGTGGCCAGGACCCCGAGCATCGAGCATCAGGCCAGCCTCCCCTCCTGCTTCTCTTCCTGCTTCCCACACGGACTCACCTGCTCGCTGTGAGCCCTTCCAGCACACGGTGCCACCCGTCCACCCACCTTCATGCCTCTGAGTGAACTGACTCAGCATTCAGATGTCAGGTGAGGTGCTGCTCCCAGGGAAGCCTGGTGGGCTCCAGACGACATGACCCCCAAATAGCCTCACCTGGTGCTTAGCAGCACTGTTACAACCATATCTGATCAAATATAAGACAGCACGCGCTGCTGATGCTCGCTGTTTTATGTGCCCAATGACGGGAGAGGCTGCAGACACACTTTCCCCGACATGACGGGTTTCAAACACCATTGGTGACAACTGTGACAGGTGGGCAGGGAGCCCCTGAGAACAGGTGAGACACAGCCATAACTAAGTGGTCGGCAGAAAGACCCTTCTTACGGAGCCGCCGTAGGTGCCTAGTGAGAGCGGGGACTGGTCCCGCAGCGTGTCCTGTCCTTGGGACTCACAGACACCACGAAGGCTTGGGTAGGTAGGTAGTCACTGAATGACAAATGAACCTGGAATGTCAGATAAGTGTCAGGGGCGAACAGGCCAGAAGGGGAACCCTCACACGTATCACCCGCATAAAAGCTGGCTCCCAGGAGTAAGAATCTCAGTGTGGGGCCGGCTGCCTGCCTGGGGACACACGGCATTTGCGGGAAGTCCCCGTTGCACAGGTGGGCCTAAGAGGTCACCTGTGCTTTCCAGAGAGCCCATGGGGGTCCCAGGAGAGCCCGCTGCTCTAGAGAACCGACTCCCGGCCAAGCTGATTATACAGTAATCTACTCTCATCGCTGATGGGTAAGCTGTCAGCCGTGGTCTGTCCCCAGATAAGCGATGTGAGGCTTGGAGAGGCGACGTCACTAAGGAGACCAGGACCAGTCATTTTAACAAGTGGGCTTAACTTCTAGAACTTTCCATTCTTGAGCTGCCTGCATCGTGCCAGGGACTGAGCTATAAAATGAAGCAATGGGGTCACAGTGTGGACATGGGAGGAGGTCGGAGCAGCCTGTGCCAGCCACCTTGCTACCTGTCCCCTGTATTCTCCAGTCAAACGGTGGGACACATCCCAGTTCACAGATGGACAAAAAGAGTCTTAAATTAGTACGCAGCCCCTATTGCGTGGTTAGCTGGGAGTGAAAGCAAAAATCAGAGCCAGGCCCCTGGGCTCAGAGGCCCCAGAGAGCCATCCAGAACCCAGCCCAGAAGGTCACCCATGTTTCTAATACCCTAAAATCTATGGCCACGACTGGTTCTGTTCCGTCTCGCCATGAGGATGCCAACTCACTCTTTCTTTACTCTTTCATTTCATTAACAAGCACACCAACTTTGTGCCAGGCCCTGAGCTGGGTACCTGGCTTCAGGTGAGAGACGACTGACACACGGACTCTGCCCGAAAAGATAGTTTTCCAAGACAAGAAAGCCCGCCGAGAGGAGGAGACCTGAGGATGCTTGGGAAACTCCAGGTTCTGAAAAGCACAACAAAACGTGGTCCTGAGGTCTTCCTTTGTAATGCTAAGACGCATCTTATCCTGGACCCTGATGTGGATTGTTCCCAATAAAGCACAGATTTGGAGAGCCCGCCATGGAAAGCTTGGGGTGTCCACCCACTTGGGCCCACAACCCATCCCAGCAGCACTGGCTGACCCACCCGTGGCCTCACTCCTGGACCTCGAGGGGGGAAGTCTTGCACTGATTGAGACCAACATGGTCTTACTAATGTCACAGCAGGCTGAGACTTCTCTCTCATGAATAAATAGCATCTTAAAAAATGCCAAGTCTTTGGAGCTTATTCTTAAATGTTTAAAAAAAAAAAAAAAAGGATGGAAAAGAATCCTGGTACTAACACCCACTTGAGAGCCTCCGACTACCTTTAAAGCAAGAGACAAAACCAGTACAACCATAACATGCTTATCTTTGCTATAGATTTCTCTATTTTGTTATCTTGTGGCTTCTAAGGACCACGTTGGCAGGTAAAAGCAACAGTGGAAACAGTTCTCAGCATGAGACAGAGAGAGAGAGAGAGAGAGAGAGAGAGAGAGAGAGCGCATACTGGCGAGGTCAGCAATGGCAGGGCAGGGACCTGTGTCTTATCCATCCCCACCTGCATGGACCCACCTGCCCTGCACATGTTCTCCTACAGAAAAGGGACCGAGACTGTGAGCAAGTGGACATAGTAAAGATCCCAAATGGTGGGAAAATTACACTGGCATCCACTGCAGGTCCCTGACATGACTCAAGTCAGCCCTGAACTTCCCAGAAGAAATGTCATTCCTCGGTAGAACCAGCTCCTCGGGGTCCCTGTCCTTCCCTGGGATTTCTCCATTGGCCTGACCTTTCTGGAAAAGCTGTTGTATTTAAAAAAAAAAAAGCTACAGTATTTAAATTGGGAGCCTGGGGGATGCCTGGGTGGCTAAAGTGGTTAAAGCGTCAGCCTTTAGCTCAGGGCGTGATCCTGGAGTCCCAGGATCCAGTCCCACGTCGGGCTCCCTGCATGGAGCCTGCTTCTCCCTCTGCCTGTGTCTCTGCTTCTCTCTCTCTGTGTGTGTTTCATGAATAAAGAAATAAAACCTTAAAAAAAATCAGGAGTCTGGGATGTGTAGCACAAGACATTCACCCATGCTGCCCAAACACCACTTCTCTGCTTGGCCCTGGAAGGTGACGCTTGTCAGCCCCGGACCACCTGAGACACTGTGAGGAGGGACTCTGGGCTTTAATAAAGTCATGGGATCAATGTTGCTTATGCCCGGAAGGAAAGCTGAAAGTCCCTCACCCAACAGCAGATACCTAGATGCATCCAAATTGAGAGGAGGTACCGCTTGGGAGAACGAGTGATGGAGAGCACAAACATCGTACACAAGTCCCAAAGTCGAGCGGCAATTAGAAAACATGTCCAATAAATCAGAACCAAACAGAAACCCCAAAGCCTTTCACTGACTGAGATCTGCCCACTGGCTCTACTGAGGACCCACCCGAGCGGCCCCTGCTTGGCGCGTCAGCGCCTGAGTGAGGCGGGCCTCCCACCCAGATGGGCTTCGGATGGGGACAGGAGGCCGCGTCACCACCGGGCCTCTGCTGTGTCTCTGACCTACGACCTCCCCAGGGCCCAGGGAGCTAGGTCAACCTGCCTGCCAGGGACGACCGGGAACCGGCACCTTCTTGCAAACAGCTTCCTTTTGGTCATGCGGACTTGGGCCTGGGACTGGGTGTGACCCGAGCTCTGTCCCTGTGCTGTGGGTGGGGCCATTACTGACTGGCATCCACAGGGACCGGGTGGCGAGCTCAGCGAGCCTGATGCTGGGAGGGGCTCAGAGATTGTGGCACCAACAATGTCCGTGTGGAGAAGCGGGCAAGCATGATGGGGAAGGCAGGACTCGGGGAAACAAAGTCTGGGCCGAGACGCAGTGTTGTCCCCATTCCACTCAGGAATTGACTGTATTTGAGGCACACAAACCCACTTGTCGGTTCAACCAAAGAGGCAGTTTTTGTGGGGGATTCTCATGAAAACCTAGTGCAGGATGTAGGGCCACACCTCTCAGAAGCCAAGGGGTCTTTGGGAGCCACACTCTACGTGGGCAGGTGTGTGTGTGTACATGTGCATGCATGTGCATGTGTGCATCTGTGTGCACATGAACGTGTGTTCATGTGTGTTGCTGTGTGTGCATGTGCACATGTTTGCTTATGTATACATGCATGTGGGTGGGTGCATATATGCGTGCCGTGTGTATGCATGTGCGTGTGTGCATACACACGCAGGTGTGTGCACATGCATAGATGTGCATGTGTGTCTGTCCCTCTTCCTATCTCCTGATTCACATCACTTCCTCACTCCTCTTCTCCATTCAGTGTGCCCTGCCCTGGCTCCCCACTGCTCCCCTGGGGTCTGGTTGCCAGAGGGTTCCTCACGACCCTGCTGGAAGGCCTTGGCTCATTCCCAACTTCCTAGCGGGCACAGTCTAATTGGTCCAGAATCAGCCTTTCTATAGAGGCTCAGGTGGGACCATAGCTTGGGGGTGTTAGGACAGGGTCCCAGCATCACGGGGGGCTGTCCCAGGTATGTCTCTAACCCCTGTAAGCCTGGAGGGGAGGCTCAGAGGCTGAACCACACGGAGCGGGTGGTTGGAGGCAGGTGGATTTCATGAATGTCATCCGTGCAGTCACTGCTCTGAGGTTTGTGGGAACAGCATTCCCTCCCCAAGGAAGGGCACGTTTCTAAAACTAACACTCACATTAGCTCAAGGGGTCACAGAATCAAAGGCTTCGGGTGGGGGTGAGGGGAAATGGATGGAGACCACGGGAGACGATGATGACATGGGGTGAGGGTGTCCTCTGGGCACCCCCTTTAGGGTGGGGCAGGAGTGACGCTCCTGGCACAGGGGAGACAGCTCCAGACAGAGGGAACGGCACCTGCGAGCACTACCCAGAACCTTCTCTGCTTGGCTACTGTCCTGCCCTCTTGAGGTGGACAGAATAACTGCCCCAAAAAGACAACACGACTGAATCCCTGGAGCATGTGAATATGTGACCTTGTGTGGCAAAGAAGGTGTTTGCAGATGTGAAGTTAAGGATCTAGAGATGGGGACACTGTCCAGGAACAGGTGTTTGCAGAAGAAAGAGGGAGGGAGATTTAACCACAGAGCGGGGGCCACGCAACCGCGGAGGCTGGAGGGGCCACAGCCCAGGGCCCCCTGCAGCCCCAGAGGCTGGACGGGCAGGTCCTCCAGGAGGGGGTGCGGCCCTGCTCACACCTGGGTTTCAGGGTTGTGGCCTCCAGACCGCCAGGGGATACCTTTGTGTTGTTTTAAGCCACTGTTGGTTCTCCCCTGTGATGATCCCCGTAGAAGAGACTCGATTATGCAAAGGCTGGCTGCTTCCCACACACAGAAAGCTCAAATGCCTTACGTCTTTCCTAAGAGGGTGATACCACCCCACCCCTGGGGGAAGAGTTCCTGGGGAACAAAAACATCTCGCTGTTTTCATGCATAAAGCACAGAGACACAGGCCATTCCTGAAAAACTTCGGTGCATCTGCGGTATTCAAGGTTCTCAGAAAGAACAGTGAGAAAGGCCAGTTGGAGCAAACCAGCAGCAAGCAGGGGTCGCGGGGGCCAGGTCTGGGGAGGGCTGACAGGTGCCACCTGTGGGAGTGCCACGATGGCAGCAGGGGCCCTGTCTGTGCCCTCCCGGAGCCGGCTCACCCTGGCAGAGGGGGATGACCTGCAAATAGGGCGGGATCGCGGGAACCCAGCAGGCATAGGGGCTGAGATGGGATACAAGGTTGGACCATGTATCCATGTACAAGGTTGGACCCAAATTTCAGGTCGGCCTTCCTGGCTGATCTTAGTACAAATTCATGATGCTTAAACATCATCCTTGTCTCCTGCCATCTCCATCCGTCTCCCCTCACCCCAACTCAAAGCCTGGGTTTTTGGGACCCCTTGAGGTAACATAAGCATTAGTTTTAGGAACATGCCCTTCCTCGGGGAGAGAATGCTGTTCCCACAAAAACCTTTGTCTCCCTGGGTCCGAAACGCAGCTCCCTCCCCTGTCATCGGGGTTCGCTAAGGGAGGAATGTCTGGGTTCCCTGCAAGTGCCCATGTTGAGAGACCCCCACCCCCACCCCATGTGTGGCATTGGGAAGTGGGGCCTTTGGAAGGCAGGCAGGGTCGGACAAGGTCGTGAGGGTGGTCCTCACAATGGGATTCATGCCCCTGGAGGAGGAGGGTCAGAGCTCTCTGTCCCTACACCCACACGCAGAGGCAAGGCCCCAAGGGGACTCGGGGTGGGCTGTGGCACCTGCAAGCCAGGAGGAGGACCCTGGCTGGCCACTGAATGCCGGGCACCTGGGCCTTGGACCTCCAGCCTCCAGAACCATGAGTGTGAATGTCAAGGTGCCCGTCTGTGGGATTCTGTGTGGGCAGCCAGAGCCCCCGCCATGCCTCAAGTCTTCAGCTTGGGTTTCTAAGGAGCCCACCTCAGCTGATCCACCTTGATTTCTTTCTATTAAATATCACAGACAGGTGTCCTCTCCAGGGGCACACACATCGGGGGGACCATTTCCTTTGTTTCCAGGTAACACCCGGCCTGGTGCCGCCCCCAGCCCTGCGCCCACTGGGCTGCTGATCCAAGCTCGAGCTTGGAACTCAAGCTCGCCCCAGGGCCGGGGTCTTTCCGACCTTGCTGACCCCCCTGGGTGGAGCGCATCGCACCCTCGAGCTGGTTTCCTGGGACACAGGCTTGCAAGGCTCTTCGCTCGCAGTTTCAAAGGAAGAACTAAATTTGTGATCTTGGACAAGCATCCCATGCTGCTGCTGGAGTGTCTGACCCTCCCCTCATCTTTTATGCGGAAACTGGCTTTTCTCTCTTGAAACTTAAGGATCACATTTTTATTTTTATTCCCAAAGTTCTGGGTTCTCGTGCCCCCTGTCTTGGCCATGGGCCTCTGCTCACGTGTCACCCTGGATGCTCAGGGGCCCTTTGTGTTGGGAATCTTGCGTCCTGGTGGGTGGCACGGTCTCAAATGGCCTCTCTGCTAATTTCTTCTTTTTCCTGCTTCTCCTGGAAATTCCATTATTCAGATGTTGGGCCCACATGCTGACTCCTTGAATTTTCTCACATCCCAATTCCCTTGCAATGTTTGCTGTCATGAATAACTTTCAAGAGCTCCTCGAACACCCCATGGCACCCATGCCATCTTCTCCCTTCTTGCACTGGGGATGTTAGGTGTATTTTTTCAGTTTCTTTCTGGGCTTTAAGATTCTCAGGTCCTGTCCAGCATCTCTATTAACGCTGGTTCAGTGTCTCCCTTTCACGTTGCGGTTTCCCTGAGCTGGCCCTATTTTCCACCTGAAGCACCTGCACACAGAGTGGAGGCTCTGGGTATGGGCTGCTCTGTCAGGAGGAGGGCAGGCATGGTGCTTTCCAGGAGGGATGGAACACAGCACACTCTGGGTAATGGTTCTGTTCCCAGTGGTGACCACAAGTGCAAAGGCCCTGGGGTAGGGATGTGTTTGGTGTGCTTAAGAAAAAGCAGGAGGTGTGGGTATCTGGAGCAGAGCGAGCAAGCCAAGAGAGGGATTCCAGAGGTGTAAGGTCAGCGAGGTCTCCATAAGTTGGGTCATACGGGCCCAGCAGGTCATGGCGCATTTAACCAGTGTTCCCAACTTCCAGCCCCATCTGCATCCTCAACACGGGAGCCTGGCCTCCATGACCCGGCTTTCTGGGGTCCTGACACGTGATCTGGTTGCCCCCCTCCTTCCCCTGAAGGCAGGCAGGGGGTTTCACTCATGCTGTCAGGGCAGTTGCCATGAGCCCACCTGGTTCTGGTTTCCCTAATTCTCTCGACCTCTTCCTTCTCTACTTCCCAGTCCTGAGGTCTGCTGACCACTGCTCCTTTGTGTTTACAAACTGGCTGGAGGAGGTCATGTACCTTCCTGACCCTCACCCATGTCAGCCTGGGGGTGACCGTGCCTTCCTCAGCTCACGGAGAGCAGCGCCTGCAGACAGACTGCTCTGGGTCCCACCCCGGCCTTGCCCCTCCAGCCAGGTGCCGGCAGTGTACTCTCGGGGGCATCCTTGGGGTTCCAGGAGTCTGACCTTCCCAGCCTTGCTCCACATCACAATCCCTTCTGCAATCTTGCTCAATTAACCAATGAATCAGGAAACTCTCCATCCTGACCCCAAGCTGCTCCCGTTCACGGGGCACCCCTCCCCTGCACTCCCACTGGTGTCATTTAAAGGGTAAAGGTCAGCCCTGTGGTGCAGGGACATAAAGAAATAGCGCTGCCCTTCCGGGCGGAGCACCCATCACTTCCAGAACAGCATAGTCCAACACGATGGGTGCTGAGCCCCTGGAGTACAAGAGACCAAACTTTAAATTTTATTTAATTGTAATTAAATTTATGGAGCCACATGCGCCCTGTGGCCACCATATTGGTCAATGCAGCTCTAGAATATTTTGCTGAATCCAGAATCCTCACTAATAATACCCGCAAGGGTTCATCCATGTTGCTCACCCCCCGGAAGGGCAACATCTGATTTTTACACAGCACCATGACCGTGGTTGGTTGGATGGGTTAGTTTGCATGTTAGAGTTTCCTTCTGCCCTGTTGGTCCTGTGCATATGACTCAGTCAAACCCGAAGTCCTTGCATGGCCTGTGGCTCCTCTTCAGCCTGACTTCCTGGCGTGGGTGGTGGTCTCTGCCCATCCCTGCTTCCTGGCCTGCTGGCTTTCTTGCTGCTGCTCAAATACACCAGGCACGCTCTGACTCCAGGACCTTTGCATGTGCTGGTTCTGGACCCTGGAAGGCTCCCCCCAGAGGTGTGCATGGCCCACTTCCTCCCTGCCTCTTCCCTGGTCCCTGCTCAGGGTCTGAGGCCAGGTGAGGTTCCCATCATGGGACGAGGTAGGATGGGGTGAGCAGGAAAGGGGTGTGGGAACCATGGCAGCTGAAAGACCCTCCCCCATTTCTGTCCACGCATCACTGTTCTTCACGTCATGTACCAACCCTTCACGTCATGTACCAACCCTGACGTGTTACATGTTTCTCTTTCCTTGTTAATCATCAGCCTAGGGGTGTTTTGCTCAGTGACGTATTTCCCAGCACCCAGAAGACATGTGGCTCTCACTGGGAACTCAGTGTGTGCTGCTTGAAATAATGAACTTGAAACTCGGTTATTCTCATCACAGACACGCACACTGTTTCAGCCCAAATGTTTCCATTTACCCAGGTCTCTGGGCCCTGATCTGGAAATACAACTTCCATATCCTTGTTTCTGTGGAACAGAGTCTGAATCCCAGATCAGACTCTAAGAGAAAGTGTGTGTGAATGAACGGCTTGGCCAACTGCTCCTCCAATGCAGGCGTGACAGGCTGCGGGGCTTTGGGGGCAGGGGGCAGCCAGGCCATAGAGTTCACAAGGTGGGCCGGGGTGAGCAGAGTGGGGTGTGGGGACCGCAGCCGCTGGGAAACACCCACCTTCCCCAAGGGGCAGGGTCCCGCAGCCCTGATCAGATGCCAACTCACACAAAGGCTGCCTTTCCTAATTTTTAAGGGAAGCTGGGAGTCTGAATTTTTTAATGAAATTCCGGGATATTTAAATGTTAGCAAAGCATTTAATTTTTTAAAAGCCCTGGGCAGGCCACAGTCAAACGCTCTGGGGTCAGATCCACCCTCTGGATGGCACATGGTGAATAGGAAAACAGTAGCTTTAACCCATCCGTGGGGTAAGTGAGAACGGGTGGAGAAATAAAAATATGAGCTGACTGGACAGAAATAAAAGTTGTTCATTGCTTCCTGTGGCCAGGGCTGAGATGAAAGCAACAAACCCTCCGTCCCCTGTGAGGGTCTCCCTGGTGCTTCTCCCAGAACACGCATGGTGGGGGTGAGGAATGAGAGGGGAGCCTCGAGCATCCCTAGGTGGGGCCCCCTGTCTCCCCGGAGGCCTCCGGAGGCATCCCCTGGGCAGGTCTCCCGGGAACCCTCAGAACCCCACGACCTGCTCCCCAGGCTCCCAAGGCCAGCCTGACCTTGATCCTGCACAGGGGGCCTCTGGTGACAGCAGGCTGCACCCACAGCACCGTCAGACCTGCCTCATGGAGCCCTGCTCCCCACCATCCTGTGCCCTGTAACTGCTATAATTATCCCCATTTCAAAGGTGTAGAAAGGGGCTGCAGGAGGGTCCTGAGGTGAGTGGCTCACACCAACTGGAGCTGAGTCTCTCCCCATTTGGAGGCTAGACGTCTAAAATCCAGGTGTGGGCAGGGCCACGCTGGCTCCAGAGGCCTGGGGGAGGGTCCTTCCTGTTCCTCCAGTACTGGGGACCCCAGGTGTATCGGGGCTGTGGCCGGGGGCCCTCAGTGCTGCCTCCATGGTCACATGGCCCCTCCGATGTGTGTTTGATGCCATCCTCTGCTAACTTTGCAATTTCCCACTGTCCACTCCTACCACCTGGAGCATAAAAGACAGCACAACAGGAAAAATAAATAATAAATAAAACAAAATAAAAGCACAATGGGAGAGACGCTGGGACCGTGCTCACAATGCTAGCACACGGTGTGAGGTCACGGAGCAACAAAACTGACCTTACTCTAAAACCCACGTGGATTTCAATGACCTGAGGCTCCAGCACATAGTTTGGGTTTGGAGGGAATAAGGAACAGAGGTGCCCACCGAGTGCATTTCCTCAGTTTCCTGGAAAATGTGCAAAACTAGACCAGACGTCCTAAAATGTCAGCCTGCCTCTGCTGCTGGCCTGGCCACCAACCCAGAGTGGCTGCCTCACTGGCTGCACGATCAGCACCGAGAGCACATGGTCTTCTGAAAAGTGCTCACCACACCATCGTAAATTGTGCACAACTGAAAGGAGGTGTCCACCCTTCTGTCTACACTGCTGAGTGAGCGAGCTCGGCAGGAGCTCCATGCAAAGTCCACGGGGGCGGGGTCTGAAGGGCAACAGCGGAGACACAAGGTCACTTTCCTGAGCGGAGTGCTCCCCCAGGGGATGTGCAAGGACACAGGCTGGGAGCCGTAGGGTGACTCATGGAGCAAAGAGCTTGAAGACACAGAGAACCGTCCCAAGACGGGACTTACGGGCATCCACCTGCGGGGCGGCCACAACCCAGCAGTTTAAAACTCATTCCTCCTTTTCTGTTTTGGCCTTCGTCCTGCTGGAATGTCCAGCGTGGTGACTAGGGAGGGGGAGTGGGGTCCAGAGGCCGTGGGAGGAGCCCCAGAAGGGAGGCTCTGAGGTGGGCAGGGCAAAGAGCTGCACCCCCTGAAAGGGAGCCCACCCACCACCACGCCCCAGCCTCACCAGGGGACTCCTGACCCCCACTCTGTCTCTGCCACCTACCCTGCCTTAGCTGGATGCCAGACCTTCAGAAGGCCTCACCCTCCAGACCCTCCACTCCTTATCCCCTCCATTCTCTCTACATTTGGCTGGATGTAGCCTGGGGACAAGGCACCCATGACACACATAGGGAGAAAGGCCGCCTCCCCAAATACGCATGCCAGGTTGGGGAAGCCCTGCCCACAGAGCCCCACGGGAGCCCCTTTCAGGAGGGAGCTGCCATCAGTTCTTCCCTGTGTCAGCCTGAGGTCTGCAGGGAACAGACCAAAAAGGAGATGTGTGTGCATGTGCATTTGTATGTGTACACACAATTAAGAGATTATTTTAAGGGACTGGCTTGTGCGATTGTGAGGACTGGCCAGTCACAATTTGTAGGACAGGCCAGCAAAGTGGAAACTCGGGCAGGTTTTCTGTTTCAGACTTGAGGTAGAATTTTGTCTTCTCTGATAAACCGTTTCTTTTTTTTTTTTTTTTTTCTTTAAAGGCTTCCCACTGATTAGATGTGGCCCACTCACATTACAGAGGATCAATCTCCTTTACTCTATCAACTGGCTGTAGATGTTAACACATCTGCACAACACCGTCCCCGCAACACCCACACTGGGGTTTGATTAGATAGCTGGGTGCGAGTGCCCAGCCAAGGTCAACAGCAAAGTAGCCACACAGCTGTTCTACTCTCCCTGGCTGCCTGCACTCCTTCACATCGACCTTCCACGTCTTCAGATTTCTTTCCATTTTGTTTTCAGAATCAAGATACACGGGGCACCTGGGTGGCTCAGTGGTTGAGCATCTGCCTTTGGCTCAGGGTGTGATCCTGGGGTTCCAGGATCGAGTCCCACATCAGGCTCCCCTCAGGGAAAAGCAGGGTCTCTCCCTCTGCCTATGTCTCTGCCTCTCTCTATCTCTCATGAATAAATAAAATCCTTAAGAAAAAAAAAAGTATCAAGATCCATTTGATTTTTTTCTTTGTTCCCTGGGGCTGAGCAATCCAAAGCGCAAAGGATACCTGGTGTTGTTCACTCTATGCCAGGATGCAAGATACGCTACGTGCCAAAGGGAAGTGTCTCCTTCACTCCAGATCTCAGAGGGGCTGGAAGTCAGGAGGCTGGAGATCACAGACTTGGCCACTAACTCATTTTGCATTCCCATACAACCATTTCTCCATAATTCCACTTTGACTATAAATTAGAAATAAAAATGCTGACCTCATAGGGTTTTTGAACATCAAATGAGAACATTCAGAAGAGCGTTTGTGGGCTTAAAAATTCTGTGCAACAGAGAAGATTCATCATCGCCACCATCATCAGTATTATCATCATCACCATCATCACCATCATCACCATCACCACTGCCATCATCACCATCACTATCATCATCACCATCATCATCTTCATCACTATCACCATCATCACTTTATAGGTTGAATTTTGTTCCCCCAAAATTCAAATGGTGAAATATTAACCGCTTATATGTTGGTATTTGGAGATACGGCTTTTAGGGAATAATTAAGGTTAAATGTGGTTATAAGAGTGGGGCCCCAACAGATGGAACTGTTGTTTCTACAAGGAGAGGATGAGACAGCAGAAACCGCCCCCTCTCTCCATGTATGCACAGAGGAAAGGCCAGTGAGTAGTTTGCCATCTATCAGCCAGGAAGAGAGGCCTCACCAGAAACTACATCTGTTGGTACCCTGACCTTAGACTTCTAGCCTCCAAAACTTTGAGAAATAAATGTCTGTTGTTTACATGGCTCAGCCCATGGTGTTCTGCTGTGGCTGTGCGAGCTGACCGAGGCAATCCCCACCATCAGCATCACTGTCACAATGTAAGTGCTTCTCCTCCTCCTCTTCCTTCCTCTCCTTAAAGAATCATCTCTCTTGGGATTCTCAAACCCACGCAGGCACCAGGATCTCAAGAGGGCTTCTCAGAACCCAGAGCGCCAAGCCCTGCCCTTGAGCTCCTGACAGTGGGTTAGGATGGGTGGGGGCTGTGTATCTGCATTTTCTCCCAAGCCTTCAAGTGTTGCTGTTGCTGCTGGTTCAGCATTTGGATGAAATCATTAAGCAAATGTTTGGCCAGATGAACTCATGAAACGGTCCAAGATTTCTTAGAACAGCAGCCGAGGATCATGAGCGTTTTGCATGGAGCACATCTGATCCTCTTAAACAACACAGCAAGCCACCCCCCCCCCCCACCCGCCCCACTCAACAGAAAGGGACTCCTCTTCCATAACTGGGAGGCGGGCGCTGTGAATGAGAAAGAGAGCCGGGCACTTTGCAGGCGGGGATCCGCCGGCTGACTCACATCTCCATTTCACCACAGCATGAGGAGGCGGGAGACACGAGGGAGGGAAACCAGCTCTGAAAAGCAGTGGAGCCCATCAGGGCATGCGGGGCAGGCACCCCAGCCTCTGATTCCGCCGGTTACATGAGCAACATTCACAGGGTGCACAGTCCTGTCATTCAACTGCATTCTGCATAGCTGTCTTCCAGAACCATGTGGGCACTTGATTGATCATCAAAATAGAGACAGATGGCCTTGCATTTGAGCTGGTACGGCACCTCTGCCAGGAGTGTGTATGAAGCATCCTGCCAGGACTCCCGTAGAAGGAGCGCCCCATGCCAGGGGAGTGCTGCCTGTGGGGATGGGTTAGAAGTGGGGACAGGCAGGGAGGCCACCTCCATGCCTTCTGTCCTGGATGCTGTGCACGGCTACTTCCCTGTAACACCAGTTACAAGGTGCTGCCCTGAAGAGTCAGACATTGCTCTTTTATATCCAGGGGCTTACCATGAATCAAAGGGCATTCGCTGTCATTTTCAAGCAATTTAAACAATGCTTTGACTTAAAAAGAATAAAAGGAACAAAGAAATGTATTATTTAATGACAAAAAAAAAATCTTTAAACCAAGACAAACACCGAGCCACAGCAGAGCCTAAAGGGGCAGAAGTGGCCACCAAGGAATGGAAGGTGCCAGAGCTCCCCCTAATCATCACTGGCATGAGGACGTCTCCCCAGATATTAACTACAGTCTTTACAGACCCATTAGCAAACCAGAAAGTCACATCCATGTCCATTTTGCTCTAAACGCCTGAAAGCCATGAGATGCGAAACCACAATCCAGGCCCACCACTATGAACGAAATAAGTGAACTTTTAATGGTGGTTATTAGACATACAGCTCAGTGTTTAGATTAAACTGGCTCATTTTCAAGACATCAAACCTGTACTTATTAGTAATGCCTAAGAGGAATATTAGTAAAACCATCCGTGCGCAGCAGTTCTAAATTAAAGGCCTCTCTTGACTCAGTAAGATGTAAAAATTACTTCCAAATATAAATGACAGTCGCTTAGATTTTCAATCAACTGGAGATACCTGACAGTGTTTAGGGTCAAAAAGCATTGCCACAACTTAAAGTGTTAGCCAAAAAAAGAATTTGTTTCCACCCGAAACGACATGGTCAGCTGCATTGAAATCAAATGAGCCCCATCTCCACACAATAGGATTCACACGGAGCCTCGACCGGCATGTGCCACCCCCTGTTGACCCTTGACACCAGTCTGCTGCGAGAAGCCAGACAGAGAAGGTCACTATTGTGTGGTTCCTCTTCTATGAAATGTCTGGAACAGGCAAAGCCATGGACATAAAATAGATTAGTGGTTCCAGGGGGCCTGGGAATGGGGAGAGATAGTAGGGAGGGACTGCGGATGAGTGTGGGGGCACGGGGTTTTGTTTGGGGGTGATGAAATGCACACAGTACTGATGCTTGCCCAACATCGGGAACGTTCTATGGCCACTGAAATGCACCCTTGGAAGCGGTCAAAACGGTCCACATTGTGTGATACATACTCTACCACAGTTTAAACATAATTAGGCCAGCAGCTTTGCCCTCCATGTGGAGCACCACAGCCGACGCCAGGCCAGGTTACTGCCCTCCACTAGGGGACAGCAAGCCCCAGAGGGATGCCAGATGATGACAGGCCGCCTCCGCAAGACAGAGACGGAAAGGACTTTCTGGAGCTGCCTCCTGCAACACCCTGTAAGGATGAATCACGGCAGGGTTCGTGTTGTTCAGGCCCCAGAAAGAAGGTCAGCAAACAGCAAACGAACGTGACCACAGCCCCAGCGCGAAGGGATGGATGGGGCCACGGGCGTGCAACGTCCCCCACCTCGTGTGGAACACATGGGTCTGTGCGGAAACCCACGTGGCCTCCCGCAAGCGTGTGCTCTGAGAACTCTTCTTACCTGGAATGGAGTCTGGCTGTGGTAGTTCTTCTGCTCCTTATTCCCGCCTCGGAAAAGCAGCACCCTGGCACAGCTGTCCTGCAGGTGGACAAAGAGAAGCCTGTTTGTGGCTCGGTGGCACACACGTGCTCCAAAGGACCTGCTCAGAGGCTAAGCTCACGGGAAATTGGGGATGTGCACATGTGAGGTTCCCAGGGGGCCACTCTGGGCATCAGGGTGGCGAGGGTGACGGGGAACAGCCTGCCCCCTATCAGGTGAGGCTTAACTTCTGCAAACACCTTGGATGACTTGTCAGAATCATTATAAATATTTAGTATGTGCACCCGGGGGCCAGACAACTGTACTTTTTAAGAATGCGTTCTGCAAGGCGTCTCACATGTGTGCATAACATACATAATAGGAAAAATACCGTAACAAAAACCCAAAAAGAAAGAGAAAATGTGAAGATACCTTAAATGTTCTAAAATAAGAGACGGAGGCGCCTAGACGGTTTAGTCAGTAAAGCATCTGCCTTTGGCTCAGGTCATGATCCCAGGGTCCTGGGATCAAGACCTGCGTTGGGCTTCCTGCTCAGTGGGGAGTCTGCTTCTCTCTCTCTCTCTCTCTCTCTCTCAAATAAATAAATAAATAAATAAATAAATAAATAAATAAATAAATATCTTTAAAAAATAAATAAAATGAGGGACAGTGAGAATGTATTCTAGAATATTCTTCGCCTAGAAAGTTGTAGGAAAAAACAAGGTAGACCCACAGAACCAATGGAGAAATACACCTAAGAACTTCCAAGTAGAAAATGCAAGTCCCAGAACTATAATGAAGCTTAATTTCTTTTGTTTTAAAAGCCTCTACATTGTAGAAAAGAAAAGAGCATGTCTGGGAGTGAGCGTACCAGTGACCCGAATATGCTTTCCTGCAAAGGGGAAAGTGTTAGGGACTCAATGTGAGGACAGCATTGGTCATTATTTCTTATACTTCTGGGGTTTTTTTTATGCTTTTTAAAGACAGTATTCATTTTTTCTGTATTTTTACAGTGAAATTCAGACTGCCTCTGTCCATGTAGTGAGCACCTGCTATTTGCACACCAGTGTCCGTGCACCCTGCAGCAGGGGGCCCACCGGTGGCATGGGGGGTGGCGGCAACAGGTGCAGTGTTCGTCGGCATCTCCAGCTCTCCCCGCGGAGCCCGGAGCAGACCCAGCAGGTGTGACCACCCCAGATGCAGCTATACCTGACCACTCGCAGTGCCCCTGCCCCAGACTGGAAGGGGACCATGACCCAGAGAAAGCTGGGCACAACCTGTGGGGTCACGGGCCCTCGAGAACAGGAGAGTAGAGATGAAGCTGGAACCCACAGACAGAATGGGGCCCTCTGCCTGGGGCTGGAGGGGCTCCACGGGGCTCTGTGTGGGGTGACTGAGGGTCCTAGTACTGAGTGCTGATGCCTGCAGGACCAGAGGTGGGTGGAAATCCACAGAATCCTCTATTTCAAATGGAAATCCCGCATCCTAGGGAATGTATGGTGTATGAACTCTGCCTCCATCAAGGTCCTGAATTAGAACAGTGGGACATGAGAACAAGGGACAGAGACTGAGATGGAGAAAGAGTCATAGAGATAGACACACAGAGACAGATAGAGAGAAAGACAGAGATGGAAAACACAGACACAGAGACAGAGATAGAGAAACAAACAGAGGCAGAGAAAGAGACAGAGAAACAGAGATAGAGAGAGACAGAGGGACAGAGAGAGAGAAATAGAGGCGGAGAGACAGAGACACGGAGACTGAGAGACAGAGATGGAGAGACACAGAAACAGAAACAGAGAGAAGAGGATAGAGACTGAGGCAGAGAGACAGATATAGACACAGAGACAGAGAGAGACAGACACAGAGAGACACAGAGAGACAGGGCTCCACAGGGGGAAGGATCTCATTCCAGGGCTCTGACACCAAGCCAAGAGCACGGCTGGGTCTGGAGGAGCAGCCCGAGCTCTGGGGAGCCAGCTGGGGCTCCGCCCACTCCATGACCTAGCCACGGGCCCCGGAGCCTCCACTGTGGACGTCAGGAGGAGGCCACCTGTGAACGGAGCAGACACGAGGGCATAGGGACCCCTGTTCCATGCTCCAGGCCGAGGGAGCAGTGGAGTGCGCAGGCCACTCCTTTAGCAGGGAGGGTGCACCTGAGGTCTGCAGGGAAGGGCTTCCCGGCTTCTCGGCCTCAGGCTGCTGGGGTCCCGGGGGCACCTTGGGGCTGACATCAGCAGCTCTGTGTTGAGCGCCTGTGTGCAGCGTGCACACTCTGCCACACTATTTGCATTTTATCCCCCGGCAGGTGCTCGTGTAATGCTTTGAAGAACTGAAAAAGCTTAAGAAAACTGGAAAAGATGTATCTGTGTTCAGGAAACAAAATCTTTCATAGGTGGGATGCGATTTCATCCAGGGTTAAAAGAAAAAAAAAAAAGAGAGCCGGCATTAGCTCAGGTGGTGACAAGCTCGGGACACCCTGCCTGAGGTCACAAGCCCAGGACAGACATAGGTCATAGCCCTGCCGGGCTCTTGCCATTTCATTCCAGAACCTCAAACTGCACCCTGGAGGCCAAATCCTGGCCAGCTGGCTTTGTACATGAAGTTTTATCCCCAGCTCCCGGGCTGCTCCTGCCAGGGCTGCCAGCGCTACCCGGCACCCACCTCTCCCCAAGTTCCCCTAGTTGGGTCCTCCTGCTTACAACCCAAAGGAAATCAGTTAAATCACTTCTACAAGAGCATCAGCATGCCAGAGTGAGCAAAATGTCTGTGCTGAGAGAGAGGAGAGGGTATTTGAAGAGACTGAAGCTGAGAAAGGAGCTGGGACAGGAGAACAGGAGGCTACGACATTGGGGGCGGGGGGGTGGGGGATCGGGTGACCCAGGGGTCTCATCTGAACCATGTCTGCACAGGGCCCCCGTGTGCCCTGGCCCAGCTCAAGGGGGCGAGTGAGCAGCCTGGGAGGCCCAGTGGCCGACGGTTCCGAGCTGGAGTGACCAGGCCTCCAGAGCCCGGCAGGACCCCCGAGTCTGCAATCCCTCACAAATGCCCCAGGGTGCCCAACAAGGATGCTCACTGAGAAGTCCCATCATAAACACTGAGAATAAATCCTCACCAGGCACTGCCTTTCACGCCCTCCCACGTGGGGCCCAGCCAGGGACCCCTCCCACCAAGGAAGACTGTGAGTCAGTATTAATCAACCTGACACACAGCCCATCACTCTCATATTTACCAGACTTCTGTGTGAGCTCACATCCCAGAGATACCTCAAAATTAAAGGGCAAATGGTTTGTTTGGCTTTGTAAGAATTACACTGTGTGTGTGCGTGCACACATGTACACACACACATGCCTGTGGGCATATGTATGTACATGTGCGTGCAGAAGTGTTGGGATGTGTGCACAACCCTACATGGACGTGTGGGAGGTGTGCATGGGTGCACAGGTGGGCAGGCTTTGAGTATGCACAGAGGGTGGGCACGTGTGCATGCACATGTGTGTGGCATATGTGCATATACACATCTACATGGGCATGTGTGCAGGTGTGTGTGGGTGCAGATGTTTGTGCTGGCATGTGTGTGCATGCACGTCTGGGCGCACATGTATGCAGGCATGTGTGTAAACACATCTACACAGGCATGTATGCAGGTGTGTATGGGTGCACGTTTGTGCTGGATGTGTGTGCATGCACGTCTATGCAGGCGTGTGTGGGCGCACATGTATGCAGGCATGTGTACTGTGTCCACGCATGTGGCTTGAGTGCACGCCTGTGTGCTCTGTCATCCAGCATCCTTGCGAGGGGCCGACAGGAGGCCCGTTTCACAGACGAGGCAGCGGAGGCCCAGAAAGCTTAAATGAAAGGCCGCGGCTTCAGAAAGGGAGCAAAAGAGCAAGCTGTGACCCAGTGGAGTGGCTCTGGGGGCGCTGGCTGTCCCCCCAACCCCGCTCGGCAGCTGAGGTACCCCCTGAGGAACCTCTTATGGGATCTGCCGAGGTGCATCTCCATCCCCTTACACAAGTCAATCGTGTATAGACGGAGAAGCAGTCTACATTTTTTTTCTTTGAGAGCCAAAGCATTGGGAAGAATATTGTTTCCACTGCCGATTATCTTCTTGGCAAGGCTTTCCATAGACACTGAACAAAACCACCCCAGCCTCCTCCCCTCCGCGAGGATCTCCAGGCTTGCCTGTCCCCAGCCAGGCGGGCCACCCCTCTGGGCCACCACCTCCTGCAGGAGCCCAGACGCCACCATGTTCAT
Source organism: Canis lupus familiaris (assembly GCF_011100685.1). Taxonomy (NCBI): domain Eukaryota; kingdom Metazoa; phylum Chordata; class Mammalia; order Carnivora; family Canidae; genus Canis; species Canis lupus. Next base: position 47,989,626 of record NC_049239.1, on the reverse strand, counting down.
TTTGTGAAAACAACATGAAGAAGAAACAGACCCAGAAAGCACATTCACTCATGCACGCAACCAGTAGACACTGCCAGCCAGGCCAGGTACGGCTCCGGCCCCCAGCAGACACTGCACCAAGCAAACATGTGATGGAGTCAGTGAGGGCAGGTGGTCAGGGAGGCCCCCCCTCGCAGGAGTGGGTCCCTAAGCTAGCCCGAGACAAGGGAAGAGCCGGGTAACAATCAGGGAAGTGTTCCCAGCAGAGGGAGCAGCAAGTGCAAAGGCCCTGCTCTGGGCCGCAGGCAGCTGGAGTGAGGCGGCAGGAGACGAGCGCCCAGGAGCAGGGGCCTTCGGGGTGGTGTCAGGGGGCGCTCCCGTTCCCGGGACACCAGCTCGTCTGGGTGGGGCCACGTCACCCTGGTGTCTGCAGAAAGTGCATCAGAGAGATGCAAGCCCGGAGGGACGGCCAGTCGGGGGCAGGGGTGGCCATCTGGGGGAGGATGCCAGCGGCCTGGGCGAGGGTGGGAGGGGCCGCAGGGAGCTGAGGGTGCCCGGGATGTTAGGGGCTGCGGAGCAGGAGGGCAGCCTGGACCGCAGGAAGCCGCGGAGGGAAGGGGCTATTTACACAGTGGGGAGGAGCCACCTACGCGGTTTCCACAAGGCAGTGGACCGTGCCTGTGCCCTTGGGAGCCCCATCCCCAACCCAGGCAAGGGTCACAGGAAAGCATCCCCATAACCTCAGGGCGAAGAAATACACGGGGTTTGGAAGCCCTGCTTTGCCGCTTACTGGCCGAGCTGCTGCGGGCCGAGCCTCCATCTCCTGTCCCGGATGAGAGGATGTCAACCAACAGCAGCCACCGAGGGCTCACTGGGGGATATAAAGGGAAAGACGATGTGGACACCATCCTGCAGCAACATGCACCCCACCCCTGGGGTCCCCGAGGGTGACCACCCCCGCGATGGCCCTGAGGAGGCAGCCACCAGGCTGACAGGTGCTCCACTGCCACCAGAAGGGTCAAAGAGATGCGGCCCGTCTCTCCTCACTTGGCTCTCGCTGGAAGCAGAGGCAGGGTTTACCTCTCATGCTCCACACAAATTGGTCTGGCCCAGTCACCTTCGATATTTAAGACTCCCTCCCTTATTTCATTATCCAAGCCAGGAAAACAAACACCCTCCCTCTGGGTCTCCAGAAAAGCCAGCAAGAGGCTGAGGGACTTGGCAGATTAGACACAATTTGCTGCTTACAATCAAAGCCCTAATTAGCTGATTTCATAAGAGAAGAGAATATTCTGATCAGTGTGTTTTATTAGAAGTGTGCAGATGAGGCCTGCCTAAAATTGATAAAACACACACATCAAATCCATAAACCTGGACGCTTATAGATTTAATAAGGAGAGGCTTGGCAAGAGAATTAGCAGCAGCAGCAGGACTGTCAGCGCCAACACCACCATCACCATCACCATTGTCATCATCATCACCATCACCATCATCACCATCACCACCATCATCACCACCATCACCATTATCATCACCACCATCACCACCACCATCACGACCACCATCAACACCATCATGACCACCATCAACACCATCATGACCACCATCATCATCATCACCATCACCACTGTCACCATGATCACCATTACCACCGTTATCACCATCACCACCAACAACATCACCATCACCATTATCGTCACCTCCATCAACACCATCACCATCACCACCATCGTCACCATCATCACCATCACTACCATCATCACCATCATCACCATCATCACCATCACCACCATCATCACCATCACCACCATTACAGCTACCATTTACCAAGCATCCACTATGTGGCAGACATACCATATGTTTGTTTTCTATTTTAAGCCTCTTAGCAACCCTGACAGTTAGGTAGAATTATTCCCACATTACATTATGAGAATTCATTGCCCAAGAGAGACATGAGTTTGCCCCAGACAACACAGCAAGGTCATGGTCTAGGCCACACGGAGCCCAGACTGCCATGTCTCCTTGCACTGCAACTCCACTTCACTGTGGCTGCTTCTTAATTCCTCTCCCTGAACCCTATTCTAATGTTACTACACTGTGCCTCACCCCTGGAACAGTCTATTTCTCAGCATTATTTCCCCGACTGCTCTGTATGTGTGCCCTCTGACACCCCTTACTGCTTAAGGTTGCAAAGTGATTCCCCTTTGTCTGTACTGAGCCTGGCCTGATGCCACCATGTGAAGGACACACATATAGAAAGGAGGAGCTCAAGACACTGGTGACACGGGAGGGCAGGGCTCTGGCCAGGTTCAGCGTGCGGTGCACATCGGACGATGGCTAGGAGCCTCCACTGCTCCTGGCAGCTCACATTACAGATTCCTGGCAGACATGCAGATGGAGCTGTGCCTCTCTGAATCACACTGAGATCCAGTTTGGACCACTTCCTGCTGCATTTGTGAGACACTCTAATGGTTAGCGGAGGGACTAAAGGAGATTAAAGACCATGCTAACATCCCAGAAGGGTGTGAAGGATTCTTGAGGCTTGAGCCCAGAGCACTCACTGACTTCCCAACTGGACTCAATGTCCGGGGGCTGTGGAGCCACCGGGCTCCAAGCCTGTGACCCTCCACAATAGCCTCTGGGAGGTAACTCAAGACAAGGGGTTCAATGCACCTCAGCATCTCTACCCATGCTGCAGAGGAGGATCACACAGCCCAGAGCAGCAGCAGGCTGACCCCAGGACCCTGGAGAGGAGACAGCTCTCACACCCAGGCTCCCTGGCACATTGGGAGGAAGTCGTTCAGCCCTGGAGCAGGAAGTCCATCCACACAGGTGTCTGGGGAGGGTGCAGATGCCGTCTTCCCCACCCAGGCTTAGCAAACGATGGCCCACAGCCCAACTCAGCTTACTGCCTGTTTTACAAATAAAGTTTGATTGGCACACAGCCACATTGTCACCTCTGCGTTGTCTGTGGCTGAGCTCACACTGCAATGGCAGAGTAGAGGACCGAGACAAAGTCCCTGTGGCCCACAAAGCCAAAAATATTTACTCAGCAGCCCTTTACAGGAAATGTTACCTCCTAAAAGAAAATACCTAAGAGAAAAACACTCCTAAGCTACATGGGGGAGAGTCTCCCTGAAGCCATCGGCCGAGGGGCAGGGACACCCGTGGGGCCTGTAGAGCAATGCCATTCACCCAGCCCATCAACAAGTCAGAACACAGATCACCACAATGTTTGAACCTTACCTAATAAAATACCACCAACGCTTTCAAAGACCATCTTGTCCACAATTATTTCAAGTGACAGAAAAAAAATTTCCTGTTTTTCTTTTTTTCATTCATGATAAATTATGCTTGAAATCTACTGGGGAATATTAAGGAACATTTTTTCCCTCTAAGGCAGCAATTAAGACGCACATGTCGGCACAGATGTTTTACCAGCCAAAGCCAAGCCTCACAATGTGTGTTTTCCTAACGTGGCCCAGCTAGGAATCTCCATGCTCACAAAGCCATCCCGACATCCCAACGCTGTGTAGCCCCTACTACCCCAGCTGCACGCAAATCCCACCGATATGTTTCCATGAAGGAGGAAGCCGGCAGCTCTGCAAAGTGCTCCTTGAAGCCCAGCTGAAACGCTACCCCAACTCCCTCTTGCTGAGCTGCTCTGCGTCCCAGACACAGGAGAGACCCAGAAAGGTGGCAATTTATGCTTCTGAGAAGGTGGGTCTGAGGGGGACGAGGTGTCAGTGGGGAAAACAGGCAAGGCAGGATAACAGCCTGGGCCGGGGCAGCTCCTTCTGGTTCTCTTGCAAAGGGCTGCAGGGCAGATAATACAACGAATGCTCTTGGGGGCTCATTAGGAGAAGGCTCGGCTAAGGGTGGGATATCTGAGTTGGGTCTAGAAGGATGCATAGGGGCTTTCCAGGGCAGAGAATCTAGGAGGGTTTCACAGTTGGAAGTAAAGTGGCTGGAGGGATCTGGTCTGGGAGGAGACAGGGAAAGGACGTAGGTGAAGATTTTACCCAAAAAGGTAGCGTTGGTACTTTGTTCTGTGATGTTGATGACAGAGAAGATGAGCAAAGTACACACTGCCTGGGGGCCCCCAGAAGATCTCCCCTCTGCTCCTCCAGCTGGTGGAGCACCCCCACATTCTGCTCAGCTGCTCATTCTAGTGTCCAGGCCACACCACCCATCAGACTCACAGCTCCTCAACATCAGAGAGACAGGAAAGAAAAAAAGTTGGAGCAGAGAACATTTTCTATACTGGCGCTCAGGAGTTATCCTGATCTTGAGCCTCAAGGACACTGACCCTCACCCCCACCCCACCCCTGGTCCCGTGCATGTCCCTGAAGCAGTGGCTGCAACCCTTAGCTTCCTGGGAGCCTGGGCGCCTTCCCACCGTCTTCTGCCCACTGCCGTGTCTCTGGGTGGGATCAGCAAGGTGCTCACATGGTATAGGGCGCTGCTCTGAGCCATTCAAGATTCACATGCCTGGAGGGCGGGGGTCGTGTCCCACCCCTCAGGGCACTGAACAAGCTCATCTCCAGCTTCCCTTGGTTTTCGAACTACAGAAGAATAGGTGTTTTTTTTGTTCACATGAGGGATCCACTTACAGGTACAGCCCCCATAAGAATGAAAGCCACGTTCACGGCAGCATCATTCACAACAGCCGAGAGGTGGAAGCAACCCGAGAGCTCATCAAGGGGTGAGAGGATAAACCAAATGTGGTCCATCCACATAATGAAATATTACTGAGCCATAAAAAAGGACATTCTGACACCTGTGACACACGGATGAACCCTGGGAACACGACGCTCAGTGAAATACACCAGCATCGGAGGACAAATGCTGCAGGATTCCATTCATACGCAGTCCCCAGGGGAGTCAGAGTCACCGAGACAGAAGGTAGAGGGTGGGTGCCAGGGGCCAGAGTTTCCATGGAAAAGATGGAAAGTCCTAGAGATGGACAGTGCTGATGGTTGCACACCAACATGAATGCGCTTCATACCACCAGACGACATATTTACAAGTGGTTAAAATCGCCGATGCTTTCATCATGTACCTCTTACCACAGTTAAAAAGAAAAAGCGCATCAGGAGCGTGTTGTACACGCAAGGGTGGTAATTCACTTTGCTGTATGGGGGTCCCGGGGAGGTCTGGCGGGCTCCACAACTATCTCGGGAGCTCTATCAGCCACACCTTCCCCGGTGCACAGCTCCTCACCTCTGCATATCCCAGCAGACACCCACCCTGGGTGGGAGTTGGGGGGAGGTACGGGCAGACTTTACACCTTCAGCCAGGGAGGATGGAAACTAAGGATCCCCAGCTCCCCAGGTCTCTTTTGGAAAGAGTACAGTGTGGGGGCATGGTCTCTGGGGGGGAGCAGACCTGTGCTTCAAGCCCAGCTCTGGCTCTGTGACCACTCCCTCCTCTTCCCCACGACTCGGCTTCCTCTTTGCTATAACAGGGTAACCAACTCTCATGGCAGCCGGTGAAGACAGCACCTGTAGGGGCTGGTGGTGTCCCCCGCAATTCCTCCATGAAGCCATAACCCCAATGTGAGGGATTTGGGAAATGGGTGTTGGGGAGGTGTGGCGGGTTCGGGGAGGTCCTGACCTGACCAGATAGCCCCTGTCCGAAGAGACACCAGAGAGCTCCTGTTCTCTCCCCAGCAAATGAGGACACAGATAGATGGTGGCCGTCTGCACCCAAGAAAGAGCTCTCGGTAGGAACAGAATCTGCCAGCACCCTGATCTGGGACCTCCAGCCCCCAGGATGGTGAAAGTAACTGTTAGTTGATCCCCATCTGTGGGGCTGGGTTCTGGCACCTGTGCTGACCCGGACATCACCCTGCAGGGCACCCAGCATGCGGCCGTGCAGGGTGTATGGGGGAGAGTGTGCCCACGCGTGAGCCCCCACTGACCTGGTTGTAGAGGGCACAGATGTGCAGGGCAGTGTTTCCCGAGGCGTTCTGGGCCGCCATGTCCGCCCCGTAGAACAGCAGGTGCTCCAGGTGCTGCACGTGGCCATACCTGCAGGCCTGAAACAAGAGTCCACCTGTCAGTCGGAACAATACACTCGCATCTCTGAGGTCTGACACATGCTTGGCCACATCCCCCAAACCCCCAGGGTGGCCAAACACAGCCCACCCACCATTTTGGACCAGTGTCCCAAACACGGGGACACCCAGTGTCCTGAACCTTGTGGGGGGGCGTCCACCAGACCCCTGGCTGGGGATCAGGGTGGGGGAGCTCATCACAGGACCGAGGACTTATGCTGGGCTTCTGGCAGCAGGTCTGTGAGGATCCCTAATGCTCTTTTCACTCGGACCTGGGGACATGAAGCCCAGACACTCGGGGGGTCTTTCCCTGCCTTGGTGGCCAGCCCCACGAAATCCAAACCAGGATGCTCCATCCGTGGCCCTGCTCATCCCATCTACCTCACCCAGAGAGGGGGCATTGAAATAGTCAGAGGGGCACTGCTGTGTCCAGGGAGGGAGCTCATGCCGGCCTCCAGGCAACAGGCAGCCCCACTACTGCTCCAAATGTAATCCCACCCCATGGAACATTCAGGAGGAGGGGGCAGGCAGCCCAATAGTGAATTATCTCTCTCCCAGAGCCCTGCAAGGGGGTGACATGTGTTCTCCATGAACCAACACAGCTCTGGGATCAAACAGATCTGCACCCAAATCATGGACTTTCCATTTTCTAGAACTTTTTCCCCATGAGTCTATGTCATCACGTGGAGACATAAACCCTACATTCTTACAAGAATGTTCCTATGAGAATCGCATAGGACAAGGGACCCCAAAGGGCCCCCACAATGCTCAGCACCAGGCAAGCCCCCGCCCATCGCAGCTCACGGGGCACCAGGAGGCCCTGAGCTGTGACCGCTCGGGCAGGGGGTTCAGGGCATGCTGCATGATACCAGGGCAGCCCATGACCCGGGGCGGGAAGTCAGTTCCAAGCAGCCCCCCGCCCCATCCACTCTACTTCCCAGCACCTCAAGAAAGGCCAGCATGTGGCCAGCGATGAGCAGCACTGAAGCACCCAGCACCACTGGGAGAGCCACTGTCCCTGTGAGCAGTGACAACGTGGATGGGAGACGAGAAGGCCAGGGAGCAGTGTATGACCTACACTTCCCAGGCCAACTGTGGCCACTGAGGCACACGGCAGGAAGGGCAGGAAGGAAACAGGCCTGGCGGGGTGGGGTGGGCAGCTCTCACCACTGCACATCCCGGATAACTGGGGCAGACTGCGAGGTCTGTACCGTGCAGGGTCGGCGGGAAAGAGCAACACCTCGCCAAGTAGCGGTGGGGAAAGGTGACGGAAAAGATGCTGGAAATCTTACTGGGATGAAGTTAAAGAGAAAACCCGAGAAACATCCACTTATGACACTACGCCTCCCGTGGAGCGAGCTCACCAGTGTTCATGAAGCAGGTGGTTCCCTGGATACCGCTGCTTCGACCTGCCTGCCCTCCCCTCCTGTGGCAACAGCACCTGCACTTCTTGGGGGGGCCCACAGCCCCACTATCAGAGGTTGGGGGGCCTGCCCCGCCCCACTGCTGCCACAGGCACGGCCCATGGGCCTGGACAACCAGCACCAGGGATCCTGTCAGTATAAGGGATATTATTGGGACAATGGGCTGGGGGCGCACAGGGTTCCTGTGAGGACCCAAAGCTGGAACATGGGTCAGAATTCCTAGGAAGCTCCCATTCTTCTAGGAAGGCCAGCAGAAAACCTGCAGGACCCCAGAGCTGCTGGGGCCCCCAGCAAAGAAACAGGGGTACAAGGGAGAGAAAGGGAGAAGGAAGGCCAGACGTGAAGCCAAGGACAGACACACAGCCCGTGACAGAGCCCTCCGAGCTCCAGCCACGCATGCACTTCTCAGGATATAAAGCTTGAGCAGAACTTCGATTTTCCCTTATACCAGTTTGAGCTGAGATTTCTGTTCTTTAAATCCAAGGAGCCCGGGCTCATTGGCTCTCCCCAGAGGATGAGTGGGGGAAACCCCCTTTAGTGGCCGTGACAGCGAAATACCAAAGGATGCTAAGACTATTCATGAATGGGGGAGGCGGAAGGGGACCCTACATAGTCTCACAGGCCCCACAAAATCCTAGATTACAGAAGGAAAGAGAGAAAACTGGCAAACTCCACCTGGGAGGGCGGTCAGATTGGACGTCGCCGGTAACGGACAGTGGTCACCACTGTCGTTCACCACGTGCCTCCCGTCACCACCACGTTCACCACGTGCCTCCCGTCATCCCCGCCAGCAGGATGAATGCCAGGAACATGATATCACTCCCATGACGTTCCTGCCAAAATGCACTCCCTGGACCTCATCGTGAAGAAACAGGAACTCAGCCCAAGTTGGGAAGCAATCTCCAAACTGACTGCCCTACAGTCTTCGCAGGGGTCCCAGAAGGAAGGCTTCCATGCGGGGTCCCCGACGGGATCCTTTCAGGATCAGGGACGTTATTGGGATGACCGGCAAAACTCAAACACGGTCTCTGCGTGAAGGTACGTGGGGTTCTCTAGAACTCTAGCACCTCTTTCCTGAGTTTGAAACTGATATAATCCTTTACAATTTAGAAAAAGAAACAGGCACTTGTTTGACAGAAGTACCTCAAAGCTCATCAAAGCAAGAAATTCATGCAGCCCCAAGATAAAGCTATGCTAACTCTTCCCCTCACCACCCCTTTTCTTTGAAAAGAGTGTTGTGGCCTCTGGCTTCAAGAGATGGCTTCCAAGGGTGCCAGGGACACCTGGGTGGCTCAGCTGTTGAGCGTCTGCCTTTGGCTCAGGGTGCAATCCTGGGGTCCTGGGATCGAGTCCCACGTCAGGCTCCCTGCATGGAGCCTGCTTCTCCCTCTGCCTGTGTCTCTGCCTGCCTCTCTCTCTCTCAGGAATGGATAAATAAAATCTTTAAAAAAAAAAAAAAAAGACCTGGGGCTCATCCCAGCTACACCAAACACCTGCCCCATCAGTAGCCAACCACAGAATTTGGTGGAAGTTAAGAAACAGGGCGCTCCTTCCTTCAAGCGCTTTACTGCCATCTGCTGGACACCTGCTGTGACACATCCACCACCCCAAGGGCAACAGCAGATGCAGAGGCGCAGACCCCACCCCACCCCGCTCCCCAGTCTGAGTTGTGCAATGCACTTGGAACGCAGCAGAGTTCATTGCATTGCAGACGAGCAGCAAATGCTTCCGTTTGGTTCTGTGCCACCAACAAATTTATTTAAACCCACACCACACGTAGGCATTCCTCCTATCTGTAGCACGTGCCTATAACGTGAGCAGGAGACGTCACCACCAAACGGTTAGAAAACAATACTCCCATCCGTTCAGCCCATTTTTGGTCAGGAAGTGAGGTGCCCAGCAGGACAGACACATGCTCTTCCCCCAAACACACGCACGCATGGCTTGTGCAAATGAGTGTGTGGATTACAGGCCAACCAGAGAGTGGCCATTTCTGGGTTGGCCAGGTTAGGAGCTGAACTGTGTCTTCCCAGATGTCTATGTTGGAGCCCTGACTCCCAGCACCCCAGGATGGGACTGGATCTGGAGTTGGGGACTTTACAGAGGTGGTTAAGATTACATGAGGTCACTAGAGTGGCCCTGATCCAGTGTGACCAGGATCCTCACAGGTGGAGCCATCAGGACACAGACACGTATGGAGGGATGACCCTGTGAGGACCCAGGGAGAGCGCACACACACAGACCTCAGGAGGACCCTGGCTGCCTGCGCCTGCATGTCAGGCGCAGTGTCTGTTATATAAGCCTCTTGTGTGTGGTTCTTTGTTACAACTGCTCTAACAAACAAATGTAATCAGTTCAGATCAACTAATCTGTAAGTTTCAGCCTGAAATGATGACAGACAAAATGTGTCATGCTAAGAGTTCCAAAAGGAAAGAGGTATTTTGACATCTATGGTGCCTGTCCACTTGCCCCATGGAGTCCACTGCTCTTATAACATGATTTCTGGACATAAGACATTTCTTGCAGACTTACTTCCATCTGGGGTATAACACGGGATCTGACCAAGGGGAGAAGGTGGTGCCCCTGCCATCCTGGTCTGGGGTCTTCACCCATTCCTTCCCTCGTGGTGCCTTCTCTCCTCTCATCCCCAAGAATCAGGGCTGGTTGGAAAGACAATTGCTTAGTGGACCACAATCCCTCTGCAGGTCGACGACAAACAGATGCATTGATCACTTCTCAGGAATCCTTGCTCATCTGGGGCAGGGTAGGGACATGAGATACGGATCTGATGCCCCAGGTCCATATGTAGCAGACCCCCAAAGCAAGGTGAGGCACCTTCCTGCAGCTCCATTTCTCAGGAATCCTTGCTCATCTGGGGCAGGGTAGGGACATGAGATACCGATCTGATGCCCCAGGTCCATATGTAGCAGACCCCCAAAGCAAGGTGAGGCACCTTCCTGCAGCTCCATTTCTCAGGAATCCTTGCTCATCTGGGGCAGGGTAGGGACATGAGATACCGATCTGATGCCCCAGGTCCATATGTAGCAGACCCCCAAAGCAAGGTGAGGCACCTTCCTGCAGCTCCAATGGCTGAGGCCCTGGGGGCTCGGCCACTTGAAGTGTGGAGTGGGAGCTGGAGCAGCAGCCTGGGCCAAGTGGGTGTGCTATTAAGTTGATTCCTCCACCTAGCAGCTGGGGGACCCCACTCACTCATGCCCTCCTCCATAAAGATGCAGGTAACTGTGGCCTTCTGCATCCAGGAACAGGCTTCGATCAAGGTTCTGCAGTCCCCACCTCAATGGTTGGACATGGGTGTGCTAAGCCCAAGCATCATGGGAATGTCATTTCCAGGCCCACTTATGATGCAGCAACACCACCTCCCCAGGCCGCGGACAGCATGTGCCCATCACTGCAGCCGAGCTTGGATGCCCCCACTCGACATGAAGCCCTCCTATCTGCTCTGGTTAGAACTGGCCCCTCTCTGTGGGGGCTCCCTGTTTAGACCTGTTCTCACGTGAGTCCCAGGTGCCCCTGGACATGATAGACAGTGCACAAATAAGGCCCCAACTTTAAAGATGACCAGAGTCCACGCCACCTAAAGGCTAACTCCTTCAGCCAACACATATTCAGTATGTGTGTGATGCACGGGTGCAGAGCCACCATGCATGGCTGGGAGCTGGTGACATGGCACCCTTACAAACAGACCTGGCACTCCAGCATGCCACGAGTGCCCTCGGGAACCTCCCCCGGGGCCTGTCCCCCTTCCATGGGGACTCCAAGGACTTGGAAGGGAGAGCTGGGGAGGCGTGGGGATGAGCCTGGTGAGGGAGGGAAGCCATGGCTAAAAATAGTTAAATTTCTTTAAGATGAAAATTCCTAATTTAAAATGATGATAATAAACAGCAACCAATACAAAATTAGGATGACAAATACGTCCTTCAAATAACTACCGAGGACATCAGATGAGATCTAGAGCAAGGCCTGTGAGCAAAGTAGTTAAGTGCTCTCTGACACCTAGTTTTTCTTGTGACAACGGTGGGGGCGTGGCCAAGAGAGGATGACATCGGTGGGGGCGTGGCCGGGCAAGGGGGATGCTGATGAGGGCGTGGCCAGGTGAGGAGGACACTGGCAGGGGCGTGGCCAGGAGAGGGTGACAATGATGGGGGCGTGGCCGGGCAGGGTTGATGATGAGGATGAGGACAAGGATAGTGCACTTAGGGGACAGCAGGCACTGTAGGAAGTGCTTCAGGTGAATCTTTCCTTTAACTGTCTGGAGATGCTCAGGTGACCCAGGCAATGTTGAGGGGCTGCTAACTCGCAGGCTAGAATATGCAGGATTGCCTGCAGGAGAAGGGAACCCCCCTCCTCCCTGAACAGTCAGAGGACCTCAGGGAGGGAGGGCAGAAGGAACGGAGGACCCTTAGGGGCCAGTCACACAGCAAGGCCAGCGAGAAGGCGGGTGGAAGCCAGGGCAGCTCCTCCACGGAGCTGCTGTCCCTGTAATGGGGGCGGCCACCCTCTCCAGAGCCCCCAGCTTGCTATAACATCCTGGAGTCCCGACACAGCTTAACCCACAGGTGCAGGCCACGCCAGGGTGCGGGGAAGACGCACAGGGGGGCAGGAGCCAGCCCCACCCCACCCCAGACTCTTGATGTTCTTGGGTTCTGGAAATGCATTTGGGTGTTTTTCATTTTCTTCTTTCTGCTTCTTGGCACATTTTCCACTACTTTCGTGTTGAGCCCTTAGGATCCTCTGAGTAAGAACTCAAGAGTTTGCAGACGAGCCTTACACAAGAACTCACGCTTCCGGAGTAGGCCTGCAGGGGGCGGGCTCCCCAGGCGCGGCAGGTGCGGGATCCCACTGGCCTCCCTTCACAAGCAGGTCTGCCCCTGCCCTTGGCCACGGTGGCAGGCAGACAGCGTCACCACAGGGGACCCTGCATGGCCACAGCCAGTTCTGCTGCAGGGTCCCCCACGGGTGCGGAGCCAGGCGGTGGGGAGGGAGCCGACCCCACTCCAGGGCACGAGGCAGACGGTCTTCAAACACAGGACCGGAGACCCCAGAACTCCAAGGTGCTGCTGCTCACTGTGCAACACTCGCCTCCTGTTTCCTCCAGCCATGAACACGCTGTCACATACAGGCAGTTCTGTGTGCAAGTCTAGAGGCTGTGACGAGAGAAGGGCCGGGAGTGGACTCAGCTCAGGAAACTGCTCACCCTGTGGCCTTGGGCAGGTTGCTCACGGTCTCTGGGCCTGTTACCTGGTCTGAGTAGTGGAGGCCAGCAGGTGTCTGCTGGGGCTGCTCCAGGGTGTGAAAGATGGGCCAGTAGAGCTGATCAGGACGGCGTGGGAGCCGACCAGGTGGTGAGGGTCTCCGAGGAGGACTGCCTGGGGGTGCTGCTCTCTGCTTAGCCTCTGGCGTCCACCACCTCACTGCCAGTCCTGGCAGCGCAGATGAAGCATCAGGGCTCAGGAGGCAGGCTGTGACTTGGGTCACTTCACCCAGATAATTGAGAAGCTCTAGGAGCAAACTGTCCTTCCTGGATGGCATGGGAAAGAGCTCCCAGCCAGAGGGCAATGCTCGATCCTAGAGGTCTGGTGGCTTCCATGCTGGCCCGCTCTGAATCCACGGTCAGGGATGGACCCTGGCCCACGTGGGGGCCAGAAATCAGGGCTGCGGCCTGCACTGCAGGAAGCGACAGTCAGGAACCACCCACCCCCCCCCAACACAGTGATGCTTCATGAGGGCGGCTGGGGGCCAGACCATCACATGCACTGGAGAGGAAGTGGCCCTCAGACTTGTAGAGGGTGAACCCTCCAAAGTTGTGGCCCTGCCGCAGGGTTCAAGCTGTAGCGACTCCATTTTTGTATCCTCTGCATTTCTGATGCCCTGGCATCTGGGGCCTTGCTGACGCTGGCCGGCCTGTCCTCCCCAGGCAAGTGCATTCTGACAGCACAGGACTCGCCCAGAGGGCAACTCTCAGAGGCAAACCAGCCCACGCACAGCCCTGACCCCCACCTGCCCTACTGGGTGGTTGCCCGCAGGGCCAGAACTCACCTGCCCTGGTCAGCCCAGGGCGGGTCCCAGATGGCCAGGGTCGGCCCCGTGCACGAGAGCCCCTGAAGTTATCCAGACCAGCCAAGCCTCAGCCTGTTCATCCTGCCCCACCTGTTCTATCCTGCAGGCACCACAGTGAAGGCTCTTGGGCCCATTTCTCTCTGGCTCTTCCTGCCTCTTGACCCAGCTTGGGGCTTCCCCATGGCCTCCATCGCACGTCTGCCCCCCTCTCAGTATCTGTAAGGAACACACCCTCTTTCCAATGGCAGCCGAATGGTACATGAATGGTATTAAAGCTACATTTTTATTTTATTTTATTTTTAAAGATTTTATTTATTTATTCATGAGAGAAACAGAGAGGCAGAGACAGAGGCAGAGGGAGAAGCAGGCTCCATGCAGGGAGCCCGATGTGGGACTCGATTCCAGGTCTCCAGGATCAGGCCCTGGGCTGAAGGTGGCGCTAAACCACCGAACCACCCGGGCTGCCCCAAAGCTACATTTTTAAAACAGGGTTTGGGACAGGGCAGGAAATGACCCTAGAACTACCTGAAAGCACTCAGACGTGCTTTCTCACTCAGCCACGGGGGCCAGAGTGAGAATGGGGCAGGATGGGCAGAGAGAAGGCTCAGCACTCCACTTACATTATTAGATCCTTCCCATGGCCGAGGGCACGGTGGGCTCTGCTGACACCCACTTTACAGGTGAACTAATGGAGGGTGCTCATTGCTTCTCCCTCCTCCAAGGTCCCATCCTGGGTGTGGGCTGCTGGGGGCGGCTTCCCGGAGATGCAGCTCACACCACAGGAGGGAACTGGATGCCTCTCCAGGCTGTAAGGATGCTGAAGAGCCAGCGCTGGCACAGCACACAAAAGGCCAAGCAGGGTGGACCTGCCTGCACCCCACAGCCCGCACGTGATACCTCAGCACTCCTCAGCCCTGTGACACAGGGTAGTGGGCAGCGGGACATGGTCCCACCCAGACTGGGTCAGCATGTAAGGCCCCAGTGGCTGAGAGAGGTGGACAGGTGGCCTGAAAGGTGATAAAAGTCTCTGCCCATCTGGAGAACAGTTCAGAGCCTCCCCTGTTCCAGCCCTTTCCCCTCGCCTTCCCGGCCCACGCTCCCTGTGTGCTCTCCCAGACCCACTGTCCACCCTCCTCTGCCCGGAGACTCTGACCAAGAGACTCTGACCTCTGGGCCCTCTGGTTGGCCGGCACACACAGGGCTCAGCCAATGGAGGGCAGGAGAAGAGAGGCCAGGGCACCCCCTGCCTGCGTCCTCTCCACCACCTCGGCTGTCCCTGCTTCTGAGACCACAATTTCCTCCCCTGCCTTCCATCCATTAAAGACTCTTCATCCGAGCAATCAGGGGGATTCTATTTCTTTAAAAGACTGCAGCTGACACAAGCCCTGGTCCCACTGTTGCGAGGTGGGATCAGGGACATTTGTGCCCTGTGCATGGAAATTGGGCATCGCACCAGATCACCTGTATCAGAAATCAGGCATCACACTGGTCTCCTGTATTAGAAATCACGTAGGGTAATCACACCAGGGTTACCTGTACGCAGAAAGCACCTGGTGCCACACTCTATCGGGACACCCAAGATGCTAGACACGCAGAGAGCTCACAGCTCCTGTGAAGGGCATGTTCACCCCACAACACCAGATGACTCCTCCCCTACTGAATGCAAGATGGTTGCCTATCTTTCCAATTTCAATAAAGAGCTCAGCAATGTGTATTTCTAGGTAAATATCCCCATTTTTAAATGCTGGTGACTAACCCAAATATTTTAGAAACTGCATGGGTCAAACAAAATCCTGGGAGGGTGGGTGTGAGCTGTGGGCTGCCCTGCCAGATTTGGGGGGTAAAAGGTTAAGGGGAGGTCTGTTACGAGTCAGACAGGTGAAGAGCAACCGTGTACCCACCTGGTGGATCTCGTGCCAGCCATTCTCGTCCCTGCAGCACACGGCGGCGTGCTCATGGAGCAGGAGCTCACAGCAGTAGGGATCACCCCCAACGATGGCGGTGTGGTACAGGGGTGTGAGGCCATAGCTGTCTTTGTAATCTGGGGATGCTCCCAGCTCCAAAAGGGTCTAGGAGGAAAAAAAAGCATCAAATATAGGTATCATGACCATTTCTGCAGGAAGTGAGTCCAGAAAGAAGCATGAGGGTCACTGTCCCCCAGACCAAGGCGAAGGAGGGTCCTGGGTTCCGGCACTTTTCCCTGGCCTCCCAGAATCAAGCAGGTGCCAACGTCATATAGTGAGGTTTCTGGCCTCTGCAGGATGTGTGTGCATCCGGGAGGCCAGGAGACACTCTGCAGACACACACCTGTGGTGCCCCGCTGACCCCTTTGTACCAGCGGAGAGCAACACATGAGGTGGCCTTCGTAGAAAAGAGAAAAGGTGTACTATACAAGCCAGAATTACAGCATAAAGGCATCCCCGCGTGCATCCTGAGGGCAGCAGCACTACGGAGGGCTGTCAGGAACGCTAGATTCCAGACAGAGCCAGCTGACAAGGTGCAGCCGACGTGAACTCGAGAAATCCGTGCCTTCCGAGAGAAGCGTCGGCTTGGGGGTCAGGCCCCAACAGTGGGTCCCCCTCCCTCCCTACTGGGGCTCTTAGAGGCCCTACACATGCAGGGCCAGGGCACGTAGAGGCACACAGGGCAGTGGGGCGGGATGGGGGTAAAACTACACCCCGATCAGGCTTCCAGAGAAAGGCTTCCAGCAGCAAGGCTGGCTCGGGGCCCCTCGGGCTGGATGCACAGCCTCCTCCTTGGGATGGGGGGTGGCGTCAGTGCTGCCCTTCCTGGCTGAAAACACAAGCCTCTGTCTGAACCAGAGGGACAGGAAAACTTATATAAACACCAAATTCTAAACATCCCAAGAAGAGAGGGTAAGGGGCGCAGACTAAACTTCTCAACCCCAGTGGGGACACCACTCAGGGTCAGCTCGGTGGCCGTTGTGGGACGGGAACAGGGAACTGGCGGGGATGTGGGGGATCGGATGGTGAGGGGGCGTCCCTCGTGTGAGACGGGCTCCAGAATGTACCTTCAGGGCCACTTGATTCCTGGCTCGGGCGGCTTTGTGCAGGGCGGTCATCCCATCTCTGGCGCGGAAGTCCAGGTGAGCCCCGCCGTTTCGGAGAGCTTTGATCACCTCTGTGGGGTCATCCAGCTGAGCAGCTAAGGTCAGCGGGGTCTCTGTGGGGCCCAAACACACACACTTCAGCACCAGCATGAGAAGATGGCCAAGGCACCGGGCTCACCAAGCCACGTTGAAAGTTTGAGCTGGAAATACCCAGTGGGGCATTCGGGCTCCCACATGCCCGTTACCCCAGTATCTGCGCAGTTAGCCTGGCTCAGGCAACCCTGGTGACAATGGTGGTGACACCTGGGATCATGTACAAATCAAAATGAGGGCAGAGACAAGAGTTTCCACATTATTGCTTTGGGGGCAGTGAGTCAGAAGCTGCCCACTGCCCTCGCCCCCAGGACCCTGAATCCCGCAGCACCGGGCAGGTGCTTCTCTTTGGGACCGGTGACCTTCTTCCACCCAGGGATGTACTTAAAGGTCTGAAAGGCAGATGCCCGCCTTTCTTCGTCTCAATGTCACGACATTTATGGGCATCTTGGAGGACACTGAGACTCAAGCTGCAGGCACACGAAGGTAGGCGAGGTGCGGAGTCTGTGACCCGGGGAGGTGCGGGTCTGGGTGGGCAGAGACCTGAACGGGGTCAGCACAACAAACAACCAACGACCTGCAGGAGGACTGGGGCCGAAGACCTGGGGACAGAATGATGGAGCCCACCCCCATGGGAACAAAGTGAGGAAGGGTTCCCCGCCACCCGTGCAGCCAACCCTGGACCGTCTGTCACTGGCCGTGACGGGGATGTCAGTATCTCATTAAATCCACCTTCTCGGGGCACCTGGATGGCTCAGCGGTTGAGCATCTGCCTTTGGCTCAGGTCATGATCCTGGGGTCCTGGGATCGAGTCCCACATCGGGCTCCCCACACGGAGCCTGCCTCTCCCTCTGCCTGCGTCTCTGCCTCTCACTCTCTCTGTCTCTCATGAATAAATAAATAAAATCTTTTAAAAAATCCATCTTTCCTCCCACTTGGGCTCCCGAATGCCTGCCATCACCACTGCTAAGCAAGTCACACTGTCCTGATGGCGTTCATCTGAGAGGCTTTTACCTTCTAGAAAAGTGCCAAGAGCGCTACAACAACATGCATGTCCCAGGACCCAGAAACACTACTGGCTGATGATGAGTTGTTCTGACTTCAGGCTTTTGAGAATAAAATAACCAGGGCATCTGACCTGAAACTGAACTCCCTTCTGGTTGTACCTCTGTCATGTTCCTGCGGTCCCCAGGAAGGGCAACTGCGTTGTGAATTCAGCTCCACGACCCCCACCTAGCCTTAATTCCTGGGCTTATTATCCACAAATGAGCACTGTTTTGAATGCTCTTTAAACTCGCCATGGGAGAGGCACCTGGGTGGCACAGTGGTTGAGCAACTGCCTTTGGCTCAGGACACGATCCTGGGGTCCTGGGATCGAGTCCTGCACTGGGCACCATGCAGGGAGCCTGCTTCTCCCTCTGTCTATGTCTCTGTATCTCTCATGAAAAAATAAAGTGTAAAATAAAATAAAATAAAACTCGCCGTGAGAATCACCCTGCACCTGGATGTGCCATGGTGAGGGGCAGAGTATTGGGGGTCGAGAAGGCATGGAGTCAGGCAAGAGCTCCACGTGTGGGCACAGACATGGAAATGGGGCTGATGTGCAGACAGATGCAAATTTGTGTAGAGACTAGACTCCCACCCTCTAGAGAGGAGAGAGGGAACTGTTAGGCCTTCACCACTTTGGCCCAGGTGGCATCGCAGCCACAGGTGTTGGAGGGCAACAGTGAGGTCTTGGGTCCTGGGGTGGCTGGTAAAGGCGGTGAAGGCATGGAAGGCCTGATCCTTGGGAGCCACCAGCATCTATGCCTCAAAGTCAAATTTCTTACAGCAACGAGAGGAAGAAGTCAGCCCCTCAAGTGTAAGATACATTTAGGACTGATGCTCATCTGGCACAAGGTCAACCCTCAAAATGATTAGGATTCTTCTTTCTTATTTGGTCTTCCACACACGGCCAATGCAAAAGGTAGGTGCTCCAGAGGAGATTTTAACTTTATACCATGATGTTTCATAGCCAACAACCTCAGCATCATTTTATAACGGGGACATCGTCTCAGAGAGGGTGGTGGCAAACATAAAACTGGAACCAAGGCTGGGGTCATACCTCTGACTCCAAATTACAGACCCCTTGGGCAGAGCCACGCGCTGGGATGGTGCTAGGCACGTAAGTGCTGATGAGTAGATACACGGGTAAAGAACGAGGCACCCCACTAATGGTAATGTGTCTTAATGTCCAAGAGGGGGACCTCCAGCCCTTGGACAACACCCATGACAGGTGGTACCTTCCTCAAAGAGCTCTCCCCTAAGGACGTGTTGCAGACTTACCATGTTCAAACCTGACCAGGACCCACTCCAGGGAGGTGAGGAGATCCCTCCACCTTACATGCTCCTCAGGAAGGGGACATCGAATGAGACTCCACATGAGGCTGATGGAACCATCCCAAGAAGACGCTTATCCATCACCTGCAAACCTGTGACCATTAGGGGCTTACTCTGTGTGACTGATGACCATGTGACCACTCCTCTAAACCAGCCTGGGACCTGCATCATAATTCTTGGAAAACACTCCTCGGATTTAGCATTTTGAAATTACTTCTATTTTAATAAATATACTGGAACCTCAGCAAGTATAACCTCAAGATGGCCCCAGTCTCTCAACCTCAATGCCCAGTGGAGTAGAAACTACTCTGATCTTTTCAGAAAGTCTTGAACACATAATACTTTCTCCCCTAGAAATGGCCTGGTGGCATTTTTGCCCTAGGGAACAACCAGCCATGCTTTGAAAGGCACTAGCAGGAAGGTTTGCAGGTAGGAGATGTGGGAAATACCTGGACGCATAGCACAAGGACACCTGCTACTGGCTTCCAGTCTGTCCAGAGCGGGGAACAAGGTTCAGCAGCAAGAAGCACGCGGCAGGAGAGGTGTGGAAGCACAGAATGGCTGTCCACGCCTGCAGGCTCAGCGTGCTGCTGGCTGGAGTGTGCACACCCCATGCCCTCTTGTGTTCCTGGGAGCATCTAAGTGCCAGACAAAGACCTCAGAAACCAAATGTGTGGGTGGGCAGCTCCTCCTAGAGAGGCAGGGACTACAGGCAGCAAAACCCAGCTCTGCTCCTGGAAGGCTGGATGGCCTGAGCAGGTCTCCAAAACCCTCTGGGCCTGTTTCCTCCCCTGCAAGGTGAGGGTTAAAGCAGGACCCACACCTCACGGGACCTTGTGAAGACTGAATGCATGCATCCTGTGCTGGATGGCGCCCACCCCAGGGAGCACCCTCAGACTGGCAGCCAGAGCAGTTAGTCTCAGGAAGAGACACAAATTTTGCTCTCTTCGCTACATCTTTTTTCTCTATTTTGACAAGCCTGTGCAATGACTTGATTACTTTACAATAAAAAAAAGTAATTTCTAAAATGAACCATGAAGCCAATACTTATTAGCATTCCCACCCCCACTGCAACCTGGACCGGCACAATCCCATGTGACTTTCTCAGCAAGAGACAGTCCCGATTCTCCTAAAATGTGGAGCAAACGAGACAAATATTCACACACCTACTAAGTGCTCCACTCTGTACTGGGGACTGTGGCTGTCCCAGGAGGACAATAAGGTACAGTATTCTTGAGCTTTTATAAGATAATGGATAGGTAAATAGATTGCTGGATGAGGGGGTGGGTAGATGGTTGGATAAGTGGATGAGTGGACAGATGGTTAGAGGAAGTAGGTAGATGGATGGATAGAATGTGTGGGTGGGTGGGTAGATGGTGAATGTAGGTGTATGGATGGATGAGATGGGTAGGTGGATAGATGGATGGATTGATGGACAGACAGATGGGTAGATGGGTGGATGGATGGATGGATAGATGGGCATATGGTAGGTGGATGACTGGATGGATGGAATGGGTGGGTGGGTGGGTGGGTGGATGGCTGGCTGGACAGACAGACAGATGGGTGGATAGATGGATGAGCATATGGTGGGCGGATGACTAGCTGGCTGGGTGGGTGGATGGATGGTGAATGGGTAAGTGTATGGATGGATGAGTGAATGGATGAATGGATAGGTGGATGGATGGATGAGTGGGTGAATGGGTGGATTGATAGATGGATGAGTAGGTGAGTAGATACAGGGTAGGAGAAACAGGGAAGGAGAAAGGGAGAAAGAAAATGAGATGTGTGAGTGAAAAGATGGACAAGAGGGTACGTAGATGGAGATCATACATACGCATAGATAATTAAAAATGAATAAAACGGAAGATTACTATTTGGACTCATAAGTGACAGAGAGAGCGCAAACTGTGCACTCAATTACCTTAGTGTTGTTTTCTAACATAAAATTCATCATTAAGTTATTCATAGTTGAGAGATGATAGACTCCATACCCTCTGCCTGAATGCCTCATGCAAAATATCGCAAGTGGGAAAAGCCTGGCCTTGCATCTGAACCTTCGAGCTTCAGTGTAGGCTCAGCTATGACTTTGACAGAGAATTCCAACCCCACAGGACCTGATTCCCCATCTGTGGTGCAAACACCACCCTGTCCAGCCCAAAGTGAGGGGAAACAGGGGGTCACGGCTTTGAAAGTGCGTCCTAATGAGAAAGCTCTCACCAGTGTGAGGACCAACAGGATCTACAGTGACAGCACAGGTAAGACTCACAGCACCAGCTTAACATGGAGATAGATACCCTCCCCCACCCCAAGACATAAAAGGGACAATATTCCAGTGGGGTCAGGCTTCTGCCATCACTCACATTAAGCTCACTTTCCTAACACGATCCATTTTATGAAAACCTGTATCTCTAAAAACATGAAACATCCCTTCTGCGTCAGACTGAAATTTTGCCATCCAAAATGCAAAACTGTGGACACATTCCTTGACCAGAAGTTTCAGGAAAAGCCATTCGTGGTTGTGTTTGCTAACCCTCTAGGGGAGAAGTGGCCTCCAGCTGGAATATTCTAAAAGTCCACATGATGGGGATGTCTCCTTCTAAGGGGACACTTGAGAAGTGGAAGCAAAGCTAGAGAGGTGAGGCTACATCCCTGTCCCATCTTCTGCCCTTCTCTCCTCTCGGTCAGCAGAAATCTGACATGTCCCCAAACACCATAGTCTCAACAGCAAGAAGCCTCACTACAGCACCATGGTGTGCTCATCCCCATCTCTGTGACAAATCCAGTGACCTGAGATCAAATCTCAACATTCGCAAGGACCAGAGAGAGAGGAGATTCAGAGATTCCTTCCTCATGACCTAGATCTGGTTCTCACATTTGGGCAGGAAATAAGAATCATCCAAAGAGCTGGTTAATACAAAGAATGTGGACTTCATTCCCAGAAGTGATTCAATGGGACTTATCACTCTGCACCTTTAATAGGCTGTGGTCCACAGGACGTGCTTGGCAGAAGAAGGCTAGTTCACAGTGGCATCACCTGGCCCTACGCCCAGATACTACTTTAATCAGTGTTGGTATGACCCAAGTATTAGGACTGGTAAAATCTCCTTATGTGGTTTTTAACATGAGAATCATGGCTCTGAACACCTGCTAACTCCAATGTTAGCAGCATGGGCACGACCTGGGAGCTGGTTAGAAATGCAAAATCTCAGGGTGCTGGGTGGCTCAGTCAGTTAAGCGTCTGCCTTCAGCTCAGGTCACGATCCTGGGGTCCTGGGATCGAGCTGCATGTTGGGCTTCTTGCTTAGTAGGGAGTCTGCTTCCTCCTCTGCCCCTTCCCCAGCTCATGCTTTCTCTCATGTGCTCACTCTCTAAAATAAATAAAATCTTAAACAGAAATGCAAAATATCAAAAGGAAAGAATGAATGAATGAAAGAAAGGGAAGAAAGGAAAAGCAAAGTAAGGCAAGGCAAAATCTCAGGCCCCCTCCCGATTTTCGGAACCAGAATTGGCATTTTAGCAAGATTCCCAGGTCACAAATGGACATCAAGTCTGAGATACATGGGCCTAGGGCACAGTTCTCCCACCTGATCAGGTATGTGATGAGTAAACAAGCAAATCCCCCAAAATGGTGCTGTCCCTCATGTGAGTTTACCACTGTGTTTATAAATTATACGTGACCATGGGGAAGTAATGGTCTGTTTAACAAATGGTGCTGGGACCACTAGATTTCCACATGCAAATGAATGAAGCAGAGACCTACCTCACGCCATATACAAAACTCCACTCATTAATGGCTTATAAATGTAAGAACTACAACTATCAAATTGTAGGAAAGAACAGAGATTTACTCCTATCTCTGTAACCCCGAGTTAGGCATTATTTTTATTTACCTTAAAAAATATGACACCAAAAGCACAAGTGACAAAAAAAAAAATAAACAAATTGGACTTTATAAAATTAAAAACTTTTGGCCATCAAAGGGCACCATCAAAGAAGTGAAAAGACAACCCAGAGAGTGGGAGAAGATACTAGCAAACCACATATCTGATTAGGGATTTGTATCCAGAATGTATAAAGATCTTTCATAACTCAACAAGAACAGACAAATAACCCAATCAAAACAGGAGCAAAGAACCAAACAGATATTTCCCCAAAGATATACATATGGCCAATAAGTGCATGAAAAGATGCTCAGTATCACTGGTCATTAGGAAATGCAAATAAAACCAGAGAGAGCAGTGACTTCATACTAAGACAGCTGTCATAAAAAGGAGAGGTGACGGCAAGTGTTGGCAAGGCCGTGGAGGACTTGGACCTCCCGCGCACTGTTAGTGGGACGTCAAATGATGTAGAGACGTTGGAAAACAATCTGGCAGCTTCTCAAAAGGTTTAACAGAGTTACCATGCAGTCCAGCAGTTCCCCAGATATGTGCATGAGACGGATGAAAACACGTGTCCACATGCTCTGTACAAGGATGTCCACAGCAGCCAAGAAGTGTCAACGACCCAAATGGCCACAACTGATGACTGGATAAGCAAAAGTGGCCCATTCAGAGGAATACCACTTGGCCACGAAAAGGAACACAGCACCATCACACACTACCACCTAAATAGAACTTGACACCGTGATGCTGAGTGAGAAACCAGTCACAAGGGACCTCATAGTGTGTGACTCGATTTCTATACAACATCCAGAACAGGCAAATCTCTAGAGATATAAAGAAAAACTGGTGGCTTCCAAGGATGGTGATTGGGGATGGGGAGTGATGGCAGAAGGGCACAGCCTCTCCTGTTTGGGTGATCTAAAGATCGTGGCGATCGTACAACTCTGAATATATTTTTAAAAACCATTGAACTGTACACTGTTAATGGCTAAATTTAATAGTATGTGAAATGTATCTCAATAAAGCCTTACAAAACACAAAAATTGAATTTAATTATATGTAAGTTATATCTTACTAAAATTTTTAATAAAAAATCATACATGGCGTATGTTACTAACATATTGAATGTGTTACAAAATACACACAGACAAATGTTTTTAAAAGGAAGACAAAGTTTGCTGTTTCTGCACCGCCTGATGGACCATCTGCACCTCCTTTGTGAGATAAAAGGACAGGAAGACAATCCCAGGGCATCCTCTGGGTTAAGAATCTTTGACTATTCAGAAGTTCACTGGTTGGCACATGTCCACAGCCACCCTGCCACCTGTCATATCTGCTGATGTGTCCATGTATGTGTTCCTGCAAATGCCAACGAGGGGCAGTAGCTCAGCCCTCTCCTTGTCCTAGCACCTGCCTATGGGGTGCACAGGACATGAACTACTCGGTGTCCAGTTACCAAAGACAGTGGGGCAGGTGGGGACTGTGGGCATGGAAGTCACTTTGCAGGATGGACAACCACTCCTGTTTGGATTCACCAGCGCCTCTGGCATTAATCTGCATTCAATGTTTCAGTGTTAAATTATGCGAAATCGCAGACTCTTCCAGTATGTTAGACTAGTCTAGTTAGACTAGAATATTTGATTAACGCCCCATCCCCACCATGAAAGAGAATGGGATCTGCAGCATCTTCTGTGGTACATGGTCCTCGACAAGGGGGACACATTCTCGTGATGTGATCCCAGGTGAGCACATGAGACTCATCCAAACAACCCACAGGCCTTGACATGAGCGAGCAAGTATGGAGGGTGGCAGCAGTTTTCCCCAAACTGTCGGCCTCTCTAAAGATTCTGGCAACTGCTTCTCACATGAGCCCACGAACCAGGGGGCTGGGGGGTGGAGGTGGGCATCATTCTTGTACTTCCTGCCACTTCCCACAAATGGAAGAATCACGATTGTCCTCACATTCTCTGGAGATGCTAGTTCCGGCGGCCAAATGTGCTAGAGAGGAGACAGTCCCAAGCAGGTGCTGGCAATGCAGATTTGTGAACAGAAGCAGGCACGAATCACTTTTGTGTGAGGACATCTTTGATAATGGGGAACACACAGGAGGGAGGCAGGTATAGAGAAGCCAAAAACAGAACTGTGGCCTGTGGCCTCCTATTCCAGACAAAATCCTGTTTCCAGAAGGAGGTGTGGCCAGTTTCAGGGAGAGCCATCAGACCTGGCCTGAGGGACCTAACAGCCAGGGCTTCCAAAGACACCAGGGAAAGTCTTGCAGCCAGGTTCCTGACTCCCATGCAAGGGTTATGTCATTCACACAGGCCTGTGGAGGCAGGAAGTCCATGGGCATTGCTTCAAGGTCAGACACTCTAAAAGTGCATGGTTCTTGCTCCCAGACAGTGGTGTGTGGCTGGGGATTCTCTCACAAGGAAGGCGTGGACTAATGTAGTCTGAAGCGGGCACACAGGACCAACCAGATCAGGAGCTGGAAAAGTATATGACCTTTTGAGCAAGCAAAACCTGAAGCCTCACAACAGGGAGAACAGGTTTGTAGCACTACAAACCTACTAGAAGGGATAAAATCCAGAACATTGGTAGCACCGATTTCTGGCAAGGATGGGCAGCCCAGGAGCCCCCAATCACCACTGGTGAGAATGCAAAACAGTGCACGACTTTGGAAGGCAGTTTGGCAGTTTCTTACAAAACTATAAAAATATTTTACCATATGTTCCAACAATTGCACGCCTTGGTATTCACCCAGCTGATTTGAAAACTTCTGTCCACACCACACCCTGCACACCAAAGTTTATAGCAGCTTAATTCATAATAGCCTCAAACTGGAAGCAACCAAGGTGCCCTTCCGCAGGGACGGGTAAACAAAACTGGAACATCCAATATAGTAGATGGCTATGAAGCAAGATAAAGAAAAGCCATGCAAAAAAATAAAAAATTATATATATATATAGCCAAATCTTAAATACATATTGTTAAATGAAAGAAGCCACCCCAGGGGAGCCTGGGGGGCTCAGTTGCTTAAGTAGCCAACTCTCGATTTCAGCTCAGGCCATGATCTCAGGGTTGTGAGATGGAGCCCCACATCGGGCTCCGTGCTTAGTGTAGACTCTGCTTGTCCCTCTCCCTCTGCTCCTCCTCCTGCTCATGCATTCAGTCTCTCTCTCTCAAATGAATGAATGAATGAATGCATTCAGTCTCTCTCTCTCAAATGAATGAATGAATGAATGCCTGAATGAATAAGTAAAATCTTAAAAAAAAAAAAAAGCCAGTCTGAAAAACCAGTGCTTGATTCTAATTATATGACATTCCAGAAAAGGCAAAACTATGGAGGAAGTAAACAATCAGTGGTCCCAGGGGCTCCAGAGAGGGGCAGGGTGGAATAGGTAAAAAGCACAGAGGATTGTTTTAAGTGATGAAAGTATTCTGTATGACCCTGTAATGGTGAACACAAGACTCAAACATCTGTCAAAATCATAAACTCCACAGCACACGGAGCGAACCTCAATGCATGCAAATTTTTAAATGAAGTTGAAAAATTCATAGAGGAGATGTGGTGGGGGCGTCCTGGTTTGGAATGCAGAATGTGACAAAAGAGTTGAACTGTATTACAAATGTAAAAAATAGCCTTGCCGGAGGGAGTTGGGGAACTACATGCCAGACCATAGAATAGGAACTCAAGGGAGTGGTTTGCAAGACGGACAGCAAAGCAAACCCAGGTAAGTGCCATGCTCAAGCAACTCACAAAGCTGCCTCCATTGTGGGGTGCAGGTCAGCAACTCAGAAACCACTATTCACGGATCCTGTGATTGAGCAATTAGATAAACAGATGGCAGAGGGAGGAAGCCCAGTTTCTCACTATTACTGGGCAGGTTATGGATGAGCAAAGGGAAGGGACTGCATTGATCCATGTGGCCACAGATCAGAGTCGGAGACATTAGCAAGAACTCATATTCAGCTTAATACATATACAGAAGCATTTATAGATATGCACATATTTGTGAGTTAGCATACACATACACACAGTTTGTTGCTCCACATTCGAGGGCCAGGAATCAAGTGCACCCCAGCAGCAGTGAGCACATTCAGCACCCAGATTTTGGTTCCTAAAACCATTCTCCAGTAAGAGGCAGCGGGCTCCTGGAAGACCAGCGGGCTCTAGGTCTGGGCAGGAAACATACAGGGTGAACCTGGGGCAAATAATAATGACCCACAGGGTCTGTCCAAGGGACACAGGAGCCAGCTGAAAGAGCTCCCAGTGCCCAGAGCTGGGAGCAATGAAATACAGCCCTGGGCCATAATCCAGATTATGAATTAAATACCCAATAGGTAAATGAATGTAAGAGTAAATAAATAAATGGGGGAGAAAAGACAAACCTCCGTCAAACATGCAGATATTCCATCCTTGAGGACGTGGCACATAACTCCCCACTTGTCAGGTGGGGGCTTCGCTTAGTGGCTTCCTTCAGAAGAGGACAATCCGTAAAGGAAAAAAAGAGGGACTGTATAGCCAGGACCTGATGTGCGCCTCACCCAGGTGAGCAGGGCTAGCATCACAGGGACAAGTCTGGTGGGGAAACGAGTCCAGACGTGATGGGGTAGGAGGATACTTCACCCTGGGGTCCTCCTCCCAAACCCACATCCCACTCTGACGATGATGCACACACACCAGACAAACCCCAATAAGGGGGACATTCCAAAATATGCCCGCCCAGGTCCCAAAAGAGCCAAGGTCAGTAAAAACAAGGAAAACGCAAGAAACGGTCACAACCAAAAGATGCCTACAGAGACAAGACAACTACGTGCCATGAGGACTCCTGGGGCAAAAAAGGGACGTTACCTACTAATAAGATATGAAGAAAGCATGCACTTTAGTTAATAGCAACATATCAGGATTGGCTGGTTGGTTATAAAATGCACCCTCCTCTGGTAGGATGGTAATCAGGGCAAATGGGCTCTGGGTACAGGTGGAACATTCTGTACCATCTTTATAACAATTCTGTAAACCCCAAACTTCTCTAACATAGTCACTGCTCTTATTTAGGTATTAAAGAACAGGTGATGGTGTGATGTGACAATGCTGCTGCTCACTCACCCCCAGCAGGCCCCGTAAGGAGACGCTCTGGACCACAGGGTCTTTGCCCCTGGCCATGTGTGCATGCCATGACATGGGTCACTGTGACAAGCGCCCAGACTGACCTCCTCTCCCCCTGGCCAGTTGTGGCAGATGGCCCAATGCCAAGGCCCCCTCCTGCAGCCCTCGTTCCTGCCCCCACCCAAACTCCTTACTTGCTTGACATACTGCATCTCTCCCTACCATACGCACCTTATGAGTCACCTGTCACCCTCGCTGAAACATAGTGTGGTGTACAAAAGAAAACCCTGAAGTAACTGCATGTTCTACTCGAGCTTGCATTTGAAGACAGGCTCCTTTGTACCAGGAAGTGCACCTGACCAGCCATATGCACCAGAACCCAATCCGTGGCGGCACAGTCTTCCAGCAGTATCTCCGACTCTCTGCAGATTGACATTTATGAGGTTCTGGAACCCTGTCTGCTCAAAATGCACCCCCCCCTTCTGTGTACCCAGTGCTATTATTTCTGGAGAATCTAATTCCAGGATTCTCATAGGGGCTCCAGTGAGGCAACCACATGTGGACCATTGTTCATCATCTGCATCCAAGAAGCCCCTTCTGTCCTCAAAGGCAGTGCTGGGAGGAGGCACTGCTCGGCGTATGGGGAGCCAGAGTGTCCGAGAAAGCTTCTAATTGGGCCACGTGGGAGCCAGGAGGGACTCCCAGGAGCCGGGCTGTGGCGACACGTGGTGGAGCCAGGCACATCTCGGCACAGATGATGGACAACACCAGCCTGACAAACTGATGAGCTACTACCTCCCTGGAAACTAACTTAGTCATTGGATCTCAGAGGTGAAGTCCAGACCCATCACAGGTGACCGGAGAAAGCCACTCCATCAATGAAAATTCTATTTTTTTACTTCTCAATATGTTCCATGATTTGAAAGACTTTATTTCTGGCTTTATTAACACTCCCACCTTTTGTCATGCCCATGCTTCTTTCAAATTTGGGAACACAGTGTGAAATAAAAGCACTAAACTAATTTTTGCTCAAATTACTAGTTTTCGTTCCTTCCTTGGGACTCAGAACACCACGCGCCTTGTCCCACAGGTGCCAACCAAAGCAGGAGATGAGCCCAGAGACCCTGGTGGGTGCAGCTTTATTTCTTCACGTGACCTTTGCTGTTACTGATTAAAATTTCCACTAGAATAGGCACCAGACAGTTCGTTGTAATCACAGGCTGCTTTATTTTAATTGACAGGTCGTTCTATGGAGATTTCATTATCTCTTGCACATCCCTCATCCCAAAGGGCTGCTTCTCCAACCTGGGGCCCCCACATGCAGCCCAGAAGCGTCTGAAAACCACAAAGCCCACTACAGGGCCATGGCCTGAGTCAGAACATTGTGTTTCCTGCCATTTAGGAAGCAAGCTGCTTTCAACTCTCTACACCAGGGGCGAAGTCGGCTTTCCCGCAGATTCTGCTGCTCGCCAACTGGCTTTGAAAAAGTCACCCAACTCAGTGTGGAGCTGGTGCCTATTCTAGTGGAACAGGCGACAATTGTCAGAGCCCATGAGGACGACAGTGCAGCGTCTGGAGTAAGAGGGGAAACAAGCCAGCTCTTCCCTCCCACCAGGATGGCCTGGCGCTGCAGCACATGCTCCCATCCCAGGACGGTGAGGGGACCTGCTCCGAGACCACAGACCGTCCAGTCCTGGACCCTCTGCACCAGCCAGAGCCCTGGCCGTGTCTCGCCAGGCACACGTGTGAGAAGAGAGACCCACCTCCTTTCCCCAGGGGTGAGAGCATAGACCCTGTGGTCCCAGGGCAGATGAGCCCAGGCTTTGCCTCCTCTGCTCTCAGAGGACACTGGCCAAACACAGAGGGCCAGCTTCATGGGACACACGATGATTAAGGGAAAAGAGGCTTCCCACGCCCTTGACACATCGCTGGAACTTAATAGGCTGTCATGTAACTATGGCTGTGATTATTAAGTGCCCTGGTCACTGTTAGGGTGACTGGCAGTGCCAGAATGTCTGGGACCAAGGGGATCCCCAAGCATGGGACTTTCAATGTGAAAACCAGGGCCATCCCAGGAGAATGAGGACAAGTTGGTCACACTACCTGTTGTCTGGAGGCAGCCTGTGATAGTCAACTATGGGTTGTCTCCATAGCCAGGGCGCCTCCCTGGGCAGCGCTCACCTCCCATGGGGGCTGCTCTGTGCCGTCATCCTGGGACTTATCCACAGCTTAGCTCCTTTACAGGGAACGTCCGTCCCACTCTCCACCGCGCTTGTTTCACTCCTCGTGCGTGGTCCCCACTTTCCCTGGCCCCCAGCTAGAATGGCTTCTTCTCGCCTAATTTGGGGGTGTGCATGAAAAATCTGAAGATGTTGAGGATGGCACGGTGGAGCTGGGGCACAGTGAGGGTCTGACGGCACTGTCTACAGCGGGGTCTCAGGTCTGCACATGGCCTCTGGTTCAGAACTTTCTATCTTAAATATCTCTTTTTTGTATCCTGTAAATATTTTTGTTTGACCTCTAAAAATAAAACCCAGTATGTCTGATCATTGGTAATTATGTCTACACACAAGAATACCTGCATACAGATGTTTATAGTAGCTATTTTCACAAGTGCTAAAGACCTAGAAGCAGCCAAGATGTCCTTCAACAGGTGGATGGAAAAATTAACTGTGGTCCATCCAGTCACTGTAAGTGCCAGGCAGCATTAAAGAGAAGTGAGCTCCTGAGCTGAAAAGTCACGGAGGGACCGCACACGCATCTTACGAAGCGAAAGAAACCATTTTGAAAAGACCATACGTTATGATTTTAACTCTACAACATCCATGTAAAACCATGGAGACAGTGAAGAGATCAGTGGTTGCCAGGCGTTAGCAGGGATGGAGGGTGAAAGGTGGATCACAAATGACACTGAGGGCAAGGAAACTACTCCATATGACCCTATGGTGATGGACACCTGTCATAACTGCTTATCAAAACCCACAAAACGGATGAAACCAAGAGTGGACCCCAAAGTAACCTGTGGACTCTAATTAGTAACGATGGGCTCATGGCTATAACAATCTGCCCCATTAACGCAAGATGCTGATAACAGGGGAGCTGGTGGTTATCGGGGACCCCCACAGAGCTTCCAGCTTTTCCAATCATTCTCCTGTAAACCTGAAACTGCTCTAACAAATAAAATCTACTAATTAAAAAAAAAAAAAAAAAAAAAGCTGGGCCAAGAGAAGATGGAGAAGGGGGGAAGGTTCTGCTTTCTAGGGGAATGTTGACCACGACCAGGAGAGATCTGGACGTGGACCATCTGGCAGTCACTGCACGTCAATGACTCTGCTTTACAAGTTACACTTAAAAATAAATAACAGTTTTTAGTTTGTTTGGGCAAGAAAACAACAAAACAAACAGACAAACCCCAACGGCACACACAGCCTGATCACATAATCCACCGGCCGAAGGTAGAGACAGGGGCAGCCCAAGAGGAAACTCTCCCAGACAGCCAGGAGCATCCAGAAATGGGCACAGACCTGTATCTGGGTCTGTGCTGAGTGGTTTTGGAAGCTGGGTAGAGTCTGCCCTGGAAGGAGAGTCATTGCAAGCCCAGAATCTGGAAGATACCAGTTTCAGAGAAGGAGGCCACGTGTGAGAAGAAGAGCAGCCCAGAGCAGATCCCCTGACCTACCCCCTACTGCTGGCCCTCCTCCGTGGAATCATCTGGAAACAGCCACGTTCAAGGCCAGGCTGGTGGACGTCCAGGGCAAAGGCTGCCCAAGGAGGGAACTGCAGACACTGGAGATGCACGACCCCTCCAAGAGTGCCTTCCGTGTCCTCCCACCACCACGTGTCCCATCTCCTGGCATCTCAGACAGAAGTTAAATTTGGGAGACATACAAGTCCACAGTGATCACGGCTGTGATCCAGCAGCCTGTGCTGGGTGTGTGTGTGGGGGCGGGGGGTGTGCACAGCTGGATGGGCACAGGCAGGGGTCCTGCCCCAGCTGCAGCGGTCAGAGGAACCCCTAGAGATGATGAGAAAGCTCCATCCTTGAGCAGATACATGCATGTGCTGTGGGCTCAGTCACTGAGTGGCCAAGCGGGACATGTTTATGTGACAGTCCTCCGGAGGAGGGCTGGCAAGTCACCAGAAGAGAAGGAGGGGCCCCGCAGTGGCTGAGTCCAGGAGGAACCTTCTCTAGCCCCAGGGATGAACACCCCAAGGATGAACACCCCAAGCTGCCACAGAGACCACCTGAGCCCTCTCGGCCAGCCCAGCTCGGCGTGTCCCTGGCAGGGCTCCCACCAGGGTGACACGGGCAAGGTCTACAGACAGTCTGGTTGTCACAGGTGGGGTGGTGCTACTGGAGCCCAGGGTGAGGCTGGCGATGCTGTACATGTCCTACAACACATGACACAGCCCCCGCCACGAATCACCATCTGGCCCCAGGACAGAGTCCACCATAAGAAGGAAGGAAATCCTGCCACAAGGATTGGATCCTGTGGGGGCACTGACGATCCATGGATGGACCCTTGGGACACCAAGCTGAGTGCAATGAGTCAGGCAGATGCCCGTAGGATGTCACTTGCATGTCAAACCCCAAAATACCGACTCCCAAAGCAGAGAGCAGACGGCTGGCTGCCAGCGGCGGGGTGGGATCAGCGTGAAGGTAGTCAAAGGTACAAACTTCCAGTTACGAGATGTATGAGTCCCAAGTCCCAGAGACAGTGACTACAGTTAACATTACTGTTCTGTGTATCTGCTGAAAGAGCAGATCTTAAGGGTTCTCATTGCAAGAAAAGCAACTGTAGGGATCCCTGGGTGGCACAGCAGTTTGGCGCCTGCCTTTGGCCCAGGGCGCGATCCTGGAGACCCGGGATCGAATCCCATGTCGGGCTCCCGGTGCATGGAGCCTGCTTCTCCCTCTGCCTGTGTCTCTGCCTCTCTCTCTCTCTGTGTGTGACTATCATAAAAAAAATAAATAAATAAAATAAAAAAATAAAAAATAAAAAAAATAAAAAAATAAAGAGACCTTATAAATAAAATAAAATAAAATAAAATAAAATAAAATAAAATAAAATAAAATAAAATAAAATAAAATAAATAAAAAAGAAAAGCAACTGTAACTCTGCGTGGAGACACGTTAACCAGTCCTCAGAGGAGAGTATCGAAACACGATGCTAAATCTCAATAAAACTGGGGGCGGGGGCGGGGTAAGATTAAATAAATAAAGATCAATGCTCATTTGGAATTGTTTAAAGATGAAGAAATCACCCAGCCCCACAAGTCACAGGCACGGAGTTCGGGAACCCCTGGGCTGTTCGGATTTGCGAATGTAAATAAGGAGGCAGGTTTCAGCTGGAAGAGCAAGGTGTGCACGTGCCAGCGTGTCTGCCCTGACGGGCGCTCAACAGCACCACACGCCTCACCATCCCTCCTGTATTCATTCGCTTACCCAGCGGCTGTGGATGAGCACCTACTGTGCGCCAGGCACCGTGCTCGGCTCCACGGCTCGGCCCTTCTCTGGAACTCACCCAGGAATGAGAAAGCACTTTCAAAAACCAAGAAAAGCCTAAGTGTTGCACGTGCGTGTGGGATCTGACGACAGAGGCACTTTTTCGGGCCGAGCCCGCACTTGTGCGAGGCTTACTGACGTCCTCCGCACCCAGGACCTACCTCCTGTCTCCGGGTCATGGAAATTTGGATCCAGGCCTCGTTCCAGCATTTTGACGACCTTCTCCACCAAACGGTGCTGAATATGGTCCATGAATTTTTTCAGATTGGTCTAAGGGGAAAAATAAGAAAACAGAAATGTCTTTACAGCCCCTGGGAAGGTTCCTTATTACGGGGCACGCTCCAGCCTCCTCTGGGGACAGGGAGCCACCCCGGACAGGGCGCTGCAGACCCGCCAGGTGGCAAGCTCACTGCACCCGGAACTCCAGCACCAAGCATGGAGTCCAGCGCGGGGCAGACGCAGCCAGCCTGTCCTGGATGGAGGTTTTAGAACTCTCCTGCTTTCACTGCCCGTGCCAGGAGCCACAGGGCGATCCTTCACTTTTGAAAGGAACAAGCCACCTGGGCCACTTCAAAAAACTACTGCTTCCAGGGTCCACCCCAGAGCTTCAGCCTCCATCTCTGGGAAGCGAGGCCCAAGGATGGATAGTTATGCTTTGTAATCTCTAAAGCAGCAGCCGCAATGGAGAGCAGATAGGGCAGCTGTCACTCAGGGAATCCACTTGTTGGTGAACGTCTGTGACT
Organism: Canis lupus familiaris; assembly: GCF_011100685.1. Classification (NCBI taxonomy): domain Eukaryota; kingdom Metazoa; phylum Chordata; class Mammalia; order Carnivora; family Canidae; genus Canis; species Canis lupus. The sequence continues at coordinate 47,955,305 of NC_049239.1, read as the reverse complement.
ACTTGCACAGAAACAAAGATGCCTGGTCATGGAGCAATTCAAGGTCAAAAGAGACAATCACATCCTGTGGGGTAAACGATCAGTGGGTCAACCCTGGTGGGGAGGGACGTCCCCCAGCTATGCCTGGCCTCGTCAGTAACTGGAATCATGATTTCCTGCCATGGAGCAGAAAGCCTGGGCCAGCTGAGGATAACCCCAATACACAATCTGCCTTCCTCTGAAGGAGCTAACTCTTGCCACAGGCCAGATTCCGTGCCCCCTCCACATGGCTCCCAGGACACACCACGTGGGCAGCACCGGGGGGGTGGGGGGCGGGGGCTGGGCCTCCAGCCCCCCAACACAGGCTGGATCTCCACCCACACACTTTAAGGACTTTCTAGGGCCAAAATTAGCAAATGCCCAAAGACACAAGATACACTCATTCTCACTTAACGTTTTCACTGTTATTTAGTAACTGACTTTTTTTTTTTTAATCCAAAAAGCACATTTTTATCTACATGTTAGAAGGTGAGAAAAAAAAAAAAAAGCTTCCAGACCTTGAGGTCTAAACACCACCATCCAGGTGGATTCTAGGGCTGGGCAGGGAACATGCATAAGGAGTCAGACCATTAGTTGTGCCACAAAGTTGTCAGTGCTCAGGGGACAGCAGCACAGGCCAGAGGGCAGACAGCCAGGCAGAAGGGCTGCCACCAGCCACATCTAGACAACTTGCGGACATTAATAAATAATGGCGTATCACACCCGTTGAGCACAATAAAAATCCATGCATCTGTTGTGATACAAATGGGGGTCAGAACAAAAACCAAGGGAACCTGCTGGTTGAGAACTCACAACCAATCTGTGTGGGCTCACAGCACCAGGCAGGCTCCCCGGGCAGCCCAGGACGGGCTAGGGACTGCATCCAGGCAGCTTCCCATCACTGCCTTTCTCTATGCTCCACACCCTCGAGCATCCTCAGATAACACATATCCTCCTCGACGCCACGGTGGGTGTGACCACGCACCCCAGTCCCAGCACCTGGTGGACACACACAGCGACGCCGACAAAGGGCAAGAACACCCACCACACGTCCAGCCAGCAAGTGAGCGCTCACGGACCACAGCCCATGGCTCTCGGCCTCGACCCTCTCCTTCACACCCCTGCCGGCCTCCTGCTGCTCTCACCTCCATGCGGTTTATGTAAACAGCTCTCTAATCAGCTCCGTGCTCAGTGTGTCCTCTCTGGTGGCAGCAGTGGCTCAGAGAGAATGGCTGCCTCTCTACCCAAAAACACCCAGGAGGTGATGTGCACAGAGCAGCCTCCCTTCTGGTCCTACTCCACGTGCAAGTTGTCACCCAGCATGCTTTCATCACACAGAAGAGGATGGCTGTGTTCAGGGGCTCTGGGGACCCGGGACGGCGTGTTCATTCATGTGCTTAATTCAGGCCACGTGGGCCTCGCCCACAGTGTGTGCGGGCTCCCGGACATAGCATCACCTTCCCCACCGTGCATGCGTCTGAACCCACCCTGCTCAGAGCCCCGCCCTCGAGGTATCTTCACGTTCCCCTGCCCGAGCCCCCACCAGCTTCACCAAGCACCCCTGTCCCCGGGGCAGCCAGTGCACCTGCACATCCTGGCCCCATCCCTCCACGACATGCACATGGCAGGTGCTTCCCAGGACAGGAAGCCGCTGCCCGAGGAACTGCCCTGATCTGCAGAGATGGTAACGCCACGTATGCGACACAGGGCCAGCGTGTGAATGCCAGCCCTGCCCGCCTACCTTCGTGTGTAGCTTGGCCAACTGCTTCTCGTCCAGATTGGATTGCTTATACACCCGCTTCTTGTATCGAAACTGCATGGAAACAGAAAGAGGAAAAGAGAAGAGATGTGAATACGATATGATGATACGAAGAGATGATGAATACGTCATGCGGTGTTCGGGGAAGCATGGCTTTGTCCTCGGCCACGTCACGGGAGGCAGGGGCCCCACAGCAAACTCCTGTGTCAGGTCGACTAACCGTATTCCTCCTGCAGGCCCCTGACATTGCAGGAACAGCACCTGCGAAGATCCACGGCCACGTGGCCGAAAAGGCACAGAAAGCAAAGAGAGCAACCCAGGGGGACAAAGGAGTCATCCCCTCCTATGGGGAAGCCACGGCCAGGGCTCCTCTCATGAGCGGTGGTCACGGTCCTCACGACCGTGCTTGTGGCCCCGCTGACAAATCAGGATGTGTGTCTTCGACGTCCACCCCTAGGACGCCCACCCTGGGGAAGCCAGCGTCCCTGCTGCAGCCTCTGCCAGGGACTCTCGATGGCGTCCGTCTCCTTGAACACGGCGCCTCCTCTGAGCTGGAAACTACACATTCTGTTCCGATGCAGCCAGTGCCCAAGAAGAACGTACTGGGGTCACTCCGCCCTGAACCCCAGCACCTCCACCTCCTGCTCCTCCCGGCCAGCCCGTCGCACTCGCAGAGATTGCCAGGTGAGGCACCTGCTCCGATCCCAGCCCCGCCAATGTGCCGTCAGCATTGGCCGACTCTCCGCATCCGGGACTGAGCTCCCTGGTGTGATGGCGGGGAGGCCCGAGGATGGCACGAGAGGGAGCACAGCGAGGGGTGGGGAGGTCGAGGCAGCAGGGAGCTCATCCTGGCACTGAGCTAATTTCACATGTAGGTCCACCTTGCTCTCCTCTCCTATCTCCTGCCAACAAAACAGCAGTTTGATGACACACAGAATTCCTCTGTCACACACACTGAAACTTGGTTTTTTTTTTTTAAGTGGTGAAATAAGACTGTAGTGAAATCAAAATGTTCCGTGAGACTCGGCTGTTCAAGGTTCCGGGATGAGCACTGGGGAAAGACTGCAGGTGTCCATCTTCCTGAACCAAACTGGGAGGCAGGGATCCAGGCCCATTTTAGGATTTTCACCCCCTGGTTCTAGATTCAAGGGGGACAGCATGTTCTGCATGCAGCGCCCTGGGCTGCAGTGAGCCCCTGCACACCCCGTCTTCACCCATCAGACCTCTGAGATTTCAGGTGCCGCTGGGAGTGACGTTGGGAGAGGTGATGACTCCCTAACTGACAAGTCTAAGGGAATTCAAGTCGGGGGGTGGTGGCTTCTGGGTATAGAAATACGCTAGGGTTCCCATCTTAGCCAGATGGGAACTGCTCGGAGGAGGGTGTTTCCAGGATCGCCAGCATTCCTGGCTCGTGGCCATGGAGGGATGCACTCTGGAATCCAAACCTTTTCCTGCTGTTTCCTCAATGTTTCATAAGCAGCCAACCATATTCTACCAAAATTCTCGGAGGCAAAGAGCTCACAGCCACGCATGCCCCTCATGTGCAGAGCACCAGACACATCTCATTTCACACCGTGGATCACCTGGCAGGATACAGGCCCAAGGAGATGGATGGATACGTGGAGGTACAACTCCCTCATGGCAAGGAAATTGCCAGCTCGTCCACAGAGCACCTTGCTGGAGCCTCACAGCCCCCACCAAGAAAGCTGAACTAATGTTACCCCAATTTCAAAGCTGTTACCTGAGGCCCAGAGAGGCTGGGTGGTGGGCTTGGGCTGCACAGCTACCAGGATCGGACCAAGCCCCACCTGGGATGATGCACATGCAGGAGTAGAGATGCTTCCCCTGCAAACCTCTCAGTTTCAGCTCCCATGACACATGAGTCCCTGGACAGGAAGGACATGGGAGGGATACTACGTGTGCCTGCTGTTCTAGAAACAGTAGCACCTTCCTGCCCAGGTCACTGTGCATCCTCACGCCCTCCTCATGCCTTCTCATTTGCTTCTCAGGGGTGAGTGGTGGGCCAGCCAGAGTCACCTCCTCCAACTGCCTCTCTGATCAAGAGTAGGCTCTGGCCTTTTCCGTCTTCACCAGGTTTTATGTCATTATGAAAATTATATCAGTCCTGGAATGAACCATCCATTCACTGTTCCTGGTCTACCACCGCCCAGTCGAGTGTGAGCTCCATCAGACCAGAACCTTTAACACACCTACAAAGTGGTATTTAGCAGGCCCCCAACAAGCGGGTCCCCCCTCCACAATGGATACCCACTTTATGTATGAGCCAACTGAGGTAAGAACAGGGAACCACAGGATGCCAAGTGGCACCCCATCTTTTCCTCCACCGAAACCCCTCCCTCTGGTCTGACATATGCTTGTTTTAATGAGGATCCCAATAACCTCAGCCTCGAACTCACTATTAGGAGTAGAAATGTGTGGATGATGTCCAGCCTTGGGCCATGACCTCTTAGACCTCAGAGTGATCTAATCGCTGATAATATCATAGAACACACCAAGGTTGCTGAAGGCACAGCTTCAATTCCACACATACAGCGTCTCACTGTGTGATGGGGCTGAGGTGAGTATAATCTCTGGATACCAGAAGCACACTGTGCAACAGGACAAAGGCTGCTTGAATGACTATGAATGACTATCTTAGTACATCCCATGGAGGGACACCTGGGGTGACTCATTGGTTGAGCATCTGCTTTTGGCTCAGGTTGTGATCTCAGGGTCCTGGGATTGAGTGGCGCATTGGGCTCCCGGCAGGAAACACACCTCTCCCTCTCCCTGTGTCTCTACCTCTCTCTCTCTGACTCTCATGGATAAATAAATAAAATGTTTTTTAAAAAAATACGTCCCATGGAAATACTATGGGTAAACCTGGGGATGTGGCAAGCCGGGGGTCAGATCGCCGGAGGCTGGCGTCACACTTCACATGGAAGTGCATTCGGGTGACCTTTCATGAGGCAGGCCCACAGCCACAACAGCTCCGAGCCCCCTGGTCATTCCTCAGACAAGAAGCTGGAAGTCATGCTTCCAACTACAGCCAGATGGCCACTGGCCACTGTGCACCCAAGGGCAGGGAGACCCAGTCGGGAAGGCAGAAGCAAACCCATCCTGTACGCCAGGACCCGCAGGTCCTGGTGCCATGAGCCTGAGGCAGACTTATGGTTTGCTCATCCCAAGATTTCTCTGCAACAAATTCATCCCATCTACAGTAAGGAAACAAATCGATCAAAACTGTGCAGCTGTCTGAAATTCACCAAATTAATTGCAACCTCAAAGCCCCAAACTAACTTCTAATTTGGGGGTCTTGTCTGAATCCATATCAAATTTGGAGTTCCGTGAAGGTCCTCCCCTCCACCCCGTGTCCAGGCCATGGGGCAGCAGCAGTACCTCCAGGGACGGGATGCCCTTGCCCACGGGCTGCGGGTACTCGCGCAGAAGCCGCTCCTCGTCCAGGAACTTCCCATCACGCCCGTTGCTGGCCGGCTGGAAGAGCCCGTAGTTCAGGACGTCCTTCAGGCTCTGGTTCAAGGAACACAGGATCCGCTGCTTTGCAACCCACACGGTCGCATCCGGGTTAAACCGAATGCACTTCTGCAAGGAAGGACAAAGACACCTGGTCAGTGGTGCAGCCCAACCCGCACGTGGCCAGAGATGTCAAGGTGTTTCCATATAGGTTCTCGGAGCAGCAGACCCCCCAACTTTTCAGGATGAGAAATGATGGAGACACCGAGTAAATATAAAAGGAGAAGAGTGAGGATTGAACCATGGGCTTCTGTGGCCTTGACTCAGAACCAGGTATCTGCAGGGTTCTTCTGGTCACCAACACCGCCTATTGCCTTGGGCTGCTCCCACACCTGCGTGGAGCTCCTCAAATCCCAGCGCTTGTGGAGACAGTGCAGACCCAGCACCGCAAAACACCACCACTCAACAGAGCATCTGGGGCCGCACGTCCAGGTGGGCCTCACAACCTGCCCTTCTCACAAGTGTGAAGGTGACACTGCTGCAGCCAGTCAGGGGAACACACCGTGAGGACCGCAGCTCAAGCAAATTATAGCATGATTAAATTTTCACATTGGCTGCACATTGACATCTCAGGTATGGACGGGGGTCTCGACTTGTAACTCCTCTGATGGGAACATCCACGGCAAGCATCTGTGTACCACCCCTGCGGACTCTGAACCTAACAGCCTTGGAACATTGACACCACCCCGCCCAAGGCAGAAAGGAAGGCAATGACGAAACACGGTGTGATTTAAAAATCGTTATCAGTTGCCAGGAGAGCTAATTTCTTAACATCTCTGTAGACAGTGTCTGCAAATCAATCACACTTTCCAAAAACCTAACAGTGCCACTAAGAACCCAAAGGTCACAGCTTGGCCACGCTCTCGGGCCCCTTGTGTGAGATTCACCAACAAGCCATGAAACACAAGTGCCAGGTCACATCTGCTTCTAACTGATCCTTCTCACTTTTTATTGAATTAAAATTATGTTCTGTTGAACAGCCATCAGCAGGAGCTCAAGAGTTTGCTTTATCACTGCAAAAAATGTTCAGAAAGGACAGGAGGCTGGGACCAATTGTCTCCTGGGGGTTCTGCATGGGATGCAGAGGCCCTCCTCCCTTGATCCGGAGCCTGAGCTTTGGGGAGAACCTCCCAGTGGGGTAAGATGAGCCAGCTACTCTCAACAATGAGGAACGTTCAGCAGGCAGCCAGAATCCCACCCCCCAGGAAACCTGACCTGGTAGGCCTGAATGCTCCATCTGTCCCTCCCCAGGGCCAAAGGCTGAATTCAAGGGTAACCTTGGAGCTCCTCTTGGGGCTATCAGGCTGAGTGTGGGCCCACTGTGCACTTCAGAGACACTTCATGATTGCCCACAGGTCCGCCCAGCCATGGCTGAGTGAGAAGAATATCTGGAAACTTTGGTACAAAAAACTAGATCTGCTTGATGTGATGAGGTGGGGCCGCAGATAACTTGCCCATTCCTGTGTCAGGAGTCCCCATCAGTCTCTGGTTCTAACCTCGCAGACGTCTAACTCAAGTTCCCTTGGATACCAGCACCCTAGGAAGGCCTGGGCCACCCCCCACACACGCACACACACACTGGCACAGCAAAGGTGGTGCCAACAGGTGAGTACAGAGCAGAGCATGGGCTGGGTCCTGCTCCCAAGGGACCCATGTGCTCACAAGTCATCACAGAGAGCACACTCCACTTTGGGCTGAGCTGGGGATGCAGAGCCTATGCCCTGGGCAGGCCAGCCTTGTACAATTAAAAATCATCCTGCTCTAAGAAACGTCAAGAGGGCCCCATTCAGAAACTTCCAGAAGGAGCAGGAGCCCAGAGGTCAGAAAGGCTTGGGCTTGCAACCCAATCATTCACATTAACCCTTTGATCCTGGGCAAACCCACACACCCAGCAGTCCCCATTCCCAGGATGAAAATCATGGCACCTACACCTACCTGACTCACGGGGCTGTTGTAAGGGTCAAGCAGAAGGTAAATAATACGTGACACTGGGGGTTGACTGTGTCCTGCAAAACATGCTGACGTCCTAACCCCCTTTATCTGTGCATGTGACTTATTTGGAAATAGAGTCTTGGCAGATGTCATCAAGGTAAGATGAAGTCATAACAGAGTAGGGTGGGCCCCGATCTGCTGTGACTGTGTCCTTACGAACAAGGGAAATTTGGACACAGATGTGCACGCGCCACATGAAGACAAAGGCAGAGACGAAGTGTGCATCTGTGAGTCAAGGAGCACCATGGAGCACCAGCAGACCCCAGCAGCTGGGGCAGAGGACTGGCCTGGACGCTCCCTCCCAGCCTCAGGGAGGACCCAGCGCTGCCCATACCTGGATGGGCAGACTCCAACCTCCAGGGCCAGGAGACAATAAATGTTTGTGGCTGAAGCCCCGTCTTTCAGAGCAGGTTATAGTGGCCCCAGGAATGAACACACAGAAAGGTATATCACGCCCGCCATCCTTTCTGGGGAGAGCTCCGAGGTCTGAGCACCGTGCTCCCTGGTAGCCCTTTTTCTTCCATGTGCAATGGGTGCTACCTGCGTGCTCACACTTGGCACCGGAAAAGCCATGGGGCAGCCAGTTCAGAAGACACTGGACAAATCTCGCTTCCCTTCCACACTTACCCCTCATCAACTCCCTTCCTTACCAAGCATCCCCATCAGGCAAAGCCTCACTGCAAGAAAAGCCCTGACATGGGTGACCCAATCAGTGAATGACAGCCGAGAGCCACAAAAAGTATAATGAGCAAACCAGCTCTAGACCATATTTGGGGCCATGAAAGAATAAACTACGAGACAGGATGGAGAACTGAAAGCAAATGCCCAACAACCCCCATGGACGCCCCAGGGGGAAGTAAGTACGCTGCCTGGGAGGGCATGCACACCATGGAGACGCTGCCCAGGAACAAAAAGGCGCGTGAGAGTCTGCATGGGAATTTCAGGTGGAGGGCTCAGCACAGGATTAGCAGGGGACAAATCTGGGAGAAGTGGCGAGCCTGGCAGGTGGAGCACTGACAATTTTTACCCTAAGTGACCTTTCTGCATCCTACTCTTAACCTGATGCAGTATTGAGAAGTACTGGTGCCATATTCCCATCTCCCTACAGCCCTGTGAGATGGGGAGTCTTCATAATCTGTTACCGGTGTTCCAGGGTAAGCAATTTGCTAGAGGACTCACAGCATAGGGAGGCTGCAAAGACAGCCTGTGGGTCAGGAATTCCAGCGCCCAACCACTGCCACGGAAGGGCTGCTTGAGGGAATACCTTTACTCCTCTAGCTTCTGTCTTCTGCATAAAGGGTCCTACACCAGCACCAGGGTGGGCATGGGTGGGGGGACAGGAAATGACTGAGACAGAGGTCTTGTCCCTTAAGAAGCTCAGAACCTGGAGGGAAAGGACAATGATAGTGATGGTGGTGATGGTGGTAGTGGTGATGGTGGTGATGGTGTTGGTAGTGGTGGTGATGGTGGTGATGGTGGTGATGGTGTTGGTAGTGGTGATGATGGTGGTGATAGTGGTGATGGTGGTGATGGTGGTGGTGGTGGCGATGGTGGTGGAGGGGATGGGGGGGATGGGGATGCAGGTGCTGGTGGTGATGATGGTGGTAATGGGGGTGGCTATGGATGATAACAGCTGTGGTTAACATTTCTTGAATCCTAAAATGCCAGGAACTATACTAACTATATTTACCTTCACTGTAACCATGAGTGAATAGTATTATCATTATTATTGTTGTTGTAAATTATACATTTATGTATTTATACATGATAAATACAATCTATATAATATATATTTACATACAACAAATACGATAATTACTATTAGTATAAAAACAATCATTATTATTATTATTCCTGGATTGGGAAGCAGAGCCTCAGATTCTCAAATAACTACCTCAAAGCCACATGTCTAGAAAGTGGTGGAGGTTTAATGTGAACCCAAGTCGAGTCTGCCTGGCTCCTGAGTCCTCGCTATTTAACTTATGCATTATCTTTTCCCCAACATACACCTGGCCACCCTCAGATTATAAAATACTTGATAGTCCCTGAGAAAACTTATGTTCAGCTCTGTTGTAGATCAGGGAAATACTTACTGCCTTTGTTCCGAGTTTCCAATCATCTGTCGATTTGCCCCAATGTTGAATATTGACAATTACAAGGGAGAAACAGTTTAATCTCCATAACAAAGGACAACATTTGGGAAATTCTAAATAATTTTTTTCAAAGAAGTAAAATCTAGCCTCTGAGGTGCCAGTAGCTTTTAAAAATAGACAAAGTGACAAAGCGCTGGGCACACTGGCACTGGGGACGATGCATGGTGCGTGGTGCCACAGACATAAAACTATAGCTGCATCTCTGGAAAAAGCAGAGGAGAACTATGGTCTTCTTCCACTTAGAAGAACCCTGGCTGGGCTTTGGCCCTCAGAAGAGCAACAAAGCACATGCCACAAAGATTTTTACCCAGTATAAATTCACAACTGAAATACAACTCAGAACCAGCTCCTCAGCCTGACAATGGGGGAATGGTCACTCTACAGGGCATTTAATACAAAGGAACACACTGTCCATGAACCTAAGCACACAGGTCAGGTAAACACATGGGGAATCGGACACCAAGGACAAACAAATAACTCAAGTGTCAACTGTTGCTGACACCCAATCTAACAACCCAACTCATCCCAAACTGACCCCCCACCCCGACCTTCACCTTTGTCCTATTCCCCCCACGCCTTCTACCCTCATATTCCTTCTGAATCTCAATGGTGGGACCACCTCCTATACCAGAACACCAGGAGATGCTCCTGACTCCTCTTTCTCTGTGCCTTCTGGATCAGCCTAGGTTCATCTGTGGCCTGGAATGCTTGAGTCCCCATCTGTGCTCCCAGCACTGCCCCACAGGCCCCCATCCTTTCCCACCTGGGCTACTCCAGTAGTCCCTACACAAAGCTCACCTGCATGCCCGTTAGGCCCATGTGACTTCACTCCAGTCCCATCACCTGTGTCCCCTCTTGATCCAATTACTCACACGCCTGGGCACTCAGGGCCCATGCTTCCACCCAAGGGACACAGTGAAGGAAGAACTTTGGCCTGGACCCTACCTCCTTTTCAGGACATCTGTCTATCAAAGCCTCCTCTGCCCTTGCCCCAACCCCTGCACCTGCACGTGCACGCGCACACACACACACACACACACACACAAAGAAAGGCACAAACACATACACACTCCAGCACTGCCAAACCACTCTCAGTAATTCTCTGGCATGCCAGGCTCTGTACGTCCTTGCGCACTTGTGCCTCCAGCTAACCACCCCTTCCCCTCCTCATCTGCCAGCGGAAATCACACTCACTCTTCCCAGCTGGGTCCAGGACTCTCCCACTCTGGCCTCACCCCAGGTTGAGCTGATCAGGGAGTGTCCTGAACTGAACCCAGGGAGCTGGTCTACTGCCCATGGAGTACAGTCCAAGCTAATTGGCTGACCCCTGCTCCCTCCTGTCCAGCCTGTGGGTCACGGCTTCTCCATCTTGCGTTTTTTTCCTATAGGAGGGACACACCAGCATGTACTTTGCCTTATGACATTTCAGTAACTGTCACTTTTTGATCTCCTGGTGTGACACCCTAAATACCGAGACACCCAGATCCATCTGAAAACCTCCCTGTCAGGACTGAGCTGGGTGGCTTAAGGTATGGTAAACTTACAAGTGGATGTAACGATACCTCCAAGCCCCCAATCAGAGTGGCTTCTCCCTTTGCTCCTGACAAGGAGTGCACTCACAGCAGATGGGAAGGGATGTGGGGCTGACAGGGCAGAGAACTGCAAAATCCAACAGGGAGAGCTGGTCTCTGTGACCAACATCAGCCTCGGTTTAAGGATCTGTCCAGGAAGCTCCTAGGGGTTCCTTTGGGCCAACTCCAGTTCTCTTCAGGTTTTCTCAGCCCCCAGGGGCCCTGACTTCTTGGGGGAGGCACGTTCAAGCACAGGGAAACCAACTACAGCTTCTTCCAAGATGCCCACCCAATACCCAGCTGATCAGCACTCCTCCCTACTCTGGACTATGAGCTGCTCCGTGAGAACAAGGGTGTGTGTCTATCTCTTGGCACAACAATACTTGAAGCCTTGTTAATACAGATGAAACTGAATTGCGCTGAACCCAACATTCCAGAAATGGAACACTTCCAGGTGATATAATCCAATGTAAAGTAGAGTCTGGTCTTGATCACAGTGAGGATGGTGGGAGCTACCATGACCGAGGGCTTGCTTGGCACCCAGGTACTGTGAACTTATCATCTCATCAGAATACAGCAAAGGTCTGGAGAGGGCAGACTGCAGCCGTGTTTGCAGAGATGTAGGCAGCACAGCTACAGTCGGCTGGGTGGGTACCTATGTGAAACTCCACCCTCCACTTGTAAAACTCATGGCCAAATTCAAATCTAAAGTGAAGAGAGTGAGAGAAGCCTACTCTCCTACTTGGTCAATGTGAGTTGTAGCCACTCTGCAAGATGTGAGGCTGGCTAACAACTGAGAATACCAAGACACAAGGGAAAGAATACTGGCCTTGGAGACAGGTCAAGGCAGACGCTCAGTGTGGATGTGCCACATTTGCTGTGTGTATCAGTTTTCCAGCACTGTCTTAACAAAACATCACAGATGGGGGCTCAAAACACAGATCTTCATTGTCTCCTAGTCCTGGAAGCTGGAAGTCCAATATGCAAGTGTAGGCTGGCTCCCCCTGTGCATGTCTGTGTCCCAATCTCCTTTTAAGACACCATTCCCATTGGATTAGGTCCCACCCTAGTGACCTCATTTTACCTTGTCTTTAAAGACCCCACCTCCAAATATACTCACAGCCCAAGGTGCTAGGGGTTAGAACTTCTACATGGGGATTGAGGTGGGGGGACAACTCAGGCCATAACACTGTGACCACAGCCACGTCTTGGCCTCACATTAAGCAACACATGCTCCAGGTAGGCCACATCTATGTTGTCAACTAACTCACATGATCCACAGAGGATCAAGAACTTTGTGCTCTGGGGCCATGTACCCACCATTGCTCAAGTGGTCAGCCAGTCTCCTGGGGCAGAAGGAGGAGGAAGTTGGACAGGATTGTTTTTGATCTGCAACATCGTGACAAGAGAATTTTATGGAAAAGAGTAATCTGCTCTTCAAATCTGTTCTGGGTCCTGTACAATGGGGGTAATGGCAGCAGTCATTCTGGTGGTCTTACAAGGGTCAGGAAATGTCTAGACAAAGCTTGGAAGAATGGTAAATATTATACTACATAAAATATGCATTGTTATAGTGCACTGTCAAGGCAAGAACCATCAACAACACAAGGCTGGACTGCACAGATATATTCAGCCCACCACCTCCAACACATCTGTTCACTCACATTCCCCAGAGAGACTTTAATCCACATCATCCTTGACTTCCACCCAGAACAAGTTAAAAAAAAATATGGGGTGGGGGGCAGCTACCAAAGCATTTGGGGATGGTGGTACTAAAGGGACATTCCCTGCATCACCCTGGGCCAGCTTCCCGGACCCAGAGCTGCAGACACAGACCCCCAAGGAGAATAAATATCCCAGCTCTGCCGGTGCTTACAGGCAGCTTTCAGCAAGAACTCAGGATGTTCTGAAAGAAATCCAAGCTTCTGAGCACATCACTCATTGCAAAGAGGTGCATTTCACATGTAAAACTTCCTTTGGATCACACTTGATGCCATTATCAGTCCTGTTATGATGCATTTTCAAAAAACCATAATAAACAAAACTTGCCAGGAGCCATCTGAAGGTGCATTCAGGCATGTTTTGGCCCTTTAACAGCTGTTCGTGTGCAATCTGTAGATTTACACACCTCCAAAAATGAGCCAACACCAAGGCAACCCAACCCGGGACTGGGTGGTTTCCAAATGTACCTGTCCAAACGAAACAATGCTTTCTGCTATGGACAAAGACCTCTCAGGCTGGGGGCCTATCGCAGCAAACAGTTATTTCTCCCAGCTAACACAGGAAGCTTAAAATAAGGGATTTCTAGGGAAGCAGACATGCTGGGTAACCTTGACTGAGAAGGACAGCCTGATCTGAGGATGCTGAAGTCTAGGAGCCAGGCTGGTGCTTCTGGATGTTTAAACCCTAATGAAAGATAAAGTGGCTGTGGGCTGGTTTTTCCAATCAGAATAAGATTTCTCAAACAGTAAGAGCCGAATCGCTACCTGATGATGTGTTGAAGCGGTGGGAAACCCATGTGTTGTGGCTAATTTTTAAGGGGCTAACTGGCAGCCTCTGCTATTGTCAAGGTGACACTAAACAGAGGCACTGGCTCAGAATCCATCAGTGACTCACACCCTCCTTGGAGGTGAGTTAATTCTCTCCCTCTTGATAGCCATTGTCAGGTGGGGCCCCGGAAATGGAGTGAAGGGAAGGACACTGGTTGGGGGGGGGGGTGGATCACATGGTCCTGACCTCCAACACATCTCATGTGCTCCTAGAGGTTGGGATTAGCGCTCCTTAGCCCAAAGAGGAACAAAGAGAGCTCAGAACAGTTCCCAGACCCACACAGCTCCGAGGGGCGGAGCTGCAAAGCCACAAGCCCAGAGGCCGATCCACTAGGTCCCAGCAGCACACAAGGAGCCATGGGTCACAGGGTTGGCCTGGCAGGACCATGAAATGGGTGGGAGATGGGCAGGGGGCTGGACACAGTCCTGGACACAGCATGGACACTGTAGGGTACGACCCCCCCCCCCCATCCATCCAGAGAGGAAATGTGTGAAGAGAAAGGTCAAAACTGAGCGGGCAGCAGTCAGACCCAGCAGGAGTCGTCACAGAGATCAGAAGGTGCCAGAAAAGAAGCACCTCATCCTTGGATTTAACACAGAAAATTAAATATTGATGGCTCAGGCTCTGGCACTGCTACCTTCTGGGTAATTCTTATCAGCCTGGGACACAGGGAGAGGAGGAGATATCTGTTCTTCACCAGGGTGGCCTTTGAACCACAATGTTCTCAACACAATGTGGGATTTACAAAGCTTTTTTTACAGAATGTGTAATAATTCCAGACCAAAGCTACTTCGCCAAATGTTATTTTCTCAGAGAGATTTAAGTGGGTATTAAGTCAAAGCTTAAGCAGAAGGGCACGGCTACTCGGACATTTGTCACACGGGCTATGGGGACTCCGGCAAGCCAGGCTGATGTCTCTCATATATAAAACATTAACCTAATACCCAACAGGAGATGCAGCATGGAACCTTTACAACACACAAAACTGATGCTGGTTAAATAGGGTTTTTAGGGGAGTTTTTTGTTTTTTTTTAATGGCATAAATGAAAATAAAGTCCTTCTCGGCCTTTAGCCAGCTACTATGTGAGATGAATAATAACTGACATGATCAAGACCTCCCCACTGGAGCCTTTGCCTGTGTACAACCCGCCAATTTCCTGATTAAAATTGTGAAGTGTAAACCACTCCTTTTGAGCACAGTGAGGTTGATTATCATCACCATATCACAGAGAAAACAGAGGCAAAGGGAAGTTGGGGACCAGGCAAGAGAGGCTCTCTTTGGCCTTAGCAAGCAATTAATGAAACCACAAAGAAAACCAGAGTCCATGTCTTCCATCCCCCCAAAAGTGATCCAAATGTGCACTACAAAGACATAACAGGTTCACTCAAGCTAGAGATCAACAATCCAGACCATCTGATTCTGTAATACAAAAGGGATGGATGGAGGGAGGGATGGAGGTACAGAATGAGAGATGGAGAACAGATGGATGGATCCATGGTGCATGGGTGGGTGGATGGATGGATGGATAGATAGAAGGATGAATAGATGGATGGATGGGAGGAGGGATGGGAGGATGGATGAGTGGATGGAAGGATGGGTGGATGGAAGGATGAATGGATGGATGGATGAAAGGATGGATGGATGGATGGATGGATGGATGGATGGATGGATGGAGAAAAGGATGGATGGATGGATGGATGGATGGATGGATGGATGGAGGGAAGGATGGGTGATAGGTGGATGGATGAGGGATGGAAGGATGATGGATGAGTGGACAAAGGAAGGGAGGGAAGAACAAAAGGATAAATGGATAACTGGTGGATGAATAACATCAAAGAAAAGTTTCAAAAATATACTGTCAAATGAAAAAAGTAAGTTACGAATGACATGCCCAGGATGATGCCAGCTATATATGCTCTTTTTTACACAACACAACACTATAGAGTGGTCACTAATACATAGGAACAGAGAGCAAGAGACAAGAGGAATTCACACTGAATTCATAATAGTGTTTGTCTCTGAGGAGAGGGGGCTGAGCAGGAGAACAAAAGAGACTTTATCAGGAATGTGTTAATCCATGGAATGTTACTCAGCCAGTAGAAACGACAAATACCCACCATTTGCTTCAACATGGATGGAACTGGAGGGTATTATGCTGAGTGAAATAAGTCAATCTGAGAAAGACATATGGTCTCATTCATTCAGGGAATATAAAAAATAGTGAAAGGAGAGAAAACGAGTGGGAAATATCAGAGAGGGTGATGGAACATGAGAGACTCCTAACTCTGGGAAATGAACAAGGGGGAGTGGAAGGGGAGGTGGGCGGGGGAACGGGGTGACTGGGTGACAGGCACTGAGGGGGGCACTTGACGGGATGAGCACTGGGTGATAGGCTATATGTTGGCAAATTGAACTCCAATAAAAAATTAAAAATTAAAAAAAATTTTTTTAAAGGAATGTGTTAATCCTAAGATTAAAAAGTGATAAAATGTAGGGCACCTGGGTGGCTCTATCAGGTAAGCATCTGACTCTTGATTCTAGCTCAGGTCACAATCTCAGGATCATGAGATCAAACATTGGGCTCCAAACTCTCTCCCTCTCCCTCTGTCCCCCGCAACCTTTCTCACATGTGCTTGCTCACTCTCTAAAAAAAAAACCCAAAGTGACAAAATGCTAACTATCACTGTCAATTAGTCATAATAGATACACTAGTATTTATGATACTATTCTTTGACTTCTATATTTTCTATTTTCTTATATTAAAAAAAATAACAATAACAGCATCAAATCAAAATGTAAGGCATTTCTCAGCCTCTTAGGAGCCTCCTTGGCAGGACTGGAGTCAGCCCTGGACCATAATGCACAAACTCAAATTTCTTGAAAAAAGAGCATTAACACCATTCTCTCCTTCAGCCCACTGAATCCTCCTGACTTTTCTTTCAGGGCAGAAAACCTGCTCATGTCAGGATCATGTACAGCTAATTTTCTAATTAAGTATAAAACCCAAACAGGTTTCTTTTTGGTAGCAAACAAGCAAGTGGAATAAGTACCTTCCAAGACAGGAAGATCTAGAAACAAAATGGCAGCCTGAAACACCAATACATTTTTTAAAAAGATTTAATTTATTTATTCATGAGAGACAGAGAGAGAGAGAAAGGCAGAGACACAGGCAGAGGGAGAAGCAGGCGCCCTAGAGGGAGCCTGATGTGGGACTTGATCCAGGACCCTGGGATCACGCCCTGAGCCAAAGACAAATGCTCAACCACTGAGCCACCCAGGTGCTCCAAGTTTAATACATTTTTTGATGCAAGAGTTTTTTGTGTCTATGTTGCCTGGGCTACTGGATCACGTGTGAGGCTGTTTTGGGATGACATTCAAGGCACCAGTGCTGTAGTGTTGGTCTCAGGGGCAGACTTGAGGGGTGGACGTGTCTCCAAGAGAAGCAGCCAACTAAAGAAAACATGGCTGTCTCCCAGTCCACAGAGTGCGTGATTCCACTGAGACAGAATGGCTAGAAATGACAAATCCACAAGGATGGAAAACAGGTGAGTGGTTGTCAGGGGCTGGAGGCGGAGGGCTGGGGGGCTGGGGGGAGCTGGGGACTGATGGCTGCTGGGCAGGGGGGGTTTCCTTCGAGAGTGATGATAATGTTCTAAGATGGCAGTGATGGATACGCTCATCTGGGAATCTATGAAATCTATTGAATTGTACACTTTTCATGGGCACATTGTATGTAAGGTAAATTATATCTCAATTTTTAAAAGAAATATTTTTCCCCCTGTGCTGAGAAGCTATCAAGACGCAGGCATCACATGTTAAAATTTGTGGACCCATGTCACAAGTAAGTCCTCTTCAAACAGCCAAAGCACGCTCTCGTGCTAGAGCCACACCTGCTCTGATCTCACGGACTGTCATCAGGAACCCGTCCTTGGGTCTCTGCCTCCATCCACACCACCCTGGATTCTTGCAGGAGCCTCCTACCTGCTTCTCCTTCCTTCCCTCCTCATGGACCCCACCACCCAGAGAAGCCAAGATCCCCCTTTCTCCAATATTTATGAGGTCATGCACTCTGCACCAAACCTTTCCACAGCAAACTCACTACCCCCACGTCAGCCCCATCACCTCCTTCTGCCATGAGCACCCTCCACCTTCTCTGCTGCGTCAACACACCAAGTTCACTTCCACTTCAGATTTCTGCTCCTGCGTACCTGTTGTTGGGGAAGGTCTGCACAAAGGTCTTCACTGTGCTAACCTGTCATCCTCCAGGGTTCCACTCAGATGTTACCCCTTCACCCGCCAGAGGAGAGGGTTCAGATGACTTCATTCACTGTTTTACAAGACATTGTTCATCCAGTCGCACCAGGCGCTGGGGCACAAGGAAGCCCAGGCCATGAAGCACCTCACACAGGATCAGTGGGGCAGGGGAGGTGCACCGTGTGAGTAGTTGATCTTTATCCTTGAAACAGTATGAGCTCCTAGGGGAGGATGACCAGACATGGATGCAGGGAACTGTGTTTACACTGCACGCAGTCACCTGAGGTGCTGTGTGGGCTGTCCTGGTCCAAGGATACGGGAATAGTAAGGAGTGAGTCCTGGAACTCCTGAGCTTCGTGTGAAAGGTGAGTAGAAGGCAGAGACGTCCCAAGGAAGAGGAGGGATTCTGGGAAAAGGAACCTGGTTGGGATGGAAGACAAGCCCCCCCGCCGATGGAGGCCTACCCGCACCTTCCCCAGCCCCGCCTCCACACCCCTCATCCACCTGGGGCCAGGACACTGCAGAGGACAAGGCAGGAGGATACCTGACCCACAGGCCCCCTCTGGAAAGACAGTCCTAAGACAAACCTTGATGGAGGGAAGCTGGAAGGAAGCTCATTCCCAGAAGTCTGGACCCCATGAACTCCTACAAGAAGACACACGGTGCTCACCTCCAGAGGGGCCAAGGAGTTAGCATGTGCCCACCAATCCACTCAAATGGAGCTTTTCAAGATATCAAGCTGTTCCTGCCCAGGCCTTCCAGAATCTTCTATCATGAGGTAGAATGAGAGGCCAAAAGGGAGCACTAGGGGCTCGATTCTCAGCAACCAAATGAGGATAGGGGCTCAAAGATTGCCAAGATGGGCGAAGAAGTCCTAACATTCAAAATCACAGAAGACCTCAGATAGGACCAAATACAGTGACGTGTCTGTGACAAAGGGTGAGGGAGGGATTAAAACCCAGAGAAGGAAGACGTGGGACCTCTCTGCTGCTGGCATTCTATTTTGATCCTCAATGATAAGCGGAAGGCCAAGGTCACTTGGAAAGCAAGCATGTCTGACAGTCCATTTGGAAGGAAGTGATAGATGATGGAGCGTCCACGTCAGCTGATGTGTGGCAGGGAGACAGTCACGGCGGGGACACGAGGGGCTGCCGCTTTGAGGGAAAAGTTAGAGTGTGTGTATGTGTGTGGGAGAGACAGAAGATGAATGAGCAACAATAAACGTCTTTGAGGGGATCAGGATCACAGCTTAGATGCTTTTTCCTAAATGAAATACCAAAGCTGAAGATACGCTTGCATAATAAATGGAAGCATCAGCAAAGCAAAGGAGAGACTCACTGTCCTGAAGCATCTTCCAGGAGGTAGCTGGTCCCTGCACCTCCCTGGACCCATTCAGATAGGTCATGGGGACAGACATGGGGCTGGCAGCTGCCGTGGAGCCCCTGGGGACCGAGCCCTAGGCAGGGGTGGGTGCAAGGGTTGGTGCGTTGCGCACCCAGAAGGCCCCATTCCGTGCTCCTCCTGCCCTCCTCCATGTGCTCAGTGCCAGCTCTGTTCCCACGTCCCTCAAAACCATAAATAACAGAAGAACTGTAGCTGGTATTGATTTTGGCACATGCCACTTGCTTCAAAGGCCAAGCCTGCTGACGGGTGCTGCATTTGACCCCACAGGGAGCCCTTCATGCACATGCAGTGACCCAGGGCCCACCTCACTGCGGGGTTCCCCACATGGCCCATGAACCCTCACTGGGACCGCTCCTCAGGCTTTGAGAGGCCTGGGAAAATGCTCCTGGAAGGATGGTGAGCCCTGCCAAAGGCTTCTGCCCAGAGAAGGGAAATTTCACCCTCTGGAGGTGAGACTCAGAGCAGCAGTCACTTTGAGAGAAAACCAGACCTCACCTGGCTGCGTGGGGGGGAGAGGGGGGGCAGGGAACAGGACACACCAGGGGCACAAGAGACACAGCCTCAGGGCTCCTCGAGACATTGCCTCCCCTTGGGCAGGAGGACATGGGGGTGACAACTGGCACAGCAGCTCCCACGGCTCTTCTGGGCAGGATTCCAGGGCCTGTCTCGCATCCCCGGCTCCAGGACTCGACCTGGCAAGGACTCGCACACAGAAACAACGGCTGCTTTGTTACTGGGGTTCATGCCCGTGAGAGTTCTGGTCTCAGCCTCCAGGGGCTTTGTTTGTCTTAACAAAGTGAAGAGAGGTGATCCTTAGAAGGTTCCGGAAACAATTATGCTCCTGGGAGTAGAGACCAAACCCCCGGCGGGCCTTCATAACTGTGGGTCTGAAGAGCAGGTGTCTCTCCATCAGTAATTCTCGACAGGTCCCCGAAGCCTCTGGCATAGTGGACACAATCGCTGCAGGGACGTGAGCCCACCATGCCACCCGCCAGGAAGCGGTCACAGCAGGCAGGGGCAGGACACAGGCTTCCAGGCTGCCTCCTGCTTGCTTCCCTGTGCCCGCCAGACCCAGCGTCATGTCGACCTCTCCCATGTCCCACACCCTTGCTCGCTATCCGTGGAACATCTCAATAGCCATGACGGCAGAAAGGCCTCTCTCTCCACTGTCACTGGTGAGTGCCTCCTGGGTGTGGGCAGTGCCAGCTCCGACCACAGAGACCGATCAAGGTAACAGATGCTCAATGGGCATTTGCTGTCCTCTGGTCCCAGCTGTATGCCCAGCCTGCACCGGCTCACTTCACACCTGCAGGTGGGCCCCAGGCTTGAGACCTTCAGTGTGGTGCCCCAAACACACAGCGGACAGTGGCAGGTGTGACTCTGAGCCATCTCAGACGCACCCGAGCCCGTGCCATACGTTCTGCAAGGCTGCCCGCTGGCTACCTTCCCCGGTGACTATTGGCTGCAGAAGTAGCGAGTGAGTACATGCCACACCAGCATCTGGCAGGTTTGGAGACTCCGGGCCATGTGTCCCAGGCTACCTGCTTCTCACCTGGCCACTGGGACTAGGAGGCCATTGGTGGGGCCCTTAGGGGTGGGTGATGTTCCTTTAAAAAAAAAAAAAGATTTTATTTATTTATTCATGAGAGACACAGAGAGAGAGGCAGAGACACAGGCAGAGGGAGAAGCAGGCTCCATGCAGGGAGCCCGATGTGGGACTCGATCCCGGGACTCTGGGATCAGGCCCTGAGCTGAAGGCAGACACTCAACTGCTAAGCCACCCAGGTGTCCCGATGTTCCGTCTTTTCATCCGATGCTTGTTACACATTGTACCCACTCTGCAGGCTTTCTTTCCACGTGTGTGTGATACAACACCTAGACTGACAATGCTCACAAGTGCTGTCTAGCTCGGGCTGTCTCACAAAGAGAAGTAACACATATGAAGACTTTAACCCGGGGTCTGACCCATGGTGAGTGTTCAGGAAGTGACCAAAGGACGCACTGGCACCGCTCCAGGACCCGGGGATCTCCCACAGAGGGAATGGGTCTACAGGACGCTCCAGGAAGGGAGGGGGATGAGGAAAGCTCGCCCACACACGGTCAGAGCAACAGAGAGACAGCACGTTGCTGACAGCGGCACAGGCTGGGCAGAGACAGCCTGGAGATGATGAAGACGTGTTATTGGAAGAGAGAAGGCTCGCAGAAACCAGGCACACATGCATCCGGAAAGAATGTATCCCAGTTAAAAGAAGGAAGATCTACAAGAGGAAAAGAAGCAGCCATAAAACCTAGGAAAAACAAACAAACAAACAAAAACCAATGACTCAAAAGAATATTTTTCAAGATGAGTCAGTGCAAGGCTATAAAATCAAACAGAAAGCCAGAATCTCAACCACAATCAATCGGGAATTCTGAGGGACAAAGCTGAAGGGGTCCAAGTGAGGACAGCATAAGAGAAGGCTCAAGAACATCGTGGAGGCTACGAGGAGAGGCACCGGTGCTGAAGGCAGATACAAAGATGCCCAAGGGTGCGTGGCCACTTTCCCTGAAACAGAACCCAACCCGCAAGCCAGGAGGAGGCACAGCATGTGAGAAAACCTCCCAGGAATGACGGGAAACAGAGTCTGCAGATGGGAGGTCCTTCCGGGAGAAGCTGGAAGCCAGCACCACCAGCAAGGACCCACAGGCACCAAGCAAGTGCCCAGCAGGCCACACGCCAGGGCCGTGGGCAACGAGAAGCCCAGAGAGCTACCAGGGGCCAACACAGGAAACAGCATGGGGCCCAGGCCTTGAGAGGCACCAGGGAGCCAGCGGTGGGCAGCACGGGCAAGGTGGGCCACACAGAGCTTACACAGCCCGGCAGGTGGGAAAGAGCTCCGTGTACCACCGAGCCCAGAGCATCGAGGGAAGAGGCAGGGCCCACATGGGTGCCAGACGCCCCACTTGCTAATGCGTCCACTGTGTGCATCTCCTCTGTGAGGCTGGTCCCTGTGCCCTCGAGGCCTGGCCTCCGTCCAGCACAAAATAAGTGCTCGGTAAGTGGACCGAGGTGCCGGCAGCACGCTGGGAGGCAGGCAAAGGCAGAGCCGAGGGGAAGGAGGGAAGCGTGGGGCAGGTGCACGATGTGCGGGATGCCCCGAGGACAGGCCGTGCACAAGGCACCCTCGAGCTGAAGCCACACTTAGAATTGACCAGAAACGAGCAACGGGACTTACCGTCTGCTGCAGGTCCTGGATGAGGATCCGGATCACCAGCGTGTTGCCCTGGCTCTCCTCCGTCCTGGCGACACTTGGTTTCTCCGCTGTGGCCCGGATGGTGTCATAGATGGTTTCTTCCTTGGAGCTGTCCGACTCTGACCCCACGGAGTAGTCGGAGAAGCTCTGGGCCATCTCGTCCTCGCTGGATGTCGGGCTGCGCGGCATGGCTGCCCTACGTCTGGAAGGAGGGGAAGAAGGAACACAACAGAGGGATGAATACGGCCCCCAGAAACCCAGGCTCGGTGGAGACTGGTGTCTCAGGTTCACGGTCCTGAACAGCCAGGTGTGATGCATGGACCTTTAAAGGTGGGGAGAACACGGCACCCCAGCTGCTGCCTGGGGCCTGGACCAGGACGCAGCCAGGGCCAGGATGGGGGGCCCACAGGCTCTGCCCCAGAGCTGGGAAACCCGGCACGCAAAAGGAGCCCTAACTAGTGGTGGCCATGGCCACAGCTCACAGGGATGCACCAAAAAGCCATGGGGGAAGTTTGAAACCTTCCAAGGTAATAAAAAAGGGCTACCTTTTGTTTTTCTTTGAAGACAGAGCAGCAGGAAAGGAAGAAATGCAAACTTCAGGACAGAACAGTACCAAGTTCCTGCTTTAATAACCCCTCTGCCTCAGACACAGAGCAGTGATAGGTAACGTGTAAAAATAGACCAGAGCTGGGGGTGCAGCTTCCTCACCATCCAGTATAGTGGAGGTTCCCCGGCAAAGACCAGGTCAGTGAACTCTGTAAAGGAGCTCAAGGCTCTGTGCATATGGCAAGTGGACAGGATCACTCCCTGCAGAAAAGGGGCTGTCCTGAGCAAGCAGGGATGTAGGCCACCCGGATCGTTCAGGGATTGCCCAGCCAAGGCCTGGCGTCTTCCCACCGAGGGCACAGCTGCCAGTGGAGGGCCCGTTTACCTGGGGAGGACCCCAAAGAGAAGATCCAGTGATTAACGGGAGGGAAGGGGGAGGGAGGAGCTCACCTGTGCATCTGCCCCAGGCTCCAGGCCCAGCAGGTGCTTGGGTGAGCAGCCCCTGCTCTCGTGTTTCATGGTCAGGGGAGGCTCAGAAAAGTCCCAGGAGGGGCACAGTTCACCCTGTGCCAATTCTGTGCTCATCGTGGGAAAACTGACACCCACTGTGTTATTTCCAGAGTTCATGTAACGACAGCAAACAGGCCCTGGAGGCATTCCACCGCTCTGCCTGCGGGGTCAGTCCTGGGATGCAGGGAGCCACCACGGGCACTTTCATCTCCACCCCAGACTTTCCTGGGGTCACCAGACATCCAGGTGTGCACAAATTCTAACAGAGCAAAGAAGCTGCACCCCCTCCCCAGACCATGACCGGGGTCAGGGGCTCCCCTCATAGCCAAGAGGATCTGCACTGTCCTTGGGGTAGGGGCCAAGATTCATGCAGCCAAGACTGTTTTGTTTTGCCAGCACAGGGTTTGTTTGTTTTTTTTTAAAGAAAATTTATTTATTCATGGAAGACACAGAGAGAGGCAGAGACACAGGCAGAGGGAGAAGCAGGCTCCATGCAAGAAGCCTGACATGGGACTCGATCCTGGGGATCCAGGATCATGCCCTGAGCCAAAAGCAGATGCTGAACCACTGAGCCACCCAGGTCCCACCTGCACAGGGTTTTAAATGTTGGCTAACTTGAAGATTTCATATGAAAACCCAGACTTGGGGGTACCTGGGTGGCTCAGCAGTTGAGCATCTGCCTTTGGCTCAGGTCCTAATCCCAGGGATAAGGAAGGAAGGAAGGAAGGAAGGAAGGAAGGAAGGAAGGAAGGAAGGAAGGAAGGAAGGAAGGAAGGAAGGAAGGAAGGAAGGAAGGAAGGAAGGAAGGAAGGCCCAGATTTCTGATTTATGGTGACCAATAGGAGGCTCTGAAGATTCTGGGGTCTGCCCTGTGGCACCCAGGAGCTGGGACAAACTGCAATAACACCCTCCCCACCCAGCCTGCCCCCCTCCCTCCGGGTCTGCCTCAGGATCTCCTCATTAACACCCTTACCTTCCCGGCCCTCTCCGATGAGTTTGAGAGCCTGACAACAGAGCCATCCATTTTCACACTGGCCCCCATCTCCTCTAGAACACCCATGACCCCCGGGGCCAATCGAACAGCAGATCATCCAAATCACCCAGGAAAATTTTATTTTTCTTGATTAAAATTTCCAAAGCTAACCCCACTGTGATTCTGAATTAAAATTTCAGAGCAAATTCACTGCCAGATGCCTTTGTGATCTCGGCTTCATGCTTTCCCAGCCAGGGGAGGGCAAAATCTGGTGACAGGCAAGAGAGCTGTGGCTGGGGACAGGATCTGGGTGTTCCCGGCTCCACCTTAGCAGGGACCCCACTGCCTGGCTCCTTTCTGCCTTCAGCATTTACCCATGGAAAAATAAGTGCCTGGCATAATTACACAGCATACTGTGTGTACGGATCTTGTGATATATAATACAGTAACAACTATAATGTAGGAATAATATAACCATGTGCAATTATTTCTATATTGTGCCTAATTATAACAGTATAATAAATAACATAAACATCCATGTGTACATATATTATAGAATTGCATGTATATGTAATTATTTGCAACTATGTCCCAGGTCCCCATGAAGCATATTTTCTAGAACAATATTTCTTCATCCTGGCCACAGAAGTTACTTGGGGGAGCTTTAAAAAAACACAAGCGCCTGAACTTCTGAATGAACTGGTCTGGGATGGGGTCTCTGAAAGCTCCCCAGGGGTAAGGAGAAGCACCTGCAGCCAGCCTGGGGCTGTCCCTTAAAGAGCTAGGCAGGAGCGCCAGGGTGCAGAGACCCAGGCCTGCCCTTTCCTGGGGGTGAGGGGCAGTGGGAGAGGCGCGGTGCTCACCGCCTCCACAGTCGAATGGACACAGGTGTGTGCGTCCATCCTGTGGGGCTTCCAGTGGTTTCTTTCTGCCCTGAGGGTTGTAAGTTAGCCCAGAACACCTTCTGCTCCCATGAAGAACTGCATAGTCCCCTCCTAAGCCCGTGCGTGGGCCTCTTCCAAACCCAGAAGGAACCAGGGGACACAGATGGGACACCGTAGCTAGTAAAGTGACCCATTTAGGGGTGGCCTAAAGGTGACCTTGCATGCGCAGGAGGGGGTCCCTGCCTAAGGACCAGTGACACCGTGCGGCTTAGGGGAAGTGGGACACAGGTGGAAGCTGGAGCGGCCATTCCAGGCACAAGGGGTGCACCAGCTTTTCCCACAAAGGATGGCTGCTGGCCCCAGAAAGCTCACGGTCAGGGCAGCACGGTCCTCAGTGTCTGCATGTGGAAGGCAGGCACGTGGACAGCCCCCAGCGGAACGGGGCACAGAGCAGACACAGCGCCCACCACCCCACGTCCTGGCCTCGTGCGTCTGAGACAGTTCAAGTGCCCACTACTAAGAGCAAGCAGGATGCTGAGCCCCCGGTTACCTCCTCGGGGGCACACACAGGCCACTCCCCCGCTGCATTCCGTCCCTGCTTCCTGAAACAGCACCCAGGCCTGAAATCTGAGAACCCCACTGCTCCCCATCTATGCTCCCATGGCCCTTTTTCTCCAAAGTCCTCCACCGCCTCGATGTGATCGTTCCCAGGGTCACCTCGCTCAGGCAGTCTTTCGGTGTCCGTGCACACAGGGGCTCTGTTTATTCACTGCCACCCTCCGCCCCAGCAGTGGGGACACGGTGGGCGCTCAGTGCACGGGGGGAAGTGGGCAGAGGGGCCAAAGCACAGGCCCCAAAGCGTCCGGACAGGACAGTGACCTCCGCCGCCGCCGGGATGCAGGAGCACCTGCCGTGTTCCCGGATCTGCAGGTAGCCTCGGGGGCGGAGGGGTGGGGGGCAGATTCCAGGCAGGCACTTGAGAATTCGTTGTCTTTAATGGGTCACTTTACTAGCTACACAACATGTCTGCTGCTGCTGGAACCACGGGGCTGGTGACCCGTCGTGGACACACAGGTCTGAACTGTGAAATGCACACTACCCCCAGGGGGGTTAATTCCCAGAAAATCAAAGGGTGTGGGATGGAATTTGAGGACGTTTATACCCAACTAAAATCAGAGTCAAGTCCAGAAAGAGACCTGACAACCCAGAGAGGAAGGGCTCCCGTGCCCTGACCTCCTCGTGGGGGCCCTGCCACTGGACACCACCACAGCCCCTCACATTGGCCTGGGGGTGACGGTCGCAAAGGGACGTGTCTGCCACCAAAGTGCAGGTACAGATGGTGCCCCTGGATGGGTCCAAAGAGGAAAAGGCAGCCACCTGCACCCTGGTCCTTTGCAGGACGGCCCAGGAGCTCGAGGCAGAGACCTGAGCAGAAGGTCCTGAGCAATGAGATCAGCACACCCATGGGAAAGGCAAAGGCCTGGGAAAACATTTAATTATTAACTCCCAGGCAGGACTGTCAGGGCCAGGGCCAGGAAAGAGAGAGGGCACCTGGCCACGTCTGCATTTTGGGTAAACCACGAATGTGTTTTATTTTAAGTATTTCCCAAATGTTGCATGGGACATACTTACACTAAAAAACTATTCATTGTTCATCTGAAATTCGAACAGAACTGGGTGTCCTGCATTTTGTTCAGGGGACACCGCGGGGGACACAGGGGCCGCATGGATTCCTCACCCCACAGTGAGGGGGGGCTCCAAAGACAGCAGTGCCTCGAAACCCAGCCTCCCGCAAAAAAGTCAGCGCCAGGTCAGAGGAGGGAAGGTCACCTGCCGCCCCTGCTCAACACTTCGGCATCGCTGGCCTCCGGGGGGGGGGGGGGGTGCTATGAACACACAGGTCGGGAAAGTGCAATGACCCCCAGACGTGCTTGTCTCTCACGGGCCCCATCAGGGTGCCTCCAAACACAGAAAAACAGAAGTAATGACAGTAAAGGCCATTTTGACAAAGGCTCCATATTTCACTGCTACAGCGTTCCGGGGAAACACAGAGTGGTTCTAAGAAAACATAAAATCTTAAACTGGCTCCTGAGGCCCCTAACACCTCGGATGGGCGGGCAGCTAGTGTTCCCACTCACCGCTTCCACCGCCACGGTGAGCACACCACAGCTGACCAGGGACACAAGACGTGTTAATAAAAAAACAAACAAACAAACAAACAAACAAAAAACATACCACCTCCCGGCTGGAACTGACTTTATCAGGTTGGAACTGCAGGCTTGTAAAGAGTGCAGGTAAAAATGCAGAGGTCCCACTGGCTTAATGCACACACGCACACACACATGCACACACACACACAGAGGGGAGCAGAAGAGGGTTTTTATTTTTACTCAAGTGGAATATCAAGTAGCACCCCCCCACCCCGTCTGTGACACCCTGGTGACTGCTTGCTCACATCGTGCACTCGAATGTTGACAATTTGCTCGTCCTCAAGGCAGTGAGACCCCCAGAGGGCTACACGGGGACCACGCTGAGACTTGGGGCCAGGGCAGCCCCCACCAGAACTGGAGAAACTGGCACTGAGCACTGGAGGCACCCGCGCTGTCACACGCACTGCCTGAGCGACGGCCACAGTAGGACGGGGTGGCAGTGAGCGAGGGCCAGGGGGCCGGAGAGGTGCAGCCAGGAAGGCGAGGAGAGAATCGCCGCCCACCCGGGCTCTCCTGGCATCTCTGTGAGCAGCGTGACGGACAGATCCCACTTCCACGCCCGCCGCGTCCTGCTTACACGAGGTCTGTCTTCTTGCTCCTGCCACCTGTCTGCACCCCCATCCCCGCTGCTCCCACTGAGCTCCTCGCATCTACCGGTTCCGGGGGGTCCTCCCATCAAGCCTGGGCTTCAGCCCAGGTCAAGCCCCAAGCCCCCAGCTACACAGAATCGCCGTCCTCTTGACTCGGAGCCGGGGCCGCACCTGCCCGTGAACACAAATCCGCGCGGCCCAGCCGGGGCTCTGAGAACTAATCACACGCACACACACGCCACAGAACAGATGAGACACCAAGCTTGTACACCAAGCTTCTCATGCACAGAGTAATAACACAGGTGGCTGTGGCGACACAGGGACCGCAGCTCACGCCCGTGGACGGGGACAGAACGCTGCTGGTAGCCACGGTGAGCAACCTCAGCAAAATGGTATTTGAATAAAGAGAGGTGGATGCCAAATGCAAAAATATGGCAAAATCATAAGATGTTTCATTCTGATGGTGGACATAGAGTTGTTATAATGCTTTTCTACCTTTCTATACGGTTATAATGCTTTTAAGTAAAAATAACTTTTAAAAAATCCAATGACTATGACCTAAGGTCTGTCTGTGATGGTCTTTCCAACACAAGCACCAGATCAATCAGGACTACTCCAGATTCTGAAAGGAGATGGGGACTAGGGAAGGCCGAGGGATGCCCAGTGGGCACCGGGGCACAGCTGATGCTTCTGGAAGTGCCATGCTCCCAGTGTTACCGAGAGGCCTTCTCAAGAATGTGGGTAAAGGGGGTCATTATTGTTCCTGACTTAAGAGATAGAGGGCAGCCAGTAGGGGACAAGGCCTCCAGTCCTTCCCGACGCTTCAAGGGAGGGATGGGGAGGCCCTCCACCAGCAGGACGGACTGCAGACATGCCCCTGGAGCTCCTCCCAGGAAACCTCTGAGACAGCCCACCCCACGTGGTGAGGAGCTTCAAAGTGGAGCTGCCCGAGAAGGGAAAAGCAGTGTGTGGCCCGGGGAACGGGAACTGGGGTCCATGCATCCCCAACTGGGTGCCAAGCATACTCCTCTCTAACAAGGAGGCTGACCGAGTCCCCACTGAGGGCTGGCGGAGAGGCCAGCTACTCCAGGCAGCTCCAGCTTGGGCAGCAATGTCTGTGGGGCTTTGCATGGGGCAGACACACCTTCGAGACGATGGGTTACCAGCGGCCAAGTCCAATTACTGAGTCTGGGAACTGGGCGCATCAGACAAAATTACAGAGCTCTGAGATTTCTAGAGAGAAACGAAATGTCATTGAGATCTGAAAACTAGCAGGTGTCTGGTATGGAAATGCCTTTACAATTTCCGTTGGGGTCTCACCAGCGTTCAGGGCCACTCCTCAGCATCAGACACTTGGGCAGGGTGGGCCATGTCACTGGCTCAGGACACCTGCTGCCCGTGGGTGGGGCTGCAGCTGCCCCAGTCCTACTATCACCTGTAATGACAGTGTTTAAGTTGAGGATGGGTTGTCTTTAATTCCTATTTTTGCAACGGTTGTGGGAATCCGGGTGTCCTCTGCACCCCTGACTTTGATTTTCCTAAGGGAGGGTCTGAAGGAATCAACTTTTCCCACTGGGGAGTTTAAAACTGCTGTGCCAACCTCCTGGCAGGAGATGCTGCTGTAGACTCCCTCTAAGATGCCCTTCCCACACTCTGTCCTCAGGACGCCAGGCTGCCCTGTGGCCTGGCTCCACCACCTGTGATGCCCCTCACGGTGTGGACGATGCCATGCAAACATCAAGCATGAGAGCCAGTCCTAAGAAGCCTAGCCAAACCCTACAGCGTGACCCGAGGGTCCAGAGATTTCCATCCCGGGGACTCCTAAGTTCAGGCTGTCCTGGGGCTCCCAGCCCCGCCGTGGACCTGGGTCAGGAGGCTGCCCTTCAAGTGCTCCAGGAGGCAGGGGTGCTCGGCCAGAGCTGGGAATGGGTGACAGCTCTGACACTGCCATCTGGCTTTTCTCAGGGACAGAGACTTCTAATCTGTGAGCAGCCCCCCTGGGCTGCCCTCCCCGGACCACCTCACCACCCGGCTCTCAGGGACCAGGGCAGGCCCCAAGCACAGAGTGTCTCCAGTGACCACTGCAGGGAGCCACCTTCCTTTGGTGCCCTCTGACCTGTCTCCAATGTTGCAGGGATGGATGGACAGATGGACAGATGGACAGGCAGGACAGTGTGAGCCAGGGAAGTGCTCAGATAAGACACCGGCCAACCAGGGTAAGCAACACTCACTGCCACAAGGGCTTCCCTTACTTCACTTCCCAATCCCCGGTACCAGAAGTCAATACAGGCACAACCTCCTTTCATCACATTTTGCCTTATGGTACTTCAGAGATACTCTAAATTTTATACGTGGGAGGTTGCGGGGACCCTGCACTGACCAAGTCTACCTGCACCATCTTTCCAACTTTTGTGTCTCTCTATCACATTGTGGTAATTCTTGCAACATTTCCAAACATTCGTTATGATTCTGTTCAGGTGATTTGTGATCACTGATTAGGACTCACCAAGTGCTCAGGTGATGGTCACCATTTTTTTTGCAACAAATGTTTTCTAATTAAGGTATGCACACTGTTTCTTAGACATAATGCTACATTGCACACTTAACAAACCACGGTGGTAGTGCAAATCTAACATGTACAGGCACCAGGAAACCGAAACAGTCACCTGCCTCTTGCAATTGCAGCATCTCTAAGATGGGCCTATGGCCAGAGGCCCATGGTGCCTCAGGAACATCTGACACCACCATGTGCCCCCAAATGTGTGTCTACATGTCTCTAACACTTGTGCAAGGACAAGCTGCTTCTTCACACTGACATTGGAGCAGCAGAATTGTGGCTTGTTTTAAGTTCATAGAAAGTCAATGAAATTAATTTTTCAGAAAACTGAATTTAAATGGTTCTCTTAATTGTGATTTGAAATTACAATGTTCATGAATTTTAATACGTATATTGCCTTTTAATGGATAATTTGGGATATTTCAGTCACTATCGTTTTTGGAATCTTTTGAAAAATGTTTATTTTGATGGCCATTTTATTTTATTTTATTTTATTTTATTTTGATGGCCATTTTAATGAAAAATCCATCCACATTCTGTACAGGTTAATATATTAAGTTTTTAATTATTTAGATTTTCTCAATGGAATATAAATTATGTGAAAACCTGTATTACTATAACATGCATATTAATTTTGCCAAACAGAAGGCAAGACAAATACATTTTACAGAATCTATAATAATTAACAAAGTGTTTATCTTATTATTTCCCAGAGATTGTTGGGTATCAACACAATACTCAAGTCTGTGATATAATAAAAATTCAGTCGCATTAGGAATAATGCTAGCTGTCAGTCACCTGAAATGGTAAACCTCCACACCTTTAAAATTTTGTTTTTATGAGGGTTTATCTGTGAAAACATATCTAACAGCCTGCTAGCTTGATGTATCACTTTAAACAGGAAGCACATAGCTCGTACACAGGGCCCCTAGGTGGACTCCTGCCCAGCCGCAAACATCAGGACAGTTGTGCCGAGGAGAGGCACTGACCGCTCCCCACACCCGACAGACTGCGGCCGGGACCTTCACTGAGCATACATCATGGTGAAGCCACAGGGGAGCAGGTGCCCAATAACACCAAGAGGTTCTGCTGGCCCAGTGTGGGGTGAAGCCCAGGGTCTTTGCCCAGAGTCATAGCAAGATACCTGGGACTGGAAGCTTACTTACGCAATAGACGTTTATCTCCCACAGCCCCGGAAGCCAAAATCAGAGATCAGGGGACAGGATGGTGTGGTCTGCTCCTGGTGAGGACCCCCTTCTAGACTGCCCTCTTACTGTGTCCTCACATGGAGGGAGGGAGGGCTCAGGTGTCTCTTCCTACAAGGACACTGATCTTCCAGGATCAGCCTCCCCCCCGCCCCATGATGATGTCATTTTACCATAATCACCTGCTTAGTGGTGCCGTCTCCTAATATAGCCTCACTGGGACTGGGGTCAGGGCATCAACACAGGAACTGGGGTGGACATAAGCATTCAGTCTCTACTACCAGGGAAGGCCCGCCTCCACTCTGGAGACCTCTGGCAATGCTGGGGGGCCTGGTCGGGGCTGTAGTAATGGGTGTGAGGGAGCATCCCCGGTGGGCACCTGAGGTTCCAGTAAAAGGAGCATCATGTGCTCAGTGCCACCTGAGCTGTGCTGTGTTACCCCAAGGGGCAGATGGCTGTCAGGATTCCCAATACAGCCATACGCACCGGCACACAGGAAGCTCCCCAAAATACAATAGCAGCTGCTGCCACCATCATCCATATCAGCCTGCCAGCCCCCTCCCTGACCTCACACAGCAAGAAGGGTGCCCAAGAAAGGCCTCAACACCAATAAGGGGAGGCAAAAGCTATGGGTTTGGAAAGCGTGCTTTCTCATGGAACGTAGTTTAAAAGAAGTAGCCTTTTAAGCATCTTCACAGCATTTCTAGGCCATTGTGAGAGAAAGGGCCACCTGGTGAAGCTGGGGGAGTTCCTGGTGGAGCAGTGGGGCTAGGGATGCAGGGAAGCCAGGGCAGCAATCTACAGGGCAGGGAACAGTGAAGTAAGACTGGACACGAAGGCCTTGGGAGATGTGCAGAAGGTCCCTCAGAGTATTCTGGAGCATGGGATCAATGCATGCATGTGACAGACCTATCCAGGGCCAGGGAACAAGGCATCTGAAGGGTTAGAGGTAACAATACCCACCAACCACATAGGTCCTGGAATATGCAGTTCCCACCAGCCAACCTGGAAAACCTCACAAATCAGGGGCACTAAGCACACAGAGTTTGGCCTCTAGAGTGGGAAATATTCAGGCCAAGACTAAATGCTACCACGATCCCAATGGACACATGCTGAAGCCAAGATCTGAAAGACCCAAACTGTTTTTAAGTGACTTAATGGAATCCCACAACAAAGGTCAAGAATACATATACATATTCAAAAACATACAGACTCAAGGTAAAATTCACAATTCACGAAGTTTAGCAATAAAAAGGTACAAAGTTAATCAAACGATAAAAAGTTACCAGGCATGTAATGAAGCAGGAAAACATGACCCATGATGAGGAATGAAATCAATCAAAACTAACCCAAAACTGACACAGGTATTAAAATTAGCAGGCAAGGCATTAAAAAGTATATTAACTGTATTCTTTATGTTCATGAAAGACAAAAATTAAATAAATCAAATTTCCAAAGATGAAAACTCTAATACCTAAAATGAAAAATACACCGAATGAGATTAGGGGCAAATTAGACATCAGATAAAAAGACTTGTGAAACTGAAGACATAGCAAAATAAAATACACAGAGAAAATAGCAACAAATTATAATAAAAGAACAGATTATCAGTAAGCTATGAAACAGCCTCAAGCAGTGTAATGTATATATAAGTGGAGTCCCTGACAAAAGGGAGGGGTACAGAAAAGCTGTTTGAAACTCTGGCCAAAAATTTAAGCCAGTAATAACACAAATTTAAGAGAAGCTATAAAGCCAAAGACTCAAAAGCTCAGTGAAACCCAAGAACCATAAAGTGGGGGCACCCGGGTGGCTCAGTTGGTTAAGCATCCAACCCTTGGTTTTGGCTCATGTCATGATCTCAGGGTCGTGAGATCAGTCCCCACATCAGGCTCTGTGCTCAGTGGAGCGTCTGCTTAAGATGCTCTCTCCCTCTTCCTCTGTCCCTCCATGCTTGCTCTCACTCTCGCTCTCTCTAAGAATAAACAATCTTAAAAAAAATCATAAAGAATACTACACCAAACTGCATCATAATAAATCAAAACTAAAGCTAAAAAGAAAAATCTTAAAAACAGACAAAGGGTTAAAAAATAAATAAAGATCTTTTATATCCAAAAATCAAATTTAAGAATGACAGCAGATTTCTGGTTGGAAACAATACAAGTGAGTGGGCGATGGAAGAACATCTTTCGCCAACTGATATGAGAAAAGGCAATACTAGAATTTTATGACCAATGAAAACATCTTTCAAAGATGAAGACTTTCCATACATGTCAAAGTGCAAGACCACATGACCAGTGAGGCTTCCCTATAGGAAATGTTAAAGGAGAGACGTCAGGCAAAGGAAAGAATAACCAGAAAAATATGAAACGACACAAGAGAATGAAGACAATTGGATGTGATGACCATAGGGGTAAATACGTGCTTTTCTCTATTTCCTTATTTATTTGGGGGAAAGGGCAGAGGGACAGGGGAGGAGAGAATCTCAAGCAGGCTGCACACTCAGCACAGAGCCAGACGCAGGACTCATTCTCATGACCCTGAGATCATGACCTAAGCCAAAATCAAGAGTCAGATGCTTAACCACCTGAGCCACCCAGGCACTCCATTCGCTTTCTCTTATTGAAACCTCTCTAAAAGACAACTGACTCTTAAAAAAAAAATAAAAAAGAGTGTAGGATTTATAAAATAAGCAGAAAAAAAAAGCACATGACAGTGGCAGAGAACTAAGCCAGATGCAAGAAGTATGTCACTGGGAGGTTCTCAACAGCCAGTGTGATAGCCCTCCAAGACAGGCTGGAATGAGATAAGGCTTTATTAGAAGCCCTTAAGCAACCAATGAAATAACAAAACAAAGAGTTACAGGTATCAGGCCAACAAAGTAGAGAAAATGAATCACAAAATTCTATCAGTCTTAAACAAAGACAGAAAAAGGTGAACAGAGACCAGATGAGACAAGCAGAAAACACATAGCAAGGTGACACGTTTAAACCAAACCATTACCATTTTCACATTAAACATGACCCAACTCTGAGCTTTCTACAAGAAATGCACCTGAAGGGGCACCTAGGTGGCTAAGTAGTTGAGCGTCTACTTTTAGCTTAGGAGGTGATCCCGGGATCCTGGGATCAAGTCCTGTATCAAGCTCCCTGCAGGGACCCTGCTTCTCCCTCTAAGTCTCTCTCTCTCTCTGTGTCTCCCATGAATAAATAAATAAATATTTTTTAAAAAGAAATGCACATTAAAAATAAAAATGGCTGAGGGGCGCTTGGCTGGCTCCAACAGTGGAGTGTGCAACTCTTGATCATGAGTTCAAGCCCCACGTTGGGAGATCACTAAAAAAATAAATAAAGTTTTTTAAAAAGGAGGAGGGTTTTAAAAAATAGGCAACAAGTAAAAGGATAGGAGAAGACATGGCACATTAATACAAATCAAAGGAAAGCCAGAGTAGTTATACTATTTTTATCAGAAAATTGAAGAGAAGGAAAATTATCAGCTCATCCTATGAGGCCAATGTCACTCTGTTCCTAAGACACACACACACACACACACACACACACATACACACACACACACAATATCTTTCGTGACTATAGAGGCAAAAGATCTAAACAAAATTTTAGACAGTGAAATCCAACAGAATGTATTTCATGACCGTGGGTGATTTATCTCAGGAATGGGAGGTTGATTTAACATTTGAAAATCAATGTAGTTCACCATAGTCACAAACTAAAATTAAAAACCATAACGACCATCTCAAGAGCTGCAAACAAGCTTTTGACAAAACGCAACACTGATCCGTGGCACAAATGCTCAGCAGACAAGGACCAGAGAGAAACTCTCTCGACCTGAGAAAAGGCGTCTCTGGAGAGCACACAGCCAACCTCACACTGTCAGTAAAAGCCTGAGAGTGTTCCCTCAAGACAGGGATGCCTGGGGGGTTCAGTGGTTGAGCATCTGCCTTTGGCTCAGGTCGTGACCCCGGGGTTCTGGGATCGAGTCCCACATCGGGCTCCCTGCGGGAAGCCTCCTTCTCCCTCTACCGTGTCTCTGCCTCTCTCTGTCTCTCTCATGAATAAATAAATAGATAAAATCTTTGGGGAAAAAAATGGGGACAAGACAGGGATGGTTTTCTCACAGGTCCTGTTCAATAAGACAGCAAAAAGCAACACATCCTGATCGGAAAGGAAGAAATAAAACCGTCTCTGCAGACGATGTGATTGTCCGTGTAGGAGATTCTCTGGAATCCTCGAACGAGCTACTAGAGCCAGAAGTGGTTTTGAGCAGGATTGGAGGATGCAAGATGATTAAGACGCGATCCACTGTGTTTCGCCACAGCTGCGGTGAACCCCTGGAAATTGGCATTTAAAAGCAAATCCACTTAGAATATCAACTAAAAAATACAACAGGCTTAGGGGAACCCTGACGAAAGATGTGTAAAGCCTACACGTGGAACACAGCAAAACGCTGCGGAGGGAAATAAGGGTGTCAGTGAGGAGAGACCGCCTTCCCTCGCGGCCCCCCAAAATTCAAGCTCGGCAGGCCCATCAAGCCATCAGCCCAGGACTTCCCAGAGCTGACAACCGGCATCCGAGCTGACAGCGGCCGGCTGTGTGGGCATGACAAGGCATTCTGCTGACTTTCCTGGGGACAAATGTTATGATTTCCATTTTGCACGTGCAAAAAAAAAAAAAAAAAAAAAAAAAGTGACCTGGGAGCAAAGAGCTCCGGGTATCCCTCCTGCAGATGTCCCTGGGACCAGGCGTGCCCCCACCCCACCAACACCGTGTTAGTTATAAGACAAAGCCGCAGGGTACAGAAAACGTGCTTTTCTTTATTTAAACGGACTCTCCCTGCTGGTGCGCTGTATCGATAGGTACAGGATGTTAGCAAAGAGGACGGAGGAAGCCGTTTCCACGCAGAAATGTGGAGGCGGTGACAAGCGTTGCTAATTTATGGCCAGGGCAGTTAAAATAGCTTTTCCTAACAGGGCAGGAACAGAAGAAATGCGAGAAAACACCAAGCTCCTTACCTAAACCCACCAAACAATGCTTCACACAAGAAGTCCGCAGCTCAAGTCCGAGTTGCAAAAACTAACCAAACCCCACCCCCTCCAATGCTCAGTTCCTAATTAAAATAGACACAGGCTTCTGGAGAACACCTACAGACGGCATGTTTGAGAAAGCCTGTCAATCCACAGCAGTAAACCACACCACACCAGCCCACACGCCTACGCGGATGGGCTTCATATCAGCCCAGAAAATGGAAGCTTCTAGAAAATACTAGAACCACAACCAGGACAGAATTGACACCCTGGGCAGCCACCACCTGTAACACTCAAGCAGAGCCCTGCAGAGACATGGAAACACCAGGGGGGTAGGACAGCACCCTATACAGCACCCCCTTCCTGCCATGGAGGCCCCGAATGCATCTGGCTACCTAGTGTATTTTTTACTACGAAGCAAACTTCCTTATCCTCACAGCAGACAGGCCACATCCCTGCTCCCTCCTGAAATCCCACAAAAAAGAAAGGCAGCAAAGGGATGTATTTTAAACACACATGGACACAGAGACAAACAGAAACAGAGAAGCTAGGAAAGCCAACAAGAGTGGCGAACACAGTGCCTCCAGGGGCCGAGCAGCAGAGCCAGCCACCAGAGCTGGCCACCAGCAGCACAGAATGCCAGAAAGGCTCAGGGATTTTACTGCAGGTCCCCCAGGATGGGCTGAAGGCAACAAGACCCATTCCAAGTTTGTCCAGGTCACAGGTGGATTCCCAGGTGCAGTCCTCCCACCCGGCAGCCAGGTGACCGACTATACTTGTCCCAGTCAAACAAAACAGCGGATGTCGACATTCTGGGAAGGACACGCCAGGACATGGGGGTGTGGAAGCACGCAGATAACAAAACGGGATGAGAATCCGTACGTGGGTGCAGGGATTCCCCTTATATGGATCCCAGGACTCAGGACGTCCCTGGGGAACGTGATAAAGCCAAGAGATGAGATGCACAGACACCAGCATTTGGGGTCCTCAGGGACATGACCAAACCCCACCCCATGACCCCCTGTGGGATACCCAGCAGCCTGTGAGGCCTCACCGTGCCCACCTATATCACACAGCCAATGGCCCTGGAAATATAAACAGCCAAAGGTCCTGACCCCAACCAAATTCAGAGCATGACAGAGAAGGCCAGGGAGGTAAAGTTGAGGGAATCTACTAGAAACCACAACAAAAAAGGCAGAGAGATGGGGAAAAAAAAAAAAAAAAAAAAAAAACAGGAGAAAAGAGGTAACAATATAACAGGCTCAGAACTTTTAGGGCATAACTAAAATCAGTTCTAGAGAAGGAAGAACAGAAAACGGGGGGGGGGGGGGGTGGGGAACCCATCCATAAGCATTTTTAGATGCAATCGAGGAACAGCACATTGACCGTGAAACAGCACTTGTGCCTGAAAGTGGGCAAAGGTTTAGGATGTTATTGTAAAAACATGGTGCTGGTTTTTTCAAAGCATGGTCCACCCTCAGGGGGAAAAAAGCCTCCACTAGCAAGCAGCATGTGCCCTTGAAGCATGGCAATCGCCAATGCAGGATGTCTCGCGGCGGACAGGCCAGCATGCCCACGGGCAAGAGGGGCTGCCATGGGACAGGTGTCCACTACGGGGGACGTGCCGGAAGGTTCCATGGTGAGGGCGACTTCCCATGCCTTCCAAATTAATGGAATTGGTGCAAAACAGAAACCAGAGCTGTGAGGTTGCATATGGACCACTGGCCTCAGATCTGGACCCCTCCCGGGAGGCTTCAAGAGGCTCAGATCTGGGGTGTCTGGGTGGCTCAGTTGGTTAAGCATCTCCTGTCAGCTCAGGTCATGGTCCCAGGGTCCTGGGATCAAGCCCTGCATGGGGTTCCCTGCTTCTCCCTCTGCTCCCTGTTCGTGCTCTATCTCTGCTATCTCGGTCCTCTCTCTCTCAAATAAAGAAATAAAATCTTTAAAAAAAAATTAAAATAAAAGGTTCAGATCACAATGTCCACCAGAGTGGGATCTGCTGAATCAGACTCTCTGGTGACGGTGTCGGTGAGGAAGAACTGGAATTTTAGGAAGAAATCGACCCCAAGGAGTCCCATGTGCAGCCATCTCAGCACTACGGCTGTGTTCCAACCTGCCACTAGGATTAGGGACCCCCTGCAGCCACCCCCCCATCACCACCCCCAGCAGCCCCAGCTGCCATGCCCTCCTGTTTACAGGGGGCACTTGTGAAGGCAAAAAGGGTTTTGTCTTCATGAAGGGAAAAAAAAAATCTACTTTCCTGCAATTTCCAGGGACTGGAGCTGGTTCTGCAGCCTTCTGGGGGCTGAGGGCTTCTCCTCCCCCTGGGAAAGCCTTCTTTCAGGGAAAAGGAAACATTCCCGCGCAGGCTGGTTCCATCCCAGGCTCCCCACGCCTGCTGGGGGCTGGTCCTCCGGGGGCCTCCGGCATTTCTGCACATCTGGCGAGGAGGGGCACTGACTCTGCCTCGGAGATGTCCCGGTCCCCAGGGCTGCTGAACACAGCTCCTGCTTGTGGCAGAGAAAGCAGCAGGTGTCCGTTCTCTCACAGCCCCGGGGGCCAGAAGTCCAAAGTCAGGCTGCGAGCGGGTTCCTTCTGGAAGCTCTGCCAGAACACCTGTCAGAGCCTTTCTCCTGCTTCCTGTAGGCAGACTCCGGGGCGGGCTGGCTGGAGACAGCTGTCTTCTCCCTGTGCCTTCACATCATCTTCCCTCTGTGTCTGTGTCCAAATTTTCTTTTTTCATAAGGACACTGGTCATATTGGGTCAGGGCACCCTAATGACCTCATCTTAACTTGGCCACCTGCAAACACCCTACTTCCAAGGAAGGTCACATCCACAGTTCTGGCCACCTGCAAAGACCCTACTTATCCAAGGAAAGTCACGTCCACAGTTCTGGCCACCTGCAAAGACCCTACTTTTCCAAGGAAGGTCACATCCATGGTACTGGCCACCTGCAAAGACCCTACTTCCAAGGGAGGTCACATTCTAGTCCTGGCACGCTGACTGTCCAGAGCACCAGCCTCAGTTTCCCCAAGTCCAGTGCTTCCCTTTCATGATGCAGCCCACCGTGTGTAGTACCTTGAGGCCCTGTCTGCATCACTGTGTGGGAATCTGGGCTCAGGGAGCCAGGATAGAAAGCTCATGTTCTGCCTCCCATTGCTGCTGTGAGTGATAAACTGATCTTTCTCTCCTGACCCGGGGACTTCTGCCAGCATCACAAAACTGTGGCAGACTAACAGGTTCTTGACACCATATCCATTTGCTCCGGTTACAAATTAAGGCACCATCCTTAGTATTTCAAAGCCCGGTCTCCCTAGCCATCCCTGAGACCTGGCAACTTCACCTCCTCAATCGCTCTCCAAACCTGCCCGCTGCCTCTCACCTTCCCTGCTGCCAGCACTGTGTGCACCATCCTGCCCACATCCAGTCAGCTGCCTCCCCGTCATACACCTGACAACAGCCTCGATCACCTTCGGCAGCCATGCCCCCATCACAGCGTCAATCAGACATGCCCCACAGTCAAGTCAGGTCAGGCTCCTTTACTCTATATCATCAGTAGATGCCTGGCTTCCCATCAAAGTAGCAGAAGCCAATCATCGTGAACACTAATTGAGGACTACATGCTGTACGTGCATCATCTCATCTAATCTAGACAACAATCCAACGGGGGCAAGTAGTACCCCCCAGCTTACAGACCTTGCGTGGAAGTGAAGGCACAGCAAGATTTAACTGCTTCCCAAAATCACACAGCTACTGGCTGATGTCAGAGACCATGAGGTTAAATCCCAACCCACTGCTCCCTCCCACTGACAGTCTGTATTAGGCAGACATTAGGGTAGGATCCTAAGGTGGATTCAAGGTGGCCACACACTCTGCAAACTCCTCCTGTCAAGAGGAGAGCCGTACTTCCCATCTCCTTGAACTTGGTTTAGGTTGGTCCAGCGGCAGAACTTGGCAGAAACGAAGCCACGAAACTCGTGCAGCTGAGCCTTCAGAGCGCTGGCCTCCATCCTCCCTGCTCGGAACGCTCCACCTCTTGCAAGGCAGCTCCCATGTGAGGAGTCCACCGACCCTGAGCACATCCTAGACAGAGGGAGCGCATGGGAGAGCACCAGCCCGGACTCCCGGTGCCGGCTGATTTCTGACTGAAGGCCCGACCCACAGAACCAGAAGCAGGTAAAGGGCTGTTGTTTCCCATCCCTGTAGGTGACATTCTAGGCCAGCTTCTTGGCTAGACTGGTGTTCACTCCAAGCGAGAGGGGCAGGTACGTCTCTGCTACCTGATGCACGGTGCTGGGCACCGAGCACACAGTCTCCACACGCCCTCAGCTCTGATGTACGTCCCGGCACCTGGGGAAGCTGCCATAGGGACCACCAGCACCCAGGCTGAGGACTCCTCAGTGTATCTAAAGAACAGGAGGAAAGCAGCCCCCACCCCACATCCAGGCCGTGAGTGCAAGGACACTCCCTCCTGAGTCCTGAACCAGCGGGAAGGACCAGAAAAGCCCACGAAGCTCTCCATCCCCCAGAACACACCACCCCTCTGCAGGCTGAGGATTTCCAACCAGGACCTGCATGGGTCCTTCCAGAAACAGAATTCTCTCCCTCTAGGGAGGGGGGACTGCAAGGTAACCAGAAAACACAGCTGATATTTATTTATAGCTGATGTCTGGGAAGGCACAGGTATGGGAATAATTGACAGAAAGAACAGACCAGATGAATCGCCCTAGCAACCAGGTAGAGCGGTAAAGACAATGAAATTAATTGTGTGCAAAAGTCAAGATGGAACAGGGCAGGGCGTGAGCGCACGCTGGTGCCCTGGGACCCTGTCCGTCCATCCATCTGTCCATCTGCCTGTCCATCCATCCATCCATCCACCCCACCTCAGTGGCCCAGGGCCCACCATATTCCCACACCCTGCCTGGTGCTGAGGTCACCAGGAAGTGAAACCAACTGGGTGGAGCCCGGGTCCCTGTGGTCTGCCAGGAGCCTGACCTTTCCCGCTTGTGCTATGGGAGGGCACCCAGGACCCAGTGACCACAGGTGGAGAGAGAACAGACAGGGCTCTCCTGACTGCAGGATGGACACATCCAACGCTTTGGCTTGAAACCATCAACCACTCATTTTCTCTACCACCTTTATTGCAGGTCCTTGCTCCCAAGCCTCCTCTTAACACTCCTTGGCCTCCCCCAGGCCACCAGCAGGCACCTTGCCACCCCCACGGGTTTCCTGCGTAACATCCACTTCCCTTGGCCCCATTCCAGATTTAGTGGCATTATCCCAGTGCCTGGTGCATCACAGATAATCAACCAGTGTCTGTGTTAGGCGTGAGCCCCACATACCTCAGAGAGTATCACCCCTTTAGCCCACAGATGCCCAAAGAGGATGCATTATGAGTCCAACATCGCACAGCTGGTGGGTCTCAGAGGCAGACTCTGGACCCAGACCTCCCT
The DNA here is from genome assembly GCF_011100685.1 of Canis lupus familiaris. NCBI lineage: Eukaryota > Metazoa > Chordata > Mammalia > Carnivora > Canidae > Canis > Canis lupus. The sequence continues at coordinate 47,912,866 of NC_049239.1, read as the reverse complement.
TCCCAAGCCTTGACCGCTGGGCCTGTGGCTTCTCTGGGTAGACACACAAGGCCAGAGCCTGGAAGCTAAAGCCTGGGGTTCCTCCACCACATAGATCTCAAAGCCCCCAGCCTGGGGCGGGGCTGACCGCCTGCTTACAATGATAGGAGCAGGTCATGTCTGAGCAATCAGACCAACTCCAGATGCTAACCAGGCCTCCAGAGGGACAGCGCAGGGTGGTCCTGTCCAGGAGGGCAGCTCTCCCTCCCAGCCTGGCACAGACCACATCTTCGAAGATGCTGCAAGAGGTCAATACGGAAGCCAAGCAGCATCAGGTGCATCCCGGTGCAGCCCCACCCAGAGCACCACCTGCACACGAGGAGAAATCCAGCTACCACCACCGGAGCCACCTTAAAGCTCTGTGCTATTTCTCTAGCATGCTCTCATCCAAGCTGGGGATAAATGCTCTATAAACTCCTGGGAAGACATTGGTCACGGCTCCAAAAGGCTGTGTTCTTGCAGTTAGTCAACAACTGGGCCCTGGTGATGTGGGATCAGTACTTGGTGAAGGGGGAAGGGAAGGAGCTCTGCTCCTGAGGTCCTGGGGGCCAGAAACCCCGTAAGGATGTCTGTGCCACTTCTCAGAGAAAGGGTCAATGGGTCACCACTGCTTACAAGCTGATGTGTTGGGACCAGTTAGGAGTCAATGGTTACAAGACAGAGTGCTAACAATGAGGGCACAGGAATCCTTCTCAGGGAGGATGGGGGTGGTTCTATGTTGGTTATATTGAGTTTGCGGGGTGTATTAGTCAGCTCTGGCTGCTGTAACAAACACCAGACGCTCACTGTCCCCTGGTCCTGGAAGCCAAAGCCTGAGGTCTAGACGCAGGCAGGGTGGGTCCCCCTGAGGCCTCTCTGAGTGTGTGTGGATGCCCATGCTCTCCCTGGATCCTCCCGGGGTCATCCCTCCATGTGTGTCTGTGTCCTGATCCCCTCTTCTCATGAGGACCCTGGTCACACGGGATCAGGGCCACCCCAGTGACCTCATCTTAACTGAATCACCTCTTCAAAGCACCATCTCCAGATACAGCCACATTCTGGGATTTGGGGTTTAGTGCTGCACCATACACATGTTGGGGAGACATGACTCGGCCTGCTGCAGTGCTCCCCCTGGTGTCTCATACTGGGCCCATGCTGACAGCGCCACTCGTAAATGATGGGGTTGCATAGACGAGCCGGTACTGACGCGTCAAACAGAACAGCTGTTCATGCCATAACTCACACACATGATGCCACACCCTGATCACTGGGAACCCAGTCTCCCTGAATTTCGGAACAAGATGACACTGTGACCTCCCAAGCTGTCCCCACGACGAGCAGAAGGACCAGAATCCGAACCTTCACGGAGATGCCTTCACAGCCAAAAATCGCAAGGCACGGGTTAACAGAACAGTGTGTACCTGCCTACCCATGGAAGTATCAGGAAAATTACTTAATCAACCCAATTTTATACTTTCTGCGTTCAGTTATTACTAGAATATTCACTCACAAATGCAAATTGCAAGGAAATCTATATTCATTAAGGCTTTCTCTTTCCTAGAGTTTTTTATCAAGCCATCAGGAGGCTATCAGCTCATAAAGGTGACAGGAAAAAGCCAGACCCCAAGAACGCAATCAAGCCTGCTTAATTAAGTCATATGCAGGGCGCCCGAGGAAATAATGAAGTGCCTTTTGCAAAATGTTATAGCTTTACTGGGGGAATGTTCTTCAGCAAACATAAACATCCAGTTCCAACAAAAGCTCACTCCTCCTTACTACCTTAGAGAAGTCTGCGGAACCGCACCTGGTTATCTGGAAAGTACTAGGGAAAAGGGGCAGTAAAATCCTTCCTCTCTTTGCGTTGGTTTTATTGCATGGTGTATTAGCTCACACAGGCCGCAGCCACACCTGCTGAATCATACCTGCCTCCCTCCCGCCGGGCGCTGGGGCCCATGGTGGCAGCAGCTCCCACAGGAGCCGGGCTTCCCGGCTGGCACCCCGGCCCATGGGCTCTGTGCCCATCTCACCACAGCCTTGCAGTGATTCTAAGTCAAAAGGGACTTTTTTCTTTTTGCCAGACAGCCATACCCACTCCCCGGGTCACCTGCCGTCGGCAGAACTACCCCGTATCCCAGGGCTGGACGTCGAGCAAGGCAACCCAACCCCTCCTGATGGCACACACAGGAGGAGGCTCTGGGCTCACACAGAACACGGCCTTGGGACTGCTGGCCACGTGTCCCAGGGCCCTTGCCACTTGCCGCAGGCCCCGGTGTGGCAGCAGCCAGGGCGGGAGTCCGTGGGGCTGGATGGCTGTCAGCACTGCCTCCTGCTCTGAGCTCTCTGCCTAAGGCCTCCACCTAACCTGGCTCTGTGGTGCCTGATTCCTTTGCTAGAGATGCTGTAACAAAGCACCACAAACAGGTGACAACAGACTCTTATCATCTCTTGGCTCTGGAAGCTAGGTGTTCCAGATGGATGGGTCGACAGGGCAGGTTCCCTGGTAGACCTGCTCCAGCCTCACTCCTTACCCTGTAGAGGACCTTATTCATCTGCACATGATGCTCTTCCTGCGGGAGCTGGTCTCCAAGCTCCGCCGTTTAGAACCCCAGACACACGGGAACCCTGCTGACCTCAGTTTATCTTAATCACCTCTTTGAAGGTCCTGTCTCCAGATACAGTCACATTCTGAAGCACCAGGGATGCCAACACACAGATGCAGGGACGCAACTCAGCCCATGACAGCATCATGGGCTGGAGCCCGCATTCCCAGGAAAGGATAGCACAGAAAGAACCCCAACACCAACAACACCAACCACAGGGCCAGGGCAATGGTAACAGGGAGGTGTCCAGATAGCGCAAGGGAAACGCTTTTTTTCCAGGTGATCGTTCAGACTCTGTCTGAAGAGGAGAGTCCACAGGTGGCTGAGCCTCTGGTGTGACTAAGAACTGGGCACTGGTTGAGCCAATGTGGTATCAGCACCGGGGGCTGGGGCAGGTGCAGGACCCCGCAGGGGTGTGCAGGGCAACTGGCACCCTCTACCTTCAGCTACTCCCAACCCACCTTCACTGACCACTCCTCCTACCTCGAGATTGCTAACCTGCTACTCTTAAGCCACTTAACATGTTTATTTTTTTAAAGATTTTATTTATTTATTCACGAGAGACGTAGAGAGACAGAGATACAAGCAGAGGGACAAGCAGAGAGCCCAATGTGGGACTTGATCCCAGGACCCTGGGATCATGCCCTGAGCCAAAGGCAGATGCTCAACCACATGAAGGTGCCCCTCACCTAACATGTTGAAACTTGAGTTTTATTTAGAGGAAAAGCAGAAGTGCTCCGGACCCAGATGGGACACAGGTGATTTCAAGGCACCAAGAGAGGTGCTGCAGAAGAGAAGATTCCAGGACCAATGAAGCCTCAAGAAGTCACCCTCACCGGGGATCCCTGGGTGGCTCAGCGGTTTAGCGCCTGCCTTTGACCCAGGATGTGGTCCTGGAGACCCGGGATTAAGTCCCACATCGGGCTCCTTGCATGGAGCCTGCTTCTCCCCCTGCCTCTGTCTCTCTCTTTGTGTCTCTCCTGAATAAATAAAATCTTAAAAAAAGAAAAAAAAAAAAAAAACAAAGAAGTCACCCTCACCTGTATGAAGGCTCTGATGCCATGGCCCTAAAGTATCAGGGCATTAAACATCTCAGGAGAACCGAATAAATGAAAAATCGAACCAAGCAATTGAGGAACTTAGCTTCAAACTTCCTTACAAACTATGAGTGCAGGTTCAACACGGGCAGGATAATCCAGATCTGGGGAGGAGGGCATGACCCAGGAGCTGCATGCAGGCAGGGGATCCCCAGCCCTGACCACAGGACTGGTCTGTGCCCTTCGTGGGTCAATGCTCCAGGACTCCGAGTAGGCTTAACCTAAGGAGAGACGCGAGGGAAGAAGCCAGAGGCGCCTAACCTGTTTGTGAAATCCAGAAATGAGGTGTCGTTTTACACTCTGCACCTGTTCATGCATGGTACAGAAGAGGGCCTGACAAAAATCTTCATATTTTCCCACCAAACTGTGCAATGGAACAGTGACAGTGTAAGATTTCACACGTGAGGCATTAAGATAATCCGAAGAAAGTTGAAAACGTTTCTGGAATGTATCAGAGAACTTAAGATTGCCTCTATTTTCAGTATAATTAGATTGGTAAGAATTGCTTGCATACTTGAAACAGAATTTTGACGAGAATTTAGGGGAACTCATGTTGCGAGATCATGCTATCCTCAAAGGCTCACTCCTCGGGGACCATAACATCAATGAGGTTCATAAACAGCATAACAGTTGTAAATTAAATTCCCGAGCTTTAACAAAGTTCTTGTGCGTCTCTAATAAATGAAGTATCAACTCTAAACTCGTAAGTAACCGGATAGTCTCTTTCCTGGGTAGGAAACCTGCCCTTGGGGATGGAGAAGAGGCTGGTGGCAGCATGCTGCTTGCCCTTAAGACAAGCCGGTCATAGGGGTACCCGACTCTTGGTTTTGGCTCTGGTCATGATCTCAGGGTCTTTAGATCAAGCCCCGCATCAGGCTCCATGCTCAGCGGAGTCTGCTTGGGATTTTCTCTCTCCCTCCAAACCTCCCCCATATACACAATCAATCAAAATCTTAAAAAAAAAAAAAAAAAAAAAGATTATCCAGCCATAAAGAGAGAGATGCAGCTCTGTAAATTCCAGCTCGTACACTTGTCTAGCCCGCCTCTGGCTCCTTCTGTTGAAAGGAGGATCTGCAGGAACCTGAGAAGTCCCCCAGCCCCACCACCACACCAGGCCTCTCCACCCCTCACCCTTGCTCAGGCGGATCCGTGCATCTGCCCTGCTCCTACTTGCTGTGTGTCCTCAGCACGTCTCCCTCTCTCCTTAGGTTCATGGGGACACGGTGAGCAAAGCCAACAAAACTCGCTTCCAGAGAGCTCCCATTCCCCCGGAAATCAGAACAGGACTGAACGGAGGGCACTTTCTCATCTCACAACTTGGTGTTACCCAACACCATGTGCTCAAAGCCCCGGAAGCATCTCGTGCGCCTGAGCAAACTGCCCGACCTTCCCAGGCCGGAGAGTGTGAGGTGGGGACAGGTTCCAGGAGCCAAGATTCCCCCACACAACTCGCCCCCCAGACCACCTGCTTCTCTGCCCCCACATCCGGCTAACCTTGCCTCAATCGGACTATAAGTCCTGAGGCCAGGGCCCCTGCCCGTCAAAAGCTTGGTCCCCAAGCCACCCTCGTGGTGTCTCATTAATCACTTGATCAACTGGAAAGGACCTTGTGAGCCTCATCTCCTACCCACAATCTGCCAGAGGAAAGGGCACTGAAAGCAGAACCCCGGCCACGAAGTGGGGCCCCTGCTGTGAACTCCAAAGGGAAGAACTCCAGAGGGAAGAAGTCCATGTTCGAACACAGGGAAATGACTGCTAAGGACCTCTAGAGTTACAGCCCACAGAACGAGTCCAGCCGCCTCTCACCAGCCTCACAGCAAGCCCTCCAAATGGGGATGTGAGTTCGTGTTGTCGCCTGGCTGTTAGGAATCCCCAGGGGTGATGCAAGTAGAGTGGACAGTGCGGCACCCTTCCCAGTGGGACTGTAGGCCTGGTGAGGATCTCACCTGGGGGCCCCCTCCCTCCCCTTACCTGCAGGGGGCCTGCAGCCCTCAGGTAAACTCCCCCCCCCCATTCTCCCAGCCAGACACCGGCCAAGGAAGCCTGTGTGGCACTGCAAGCCTCTTGTGGGGCTTCCAAGAGAGGTCTCTGCACCCCCCGGAAGCAAGAAGAGAGCCAGGTCCTTCCTCCCTCTGGCGATCCTTCCCAAGCTCCCAAGAGAAAAGTGCCCCAGGCCTCCCTCCCCCAGAACCACACTGGGGTGCAGCGAAGTCCTTGCAGGAAACCCGAAATGCAGAAGGGAGAAGCCTGGTGCCCACGAGCAAGCAGAGCCAGCGGAGGCTGGGTTTTCCAGGCAGAGCTGACTCTGAGATTGTGGCCGTGGGGTCTGACCCCCACAGCACCCTGTGGCAGGTTGTCCTGCTGGGCCCAGGGTTATCTGTGATACTCCACCCAACACTGATGATGGCACACCTGCCCAGCTCCTCGGATCCCAGCCGTTCTGTCTCGGCCACCTGCCACCCCACCAGACAGACACAGGGCCCAGGCATCGCCAGCACAGGAGCTGTCACCAGAGCCCACCATGCGAGTGGGGCACTCGGGCCCGGGTGTGAGGAAGCACCCAAAGTCATACCAGCGACCAGTGACGGTGGAAGGAGGGGTGTCGCTCGCCCTCAGGGCCATAATCCAGTCTTGGCCCTGCCCCTCGCTCTGTGACTTCGAGAATGTCCCTAGACCTCTCTGAACCTTAGCCCCCGCACCTGTCACGTGGAGCTTTGATTCTCACTTTGCAGCATCAGTACCGTTAAATCAGACGATGTCTCCGCCCCGTGTTTCTGGTTGAAACACAAACACAACAGAAGTCAGGCTCCAAGCCATGTAAAGGCTGGTGCAAACCTGCAGGTCGGAAATCACAAGACTTAGAAGTGCGTCGGCGTCACCATGTAAAAGCAGCTCCCTGCATACAGGCGGGAAGCCTGGAGCCCAGACCCCAGATGGGTCCCCAGATGTGATGGGACCACAAGGACAGCAGCAGGCTGCGCGGGTCCCCCACCACCATGACAGCAGGTCACGGCCATCTCCTTCCTCAGCCACGCCCCAAGAGAGGCACTTCACGGACGCAGGGAGGCAGCAAAAGGTGACCTGGCTCTCAAGGCCTTTGGTAGAAAATTCAGTCCCCGAGTCGCAGCCTGCCCTAGTGGGAGAGGACAGACGTGACCATCTGCCCACTGCCCTGAGCGCCAGCCCCCCGTGTCTATGGGCACGTCGGTCACCAGGGGCCCAGGAAGTAGACACATGTCACCTGTGGCTGGCAGAGACAGCGTGCCCTGCCCAGGACGAGCAGACCCGGGGCTGCCAGGCAGGAAAGCCCCTGGCAGAGAGACACAATTCACTCTGAAACAGATTATTCTTTCTAAAGGCCCGGCTTTGCACTCTTGTGTGTGGGTCTGTTTTTTCGGACTATTTTTTCTGAATCACAAAAAAAATTTGTTGTGATTTTAGAATCACAGCAAAACTGAGGAGAAGGCTGACATGCCCCTGCCCCCCATAGGCACGGCCTCCCCACTATCAGCACCCCCACCAGAAGGGGATATCTGTTTACAACTAATGAGCCTACATGACGCGTTGTGGTCACCCAGGGTCACAGGTGACAGCAGGGGTCACTCTCGGTGCTGTCTGTCCTGTCATCACGCGGAGCGGGGGTCCCTGCCCTAAAACCCTCCGTGCTCCTCCTGTCTATCCCTCCCCACCTCCAAACCCTGGCAGTCACTGACGTTGCCTTTTCCAGAACATCACAGAGCGCGTGGCCTTTCCAGACTGGCATCTCTCACTCAGTAGAACTCACCCACGTTCCCTTTGTGACTTTTCAAGGCTTCACAGCTCATTCTGTTTTAGTGCGGAACGCCATCCCATTATCTGCGTGTCCCACAGCTTGTTTATCCATCCACCTGCCGAAGGACATCCCGGCAGCCACCAAGTTTTGCCAACTGTGAAGAAAGCTGCTATAAACCTCCGTGTGCGGGTTTTCATGTGGACATAGGTTCTCAATTCCTGTGGGCAAATACCATGGGGTGTGGCCGTGGGATCCTCCAGGAAGGCTGCCTCGTCCTGCGCGCCTGGCCACAGGGAGCCAGACGTCCTGCTGCCGCCCAGCACTGCACCTCGGTGACCCGGATGTTGGCCATTCTCATGGGTGTGCAGTGGCATTTGATGTTTGTGGGTTTTTCAAATGTATAGCTCAGTGGTTTCTAGCTGTGCTGTGCAGCCACCAGCACCTCCTAACCGCAGACCACTACATCCCCTCAAAGGGAAACCCCAGCAGTCACTGCCCATTCCTGCCTCCTCCCCCAACCCCTCCACCCCATGGCGCCCACTGGCTGTTGTCCGTATGGGCCGCCTATGCTGTGCACCCCACGTAAAGTGTGCACTTCGTTTCATGCCACGTGTGACCTTCTGCGTCTGGCTTCTCTCACTTGGCCTCTGTTTCTGAGATTCACTCACGTTGTAGCAGGTGACAGTACTTTATCCCTTCTAATGTGTGGATGATACTTCTTCGGATGGATGGACCACATCTGTCCATCCATTAATCTTTTTTTTTAAAAGACTTATTTCTGTATTTGAGGAGGGGAGGGGTAGAGGGAGAGGGAGAATCAGATTCCCTGCTGAGTGCAGATCCCAATGCGGGGCTCGATCACACAACCCTGAGATCATGACCTGAACTGAAATCAAGCATCGAACCCTCCACCAACTGAGCCACCCAGGCGCCCCAATCCACTCACCTCTTGATGCCCATTTGGGTTATTTCCACTTTGGGGCTATTGTGAATAATGCCATGAGCATTCACATACATGTGTACTCAATTCTTCCTGATGTACCTATGTGAACCTGCTTTCCTTCTCGTGGGTGCAGGCCTAGGAGTGGGCCTGCCGGGTCCTGTGGTGGCTCCACACTGAGCCCTGAGGAGCTGCCAGACTGACTGCCTTCCCCAGGCCAGACAGGCATTAGCCACCCGCGTCGCCATGGACAGTGGTTGTCCCTCATCCGCTGTCACATGTGCTTTACTCAGGACGCCCACCCTGTGCTCACACGCACCCACCCTCCGCCAGACCACCCAGGGGCATTGTGGCTCAACTACTCTATTTTTTATTTTTTTAGATCTTTCTTTCAGATATAGAGGTGAATCTGTGCTCAATGTTTCGATCGCCCCTCTCTTAACAAATATGTGCTGAGCATCTAAGAGGTGGACAGGCCCATTACAGGCCCTGAGGACACGTCATCAGTGGGCAAGACCAAGATCCCTGCCGAGAGCCACCCCACAGAAAGGCACGACCCTAACAGCTTTGAAGAAAACAAATGGTCCTTAAGCATTTCTATCAAGATTAAAGTCAGTTCCCAGATCTTCGCGAGGACAGCCTGTAGACTCGCAGGTGTTATTACTCTTCCCCACACCTCCCTTTCCAGCACCAGCCGCAGGACACCCACGAGACCATGGCACGCTGAGACCACGCAGAAGGAAGCACCACGTGCACGAAGTCATGGTCCCGGAAGGAGCGGCGTGTGTCCCCCCCACCCCATGCTCCAAGCACGCACACCTCACAGCTTTACTGAAAGCCCAGTGACCACCCCTGTTCTGCAGATAAGAAACAGCCTGGGGAAAAGCCCTGGAGTCCAAAGGAAAGAGTTATCGCCTGACGGGTAGAAATGAATTTGGGGGTGGGCTGGGGCTGCAACTCAAAACTCTTTCCAGCCACCCTGGACTGAGGAACCTTCTGGAAGCTGCCGAGTGCCTTCTGCCAACGCCACATTTCAGTGGGACTTCTAGGAAGGGAGTAGGAGCCCTGAGTTATAGGACAGGCCCACAATTAGGATTATTTATACAAGCACTGGTTTATCTGGTTGCCTGACCACGGCTACGGGAGCAGCAAGCAGCGGCCCAGGGTGGGGGCGGCCTCTGGAATCAGTCGGGCCTGGCGCGGGTCCCTGGGCCCGTGAACATGGTATGTGACATCACTGCCCCCCTCCTGCGGGGCTCGGGGAACATCTTGCTTGCAGAGGATGGGATCAGTGAGTTATTAATCACTTTGCTTTTAAACGGCCAACGGCCACATCAGACGTTTTGTACTAAATGGTCTCCATGGCCCCAGACCAAATGCTTTGTCCCTCATCCAAATCACCCTGGCTCTTGCCAACTGCCTCCTGGCCGTCGCAGGCTGTCAGTGGAGAAATCACAGACTGAGGAGGCGCAGATCACTCTCTGTTCCAGGGACCTCTGTCTAAGCGGACGGTGGGGACGCAGGAGAGTGGCGGCAACGTGTCTCTGCAGGAAAAAGGCCAACAAAGAGCCCAGCTCCTGGGTTTAAGTAACAACAGAAAGGGAGGGCTGGTCATGCCCCCACCCAGACCCCACCCAGACCCCACCCAGGCCCTGCATGGTGCTCATGTGTCTGGACCTCTCCTCAAGATACAATCAGTCCTCCCTGACTCCTTGGAAGGAATCCTTTGTACTTTGCGACATCTGCTCCGTGGAGTGTTCAGGGCTGGTACTTGTCACCCCAAGAGCTCCGATGGGGCTCCTTCCCATCCCGCTGAGTGATTCTTTCAGGTCTCCATGGGGACCGGGACATGGCCAGGGCCTCCTGGACCCACCAGCCCCTGGATTGAGCAGGTCATGAGGGGAGCCTGGGCCCCCACGGCACGAGCTGGTAGGAGACCCTCAAGGAGGTGGTGTGTGCGTTCCAAAATAAGAAACTAAATCCAAAGAGGACTAGCCCCTGGGCTCTCCCTTAGGGACTCCCCACTCAGCGCCCGAGTCTGCGGGCCAAAGCCCTCCCTGGGCTCCGTGCTGGGACGAGGAGGAGGCCACATCTGCTCTTCAAGAAAAACCTTGGGAAGGGATTAGGGTGAGGACAGAGGAAACAGGACTCCCATTCCCACCAGCACCAGGCGGACACACCAGGGACCCTTCCTCCCACACTGGTGACTCCAGATAATGAGGGTAACGGGGCAGCAGGTGTGCGTGGGCAGAGTGTCCATGAAGGCAAACCCAACTGTCTGCGGGGAACGGCGACGAGACAGCAAACCTCCAGGAGTCAGAGCTCGGCGCCTGCTAACAAGCCAACCTCCCAAGACCCTGCCAGGCAGGGACCGAGGCCAGCCCTGCGTCACCAACGAGGAAAGAGAGCCTCAAAGAGAAATACAAACCACCTAAACTGAGGAGTTGATACGTGGTAGCACCAGGATGTGGTCCCGCATGGCGTGGACGAGGCACTCGGGCCCTTGCAGGCTGGGGAGCAGTGGCGGGCTAACTCGGCTGGCCTGAGCTGACCAAACCCGGCCCATCCCAATGACAGCCAAGCCCCTGCCTGGCTCCTGGGAATGATCTGCCCATACAGCGTCTTTGCTCACGCGAGGCCTTGGGCCACATCACATCGCTTATGCCAACAGTGTGATTTGTGGTTGGGGGGTCTCAGCCCACGTGACGTCAGTGTAACCTCTGGAGGGGCTGGACGCCGAGGTCAGCTCTGCCTGGGTGACCACCCCCCAATAAAATCCTGGGCTTGAGGCTCCAGTGAGCCTCCCCAGGTGGCAACAGTTCACACGCCTTGTCACACCTGGCTGCTAGAAAAATCATATACCGTCCATTAGACCCTACCCGGACAGCTGGACGCTGGCGCCTGGTCTCTCCTGGACGGCCGTGCACCTCTGCCAATTTGAATCTAGATTCTTCTGCTGTGTGAACCGTCACTGAGTTCCATGGCACCTTCTAGAGACTCGACGATCCCAAGGGCAATCTTGGGGACCCTGAACGCAACTGTCCTGTCCGCGGCTGTAACGTAATCTGAGGAGCAGACTTCATGGCAAGAGTGACGAAACTAAGGGCTGGATTAATTTATAAGAATACAAGTTGCTTTTGATAAGCTGTCAAAAATGTTAAGTCCAAACAAACAGCACGGAGCTGATCCCAGGGACATCTGCTACCAGGGTGACCAGAGGACCAGGGCCAAGCGCAAGCAACTTCTCCTGGAACAGAGGCCGCTCCTGCAGGAGGAATCCCGCAGGCAGGTAACAGGATCCGGTGCGTGTCCCACCTGGGCAGCCCAGACAGCTGCGAGGCGAGGCTGTGCAGGGAGAGACCTGAGTCCCCACAAATTCCCAGGTGGCGAGGCACAGAGGTCTCTCCTCCCCACGGCAGAAGCAGCTGCAGCAGGACAGCAGAGGCCGGGGTACTTCGCACAGACGCCCCGCATCCATCCTGGGCCAGCCGCCCCTGCACTGCTGGGAGACAGCAGGACTCCCGAGGCCTCCCCTGGGCCATGATCTCCTTTCGAGATGGCTCCCACTTAAGCCAGGATCAGACTTATAGAGGAGAGGCCGAGGGTGTGCTTCACGTTACCACCTACAGAGCCATGCAGCCCAGGGTCCTGGGAAGGGGGCTGGAGGCAGATGCCCTAGAAACACCACCTCCCCACTGGCCCATCCACGGGATGCTGACGGGGATGCCAGGTAGAGGATGATCGCCTGGACCCCGGGCTGGGGGCATGAGACCCCGTCCCTCTGAGCACAGAGCTAAGGGCACAGGAGACAGCCAGCCTCATGTCTGCACCCCACTCTGCTCCCTTTCCCATGAAGGGAGGCCCAGTGAGGTGCAAAAGGAAGATGCCAGAGAAAGGAAGGCCCAGTGTCCCCAGGGCTCTTGGCAATCCTGCTCCAGGAGGCCACATGCCCACCGGGAACCCGGAGGCTGTGCCAGGTGCAGGTGGAAGCATCCCAGGTCCTGGCCTCTCACTGGTGCAGCCCATCCTACAGGCTCTCACCTCATCTTCCAGACCCTGGCTGGGACCCCAGCCGTGGGCCGTCTGGATTCCACAATCACAGCCTGTCAGAGGATGCTGACCCAGGCGTCTCCAGGTTAGCCTCCCTGGCCCCCACTGGGGACAAACCAGCCCTCCCTGGACTTGGCCCTCGTCATGGCCCCAGCCATGGCTCACATTCCTCCCAGAGTCTCTGACTTCCAGCCTTTTTACTCCATCCTGGGACCCAGCAAAGGTGGCATGGACCTGTGGGAGGCGAGAAGGAGAGCTCGGCCACAGCGTCCTCACAGTGCCCTGGCCCTGGGGTGACCATCCCACTGGGGAGGGCCTGGCCTGCACCTCTAGGACAGAATTCTCCCACCAGGTCCTCTCATACCTGCTTGCTGGGATTAAATTTAAGGAGAACCCATCTGACACCTGTCAGATGTCCACGGGTTCCTGAAACAGCAGTGGGAAACCTTTGGATGATGTCTGCATTCCAGCAGGAGGAAAGGTCCAGAAAGGGGCAGGTCTGCCAATGCTGCCCCCCCAACCCACTGGGTCACCCCTACGTATGCCTGGAATTTTGGACGAGGGACGGCCATCCCTCAGCTGGCCGGCAGGCTGGGGAGCAGCTCCCGCCAGCACGAGGGTCTCACCAGCCCCAAGCCCCATCCTGGGGGACCCACATCTGACTTCTGTCCTCGTGCCCCGAGCCGGCCCATTTAGGACTCTCCGTGTCTCCTCATGTACGAGCTCCACAAACACAAGAGGGGCAAGGAACCGATGGGCTCTCCAAACCAGCGTGGGCCACTCCTGCAGAGGTGGGAGGTGCGGAGGGACCTGCCTGTGCAGTCTTCTGTGCTTTCCTTAAACCCCGCTGGTGCATTCAGATTCTCCTATGTCCCTATAATTCCGATCCTGTTTGAAAGACATCGCTGCAGGCACACCTGAGTAGCTCAGTGGTTGAGCATCTGCCTTCGGCTCAGGGCGTGATCCCGGGGTCCTAGGATGGAGCCTGCTTCTCCCTCTGCCTGTGTCTCTGCCTCTCTCTCTGTGTCTCTCATGAATAAACAAAAATCTTGAAAAAAAAAAAAAAGACACGGCTGCAGACAGGTGCACTCAGAAGAAACACCTGATGGACCTGAACCACATCTCCACATGGTGCTGGCTGGGTTCTCCTGTGTGTCTAATTAAACATGACTGAATCCATTCCAGGAGCATTCAGCGCGCTTGTTAGCTAACTGCCTTCTCTACAAACACCCAGGGAGGATTCGCATGGAAGGCGAACGGACGTGCACGTGGGTGGAATGGCCACTCAGGTGGGAGAAATAAACAGAAAAGGGGGAAGGAGCAGAAATATTCAGAGAAGGTGGGAGCCCGCAGCTGATCCTCTCATCCCTGGCCGGGCTTATGACCAACAGGCAAACTGCATTACTTTCCTGGGCCCAGGTGTGGAACCACAGGGACACTCCACACTCCCCTCCCTGCGCTTCCTGGGGACCAGCTCACTACCTAGGCGCATGGTAAGTTTGTAATGATTACAAAACAACAACAACAACACCACAGGGAGGAAGGAGGGAGGAAGCAAAAGCAGGACAGTATGGATTCCACCAAACTGAACACTGCAGAAAAGGACCATCCCAGCGGCCCGGACCAGCTGCCCCAGACCCCATGGGCCTGATTCCTCCCAAGCCAGGTGCTGCTCATCCCTGGCTCCCAAACCCAAACAGCTCTGGCTAATCCTCAAGGTGGCACCTCTCTGGGAGCCAGAGCCCTGGACGGACCAGGGCTTGAAGCGGCTGTCGCTGGGGGGCAGTGAGACATGCCGGGAAGCGGGAAATAGCCGTCAGGGAAGGAGGGAGCCCCCAGAAGAGGTGAGAGCAGAGAGGACGTGGAGATGGCCCGGGAGAGGCTCAAGTGCAAGGACAGGAGGGGGACCCCTCCAATCCCCTGTAAAGCCTACCCCAGGGCTGCTTTCCAAATCCCAGGGCACGTCCAGCTGCCAGGCAGGGCCTGCCCATGCATGCCCCCACCTCCCCCCTGCAGAGTCCTGGGCAGGTGCCTCGGGCATCGCAGCCGGCAGCACACAGCCCGCCGTGAAGGAGCTCTGGGGACAGCGCGACCAACACAGCAGAGGGGCCGAGGGTGTCTGGTGGGGGGCTCGTAAGACGCCAGCAGGAACCCCAGACGTGATGATGTGGAAGAGCCAGAGCCCGGGGGGCACACGTGCACACCCCCTACAGTCCAGACAAGAGCCTACTACATCTTGGCATATCCCGGGCCAGAGATTATGGAAAAGAAAGCTCATCATGCATTCGGGATGCCAGACGTTTTATGTCCCCAGGGAGAGAGATTTTAGGAAGCGAGATGTACCATCGGCACCATCCCTAACCGGAGGGCACTCGGCCACTGTCGGCGGGGAGGACAACACACAACGCGGCCTGGCCTTCGAATTGAAACCTCCAAGCTTCATGTAAGACTTGCCGTCGGGGGCCGAGCGTCTGCACGTCACCCAGTGCTGGGGGGACGCTGCTTAGGAGCCCTGGCCACGGGGTGGAGCCCGGACGCCAAGCCCATCCCCGGGGCACGAGGGTGGTCCCCACAGGCGGGGGTAAAGTACATGGAGCTGTGGGGCGTGGGGTGGGGCGTGGGGGTGCTGCCAAAGGATGTTCTCACCCAGAAGCCACAGGGCAGTGCAGGGGGGCCTCCAGCCAGGCCAATCAGGACACATGGCTGACATACCCAACAGGAGGCACAGGTGCCCCGAGCTGTGTGCGCGGCTGACCCAGACGCCGATTTGCTCTGCAATGACCCTGGAGAGGGTGCTCAGGCTCGGACACCCAAAGCGTGGCATATGTCAGGCCTCCCACGTCACGTGGCCCCTCCTGTATGCCCGGCCTTTACCAGGTCACGGGGCCCCCTCAGGGGAGAGCGTGTTTGGGGGTACACACACACCCAGTGCCTCAACCCTAGGACGCACAATTCCTGGAATTCCCAAACTCTCCCTGGGAGCTATGAAGTCACAGCAGCTCCCTCTTTCCATGGCAGGACAGTCACCAGTTCCAGCCCAGCATCCACTCACCCGCCTGGGTGTGTCCCTGGGGCTCTTGGGCAGCAAATGCTCTGGATGCGAGGTTCTTACTTGGGGTCCCCCCACAGAGCCGCAGCCTCCAGCTGCTCAGGGAGACACACTGGGGGCACCCCCATCCCGGCATCAGAGCCCACGGGTGGGCAGTAACCCGCCAAACACCGTCGCTGATCACGGGCGCCTGTTTAGACACCTTCTCACAAAGACTCCGCAGATCCTCGGGTGAGTCTACGATCCCCAAATGTGAACACCAGCTGGCTTGGGTAACTTCCAAGGCCCCGGGCCTAAGGGTGTCCCAGGCCATTCTGTAAATCCGCCCTTGATAATCCTTGCTTAACACCCAGTGTCACCCCCCGGGGAAAAAATCCCGGGTTTGGCTGCACGGCTCTTCTCGTCTGAAAGACACTCATACATTCATATTCACAGGAATATTACTTCATTTACTTGCAGCCTCACCTGACTTCCTCCTCACCGGCAGGCTGCATCTCCGAGCTCAGGAAATCAGCCTCACACAGGAGACCAGGTCATAACTGCACCCAGTTACTGACCCCCCCACTTCCTTCCAGAGGAACCACATTCCACGTGCGCACCCGGACCCTCCCAGCTCCAGAGAAGCTCTCTGAGGCAGCAGCCACATCTCTGGCAGCAGAGACGGCGGCCGGCTGCTCTTTCCTCCCCTGCCCGGGGGAGCCTGGGTCATATGACCCTGGGAGTCTGCTGGCAGGCCGCCCCCTGCCCCGCTCCCCCAGGGTCACTGCAGCCCTAGAAGCTTCCCTACCCCTGGCTCGCAGTAAAAGCTCCCAGACAACACAGGCCGGGTGGCCTCTCCAGGACCCCTGGCACTCCTGTCCCAGACACCTGCCAGCTGGGACATTTCACAGAAACGGAGTCACACAGGAGGTGCTCAAATCGATTCTCCCTCTTCTTCAACCCACTGTTGAGGAAAGCTTTGTGCTTGCCCAACGGTCCCTCTGCCCCCGGTTCTGAATCCCTCCAAAATGTTAAGGAGCCAACACACCTGAGCCATCACTGCTCGTGTCCACCTCAAAGCTGCTTCTGTTACATCCTCAGCTTTCACTGAGGCCAGACAATACTTGAAAACCATATTGGTTCTTTTTGGTTTTGTTTTTCTTCAAAACCCCAACTGAAAACACCATGTCACATGAAAAACATTCCTTAGGCTGGAATGCCAAAGAAAGTCTGCTCTCTGGATGAAGTAATAGCAGACAACTGACTTCTGGTATCTCAACTTTCCCTTTTCACCCTGGCTTCCAGGAAGCTCAGGGATAGGTACCACAGGTAACTATAAAAATGCTCCTTGTCCCAGTGGTTGGTCTTAAGGTCTTTTAACCCTGTAAGGGTTAAAGTGGGGTTCTACCAGCATGGCCCACAGCAGGATCGTGTGGGAAGCAGGCTAAGAAGACAGATCCCTACTGAGATAGATTTTTTTTTAAAGATTTTATTTATTTATTTGAGAGAGAGAGAGAGAATGTGCACACGGGCAAGGGGAGGAGTGAACGGAGAGGGAGAAGCAGACTCCACACTGAGCAGGGAGCCTGACGCCAGACTTGATCCCAGGACCCCGAGATCATGACCTGAGCTGAAGGCAGATGCTTCACTGACTGAGCCCACCAAGCACCCTGAAATGGATTTCTTGTGGGCACAGTCTTAGAATCTCCAAGAATTCTTGGTCCTCAGGTCAGGTCTGCGGTCAGAGTGAAATGACACAGCCCATCTCCTGGGACGAAGAACGCCTTTCTGGAGAAACTGATCTAGTTCTTCCTCCCGTCGTCTCCGTCCCTGGGGAGGAGCAGGTGCGCGGCCTGGGGGCCGTCTGCAGGGGCCGCGGAGAACACGGCAGACACGCCGACTGGGCACGGACAGGCCGGTACTGTTGGGAGATGGCGACGCGGTGGGTCCTTGGCTGGGATGACCAGGGGGAGCCACACGAGGAGCACGGTGGACGCCAGCCCTGTCCCCGGACCTCGTAAACCCAGTCCTCACGGGGCTTCCCCAATCTCCAGAATGACCCAGCCAACTGTGGAAGCAGGCAGCCTCCCTGATGGAGACACCAGCCCCTGCTCCCTGGGTCCCCGGGGTCCCCACTCCGACGGGGCTGGAGAGGTTTCTTTCCCTCCCCAGGCCTCACTGGTAACCAAGTCTGAACCAGCGGGAGGGGGCGAGGGGAGGTCCCGGAGGGAAAGCCAGGGGATGGTGGCCTTGTTCCCACGACAGCCTCGATGCCCTGGGCTGCAGCTGTGACCCACACAGGCCCAGGGAGCGCGGCAGCCACGGTGCTTCACAATGTGGGGTGGGACGGGAGATCCCCCACATCATGGGACGTGGGAACACGGCGGGGGTGTGGAGAGAGCAGGGGCAAAGCCCAGGGTCGGGGACGGAACCATCGGGGACGTGGGACGCACCCGAGGACACCCTCATGAGTGTCCCACCGCCTCCTGCCCCCTCGCCGCCTGCTGTAGTGAGAACCACCCATCGCCGTGTCAGGACAGGGAGGGGGCTACGACGTGCCCCACTGGGCTCACACGTGAGGGTCCAGGAGTGCAGAGCCGGGGCGGCTGAGCCGAGGCAGACAACGGGAGAGCAGCTGTGGCAGGAACACAGAAGGCAGGAGGAGGCAGCGGTGAGGAGCATCTTGCTCCAGAGGCGGCAGCGCTGGCGTGCCTCATGTCTGTGGAAGGAATCTTCAAATGCATGGAATGCTCTGGGGCATTTCGGGGGGAGGGATCCGGCCCTGGCATGGAGACAGGAGCCAGCACGTCCGGGGCAGGCGGTGCTGAGAGGACAGAGACGCTCACTGCCCTCGGTGGTGCCCGGGCCACGGTGTGGGGAGCAGCTTGCACCTGCTGGGCCCTGTGTCCTCAGCCCACTCCCTCCACAGGCTCAACGGGAGGGCCCTTCCCATCTCATCTCCTGCAGCTCCTGGGGGGCCAGGCGTCCCTCCATCTCTGCCTTCTGCACCACAGGGCTCCTCCTCTCCTCTATGCCTCCCTCCTGTGATGGTTTCATTAGCGGCCCAATGAGACAATCCGGGGTAATCTCACACAGCCTGAACTTAATCACACCTGCAAAAACTTCACTGGATAAAGTCATAGCCCAGGTCCCTGGGGCTGGGACCTGATAGGTCTGGGAGGCACTTTCGACCCCCCCACACGGTCACCTCTGGCTTCTTCTGGTGGTTCCTGGGCTCTGGGGGAACCACAGTAACTGAGGGTCACCTCCTTTACACAAGCCCAGAGGGGACATGAATCTAGGGAGGGGACAGTCACACTCCCCTCCCCGTTTATCTAAGGACCACAGACCCCGAGGCTCTGGGATGGAGAGGCGACAAGCTGGCGTGCTTTCCTTCACTGTGCAAAGTGCATGATGACACAGCAGACATCCATCCCGTCACTGCCCCCAGCAGAGCCAGGCTCCCCGCCCACGGCAAGCTGGCCTGCTCTCTGGGGCTCAGATGCAGAGGGACTGGCGGAAACCCCTCTGCCAGCAGCCCAGGCACAGCATCGCCCCTGCCTTGTAGATGGAGCTGCCATGTGTGCACACAGCCCCACAACCTCACAGTGCACAGCCAATTCCTCCCCAGTGCCCCCTGGGGTGGCACTAGGCTGGCCTCCCAGTCAGCATCCCCCATGGCCCCGCTCCAAGCCCAAGGGCCCCCCAGCTGCAAATCTCTGGAAACTCATAATAGGAGCAGAAGGAAAAGGAGAAAAGCTGGCCCTTAAGAGTTCTACCGTGGAGGGGTGTCCCAAAGGTGGCCCTGGGGCTCCCCTCACTGTGGATAGGAACACAGGCCCCCCTGGTCTCTGCACCGAACCTCTGGGTCTACCCAGCACCAGGGCTTCTGGGGTCCCCTGCAAGTGCCAGCCAAGGAAGGCCTGGTTGTGGGCAGGGGGGAGGGGGGCAGGAGGAATAGTGAAGGGGCCTCCCCTGCTCTCACTCACTCATCAAAGGCTGCCTGGCCCCGCTCCCTCCTGCTCGCTCGGGTGAATCCCCCCCCACACACACACTACAGCTTCTGTTCCAAGTGCTTGCTGGTCATCACCTGTCCTTGCTGGTCATCACCTGCCGCCAGAGCTGCCAGGTGGTCTGCACAACTGTTCATTTCTTTTTTTAATTTTTTTTGAGATTTTATTTATTCATGAGAGAGAGAGAGAGAGGCAGAGACCCAGGAAGAGGGAGAAGCAGGCTCTACGCAGGGAGCCCGACGTGGGACTCGATCCCGGGTCTCCAGGATCACACCCCGGGCCGAATGCTGCACTAAACTGCTGAGCCACCCGGGCTGCCCCAACTGTTCATTTCTAATGACGTTTCAGTTTTGTTCCATTACGACACCAAGATTCCCTTAGTCCCCATATTCCTCTTTTCTGGAAATCATAGTTTGTTCCAATTTTTCACTCTCTTAAATTGCGACAAGTTGAACATCCTTAGGTTTGCAGATACACGTCACTCATCCATCAGGTTAATCCCCAAGGCAGGATCTAGGGACCAAGGAGGGGGGCCACCTGCCTGTTAAGCCGAGATGTCTACACTACGCGAACAAAGGAAAGCGCTGGCTCTTTGCCGTGGAGTACTTGATCATCATGTGGGCCATTTGGGGCATCAGACCCAAACAGCGTTTCTGAAATGGGAGAGTCTCAGAATCCTGTCTGGACATCCCCACGACAGGCCACCAATGGGGGTAAAGGGCTAGCAGGGGCACTTAGGGAGCCCTCTGCTCATCTTAAGCAGGTGTGATCTTCCCTTTCTGGCAACATGTTTTTCATTTTCTGTATCTTCTGTTTTGGCATCTCCAGGGTGGAGGGGTGCTTACAGACCCAGAGGGAGACTGCCCCACCCAGGCCAAGGCCACCGGGGACACGTGGCTTATGATCAAAATGCACGCTGCGAAACCACCGGGAGACACCACCATGCCCCCAGCAGGCCAGCAGGGACCCACCAGAGGCAGCCAGTAACAGGCGCTGGCAGGGATGGGGAGAAAGAGGAGCCCTCGCATGATGGTGCCTAGAAGGCGAAAGGGTTTTCCCACTTGGGAGAACGGTCTGGAGGCTTCTTGAAAGGTTAAACCCAGAGCTGCCTCGTGACGCGGCAAAGCTTTCCTAGGTATGGCCTCGGAAGAAATGAAAACATACATCCATGTGAGGCCCGTACGAGCAGCCTGATGCATCATGGCCTTTTTAGCAAGAATAGCTGATGAGCAGATGCGGAACGTGAGGTCCATCCATCAACGAGAAACAGAAACAAAGCCATGATACCTGCTACAACGTGGACGACTGTGAAGACACAGAAGGCCACGCAGTGTGCAACTGCACGTAGGTGAAATGTCCGGAAGGGATATTCCCTCCTTCTCTCCAGACTGCTGGCTGCTAGGGACAGGGGAGGGGGGTGACTGCCAATGGGCTGCAGAGGGAAGGGGGGTGGGGGGTCAGGGTGATGAACGCATTTTAAAGTTGGTTTTGGTGACGACTGCAGAACTCCACAAATACACTAAAAAGAACTGAATGGTATTCTGTTTGAACAGAGGAACTGGGGGCACCTGGGTGGCTCAGTGTTTGAGCATCTGCCTTCGGCTCAGTTCATGATCTCAGGGTCCTGGGATCGAGTCTCCACATTGGGCTCCCCGCTCAGTGGGGAGCCTGCTTCTCCCTCTCCCTCTGCCTGCTGCTCTGCTTGTGTTCTTGCTCTCTGATAAATAAATAAATAATAAATAAATAAATAAATAAATAAATAATAAATAAATAAATAAAGTCTTTTTTAAAAAGGGAACCATATGGTAGGTGAATTCTATCTCAATAAAGCTATTTCCTAAATTTTCTGGATTGAATCCACAGTGCCCAGAGATGAGTGGGTGGCCGCAGGGTCTGCCTCCTATTCAGGAAGTGCTGCTCTGCCCAGCACAAGGCACCACTGCTCCTGAGCTCCCTGACCTCCAAGACCGCTTGATGACTAAGAGTCATGTGAAGAGCCATTGACCCTGTGAGCAGAGATACGTTACAGAGAAGACAAACAGCTAACAGGGAGGAAAGCCTTGAACCAACTCTGCCCTACCACCAACCCAGCCCTGCATCATGAACCTGGTTCTTCCAGCACCAGTGGACATGGGCCTAAACGCCTCCCTGCCCAGCATCCCAGCAAGATGGAGCCCCCCAGTCTAGTGTCAGCACTCCACAGATGAAAGAAAGCCATGTAACTTAACCAAGCCCCTGTGGGCTTCAGACCAGGAGGCCACCAGATGCCACCATGCTGGGCACCCATGCCCCTGGGATTTGTGGAGAGTGAGCTTGTCACAGGATGCCATCAGAGACACACTGCAGGTTCTCAGCACTCATGTGCTCAGATCATTTAGAACAGGGCTGGCAAATGTTTCTGTAAAGAGCCAGAGAGGATGTATTTTCACCTCTGCAGACCACCTGGTCTGTCACATCAAGGATGCTGCTGGAAGGTGAAAGCAGCCCGAGACAGCATTCAAGGGAATGGATGTGGCTGTGTGACAATAAAACTTCATTTACAGGAGCACCCGGGTGGCTCAGTGGTTGAACGTCTGCCTTTGGCTCAGGGTGTGATTCCAGGGTCCTGGGATCAGGTTCCACATTGGGCCTGCTTCTCCCTCCACGTATGTTTCTGCCTCTCTCCGTGTGTCTCTAATGAATAAATACATTTTTTAAAAATCTAAAAAAAAAAAAATCCCAAAAACTTTATTTACAAAAGGCAACCTGGAGACTGTGAGAAAAGATTTGCAAATCACACACCCGGCAAGGGATTAATAGCCATCATACATAAAGACTTCCTATAACTTAATAACAAAAATCAAACAACCCAATTCAAAAATGGGCAAAGGACTTGAATGGCTATTTCTCCAAGGATATACAGATGGAGAATAAGCCCAGAAACAGATGCCCAGCATCACAAGTCATCAGGGAAACGCAAATCAAACCACAGTGAGGGACACCTGGGTGGCTCAGCAGTTGAGCATCTGCCTTTGGCTCAGGGCGTGATCCTGGGGTCAAGGATGGAGTCTCACATCAGGCTCCCTGTGAGGAGCCTGCTTCTTCCTCTGCCTATGTCTCTGCCTCTCTCTCTGTGTCTCTCATGAATAAATAAAATAATAAAATAAAATAACCTACAGTGACATACCACTTCACACCTGCTACGATGACTATTAGTAAAAAGACAAGAAACATGCTGGAGAGGATTTGCAGAAACTGGAAGCCTTGTGTATTGCTTCTGTACAAGGGTGTACAAGGGTACAGCTGCCCTGGAAAGCAGGTTGGCGGATCCTCTAAAGTGAAGCAGAGTACCCTGTGACCCGGCCAGTCCACTTCCAGGTGCAAAGCAGGGACCTGAACAGATATTTGTGCACCAGTTCCCTGAGTAGCATTATTCACAGCAGCCAGAAGGTGAAAGAAAGCAACCCATGTGTCCACGGACAGATGAGTGGGTAGACAAGATGTGGGCCATCCACACACTGGACAGTCACTCAGCCTGATCAAGGAGGGACACGCTCACACCTGCCATGGCGTAGACAGACTTGGGAACATGAGGCTGAGTGAAATAAGCCAGTCACAAAAGGACAAATACTGCAGGGTTCCACTCACACAGCGTCCCTAGAATCACCAGATCCAGGGAGATGGAGAATGGATGATGGTCCGGGGCTCTAAGGGGTGGGGGGGGCACTGCCTCGTGTCTCATAGGGACAGAGTTTCTGTTTGGAAAGATGGAAAGTTCTGGACACAGATAATGGGGACAGCTGCACAACAGTGTGAATCCACTTAATGCCCCTGAGCTGTGCATTTAAACACGGCTAAGTGGTCAATTTTATGTTATGTGTAATTTACCACCATAGGAAAAAAAAAAAACATTTTAACAAAAGCAGATGATGGGCAAGATTTGGCATGTGAGCCAGGGGTTGCTGAGTCCTGACTCAGAACCACACGCCCAGGCCCCCAGTTTTGGAGCAAACACTTGAGCATCACTGCAGAAAACAGAGCTCTGGCCCCAGCCCCGTGCTCGCAATTCTTGCCTGATGTCTTGCTTCACCACCCAGGACGGATCACCTGGAGCATCAGAAACCCTCTCTCTGCCATCTGATTAATCACTAGGGGTTGTCTGATTACACCCACAAGCAGGAAGGATAATTTGAGGCAATAACAAAGAACACTTGAGGCAAACCAAATCCTTGAATTCATAAACTAACGCCTTGAATTGGCTGTGAGAATTCGCAATAGAAAGTAAATTAATTGTCACTCTGAAGTGGAACCCCTCTGCCACTAATTACGTGACATCCTGGCTACTAAGTAAATTGCTACTCAAGGGTAATGTCCCGTTCTTTCTGCGCGGCGGCAGGAGGTGATCACGGACAAAAGTCTGAAGCCCAGAATCCATGTAGATTTATGAGGTGATAAATGTCTCCACGCAGATGCTGCTGAGCCCAAGCAGCCCAGGCATGGGGGGCGTCAGGTGCCCTCACGCCATCGGAAGACCACTAAGGAGCAGGGTCCCTTTGTGGCTTCCAATGAGGCAGAACTGCAGGATGGGAGGATGCAGGATGGGCAACTGAGGGGGGCCGGGGTGAGGGGGAAGGAGCCTGACCGATAATTCTGTCCCTGCTCTGCCTCCAGTCCGGGACCCAGCACAGCCTGACCCGCAGAAGGGCAGTGTCCCAGTGATGGCAAGCCCTCTTCGTCCATGGCATAAGGGCCTCCATCCATCCTTCCTCCAGCCAAGAGGCCCTGGGATGCTCGTTTTGGGCTAGTCTCTCAGTGAACAGCCACCCCCATATCCTAGAGATGGCCAACTGTCACTGCAGATCCACTCCTAGCCTTCCTGAGGGGCCCCGACAAACTCTTCTTCTTCTTTCCCCTTGTGTGGCAATGACCACCATCGCAGGGGCGGATACTCTGACTTCAAGTGCTCCCCACCATCAGGGAACCAACAGAAGTTCCCTAAGAACAGACTCAAGGTCCGGCCCTGACAAAGGCTTTCTAGAGAAATGTCCACAGGGCAGCCCACAATCACAGACCCCAAATGGTGATGGGCCAGAGCTCCAATCAACTGGCCACGTGTCCTTTTCTCACAAAGAAACACAGAAGTAAGAAGGCCTTGAGCTGAAGCTCAAAGATGCTCACCCTGGTCATGAACCAACACAGCTCAGCTGGCCTGAGGCCAATGCTCCCCAAGGCAAGAACAGTGAATGAGCAGCTACTGTTTGCAGGCCAGGGTTCAAAGCCAGGTGGTTCCCAACAAGGGAACAGCATCGGGCATCGGCGAGAGAGAGAGAGGGAGGGGAATCCTGGTTCTGCCCACTCAGCCAGGACAGCTGGGGCTGGCCCTGTTCCTCCACGGAGCCCCCCAGTACCCCCAAGCCAGGAGAACGCCCATCTTCCCCCAGGGGAGAGGGGTGACGCAGCTCAGAGCATGCAGAGAACAGCGTGGAAGGCCTGGACAGGGGAATGAGAAGGTCAGACTGGATTCCAGGCAGGGCTGAGAGTCCACCCTCACCCCCACCCTCAAAGCTGGTGCTGACCAGCGGGGCAGGGCTCTGGCCCTGGGCTCTTGCCTGCCATATCTATATCCCCAGGACACGCCTTCCCATGGGGGGCCTAGAGGGTCAAAGAGATCTTAGGGTTTTTAACTGAAAGATATAGATGTAGAAGACACACAAGGACCAGATATACAGCATTTTGTAGGATTAAGATTTCACTGGGGTTCATAGTCAGAAAAAAATGTCTAAAATATCTTCTCAATTGAAAAAGAGAAGTTTGAGAAACTCGTCCAAAGGGGTTTGGACTCCCACCTTCCTCAGTGGACTACACAATGAGCTCAGGGCATGTCTTGACTCTGCAGAAACACAAATCATGGGATTCCCTCCATTGTTCACTGCCCCCAGGCACAAAAGGGGTCCCCCAGTCCATGGTGCAGAGACACTCATAGCACTGCCCTCGTTCACCATCAACACTCAGCCATACTGGCTGGGCCTAGCATGGGCTCAACAGCAGAGAGGAAAAGGCAAAGCCGGGGATCTGAAGCTGTGGTCCTGTTATGTCCCCTCAAAGTTACATCAGCTGGTGACCAGGGGGCAGGCTTTGTATCCCCAGTATTGAGGACAACTCCGCTTATCCTCTACCCATCCTAACACAAAAATAGGAGCCTGGGCTGCAAGACACTGACCATCTTCCAGCCATGGTGCAGAAGGGGTGAGGTAGTCTACCCCATGACAGCCGTGACTGGCTTGCAGGTGAAAAGACAAGGAGAAAATGCGCTAACTCACCAGAGGCGTTTGTGGACTGGGCCCTGTAGAAAAGCTTCTTAGAACAGGAACTGTCCGTGCTCCAGTGGGCCAAGGCACGGACACTGGAGGGCCTTCCAGAGCTGGGAAAAACAAGAAGACAG
The DNA here is from genome assembly GCF_011100685.1 of Canis lupus familiaris. Lineage (NCBI taxonomy): Eukaryota > Metazoa > Chordata > Mammalia > Carnivora > Canidae > Canis > Canis lupus. The sequence goes on along the minus strand of NC_049239.1, from coordinate 47,886,927 downwards.
GATATGGTCAAACAGAAGCTGTCAAGAGGCAGAATGTTAAAACCCCAAGTGGTTCCTGATATCTCTGAGCTAAAAACCAGGGACTCCACTTAGGCTTCCAGAAAGATGGTGTAGGTGTACTTTTCCCTATGCTTCCTACAAAGTGTAATTAAAACACCAGGATGCTGCACAGAAAACAAACATGCGACTCTGAAGGGGGAGAGAAGGAGGAAGATGGGCAAGGGACTGGGGGACCCAACAAAAGGCACGGTGGTCAGCTCTCTGGGTTGGGTTTTTGCCTTATTTATCCCAGACGTGGAGCTAGCTGAAGAGCCAGAAACCCATACACACCAGTAGAAGCACACAAAAGGCAACCAAGAATGACTGTTCTTTAGCCAAGGGACCAGGAAAGTGGCAGCCTAATGAGACAATGTGTTTAGACGATAACCACTGAACAGACAACACAGATAAACTGGCACCCACTCAGACTGACAGCAGCAAAGGCTGAGCAGGGAGCCGAGACTTCCAGACTGTGTAGCTGTAATAGGCACCCCAAACCCCCATGGGGGTGATGTCAGATAAGCCAAAGTAAGGAGCTGGGATTTTCTTCCCCGAAGGGGAGTAATAAATCCTCCTTGCATTCCACTGTATTGGCACAGGCACCTAGGGGAGCCTGGGTTTCCACACCCACCTGGCAGTAGCAAGGCACCCCTCCCTTACCCCACCGCACTGGGGTCAGGAAATTGCTGATGGAGAGTCAGGACTTTTCTGCATCACCAACTGAAATGGTATTGGTGGGGACCACATAAGGAGCAGAAGCCCCAAATGCTATAGCAATAACCAGGAGCCTCACTGGAATATCAACAGAGGCCAACTAGAGAACTAGACTTCTATACCCACTTGGCAGTGATGGAGCAGCACCCCTCCTCCCCTGCAAGAACGGTGTCAGAGAACACTAACTGAAATGGAGGTTCAAGACCCATAGTCATGCAGCATGTGAAAATGTACACATTTCCACTGAAAATCATTCATTGGTCCAAGAACCAGGGAGATGTCAAACAGAACAAGTCAGACAGGACAAGGACAGCCAACAGCTGACACTAAGATGTTAGAGTTACCTGACAAAGAGTTTAAAGCAGTTATGATAAGAAAGCTTTAATAAGAAAGTATGGATATACTAGAAACAGATGAAAAAAGTTTCATCAAACAAACAAAATCTCAGTAAGAAGTAGAGGCAAATAAGAACCAAGTAGAGGGGTGCCTGGGTAGCTCAGTGGTTGAGCATCTGCCTTTGGTTCAGGGTGTGATCCCAGGGTCCTGGGATCAACTCCCGCATCAGGCTCCCCACAAGGAGTCTGCTTCTACCTCTGCCTATGTCTCTGCCTCTCTCTGTGTGTCTCTTGTGAATAAATAAAATCTTAAAAAAATAAAGAACCAGGTAAAAATGTTAGAAATGAAAAATGCAGTAGGAACCAAGCAGCTCAATGGATGGACTCAACAGCAGGGAGGGGATGGAAATAACCTATGACTTGGAAGATGGACCAATAGAAATTATCTAAATTGCACAAGAGAGAAAGCAGACTAAATATTAAAAACTAAACAGAGCCTCAGGGACCAGTGTACCTATAACCTCATCAGAATCCCCGAGGGGGGCTGGGGGGCAGACTTGAAAAAATACTCAAAAAGTTAACAGTTGAAAACATCCCAAATTTGGCAAGATACATAAACCTACAGATTCCATAAAGTTTAACAAACCCCAAATGGAATAAAACAAGGAAATTCACACAAAGATACATCATAATTAAACTTCTGAAACCTAATAACAAAGAAAAATCTTGAAAGCAGACAGTAAAAAATGATACCTTATGTATATTGGGGAAACAACTGGAGGCTACACACAATATATCTGGAGTAATGAAAGAGAAGAATTATCAGTCTAAAATTCTATATCCAGTAAAAACATCCTGTAAGAATAAACAGAAAATCAAGACCTTCTCAGATGAAAGGAAACCAAGAGAATTTACCATCAGCAACCCATCCTAAAAGAATGCCTAAAGAAAGCTTTTTAAACAGAAACAATAAAAGAAGGAAACTTGGAACACTGGGAAGTAAAAAAGAACACAGTAAGCTAAAATATGAGTAAATACGATAGGCTTTCCTTTTCTCAAGTTTCCTAAATAATGGTTAACAATTGAAGCAAAAACTGCAATGCAATATTTAAGACAGTTATATTATTAAGTGGGGATGGGTAAAAGGACATAAAAGTAAGGTTTATATGTTTCACTCAAGCTTGTATCACAGTAGGTGGTGGTAAAGTTATGTGTACAGAATATAACGCCTAGAGCAACCACTTAGAAAGCTATGGAAAGCTCAAAAACAATTACAGATAAATCCAAGTGGAATTCTAAAAATAGTCAAATAACCCACAAAAAGGCAGAAAAAAGATAACAGATATGAAAAACAGAGAAAACAAACAAAACAAAATGGTAGACATAAGCCTTAACATATCAATTATTGCATTAAAGCCAAATGGTCAAAATATGCCAATTAAATGACAGGGATTGGTCAAATGGACTAAAAAGATTTTAAAAGACTCAATTATATGAGGTCTACAAAAATTCACTTCAAATAGTAACATAATCAGGATGAAAAAAGATATGCAAACATTAACCACAGGAAGGTAGGCATAACTATATTGACACTAGATAAAGCAGACTTCAGAACAAAGAAACTTACCACAAAGAGGAACATTATATAGTGACAAAAGGTCAATCCAACAAGAAGAATGGCAACCTTAAATGTGTACGCACCAAACAACAGAGGAGGAAAATGTGTAAAGCAAAAATGCATAGAACTGAAAGGAAAAAGAGACAAATCCCCAACTACAGTTATAAATTTCAATACCCCCATTTCAACAACAACTAACAGAACAACTAGACAGAAAAGCCACCAAGGATGTGGAAGCAATCAACCAACAGATTCTAAGTGATATCCATAGAACGTTCCACTCAATAACAGCAGAATTTACACTCTTTCCAAAGTGCTCATCAACATATACCAATACAGATCATAACCTAGGCCACAAAATAACCTCAACACATTTAAAAGTGAAATCAAAAAAAAAATAAAAAAAAAAAAAAAAAAAAAAAAAAAGTGAAATCATACATAATGTGTCTCTGACCACAACAGATTCAAATTAGAAATCCATAACTGAAAGGTAACAGAAATCTCTAAATATTTTAAAACTAAAAAAGCATACTTCTCAATAATCCATACATTAAAGTTTCAAAGGAAAATTTTGTAAATACATGAAACTGAATGAAAACAAAAAAGCAAAGCATACCGAACTTTGTGGCACACAGCTAAAGCAGTGATAAGACAAATATTTATTGCACTAAATGCATACATCAGAAATAAAGGAATAATCTCAAATCAAATTCTAAGGACATATCTCAAAAAGTGAGCAAAAGGAGAGGAAAATAAATCCAAAGCAAGTAAGCAAAAGGAAGGAAATAATAATCATAAGACTGGGGAACACATAAAACTGAAAACAGAAAAATAGAGAAAAACAATGAAACAATGACCTGATTCTTTATTAAAAAAAAAAAATCAATAAAATTGATAAAACTCGGGCAGCCCAGTGGCTCAGCAGTTTAGTGCTGCCTTCAGCCCAGGGTGTGATCCTGGAGACTCGGAATCGAGTCCTGCATTGGGCTCTCTGCATGGAGCCTGCTTCTCCCTCTGCCTGTGTCTCTGCCTCTCTCTCTCTCTCTCTCTCTCTCTCTCTGTCTCTCATGAATAAACAAATAAAATATTTTTAAAAAATAAAATAAATAAAATAAAATTGACAAAACTCTAGCAAACTGAAGAAGGAAAAAACAGACACAAATTACCAATACCAAAAATGAAATGAAGACCATTACAGACCCTGCAGTCTTTATTATCAAAAAGATAGCAAAGGAGTACTATGAATACCTCTACACACATAAATTTGACAATGCAGACAAAAGAAACCAATTCTTAAAGAAATACAAACCATCTCAACTCATCCAAAATGAAATAGGTAATTTGAATAGCCCTTATAACTATAAAGAAAATCGAATTCTTAATTTTGAAGCTCTCCGTTTTGGGGAAAAAAATAAATCTCCAAATGATTTCATTAGTAAATTCTGTGAAGAATTAATATCAATTCTACACACTCTCTTGCAGAAAACAGAATAGGAGAAAATACTTTCCAATATATTTTATGGAACAAGTACTACCCTGATACCAAACTCCTGTAAAAAGAATACAAAAGAAAACCATAGGTTAATATCCCTTACGAATAACAAAATAAAAATCTTAAAATTTGGGGGATTCCTAGATGGCTCAGTGGTTTAGTGCCTGCCTTCGGCCCAGAGCATAGTCCTGGAGTCCCAGGATCAAGTCCCACATCAGGCTTCCTGCATGGAGCCTGCTTCTCTCTCTGCCTATGTCTCTGCCTCTCTCTCTCTGTCTCTCATGAATAAATAAATAAAATCTTTATTAAAAAAATCTTAAAATTTTATCAATCAGCAATATATGAAAAGAATTATATTCCATGACCAGTTGGGGTTTATTCCAGGAATGCAAGGCTGGTGTTCAATATACATATATGTGTGTGTATATATATATATATATATATTTTTTTTTTTTTTTTTTTTTTTTTTTTTTACCCCATCTATGGGATGCCTGGGTAGCTCAGTCCAACTCTTAATTTCAGCTCAGGTCATGATCTCAGGATCCTGAGAACAAGCCCTCCATTGGGTTCCATGCTCAGCAGGGAGTCTGCTTGAGGATTCTCTCACTCTGCCCCACCCCCCACTCATGCACTCATGTGCATGTGTGCACTCTCTCTCTCTAAAATAAATCTTTTTTAAAAATCAATCTATATAATACACTCTATCAACAGGCTAAAGAAGAAAAATCACACAATCCTATCAATCAATGTAGAAAAGCCTATGACAAATTTCAACATCCATCTATGACTAACTCTCCCCAAAATAGGAGGAGGGGAACTTCTTCAGCTTGATAAAGTGCTGTCTGCAAAAGCAAGGACGTTTTTTCTCATCACTCTTACTGAACTTAGTGGTAGACCTTCTATGAAATGCAACAAGGCAAGAAAAAGAAATAAAAAGCAAGCAGATTGGGAAGAAAGAAATAAAACTGTCCCCATTTGTAGATGACATCCCTGTAGAAAACCCCAGGGAATCTACAAAGAAAAGCCTCCTAAAAATAAAAAGTGAGTTGAATGAAGTCCCAAGATATAGTCAACATATAAATGTCAACTGCATTCCCATATGCTAGCCATGAACACCCAAATTTAAAATACAACACCATCTATAAATGCTCAAAACTAATGAAATACTGAAGTGTAAATCTAACAGAACACGTACAAGACTTGTGTGCTGAAACCTACACAAAATTGAGGAAAGAAAACAGAGAAGATCTAAAGAAGTGGAGAGACATACCACGTTCATGGATTGGATAACTCAACGTAGTCAAGATGTCACTCCTCCCAAGTCGACACACAGGTAGAATGCAATTCCAAACAAAAGCTCAGTAAGCTGGTGGGTTTTTTTGGTTTGGGGTTTGTTTTTTGTTTTTGTTTTGTTTCGTTTTTGTAGATAGAGACAGTATTATTTTAAAACATATGGAAAGGCAAAGGAACTAGAATAACTAAAACCTGAAGAGGAATCAAGTGAGAGGAGTCCATCTGCCTAATTTCAAGACTTACCGTGCAGTGACAGTGATCAGGCTGTGTGGTTCTGGTGGAAGGATGGCCACGCGGATCACCAGAACTCAGTGGAGAGCCCAGAAACAGGCCCACAGACATGCCCAACTCATTCTGGACAAAGGTCTAGAAAGAATTGAGTGGAGGAAGGACAGCCTTCGCACAAATGGTGGTGAAATAATTAGACATCAATAAGCAAAATCATGACCATACCTTAGTTACACAAAAATAATTCAAAATGGATCAGCAATGTAAACATAAAATGAAACTATCAAATTTTCAGAAAAACAACATTTTCTCATAGGAGGAAAATCTTCTGGATCTAGGATGAGGCGACGAGTTCTCAGACTGAATATCAGATATTCAAGCCACACAGAGGAAAACAGATAAACTGGACAAGCTTCTGTCTGTGAAAGACCCATCACAAAGATGAAAATAGAAATCAGAGATGGGGAAACATACTTGCAAACCACACAGCTAACAAAGGACTAGAGGCTCTCATGGAAAGAACTCCCAAAACTTAACGGTAAAGCGCCAACCAATTCAGTTAAAACATGAACAGAAGACGTGAAGAGACACTTCATGAGGGACACAGCCAGACGGCGGATTGGCACAGGGAAAGATAACTCAACATCGTCACCACTAACGGAATGCACGTCAAGGCAGCGAGGCTCACTACACACCTAGGAAAATGCCTAAAATAACACCAAACGCTGGTGTGAGAACGAAGAAATCAGATTGCTCACATGTTGCTGGCAGGGATGTCAAACAGTACAGGCTTTGGGGGGAAATGTGGCGGTTTCTTAAAAATCTAACTGTGCAACAATCCTACAGCCCAGCGTTTGCACGCAGGGCATTTATCCTAAAGAAATAAAGGTTTATATTCACACAAAAACCTATATACACTAACAGCTGCAGTGGCTTTATTCAAAACAGCCAAAAACTACCAACAAACCAGGTGTCCCTCAAAGGCCAAGCAGTTAAACACACTGATGCATACATACCACGGAATACCATTCAGCAAGACGAGGTCCATGGACACACAACAACCGGTACAGCTACACCAGAGAGGAAAGCCAGTCCTGAAAGGTGTGCTATGGGATTCTACCTTGCACAAGTGTCACAATGACAAAATGGCAGAGGTGGACAGCAGATCAGAGGTCCAGGTGGGGAGATCCACAGCTTTGAAAGCCCAGCACAAGGGATGCTCCTCGTGCTAACGGAAATACTTATAACTCCTCCCCTGCATCCTTGACAGCACCCCAGTCATAAGAAGGCAGTGCAGTTGTGCAGGATTTTGCTGCTGAGGATAAACTAGGTAAAAGGTACAGGGGGTCCCGGGGGACTTATTATCTTGGCATTATTTCTCACAATTGCAATTATTTAAAGTGGAAAAGATTCATTATTTTTAAAAGTACAAGTGGAAGGATGCCTGGGTGGCTCAGTGGTTGAGTGTCTGCCTTCGGCTCAATGCGTGATCCCAGGATCCAGGATCGAGTCCCGCATCAGGCTCCCTGCGAGGAGCCTGCTTCTCCCTCTGCCTATGTCTCTGCCTCTCTCTCTCTCTCTCTCTCTCTCTGTCTCTCTCTGTCTCTCTCTCTCTCTGTCTGTGCCTCTCATGAATAAATAAATCCTTAAAAAAAAAAGTACACGTGGAAAACAAAACAAAAAAGCAGTTAAACAGAGTTACCAGGTGACCCAGGACGTGAAATTCCACTCCCTGGCTAAGCCTCAACCCGACAAAAACCACACGTCCACACAAAAACTTGCACACCCGTGTTCACACCTCGAAGTAGCACAACTGTCCACCACGTGATGAAGGGATAAATAAATTGTGGTCCAGGCACGCATGGTAATACTGCTCAGCTGTGATAAGGCACGAAGCTCGGGCACACACTACAGCACACATGAACGCATGATGCCCGGCAAAGGCAGCAAGTAAGAAATGACCCCGTGTTGCAAGTTTCCATTTACACAAGATGCTCAGAACAGGCAAATCCATGGACACAAAAGCTTCATGGTTTTGGGAACTGGGGAGAGGCAGGGGATGCAAATGGGGAGCAGCAGCAAACAGGCACGGGGTTTGTTTTGGGTGGACACGAAAATGTTCCAAAATTGATTGCGATGATGGCTGCACAATCCTGTGAATATACTAAAAAGAAGGCTGCACCGTACACTTCGAATGGGAATCGTATGGTCTACGAAGTGCCATCCCCCATAAATTGTTGGAAACACAAAAGCACTGACCGGGTTCCAGGAAATTTTAAAAGCATCCATTTTAGAGTGATCCTCCCTATGCCCCACAGAGAATAAGGAAATTATTGAACTATTTAAAAATGTTAGCCTTCTGCCATCGGCGTCTATTTTTAGAAGCGCTCATCATTTCCAGGGAGATTGAAATCGTCACTGTGCAGCGTTCTGTAGGAGCTCTGCAGCCCCAAGGAAGAGCCTGGGCACAGAGTGGCCCCATGTCCTAGGCCGGGGGGGTGGGGTGTGCAGGGGGCAGCCCAGGCCCCAGGGAGCCGACACCAGCCGTGCACCTGGACAGACCCAGCCTGGCCCAGCCCTGGGGACCTCTTCTGCAAGGCACAGAAAGGTAACAGTTTCTGGAATGGCACAGGAGCACAGGGCCCCTGCAAAATGGAGAGATGCCAACACCCTCCTGTTGTCTAAAGTAGCATCTGGAATAGCCCCACACGGCAGCTCCTTCCAGAGTGGGGAATCGGACGGTCCCCAGGTGAAAGCAGGTGTTCAAACCAAAGCCTGTCCCTGCAGGCTCACGGCAGCCACGAGGTAGAAACAACCAAAGGTCCGTCAACAGATGAACGGATAACAAGATGTGGGCTACGACTCGACTGTAAGAAGGAAGGGGGCCTGACCCACGTGGCTGTGGATGAACCGCGCCAACCTGCTGCCACCAGAGCAGCCAAACAATCTCATGTCACATAATCTGTTTACGTGAGTGTCCAGAAGAGGCACCTCCAGAGACAGAAAGCAGACTGCTGGCTGCTAGGGGAGGGGACGCGGTGTGTGACAGCTGACGGGCACAGGGCTCCCGGCAACACGGGGCTGGTGGCTGCACACTCTGTCAACGTATGAACTGCCACTGAACTGCCCCCTGTGAATGGGTTATGTGACTTCCACCTCCATCATTAAAAAGAACCTCTAGGGACACCTGGGTGGCTCAGTGGCTGGGCATCTGCCTTTGGCTCAGGGCGTGATCCTGGGTTCAAGTCCCGCATTGGTCCCCCTGCAGGGAGCCTACTTCCCCCTCTGCCTGTCTCTCTGCCTCTCTCTGTTTCTCATGAATAAATAAATAAAATCTAAAAAAAAAAAAGAGCCTCTGATTCCAAACAGGTTCAGAATCTACTTCCTTGGAGTCCGGGAATAGAGGGTAAAGTGGGGAGCAGAGGCGAGCACTGGAACCAGGGCAGAAGGCCAACCTTTCTTGGATGAGAACAGAGAAGAAAAGTTCTCATCTTCAGCATCTGTCACAGGTAGCCTTCCAAAGGGGACTTCACACCCTGCAGGGAGTGGCCGGGGTGTAGCCGGGGTGTAGCCGGGCAAACACCTCCCTCATGTAGATGGACACCACCTCTCTATGGTCGACAAGTGGCTGAAGCCCAGCTGGCAGAAATGTGACTTTATCTGATGGCCTGTTCCTCTGATAAGGAAACTGAGGCCCAGTGTCACAGCCAGGAGTAGAGACAGGGCCCCGCCGTGGGCCGAGTGTCACGCATGCACGGCTAGGCTCCTAAAATGCTCCACAAAATGCTCCTAAATCTCCTGGGCCTTCAGCTCGGTCACCAGACAACAGTGCAGGGCACATCAGCTGACTCTAATAGCTTCCCGTGTAAAATTATTCAGGAGCAAAGCTAAAATATTAATCACGCCTGCACCGTGAACAGTCAAAGCACGAAACCCAACCTGGCAGCTCTGCGGAGCATGCATGAGCCTGCTGTGACCCGAGGGCAAGAATGAGGAGCAGCTGGGAGGCACAACACAGACCGGCTTCCACAAACCCGCTCGGGGGTTCCCTCTCAGCGAATCAGCTCCTCCTCCCTGGCCCTTCCATCTAGCAAAGTCGTCTCCCAAGGACTCTGGACTTGGCCATCCTGCTCACTTGAGCCAAATCAGCAAGAGCAAAGGACAACAGAAATGTGATGCAGGAGGACACAGGAGCTTGCCCTCTCCTGCTGCCCTTGGGAACCCTGCGGCCAAGAGGAGACCGAGCCAGGCTTAGGCTGCCTGGTGATGAAATAGAACAACAGCCAGTCGGCCCCCCGGCCAGGGAGTGAGGCCTGACCTCAGCACAGGGGGACTCAGCAGGTCCCAAGAACGGTCCAGCTGAGCCCTCCTCAAATGATCCACCTGCAGGTTCATGAGATAAAATCACCTGAGGTCAGCAAATGACTGCCTGTGGGGCAAATCCGGCCCACAGCTTGTTTTTATACATAAAGTTTTATTGGAGCACAGTGGTGCCCATTCATTACATATTGCCTTTGACTGCTCTTTCACTGGGGCAGCAAGGTTGTAGAGACTGAATGGCATGCAAGTGTCAAATATTTACCATCAGGCCCTGAAATAGTTTTACCCCATGGTTTACAGGGCTCAGTTAACTAATACAGCCCTCCACTTAATTGTTACTTATGAGCTGAGTGTTACTTTCTCTAGCCCCCAGATCAGGAAACAGGGGGCACAGTGGTTAAAAACCAAGCAACACCAAGGTCACCAGTGATATGCAGGCAGCATGGAGCAAAGCGGATTTCACCCTGGTTGGTCCAACAGCAGAGGCCCCACTGCACCCCAACGCAGGCTTCCTGGAAAGGACTCCCAGGTGAATTACTTAGTGAACATTCTCTCTCCTCCCAGGCCCTCCCCTTCTTCCGCCTCAGCAAAAGATGGCCGGTTAAAGTGAGGGTGAAGAGGGGCACCTGGGTGGCTCAGGGCTCAGTGTCTGCCTTTGGCTCAGGTCGTGATCCTGGGGGTCCTGGAATCGAGTCCCACATCAGCTCCCTGCAGGGAGCCTGCTTCTCCCTCTGCCTGTGTCTCTGCCTCTCTGTGTCTCTTATGAATGAATAAATAAAATCTTTTTAAAAATGAATAAATAAAATCTAGAGCGAAGAAAAGCACATCTGTGTCCAGAAAACCCATGTGAGGGTGAAGGCCCACACCAAGCGCACACTCCACCACCCCCCAGCCCACTGTCCAGTGCTCCACGGGGATGGATGTGGGAGGGGCACCTGCCCCTCTGAGAACAACCCCCCAGGACCCTCCCTGTGACAGACTGCCACCTGTCACCGCTCCTTGCACACACAGGTGATGGGGCTCTGGAGGCCCCAAGGTTGCCCGGGTCCCCAGGGAGGACGGAGGTGCCCTGGAGGAAGGGGTGCCAAGTGAAATGAGCCAGACAGAGAAAGGCAAATACTGTAGGATCTCACTCACATGTGGAATCTAAATACAAAACCAAACTTAACTCATAGATACAGACAGCACTCGGGTGGTTGCCAGGAGCAGGGGGTGGGTGGTAGGCAAGGTGGGTGAAGAGGGTCAAGAGGTACAAATGTCCACTCACATGGTAAGTATGTCCTGGGTATGTGATGCACAGCAAAAAATAAAATGGTTAAGCTATAAAGACACAGTTTATTCTATGTGACAGTCCTGTTAATAGAAAATACTTAACAAGGGGCAGCCCTGGTGGCTCAGTGGTTTAGCACCGCCTTCAGCCCAGGGCCTGATCCTGGAGACCGGGATCGGGTCCCGCGTCGGGCTCCCTGCACGGAGCCTGCTTCTCCCTCTGCCTGTGTCTGTGTTTCTTTCTCTGTGTCTCTCATGAATAAATAAAAATTTATAAAACAAAAAAAGAAAGAAAATACTTAACAAAACTTTATTTATTATGATGTAATTAAGTAAGTCAGCCCTGTAAAGAAATCGTTTTTGCCTCAAAATGTAGACCATCACGTTATCTGGCCAGATGGCCTGTTAGCTCGGAGGCATTTTCTTTCTCCCAGGAAAGCGCTAAGCCCACCCCGGGCCACTGACCACGCAGCCGGGCACAGGGAGTCCCGCGGCTTCCCAGCCACCACACACCCCGACAGCCTCAGGACAGCAAGGACACCCCAGCACAGTGCAGAGAGCTGTCTGAGCATCTAGGACCAGCAATGAGTGTTAAATAACCAGACTACTATTCCTGGACTTCAGTAAGAACCTAATTCTTTTTTTTTTTTTTTTAAGATTTTATTTATTAGAGAGAGAGGACGCGCAAGTGTGTGCAGTGGGCAGAGGGAGAGGGAAAGGGAGAAGCAGACTCCCCGCCGAGCAGGGAGCCCGATGTGGGGCTCGATCCCAGGACCCTAAGATCATGACGTTAGCCCCGACCTGCTAAGGCAGACCCTTCACCAACTAAGCCATCCAGGAGCCCCAAGAACCTAATTCTTTAGGAGATTAAACACCGCTGAAACTGTCTCCCTCGGCTTGGTCTAGAATGAGAGTCTGAGCCCAGGGCTGGGGTGAGCCTCGGTCCCAGGAGTCTGGGGTCCAGTATGAGACCCACAGAGATGCCAGCCAGGGCTCTTTGTCTTCCTGAGGCCCAGCATTTCCAGAAAGGGCCGGACCCCAGCCTCCTGAGCCTCTGAGCACCAACGCTCCTGACCCCCTGCCCTCTCGGGGCTGGGAGAGATGCTGAGCCTGCCCTGGGGTAGAGGGTGCAGGGATGGAGGTTCTCATGCCTCCCTCCTCGCCTCCAGTGAAGACTCTTGGCGGCTAAATCACAGGAAACTCAGCTGCAGGAAAGGGGGCTCTGTCTGAGAACAGACGGGGGAAGTGGAGGGGGTCACGGTAGAAGCGGGGGGACTAGAGGGGCAGGGGACAAGAAACAAGGAAGCCGATCTCACCCCCATTAAGGAATGCTACAAACCACCCCTGCCACCTGACAGCAATGTAACTCGAGCTCCAAATGTCATTTTACAGTGTGGGTACATTTCTAAAATCAAAGAAAAAGAAACCGTTGAAATCAATATTCATGATATATTCTGTTTAACCTAATAGGTGCACGATATTATTATTTCAACATGTGGCACTGGCCACGTTTCAAGGGCTCAGTGGCCACGTGAGGCTGGCAGCTGCCATACTGAGCAGCACAGGTAGGGACAGGACTGCCCAGCGCTATCCAGGGTCCCCGCATCAGGGACACATGTGTGTCCCAGACACTGAAGACCAGGCAACGCTCAGCACCTCGGCACCGGCCAGCACGGACTAAGCACTAAGTCCAGGGCGCAGGAGTCAGCAGATCTGCTCGGCCACCCACTGGCTGAGACCTTGTGCCAAGCGCAGCCGACCAATCCACGCTGCTGGACCAGCTTTTCTTGACCACAAAATGAGTAATCTGCAACGTGGCTAAGCTCTAGAGCAGAGAATACAGCCAAGGATCTAAGTTGCTTTTAAAGCACCGGTGAGGGCACCTGGGTGGCTCAGTGGTTGAGCATCTGCCTTTGGCTCAGGGCGTGATCCCAGGATCCTGGGATCGAGTCCTGTATCAGGCTCCCCACAGGGAGCCTGCTTCTCCCTCTCCCCCCCCCGACCCCTCTCTCTCTCTCTCATCAATAAATAAATAAAATCTTAAAAAAAGAAAATAAATAAAGCACTCATGAACGCACAGTGTGGACTTCAAGCTGGGATCAAGAATCCACCGGGAGAGAAGGGTGAGTCCGAAACCAGTCCCCCAAACAAGCCTGGGAGCTACACCCATGACAAGAGGGAGAACAATGCAATCGGCAGCTGGGGCAGATCACTACAGGGAAAGAGAAAGATGGGGGGATCACAACAAGCAAAACATGACAATCTGAGAAGAGATCACAGGAGCTGAGAATGATCCAGAAGAGAGAACGCACATGGGAAGAGAAGGCCTCTGACCACACCTGAGCGTAGAGCCTCTCAGCACCCCAAGCCAAGCGAAAGCACAAGCCAAACCCGATGGAGGGTATATCCAGAATATATAAAGAGCACCTACAAATCAGCAAAAAGCAAAGGACCCAATGTAAAGAAAATGTAATTCCGGAAAGCTGGGTGACCCATGGACTGGGAGGTATTTGCTGCATCCAGGGGAAGGCAAACGAAGGGAAAGCCGGTTCCTGCCCAACAGGTCTGCACGGATCAGAGGGCACCAAGGTCTGTGAGGACAAGGGCGGCTCTTGCACCACGAGGGTGGGACCGCAGCCTGGCACAGCCCCCTTGGACAGACAGCAATTGGGGGCATATCCGTGAAAGCGGGACCCGTGCCCCGCCAGGCCGCAGATGCTTCCCCTTGTCCTATAAGGACAGACCCTGGGAGGAGCTGCCCTGGTGGAGGACGTTCCCTGTAGGAGAGGCTAAAAGAGAAACAGAAAACAGCCTCCGAGCCACCGGGAGAACAGAACGTGGGTTAGCCACTCCGGAGACGGACGAACTCGAGCTACACGAGGTGGGACTTTTTTCTAAGTAGCTATTAATCACGGTGCCGCCAAGACAGAGCTTCCAGGAAGCAGGCGGTGCCCCACTCACCTGCCACCCCACACACGGGCTGCCCCGGGTCCTGCTGGCCCAGCAAACACACCTCAACGTTGGCGGCTCCTCAGATGGGTAAACAGCAGGTTGCTCAACCAGCCGGGTTTCAGGTCATGAGGCAATCCATCAGAAAGCACCCGCTGAGTTAATGAGCCACATTTTGCAGGAGAGATTCTGTCCCCCTTCTGCCTCTGACACAGCACCATCCTCGGTCCCACCCCAAACCCGGGCTGAACCCAAAATGGTGAGACACCAGGTTCCCAGGAAGCAGCACCTTTCCTCCTTAGAGCATGGGAACATTGGCAGGAGGGGAATCCTACTCCACAATTTCTCCAACATACGGGGTCACCCCTGCTTTGTCCCTAGGCCTGAGAAGAAAGGTGGGCCTCTTTCCATGGGGTGAGCCAAGACCAGGTGGTCACTGCTTTCAAATGCACATTTTGAAGGCAGGGACTGGAACAGGACCTTGCACACTGGTGTTCACAGCGGCACTATTCACGATGGCCAAAAGGTGGGAGCACCCACATGTCTGTCCACAGAGAAATGGATAAACAAGACGTAGTCCGTCCACACAATGGAGGATTACCCAGCCTTAAAAAGGACAGTCTGACACCCGCTGCACCATGGATGGACCTGGAGGACATCGTGCTGAGCGAAGCAAGCTAGACTCACAAGGATAAATACTGTGGGAGTCCACGCACATGAGGTCCCTAGAGGAGCCAAACTTACAGATGGAGCAAAGGGGCACTGGGGCTGGGGGAAGGGGAGTTAGTGTTTAATGGGACAGTTTCAGTCTGGGAAGATGGAAAGTTCTGGAGACACACAGTGGGGATGTTGCATAATCACATAAATGTGCTTAAAGCCACTGAACTGCACACTTTAAAAAATGGTTAAGCTGATACATTTTATGTTATGCATATTTTATCACAACTTAAAAAGTGTTAAGCACAAAATAGTGTTTTCACATCAATTTTCATGAAATTCTTCTCTTATCAGGTACCGCTTCCCTGACCTCCCTCAAGTCTTTGCTCAAGTGCCACCTTCTCAATGAGGCCCACCCTGACTACCCTCTGAAAAACTGCAGCCACCTCTCCCTCCAGCCCCCCTAAGCAAGTGCTCCTTATCTCCCAGGCAGCACAGAGGCTCCTGTAGTATCTCCCTTCCTCAGTGTTCATTTCCCCTGGCTTGAGTGCTGGCCCTCCAGGGCAGGAATATTTGTGTCTCTGGTTTACTGTTGGATCCGGAGAGTCCAGAACAACCAGACACCTGCAGGACACTCCACCCCAGGACAGAACGCACATTCTTCTCAAGTGCACGTGGAACATTCTTGAGGACAGACCACAGGCTAAGCCATAAAGAAGGCTCCATAAATGTAAAAAGGATTGAAATCATACAAAGAATGTTCAACCACAACAGAATGAAATTACAAGTCAATAAGAGGAGAAAAAATTAGAAATTCACAAACATATGGAAATTGAACAATACATGTCTGAATGACCCATGGGTCAGAGAATATATCACAGGGCAACTGGAAAATACTGAGAAGGGGGAAAAAGAAAAAAGAAATCACAAAATATTTGAAGTAAGTAAAAAAGAAAACAAAACATAGCAAAATTTATGATAGAGTGAAAACAGGCCTTAGAAGATTTTCAGCTATAAATGTCTATAATCAAAAGAACAAAGACCTCAAATTAATAACTTATCTTCCCAAACTGGAAAATGAACTGAAAATGAACAACAAACTAAAGTGAGCAGAGGGAGGAAGGAATAAAAAATTGGGATGAAATGAATGTAAAAGAGAAGACAAAATTCAATGAAACCACAATCAGGTTCTTTGAAAAGATGGATAAAACTGGCAAACTTTTAGCTAGACTGATCAGGAAATAAAAGCAGGGACACCTGGGTGGCTCAGCAGTTGAGCTTCGGCTTTTGGCTTACGATCTGGGAATGGAGTCCGGCATTGGGCTCCCTGCAGGGAGCCTGCTTCTCCCTCTGCCTCTCTCTGTGTGTCTCTCATGAATAAATAAATAAAATCTTTAAAAAACAAGAAAAAAAGAAAAAAACACTCAATTTACCAAACTCAGAAACGAAAGAGAGGACACTTCTACCAACCTTACAGAAAAAAAAAAAAAAAAAGGACAAGGCAGCATTATGAACAACAACACACAGAAATGGTCAGATTTCAGGGAGACACAGAAGTGACTCAGGAAGACACATACCTATAACAAGTAGAGACTGAGTTAAAACCACACACACACACAAAAAAGCAACAGGCCCAGATGGCTTTACTGGTGAATTCTACCAAAACTTTAAGGAAGAATTAAATACCAGTTCATCACAAATGTTCCCAAAAAGTATAAGAGAACACTTTCCAACTCATTTTGTGAACCCAGTATTACCATGACAGCCTCACAAGAACACTGCAGACCAATATATCATATGCATATACATGCAAAATGCCTAACAAAATAATAGCAAACTGAATCCAGCAGCATATGAAAAAGATTATAAACCATGACTAAGTTGGATCAATCCTAAGAATGCAAAGTTGGTGTAACATCCAAAAATCAATTAATGCAATGCACCATATTAACAATAAAGGGCAAAAGGGAGCTGATCATCTCAACAGACGTAGAAAAAGCACTTGGCAAAATCTAGCACCGCTTCATGATAAAAACACTCAACAAGCTAACAACACAAGTACCTTCCCCAACTTGATAATAGGCATCTATAAGATACCCACAGCTGACATCACAAGTAACGTTGATAGACACTTCCTCGTCAAATCAGCAGCAAGACACTGATGTCCTTTCTTGACACTTCTACTCAACATTGTGCTGGAGGTTCCAGGCAGGACAACTAAGCAAGACAATAAAATAAAGGCATCCAGGTTGGAGAAGAAGAAATAAAATTTTCACTGCTTGTAAATGACATAATCTTGTATGTAGAAAATCCTGAAGAATCCACTAAAAAATCGTTAGCACTAACAAACATGATTAGCAAGATTATAGAGTATATGATCGATACACAAAAAGTGAATTGCATCTCTACACACAAATTATGAACTATTGAAAATGAAATTAAGAACAAAATTTCATTTACAATAGTACTAAAAAGGATTAAAGCTTAAGGCATACATCTAACCAAAAAAGGGGGGAAATTTATAACCTGAAAACTAGAAAACATCTCTGAAAGAAATAAAAGACCTAATAAATGGAAAAGCATCTTATGCTCATGGGTCAGAAGACTCTGTATTATTAAAATGGCAATACTTACCAAAGTGAGCTATAGACTCAACACAATCCCTATCAAATACCAGCTGGCTTCTTTGCAGAAGTTGATAAGCTGATCCTAAAATACATATAAAAATTAAAGGGACCCAGAATAGCCAAAGCTATTGAGAAAATGTTGAGAAAAGAAAAAACTAGGTTGGAAGACTCACTCTTCCAGATTTTAAATCTTACTACAAAGCAATAATAAGCAACACAATGTGGCACTGGCATAAGAATGGACATATAGATCAAATCAAGAGACCTGAAAGTCCAGAAGTGATGCTATGTTTTTATGGCCAACTGATTTTCAACCAGAATGCCCAGCCAATTCAATTGGAAAGTACCATCTTTTCAGCAAATGGTGCTGGGGCAACTGGACGTCCATAGGCAAAAGAATGAAGTTGGACCCCTCCCTCACACCATATACAAAACTTAATTCAAAATGGATCATATAAAAAAATGGATCATATACCTAAATATAAGAGTTAATAGTACAGAACTCTTAGAAGAAAACACAGGCATATATCATCAGGACCTCAGATTAGGCAAATCCTTCTCAGATATGACACTAAAAGCACAAGTAACAAAATAAAAAACAGATGGTCTCCATCAAAATGTAAAATGTTCATACTTTCAAGAACACTACCATCAAAATGAAAAAGACAACCCAGAGACTGAGACAAATTATCATCAAAGTATATATCTGATAAAAATTTATACCTAAATTATAAGTTAATAATAAAAGTTCTCCCCTCCCTTCAAAAAAAATTAAAAATAAGCAAAAGACCTGAAGACATTTCAGGTATACAAATGGCCAACAAGCACACGAGAAGCTGCTCAGATCATTCATCATGGAAGAATTGCAAATTTAAAAACCAGGAAGATGCCACCTCATACTCTCCCTCCAGGATTACTACAATCAAGAAGACAGATGGACTGATAAGGAGGTGTGCAAAGTGGAACCTGGAATGTGGAGTGGTCCACCCACTATGGGAACAGTCTGGCAGGTCTTCAGAAGGTGAAACATCTGGTTACCACGTGACCCAGCACTCCCACTTCTGGGTAAAGACCCAAGAGTGATGAAGACATATGCCTACATGAAAATTCATATGCTGATTTGAAAAAGCCAAAAAGTGGAAACCACCAATTACGTCCATCAAGTGCCAAAGGGATGAATAAAATGGGATGTATCCATATAACAGAATATTATTCGGTCATGAAAAATGAAGTGCTGATATGTGCTAGAACACAGATCACAGATGAACCTGGAAAGCAGTATGCTAAATGAATGAAGCGGTCACAAAAGACCACACATTGCAGGATTTCATACCTATGAAATGTTCAGAATAGGCAAATCCGGAGGCAGAAAGGAGATGAGTGGTTGCCAGGGCCAGGGAATGTATGCCGGAAATGGGGAGCAAAGACAAATGGGTTTGAGATGTGGAGTGGGAGGTAGATGATGAAAATGTTCTAAAAGTAAGAGTGATGATCATGGTTGCACAACTCTGTAAATACCCATTAATGACCATCAAATGGTATACTTTAGATGGGTGATTTGCTGGACATATAAATTATATCTTCATAAAAATATTTTCCTTCCATCGAAAGATGAATGGATAAAGAAGATGTGGTCTATGTATACAATGGAATATTCCTCAGCCATTAGAAACGACAAATACCCACCATTTGCTTCAACATGGATGGAACTGGAGGGTATTATGCTGAGTGAGAGTCAATCGGAGAAGGACAAACATTATATGGTCTCATTCATTTGGGGAATATAAAAATTAGTGAAAGGGAATTAAGGGGAAAGGAGAGAAAATGAGTGAAATATCAGTGAGGGTGACAAAACATGAGAGAGTCTTAACTCTGGGAAACGAACAAGGGATAGTGGAAGGGGAGGTGGGCAGGGGGTTGGGGTGACTGGGTGATGGGCACTGATGGGGACACTTGGCAGGATGAGCACTGGGTGTTGTATGTTGGCAGATTGAACTCCAATAAAAAAATAAAATAAAATAAAAATATTTTTCTTTAAGATTTTATTTATGTTTATATCTGAGAGAGAGAGAGAGAGCACGCAGAGGGAGAGAATCTCAAGCAGACACTGTTAAGCATGGAGCCCAACTCACTTAATCTCATGACCCTGAGCCAAAATCAAGAGTCAGATTCTTAACTAACTGGGCCACCCAACCTCCCCAATACTTTCCTTTTTTTTAAACAAGTGGAGGACAGTTTATGGTGGCATGGTGGCACCCGTCAACAGTGGCATCCATCAGCAGTGCATGCCAGGCATTGCTCTAGGCCCTGAACGCACCGACACACAGGACAGACAAAAGGCCTGCCCTCTTGGACTTTCTTCCAGTGAAGGGAGGAGGGTGACAAGCATGCAAACCAACACACAAAAGCATGAATTTCGGTCTAGGTGCATGAGAGAGAACCAAGGTGGGGACACATGTCCACACGTGTGTGGACTCTCCTACCTTCCATTGCCTCCTACCAGCCCTGGGTCCCCTTTCCACGGAGGCAGCAGCAAAGAGGTCTACTAGAGGGTTAACAATAATCCTATCCCCCAGAGGTGTCCCCCCTCAGCTGAAGCCCGGGGAACCTCCATTCTCCCCAGGGCTGGGCAGGGCGGGGGACCACTGAAGCATCGACCCTTGCTCTGCGGGCCTTGTGCATTCATGCTCCTCAAGAACCAAAGCCTGACACTGAGGGGGGGCACTTGATGGGTGAGCACTGGGTGTTATTCTATATGTTTGCAAATTGAACACTAATAAAAAATAAAAAACAAAATTTAAAAAAAAAAAAAGAACCAAAGCCCAAGGGGATCCCTGGGTGGCTCAGCGGGTTAGTGCCTGCCTTTGGCCCAGGGCATGATCCTGGCGTCCCAGGACCAAGTCCCACATCAGGCTCCCTGCATAGAGCCTACTTCTCCCTCTGCCTGTGTCTCTGCCTCTTTCTCTCTCTGTGTCTCTCATGAATAATAATCTTTAAAAAAAGAAAAGAAAAGAAAAGAAAAGAAAAGAAAAGAAAAGAAAAGAAAGAAAGAAAAGAAAAGAAAAGAACCAAAGCCCGAACCACAAATAATCAGCCATCCTGCGGGACAGTGCCTCCCACCTCCATCCCAGCTGTGGGGGGATGAGCAGGAGACAGCTGCTCAAGATATGTTCAGACACCATGACAAGTTCAGCTGAAAAGGTCTACCTGTTACTTACAGTGTAAAGGAGCTACTGAAGTTTGCAAAGAAGGTATGAGGCGCCTGCATCCTGGCCAAGGACCGTCCAACAACAAAGCATCGTAGGGTTTAAATGGGAACAAACCAAAATCCAACACCCGAACTTAAACCACACTTAACCACAGGGCACGGTCCCCAGTTTGCCTCCTTGGATGGGAGGCTGGGATGGCAGATGGCTGAATGCCTGGCAGGCTCTGCTCCCCGTCTGCGGCCTGGGAGTCACGTGGGGGGGGCTGTCTGTGGCCCCCTCTGCCCACCCAAGGACACCCACTCCATCATTGCTTCAGAAGCCACCACAAGTTCTCTCCTGCATTAGGTAAACGCTGCCTCCTGCGGGCAGCTCTTTCCATTGGTTCCGAGCACATGTGGACACCCTCCCGGGGATCTGAAGACAGCCTCTGGCCTGGCCAGTGTAGGCAAAGGAACGGCCTTTGGGGGGTCCCCAGCTGTCAACCCCCTACAGCTGAGCCTTTGGTGACCTTCTGCAAGTTACATGTTTAAGAGTAAAAGGCCCTGCCCCTATCAGACCCCAGCAGTGGACAGAGCCAGCTGCCTGCCTCCCCTGAGCCTGAATCCCACCACCATAAACTCTGCATCAGTAGGCCTGTCCCTCAGGGTGAGGCCCTCCCCCAATGGTCCCCTGCAGCCCCCAACTAAACTTCACAGGTGCATCCTAAATGATAAGAAAAGAGACAGGTGTTGCTAGCAACGTCCACCCAACTACAAGGCAAAGCCAATCTTCAAACCCACACCCTGTCCAAGTGGCTGGCCCCAGGGCCTCCCCCAGGAGTCCTCAATGTGTGATCCAGGGAGCTCTGGGAGTTCCCCAAAGCCCTTACAGGCCTCTGTGAAGTCAAATCATTCTCATGGAAATATTAAGGCATAAGTTGTTTTTTAACTCACACCCCGCCCCCATCAAGTGTGTTGTGGGGTTTTCCAGAAGCTGCACACACGGGATGTGGCAACAGCTCAGTGCAGAGGCAGACACGAGAATCCAGTCGTCCGTCTGCTAAACCAGACACTAAAGGGACTTTGCAAACATGTAAGTCACGCCATGCTTCTTACCAAAGATTTTCTTGTTTTGGAAGATAGCTGTTTTTCACAGCTATCTTCTACAATATTGATTGTAACATGCATGGATTTATTATCGTCATTTTTAAAGACATTACTATTTAAATATCTTTACTTTTCTCTTTAAGTGTCTAAATAGGATAAATATCAGGATACAATGCACATGAACGAAAAGCTCTCTGGGGTCCGTAAGGAGGGTAAAGGCATCCTTAGACCAAAAATTTGAGAACCCCTGTGCCCTGATCCATTTGTGCACTCCCCATGGTGGGGAGGGCACGGACAGGAGCAATTCTGCCCCATGCAGTGTTCTGACTCAGCCACGTGACCTTCAGCAGTTAGCTCAACGCCCTCTGCCTTGGGTGCCTCCCCTGGAGTGCAGGGGTGACATTCTGAGTGCCCATTTCTCAGGGCTGCAGTGAGGATGACATCTTCATCTGGAGAGCACTTAGGGACCAAGTGCCCCACACTCACTACCACCAATATTTTCATGATCTAGTCACTGAGATGGTCCACCGACAAAGAGACAGAGGGTCCAGGGCTGAGGGTCCAATGTCCCCACAATGTAACATAGTCCGAGTGGGTGGCCATGCCCCGCAACCAAAGAAACAGGCAAATCGAACAGAATAGAAGAGCATCCGTCCAGCAGGAATCTTGCCAGACTCCACACAGAAACCCCTGCTGGTCACTCCCTGGGAGCCTGACCGACATCCCCAAGATCAGGCCTGAGAGCAGCCCGTTGGCCCAAGTCTGAAAACCTCAGAGTGAGGCCAAGAAAGACAGGCCCGGCTGCTTGCGCCTTCGTGGAGCTGAACGTGCAAGGAGGAGGGAAAGTCTGGAGCCACCAGGGGCTGGCTGTAGCTTCTGCACCAGGGATGCCTTCCCGTCAATATGTTCTTTTCAACAAACAATCCCCCCAGGCTGACTCCACATCTGGTGCCCCTCAGGACCCTGAGACCTGGGCCCTTCCCTGGGGACTGGTCTGCCTGGGGCCCCACTCGAAGTAGGGTCAAATGCCTACAGTTGGCCAGGCCCCCTGTATGAGATGGTGGCAGCACAGAACACCATGGAAATCAGGAAGGAGACAAATTAGGGGGTGAGGGGGTGGCAGGAAAAGCCCTGAGTGGTGGCAGCTGTGCTCTGTGTTCTTAGAGGTACAACTGAGACAGCAGACATGCCCCCTCTACCCCCACAGGGTGCGCCTGTTCCCCACTGTCCCCGGCTGGCCCTCAGCTTTGCTCAGGATGTGTGACCATCTCCCTGGGCCCAGGCCCTCCGGACCCACCCGGCAGGCACCTCCTGCCCTTCCGGGAGCGCCCCAGAAAGCACCTGGCCAGCTCCTTGGTCCAGGCTCCCTGCCTCTCCCCACCCCACCCAGGAATCTAGGCACGGTTTCAAGATCTCTCAGCCCAGCAACAAAGGGAGACTCTGGAGTAGGACCTGGCTCCCGGGGAGCATTCAGGTGGTCACCTCGGTATCCACACCGTCCCCAGGGTGGGACTCCTCTGCAGGAACCCTGAGCGTGGGGCAGGATCTGGCCCATTTCTCTCCCCCCAGCCCAGGGGCCTCGGAAAGGAAGCAGACCCTTCTGAAGCTGCTAGGTGCAGAAAGGCCTGGGGATCCCCACCCCAGCAGCCCCTCCTACCTTTTCCATATGAAAGGCCTCAGTCCCCTCCAAACCCAAGGGCTCCTGATACCAAACACAGGAAGGTGGTTGAACCAAGTCTTTAATTAAAACACCAAAAACACCCACCCGCCGCCAAGAGGCACGTTTCCAGTGGAACACTTAGAGTGTTAGAGCTTACTGTGTGCTCTGGATCCGCACTGATTTTTTTTCTAGATACTTAGCAACTTGAGGTCATAGGAAAAAAATTTTAAAGTCAATTTCTGTACGTTTTCCTTGTAGAGAAATATGCTAGATCGATGAATAAGAGACCTGCCAGCATGAAAGTCTATTCAGTTAGGATAATGCTCTGGGGGGGAGGGGTAGTAGACCCTCAAGAAGGCAAAGGAAGGATGAACAGGCCCCACAGCTGCTCCACCTGTTTGCCAAGGAAAGGAGGTGTCATGTCACCGGTGCTTTATACAGCAGGGAGCACAGTTCAAGTTGGCCAACAGTCACTTTTAAAATGCCAATATTTATCTCCTGGACGAGGTTCTCCATTCTCTGCAAATATTGCGGCCTAGGATGAATAATTTTAGATGTTGACTTAAAAATGCATGGGAAGGCTCATTCGACAGGTGTGGCCAGAACTGGGGGTAGGTGGGCAAGAAGGCGTCCAGGGTGAGATGTGGTCAGTTTTGGGGCATATTTCAAGGTTTCACACAAAATGGTGCAGGAAACATGTAATAGGACACACGGTTTTTAAAGGCAATGCTTTTAGGGAGCTGAGAGACAAAAGCATTTCTTTGAAGAAACTTGCCCAGCCAGGTGCCCCCTCTGCAGGTCTGCAATGATTATCCACCTAATGGATGCCTCCTGGTGAGTGTCCTCAGCTACCAGCTCAGGACCTGCCAACCATCGACCTGCCGGCCGAAACCTTGAGCATCACTCAAAGGGTGCTCCCAGGACTCCTGAGGGTGAAGACCCTCTGGGAGCTCCAGTCCTGCCACTCTGGCCTCAACTGAAATTTCGGGGGGGTCGGCCAGGAGCCCCCCCCCCACCCCTGAGGTCCAGCATTTGAGATCTGCAGCTTTAACATCAGGAGCTCGTGGCCTAATTCAAGGCGCACACCCCTCACCAAGCCACCCTGAGAGTCAGTCCTTGGCAAACCCCACAAGGACAATTTCCCAACACTGTCCGACCAGTCACTGGGCGCAGGCCCCACCCCCTCCCTGCACCGACATCTGGCAGCCAATCACCAGGAGCCCTGCTCTCCACTGCAGCTGCCAGCAAACTCCTAGCAGCCCCACAGGCTTTTATGGGCTTAATCTCCCAGAAAGAGACACGGGCCTCAGCTGCACACCAGGGTCCCGACCCTGAGCTTCAGGCAGGCTCTGGGATTGGCCCCAGGACTGAGCTGGCCTCCCCCCTACCCTGTGAAGACTAGAAACCCCTTGAGGGCTAGGAAGGCTCATGCCAGGTACAAACTTATCCCCCAAAGCCTGCCTCAGTGTCCCCCCAGAGACAAAGGCAGCAACATTCCCTAGCCACTTCTAAACATTCCTGGAATCTGCTTCCAAAGAAAATAAAAAGGGCCTATGGCATCAAGAAGTCTGATCAGAAACTCTTGTTTTCATTCTCCGGCTATAGCTCTTTTCACAAGCAGTTAGAAGAATAATGGTCTAACCAGACGAATCTTCCTGCTGGGTCACCGGCTCCCTCGCCCTGTGTGTGGTTGTGCGTGGTTGTGTGGTGCAGGGGCCTGAGGGCTGGGCTAGCTCTCCCAGGCTGCTTGCAGTCCCAGCTGCCCCACTCCCTAGCTGTGTGACCTCAGGTTAGTGGTTTCCCTCCTCTGAGCTTCAGGCTCCAAATCTGTGAAATGAGAAGAATCAATCTCTCTCTCTTTCTTTCTCTTTCTCTTTCTCTCTCTCTGGAGTTCTCTGAGGCCCGAATGAGGTCATCCAGAACAAGAGTGTCAACGCAAGCCCTGCCAGGAGGGAAATACTGAGCGAGTGGGAATACTGGCCATCCCCTGTGGTGGCTGCTGGCATTGTCAGGGGTTCCCTGCTCTTGGGACAAGAAGGAGACAGACCATTTCGGCCAAGGTCCCAGTGCAGTGCAGGCAAAGAAATGATGAGACATGCCAGACCTCCTCCAGGTGGTTCTATATCCGCCACTCCCCACCTACTCCACAGTGGGCTGAGGACCCTCTATCTGCCCTACAGCACCCGAAGGTCACCTCTATCACAACCCATGTGCCACTATGCAGGAACTGGCCCACCCCTGCTCTTCCCCCCACTAGCCTGGAAGCTCCCAGGGTGAGGGTGAGCCAGCCCCTGGGGCCAGCTCCCAGTCTGGTGCTCGGCGGTGGCAGGCCCTCAGATGCAACACGCAGAGAAAATCTGATATACCCTAGATCACCTCAGACCATTGGAGAAGGCAGGCCCCTCGCTGGGTGGGAGGGTCAGGTGCAAGAGCCAGGTCACCAGGGTCACGCTGCTTGGGACGCTAGGCTAGAAGTCTTTCACCCAATCAGTTTGCAGTCTTTCAACAAGTGGGAGGAGTGGGGGGTGAAGGGGTGGGGTGTGATAGATAGGGGGTGGTGGTGCTGGGGCCTCCAAAGATTTTTTTAAAAAACTGGCTTTTGTTCAAGGCGATTACCTCCCCCACCTCTTCGAAAACTTCCCTAGATCAAAGCAGAGAGAATCCAGGTGGTTCACAGAGATCACTTTGAGGAAGAGGATCCCAAATGTCCCCTCCCTGGGGCTCGGGACAAAGGGAGACTCCAGGGGAGGCTGGAACTAGACGGTCCCCCGGGGCTCTTCTGGCCACACCCCTGCCTCCCAGGGAGCGGTTGTCCGCGGTTTACACTGCAGGAGGGGGAGCTCTTGAGAAGTGGGCGTTCAGGGGTCTCTGGGCTAGGACGCAGATGGGAGCTTCACTGCCAGGATTCCCTTGGGGGGGAGGGGCAGATCTTGACCTTCCTGGCAACTAAACTCCCAAAATGATGTTCCATTTTGGAAAACCCCCATTACTACCCCAAGGTGACAAGGACACCAGAACTCTATACATTAGGACTCTGACATAGTCACGAATAATGCCGGTAGAAGAAAGAATTACTTTCCTATAAAAATCCGTCTCTACTAGTGTTTTCCTGTACATTGGTCAACTCCTGGCGTGTTTTTCTTAGTTTCAAGCTTTTTCTTCCACCTCGCTCCCCACCACTGATGGAATAAAATGTGATACTATCTGAGAACTGCTTTATCTCTTCCTGGAGGCATTCCTCACAGCTGACCCTTGACCCCAGAAGGCCAGGGCTCCCTCTACACAGGACCCTGCAGGGGCCCCGCCCAAGTCACCAGCAGAGGGGGGCCCTGCACACAGGCCCAAGAACCTGCCCGGAGAAATGAATGAAAGCCCCCTTGGAAACGCTCCTGAATACGAATGGAGCTTTCTCAAGCAAATTACACTTGTGGGGACAGTCTTTAGAAGATCCCCTACCGCCGTCCCCTAAGTGACTGGATTTGTTCAAAGCAGCCAAGCGCTGTCAACAATGCCTGCTGGGAGCTGCCTTGATAGGCAAAATGACCTTATTCATGAAGCACTCCTGTTGATACTTGAGCAGTTGCTCCTTCAATACCGACCCAAAGAAGACCCCAGCTTTCCACTCAATTCCTCCTTTCTGGAAAACCAGAAATCCCAAAGCCCCTAGGATGGCCCCCACTTCCTTGAGAGTGCTGCTGCCCGGCCGACTTACATCCAGCCACTGTCAAGGCAGCCTAACTCCTATGGAGACAGGGGTCTCCCTCCGGCCTCCTTAAGGATACCAGGGCTTCCCAGGGAAAACTCCACCTACCGCTTCCCAACAGCCCCTTTCCCCCTAGGATGACCGTGGAACCCCCCAGTAGGAGCAAATCTCCAGGAGTGGTGTGAAAACTGAGGCGTGGATCGCACTCTCCCCAAGGGGTTGTTCTGGACACTCCGGAACCCCCAACGCCCGCAGGTCCTCACTGACTCTCACTAGCATCAGGGCGCAGGCATGGAGGCTGACTCCAGGGGCCACACACACTCCCGGTGGCCCGGGCAGCAGGGTCGAGGGCCGAGTCCCAGGTAGAGATCAAAGCGCAGCCCCAACGGAGGGCTTCCGAAGTTACCTCTCTGATTCTTGGAGCTTAATTTAATTAGAGGACTGACCTCATTAATTGGAACTTGAATTTCGCACAAAAAGAGGTCACGAAACCATCCAATTTACTACCTCCAATTTCCAGATGGAAGCCACTTCGTTTCTGGAGGCCTCTGAGGACTCCCGGGGCTGTGCCCACAGCTGCCGGCGGCCAGGCCCCCGAGTACCGCGACCTAAGCGGCCCAAGCGCCTTCCTTCCAGCCGCCCAGGGTCGCTTTAAAAGCTCCTCCACGAACTCCATGGCCAAGAGCACCGATCTCGCCCCGTTGGGGCGCCCCCAGCCCCAGAGAAACCCAAACCTCGCCTAGACCCGCGCGACGAGGTCCAGAGGGGCCGCGCCTTCCGACCCGGGTGCTGAGGTCCACCCGGGCCCGACGCTCTCCGAACCCGGACAGGGAGGTCCACCCGGCCCCCGCGCGCTCCGAACCCAGGCGGCGAGGTCTACCTGCTGCGGAGCGCACCCTCCGAACCCGGGCGGCGAGGGCCACGCCGACCCCCGCGCCCTCCGATCCCGGCCGAGGCCCTCCACGGGGGTCGCACCTGCTTGCGCAATCCGGCGGCCCCAGCTCTGTGGCGAGGGAGCGGTCGGTGTCTCCAGGCGCGCCCCGCGCCCCGGCAGCCCTGCGGAGGCGCCTGGGCCGCGGGCTGCGCGGGCGGAGCTGCCCGGCCGCGGGGAGGAGGGATGCCCGGGCGAAAGTTGCCAGGGAAACTTGATCAACTCGAGCGCGCCGGTGCCAGCCTCCTGCATAATTCACGGGCGGCGGCGGCGGGCCGCCGGGGGCCCCTCACCTGCACCGGCCGGGTCCTCCCCCCCAATCCGGCTGGGGCGCGCAGCGGGCAGAGGCCCGGCACCAGGCGCCGGCGCTGCGCGACCCCGGGACTGGGGGGACCGACCCGCGACCCCCCGGGCCTGCGCCGGCCGCAGCCTCCCGGAGCCCGCTGCTCCAGACGCGCGCACCTGCATGGGGGCTCTGTGCGCCGGCTCCGCGCTGGGTGACCGCTGCGGGGTCTCTGGGGACCCTGCGCCCGCGGCTTGGGTCCCCGCCCCCCGCGCGCCCCCTGGCGGCCCCGAGCCCGCTCCTCGGCCAAGCCTACGGACCCAAGTCCCCAGGCCGGCGGGTGGCGACCGAGGGTAGCCAGACCCCGGGCGGACCCTGGAGGTAGGTCCGGGCTGCCCCAGCGGGAGGCGCGGGACGCGGCAGAGGTGAGGAGGCGAGGGCGCCCGGGGGGACAGAAAAAGGGCTCCTGCGCTCCGCGCCCACGCCTCTTCCAAAGCGCCTTAAACCGGCCCCTTCCCCGAAGGAAGCCAGGCGGAGGTGTCTTCACAGAGAAGCGACCCCCACCCGCACGCGCGGAACCCTCTTCCCCACCCCCACCCCCACCCCCACCGCAGCTCCCACGGGCTCAGGGCTGCGCCTACCCGGTAGTTGGTGCCCGGGGAAGCCCGACGCACCCACCGCACAGCTGGCGAGCAAGACCGGGCGCCCGGGGCCACCTCCCGCGGTCCCCGGCCACCGCGCCCCGCGCCCGCAGCGCCCCGCGCCCCCGCCGCCGCTTACCTCGCTCGGCGGCCGCCCGGGAGTCAGGCCACGGAGAGCCCCGGGGGGGGGGGGCGGGGGCGAGGTCCGCGCGCACCTGGCTCCGCCGCGGGGACCCGAGCGGCGCCGCGCCCAGCCCGGCCGGAGCGCCCGAGTCGCCGGAGCCGCCGCGCGCAGGTGTCGGGGGGCGGGGTGGGGGGCGCCGCGGCCCCGCCCCGCGCTGCAGCCCGGGCCGGGGGGCTCGCGGCGGGGATGCTCAGCTGCCCCCCCTCGGCCCGCGCGGGCGGCCGGGGCCCGAGGCGGTGGGGGAGGGGTCCTCTCGTCGCCGAAGGGCGCGCGCCGCCGGGACCCGCGTGCGCGGCCCCCGCCCCCTCCCGCGCCGCGGCCCCCGCCCCCGGCACCTGCCCCGGCCGCTCGGGCGCGGCGCGCGGGGTCTGTTGTGGCAACCCCGGGGCCGCCTCCGCCCGCCCCCCGCCCCCCGCCCCGCCCCGCCCCGGGCTGCGCCGCCCGCCGCCCCCTTCCCCGGAGCGAGCCCCGACACCGCCAAGTCCTTTAATTTTGTGAAGCCGGGTTCGCGGTGCGCGGTTGTCCGGAACGCAGCCGGCTCCCGCCCGGGAGTGTCTTGCTAATAGGATTCGGGAGCACAGAGGCCCTCGGCACAGCGGCGCGTTTGCAGAGCCGGTGAAAACTTTGTGCCTGGGCGACACGCCGCCCTCCGCCTCCCAGGCCACCCTCCACCTGGGCGCCTGCCCTCCGGGGGCCGCTGTCCTCTCGCCTCGGAGCCGTTCAGGGGGAGGGGAGGGGAGTAAAAGCCAAGCGCTCGGATGAGAGGCAAAGGGCAGCCTCCGGGGACGCCCAGGAATCCTGCTATTCTCCAGGCTGGGGAATTGCCAGGTTTACCAAAACCCGGGGCGGGTTCTCGGAGCCCTGGCCCCCGGCTCCCAGCTGCGACTCGGTGGATTTACTCCTCCCAACCTGATGCATGAGCAATTGTCTAATAATCTCTCAAGCCCCTAATAATTCACTGCTAATTACACCAGCCACGGAGGTTTCTATGTCCCGAGTTTTCCAATGTTCTGGAAGGGAAAGCAGTTCCTGCCCAAGATTTGCAATGTGAGTTGGGGGTGGGGGTGGGGCGGCACATGGGGAGTCCTTGGGGTCACAAACCCTCCAGGCTGTGATGTGGAACATGCTTCCAGGACAGGAAGCCTTCCATTTTTCAAAACCCACCCTTGTGTCTCCCCAGGAAAAGTATACAGACTATAAATACATTTCTATTTTTATGTATTTCTAATGTATTACAATATACATACTTTTAAAACTCAATCTTATAGAACATGCCTGAGAGATTTGCATGGGCCAGTGACTTCAACACACCAAAGGCAAAGTTAAATATTTGCTCTAGATACTTTTTTTTTTTGTCCTCTGCTTGCATAATTGTCCCACATTTCAAAGAAGTCTTTAAAAGCACTTAGGTTAAAAAAAAAAAAAAGGTTGTATTTGGGGCCTAAATATTTCAGGACACATGTGGAGCAAATACTGTAACTCCTCGAGGGCAACTGCCAGATGCAAACCTCTTTTCTGTCCTCTGCTTCCTTAAGCATGAGACTTAATAAAATGTTTGTTGAGTGAATAAAGGAGGCAATCAATCAAATAATAATAATCCTCAAGCAGAAAGCATGAGGCCTGGCAGGATCCAACAGGCATAATTTCTTTGACATGGAAGCAGGTGATCCTGCAGCACAGGGAGAGGATAGGTCAGCAGAATGTTCCGATGTTCTTTGGGTTGGTCAGTGGCAGATCCAACATGTGGCTTCTGGTGGGCTTGGGGTCGCTTTATCTTCCCATAACTTACATCAGACCCTGTGACCCCAAACAAAACCTCTCATCTAAACAAAGCCATGTGTTTGCCTACAATTCCAACTCAAAGAGAAGTCCCCAACATGTCACTGCCTCCAACCAGATTCCTACCGTCCCCCCCACACACACACACACTCCTCCCCAGGTTTCTGGGACTACCTGGAACACAGCAGAGGAAGCTGCTGGCCACAGTGCAGCTGTGGACACATTTCTGTTGTCCCCACAGAGGACTCCAGTGTCAAAGTCACTCTGCTATCTTCAAGAAACACTTCCCCAGGGACCCAGGCCCCCACAAGCCTGTCTACCCCACAGGACACCCCTTGGCCACCCCTTCGCCACTCCTCCAGTCCCCCATCTGTTTGTTGCCCTCAAGTGAAGAGCCCCTTGTGAAAGGCTGCCAACCAAGGACCCTGCAACAGCGCCTTTTCAGACCCCTTCTTGCTCACCACGAGTGACTTTGGTTTTCGGGGTGCATCTTCACCCCTGACAGCCCATCCCTGCTGTGGTTTGAGGCTTCATACTGCTCGAAGCTTTTCAGCCGTCTCATGTGCAATGGGCCCAGGGTGGTACGTGTCATAAGGCACCTTGCTTTCGTTTTGGTGTAGGAACAGGGAAATCATCTTTTTTGCTTCTGAATTTCAGACCTCTCTATTTTCATTTCTGTAAGCGGCCTTTTCGTGGGTCCCCACCCCACAAACATGTACGATGATGTTGAAATGAGCTTGCCGGAAGGTATACGGTTTTTGCTTTGCTTTCCATAGAACTTGAAGCAATCAGCCACCAGTCACAGCATTTATGGGCTGCCCACTGAGCACAGAGCACCCCAGGACTTCCCGGAAAAAGTAGCTATTTTACAGAGTACTCAAAACTGGGACACTGCACTGTTAAGAGAGGTAAAACATAACCAACTTCTCTGTCCTGGGAGAAACATTATAAATATTTTGTAGCTTAGATTAACCCAGATGCTCATTGCTTTCGGCAGCAGGCCTATCTCCAGAGCAGCATGCTTGGGCTGCCGAAGTGGGAGTAACCCAACCCAACCCTCCAGCTACCCGGTGGGAAGCTGGGGTACAAGGAGGGACAGGACATGGGGTCAGAGCCAGGTCAAGGCAGGTGTGCGCAGGTCAAGGCAGGTAAAGGCAGGTGTGCACAGGTGAAGTCAGGTGAAGGCAGATAAAGGTAGACACTCCAGCCAACAAGTTTGCCTCATTCCCCCATTCCTGCCAGATCCCCATCTTTTTGCAATTTTTTTCTATATGTTTTCCACTACAGAAAGAGTCCTACTTCCCTCACATTACCCCGCACCTCAAATATTGGACAATTCACTCATTTCTCCATAATTTCATGGCAAATTCTAGCTCAGGCACAAACTTGATACTATAAATACTCCCAGATCTTCCAAATCCCTCAACTCCTCTGCAGACGCCTCCCTCATTGCCCTTCTGTATCTCAACAAGGAGTTTTACTACTCCCCATTAATTTCCATGAGTTTATTTTCCATGGATTTGTTTCAAAAGCTTCCTGAGACAGACATCTGGTCCTAAGAGACAAGGCTGCTAACACTGCAAGAGCAGAAGGCGAGACCAGTTTGCCCCTCCTGGGATCTGAGACCACAAGAGGGGCTGGTCAGGAGCTTTCCTTGCTGGGCTGGAGGGGCAGGCAGCAGGGGGCAGGAGGCAAGGGCCCAGGCTCTGCCCTTGAGGCCAGCTTCCAAGCTTCCTGTTCAGAGACTTCTCCAGGCCTCCTGCCCTGACTAGGTCAGCCTGAGGAGGGAAGGAGTCAGATCCTGGGGCAGTTCTCAGTTCTGGTGGAAGCAGCATGGGAGGCTGGGAGGGGTGAAGCTCAGTGCCACCAGCTGGCCTCCAGTCCACGGACACCTCTCTTGCTTACAGCAGAGACTTTGACAAAAACACTTTTATTTGGAAGCTTCCCCCTCTGGGACTCCCCTTCCCTCCCCCCTCGCTCCTGCCCGAGGGTCACCTCTGAAATATTGCAGGCAGCCTGTACCCAAGTCCTTGTTTCAGGCACAGCTTTCTGGGGAATCCCAAAATAACATGTGATTCTGTGTGACAGTGATGAAGATGAAGCCTTGCCCCATCAGGGACCCCTGGGATTGCCCTGGAGATGAGGGGAAGTGAGGCCAGAGTGAAGTCATGCTAAGGAGGGAGAGTGTTTGCTGATGCACAGCTACACTAGCAACTTAGTGCACAACAAAACCTATCGGAAGATCCCATTAAAACTGGCTCAGAAAAAAAAAAAAAAAAAAACTGGCTCAGAGACTCTTGGGGTTTGCTTGGCAAGCAAACAAAGAAGTAAACCTTTAAGATCACCAACAGACAGAAACAGCAGAGCTTTGAGAAAACAACATGCATGATAGAGTGAGGGTTATCCCAACAACACTAGAATGCTTCCACATTAGCAAATCTATCAGGAGATACGTATGACCCCAAAAACATCCTAGTTAAAAAAAAAAAAGTGGCTTGAGAATATTTTAAAATTGCTCAGTTTTAAATATGAAACCCAAGCCAGCATCATGTTCCATGTGAAACACTAAATCCTTCTTATCCAATCCAGGAATAAGATAGGAGAGCTGGCTAACATCACCAATACTGAATAGTTCTCTGGGAGTGCCCGCCAATGCAATTGAATAAGAAAATTCAATAAGAAAGGTTACGTATTTTAAAAAGAAGGCAAAAGTATCATTTGGGGAGGCACTGTGATATTCTAACTGGCTGAATTTAGGCAAGTGTCCTGTTCTATCTCTTTCCCAGTTTCCATTCCTGTAATTTCCATACCTGTAATTTCCATTCCTATAAAGTAGGGAGAGAAGCCGCAAAGAGTTGCTAAAAAGGTGAAGGCAGTGAATGTATATAATCTACTCAGAAGCATGCCTTGCAGGCTGTCAGCACAGCTTACTTTCTGGAGGATCATTGCCTCTGCTGCTCTTAGACAGGGACTGTTGATACTGAAGAGCTGCAATTCTCCCCCTAAACAGCATTAAATTCAAGCCCCATGCTGGCATGCAGTTTATCTGAAAGAAAAAACATGCAAAAAAAAAAAGTAAAGCCACTTATATCTAGAACATAGAAAAGACCAAATTAAGAAGGCAATCCAATAAAAGAATGGGCAAAAGATTTGCATAGGCCTCACCCAAGAGGCCATCAAAATGGCAGGCAAGCACATGGAAAGGTGCCTGATTGTATTTGTCGACAGAAAGAAAAAAAAGCCCACTGTGAGATCACTTCCCATTGGCTAACCTGAGGAAAGCAGGCTGTCCCCGGCACTGGAAGGTCTCGGGTCCTTGTCCAGCAGGCGCTGCTGGTGGTGGTACATGGAAACAGCCACCTCAGGAAGTGCTTCTGAAGTGTGTGCTAGGACCCGCTGCTCTACTCAGAGGCGCACACCCGGGAGCAATGAGTGTGTCTGTGCACCAGAAGATGTGTGCAAGAAGGCTCACAGCACTCAGCAGAGAGGGGAAGGAACAGCGGTGCCACATTCGTGCAAGGAAAGCCCATCCACAGCAGCAGTGAATGAACCCTTGCCTCCTGCAAAAGCATGAACTAATCTCGTAATTGGCATGTTCCATGAAAGGGGTGTAATTCCATCTATATAAGGTTGGAAAGCAGGCAGGAATGATCTATGGTGTTGGACGCTGGCACTCGGAGGGAGATGCGGGGGACTTCTGGGTGCTGGGAACATGCTGTCCCTTCGTCTGGGAGCTGCTCACACGGGTGGGTTTGTGCTAGGAAAGTTCCTTGGGCTGTGCAGTTATGATTTACACCTTTTCTAAAAATCTGCTAGTCTGTGATAAAAGTTGACTTCGGAATAGCAAGAAAAACCTCCAGGAAGAAAACAAGTGAAGGAGGCCCAAAATTAAATATACTGAAAAGCTACAGTAATTACAAGGAGTTCACTGATGGCGCCGTCGGCTGACGCAGAAATGAAAGCAGCCTCACTGTGGCCTCCTGTCTGGCTCTGACTCCAATGTTCTCCCCTTCCCTCCAGATTTCATTGCCACCAGGCCTCGTTGACGGCCTGCTCCTGTGGAAGCCAGAGTGCAGTATGGGCATCGGCATTGTGCGCTTCTGGAGGGTCTGGGGTCTCCTCGTTCACCTGGACCTGTGGCTCCCACGCACAGCCTGGCACATGGTAGACACCCAGCACGCACCCAGCACATGCCCAGCGTGTGCCCAGCATGCACCAGCATGCACCCAGCTCACTTTCAGAGGAGAAACGGAGGGAGGGAAGGAAGGTAGGAGGTATGGCATGGGGGGATGGGGGGGGGCCAGGACAGAATTCAGTCTGTCATAAATGTGCTTTTAAAAATGTGTAAAAAAATAAATAAATAAATAAATAAATAAATAAATAAATAAATAAATAAAATAAAAATGTGTAAAGGGGGATCCTTGAGTGGCTCAGGGGTTTAGCACCTGCCTTCAGCCCAGGGTGTGATCCTGGGGACCCGGGATCAAGTCCCACATCAGGCTCCTGCATGGAGCCTGCTTCTCCCTCTGCCTGTGTCTCTGCTTCTCTCTTTGTGTCTCTTATGAATAAATAAATAAAATCTTTTTTAAAAAAGAAGTAGCCATTAAATGCAAAATAATAAAACAGAGAAAGTCACAGATGATTATTCTTAGAATCTCAAGGCAGAGATAGCTGGAAAGCCTTTCTAAACATGTCAGCTATTCCAAGGGGAAAGTTGAAACCAGGCCACATGAGAGGTAGGGCCTCTCACGAGACAACAGCCCGGGAAACAAAATCAAGTGAAATGAAGGGTGAACAACCAGAGAACATATTTAAACCTATGCATTAACAAGTTAATGTATATCCTAAATATAAAAAGGATCTTTACAAAGTAGACAACTATTTAGAAAGTAATAGAAATCATCATAAAGCCTAATTGAAGAATGGATAAATGACAGAAAAGTTACTCTAAAATATTAAAGGGTGGTAAATCTTTTCAACAAATGGTACTAGAATAGCTGAACATTCACGTGGGAAACAAATAAACCTCATACTTGATTTAAAAAATTACATCA
Source organism: Canis lupus familiaris (assembly GCF_011100685.1). Lineage (NCBI taxonomy): Eukaryota > Metazoa > Chordata > Mammalia > Carnivora > Canidae > Canis > Canis lupus. The sequence goes on along the minus strand of NC_049239.1, from coordinate 47,850,857 downwards.
GCATGGATCATGAATCAATATAACAGATCAAAGCTACAGAACTCTTAGAGGAAAAGTAGGAGAAAACAGTGTTGGTATGGGGTCAGGCACCAAGATCTTAGCGACCATAGAAAAAGCATGCACCATAAAAGGAAAAAAGGTTAAGCTGAATCTCATCAAAGTTTAGACCTTCCACTCTTTGAAAGACATGCTATAAAGAGAATGAAAAGTCACGTCGCAGACCAAGAAAAAATCCTTGCAAATCTCGGGTCTGACAAAGGACTTGCGTCCAGAATACTCCAAACAATGGTTCTTGAAACTCAGCACTGATCTTACAGGTGGCTCAGGACAGACATAGCAGAGGGTTCGGACAGCCCCTTCCACAAAGAAGAGGTGCAGGTGGCCAGCAGTGCACGAAAAGGGGCTCCAGGTCATTAATCATCAGAGAAACTACACGCCTCTTAAAATGATTTCAAGGCTGGGTGCCTGGGTGGCTCCGTCAGTGAAGCATCTGCCTTGGGCTCAGGTCATGATCCCTGGGTCCTGGGGTTGAGCCCCTCATCCGGATCCCTGCTCAGCAGGAAGCCTGCTCTTCCCTCTCCTGCTCCCCCTGCTTGTGCATTCTCACTGTGTATCACACAAATAAATGAAATCTTAAAAAAAAAAAAAAAAGGAATGACTTCAAGGAAAATAGTTTCCACCAGGACATGGAGCAACTGGATCCTCCTCTGTGGCTGGTGGCAATGTGTGAGCACACCACCACCTTGGGAAGCAGCTTGGCAATTCCTCATGAAATTAACCTATTTGTAATGCATGCTTGTGTGTGTTTGTGTGTGTAACCTAGGTGTTTATCCGAAAGAAATCACACACTTATGTTCACACCACAACCTGTGTAACTATTTGTGGCTCCATGCCAGGGTCCCATAGACATCCAGGACCCAGCTCCAGGAGCCCTCACACCTTTCCTCCCCTGTCTTGCATCCGACCTATCCCGATTCCCAGCAGGTGCATGAATCCCGCCCTCCATCCATCCCCGCTAGGCCCTGCTGCCTCACTCGCAGTCCGTGGGGCCAGGCCACCCTGCAGGAACTCATGGGCTCCCCATCCCCCATCCCCCAGGCCAGATCCAAACTCCTCTTGAGGCCCTCAGGGGTCCCCACCTTCTCACTTTCCCCTGATTGTCCTCACCTCTCTCAGGAGTGTCCCCCCATCCCTTCCCTTCAGGGAAACCTCCCATCCTGCTCTTGCCCCTTCTCTGTTCCAGTCCTATCCTGCTTGGTGGGAGGGGCCTCTGATCCTTACTGAGCCCCCTACCCAGCTCTCCTTCCTCTGGCTGGAAACCCTGGGGGCTGTCTTGACCAGCTTGGGCTCCTCACATCTGCAGAGGGCCCAGTGGATGTCGCAGCAGGTGTTGGAGGCCCAAACGTCGGGGACAGGCAGAGACGTAGAACAGAAGAGGAATGGCAGGTATGAGGTTAGAGTTCACAGAGGTCTTAACAGGGCTCAGCGGCTGCACCAGCGAGGTGGCTCAAGCCCACGTCACTCTCTCAAGGCTGTGCCCTTGGGAACGGCTCCCCCCATGACACTTTCCAAGGACTGGAGGGCATGAGGAGCCTCGGATTGCCCAGGACCACTCACGTGCTCTTGGTGACCTCCTCCAAACCAGGTCTCTGAATTAATTTAATGGAAGAAACAGCCATGAAGGGCCACAGCGTGCCAGGGACAAATCCGACATACATTCGGAAGGAATAGCTCAGAAACAATCGCAGAAAGGAGGCCAGCATTCACCACCTTCCCCTCCAGAGAGGACATTCCTAAATACACACACGGTCCACGCAGCGTGGTGCCCTTGGGAGAGATGCGTGTTCACAAGACGGATATGGGGCCACAACGCTCCAGCAGAAACCCCACATCAATTCTGTATGTGCACGTAGAGAGAGTTGATTTTTGTAAGGAGAATTGACGTGTTGGCATCCACTGCTCTGAAGACAATGTTTTTAAAGGGAGTGACATTTTCTCAAGTTAGAGAAGGAAGGGATCGATAGAGCAATGCATCTTGTCCGTGGCCACTGCCTGGCAAGTGGATGGGGCCACTTGGTAGATTTCCCACTTTGAAAAAAAAAAAAAAAAGCCTGCTGGCTTTGCCCTTCCCTAAGTCAGAGCTAAGGAAATTAATTCTAGATGGAAGAGGTAATATAAAAGTCAAAAGAAAATGTCAAACAGTAAATTATTTGACTTTCTCCTACCCGAGTCTCTGCCGGCAGCCTGGAGCAATAGGGGGGTGCAGTGAGCTACTCACTCCACAGGGGAGGGTGCCCCTCATTGGACACACGTGAAGCAAATGATGGGATCATGTCATGAAAGGTGATTTAACTTCCCTCTCTTCCCTCTTCCCTGCAGGGCCTATACATAACCACAGGGCGTGGGACAGGATCTGTGTTAGGGAAACAAGGTGCTGCTCCTGCCGAGCACCTGCAGGTGGGGCTGGGGGTGGGGTCCTGGGACAGGAGGCCATTTTGGGGGCTGCTCGGCCTGCAGTCCAGGGGAGCCCCAGAATCCCTGCCTTTGGGGGGGAGGGTCTGGGGCTCTGCTGCTGGCCTGTGTCTCCCTCCAGGGCTGTAGACTGCCACCCTGCCCCAGGAAGGCCCCTGGTGATGGGTGAGCCAGGCCCACCGCAGTGCTCACCACTGGGGAGTCCAGGGAAGCCAGCCAGGCTGATGCAAACCAGCCCGCAGACTGCTGGGCAGCGTCCTGCCGGTGTCCTCCCTGCCTGTCCCCTGCCATCATGCTGCAGTCCCTACTATTATCTAGGTGGCCTGGGCTCCCTCGAGAACCAGCCTGTGCACTCCAAAGCAGCCATGCCCTGGGGACACTGCTACACCAGCTCACAGATCCCACTGTTTGTCAAATTCCTCCTACAAATTGACTTCAGAAGTGGGAACATTGGGGCCAATAGCCACTTGAGGAGCAGAAGTGGGGAGCCTGCAGGACCGTGAGAGGGCACGTGCCCCACACCATGCATCCCCTCCTTCATCCAACATCCACCCGGTGCCCCAAGGGCAGAGTGGAGATGCCAAGAGTATAGGTGCAAAGGGAGATACTCTATGGTCAAACCTCTTAGAGTCATGAATATCATGTAATTATTATTGTATAACTACATTATTATTTACGATTGTTACATTATTATACATAGCTATTCACAGTGTGACATTATTATTTATTGTGATTATTAAAATAAGAGAGTAAAAGGATACCAAATTTTTGAAAGGCAGACAATAAAGATAAAAGCACAAGCACCCTCTCACAGCGAAAACCACCTCTCCCTGTCAGCATGTGCCACCACCCCACCCCCGACTAGTCTTATTCCTAGCATATTTCTAAGGTGGAAGGAGACCTGGGTTTGGGAGAAAGAGGAGGAGGAGGAAGGGGAGAAGGGAGAGTGATGGGGGCAGGGGGTGGGGGCGCTGAGCCAAGCTTCTTTGATCCCAGAATTTCTCTGATTTGTGTTATGGACAATGCCAGCTGACGCTAATTGGGTCCCTGCAAGTGTTTGGACCTCAAAACCACCCCACCCACAACCCCCTCAACAAAACAAACATGAAACTGTGTTGTTGTTGTGTGTTTGGCAAAACGGGCCAGGGGAAGAATGCATTTCAAAAGTCTTGAACACAGAGAATGGGAACTGTTGTGAAGGAGGCGGGCTGGCCCCGTGGGTGGGTCCAGCTCGGAGCTGGCGCCCACTGCGTGAACTGGCACCCAAGCCCTGGTTCCATTTGTACCCGCTGTATGATGCTGGGGGGCTGGCTTGGGCACGCTGGGCCCCAGATTCGTTGTTTGTCAAATGGGGACAATACTAGTATGTATTTCATTGGGTTTTATCAGGGTAAATGAAATGATGCATAGAAAGTGGCTTAGCACAGAGCCGCTGCTTAATAGATGTGCAGTAAGCGCTAGCGACTGCCATTAGGAAGACTGGCTGAGAGAATCAGATATTTAATCTAGAAATAGAAGCCGTGAGTTGGCAGGGGGGCTGCCACTGAGCCCCTGAAGAAATGGCATATGGAAGCCAGTTAGGCTTTGCCCAGCTGCCGTTGGCCACGTACCATCCGTGGAACTGCAAGGTGGCAACGGGGGTTCAACCCACTGAACTTTCAATGACGTGGGGCCAGAGGCCCTCGACTGTACTGCATTCGGAGCACATCCTCAAATTCAAGAATCTGGGGGTTGGCGCAGGCAAAAATGGGAAACACTGACTTTAAACAAATTTCAGAATTCTGAGAATACACATTTTTTTTTTTACAATAGTAAAATGAATTGATTTTTCCATTACATTTTCAATTAAAGTTAATTGAATTTTCTTAAAGATAGTAAAACCTGCCCCCTCCTCTCTTGCTGATGGATCTGTTTCTGTCCTGAGCAGATGTCTGGATATACGCCGGAAAGCACCTGGGAACAGTCTGGGAACGCTGGTCACCCTCGGCGCCCACCCGGCAATCCGGCTACAGCGGGCTGTGCCTGTCCTCTACCTGCGGGCCCCCTGTGAGCCGACATAGCACCTGGTAGGGGAGGTGTGTGGGCTGACCCCTGGGACCTCGTTCAGGCTTGCTTGGGAATGCTGGACTGTGTCACAGGGACACGCCAATGGGGCTGGGCCGGTGATCGGTATGCAGACTGGCAGCAGGGATCCCGTGGGGCTGGAGTGGTGAGCAAGAGCTGCTAAGTAAGCTCTCGCTGCCCCAAAGAGGGGGGTGCCTGAGGACAGAGAAGGCTTTCAGCTGGACCCTCGCCCTACCCAGAGATCCTCCTAAGCCCCCTTCATTAGCAGTGATTAATGCTGTTGCTGAGCAAGTGTTTGCCTTATAGGCCCCAGCACTGAAGGTTCATTGGCTCGCTAATAACTTAATGGTGACATGTGCATGACAAGGAATTATAACCATCCTTCACTTAACGGCTCCCTCTCAGCTTCTTTCCATGGATTCCCTGAGTGCCTTTCAACTCAGACTCTGCGGAGGGTTTACCCAGAGAGCCCCGCAGCCGCAGGCCGGGAGGGGACCCTGTTTTGCCGCTGTGAGAGGCACAAAGGAAAAACGAGCACGGAGCCTTCATGGTGACAGGCTGAAAACGCAGACAATTGTGCAGTATGTAATTAATTATTTTAATCATCACAACTAAATATAGATTACTTCCATACCTCATCTTCTTCTTTTTTTTTTTTTTTTTTTGGATTCTATAAGGAGCTAGCGGAGCTTCACAAGTATGAGATTTTTGTTGCCACATGTGTTGCGAAAAATAACAAATTAAACAGAACACACCTTTAAAGAAATCAAGGATTCTGCACAAAGTTGAGGGGTGTGTGTGCCCACCAGTGGCGGCGTGAGGTCAGGACCGAAATACCATCCCACTGGGAGCTCTGACTTCCTCCCAAGACTTCATTTCAGTACTTTGTGTTTTTTTTTTAATTTATTATTATTCATGAGAGAGACAGAGATAGAGAGAGAGAGAGAGAGAGAGAGAGAGGCAGAGACACAGGCAGAGGGAGAAGCAGGCTCCATGCAGGGAGCCCGACGTGGGACTTGATCCAGGGTCTCCAGGATCACGCACCGGGCTGAAGGCAGCACCAAACCACTGAGCCACCGGGGCTGCCCTGTTGCTTTGTTTTTAACGTGACCCATCTGAGTCCTGGGAGTAATAACCACCGACGCTGCAGTAAAACAGCCCGCCCGGGCAGACTGTAGGGAAGGTCTGATGATCCTTGTATGGGGGGCTGAGAGCTGAAGGGGCTGCTGAGGCCTAAAGCTGGAGCATCGCCCTGCACAATCCTGTACGGGGCTAGGAACGAGGGTCCGAAACATGCTAGCTGTGCAAAGGGACAAGCCGGCCTATGAGCCAGCTGTGTGCCCAGTCTGGGGACAGCAATGTTGTCAAGGGGTCTCTCTGGCACAAAAGAAGAACAGCTGGGCTGCCAGCAGGGAGCGAGGCTGCTCATAGATCAGAGCATGAAGAATATTGCAAGCTAGGCTCTACTTTTCTTCCTTAACGTGACAGATGAGGAAATGTATGTGTGTGTGTGTGTGTGTGTGTGTGTGTGTGTGTGTGTAAAGATCTGGCTGGTGGGGCACCTGGGTGGCTCAGTGGTTGAGCATGTGCCTTTGGCTCTGGTTGTGATCCAGGGGTCCTGGGATGGAGTCCTGCATCAGGCTCCCTGCATAGAGCCTGCTTCTCCCTCTGCCTGTGTCTCTGCCTCTCTCTATGTCTCTCATGAATAAATAAAATTGAAAGAAGGAAAGGAAAGGAGAGGAGAGGAGAGGAGAGGAGAGGAGAGGAGAGGAGAGGAGAGGAGAGGAGAGGAGAGGAGACCTGGCCAGAGAGTAAACCTTCAAGGGAGCAGGGGCTGTGGTGCTGGGGCCAAGTGAAAAGAACTGTAGCAGCCTCCACAGGCTGAGTTACTCTATGACAACAAATATCCCCCCATTCTGGGAGGCTCAGTGCAATAATGGTCTGTTTCTTGCCCATCATTGTGAGTCTGGGTGACTCCAGAACAGCTGTCCTCCACTTGCCTCCAAAATTGTCACAGCAAAGGACGAGAGCTAGGGGATGTCCCCACCAGCTCTTGTGTGTCTTCACATTCTGTTTCCACTCAGACCTTACTGGCCAAGGAACGTCCCGCAGCCACGTGTAACCTCAAGGGGAAATGAGATATTCCCTCTGTGTTCCAGAAGGCGGGGAGAACCAGAAATGGGATTGACTGGCCCCTGGCCCCGTCAGGCTTGTAGTGAGACCACGTTCCCTATGAACATGCAGGGTCAGCATTCCTGGGGACTAGGCCTTGCACCATGAGTGAATTGTTCTGATATTGGTTATTTCTCCTCCCTGGGAGCAACCTATTCCTCTCCTGTTATCAATCAGAGTGTAAAAATCGCAGGGTGCACGTACACATACACACACTCCTAAGCCAGTGGCATAGGAGTCTCCAGCGTGGAAACTTTGGTCTTAGGGTCAAGCGGACCTGAATCTGAGTCCTGCCTGGACTAAACCTCAGTCCTGACATTTCTCAAATGAGATGGCGATGACCACCTCATCCAGTAATAAATTTAAGTAAAATGCTCCCAATAAGTGCTCAGAGGTGAGATTTCATCAGCTATTACCATTGTTGGTACTGATAGCATAAGTCACATCCCGCTCACTAACATGCACACAATTCAAGTCCAGAAAACAACATCCGAGATCTCAAAAGCTGTTGCACCAGCTACTGAATATCAGCACAAGCGGTTGGTCTGACGTCTTGCTCGTGGTTGCTCAGCAGAACCCCAGCAGCCTTTGTCATTTCTTTCCGTGCAGCGCCCAGGTGATATTCTTGTTCTGAAATTAGCTACTCTACTCCATCCCCCACCCCACCCAGCCACCCCTCCAGGGGCCAAGGATTTGGGGGTTGTTTGTTACTGTAGCAAAAGCTGACTATACACTTAGTATATGAAAGGTCTCAGCCCTTGGCCAGATCACAGACCTACATTCACCTTTAGCATTAAATGAGATTTAAATGACATACATTTGTTAACGCAGAGCAATGTCTCCAATGTTGTAGATTGAAAATGGCTAGTTTGAAACTATTTTTGTTGTTATATATGTATTCAAAACCTCCCGTGCTTGCATACATCCATAAATACACAAACATATGTGAACACACATACTGCATACTAAAAAGTTAATGATATCTGTCTCTTTATTTGGAGTTATTATGGTGATTCTTCAGAAATATGGTTTTGCATTCTTTTTAAATTATAACATTACATAGAGGTTAAAAAAAAAAAAAGCCCAAGCCTGATAAACAGGATATCCATGAGAAAAGCTTTCTTCCTACTGTGACCCACAGTTTCATGTATCAGAGGTAATAGTTCCATGGTGTCGTTCTAGAAATATTCCCCATATTTTCAAATGACTGTAATTCAACAAGTAGCCAACAAACTACAGTTTAATCAGTCTCTCAGAGAACAGACATAGTGTTCTAAAATAATATTAGATTTAGGACTAATTCTTAGTGTACTGCATGGAACTAATCTGTTTCTCATTAAAATTATGGATTAAATTGTAATCCCCACATTTCTAGAAGTAAGAAAAATAAAGCCTTTGTACCCTTGTTTACCTAATCGAAAGGTTTGTATTTAGCTTTGAGAAAAGAAATCTTATTTATTGCAAGAATTCAGGGCTATTCATTCTGTCATTAGATCCATTTTTTTTAAATCTTTATTAAAGGATTTTAGAGAAAGGAAAACATTCCTTCCAGGTCTGGTTGGTTCTCCGGCACTTCTGGGCCTGCCCCACAGATTACAGATCCTTCTGTTTCTAGTGGGTTTTGCCATTTAAAGCTGAAGCCACGTGAGTGGAAAGAAAATAAATGCCCATATTAGGTTTTCTGGAAGTTTATTGTGCGTTCGTTTCTATGACACAGATATGTTATTCATGGAGGCAACCAAGGGGAAAAGCAGAATCTGGCACAGTCGGTATATGAACCAGTATATGTGAGGGGCGCATTCCCAGAACGCGGGTGTCCTTTCTCTGGTGTAGTATCTCTCCTGGTTTGAAAGAGTTAAGTTGTTGAAATCTGCTAATTTGTTGGTGGAATGTGACCTTTCCTGAGCCAGGGGAGCACACACACCCCCACCCACCCCCACCCCTGCTCCCAGGAAGGCAGTTTCCCCTGGGATGTAAAAGGTAAGACCCAGAGAGGAAGGTGTGGCGGCCCAGCCTTGGCGGCTACTGCCCATGAGGGTCTGCTCAGGCCCCTCCAGCAGGTGAAGTCTTTGAGTCCTGACATCTGCCTTCAGTGGCCCCTTTATGGCTCTTTCTTGATCCATAATCAATCCATAATCTCCCTCAGGCCTCCCCTTTCCTAGAAGCCTCACCCCGCACCCCGGGCTCCGCATTGCCCTGGATCTGGAAAACCAAGGGGAGGGGAAGAAAGACAACAGAGATGGGAAACTGGAGTCCAAGCCTTGACTGCACTGGGAAACAGTGTGGCAGGTCTTTAAGAATCGAAGCACCCCCCACCCCATCCTGCATGGTCGGGCCCTTCCACTGCTGGTGCTCACCCCAGAGAAACAAGAGCTCACGTCCACACAAAGACTTCTGCGTGGATGTTCGTAACAGCGTGACCTGTAACAGCCAAACACTGGAGGCAACCCAGTTGTCCACCAACAGGTGAACGGACAGGCAAAGTGCACTACATCTACGCCACAGACGAAACTCAGGAATACAGAGGAGTGAGCTGTCTATATGTGAGTATCTGGATCTATTTCAAAATAACAAAGCCTAGTGAAAGCTAGCTCGAAAGAAAAAAAAAAGAAGCTGTACTGCAGGACTCCATTTATTAAAAAAGTCTAGAAAGTACCAGCCAGATCTACAGTGACAGGCAGTGGCCTGGGATCGGGGTCATGTGTGAAGGAGGGACCCGCAGGGGCATGCGGGAACCTTGGAGTGAGAGGTGTGCTCACCATCCTGATTGCCGTGAGGGTTGTGGGGGAGCACCCTCGTGCTCACGTGGAGACGACTTTGCCCCTCATGTCGGAGACATTTTTGATGCCACACCTGGGGGTCTGCTGGCATCTAGAAGGTAGAGGCCAAGGATGGCGCTGAATACCCTACAAGGCACAGGCCAGCCCCACTAGCAAGGTCTCCAGCTCAAACCCTGGCATGCAGATGTGTTGAAACATACCCAATGGTACATTCACAAATGGCCGGTTTATTGTACCTCAATTCTACGGCAATCAAGCTGTAAAACAATGACGTCGCAGCCCTGCCACTTCTAGCTGGGTGATGTTGGGTTTGTTGCGCTGCCTCTCTGAGCCGATTTCTGCTCTGCAGTGTGGGGAACAGCTTTACCTCCCAGTGCTGTTCAGCATGACATGAGCTCTTGGGATGAGCGGACTGCAGCCATCAGGGGAAGAACGGCATAAATCACCCACAGAAATGACATTTCAACTGGGCTCTAGTCCTTAGAAAATCAACGGACCAAGTAAAAACAACCTCTGAGTTTTGGGGTCATGCTCCTCTACCTGGGGGCAGGCAATCTCACCACCTGTCAGGCACAAGGACTTCGGGATGACCTTGAGGCCTGGCTCTCAACCTGACCCCCACAGGAAATAGGACCCTGATATGATTTACATAAAAGTACATATACTCTGGGTTTTTTTGTTTTTAATTTTTGGCCACGGTTGTTGTTCACTGGGCTCCAGCCACGAAAACACTCAAGGAAATTGAAGAGGCTTGCAGGTCGAAGGAAGCCCACCTCTCCCAGGCCAGCCCCGGGCCTGGGCTGTGTGCCTGGCGGAGCCGTGTGTGGATTACTGATGCTGGAGACCCAGTCCTTATGGCCTCACCCCTGCTCGGCCCCCCTTGCTTAGACGCGGTTGCACCTTGAGGAGAGAGCAGCTTAGGAGACAGGAGTGCGGAGCCCTCAATCAGCTCTTTGTTGGCAGGGGAGGTGGGTGAGAAAAACAGAGGCGCTGGCAGCCCGAACACAACGCCTTTGTCTCGAGGCTGTGCCTGTTCCAGGTCCCATCAGAACCCAGTGGTTGGGGAAGCGGGGTTACTTCTCCACCCCCCCATGCCCTGTGGCACCCTCAAGCACCCTCGGGTCTCATGTGCAAAAGGCTGTCTGTCCTTGGGAGGTGGCAGGTGGAACCAGGTAGGAGGAGGAGCACAGGCAGCTGCTGGGCTCCTCGATGGGGTCCCTTATCCCGACGACACGCAGCAGGCTCTGGTCGACATGGGATAGGCCCCCTGAGAACCCCAGGACCCTCTGCTGTGCTCCTCTGGAAACATGGAGCCACATCGGGTCCACCGGGTGATGTGAAAAGCTCTCCCTTCTGACCATGCCTCAGCCCTGTCCCGGGGCCTTCGCTGTCTGCAGGATAAATCCCCAACGCTGCAGAATAAGGGTGGAGGCCGTCAGCCCGGGGCCTACCCCCAGGATTCATGACCCTCCAGGCTTAGATTTGACGGTCCAGGCGAAGCAAATCGCCCTGGAGCATCCTGTCTTTGCCCATGGTGTTCCCTCCACTGACAATGCCGTTCCCATTTCTCCTGTGCGGTCCTCGGGGCTCCTGTGGGATGGTAGCCCCTCCTGGCACACCGCCCGGATGCCTGAGGCTGGGTGACACCCCTGGGCACCATGTAGCCCTCATTCTCCCATCATCGCCTTTTTTTTTTTTTTTTAAGATTGTATTTATTTATTCATGAGAGACACACAGAGAGAAGCAGAGACACAGGCAGAGGGAGAAGCAGGCTTCTCGCAGGGAACCAGATGCGGGACTCGATCCCCAGACCCGTGATCAGGACCTGAGCTGAAAGCAGACGCTCAACCGCTGAGCCACCCAGGTGTCCCCTAAGGAGCTGGCCTTAACTGGCAGGTGTCCCTCTCCCCAGTTAGACCGAGATAGAGGCCATATCTGGGTCACTCTGAATCCTCAGCTCCTCAGTGTGGCGTTCAGAGACTGATGCAGAGAAGTCCTCATCTGCTGTGTGTTGAATAAGTGTGCTCAGTAAGAGTTGAATGAAACTGGCTTTCTTAAGAGGATTTTATAACCTCAAGTATCAGGCAGAAAGAAGGGACAGCTGGTGGCCGGCCAGCCGCCCGTGGAGAGGAGATGCCAGCTTCTCAGAGCTCTACCCGGCCATCGGTGTCTCCAGGCCCTTTTAGGACAAGAGGTGCCATTGAAGCTGACGGGGTGCCAGCTGCCTGGTTCGGAACAGGCCAGGCTGGTTGGGTTGGTTGTGTGGGGCAAGAATCAGGAAGAAGGGGTTCCTCATAATCCAGCTTGTTTATCCAACAAACAATAAAACAGGGCAGGATTGTTCGGAGAAGCAGGATGGAGTCCGTGAGAGAGACCCCACTGGACTGAGAGGTCTGTTCAAGAATGTGCAGAGCCTGGGAAACAGAGAGGCATGGAAGCCAGCTGTGAGGACGCGGGGCTGGGGCCCAGGGCTGTGGTGTGCCTGAGCAGCTGGCATCGGTTCCAAAGGGAAAATTGTGTGCATTTTGTCCCAGCTCTGTGGTCACTGATGTCACCGTATGTGAGGGTCAATTTTCTGTGCCAAAGAGACTGGGTTACGGGCGGGGGGGCGGGGGGCAGATATTTAGTTAAACATGATTCTGGGTGTATTTGTGTTGATGTTTCTGGATGAGATTAGCAGATTAGTATTTGAATAGGTAGACTGAGGCAAGCAGATTGTCCTCCGGTGTGGGTGGGCCTTGTCCAATCAGTTGAGGGGAGGGTCTAACTAGAAGAAGAGGCTGAAAGGGCACCTGGGTGGCTCAGTGGGCTAAGCGTCTGCCTTTGGCTCAGGTCACGATCCTGGAGTCCAGGAATCGGGCCTTATGTCGGGCTCCCTGCTAAGCAGGGAGTCTGCTTCTCCTTCTGCCTCTCTCCCTGCTCAGTGCTCTCACATTTCTCAAATAGATAAATAACATCTTTAAAAAAAAAAAAAAAAAAAGCACAAGAGGCCAAGGAAGGGAAAATTCTTTTTCTCTACCTGCCTGTCTTTGAGCTGGGACTTTGGTCCCCTGACTTTGAAGTCAGATTCAGACTGGGAACTTGAACTTTAGACTGGCTCTCTTGGGTCAGGACCCAATCACCCACCAAATTCCTATAGGAATTACCTCTTATAGGTCATATCTCCAAATGCAGTCACACGGGGGGTTAGGAACTCAACATATCAGCGTGAGGGGGCACAGCTCAGTCCGTGATGATCTCACAGTGTAACATACCCCCTGTGGAAAGGGCACCTCTCTCTGCCAGCACTTTGGATGAGATCTTTGAACTCGAGGCCCACATGTGCACTTGACCGCAATCAGCTCCAGGGCTTGTGCATCTCTGAACCGATCGCTGTCAGGATGCTCAGACACCCACCAGGCCAAGCTGGGGCCCCCTGCCTACCTCTGCTGCCAGGAGGCCAGCCCAACAGGAAGCGGAGGTACGCAGCATCCAGCCCAGTTGATTCTCTAGGAAGGACCATGGTGATCCTTCTGGGGAGAAAACTGGATTCTGGGCAGCCAGAGCCGACACACGTCTGTCACACATTGATGTTTTCTGAGCCCTGAGTAGGAACTCCTGGGTGCCTGACAGTGGACAAGACATAGGCCCTGCTCCTCCCTCCAGGCCCCCTGCCCAGGGTGGTTGTAAAACCCGGAGACCAAGCAGTGAGCCTGAGCTCCAGGAGCTCCAGCTGCCCAGGGAAGGGAGTGCTCAGCCTGGGATCGTCCCCAGTCCCCATCACTCTCCACCATCCGACGGTGGGTGATTCCCCACTTTTCCTTTATGTTGGGACCCCGGGTGCCGGGGCTGTACTAAGTTCCCTCCCCCTCACTTAGGCCATGGGCCCTGCTCTCCATCCCCGTCCCATTCAGTGGGTCAGATGCACATGTGTGATACTTTCTCCACTCACTCACTGCTGTTTTTGTTGTTGGTGGTTTTTAAAAAAATTATAGTAAAATAACACATAATTTACCATGTTACCTATTTTTAAATATGGTTCTACGGCATTCATTACATTGTTATATGTTCACATTGTCATGCAGGTGTCACTCCACTTGTCTGCAGAACTTTCCATCTTCCCAGATGGATGCTCTGTCCCCGTGAGACCCTGATGTCATCCTACCCCCTCTCCTGTGACCACCATCCACTCTCTGTCCCCAGGAGACCCTGATCCTGTACCGTCCTGCTGACTGCCCCACACCCTGACTTCCAAAGGCAGAGCGGGGTGGACCCTGGACACAAGTCCTGCTGGGGAGGATGCAGGGAGAGTCTCTCCGCAGGCCTTTGTGAGCCCGATTCCTGGATAGCAGAGCCACAGGCTCCCCACTCAGTCTGCGGTCGTTGGTCACGGCAGCCCCAGGACGCCGGCACAGCCTTGCCTCGGATGGGGCGTCAATCAACATGTAACGTGCAGGTCAGGGGAGGTCCCCCTTGCAAGCTGACCTCGATTGTGACCCACCCAAAACCACTGGCAGAGGGTAGATCTGGGGACGCGGCCCACGCGGCCTGGTTCATCACAACCGGAAAACTCAAGAGCCGGGAGGGAGACGTGGCCACACAGCGCCGGTAAAAATGCAAGAAACTCTGTTTCACCATTTCCCCAGTTCTCCCACCCAGACTCCGCGATCGATGGAGATTTTTCTTTTTTCTACCCAAAAGCAACGTGTTGTGCAAGCTCAGGTTTCTAGGGACCAGGGAAAGGCAGAAACCGCAGTCTTGCGCGCCCCCAGCCAGCGACGCTAGCGGCCCGGCTCCCCCGCGGCATCAGCAGCGTCCAGGGCCGCGCTGGTGCTAACCCAGGAGGGAAGCTTCTGGAGAAAATGCAGGCAGGTGTGAGCACGGGCGTGGAATTTATCTGCATCGATGGTCTTTCCTGGAGATAAGCCTTTTTCAGAACTGCGTTTTCTTAAAGAGCATAAAGAAGACTTGTAAGGACACGTAGGCCTCTGCTCTCAGCCTTTCGGAAAGGTTCCCTTCACCAAGGCCAGTGCGGGGCCCACCTCTGTGGGCCAGCGGCTGTCCCCCTGAGGTCCCCTGGTGGCAAGGGCAGGGGCAGGGAGGGAGTGGTGTTGGGGCCCCTGACTGTGACCAAGGGCCCTCCGGGCTCTGGACACCTGGTCTGGACTGCCATCCTGGGTGCTCCAGCAGCTGCAGGATAGCCTGAGCTGCAGGGAGCCCAGGGGTGGTGGGGGGGGGGGGGTCCAGGGTGGTCAGCAGATGGGGGCACTGCTGGCCCAATGGGCCACGCCAGGATGAGATCCCTGACCTGAGACGGCCCTCTCTCCCTTGCGCGCCCTGAAGCCCAGTTCCTCCACCCTTCTCCCCATACACAAGCCATGGCCATGACAAGTCCGGGCAGGAGACAGACACCAAGCAGCTGACCTGGAGGAGGCTGTACCCCCTGGGCACCCCTACCCATGCCTATCTTGTGGAGGTCTGAGAGCTCTGCGGCATGGCAAGGAGGCCACACATGGAGCAGCTACTCCTGCAAAGAGAAGCAGTAGAGCAGGAAGGTGCGGGAGCCACAGTTCCGACTCCCACCTCCGAGCTGGAAACACTGGTGAGCCGCTGTGTGGGCGCCTCTGGGGGCCCAGTGTCACTGGTTCTGTAAGTGGTGGGCACTCTGCAGACTGGCAGCTGAGCTATGCGAAGGAGCGCCAATAACAGGAGGTGCCTGGAGCACCCACTACGGCAGAGCCTCCCAGAATGGCTGGTGGGGTTTGCAGAGTGGCCCACAGGTGCCTGGGGTGCCCCCTATGGGCAGAGCCTCCTGGAGCAGCTGGCAGAGTTTGCAGAAACTCTCTGGGTAGCTGGCAGGGTTTGCAGAGTGAGCTAGGAGACGCCTGGAGAACTCCCTATGGGCAGAGCCTCCCGGAGCAGCTGGCAGAGTTTGCAGAGCCTCCCAAGGTAGCTGGCAGGGTTTGCAGAGCACCAGCCCCGCAGCACCAAGCAGAGCCGGGAGGCACTGGTAGCTCCTGGCTTCACGACTGGCACAGTGCTCTCCTTCAGCTACGCAGCCCCCACACACACCCTTGTAGGCCTATTTGAATTTGAACTTCCCTACAAAGCACCACCTTTTGCTCTTGCCCAGCAAGCCTCGTGTAGTTAATACCCTTCTTACAAATGAAGATTTTCTCACGCTCTCTCCAAAATGAGGAGCTGCGGGAGCCCCCACTCACTGTGTCCATCTGGGGGAGGTGGTCACAGTGTACCATGGGCCATGCCAGACATTTCCCAGACCCCGTCACAGTCTGTGCTCCGTCCCTGGGGCTGCCATAATCAGGTGCAAACCAACACAGATTTATATCTGCAATTCGGAAGCGTGGAAGTCCAACGAAGATCATAGGGGGCTATAAAGCCAGCAGGGCCTGTTCTTTCTGGAGGCTTGAAGGGAAAATGTATTTCCTCACTTTCCAGCTTCTAGAGGCTGCCCCATCTCCTAGCTCCTGGGCCCTTCCTCCAGCTCTAAAGCCAGAAATTTGGCATCTTCCTTCTATTCTCTTCGAATCCCCCAGGTCTTGTCCAAAGTCTGATGCAGCAAGATGCTCAGTAAATACAAGGCAATGAATTATACATGCAGGTATGCACAGGTCTGACTTTCCTAGGCAATTATAAGCATCGGGGAGGCGGCGCTGTGTCTACATCACCTAGCAGGCTGCCCCGATCAAATCCACGCATGATAAGATCTACGTGCCCAGAAACCTGCATATCAAAGATCAAAACATATTTTCCAATTGGATACAATTTCTTTGATAAAGCCGTCAGAACGTTAACATGTTACTTTGTTAACTAACGGTCCAGAATGCACACTCTAGTATGAATTAGTCCATAAATTATGAAGGAGAAGAATGGGAAGGAGGGGTTGTGCTCATAAAACATGTTAAAGGAGGCCCACTGGTGCCTGCCGCCCCAATATATCCTAAGCCCTAATCCCAGGACCTGTGAGTGTGACCTTATTTGGAAATAGTATCTTTGCAGAGGTAATTAAGTTCAGGATTGAAAGAGGACAAGTGTGCTAATGGGAACTGGGGTCCACCCAGGGTCACGGAGCACAGGGCAATGGGAAGGCAGGTGGAGCCTGGAGTGACAGGTTGAAAGCCACGGTCCTCCCCAGAGCGTCCAGAAGGAGCACAGCCCTGCGCACCCTGTAGTTTGGACTTCTGCTCAGAGGTTGAGAGAATCAACTTTCCACGTCTTTAAGCCACGCAGTGTAGCCTCAGAAAAGTAACACACGTGCCGGTGGGACACAGATCAGATGAGACGGCAGAGTGAGGGACCCTCCTGGGGCCAGAGGTCAGTAGGGACAAGTGTGGGGAGCGGTGGGCTCAGGAAGGGGGGTAGGTGCCCGCAGGAAACACCTGCCCTTCCAGACCGTGAGCTTCCGCACAGCATCCCGGCAGTGTTAGAAACGGACTTCTGAAGAAAGACCTCGCCTGGGCTTCTTCCTGGCGGCAGGCCGGCCGGGAAGGGGTCTGTCCTGCAGGGACCCTGCCTCTAAGCAGCACCCCCACGCACCAGTTGGGTGGCAAGCACATTTTTTTTTAACGTGACCACCTTTCGAATAAAACACTTAAGGTCACATGTTGGCAGGTGCATGAAAAGCTGTCGTGGGGTAAGTGGGAAAGCCAAGGGCCGCCTGTCTGTGCGTCATTCCACCCGTGCACTGAAGAAGACAAAGGGTGACCCCTTTCTCATAGGTCTGCCCCCCGTGTCTCCAAGGGCTGCAGGATCTTGAACCTCACCCCAGAGTCTCATTGGGTCCTAGTAACCTGTTGCTGGGTGAGAACCCACCCCCGAAAGTTGCAGCTAACACAGCACCATGGACTCTTCTCTTTACTGCATGACGGGGTGACCGGCTCAGCTTGGGGTCCCTGGTGGGTTTGCAGCCAGCTACTGGCTGCGGCGGGGCCACTGGAGGCTCCCTTCCTCCCTCCCAGGGCTGGTGGCTGGCGTCTCCTCTGGATGCCCCGAGCTTCCTCCTGGGGAGGCAGGGCCCCGGTGCTGCTTCCCTAGAGCCTCAGAGTCCTGCAGACCCATTCTCCACATTCTTGTCTTAATAAGCCACTAAGACCACCATCATTCAGGGGACGGAAATGAGACTCCCGCTCCCGAAGGCAGTGTTGAAGGATGCGCAGGCACATTTTGAAGCCACCCACCCCACTTTCATTCTGGCTTCAGTAGAAGGACGTGAGGCAGATGGGCTCCGGCTCCACAGAACTTACTGTTGCAGACAGTAGCTCTCTCCTCTTGGAGAGGGGACCCCACAGGGATGGCCTGTGACCTGGATCCCAAGCCTCAGTCTCCCCATCGGAGGGGTGGGCTGAGCTGGCAAGCAGTGGTCCTCCCCAAAGCCCGGTCCTCTCTGCTGGGGGCCCATGCTCGTAGCCGCCTCCACCACCACAAAAATCTTCCGCAACATGAGCACACTTCCACACTCCTAGAGGTTTAGACAAATGTACCTGAGAGTTTCGCTCACGATTAGATTTGTACTTAAGTAAACTAAGCTCTTGGTCATCCGCTCTGCGTGCAGGACGGCCAGAAGCCATCCCTGCCTAGTTGACGGGAGGTGCCCGGACACATCGTTGCAGGGGTGTTCGCAGGAGGGGGGGGAGCAGGGGGTGGCCCAGCCATGCCATGTCCTGCTGAGAGCCACCGGGCTGGGGGCCGAGGGGACCTCACGGCCGCACCTTCCCCTCTAGTTAATGAGCAGTTTGCTTCCCCTCTTGGCGCTGGCCCATGACCCGGCAAATGCGTGCCCTTCGATCATTACTGACTGATTTCTGAAACAGCCCATTTGAGGGCTTGGTTGTGCCATGCTTATCCAGTCTGCCGCTTGTCGTCCACAGCCTTCTGCTGCAAACTCGACTTTCTCGGGCCTTCAGAGCACCTGCCCGCGGAGGTCGTAATCCCGCCTCCCCGCGTACCCACGTGAGTCAGATAAAGGACACCACTGCCGAGGACTTACTTGACACACTCACTTGGAAGGGGAATGAGGCCTCCTGGTGGAATCAGCTAGAAGGAAAAGGGGAAGCCCGCTAAGCCCTGCAATCCCACACCTCTCCGTGCCTCGGGGTCCACTGCAGTGAGCAACGGAGTGAGGCCCAGGCTGCACCCACGGGATAGGCAGCTGCAGTTCTGATCTGGAAGGTGGTTCCTGACCTTTGACTCCCATGGGAGGGATGTTTGGAAGAATGCATGCCCCGCTGCTGGCCAGGAGCCTGGGCTTTGGCCCATGGCGTGACCTCGAGTGAGTGTCTTAATCTCTGCCGTCCATCGTCCATCCGTTCGTACATTCCGGGTCCAGAAGCCAGCAGGAAAGCTTCCAGTTCAGCAGGCGTCACTCCCTGCCCTGCGGCCGTGGCATGGCTCTGTCCTCACGCATCTCTCTGTGGGGAGGGACCCTCACAAATGATTGGATGCATAAATACTTGAAGTTGAGGTGCATCCTCTGCGGCAGCCCACGGGTCTTAGAAGAGCACACATGCCACAGACATTCGCTGGCTGCCCACGCCCATCTGCCCGCACTCGTAGCCACAGCTGGATGTTCCCTGGGGTGGCCCTGCGGTTGACTGGGACTTACCCTGCTGTTAGTTGGGAGGGGACACCCACGGGGACCGTTCGTGTGATTGGACAGCCGTGGGCATGTCACCAGACCTAAGGCAAGCAGTGCTGAGGTGTCCCCTCTGCGGTGGCAAGTGGCATGGAGATGATCCAATCAGGATGGACGTAGGGGTATTGCTCTGAGGTTGGGAGCAGCACCCGTGCTTGCTGGAAAGCTTCATAATTTCTGCCCAGTACGAAATGAAAATGCAGGGCCCCTGGTTCAAAGCCAAATAAAGTTACCATTCAGGCACTGAAATACCAATTTCCTCTTATTTCCACAGCATTTCTGTTGACTTGACTCTTGATGGTATTTTTTATTTTTATTATTTATTTATTTTATTTATTAAAGTTTTTTTATTCATTCATGAGAGACACAGAGAGAGAGAGGCAGAGACACAGGCAGAGGGAGAAGCAGGCTCCATGCGGGGAGCCCAATGCAGGACTTGATTCCAGGACCCCGGGATCACGACCTGAGCCGAAGGCAGACGCTCAACCACTGAGTCACCCAGGTGCCCCCAATGGTATTTTTTAAATCACAACTTAATATTGTTGTAAGCAAAAAAAAAAAAAAAAAATTACATTTAAATTGGTAGCATGGATTTTTTTTAAGATTGATTGATTGATTGATTGATTGATTCATGAAAGAGGCAGAGACACAGGCAGAGGGAGAAGCAGGCTCCCTGCAGGGAACCCAATGCAGGACTTGATCCCAGGACCCCAGGATTACAACCTGAGCCAAAGGCAGATGCTCAACCACGGAGCCACCCGGGCATTCCAAATTGTTAGCATGGATGTTAAGGTTCACCTTTCTACCGCGTGATGCCAGTTTTAAAAGCAAATATGAGAGCATTTGACTTGAACACGGAATCACAGAAATCACAGTTTGCATCTTGCAGCTCATGCTTGCATGTGCGTTTCGCTCCTACAGCACAAAACGAACTCAACACTGCTACTTCACTCCTCGCTCTGTGCACGGTCTGCCAACACTCTGCCCTCAGCTGCCGAATGAGCCAGGATGCCTTAGCAGGGGAGCAGCTCTGTGATCGCTAATCTCTCCTCCTTCTACCTCATCAGTGCAGCATCAACTAATACAGGGAAGTCCTGTGAGTAGAGAAGATGGGAGAGCAGATGCAATGGACTGAATCGTGGCCCCTAAATTCTTATGTGGAAGCCCCAATCCCCAGGGTGACCATCTGTGCAGATCCAGTCTTGGAGACGTAACTGAGGTGACACGGGGTCACCGGGGTGGCTCTGATCCCATATGACCTCCTTACCAGAGGAGGGATCAGACACAGACACACACGGAGGGATGACCCTGTGTGGACCCAGGGAGAGCACGACTGTCCTCAACACACATGCAGGGAGAGAGCAGGGAGAGCACGGCTGTCCTCACACACACACAGAGAGGTCTCAGGAGGGCCCCACGGGCCCGCACCTGGACCTTGGGCTTCAGCCTCCGGGATGGGGGCAACAGTGAGCATGAGCTGTGTGACCCCCAGGCTGTGGTGTTTGTTCTGGCGGCCACAGGAGACTCATACAGATTTCTGGTTGTTCTGTCTTAGAATGACATGTTTTCCTTCCTCATCTGAAGCAAAGTGTGGCCACTCAGGGTGGAGCCACACTTGCTCGTCTGCAGATGTGACACACTGACCTTGCACTCGCAGTGAGTCCAGTTTGATGCCCATGTGTCACCATAGGTCCCCCCGAATTCTGAGCTCGGGTCATCATACATGCCGTTCAAGGGCTGACACGGGTGGTGGACGTCACCTGCAAACACAGCTCAGAGACAAATAATTCAGGATTTCAAGTGACAACAGCTCTGAACTGAGACGGGAACCCTTGTAGACATGGGCCCAGTGGGATCATGTGGGTCGCACACCTGTGAAGTCAGACCTGAGTCCAGGGTAAAAAGCCAGAGGCTCAGCCACCCCGTCCACGGGGAGGGATGTTGGAGCTCCAGGACCAGGCTGCAAAGTGAGGCAGGGCAGGGGGATCCAGGGAGACAGCCACAGGGCGACCTCCTCCAGCGTGCTGCTCTGTGCTGCTCTGTGCTTCCTGCCACGGGAGCCACTTGCTTTGAAGCGCTCTGAGTCCGGCCTCCTGCTTCCTGCAGCATGAAATTGCCAAAGGACAGACCTGGCTCCCAGGCCTCAGTCTCCTCATCTGTGGAGTGGGGATGCCAGGTGCCCACTCTACCTGATGGCATAAGGCTGTGGGATTTTTTTGTGAAAAGCCAGAATGTGGCGAAGAGCCCAGGAATCGCTTGTACGGATTCATCAGATCATCACAGTGACAGGTGACCATTACCTAAGGAGCAGGGAAGGGCGTCCCCTAAAACATTCCTTCTGTCATCTTGTCCCGTCTTTTCAGCCCCACAGTGGACTCCCGGGCAGGCTGATCTGGAACACTGACCGCCGTCTTGTGCAGGGAGAGGGACTCCTGGCTGCTCCCAGCTACGGCCCAGGCTCATTCTGGGGCAACACTCAGACCACCAGCAGGTGAACGCAGGGATCTGGGACCTGGGACCCAGGACCAACATTCTCATTAACGCTTCTGAGTTTCACGTCGCCCTGGGCAGTTTCCTTGAAAGGACTTGAAACCAAAAGGCAAAAACTGTTTTACTTGTTTTCTGGGGCTGACCACTTACCATCTTTTAAGCTGGGGGCTGAAGAGACATTCTCTTACAGCCTGGAGGAAGAAGTATGAGGCCAAGGTGTCGGCAGGGCGCTCCCTCTGGAGGCTCTGGGGGGATCCTTCCTGCCTCTTCCAGCTTCTGGGGGCTCCAGGCATCCCTGGGCTCGTGGCCACATCCCTCCGTCTCTGCCTCAGTGGTCACGTGGCCCCTCCTCTGTGTCTGAATCTCCCTCTTCTGTCTCTTTGAAAGATGCTAGTCATCGGATTCAGGGCCCAGCCAGGTGATGTAAGATGGGTCATAACAAGATCCTTAACTTGATGGCATCTGCCAAAACCCTTTCCCCAAACCAGGCCACATCCACAGGTTCCAGGATCGGGACATGGGTTTTGAGGGGGCACCATGCAGCCACCACCGCACTGACTCACAGGTGATGGCCACGGAAGCCCTGGCAGGAGCCCTCTCTGGCCCAGCGCGGGTCTTGACCTCTCGGATACTGCCAGAAACACCTGTTCGGAGGCTCTCGGGCCTGCGTGGTGGGGCAACACTGTGAACGGAGCTTCCTGAGAACGGCTGCCTGCTTCAGAGAGGCCTTGCTTTGCCTTCTCCATTCTGAACACTGCTCATCGGCCCTCGGGCTGCAAAGTGGTTCCTCCACTGGGCCCTCTTGCCATTTGGGACCGGGTCATTCTCTGTGGTGGGGGTTGTCCTTTGTGTTGAAGGATGCTCAGCAGCTTCCCTGACCCACCAGATGCCTCCCAATCACGACAATCACCAGCATCCTCAGATATTGCCAAATGACAATCAACAGCGTCCTCAGATATTGCCAAATGTCCCCTGCGGGGACAGAGTCACATCCATTGGCAGTATAAGGAAAGGTGGAGACAGCCCGACATTCTGGAATCTGAAGGAGGGACCTGCACTGACTAGCCGTGGGACCCTGGCATGTTCTGGAATGTTCTGAACCTTAGGTTTCCATAATAGGGGTCTGAATGCTCAATGGTGTTATTGTGATAGGAGCGGGCACTGTGTTTAAGAGGCTGTCATAGAAGAAGTAGGTATTCAACACACGGCATGATACATTTTGATTTGGCCTATTTTCCAAAGGAGAGCATGCTCGGGGGCCTCATGCACCCTACGCCATGCACAGTGCCAGGCACACAGAAGGGGGTCCCTGGGACACAGCAGCCCATTAGCATCCTCTTGTTGAGAGGCCCTAGACTCACTGGCCCAGGACTCTGGAGGCCTAGCCCCTAGCTCCAGCTGCTGGCACCCATGATGTCCCTCTCTCCGTGGGACATGAGGGAGACTACACACAACGCTGAGGACGCCCCCTCCCCCAGGGGACTGGGGCTTCCTTACCATCCCCAGGTTGCCTGAGGACCCCCCTCCCTGAACTTTCCCTCCATTTGTATTTTGACAAGATGTTTCTGGAATGCTGCGGCTGGCTGGGAGCCATTGTCCCCAGCACAAATAACCATAGCAGTCGTGGGAACTGGCCTCCACCCAAACAGCACCCTAGTCAGGCAGATGGCCTCTGACCGGGCCATTCAGGATGACATTGGACGAGGGCCACGCCTGTCTTAAGTGTCCTCATGCCACCCCAGATGTGTGGGAGAGCGTGGACTCCACATCTCCACTTCGTTCACTCTGTGGCAGGGTCAAGACAGGAGATAAAATCATAGAGGATTTCAGGATTCCTTTAAAAAATCCACTACATTTGTATATCATGGGTATTTTCTTCCTTCTTTTTCTTGAACAGATGGCACAGGGTCTATCCTCTTAACAGAATTTTAAGCGCACGATCTAGTATTGTCTCCAGGCACAATTTTGTAGGGCAGGTCTCCAGAGCTGATTCGTCATGTTCAACTGGGACGGAGCGTCCCCTGAACAACAGCTCCCATTGCCCTGTTCCCCCCACCCCTGCAGACAGCCACCTACTCTTTGTCTCTAAGAATTTGACTATTGTAGATATATAAGCAGGATAATGCAGGGATTTGTCCTTCGGTGACTAACTTATTTCATTCAGCATGCTCTCAAGGCTCATCCACGCCATTGCAAATGGCAGGATTTCCTTTTTCATAGCTGAGTAATATTGTCTAATAGGCACCAACCACTTTTTTAAAAATCTATTTATCTGCGGGCAGACATTTAGGTTGTTTTCATATCTTCTATCGTAAATAATGCTGCTTTGAACATGGGGCCTGTAAATGCCCCTTCAAGATCCTGATTTTAATTTTTTTTTTTTGCACAAATACCCAGAAATGGGATTGCTGGATCACACAGAAATTTAAAGTTTGAGTTGTTGAGGAACCTCTGTACTGTTTCCCACTACAGTGGCCCCGGTTTGCATCCCCACCAATGGGGCGCAAGGTTCACAGTTTCTCCACATCCTTCACCAACGCTAATTTTTAATTTTTTTTTGTAGTGGCCATCCCAGCAGGGGTGCAGTGGTATCTCCCTGTGCTTTTTTTTCCCCCTGTGCTTTTAATTTGCATTTCTCTGATAATTAGTGAGATGAGCATTTTATATACACCTGTTGGCCATTGTATGTTTCCTTTGGAGAAAAATCTGTTCAAGTCCTTTGCTCATTGTTTAATCAGGTTTGTAGGGTTTGTTATTGAGTGGAGGACTTTTTCTTTATATATACTTGGGGTATTAACTTCTTTTCAGACATACGGCTTGCAAATATTTTCTCCCATTCTGTACTTTGTCTTCCACCTTATTGATGATTCCCTCTGCCATGAAGAAAGTATTTTTTTCCATCTTTATATTCTTATCTTTGACTCACCAATATGCACTTGAGATTCCTCTGTGTCTTTTCATGGCTTGATGGAGCATTCCTTTTCGTTCCTGGAAAGCATTCTTTGGTACTGATGTGTTCTAATTTCTTTATCCACCACCTATTGAGAAATGTCTCAATTGCTTCCAGGTTTCCTCATGATTATGAATAGAGCTGCTATAAACATTCATGTGCAGGTTTTTTTTTTTTTTTGGTATAGACGTAAGTTTTTTAATCACTTGGGTACATGCAAGGAGTGCAATTGCAGGATTGAATGGTGAGACCATGTTTAGCTTTGTGAGAAACTGCCAAACTGTCCTTCAGGGTGGCTGCAGCACTTGCATTCCCACCAGCAAAGAATAAAACTTCCCGTTGTTCCAAGTCCTCACCCGCATTTGGGTGTTGTCAGTTCTTTGGACTTTAGCCATTCCAAAAATTGTGACATGGTATGTCATTGTTTTAATTTGCATCTCCCTGCTGGGAAATGATATTGAGCATCTTCTCATGTGCTTAGATAAGGACTGAATGTTTGTGTTGCATAAAATTTCATACATTGAAGCCCCACCCCCCAATGCAATGGGGATGGGGCCATTGGGAGGTGATTGGAGACAGATGAGGTCGTGAGGGTGGGGCCCTCTCAATGGGGTTAGCACCCTTACAAGAAAGATGTGGATAGATAGAGCTTGCTCCTCCTGCATGAAGGAAAGTCTATGTGAGGTCTGAGCTAGACCTGGTCTCTATCTACCGGCCTGGAAGACAGGTCCCACCAGAACCCAATCATGTGGGGACCCTGACCTTGGAACTGTGAGAAATCACTGTTGT
Source organism: Canis lupus familiaris (assembly GCF_011100685.1). Taxonomy (NCBI): domain Eukaryota; kingdom Metazoa; phylum Chordata; class Mammalia; order Carnivora; family Canidae; genus Canis; species Canis lupus. Next base: position 47,825,509 of record NC_049239.1, on the reverse strand, counting down.
GGAAGCCCCTCATCTATGGTATTTCATTATAGCAGCCTGAGCTGACTAAGGTAAGTTTGTTTGCTATCAATGTATCTCTTTTGTTGAGATGTCTTTCCAGATCTTTCACCCATTTTTGTCACCCATTGTTAAATAGGGTTATTGTTTTCTTATTATTATGTTTTTAAGATTCTTTGTGTATTTTAGATCCAAGTTCTTTATCAAAAATGTTTTGCAAATTTTTTTTTCCAATCTGTGGTTTGTCTTTTCATTCTTTGCAGAACAAACCTTTCTAATTTTAAGAATATTCAACTTATCTAGGAGCATCTGGGTGGCTCAGTTGGTGAAGTGTCTGCCTTTGGCTGAGGTCATGATCTCAGGGTCCTGGGATGGCGCCCCGCATCTGGGCTCCTCCTCAGGGGGGAGCCTGCTTCTTCCTCTCTCTTTGCCCCTCCTCCTGTTCAAGCTCTCTCTTTTGTGCTCTCTCATTCTCTCTCTCTCTCCAATAAATAAGTAAAATCCTTAAAAAAAAAGAATATTCAACTTATCTATTTTTTCTTCCATGGATTGTGTTTTTGGTGCCATGTCTAAAAACTCATCCTCAAATCTAAAATCATGTAGATTTTATCTATGCATTGTTCTAGAAGTTTCATAGCATATTTTATATTTAGGTCATAACCCATTTTGAGTTAATTTTGCATAAGGGTTTGTGTCTAGATTCTTTTTTTATGCATATAGATGTCTAATTGTCCCAGCACAATTTGCTGAAAAGACTATCCTTTCTCCATGAATTGCCTTTGTATCATTATTAAAAATCAGTGGACTGTATTTGTGTGGGTCTCCTTCTGTCCTCTTTGCTTTGTTAACCTTTTTATTTTTTTCTTCTACCAAGGCCATACTGTTTTACTTTCTTTTTTTCTGTTTTACTTTCTATAGTTTTTAGTAAGTCTTAGCAGTAGAAGTCCTCTTATGTGACTCTTCTTCAGACTTATGTTAGCGATTCCAAGTTCTTTGTCCTTCTGTATAAAGTTTTGAATTGGTTTGTTGACATTTACAGAATAGTTTGCCCAGATTTTGATAGGAACTGCACTGAATCTATAGATCAAACTGAAAAGAGCCAATGTCTTAATGATATTGTCTTTCAACCCATTAGCACAAAATATCTTTCTGTTTATCTCTCCACCTAGGTTTTGCCATTTTCTGCAAATAGAATCCAAATGGAGTTTGTTAGATTTATCTCTCAGTACTTCATTTTCAGGGTGCTGTTTTAAATGATATTACTATTATTTTTTTAAAGATTGTATTTACTTATTCATGAGAGACACACAGGGAGGCAGAGGGAGAAGCAGGGTCCCTGTGGGGAGCCTAATGAGGGACTCGATCCCGGGACCCCAGGATCACACCCTGAGCCAATGGCAGATGCTCAACCACTAAGCCACACAGGCATCCCAAATGATATTATTTTTTTAATGTCAAATTCCAATCACTCATTGTTGTTATAAAAGAAATTAATTGACTTCTGCATATTGACCTTACATTCTCTGATTTTGCTTATCAGTTCTAGGAATTATTTTTGTATATTCTTTGGGGTTTTCTACATAGACAATCATATTACCTGAAAATAAAGTTTTATTTTTTCTTTTCAATCTGTATATCTTTTTATTTCTTTTTCTTGTCTTATTTCATTAGGTAGAACTTCCAGTATGACATTGAATAAGGGTTGTAGGAGAAGAATACTTTCTTGCTTTAGTCTCAGTTTTAAGGGGAAAATATTCAGGCTCATACCATTAAAAGTGACACCAGGGGCACCTGGGTAGCTCAGTTGTTTAAGTTTCCCACTGAATCTCAGCTCAGGTCTTGATCTCAGGGTCATGAGTTCAAGCCCCACATTGGGCTCCATGCTAGGTGTGGAGCCTAGTTAAAAAAAAAAATTAAAGTAATGCCAATGTGTTGTTATTGTAGGTTTTCTGCCATATATTTCCTTAATTAGATTAAGATAGCTCCTCTCTATTCCTAGTTTTTTTGGAGGCTTTTTATCATGAAAGATTTCTGAATTTTGTTGAATGTTTTTTCAGCATCTATTAATGTGAGCATAGAGCTTTCCTTATTATTAGACAATGTTAATATGATAGATTGGACTGACTGATTTATGGATGTTGAAATGGTCTTGGATTCCTAAAATGAATCTCATGTAATTGTGATGTATTATCCTTTCTACAAGTTGTTGGATTTGGTTTGCTAATATTTCGTTAAGGATTTCTGTGTCTATGTTCATGGAAAATATTTATTTCTAGTTTTCTTTTCTTGTAATGATTTTATTTAGTTTGGGCATCTAGATAATGCTGACCTCGTAGAATGAGTTAGGAAGTCTCCTCTCTGTTTTTATTTTCCGGAAAATAAAAAACGGAAAAACGTGTGAAGAATTGGCATTATTATCTTCCCTAGTTATTTCATGGAATTCACTAATAAAATTGCCTAGGTCTTATGCTTTCTTTTTTGGAAGATGTTAAAATATTGATTCAATTTCTTTAGTAGATATAGGTCTGTTCAGGTTATTTATTTCCTCTTGTATTTTGGTAGCTTGTGTCTTTTAAGGAATCAGTCCATTTCATCTCAGTCATCAGATTTAGGGGAATAGAGTTCTTTATAGAATTCCTTGATTATCCTTTAATGTCTATTCAAGAGTAATGACGCCTTTTCATTTCTGATACTGGTAATTTGGTCTTCTTTTTTCTCTCAGTTAACCTAGCTAGAGGGTTATCAATTTTACAGATATTTTCAAAGAACCAGATTTTTATTTCATTGATTTTTCTTTGTTATTTTCCTGGTTTCAATTTCATTGATTTCTGCTCTAATTTTTATTAGAATTTGTTAATAAATTTTCCTTAGGCTTATTTTGCCTTTTTCCTCCCATTTCTTCAGGTGGACATAAAGATTATTGGTTTTTTATCTTTCTTCCTTTTAATAGATGCGTTTAATTTCCCCCAAGCACTCTTTCCATGCCTCTCGCATGTTTCAATAAGTTACTTTTTCATTTTCAGTTAGTTCAAAATATTTTCAATTCCCATTGAAGCTTTTTTTAACAAAAATATTTTATTTATTAATTCGTGTGAGACACAGAGAAAGAGGCAGAGAGAGAAGCAGGCTCTATGCAGGGAGCCCAATGTGGGACTCGATCCCGGGACTCTGGGATCACACCCTAAGCCAAAGGCAGACGCTCGATCACTGAGCCACCCAGGCATCCCCCCACTGAAGCTTTTTTTTTTTTTTTTTTTTGCCTACAGGTTATTTAGAAGTGTGTTATATAATTACCAAACAGTTGAGAATTTTCCAGCTATCTTTTTGTTATTGGTAGCTATGTTAATTCCACTGTGGTCTACTAGCATACTTGATGTGACTTCTATTATTTTAAACATGTTTAGGTGTGATTTACAGCCCAGAATGTAGTCTAATTTGGTATACGTTCCATGTAGACATGTAGTCTGCTCTTGTTGAATGGAATATTCCATAAATTTCAATGTGATCAAGTTGATTCATAGTATTATTCAGATCATCAATATCCTTACTGATTTCCCTGTCTGCTTGATCCATCAGTTACTGACAGGCGGACAATGAAGTCTCCAACTATAGAGGACATTCATCCATTTTCTCTCTCCGTGCCATCAGGTTTTGCCTTATTTTTTTTAATTTATTTTTTATTGGTGTTCAATTTACTAACATACAGAATAACCCCCAGTGCCCGTCACCCATTCACTCCCACCCCCCGCCCTTCTCCCCTTCCACCACCCCTAGTTCGTTTCCCAGAGTTAGCAGTCTTTACGTTCTGTCTCCCTTTCTGATATTTCCCACACATTTCTTCTCCCTTCCCTTATATTCCCTTTCACTATTATTTATATTCCCCAAATGAATGAGAACATATAATGTTTGTCCTTCACCGACTGACTTACTTCACTCAGCATAATACCCTCCAGTTCCATCCACGTTGAAGCAAATGGTGGGTATTTGTCATTTCTAATAGCTGAGTAATATTCCATTGTCTACATAAACCACATCTTCTTGATCCATTCATCTTTCTTTGGACACCGAGGCTCCTTCCACAGTTTGGCTATCGTGGCCATCGCTGCTATAAACATCGGGGTGCAGGTGTCCCGGCGGTTCATTGCATCTGTATCTTTGGGGTAAATCCCCAGCAGTGCAATTGCTGGGTCGTAGGGCAGGTCTATTTTTAACTGTTTGAGGAACCTCCACACAGTTTTCCAGAGTGGCTGCACCAGTTCACATTCCCACCAACAGTGTAAGAGGGTTCCCTTTTCTCCGCATCCTCTCCAACATTTGTTGTTTCCTGCCTTGTTAATTTTCCCCATTCTCACTGGTGTGAGGTGGTATCTCATTGTGGTTTTGATTTGTATTTCCCTGATGGCAAGTGATGCAGAGCATTTTCTCATATGCTTGTTGGCCATGTCTATGTCTTCCTCTGTGAGATTTCTGTTCATGTCTTTTGCCCATTTCATGATTGGATTGTTTGTTTCTTTGGTGTTGAGTTTAATAAGTTCTTTATAGATCTTGGAAACTAGCCCTTTATCTGATACGTCATTTGCAAATATATTCTCCCATTCTGTAGGTTGTCTTTGAGTTTTGTTGACTGTATCCTTTGCTGTGCAAAAGCTTCTTATCTTGATGAAGTCCCAATAGTTCATTTTTGCTTTTGTTTCTTTTGCCTTCGTGGATGTATCTTGCAAGAAGTTACTATGGCCGAGTTCAAAAAGGGTGTTGCCTGTGTTCTTCTCTAGGATTTTGCAGCCTTATTTTTTTAAAGTAATCTCTACCCTCAACACGGGATTTGAACTCACAACCGTGAGATCAAGAGTTGCACGCTCTTCTTCTGAGCCATCCAGGCACCCCAATTTTGCCTTATTTTTAAAGCTCTTTTGTTCAGTATATACTCAAGTAGGATTGGCACTTTTTCTTGTGAAATCACTCCCTTTATCATTATGTTGTACTCTTTATCGCTGATCAATATCCATGTTCTGAAGTCTGCTTTGTAAGAAATTAACAGAGCTTCTTCAGCTTTCTTCTGATTGATGTCGTCATGATATTTCTTCCCCTATTCCTTCACGTTTTTCCTATCTGCGTCTTTATATTTAAAGTAGATTTATTGGGCAGCCCGGGTGGCTCAGCGGTTTAGCGCCGCCTTCAGCCCAGGTTTTGGCAATTATGGATAAACTTAACATCCAGGTGCAGATTATGATGTAGATGTCAGTTTTTAATTCCTTTGGGAAAATTCCAAGGCACACAATTGCTGGATTGTGTGGTAAAATTACACTTGGCTTTTCAAGAAACTGCCAGTCTATCTTCTAGAGTGGCTGCACAATTCTGCATTCCTGTCAGCAGTGAGCAAGATTTCCTGATTCTCCACATCCCCACCAGTATTTGATGTTGTCACTGTCCTAGAGTTTGGGGCATTCTAATAGGGATGGAATGGTACCTTGTTGTTGTGGTTTCCATTTCCCTGACAACATAGGATATGGAGCATCTTTTCATGTGCTTATTTGCCATCTGTGTATCTTCTTTGGTGAGGTGGCTGTTAAGGTCTTTGGCCTATTTTTGTTTTTTTTTTTTAAGATTTTATTTATTTATTCATCACACACACACACACACGCGCGCGCGCGCGCACACACACACACACACACAGGCAGAGGGAGAAGCAGGCTCCATGCAGGGAACTTGATCTCGGGACTCCAGGATCAAGCTCTGAGCCGAAGGCAGACAGACACTCAACCGCTGAGCCACCCAGGCATCCCTTTGGCCTATTTTTTAAATCAGATTGTTTGTTTTCTTATTGTTGAGTTTTAAGAGTTCTTGGTATATTCCAGAATACAGTCCTCTATTAGATGTGTCTTTGGCAAATATTTTCTCCCAGTCTGTGGCTTGTCTTTTCATTCTGTTGATATTGTCTTTCACAGAATATTTTAATTTTAGCAAAATCCCACTTGTCTGTTATTTCTTTCATGAACAGTGTCTTTGGCATCGTGTCACCACACCTATGATCATGTAGGTTCTCTCCTATGTGATCTTTTAGAAGTTTTGTGGTCTTGCATTTTATGTTTAAGTCTGTGGTTCACTTTGAATACGTTTTTGTAAGAAATGTAAGGGCTGTGTCTAGATTCATCTTGCATGTGGATGTCCACTTGTTCCAGCCCTATATGTTGGAAAGACTGATTTTGCTCCATTGTACTGCCTTTCCTTTTTCCCTTCATCTATTTGCCTATTATTTCAACAACACCACACTGTCTTGATCACTGTAGATTCACAGTAATTTTTGAAATCAGATGGTGTCAGTCCTCCAAATTTGTTCTCCTCAATACTGAGTTGGCTCTTCTGGGTCTTCTCTCTCTCTTTTTTTTTTTTTTTTTTGCCTCCATATAAATTCTAGAATCATTTCATCAATATACACAAGATAACTTTCTGGAATTTGGTTTGAGATTGTGTTGAATCTATAGATCAAGTTGTGAAGAAATGACATCTTGACAGTGTTGAGTCTTCCTATCCATGAACATGCAATTTCTCTCCGTTTATTTAGTTCTTTTATTTTGTTCATCAGAGTTTGGTGGTTTCCTTGTATAGATCTTGTACATATTTTCTTAGATTTATACCTAAGGATTTCTTTTTTTTTTTTTGGATGCTAATGTAATGATATTACTTTTTTAAAAAATTTCAAATTCTACTTGTTCATTGCTGCTGCATAAGAGGGCAATTGACTTTTCATGGCTTGTATGTAATAATTGTACTATAATCACTTCTTAGTTCCGGGAGGGTTTTTTTGTCAGTTCTTTTGAATTTTCTCTCCTTTACTCTCCTTTACTTTTAAAGGATAATTTTGCTGGATAGTCTTTTGGTAGAATTCCTCTTTAAAATGTCAGTGTATTAAATATCTCACTATATTCTTGTATGATTATTAATGAGTTCACTGTAATTTTTATCCTTATTCCTCTATAGATATGATGTCTTATTCCTCTGGCTTCTTTTAAGAATTGTTCCCTCCTTTAGATTTCTGTAGTTTGAATATGATATGCCTGTGTGTGTGTCTGTGTGTGTGTGTGTGTGTGTGTGGTATTCATCCTGTTTGGTGTTCTCTGCACTTTTTGTGCACTTTTTGTGTGGTGTCTGATGTCTTACTGATTTTGGAAATTTTCTGCTGTTATTACTTCAAATATTTCTCTATTCTGTTCTCTCTGCTCTTTCTAGTAGTCCAGTTACACAGTTTTTATGTGTTCTGTTCTTTCTACATTTCCTTTTTACCTCTGATTTTCATTTTTTTAAAGATTTTATTTATTTATTTATTCATGAGAAACACACACAGAGAGAGGCAGAGGGAGAAGCAGGCTCCCTGCAGGGAGCCTGATGTGGGACTCAATTCCGGGACCCCAGGATCACGCCCTGGGCCGAAGGCAGGTGCTCAACCACTGAGCCACCCAGGGGTCCCTCTTTGCTTTTCATTTTGGGAGGTTTCTATTGCCTTATCTCCACATTCAGATTCTTTCCTAGGCTTTGGTGCATCTACTGATGAGCCCATGGAAGGCATTCTTCATTTTTACTACTGTGGTTTTTCCTTCTAGAACTTCCTTTTGATTGGTTCTTAGAGTTGGCATTAGCCATCTGCTTTTACATGTTGTCTACTCTTTCCATCAAAGCCTTTAACATATTAATCATAGTTAGTTATTTAAAATTCCTTGTCAGGTGATTCTGTGTCATAACTGAGTCTTGCTCTGACAATTGCTCTGTCTTTTCAGATTGTGCTTTTTCTTGCTTCTCGCCCAAACCTACAACTCTGCTCTTTTCTTTCAGACCTGGCTTACCATCCCATGCCCTCCTGAGAACTTCTGCCTGCATTCTAGAAAATTGACCAAGATCCCTGGCCCAACAAACACAGTGCTGATGTGGTTTATTTTGTTTTCTTTTCTAGAAGCAACCCCCCCCCCCATCGAATAAATAAAAAGCTCCAGCCTCTTCTACTTTAAAGAGAATGAGTTTGACATCACTTCTTTCAACTGCAGCAAATTCAAAGGGATCATAGTCTGCATACAAACACGCAGACAGTACTGTGTGCCAGGCATCTGCATCGAGTAGTTCACTCCACACAGCTATCCCAGGAAGCAATCCCCACCACTGCCTCCTTTCTCCCAAACTAGAGCACAGCACAGGTCACCTTGACTAACTTGCTCAAGTCCCACAGCCGGTGCTGAGTTGAGCTTTGATGAGAGGGGAGGAAGTGACTGGCAAGAGGGCAGCTGGGAGGAAGCCCAGGTCCTTCTGAATTGTCACCTCACCCTTATCTCATACTTCATCACAGCTCTGGCCATCAAGCAAGAAACCAGGGAGTCTCCAATCATCTGAAATCACACAGTTGCTCACTCAGCCCTGGAACAGCACTGAAGGAAAAACATCTCACGACCTAATTCCCTAAGCCTGATTCTGTGCATGGAGGTGCTCAACACATTAATATTCAAAAACTGTGCCTCAACATATGTTGGGAAGTATGCAATAAGTGCCAGTGACAATACTGTTAATCATAGGAAGGCTGGATGCTCAGTACAAGCCAGCCACACATTAACCCATGATGCAACTAGACTGACATGTGAGTCCCTCTCTCTATGTGGGATCTGAGTTCCCCAAGGGCAGGGATGGTCTCAGAGGGCAGGGACAGTCCCCAAGGACAGGTGGTCCCTGAGAACAGGGATAGTCTCCAAGGGTAGGGTTGGTCCCCAAGGGCAGGAACAGTCCCTGAAAGCAAGGTCGGTTCCCAACATCAAGGACAGTCTGAGATGGCAGGGACCATCCATGTGTCCTTGGCTGTTTGTCTGGCACAGCCCTCCTTTATTCTATAGAAGTGATCCCCAAACAAGAGATGTGAGGAGAACCATGGAATCGCCAGGCATCATTAGGCCAGTTTTGAGAGTGGTCGTGCTGGAAACTAACACTGGAAACCAGGATTTCAGGAGTTTGGGGTTTTGTGCCTGCACGCCCGTTCTCCTGGTCTGAGGTGCCCCAATGTGGCAGGGCCTCCTTGCCCTCTCACGGCCTCCATCACCCTTTGCTTACACAGGTTCTTGAAGAAGATGGTGACTCAGAAACCCCATTCAGCTCAGGTCACTGTAACAAAACACCATGTGCTGGGGGCTCGTATTTATTATCAGACATTGTTTTGTCATGCTTCTGGGGGTGGAAGTCCCAGGTCTAGGTGTCGGCTGATCTGGTTTCTAGTGAAGGCCCTCTTCCTGGCTTGCAGACGGCCACTTTCTTGCTTCAGCCTCACGTGGCCTTTCTCTGAGCATGCATGGGGTTGGGGAAGAGAGACAGAGGGACAGAGACACACAGAGAGAGTTAGCAGCATCTTTCCAAGGACACTCGCCCTGTCTGATCAGGGCCCTACCCCAAACCTCATCTAACCTACTACTTCCTTACCCTGAAAGTAGCCACGCTGAAGGTCAGGGTGTTAACATATGAATCTGGGGGATGCAGGCAACCTGACCCTTTGACACTTAATAGCGTGTACGCGGTGGCTCAAGCGCTGATGACCAGCGGGCTGGTGGGTGGAGGGAGGTCTTGCCCTGCAGGGGTCAGTGTGCAGAGCAGCACAAGAAGCATGGGCTTGGAAATCTGAATCTCCTGCTCTCCACCTGGTTTGGGAAAGTCAGAAACCTCCCTGCCGCAGTTCCTCTAACCTCAAAGCAGAGATTATACCGTGTCCTGGGTACAGGAGCTGCTGGGGGGAGGCTGGCGCCCAGTGGCCATCAGTGCCCATGTCAGGTCCTCTTGAGCACCAGCGACAGTGCTGGACAAGAGTGGTGGCGTGCACGGGGAGGCGTAGGGCCTGAGGGCTCTCACGTCTGTCGTCCAGTGGGACTGCCGTGGGGTGACCTGGCTGCCATTGATTATTTCTGGAAGGAAACTTTCCGCCTTCTCATCGATGGACCACCTGCTGCAGCAAATTACAATGGCTCTGAGAGAAATGACATGTCTACTGGGAAGCACATCACAGCGACGGGGCCAAAAGCACTGAACGACCTCTAGGTTACCAAGCTTGTGATCAGTTGTCACATGAGCCAGGCCGCTGATTGGATGGGTGACGTGGGTGATGGCTGTTGAATTAGGCTCTGGAGCAATGCATTTGGGACAATGTACCTGTTTCTGGGCCTACATAGCTGCTTTGCTGGTGTGCTGGCGCTCACCTGCTGGAGGAGACGCCCAGGCTGGGAAGGTGGGCTGCTGGGCCTGCTCCCCGAGCTCTGTGTCTGCTCCCACCGCTAGGCCCAACCCCCCCTGCCCCCACCCAGAGCCTCTCCATCCCCCAAGGCCTGGGTCCCTACCCAAAGCGAGCGTACTCACTCCTGCTTTCCCAGGGCAGTGCCTTTGGATGCAGAACTGTCCTGAAGCCACCAGCTCCCGGGGAAGGACTCCTGGCCCAGGTATCTGAGGAGGGAGCATGAACTTGGATTCTTCCGACTTCTGGACCAGCTTCCATCAGACCTTCCCCAGGCAGATGGAGGAGCAAAAATATGACCCTTTTTATGACCCGTCCCTCCGTCCACTTATAGAGAATCCGAATCTGAACCCAAAAGCGTGGAGGACATCATGTCTTAGAGCCTGACCTCCTGTCTGGGGTGCAGGTAGACAGGGCAATCCCTGTCACTGTCGAGGCGCCTCCCTCCCCCTGTCACTCCCTCCACCCCACTCTTCCCTGGCCATGCCACTGGGGGTGCCGTGGCCCCCACTGCTGCTCTGGAGGTACTGGGGGGGTGTCTGGGAGACCTAGAATGGAGGGTCCGACCACTCCACCCCAGCTTCTTCTCCATCCGGGGAGCTTTGTCCCTCCCCTCTTGCCCCACCCCTGCAGGGGACACCTGACCTTATCTCCTTAGGTACAAAACAGCTTCCTGTGGCACTGCCCACCCTGATTCCACCCTGAGCTGGGAATGCAAAGGGTCTGGGCTGCTCGGGGCTGAGGGGAGGGTGGACAGGTAAAGAAGCAGACAGACAGACGCTGGGACGCATGTTGTGCAGGAACAGCATGTGAGCATTCTCTTTCTCTGGTTATCGGTCTCCCCATCCTTCCATTGATGGCAGCACACGATGTTCTGGGAGAATGAAGACGCCCCATTCTCAGCCCAGCCTGGCCCAGACCCTGCCCCAGGTGTCCACGAAAGCGGTCAGTACAACCCAGATGCGTGGCTGGAGTGCAGGCTTCGGGAGGTGGATCCTGGGGGCCCCAAGGCCGAGAAGAGTGAATGAGGGGCTGGTGGCCGGGGGGGGGGGGGAGGCACGGGCAGGGATGCACCTGCCCAGCATCCCGGAGGCGGCATCTGAAGGGCCGAGGCCAGGGCTGCCCGGTCCAGCCCCCCTCAACCTCTGGCGGACACAACCTGAGGGACGAGGGGGCCGGGGCAGGGTCAGAGAGGTCTGCGGGAAGGGCTGCTTGGCTGGAATGTGGAATCGACCTCCCTAATCCTCGAATGGCCCTGCAGGGAGAGCTGTGCAGAGCCGAGTGCGAACCTGCCGTGCAGGGGTGTGCTGCCCGCCGGGGGGGAAGCAAGCATCACAGCTGATTTCCAGCCCCAGGGCCTGAGGCTGCCCCCTGCAGCCCTGCGCGGGTCTGTGAGCCTCCTGCCCCCGGCTCTGGGCGCCCTCCATTGCCAGGACTCAGTCGGATGCCCGCACCACTCACCTTCTGGAACATTCACCCTGGGCCATGTGCTGCCCAAGGGCAGCAGATACCGGGCAGGGCCAGCCTCCGTCCTCTGCCTCCTGGTGGGAGCACAGAGAAGCGGCCACCTTCTGGGTCCCAGGCTGAGCCTCGGGGACACAGAGGGCCGGTGTGGCCCGCCTGTGCCGGGGTCTGCTCTGTGCTGGGCAAGAGGCGGACAGGCAGGGGGACATAGTGTAGAGCTGCCTGGGGAGGCCCCACAAAGGACCACGAACCGAGCAGCTTAAAACAACAGAAAGTGACTCTTTTATGGTTCTGCTGGCCAGAGTCTGAGATCGAGGCGTCACGGGGCCGTGCTCCCGCTGGAGGGTCTGGAGGAGGCTGCTTCCTGCATCTTCCAGCTCCTGGGGGCTGTGACTGCGTTCCCCCCGCCTCTGCCTCCGGAATCACGAGGCCCCTCCGTGTCTGTGCCTCAGACCTCCCCCTCTTTCTCTTGCAAGCACACAGTCATTGGATGTAGGGCCCCCACCCCTCACCCCTGGACAATCCATGATGGCCTGTAGGATATAGAGATGTCCTAGGTGTAATCACACCTGCAAAGATGCTTCTCCAATCCGGCCTCACTCCCAGGATCTGGAGGGCAGGACATGGACACATCCCCTGCCTCTGTTGGGTTGTCTTTCCCCATGCCCCCTCCCCAGCCCCTGAATGCTTCTCAGACCTGGCCCGTGCCCTGCTCCCATCTGCTAGAAAGGATGCCGCGTGCTGACTCTGCATGCTCCTCCCCACCCTGCCCCTCCACCGTACATGGAGTTTCCAGATGTTTCCACATCTGTGTACCTGATGAGGCTGTGCTCAGGGCTCTCCCAGATTTTCCCCAAATGGAGCTCTAGGCTCAGCCCGTGGCCTCTCTGCCCACCGAGGGCCACCTTCTACATCCGGTTTCCTCAGTCCCCACCAAATCCCAGACAGACCCAGCCAGGGACCTCTCCTTCCGTTTCATCATCTGTACAGTGTGTCCTCTGCAGAGCGGCTGCCGTGATCTGCTTAATACCCAGATTAGAATCACTGCATTCCAGGGCACCTGGGTGGCTCAGTGGTTGAGTGTTTGCCTTTGGTGCAGGTCGTGATCCCGGGGTCCTAGGATTGAGTTCCACATCAGGCTCCCCACAGGGAGCCCGCTTCTCCCTCTGCCTGTGTCTCTGCCTCTCTCTGTGTCTCTCATGAATAAATAAATAAATACAACCTTTAAAGTAAATAAATCAATCATAAAAATAAATGCTAATGAGAAATCGAATCTCCAAAACAGCCACAAATGCCCAAAGGAATATTCCATTTGTCAACAAAACAGATTATCTGTGAAGCTGCATACCATGGTGCTGAACGTAACTGAATATGCAAGGATGGGGTGCTTTCTCAGTAGTTGTTCATCAGGAAGTCAGATCACATAAGGTTCTGGGTATTTAAATGAGAAGCAGGGTATGTGCAGGTGGGTGAAGAGTTCCAAAACCCACGGGGCACAACGCCTCCCAGGGAGAGTTGTCCTCCCGGCCTGACATGGGAGCACCTGGTGATGTCATGCCAGGAGCCAGGAGCATCAGGCCATGTACTCTCCCCAAGCACCTGCTCTCCAAAGCCTGCTGCCCACCCTGGCTCCAGCTCTGGCCTCCACCAAGTGGGACCCAGGGTCACTGGGGTGCCCACGGGAGCCTGGAGGCTCCACCAGAGCACTACCTGGACTCTCTGTAGCTCCCCAAGCAAAGAAGGATAGAACCCCTGACCTGGGATCTGATTTTATGCTAACGCTCAGTTTCTTTTTCCTGGGAACGGGGTCCATTCCTTCTATCAGGTTTTCCCTAACCCCTCAGAGGCTCAAACACTGAAACAATTGCAGAGAGAAGTTCATGAGCACCTGCTCTGCGCCAGGCCAGAGCTGTGAGATTCCCATAATAGAGTCCCTGTTTCCTCTTTAATTTCTCTGATGTTCAGGGACTCCTGAGTGGCTCAGCAGTTGAGCGTCTGCCTTTGGCTCAGGTTGTGATCCTGGAGTCCTGGGATCGAGTCCCACATTGGGCTCCCCGCAGGGAGCCTGCTTCTCCCTCTGCCTATGTTTTTGCCTCTCTGTGTGTGTGTCTCTCATGAATGAATAAATAAAATCTTTTTTAAAAAAACTTCTCTGGCATTCAGAAAGCTGTGTGTAATTAACATGGCCAAGCCCCTGGGTTTGGAGGTTAGCGTACGCCCACAAGACCATCATCACAACCTACCCCATAAAGCTGCCCACCACCTTCAGAGTCACCTGCAGCCCTCTTAGTAATTATTATTGCTATTGCTATTATTCTGTGATAAGAACACTTTTTAAAAATTTTTTTTAAATAAATTTATTGGGACGCCTGGGTGGCTCAGTAGTTTAGCGCCTGCCTTCGGCCCAGGGCATGATCCTGGCTTTCCAGGATCAAGTCCTGCATCAGTCTCCATGCAGGGAGTCTGCTTCTCCCTCTGCCTGTGTCTCTGCCTTTCTCCGTGTGTCTCTCATGAATAAATAAAAAATGAGAGACACAGAGAGAGAGAGAGAGGCAGAGATACAGGCACAGGGAGAAGCAGACTCCCTGCGGGAAGCCTGATGAAGGATTCAATCCCAGGACCCTGAGATCATGACCTGAGCTGAAGGCAGATGCTCAATCACTGAGCCACCCAGGTGCCCCTGTGATAAGAACACTTCACATGAGATCTACCCCCTTAGCAGCTTTGGAAGGACAGAAGTCTTGGCCCTATGCTGGATAGCATGTCTTCGGGATTCACTTACCTTGCAGAACTGACACTGTCTGCCTTTTGACTAATTCCTCCTGGTTCCCCTCATCTCCTGGATGCAGGGATTAACCCATCCATGGTAAAGATGTCGCCTGTGGATGCTCAGGGGCAGGCGTGGGGCCAGCAGTCTAGGATAGCTAAAGAGAGTTCCCAGCTCAGGAGCTAGGCCAGGCTCCCTAGGACCAGGAGCCCTGTGGTGTTTGTTCTTCCTCAGAGCTGGGCTGGGGAGGCCAGGAAAGGGTTTGAAGGTAGCGGACACAGGAGTGAAGGGAAACGGCAAGCCTGCCAGGGCCGGCCACGCACCAGGCTGCAGGGAAGGTGGGTAGCACTTATTTTGGAGCACCAGAAGCTGGGGGCCCAAGGTGGTGACAGAGAGGAAAGCACCTGCCGGGCAGCACCAGCTGAGCCTGTGCACCTTGCAGGCTGCCTCCCTCTGACCTGACTGCCCACCTGCAGAAGAAGCAACCAAGCCCTCTTATCCATTCTAAGTCCTGAAAGGAGGCCTTGGGTGTCCTCGGAAGCCCTTTCTGGAAAATAGGTGGAAGGTGGGGCTCCAGGGCTAAACTCCTGGCCACCCTGTGGCCAGGCTCATCAGTTCTCTCCTGCAACCAATTTAGGCCCTACTTCAGCCCCAAGGAGCAGGGAGCTGTGTCTTTGCCACCTGTTCCCTGGGAGGACCCAGCAGGCCCAATGCAGTGCAAATCCTGGAGCTCCCCTCCAGCCGTAATGCCAGGCAGCCCCCACACTGGAAGCCCACTGAAGCAATGGTGTGGAGGGGCTCTCCACTCCCCAGGGGTTCACTGCCCTGAGGGGCCCTGTGCAGGTCGGGGGCCTGATGGCACCTGCAGTCAGAGCTGTGGCCACGGCAGCAAATGGGACCATCTAGCGTTTCCCTGGACTCTCAGCTCGCATTAAGGACATTAAAAGCACTGCGGGCTTGATCCAGAAGATAGATCCACAAAATTGCAGCTGAAATGAGATGGGGAAAGATGTGCCAGTGCTTCCCTTTTCTCTAATCTCCTTAGTCAAGCTCAATTTGGTGTCCACACACGCCCCAGGCAAACGCTGCATTTTGCCGAAGAGATTTACAAGGGCAAGGTACAAGATTATGCAATTTCATATTTGGAAGCATTTGCATAAATCTGCATATCATATGCATTATTACAATGGATCACAAGTTGTATAATCAACTCAAAACAATCGGTTTTTGTCCTACTGTGGTTTTTATGTGTCTTCCTACAGATGACACGAATCCCATTACCTGGTAGCTCCACCACAGGCTTACCCTGATGACCAGCCGCCAAACTCCTTTGGGACGGAAAGAGTCCCTTAAACCTGGGAATTCAGGGTGGCAGGGCTCCCAACGCTTACATACGTCCGTTTTACCAGGGTCCGCACTGTGCCCCTTTCTTGCCGGGAGTGAAGAGTTATCCCCTTGGTGCTGGGACCTGAATCTGCAAAATGGGCACAATGTCAACATGCGCCTCCATTCTACCTCGGGCTGCTGTGCAAATTACCAGGGTCGTCGGCCAAGATTTCCTTGCAGGAAATAAGTACCACCCTAGATTTAGTTTTTAGCTTTCTGACCTCTGTAAATGCAGGAATCCTCCCCCAGAAGGCAGCTGGAACAGCAAGTGCTGATGCACCAGGCCAACCACCCTGCCTGGTGAGTGGGGCACTGCGAGGACCTGGTACCCCACCTGCTGTCTGGTACTGGAGTGACCCTGTGCGGGGGGATAGGCAAGCTGGGCTCCGAAGTCAGACCTGGGCTCATGTTTGGCCCTCACCTTTGCTGGGCCCGTGCCGGGGCAAGTTACCTGAGCCCCTCCAGTCTGATGGGGCGCAGCTGGCAGTGTCTCTCCTTAGGGCTGTCTAGCAGGAGGCCAGGAGGAGGTGATGCTGAAGTTGCCTCTCCCAGGGTTTTCTACTCGGAATGATGGAGAACGGAGGGAGACAAGGGCCTGGGGGTCAGCGTAGCACTGGACTAAGGCATTGGGAATCAAAAAGCCTGCAGTTTGGGTCTTTCAGAGTCGTTCTGAAAGAAGTTTCTTCCCCATTCCTCCCTGCTGTGAGACGGCCACTGGATCCCACTGCTAAAAGCCCTCCCAGCAGGACGGCCCTTGAGCCAGGCAGAGAGGTGGAGAGCCAGGCCCGGCCCCCTGGAGCGTCTCGTCCATCTCTGCCAAGCTGGCCTGAGTGGGGAGGATGGCCAGTTCCGGCCCCCGCGGGGCTGCCGTGCTGAGCAGGCCCGGATGCTGGTGATCTCCTGCCAGCTGGGCTGGGCCGTGGCCCCCGGAGTCCCCTCCCAGCTGCTTATCTCCGAGTCGGCCCATCAGCCAGCCCTCCCTTGTGGTCCTGTCTCCCTCCCCACCTCACCTTCCCTGCCCACAGGACAAACGCAGGCAGGTCCCAGGGAGGGTTGGGGGGCTGAGCTCCCACCTGGAGCCTTCACAGCCTTCCAGAAGCTCGTCAGAGGGCCCTCCTGTGGGAGTGCCTGGGGGAAGCCGCCTGTACGAAGGCCCAGCCGAGGTATGAATTGCCATGCCCAGCCCCGTCACCTGCAGCAGCAGGAGCATCTCCCGCCTATTGCCCACCCTCACCTCGGGGGGACTCGCTGCTTCCCTAGGCCCCTCATTCTGTCGCAGCCCGAACACTGGCAGGGCAGGGCCACCTCCTCAGTCACAAGGACTGTGCACACATGGAGGGTGAGCTGCACAGACTGTCAGCTGCCTCTTGATTTACAGGCCACCTCAGTCCTGGGAGGGTCTTCACACAGAGAGGCCCTGGGGGTCTGAGCGGGACCAGAGCCCAAGCCAGGCTACACAACCAGTGCTGGCTGCACGCTATGGACACGTCTGGACAGTCTCCACTCAGTGGGGAGGATGGGATCAGGGAGGATGGGACCAGAAGGGGGCGACCAGCCTTCCAGCGTAAGGGGCGCCTGACCGTCCTCCCACAGCCGGTGCCCAGCAGGTCCTCATCCGCCTAAGTTAGTGTGACGCTGAACTGAACCTCCAGCCTGTGCTTGGCCATCGTGGAGCACGGAGGACAGGCCCGCTCCCTCTTCTGTGACTGGGGCCCACTCTCCAGAGAACCACTTTTTCCTGCTGCCCTGAGGCAATATTTTTCCAGGCTCAAGGGTGCCTGCCTTTCCTTGCTCCAGAGGCCACTTTTTCTGCGGCCTCCCTCCAGGATCTGGTGCTGGGAAGCGAACATCTCCCTGTGTTTGGAACTCTAAACCCAGAGTCGAGCTGGGCCCTCATCTCCCTTGTGCTGGGCTTAATACTCCTGTTAATGGGGCCCAGCTTTGGGGTGGACTCCTGCCGTGGCTGATGGCCCAAAACAAGCACAGAAAGGTGACAGCTCAGCCTCCACGGAGGGATGGATGCGGGGTCACTGCCTGCCGGTGCAGGCTTCTGTCAGCAGTCCTCTGGGGTGTGTGGCTGCAGCACCCACCCTTTGGTCCTCCTGAGCTGGGGGTCTCTGGCCGCGGGGAGCCCGCCACCCCGGTCACCCGGTCAGCTGGCTGTCCTGCTGGTCCTGGGCAGAGCTCAGGCTGAGCAAGGGCTCCAGGGAGGCAGGGGAATGAGGGACAGGTGAGGTGCAGGGTGAGGGTGCATCTGGCTTTACGGCTGCCTTCTGGGCGGCGGGTGGGGGGGTGTGCGGTGAGCAGGTGAATGTTCACCTGCAAGGCAGGTTCTCTGCGAGGCAGGGACTCCGTTGATTTTAACACAGTAGACATTGCAAACCCTTGCTGCTCCATACCCTAAATAGGACGGGAAGTTGGAGGACAGGCCTGGAACCTTCTGTTCTGTGGCCAGGAACCACCAGCAGCAGCTGGAAGACAGCTCCAGGGACAACATGACTGTTTGCCGTGTTAAAGAGCTGGCTGCATTTGCCGAGTGCAGGTGATAGGGGAGCGTCGCTGTCTGTGGAAACGTGCGGACAGGTCCCGAACTGGTGCTGAGCTACAGGGACGCAGCTGAGATGTGAGGATGTGAGCTGCGGCCCGGAGGAGGTCTTTCTCGCCTTCTCTCTCATTTATATTTCTGGGGAAACGAACAGGAAATCCCAGACATCCAAATGGGAAAGGTGTGCATGTGGGGACACGATGGTGCCACAGCAGAGCACGGTGACAAACCCCTCTGTAGGTGTTTCGCCGAGGAGTTTCCCTCTGTGGGGTGAGCATCTGCCATCCAGGCTGGACGGTCTGGGCAATGGGGTTGGTGCCATCCATAGGGAGGCCCGGGCGACAGGTGTACAACGGGGATGTCCCGGCAGACGGGAACATATGGGCGCCGGCTCATCTGTGCGGTCCATCGGTTTGCAGGGATGACGAGACACCGGACCAGAAGGCAGGGTGGGGGGTGCCTGTGATGTCGCCGTGGGGCTGACGCCTCTTTGCGGCCCACTTACTCATCCCACAGACCGCGCTGATGCAGGCACGCTCTGCAGTCAGAGCTCTGGCTGTGCGGCACTGAGGGGGGGCTACGGGGAGCAGACCCCATGGCCCCCAGGCACCCAGGAGCCAGGTTTGCCGAGGAACAGCAGG
The DNA here is from genome assembly GCF_011100685.1 of Canis lupus familiaris. Taxonomy (NCBI): domain Eukaryota; kingdom Metazoa; phylum Chordata; class Mammalia; order Carnivora; family Canidae; genus Canis; species Canis lupus. The sequence continues at coordinate 47,806,466 of NC_049239.1, read as the reverse complement.
TGAAAGGGAGAGCTGGGGGTCGGGTTCACTTGAGATTTCCACCCCACAGCTCCCAGCTGGTGGTGCACCTTTTCTCCACTCCAGCACCTACACGACAGAAGCTGAAAGCACAAGACCCCAGTCTCCCTGCCTTCCTGGGAGCTGGGCATGGGAAGAACGTGGCCTGATCCAGCCGATCCAGTGATCTCAGCAAGAACCACTGCCCGGAATCACGCAGCCCATCAGATGTGACAGTCCCGACCTTTTTAACCAACGTGAGGCACCTCCCAGCCAATCAAATGCATCTGCCCTGAATTATTTGGCCAATCGGTGTGTTCCGAACCGGGCCAGCCTACGGGTGCTCTGGTTGGGACAGCAGGGTCCTGTGGCAGCCCCCTCACCTGACCAGTTCTGCAACTCTGGCTTACAGGGCTTTGGAGCAGCATTGCCCAACCTTCTGACAGTGTGTGCTGCCCTTTATTTGTATTTTTTTTCTTTTATAGATCTAATTTATTTATTTGAGAGAAAAGGAAAGGGAGGGAGAAGGAGAGAGAACCTGAAGCAGACTCAGGCTGATGCAGGGCTCGAGCCCATGACAGGGGAGCTGCACCTGAACCAAAACCAAGAGTCAGATGCTTACCTGACTGGGCCTCCCAGGCGCCTGCCCTTTATTTTTCTGATAAATTTCTATTCTGCGCACACCGGTCAGAAGCTGTTTTTCTCTTGCTTACGACTGAAGAAACTTGGGTGGTTTGCTGTTTGAGCTTGAGCAACTCTGGCCATTCTCGGAGCCTTACGCAGTGATCTTCAAAGCGGAACAAGTGTCCCCGCCCTGCAGGGTTTGGTGAAGATGTGTGTGAGCAGAAGCACCGCCGCCCACAGCCCCGCTGCCTCTGACAGAAGCGCTGAGAGCCGAAGCTACCCCGCTACACACGAGCTTGTTAGGCTACTTATTAAATTGGTCTCCTCCTTTCTGTGAGGAGCTTAACATTTCCAGAAACAAAAAGTCAACCTTCAGAAACAATATGTCAAGTGCGCTTAAGCTCCCAGGTGGGGAGAGCTTTGCTCTCCAGGCAGGATTGCCCGGTAAAGCACAGGACAGCCAATTACACTAGCATCTCTCTCTTTTTTTTTTTTTTTTTTCAAAAAAAAAAAAGGGCATTAAGTATGTCCCATGCAATATTCAGGACATGCTTATACTAAAAAAATATTAGTTGTTTTTCTGAGATTCCAAAGCACCCCTTGTCCTGTTCTTCTGGTTGCCACCTCGCACCTTGGCCTCCTCTGGGAGCCCATCTCCCAAATCCTCACAAGGATATATTTGCTTCGCTTTGGGGGAGATCTGCTGACAGCCAAATGGCTTTTCTGCAGTGCCTCCCTGAAAGCCTATTGCCTTTGCTCCAGAGCTTATTAAGACAAGCCATCTTTCCAGCGGCGAGGAGCACGCACACACAGCCATGTCCCAGAATCGATGCGGTCTCAATAACGAGATTGCAAACGTTGTCACGTACTCCATCATCAGGCGCCCAGTATGAAACATAAACACCCTCCTGGGTCATTAGGGCTCATTTTCACGTTCCAAAGAGGCTGTTTCTCGGTGCCTCTGATCTTCCGTGCCTGTGACCCAGCACCACTCAGCCCAGAACCATTACGCACTTACCTGCTCTGTCCAAGCAAGCTGCTGCCGAGAGCAGTCATTTTCCAAAGAGGAAACACATTTGCCTGATAAGTCTCAACATCCTACTTTCAGACAGACATGGAAGCTTCTTATTAGTTCTTTTTCTTTTTCTTAAAAAATATTTTTTATTTATTTATTTGAGAGAGAGAGAGCAGGAGGGGAGTGGGGGACAGAAGCAGAGCCCACACTGAGCAGGGGGCTTGATGCAGGGCTGGATCCCCGGACCCTGACATCATGACCTGAGCCGAAGGCAGATGCTTCACCGACTGAGCCACTCAGATGTCCTGCTCCTTCTTACTGCTAATGCATCACCCAGAGAGCGGGAGGAAGACCATTTCCCAAACCATGCGGCCTGAACACACTCTCCCTGGGTAATGTGACACAAAGCAGGTGCAGCCTGGTGGCTGCCAAGTGGGTAACCTGTAGCCAAGTGGAGTCAGAAAGTACCCCAGCCTGCGCTTCCTCCTGACTCACAGAAGGATCCCCAGCTGTGACCTTAGACGCTCCTGGAACATGTATTGGGAGTGTTAGGGAGTCCACGTCCTCTTCCTTGGGATCTCTGAGGAAGCACTGTGGCTGTCCCATTGGCTAAAAAGGCAGAATGGCAACATATCAAGACAATGCCAGGGACTGAGGCTGTCCCGGAGCACCATTTGGGCTCACGACACTAATTGCCCCCTGGGCTCTGTGAATAAAATCCTACAATTCCTACATTCTGTGGATGGTCATTCCAAAAACCAGTCCCCACTGTAGCTGAATTTAAAGCTGCCAGAAAGGCTGCTGGCTTCCCAGTAGGAACCATTCTTTCACTGGTCCCCTAAGGGACATTTGCTGGACACCTGCCAAGCCTTCGATGCTGGGTGCTGGGACTGCCGCCGAGACTGAGCATGGGACAGAAGGGACCCTCGCCAAGCAGCTGGCAGCCTGGTGGAGGACAGATGCCAGACAGGACACTGTAAGTGACCTGTGGCGGATGTGGCCACCGTTGGGGACAGGAAGCAGCAGGGTGTATATGACAGGTTTTCTGGTCAGAACCCTGAGTCGTCTGTGTGTTCCATCCTCCTGTCCCCTTTGTGCAGCCTCCACAGGGCCCCCTAAACCTCTCCTTGAAGCATAGTCTGTCCATGCTTCTCCATGTCCACTGTCCAGTCTCTCCTGAGCACCAGCAATAGCGTCCTGACAGGTCCTCTCACTTCCTCTTCACCAGACACTCTCCTTACAGTGTCATCTTTTAACATGAGACCCAGATCGTGTCCCATCTCTACGTAAAGCTCACCATGGAGGGGCGCCTGTGTGGCTCAGGCGGTTGAGCATCCAGCTCTTGGTTTCAGCTCAGGTCATGGTCTCAGGGTTGTGGGATCCAGCCCCACATGGGGCTCCATGCTCAGCAAGGAGTCTGCTTGGGATTCTCTCTCTCCTTCTCTCCCTCCCTTGAATCTCTCTCTCTCTCTCTCTCTTAAATAAGTAAATAAATCATTAAAAAAAAAACTCACTAGTGGCTTCCCGTTTCATGCAGATAAAATCCAGACTCCTTGCCTGGGCGTATGAGCCCTACAGCCTACAGCCTCAGTCTGGCCTCTTGTCCTCCCCTCAAGGGTACTCTTCTCACCATGTCTCCACGGCTCCAGCCATTCTTCTGTCCTGCAAAGAAACCATGCTCATCCCTACCTCAGGGCCTTTGCACAAGCTGCTCTCCCCACCTGATACTCTCTCCTGGCCGTCTGGTGGAAGTTGTGTCTAATCCGACACCAGCAGGTGGGGAGGAGTTGGCCAAGTGACAGGATGGGGGTTACAATCCAGGAGGAAGCAACAGTATTTGCCAAATTGCCAGTGAGGGAAATGTCTTTGGGACATTCAGGAAAGGGGAAGAAAGCTGACATGAGGGCATAGAACACATGGTCAGTCATTCATATGTGGCCTGAGAGGCGGATGGGCCACACCAGGCAGGACCTGACGCCACACTCCAAATGTTAGCCTTTGTCCAAAAAGTGATGGAGAAGCACCGAAGGCTTATGGGAAGGGCTATTCCCCACTTTGCACTTTACAGAGGATGGCTGTGCCGAGGATGGAGGGGAGGGAGTGAAAGTGGCGGCCAGCAGACCCACTGGGGGTGGGTGCTCGCACGAGACATGCTGGACTCAGGGTCTGCCCTGGAGAGGGCAGCGGCCAGCCCAGGGGCACCTGGGGAGCGCGGGAAGTCAAGGTGAACTCCTGGTCCTGGTCGTCCACAGCTGGGAGAGTGTGCCCCAACTTCTGCTGGGAATGGGACCTGCTGGGGGTGAATGTGAGGGGTGTATGCCAGGAGGGCCTGGGCTTACCCTGGGGCACGTTGACTCAGAGACGCCCCTGAGAAGTCACAGTGGAGACTGGAGGCTTTGGTTGACTATCGTGATGACGTCACAAGGAATCTCAGAGCCGGAAGGGTCCAGGGTGTTCAGGCTGACGGCCGAGTTGGAGCGCAGAGCCAAGCTGCTGTTGACTGCTGTGGGCGAGCTGTGTCCCCCAAATCCCTATGTTAAAGCCCCAACCCTCAGGACCTCAGGGTGTGCCTGTGTCTGGAGCTGGGCCTTTACAGAAGTGATTAAGGGAAAACAGGGTCACCAGGGAGGCCCTAATCCTGTGTGACTGGGGTCCTTATAGGAAGAGGGGATCAGGATCAGGACAGACACACACGGAGGGCCGACCCCATGAGGACCCAGGGAGAGCATGGCCATCCACACACAGGAGAGAGGCCCCGGGGGACCCCGCCTGCCCACGCCTGGACTTTGGGCTTTGGCCTCCAGGACCAGGGGACAGTGAGCCTCTGCTGTGGGAGCCCATCTGTGGAACTGTGTCCCAGCTGCCCCAGCTGGTTGATACACTCACCCTGAACCATAGGAGACAGACAAGGATAGGGAGCAAGAGAGAGAGGGGCAGAGAAGCCCCAACCACCGTCTCTCAGCCAGGCTCCTTGAAGAGCTGACCCCATTCCCCCCATTCCCGTTTCCCCACAACCTCTCTTCCCATCCTTTGGCTTTTCCATTGGGATTCTGTCCCTGGCCTTCCTGGCCTGGTGTGCTCACCGTCCTCCACCTGCCCCCCATCCTCAGGCTGTGCTGTGTGCTCCTGGCCCCATCGGCTGTCACATGCTGCTGCTTCTGGTGCTGCCCTCTGCTCTGGACACTCCCGGGGCAGGGACCTCATGCACATGCGGAGGCTCAAGGGGCCCGTCTCCAGCCAGGGTCTCCCTTCAAACCCAGAGTCCAGCCCCCCACAGCCCAAGGCCCCTGAACCAACACGCTCGCACTCAATCTGGCATGTCCTCTCCCCCAGCACTCTGCACAGCTCCCTATTTCAGGGAGAGTATCACTGTCCACCCCATCTGCCCCCCCTCCCCGGCCTCCCAGGACCCACAATGGAACTCGGAGGGGCCATTCTCTTCTCTCCAGTTGACCTCTGAGTGCTCTGATCCACTTGCTCCACCGCAGAGCTGGGGTTGTCATCCTGTCCTGTGTTGAGCTACAGACCTTGAGTCTGCCCCTGAGTCCTGTATCTCAGCCACACGTGCTCCCTGTACCTGACCCCACCCCTGAGGCCTGTACTCAACTAGTACCTGCAGCACCCCACCGGGTTGCCTTCCAGGGGCTTTGGCTTGGGATCTGGGGGGTACCCTGAGTTTGAAAGCTGCCATTAGGAGTCCTGTGGCTTTGGGCCGCTCAGCCCCAGTCTGCTGTTCTGTAGGACACGCAGGAGATGCTGTCCTGCTCACAGAACACGATGAGCCCAGTGCAGTGCCTGGTGCTTGCTGCTCTATTGAGAGCTGCTTCCCCGTCCCCCACCCTCCTCCTTCTCCCCTTCTACTACCCCCTGCACCCTCCCCACCTTTTTTTTTAAGATTTTATTTTTTATTTATTCATGAGAGACACAGAGAGGGAGAGAGAGAGAGGGGCAGAGACACAGGCAGGGGGAGAAGCAGGCTCCATGCAGGGAGCCCGACGTGGGACTTGATCCTGAGTCTCCAGGATCACGCCCTGGGCTGAAGATGGCACCAAACCGCTGAGCCACCTGGGCTGCCCCCTCCCCACCCTTGATTGGGAGGCTCACTCTGTCCAGATGTGCAGAGGCTCCAGCCCTTGCTGGGCTCAGTGCTGCAGGCACATTTTTCTGGAGGAAACCACAACTCGCTCCAGGCCAGGATGAAGGAGCCCAGTGTCCACTCATCCTTGATGCCAAACCCGCACACTGTCCCCCTCCCCCACCCGAGGGCCCCTTCCCCTGAGTGCTCCCCAGGGTATGATGAGCCGTTTTCAGAGGATGCATAGGGTCCCGAACCTCTGCTCTCAGAGAAAAGGCTCTGCACCGTCTTCCCAATCCGGGAGCTGAGGCTGAAAAGTCCAGTTAACAGAGAGTAGCTGGCAACCATGGCCCCACAGCTGGGTGGCCACCCTCCTCTGCAGCCTCCTAATCGGGGCACCCACACAGGGCACAGAGATGCTATGATTTCAAGAAGGGACCCGGGTGGCCTTGAGCTGTTTGCTCTGAGAAATTAACTCAGGAAACTGCCGTGAGTCATCACAGCAGAGTGGACAGGTGCTGTCTGCTGTGACCCAGGGACAGGGAGCCGGGGCTGCGGGGGGTGCTTCCCCCCTTGGCCAGCAGAAAGGGGCACACGCTGGGCTCAGTCCCCACACGCATCCCGAGAGCTGGGGGGGGGGACCCCCGGTTCTGTGACTCAGCACCGCCCAGAGCTGGCCCCACAGGCCAAACATCAGGCCCTGCCCGGGGAACAGCACACGGGGCCCGGCCAGCGTGCCATCCAAAATGAACAGCAGAGCGAATGACGTCATTCCGCTCATCAAGCAGTGAGTATTCGGATGGACTACAAGGCGGGCCGGATACAGGGGTGCAGACGGAGGAACGGTTCATCCGGCCAGCGTGTCGATGAATAGAATACGGCCCCTGCCGTGGGAGGGCTCCCGGGTTAATTGGCTTATGTCTGTGACTTCCACGATTTCCCCGCCGCCTCTATCTCCCTCTCCTGCCCACAGTTTTGTTCCTGCTTCCTCCGTCTCATCCGTTTGCTACTCACAGTGTGGCCCATGGTCAGCCGTCATCAGGGAGCTTATTAGGGAAGAAAATTAATGGACCCATGAATCAGAAGCTCTGGGTGTTGGGTCCAGGCACCTGGGTTTTAATAGGCTTTCCAGGCAATTCTTACGCACGCTGGTTTAGGGAGCCTCGGCTTGGACAGGGGAGGGACCTTTCTCCTCACATAGCAACATGCTAGGGACATGTGGCAATCCATGGCATGTTCCAGCAATCTGCGCAGCCATCGGAGGATGCAGGTGTGCCCCTCAGGCTGGCCACTGTGTGTCTTCACGACGGCCACGTCACCCGTGGCTCCGATGTGCACTTCAGGCGGGCAGGGGAGATGCCAGCTGGCCTGCCCCGTGCAGCACCTGTCCCAGAAGCTCCGTGCGGCACATCTACTTATATGCAGCTCACTGTTCCTGTCACGTGGCTCTACCTAGCAGGGGTGGCAGCAGGGAGACTGAGCTTTTGAGCTGGCTGAAGGCCAACGCCGGCCCCGCTGAGCTTCGGTTACAGAAGAAGGAAAGGATGGGGTGGAAAGGCCACCACCAGAGGCGCCACAGCCCTGTGAATACCCACGAATGCCAGGCCTTGGTGCTGTCCACTCTGTCCTTGGCAGGATTGCTCTTCGGTCTTCTTTGGGGAGCAGGGAGTGTGGCACAAGGTCTGACCCATGACTTCAGGATAGAAGCAGGTCAAGCATGTAGAGTGTGGGCATATGGCCCCCAGGGCTCCATCTCTCTTTGTCTGGCAACCGGCAGTGCTCGACGACACAGCTGCTCCAGAGCCTGGGCCCCCGAGGGGGGACGGGGAGCAAAGCCTCATGCTCATTGTCTCTGACCCCTGTCGCCAGGTGACAGATAGGCAACCTGAGCAAGAAATGACCTGGCATTGTCTGAAAGCACTGGGATCCGGGAGATGTTTGTTACTTCAGTGTAACCTTGATTATCCTGACTGAGACAATTTCTCTTAGCAAATATTACAGTCCCACTAAAAGACTTCTTTTTTTTTTTAAACGGTTTCCTTTTCTGCCTTCAAGTTCTTGTCTACTCTTCAAAACTCAAGCTGTGGCATACCAGTGGGTGGCTCAGTGGTGGAGTGTCTGCCTTTGGCTTAGAGCGTGATTCCAGGGTCCTGGGATCGAGTCCCACATTGGGCTCCCTGCAAGGAGGCTGCTTCTCCCTCTGCCTGGGTCTCTGCCTCTCTCTGTGTGTCTCTCATGAATAGATAAATAGAATTAAAAAAAAAGAAACCTCAAGCTGCTCCTCCCCTGGGCATCCTGACCTTCACGGGTTGGATTGGCCTGGTCTCTGCTCTTCTTTGCAGGGAGCCTCTGCCAGAAAAATGTCTCCCAGTTGCCTCCATCCCCACACTAAGTTTCTCAAGGGCTAGACTAGGTATTAGTCATGTTTGTCTTAGCTCCAAAGCAGTACCTGGCACATAGTAGGGCCTCAAAAGAAGTTTGTTGAATTGAACTGAAAGGTAGACACCTAGGGACAGACAAGCACATCTAACAGTAGGCTCTTCTTGCCCATGTGACTTTGCTCATGGCTCTTCCTCTCTTGTACACTCATATTTCATTCCTGAGCCCCCACCTGTGCCTATTATACTTCCATCCACCTGTAAGAGAGCTGTCTCTTCTAGAGAAAGCAAGTAACCATCCAATGCTTATTTATTGACAACCTACTATGTGCCACGTACTCTTCCAGATTCTGGATATATGGTGGTGCACAACAGACAAAAGTATTTATATTCTGGCACAAGACGGCAATGAAAGTACATCAAGATGTCATATAATGGGAGACTATGACTATTGATGAACAAAAGCTCATCAGCAGAAGGGTGGGAGAGAGATAGGGGTGCTATTTATTTATTTATTTAGAGAAAGAGAGAGAAAGAGCACAAGCCGGGGGCAGAGGGAAAGGGAGAGAGAATTGCAAGCAGATTCCTCGTTGAGCACAGGGCCTGACTCAGAGCTCAATCTCATGACCCTGAGATCATGACCCAAGCCGAAATTAAGAGTTGGATGCTTGACCTACTGGGCCACCCAGGTGCCCCAGCAGTGCTGCCTCTAAGGGAAGCTGAAGAAAAGCCTCTTTGGCACTTTGACATCTGAGCTGACACCTGAAGAGAGTGAGCAACTCGCGACAGACATCTGAGGGCAGATCGTGTCTGGAACAGAAATGCCCTGAGGTTGGGAAGCTGTGTGTAGGTTGGGTGCCAGGAGCACAGTGAGTGCAGGGGAGAAACAGGGGCACAAGGTGGAGAAGCAGGTGGGGACGCAGCTGGAGAGTAGATTGGGCTGCAGTGATGGCGACTGGGGCTGGGGCACTGTCACAGGAGGCCCTGCCACCAGGTCATGTGGGGGCCTATTTAAAGGGAAAGCTCACAGGATTAGTTGATACATGAATAAAATGTGGGGTGTGGGAGAATGAGGAATTAGGGGCTACTCTGAGATTTATGCCTTGAGCCCCTAGGCACACTGGGGAGCCCTTGGAAGAACAGGTCTGAGGGGTGAGGAGCGTGAACCCCACTCTCTCTTGGATGCCTGTGAGGTGGCCCAGTGGCTATGCCGAGGAGCCTGGATTCACTAGCCTGGGGCCCCTGGTGGATGGTGGAGCTGAGGATGGAGGTTAGTCCTGGACACCTATGGTCATGAGGCTGGTGGCTGGTGGGCAGAGAGGGTCAGGGACCAGAAGACATGTCTGTGGCTGCAGTGATGGAGAAGGTCAACAGCAGAAGACGAAGCCAGGCCAGAAGCCCAGGAGCAAGGATGCACACTGAAGAATGATGCTTTAAAAAGGCAAAATTGTGACTCTGGAGAATGTAAAATGAATAGTGAAGATCCTGTTTAACTCATGAATGACTGAGGGGCCAATCAGATGTCACAACAAGTCCCCAGGAGATTCCCAGGAGTATCACTGACACGCTTCCCTGTGCCTCCGACAGTTGTATGTGCAAGACAAGACCCTTCCACTCCGGCAGGCACCATGTATCTGTATTTCTGTGGAAGGGGATCCTCTAAGCTATTCTGTTTTCTGCAAGAATTCTCTGCCCCTCTTCTCTGCAGCTTATTAACTACTCAGTGGGGCGGGTGGGGCAGAAAGGTGCCCTGGACAGCACTCTCTGGGACGTGGTGACATCATTGCTGTCGGTGGCCCCTCCTGAATTCATCCCCAATTTTCCTTATGTGGAACTTTGGTGTCTCAGAAGCCACACGGGAGAGCATTTCCAGAAGGGGGTGACCGGGGCATCCAGCGGGTAGAGGAGAGATGGGAGCTGGCGGGTGGGTGTGTGGTGTGGGGCCGGTGACATTGGCAAGGACTTCCACGCACAGGCAGGGAAGAAAGCCTGCAGGTGGCAGAGGAGCAGGGACAGCGGGATAGACACCTTCTGGGAGGAGAATCGTGTCCTCTCTCCACACTGGGAGCCCACGAAGCTCGGAAGGAACGGCTCTCAGGGCCCAGGGCTGCTCTGGAGGTTCTTGTCGTGGCCTGAGGGCGCCTTCAGGGACATACGTGCTCCTTCTCTCAGAAAACTCAGATCTCAAGCCGCCAGAGGCCACCTGCCCCGTAAGGGGGAGACTGGCACCACAGCTAAGCCCTGACCACCCTGCACAAAGAACATGAAGACTGTCCCCTCCGCATGGGCGCCCTGGAGGCCGGGGTTCAGGCTCCTGCTCCCCAAGGCTGAGACGGATCTGGGGGCTCCGGGCCAGGTGTCTCCTGTCCCCCGGCTGCCCGCAGCTGCAGCTCCAGGTCCCCCTCCTGCCCTGTCCCCACTGCTCCGCGCCGGCGCGGCACCGGGGCCCCAGGGCTCACAGCTATTAAGAGGCTCGGCAGGATCGCTGTCTGCAGTCTCAGCTCCAAACTCGCCCCTTGGAGCTGCTCTGGGCTGGGCTGTTCTGTCAAGAGAAAAATGTGCTAGAACACTGCCACGCCTGCCCCGGCTGAAGCTTGGGGCTTTCTACATGTGTGATTGTGTGTGCGCTCACCTCAGAGAATCGGCTGTTACCTGGAGGGGCAGTGGGGAGGGAAGGTGGAAAAGCCAGAGGATGGAGGCGAGGCAGCCTGACGGGGGAGCAAGGAGGCTTCGTCCCCTTGTCCCGGGCAGGGACCTCGGCTCCTGGCAGATTCTCTCCCCTGGAAGCCCTTCTCAGAACAAGCATTTGGGGGCTGGATTTTCAAACCAGTCCATGGAGGAAACTGAGGCCGGGGTCTGGGGATTGGCCTCCTGACCGGCTGAGTGCACGACCCCGGCTTTCATCCCATCACTGCCTCCCAGGAGAGCCGTGGCTCTGCTGCTGTCGCCTTGAACCTGGGGCAGGGTGGGACTTCCAGGGAAAGTGACACTTCAGACAGGTGGGAAGAAAGTGTTGTTTTTGCTTTAGGAGAAGAGCCGAGAGTGTGGAGGCTGCGTCCCCCGGTGGCCATCCTGCGGGGGGTGGGGGGGTCTCCAGCTCACTGCCTGTGTCTGAGTGTCACTGTGCCCAGGCTGCAGTCCTTCTGTGGCCCCAACCCAGCTGGGACTCAGGGCCCCAGTTCCTGCCACAGTGAGACCCACAGCCCTCAGCCGACCTGAAACTGGTTCCCAGCCATGACTCAGAAGTGTCCCCGCAACGGGCAGCCTTGTCCAGGAAGCCCCTGGCTCAGGATGACAGGCCTAGGCCTAAGAGGGGCTAAGGGACCTCAGAGGAGTGGAGGGGACGATACCCAGGACCTCCCTCTCTCTACTGCATGGGGCCCACAGTCACCCCAGGCCACCTGTGTGGGTGACAGCAAGCTACCTCAGCTCCAAGTGGCAGGTGATGAGGGCCCATGTTGGAGCCACTCAGGCAAGCCAGACGCAGGGCCTGGGGGAGGCTCTGTCACCCCCAGGGACGAGCTCAGGACCTGTTGGAGGTTATTCAGCCGGATGGTCACATATCACCCTTCTCCTGCCGGGACATGTGAGCAGCTCTGGTAGCAGCACGACAGCAGGACAGCAGGACAGCAGACATGTCAGGGGGTGAAGAGGCTGGACTCTGGCTTCCCAGCTAAGAAGGCAACACGGAGGCAAAAATGTGAGCCTAGATTCCCAGCGGCATCTGGGTCCCACACCCTGGCCCAGGGGCCTCGGGGCTTCTTCTTGGTTCTGCAAAGTTTAGAGGAAAAATGAGAGTTTAAAATGGCACGTTCGCCTGGTGATGGGAAGATCTGGGCTTTCCCAGGGACGCCCTGTCAGCATCTCCTCCCCGCGTCAGGCCCCCTCACCTGCCGTCACACTCCCGTCGGGGAGGGCAAGGACCGATGCCTTTCCTTCCTTCCCTTTTATGTTTTTGTGAGGCAAAGTAGGACACGTGTGTGTGTGTGTGTGTGTGTGAGATACTTGTGGGGGGGTATGTTGTGTGTGCACACCTGTGTGCCATGCATGCACATCTGTGTCATGTGTGCATGCACGTGTGTGTCATGTGTGTGTCTTGTGTTGTGTGACACGTATGCCTGTTGTGTGCGCCATATGTGCACATCTGTGACATGTGTGCGTGCACGTGAGTCATGTGTGTACACACACGTCACATGTCGTGTGCTTATATGCCTGTCACATGTGCATAACTGTGTAGCATGTGCATGCACGCGTGTCATGTGTGCAAGCATGCATGTCATGTGCTGTGTGTGTGCCCGTGTGCCTGTCATATGCGCACACACTCAATAACATACACACCAACCAGGTGCTGAGCGGCCTGTAAGGACAGACAATGGTCCCCACCCCCCCCAACTCCTCAGACGCATCTGCTTTCAGAAAAGTCTGCATCAGACTTTTAGGTCTTCACACATCCACGTCATCTATACTTTTGAGCTAAAACACTGCTGTCTTCACAGCCCCTTGACCCATCGGTTTTAGGCGATATCTAGGGAATAGTTATGCGTCCGCCTCCCTTCCTGCCAGCGATTCCTCTCCGAGTGGCGGCCTCCCAGATTCTGGACAAATCATCTGTCAGGATGTGTCATTGCAACTAGGTAAACATCATTTGCTTTTGGAGTCAAGCGTAATCATGTTGTATTTTTCCGTCCCTGCCCTGACATCCCCGTCCCCTCGCTCGGGGGCTGAGGCCACCTCTGCCTCTTGTCTGTTGGCGGGGCTTTGCGTCCAGCCGCTGGCTCCCTTGTCGCTTTTCCGTGGAGGGCTGCCCGCTGCAGTGGTGCGTGCCATCCTCCCTCCCAGGTGTGCAATGCCCCAAACCCAGGTGACGTCTGCCACCGGTCTTGCCCAAAGCCTGGGTGTGACCAATATTTCATGAACGATGGTGGACAGCCTCCCGGGGTGTTGTAGCCAAGCGTCTCCAGAACAGTCTCCACTCAGGTAGTGCTCTTAGAAACCCAGACAACAGGAGAAAGGAGGCTCCTTATTGTCGTGGGTTTTGGCGAACACCTTTCCCTTGGTGTGGCCTCTGTGCACGCGTGGCCTGGCCCGAACCCAGACTCCCGGGAGACGTCTGGAACGAGGAAGAATAATCACCGAAGCAGCCCGAGTTCTAGGACTCCTAGACCTCCTGCCTTTCTGGATATCGATTGTTTGTCTGGAGCAAGAGACTCTGCCTGGGTTTGGGGCATTATCGACCAAGCACGAATACAAACATATGTGACTTCAGCTGTTCCTACCAGAATTTCCCCAGACAACGTCGTCCCCTGCCAGCGGGTTCATTGGCCGCCACGTCAAGCCGGGTAGGACCCCTTTGGGCCGGGAGATGCCCGCCTGCCGCGGAAGTGCGAACGGGGCCGTCCTTCATGACTGCCCCATGGCGCTGGTAACTTCTGTTCTGTCTTTAAAGACCATTTAGCCAATTTTTTTCCCCTCTCAAAGAGTTTGAAGTACTTAAAAAAGATCCCATTGTGGAAATGTCACAGGATCGGGAGTTATTGTCTTAGCTTATTACCAGCTCTCTGGATGAGAGTTTCAGGCTATGGAATTAGGGCCTTTCTATTTCTGATGCCCCCGTTTCTCAAAATAGGTGGCGGGTGAGCAGATCTGCCGGCCCAGATTGCCCACCTGGGCCCTTGGGTCTGAGAGCTGCTGCCGCGCGAGACTGCCAACCCCCGGCTTTGCCGGAGTCCGTGCAAGGGGCATGGGGTGCCCCCAGTGTTTACCGGACCCTGAGGGGCCCGATGCAAGGCAGAGACTCCTCCCAGGATCGCAGAAGAAAGAAACTGGTTGGCTTTCTTGACTCGCCCATAGAATGACATAGAAAGGGAGTTTTCGGAGGAAGGTATAGGCATGCTCAGAAAGATACGAAGTGTGAGTGTTTCCTATGTAATGAGGACTCTCTGTCCCACCCCCAGAACACTGTGCTGCCTTCACTCGGGGCTCCCGCCTTCTCCCAGGCTGGCGGGGCTGCCCTGGGAATCCGAGAGTGGCCTGGGGATGGAGGTAATCAAGCGGCACTTGGATGGTCACATGGAAGATGTGACCAAAGTCCAAAGCTTTGGTCCCAAGCACTCGGATCGAATGGCCCCTACGTTCCTGTCCAGCCGAAGGCCTGAGGCTGACGGGGTCAAAGGCAGCGTTTACTCAGGCTCAGCCACCCCTCCACCCCCTCCCCCGCCCCCCACCCCATCCGTGCTCCGACTCCCTGATGCCAGCAGGGGGCCCCTCAGGGCAGGTGCTTGGTACCGCCTCCTACTCTGGTCCTGCAGCCCTTCCCTCAGGTGACCACGGCCCAGGCACAGGGACTCGTTCAGTGACATTATAGTGCCCCAAGCATCTACCAGAACTAGGCCATGTGCAAGGGGCATAAAATCTAAAGCAGAAATAGGACATGTGGATGACCCTGAGGGCACCCCCTCTTCCCCTGCCTGAACCAACCCTGAGTTCATGCCAGTGGAGCTTCCGAGGGGATCCTTGCCCCCTGGAGGTGCTCGGCCTCATGGAGAGTCAACGCTCCCCGAAGCACCAGGCAGGGAGAGGGCAAGTGTTTATACAGAGGATGGGCCACACACGGAGGGGAGTGTTCACTGGCTCATCCTCCCTCACTCCCTGGCCACCTTAGGAGGTCCTTGCTTCCTTGACAGAACACGGCACGCCTGTAATTATTTTATTTATCTGCTGATGTGCTTTCATCTGAGTCCCCGGCTTGGAAGCCCCATGGGAGCTGGAGGACCGTGGTGGTTGTATTCCGTGGGGGCTGAGGAGAGTTCTAACCTTGCATGCACTGAGCAGAGGGGTGAGCAGATGATTGCAGCCTTAAACAAAGAGAGGGATTTAAGAGAAGGCAACGTTTGGCCTCAGATGTTTCTGTAGAGTATCAGCCACTGCATGACAGTGCCAACTCCAGGAATCTTGCCCTGTGTTCTGGGGGGCATGTGGCTGGCCTCCAGGAGACTGAGGGGATGGGGGGGGATGGAGGGTATGAATGTGAGGGGGCATGTGGGGCAGGAGAGGTAGGGACAGGGATAGAGGGTGGGGGATGGGAGGGCAGGGATGGATGATGGGGGATGGAAAGGCAGGGTTGGAGGGCAGGGTGGAGGGCGGGAAGCGGAGTTGGGGAGGCCCCCACTCGGCCTGGCCACAACTACACCCCAGGTGATGTCGAGGAGTCTCTTCCCTAGTCCAATCTCCCTCGTCATTCCCTCTTCGACCCACAGGTCATTTAGAAATGTGTTGCTGAACATTCAAACCCCGGGATGGTCCAGGTGTCTTCCAGCTACAGAAGTTGTAGGCTAATTCCAAGGTGGCTGCAGAGAAGGCAGTTGGGATGAGCTGGGACAGCGAGATATCTGTCTGGAAGCAGTGAAACTTGACCTTTATCTCCCATGATCCACAAATATAAATTCAAGACTGATCTAATACAAACAAAAGCTGTAAACCTTCCCGAGGTTTCCTATGAGGGGCCCGATGCAAGGCAGAGACCCCTTCCCGAGGAGATACCTGGAGGGTGTCTTTGCGACTTCGAGATAAGCAAGACACTTCTCAGACGGGACATAGAAAGTGATACCAACAAGACAGTTAAAAAAAAAAAAAAAAAAAAAAAAAAACAAGACAGTTAAATGGTTAGACTTTGTCCAAACCAAAAACTCTCTTCATCAAATCAAAAGACCTCACTAAGAAAACTAAGGGAAAGCTGCCAACATGGAAAAGATATTCAGAAAATATTTGTCTGACAACAGACTTGTATCCAGCATACATAAAGAACTCCTACAACTCAATAGTAAAAAGACAAACAACCCAAATAAAAACAGGCAAAGTACATGAAGAGACACTGCATGTGGTGTCTGGCACTCTATGGGTGTCTGCTGTCCTTTGCCTACGGAGCGTCCTCCGGCTTCTGGGGTTGGCACCTGGTTTTCTTGGCCAACCAAGAAATGTATAGGCATGCTCTCCTCCTCCGTCCAAGTGGCTGGGGGGAGCTGTCTCTCCCTTCTGTCCCTGGAGGAGGCCACCAGAAGTGTACATTCCTCTAACTCAAAGTCAGCTCAGAAGTGGGCATACAACTCAAGCAGAGCCAGGGGCAACTCCAGGATTTTCTTCAGAACCTTGGGAGAGATAATCTTTCATCCCACAGTCCCAGAGCTGTTGGTGGCCAGCTTGCTATGCCACGGACGGAGCCAGCCTGAGTGCATCTGACAAAGAAACCAGCAGAGCCCATATGGGGAGGAAAGCAAATTCCCAAAGATGTTGTTTGAATCCCTGGATCCAGCCTAGGCTGAAGCACGAATGGCCACACATTCTTCCCTTCTCTGTAAGCACGCCTCTTTGCATTGTGACCTTAGGGCCCTCCCCCAATCCGGGGACCGAGTCTACTCCACCTGCCTGGATCTGGGCTTGGCCTTGTGACTTACTCTGGCCAGTGCAAGGGTAGCAAATATGACACAAGCAGAGACAGGGAAAGTGCTTGTGTGTAGGGCTGCTCTTTCCTGTTGCTCCTGGGCCAGCTTGCCAGAGGGCAAGACACATGGCCCTGTGGCCCCCATTACCCTCCATTGCCCCCCAATCTCTAGCACAAAAAGATAGCCAGAGCCAACTGGCCATCTCATGAGTCAGGTCCCCAATTTAATGGCCCCAGCTTTTGGCCAGACTGCCGAGCCGACTCAGCCTCCCAAGCAAAAATGCAATCAATGGTGGTTGTTCTAAGGCACCAGGTTTGGGCAAAGGCAAACAGATACACAAGATCAACGCCTGGAATTTTCGGTTACACGAGGCAAAGGAAATCCCTTTTTTCCCTTTGGCCTCATTTAGCTGGGTTTATATCTTGTTCAGGGAACAAACTCAAAGTCTGAGCTGCCCCTGCTTCTCCATGTCACCTTGGCAACAACGGCTCAAGGGTCTCACGCAAACATTTATCTAAAACCGTTTTGTGGGATGCCTGGGTGGCTCAGTGGTTTGGCGCATGCCTTTGGCCCAGGATGTAATCTTGGGGTCCTGGGATCGAGTCCCACATCGGCTCCATGCATGGAGCCTGCTTCTCCCTCCACCTATGTTTCTGCCTCTCTCTCTCTCTCTCTCTCTCTGTGTGTCTCATAAATAAATAAATAAAATCCTTAAAAAAAATAAAACCGTTTTTGTAATCTACGTATATTTGTGAGTCTCTCTACATGTATTTGAATTGACAAACACATTTCGGTTAACCCAACTCTGAGTCAAGGTGTGGGTGGCTGTGGACAGAGTAAACAAAAGAGAATATTCTTTATCTCTAATGCCAACTGTAATCACATCTGGTCTTTTCTTTCACCTGCCATCCACTACCATCTTGTGCTTTCAGGACAACTTCTGCTTCCTGCTTCCTGCCACCTTCTGAAAGTTTCTCCCCGTTGGCTGGTGATGTGTGCAGACTCAGAGGTGACATGTGCACGTTCTTGCCCAGGTCCTCTGAGATGACCCATTTCCTCTTCAGTTCTGGGACAAGCTGGCCTCACCCATTAATCATGGTGACCTCACTCAGTACCTAACCTTCCTCCACCTTGAGGTAGAGGGAGCGCCAGGTCATGCTGGCCCTGAGAGGCTAGGAGTCTTCCAGGAGCGTGATTGATGGTCCCACTTGGTAGGGGCTTCACCTTCTGGGGGAGACTCCAGGCCCGACTGGGTGGGGACCGGGCCTCAGACACTTCCAGCCAGTTGTTGTGCTTCCCTCTCAAAGGCAGATCCCGAGGCTGGGAATGGGAAGGACAGGGACTCTCTCCTAGTGCCCACTGGTCTTGAGGGATCAAAATGAGGGACCAACCAGGACAGCCAGACAACCCAGCTGAGACTGGAGCTGGACACTGGAAGGGAACAAGACAGTAGCCAAAGCAAGTGAGCTGGGTTTCAAGGCTGAGGCTGTTCTCATCAGGAGATGCCCAGGGGTGTCCACCAGGGGAGGTGCAGCCTGGGTCACAGAGCTGAGGCTGTACTCAGCAGGAGCTCATTGGAGGCCACCAGCTTCAGAGCCGGAAGGACCACCTGCACCCTGGGCCATGGTAGTGTGTCGCTTTGGGGGTCTGCACCTACCCCCCCATCTCCAAATGGCCCTTCTCTGGTAGCTGCCTGCTCTGAGTGGGCGTCCACAGCATCATCCCCGAGGACTGGCTCACCAGGGCCAATGTGACCGGCCAGCAGGGCAGTGGTGGTGCCAGGCCCTTCAGGAGGAGGAAGTGATGGGGAGCATCTCTAAGCGATGGCTGACATGGGGCACTCACTGCTGTGAGAGAAGACTTGCCACCTTAGGTGCTGGGAAAGCCAGAAATTTAAGAAGAAGGATGCTCTGGTGTGGATTAGACCAATTCTCAGTGAGGGTTGTCCAGTCCCGTCACCTTCGGCAAGGCCAGGCTCCCCACCAACGGCTCCCTGTCCCTAGGGGACTCTCCTCTGCCTCCCAGCCCACCGGCGCCCTGGTCTGTCTGGCTCCTGAGCTGGACTCACGTCTGCTCTCTGTGGATCCGTGTCTGTCTGGTCTGGTCCAAATGGGAACATTCTCATCTCAGGCTTGGCTGCCCACCACCCCCCCAGCAGAGCTCTGGGGCTCCACATCTGGGGGAGCAGCCAGACCTGAGAGATGTGCTAGCCTCTCCCCGAGGAGGACTCCTGAGCCGGAAGACAGGGCAGAACCGGGGCCATAACCCAAGGTGCCTGAGACACTGGAGGGCGAAGCCACATAGTCACACCCAGGACATAGTGGGTCCCCCACCTGCAGCCTGCACCCCAGTCGTCTGGGGAGGGGGAGCATTTCTAACGGTGGGATGGGATAGTAGAGCCCTACAGGCTTGGCTAGACGGGGACGGGCCTTTCCTGCAGCTAAAATCCTGGGGCTGACCTCAGGATGCTTTGGGGACATGGGACCATTGAGACAGGAAGATAGGGGGTTGTAGTGACCCAGAACCAGGGACTGGAGACCAGAGACTTTAGGGTCAACTTTCAGCCTTGATGCTGGCACCTGCACCCACAAATTCTCCTCTTGGAGGCTTGCTTTTCCCACCTGCACTACAGGATGGTATTGGTAGCTTCCTGTGGGGAGATGTGGGGGTAAAATGAAATGCATGGCAAGCACCCACTTGGGCACCCAAAGCATGATCAACAAGTGAGAGATAATACAGTTGTTCCTGACATCATCACCGCTCTCCCTGTTCCTACAACTGGTCTTGGGACCCCTTGGGCAGAGTAAAGATAGCCAACATGTCCTAATTTGCAAAATACTGTACAATTGGCAGAGCACTTGGTTTCGTTTGTTGCTGACATCACGCTGAGGGAGCACAGAGGGTGTAGCCTCAGCATTTAGATGGGAGGACTGAGGCTCAGAGAGGTTGGGCTGCTGGCCCCAGGTCACACAGCTGGTCAGCAGTAGAGTCAGGACCTGAGGAGCTGGTGTCATCCAGATGTAATCTGTCTTGGACTTGGGCCCTGCTCAGCCTGGACTCGGCAGGGCAGCAGCTGCAGACTTGTCTGCTTCACTCTGCTTACTGTGAGCTCCTGGCCTGGGCATGATGAAGTACATCATTACTGAGCACAATTACCTTTATTAGTGCACACCACAAGCCTTGTCATCACATTCACAAAGGGGAGCCTTCTGGTGAGAACATCCTGAGTCTGCAGAAAGGCAGTGAGGAGGGTCTCTGGGGGCAGGGGTGGGAGGGTGTCTGAACCGAGGGGAGTGGTTTCCTTCACAGCATCCATCTGCCTGTCTGCATCTAGCTCTACTCTATCCCTCACCCACCTACCTACCTATTTACCACCCCCCATCCATCCATCTATCCAACCATTCATCTATCCACCCATCACCCATCCATTATCCATCCATCCATCCATCCATCCATCCATCCATCCACTCATCCATCCATCTATCCATCCATCCATCATCCATCCACCCATTATCCATCCATCCATCCACCCACCCATCCACCCAGTCTATCCCTCCATCCCAGGTGCCTCTACATGGGTTTGGGGAAGAGAACAAAAGTGAGGCTATCTGCGCAAAGGGTAAGAGAGCCATGACCTGACCCCTCAATCTGAGGAGGGCTGTGACATTGGTGAAGGAGAAGCAAACCCCCTGAGCTGCTCAGTTTGCAGGGATATGTGCTTAGAGAGCCTTGGATGTGTGGTTCTCACAGGGTTCCTTCTGGGGAACCTAAGTTAAACCTGGAGCACAGAAAGGGGAAGCCTGGATTCTGCACTCAGATTTGGACCCTCATCCTCCAAGATTAGGCGAGCTTGCAGAGACCTTCCCCTGCCTCAGACTTCCTCACCAGTTCACCTGCATCACCCACCTGGAGGGACCACCTGAGCCACTTGCAGTGAAGGTGACTCCTAAGCCAAAAGGGGCTTCTGGGTCCCAACCAGCAGCACTGGTTCAAGGGCTGCAAGGGCTGCAGAGAGCCCAGTCTGAGACCGTCCTCGGCTGGGGCCTTGCCTGAACCCGGGCAGGGGCTCAGCGGGAGGAGACAGAGGGGACTGTGTGCACATCTTTTAATGTTTAAGTTATTTGTCCTTTAAGACAAAGAGCATTCTGACACCTGCAGGTCCTCTCAGAGGCCCCATGAGCCATTTGGGAAATTCCTCAAGGCGTGAACTTTGCCAGGTTGATGGGAGGCCATCTGTTGAGAGGCAGAGTGGTTGGACGCCCCCTTCACCTGCCGGCTGCCCCCGGACTCCCCAGCCAGTTTCCGCTGGCTGCTCAGAAGCACAAAGCAGCCTCTGGCTTGGAGCAGCAAGCGGCTGCTGGGCCAGGAGAAGGGACTCAGACATCTGCCCCCCATGTCCTTGGTGACTGAGTGATCTCGGGGACCTGAGCCCTGTGTCCTCATGGGG
The DNA here is from genome assembly GCF_011100685.1 of Canis lupus familiaris. Classification (NCBI taxonomy): domain Eukaryota; kingdom Metazoa; phylum Chordata; class Mammalia; order Carnivora; family Canidae; genus Canis; species Canis lupus. Next base: position 47,785,492 of record NC_049239.1, on the reverse strand, counting down.
TTGAAGTGGTCTGAAAAGCACTTGACACATTTCCCGGCACAGGGCAAGCCCTTGGGAAGTGTCACTTCCTGCTCTGGCTCAGGTCTGAGTGGGCCGAGCCCTGGTGTGGCCTGTGGGGCTTCAGGAATCCTCTGGACCAGCCGGCTGAGCCCAAGGGGACTGCGGTTGGGAGGAAGCCAGGGCGCCATCAAATCTGGGGGCCCTCCCATAGTAACCGTGAGAGGAACTGCTGGCCCAGTGTCACCAGGGCACACATTTCATATGTGACCCTCATTCTCATTTCATTTCATATGTGACCCTCACTGCAAAGGCCATCTCGTTGTCCCCGGTTCACTGATGAGAATGCAGTTCCAGTAGCTAAGCCCAAGGCCATGCCGTGCTGCCTGGAAGTGACAGAGCCGAGTGCTGGCCACCGAGGGCTGGCAGGGGCCCTCTCAGGGCCTGGGTCTGGGCATCAACCCCCGTGGAGGGGGTCAGCCTGGAAGCCAGCCCCTGAGAACCAGCAAGGAAGCTTGGTTCTGAGTTCCCCGGCTGAGGCCAGATAGACAGCGGCCCCACTTCTGGCTGGCCCTGGCCTGCTGAGACATGTGGGGACACTGGGTCCCTCCTCTGTGCCTGCCCCCACCTCATCCAGCCTTCCCACCTTTTGGGGGAAGGACAGGCCTGGTAACCTGAGAACCACTCCAGGAGGAAGAGGCTGCCTGAAGGTAACCTGGCAGCGTGCCCATTGCACAATGGCATCGCCGTCCCCGTGGCTCCGTGCATCTCCTGGGACACTTGCCCAGCTGGTGGACTACCTCGGAGCTCTGTTTTCTAACCCCGCTGTGGCACCGTGCAGGCAGGCAGCCGTGTGAGTGGCCCTCTCCTCACTCCAGACCTGCCTGCCTGCAGAAGAGGTGGGCAGGGGGCCGCTGTCGGGGGCCAGACTGGGGACATCCTGGGGAGAGGCCGCTGGCAGCGATGTGGGCTCCTGGGTACATTACTCCCTCCACGGAGCATGGCCCTCCTTACACCATGATTGCTCCCTCTGACACGGCGCCCTCGGACACTCTGGCTCTGCTTGCCCCCCTTCCGGGTGGGACTGGAAAGCTGGCACCTCACACCAAGGGGAGGGCTTACTTCCACCTGCCAGACGGAGCCCGGTGGCCTTTCGGTGTTTGTACTTGAATCTAAAATGTCACGGAGATGCCATGAAAGTGGAACTAGTCTGGGAGACGGCCTGCCAGCATTGTATGCACCTGGGAAACTGAGTCTCAGGGAAGCCCAGGGCCTGCCCGGTTGCCCAGGGAGCCTGAGGTGGGCCCAGACTTGTGCCCAGTTCAGCCGGGCCTCCCCCTGGTGCCTTTACTTCCCCACATATTGCTGTCTCTGTGGCTTCGCTGGCAGCTCAGGGAGGGTTATAGGTGGAGGCGGTGCCACCAGCACACGCGTGAGGATTCATCTCCTGGCCAGTTTGTAATCACACAATAGGTGATTCAGTGATAATGTTGCCAAGCTTTTCTAGTGTCACCACAGGCAGCCTGTACCTGGGGGTGTCCTCGGGGGCCAGGCCTGTGAGGATCTGTGATTGCTGCCTGGAACTGGGGACAGCCACTGGCCCACAGAGAGGGGAGAGGAAATTCAAGCACTTACTAGGCAGCCTCGGACCTGGGGGCTGGATGTTGTGCTGGGCATCTGACAGGCTGCATCTCCTAGAACTGCCCCGGGGCTGACACTGTCCCCCACCTGCAGAGGGGAACATGCCTCCGTGGGACTGGGATGTCGGAGTCCCCCGGCCAGCAGCACATGAAGCCAGAATTCAGATGCAGGATGGCTGGTTTCAGCCGTTTCCCCACCTGGGACGACAGAGAGGTGCCTTCTCTCAGCCCCCAGCTCTTGGTGGAAAAGGCTCTGACTTCGGTCGCAACGGATGGAGGTATCTGCACTTCAGGTCACCAGCGTGTCCAGACTTGGCATCTGGACGGCCTGAGATGGATCACACGCCACCCCCCAGGCCTGCCAGGCTCACCACCCAGGGGAGCAGAGGGGTGGGTGATGGGACGTGCCACTTGACCAGGATACCGGGAGGCAGGGGCGACTGGGCAAAGCGGTGGGACCTGGACGTGAGGAGGCCCCCGGCTGTCTTGGAATTTCCTGTCAGAAAATGAATCAGGCCCAGCTGCCCACGGGGGCCTGGCCTGGGTCTCTGGACGCCGCATCCCACCTTGGCTTTCTTCCCGGAGCATCCTCCAAGCTGCCCGCAAATTGCTCTGAAATGCAAATCTCACCATTGGTCAGGGTCCTGGCAAGATTTTACCCTGAAAAGGAGACTTTAATGGAGCTCGGGGTAGGGCTAAGGGACAGGTTGGGACGCACCTGCTGGAGGCTGCTGGCCCTGCACTGGTGGGCAGCGGGTGGCATCAGTGGCCTCAGCACCACGGAAGGAGCTCCATCCAGAGCCTGTCCCCCTCCCCTCGCTGACTGGTTGTTTCCCAGAGACACAGGCTATGTGAGGGGGGCCAGCGGGTCCCCTGGCCCCAGCCCAGCTCCCGGCCTGGCCCCTGACAGGCTTGGGAAGTTTGCCAACTGCCAGAGAGCCACACACCACGCCAAGAATGACAACTGACATTCACAGAGGGACAGGTGTCCCCTGACCCACACCTTCTCTGGCAGTCCTCACCCTGTGCTGTGCTTGGGCCATCGCCCTCGATGACAGCTGGGGAAACTGAGTCCCTGGGGAGGGTCCTGGCCGGAGACGTCCCTGGGTGCTCCATCCTCAGGATGTTTGTTGGGAACGTGATTAAATGCACGGAGACACCAACACACTCACACTCACACACTCACATGGGCACACGGGCACCCCTCCTCCAGGGCCACACCAGCATGCGGGCGGTGCCTTGGTGCCTTCTTGCACAGTCCAGGAGACAATGGCCCTGCGACCTTCACTGGGTTTGCAAAGTCAGGCTGGAGCGCCACCTGCCAGCCTATGTCAGGGTGACACCTACCGGCCGCCCGAGCACAGGGACCTGGTGGCCTCCTCACTTGTGCAGACCCTGCATCCCTGTCCTGCCCAGGAGCCTGAGCCCCGGCCTGCCGGGCCCTGAGAGTCTGCACCTCCGCTGGGCCCGAGATGCTGGCCCCCGTGGCACGGATCTGGGTGGAAATTCTCCAGCACCGACTCTCCACGGACAGACGGCAGAGTCCAGGCTGCCGGGCCAGCCACTGGGAGTGGGGTCAGGGGGAGCTGGTGGCGGGCAGGTGCTCAGTCCTCACCGTGTGCCAGGGGAGCATCCCCCTGTATGCTCTGCAGCCTTGCGTCCTTCTTGTGCTATATGGACCAGGTCTGGGGGACATGGAGTCTGTCCCGTGTCTTGGGTCCACAAGGAGGAAGTGCAAGAAGCTCAGAGTCGGAACCGCAGGCACCTGGGCTCCTGCTCTGGAGGCCTGGCCTCATGGCTTCCCCGGGACAAGGGCTTGGAGACTGACGTGTGAGTTTCTGAGGGCAGGCTCTGCGGCCCTGCATGGGACCCGTGAGGGTCACTCAGGATAGTAGTGAATGAGGCTCCTGGGCAGGGCAGCCAAAGAGCCTCGGCACGGCTCCCCGGGGACCCCGGGGTGGCTGCTTCTCCTTCTCCAGGGCTCGCTGTCTGGTGAGCGAGCATCTTCAGAAGGTGAGCTGAACACTGCCTTTCACTGGGTCCCCAGGTGGTTTGCGTGCACAGATCGATGGGCCAGTGTCCTCAGATGTGACCAGCAAACAGGCGAGGGCCCCCTTAGGGTGAAAGAATTGACCACCAGACCCCTCACGAGGCTTTGCTCAAGCAGGAGGGACTGATTTTAGAAGTGGACTCTAGTCAGGGTCTCATTGCTATGGGACCAGATCCCCTGCAAGGGTGCAGGTGCCCAGAGGATGATGGGCATAGCTTCCAGAGGCAGGATCCAGGTGTGGACTCTGCTCCCTCATGCCTGTGTCCACAGCGCTGGGCAGACGGCAGAGCACCTCTCACATCCATCGCCCCAGGAACCCTCACTGAAGCCCTGAGGGCGGGTGGGCCTGGCATTGCCACGCCCATTTTACAGATGGGGAAACTGAGTCTCATAGGACCAGCACAGGATAGAGCTGGGACATGAACTCAGGCTGGCAGATGCCAAAGCAGGTGCTGGGTTGTTGATAGTCCCAAAGAGGGGCCACCGCAAGACACTGCTGGGCAGTGACCCCCCCCCCGGTGCCTGCCAGGCACACTGACAAAGGACAGGGGGCTTCCCAGCCCAGGTCCCCCAAGTGGGGTAGGCCCACGGCCTCCTGCAGGCAGGTGGACACTGCAACGAGCAGCCCCAAGCCTCAAAGCTCAGAGCTCTCTCTCTCTCTCTCTCTCTCTCTCTCTCTCTCTCTCTCTCTCTCTCTCGGGTCAGGCTGCCCTCTGCCTGCTGATTCAGGCTCCAAACGTCAGGGTCTCAGGATCCTCCTCGTGAGATGTCTGCTTGCAGAAAGCGGTGGGAAGTGCCCGGGCAGGCAGCAAGCTGGCCGCTTGCAGCTAATTCTCTTGATAAAATGTGTCCAGCTGTGAATCGGCCTCCTGGCAGGCTGCTGGCCAGCCCCTCGCCCAAGGAACCGGCTTCCGCTGGGCCCGCTGGCCCTCGTCGCCCTCCGGCCCTGCCCCACCACCGGCCCTCACTGGCCCCCCTCAGGCCCTCGCCCCCTCTCCCCCACCCCGGGGCCGGGGTGCCAGCCAGCGCTCAGATAGTGTCCCCCCCTCCCCAGCACAAGCAGCCCTCGTCACCACCAGGGGAGCCGCAGCTGGGTCAGAGGAACTATGGGCCCCCAAGGGGGGACTCTGGGAACCCCCTCTGCAGTGGCCTGGACTCACGTAGGCCAGTCAGGCTCCTCGATGGAGAGGGGTCTGAGGAGAAATACAGTGACCCCGACACTCTGGGCCGCCAGAGTCCTCCCCTAAACTCTCAGAAAGCCCCCGCAATTCCCGACGGTGCTGTCCAGTCTCCCTCTGACACCTGCACCAACGCAAAAATCACTGCCTGGTTTGGGTTTGGAAAACAGTCGATCGGCATACTTGACGTCAGCCGGTGGCCACTCGGGGGTCCCCGTGTCTGCTGCACTCGGGTGGGGGCGTGTCTGCCTTGGGGGAACCCGGCAGAGGCCAGGGGACCAGAACCCCGGGACAGGGCTCCAGCTGGAACCTGCACAGCTTCCCAGACGTGCATTTTCCTCCGACGCGTCTTCGGAGGGAGAGCTGAGTAACTTAATTGGTAAGCAATTTCAAATGTTTTACCTTAAAACAAACAGCTGGAGAGAAGTACTAACTGCGCACGTTTGAAAGAGAAGACACAAGGTTTTAAAGACGCTTCTGTGTTGTAGCAGCTGCTCTGCACTCCGCTCTCAGATCCTTGGGGGGACAGCCTTGTCCCCTCCGCCATTCAAGTATTCGGTACAGAATGGCTAACTCCAGCCACCTGGGACCATCAGGTCCTGCACGAGTGACACCCTACCCTCTGACTGTCACCTCCTCAGCCCCAGCCTCTGGCAGCCACACCAGCTCTCTGCTTCCACAAGTTGGAATTTTTAGATTCGACATGTGAGTGAGATCGTGCGACGCCTGTCCTTTGGGGTGTCTGGATTGGTTCACTCAGCACGGCATACCCCTGGGCCCATCTGTGGTGTCACCCAGGTTGTCACCGCTGTTACCAAGGTCAAGGTTACTAAGGTGACCTTGAGCCTTGAGCCAGCTGGGAGCAGAGGATGCCGGCACGCATGTACCGAGCCCCGAGCCCTTGGCTCCCACCTCCTGATTACCTGGGAGCTAGTATTGTCAGTCCAGCAAGTGGGGGCTCTGACCGGTGACCCGGCTTGCTCAAGGTCATGTCCACACTGAGTGGCAGGGCTGGAACTCAAAGCCCGGGTCTGCCTAAGGAGACCCAGTGAGTGTCCTTTTGGATTGGCCAGCCTCGGGACCACGCTGGCAGGGTCGGCAGCAGGGGAGCCTTGCCGCCAGCACCCATTGCCAGCCGCCCATCCTCGACCGTGATGGAGTGCCTGCCAGACACGGCTGCCTCTCAGTTCGCTTGGAGCATGGCTTTTATACCAAAGGACTGAATCTGGCCCGCACTTGGGCCATCAGACATTGTTCTCTGCTTTCAGACTGAGAAGAAGTTTCCAGAAGACTAATCATGCAGGTGGTGGGGGCCCTACTCCAAATGCAAATTTCATTTTAGGTGTGATGTCTTAGTTACCTGAAAGCAGAGAATATTCGCCCATTATTGTTACAATTCTGGGCACAGAACAGGGGTAGCGGCCCCACAGCTTGGTGGTTTAAAAGAACAACCATTTATCAGCTCATGAATACGTGCCCCACCTGCAGGCTGGGCCCACTGGGTGGTTCTTCTGCTGGGCTCGGCTGGGTTCGCTCCCCGTCCACCGCCAGCTGGTGGTTGGGGGATCCACACCCTGCACGGCAGTGGCTGCAGCATCTCCAAGGGCAAGCTGATGCACAACTGCCTTTCCAGCCCTGGCTGGCCTCACTTTTGCCATGGTCGCGGGCTCGACACAGGACCAACCCATACTCGAGGGATGGAGAAGCGGACTCTACCTCCTGGGGCAGGGGCAGAATTTGTGGCCATTTTTGCCACCTGCTACTGTGGGTGTTCACAGGCATTTTCGGGGGTGCTTTGTCGCCCTGTGCACGCTCCACAGGGGGCTGCACACGTCTCTGTGTTCTTCATGGCCCCGTAGAGCAATGGCTCATTTTGTGGGGTTTCTCTTCCATAGGCAGTGGCTGAGCCGCCCCACCTCCCCCGGCAGGAGTTGAGGCAGATGCGTCTGCTTCCCCAGCAACTAGCGCGGGGCCTGGCGAAAGCTCATTCTGTGCATATTTATTAAACAACTCATTGAACATGTTGAATTGAATTGGATATGAAATGGCTGCAGGTGAGTGCGTTAATTAGACCCAGGATCTGAAATTCCAGATGGGTAGAATGTAAATTAGCAGCGCTTTTTAGAAGCATTCCCCCAAGCCTCCCCGGACACCCACCTTGACCCAGCAGATCTTCCCGCGAATCACCAATGGGTGAGGCTTTCAGCCTTTCTTGGGTCACAGCCCCATTGAGAAGCTGATGAAAATAAAAGCCCTTCTCCCAGAAGAGAAGGCTCCTTGCATCGGCTCTGTCGGGGCTCAGTTGCGGAGAATAGAGTCCACGCCAACTGGGTAAAATAGGAAGGAATTCACCAGGGGTTAGCACAGGGCAGGGCCAGAGGGAGCCCTAGCGAGGCTGAGGAAATGGATTCTGAGCTGCAAATTCAAGAACAACTTTGAAAGCAAAACTGAGCCAACAAAGAAAGCTCTTGGCTCTTTGCTAACGGGATGTCAGCTGGGAAGCTGCTGCTATATCCTCGGGCTCTGGAGCCAGGGCCCCACTGCCACCATCAGAGCGTCTGAAGACCGCTCCCAGAAGCCACCCACTTGGGTGCTTGCCTGTGAGAGCTTCAGCAGTGGTAGACCCCTGCCTTACATGTACTTCCTTTTTAAAAAATTTTATTTATTTATTCATGAGAGACAGAGAGAGAGAGGCAGAGACACAGGCAGAGGGAGAAGCAGGCTCCACGCAGGGAGCCTGACATGGGACTCGATCCCGGGTCTCCAGGATCACCCCTTGGCTGAAGGCAGCACTAAACTGCTGAGCCACCCCGGCTGCCCCATGCACTTTGAATTAGATGCAAGTGTACCCATTACTAGCACCTGACGACTTCCTGCAAGGCCTTCTGGGATAGACGGACCATGGTGGATGGAGGGAGGGAGCGATAGTGGGATGGGTGGACAGATGGATGATGATGAACAGGTGGATGGATGAAAATAAAAAATAGGACACAGTACCCTTGGGTCATCCCTAGCCCAGCCTCTCTATTCATGAGTAGCAAGCATCGAAGTGCAGAGACCTAGGCTGGGCTGGGCCCGCAACTGCACCCCCAGCTGCAGCGGCATCCTGCATCAGTTGAGTGAGGGGTGCTACACTTGAAATCACAAATTGGGCCAGGAAGCCCTGGGAGTCACAGAATGGCCCCTGTTGAGACTTCCTACCGCCCTCCCTCTTGGCCGCTGTGCAGGCAGGAGCATCAGGAGACCCGAAGTCCAGCTGACCTCCCGGGGAGTGATGGGCCTGGGGTCTGAGCTGCCCGTAGTGAGTCACACCTCGGGCTGGGACTGAAAACCCAGCTGAGGGCGATGACCAATTCTCCAGGAACAGGAAAGTCATCTGGAGGCTGAATTGACAGTTACTTACCCCAACCCCTCAAATGGCTTTTAACAAAGCAATTTTCAGCATCCAATTAAGTCGTTATGGACTATTAGGATCACTAATTGTTGTGTATTTAATAGGAGAAACTCGCGCTCGAGTAGCTATTATAAATCCGCTTGCTGGGTGCTGATGGTTACACTGCTCTGGAGAGCCCAGGCAAGCCCGATTTCTGGGTACGTGTGTATGGAGCCCATCATTGAGGACTCTTGACTCATTGGGATATAAATGTGGATAGTTTTCTCAGTAATTGCTTCTGACTGTGCTGTCAGGCCCTGTCTCGCCCCTGCTCTTTCCTGCTGAACAGCAGGAAATCTGGGTGAGAGCTCACCCCGATTCTATTGCTGTTACTGTGGGAAGGATACCAGTCAACTGCCTGGGTTTGAATCTTAGCCGTGTGACCTCAGGTGTGTCCTCGAACTAGGGATCATTGTAGCTCCTCCTTCTTCCATGTGTGCAGCGCAGACCGAGGGAGATAATGTGTGGAGGGCTGGGATAAAGCAAGTTATGCTTGTAGAACTGCTGAGGCAGCCTCATTATTTTTTCTGCAAGTTGGTCCTGTTTGTTTTAAAATGTTATTGTTCTATTTGATTCAGACCCTTCTCCCTTAGTACCCCTCTCCCATTGCTTTGGCCATGACTTTTGTTCAGGCAAAGTAAGAAATGGATAAATGGATGTTTGGATGGGTGAGTGAATGGAGAGAATGGAGTTGGTTGGTTGGTTGGTTGGATGGATAGGTAGGTGGGTAGGCGGATGGATGAGTGGGTGGATGAATGGATGGGTTGGTGGATGGATGGGTGAGTGAGTGGAGAGATGGATGGTTGGACTGATGTGTGGTTGGGTGGGTGAGTGGATAGATGGATAAGTGGGTGGATGAGTGGATGGTGGGTGGATGGATGGTGGATGGATGGGTGGTTGAATGGATAGATGGATGTGTGGAGGATGGGTGAGTGGGTGGATAGATGGATGGGTGGATGGTAAATGGATGGGTTGGTGAGAGGGGGATGGGTGACTAAGTGGATAGATGGATGGATGGGTGGATGGGTGGATGGATGGTGGGTGAATAAATGTCATATTTGATTCAAGGTCTTCCTTTCTCCATGTCCCCCTCCCACTGTGCCAGCCCTGACTTCTGCCAGGGGAGCAGCCAAGTGAGGAGAGTGGAAGGGTCTGTTTACATCATGCCCCACCCTCTTGGCTGCCCTAGGTGCTCCAGTGTGTGTGGGGTGGGAAGAGGGAGAAGAGATGGCTCCTTACCTGACTGTCTGGGGGTGAGGACACCATCCCATCCTTGGTCAATGCCACTGCTGTGGTTTGAGCTCCCCCCGCTACCCTCAAGGGACCCCCTTGGTCCAGAGGGCCAGGCTGGTCCTCTGGGAAAGGAGACCCCTAGTGAGCATCCATGTTCCATCGCCCTCATTCCTGGCTGTGAAGGGCTCCCTGACCCTTCCCTCACTTTGTGGTCCCCAGGAAGCCTGAATTCCCATCTCACCCAGCCTCTAAGACCACTTGGGCCCCCCAGTCAGGCATGCCCTGTCACTTGTACTGCTCAGAATAGTCCATGTCTGACCACCCTGGACACACAGCAGGCGGGAGCTGAGGGACACCCAACTGGAGAATGACACACCCATCTGCCCTTTCAGACACGTCCACACCCTGTGTGAGTTCTGAGCACCAGGGTTCCTGCCTCAGGGAGGGGAAGGGGACCCTGCCCACCACGGCCATGGCCGGGCGGGGGAGGGCGGGGTGGGTGTGCTGGTGGTCTTAGACTTTCTCCCAAGCCCCACCCCCAGGTGGTGCCCAGCAGCCCAGGTTCTCTAAGCCCGGAGAGCTTGGCTCCTTTCCTTCTCAGCCTGTTGGGCTGGAAGCCCCCAATGCCATTCTGCAGAAAGTCTAGGAGCCATTGTGTGGGCTTAGGGAATAAAATCATCTACCATCCTGCAGAGCCTCCTGGAAGATTCTAGTAGTGCCCTCTCGAACTATGCCGGGAAGAACAGGAATGGACAGTCTCTCCGGGGGGCCAGGCTGGGAACTTCTTGAGGAGGTCCCCCCCCGGGCTCCACAGGCCACGTAACACTGTCCACACCTCCCCTTCTGTCCAGGTGCACATTCTGTCCTCAGAAAGCAAGCTCCGAGCAGGCTTTGGGGGACGCGCGTGGAGGCTGTAAGCCGACAACAACTCAGGGGTTCTGACCTAGGGGGAGACCCCCACGTGAAGAAGACTGGAAACAGAGACAGACAGGGGGCAGACGCTAGCCCTCCTTGGTGATCCCTGTCCCCAGCCTCGGGGCACTGGCCCTCTCTGCCACCTGCAGCCACCTGGCTGCCCCGGGAAGGGCTGGCCCAGTGACCCTGCCCCTCCTTGAATTCTGGGGGGGGCTCTATTCCTTGGCTCACGCCTCCCCAGGAGGACTTGCCAGCACTCAGGTGAGATGCGCCCTTACAGTGGACGCTTTGGTTGTGATTCCACATGGAACACAGGGTGGGAATCCACTCACCTCCCCCGAGCCTCCTGCCAGCACCCTTGCACCCCAGAACCTCTCTCATACATTCACTGACTTCTGAGGAGGCAGGAACGATGCTTTTTCATCTCTTCCTCAAGAGCATCCAGTGTGGCACCTGCTACAAGTCGGTGCTTGCAAACTTTTGCCAGAAGGTCGGGAGAGCAGATAGAGGAAAGGGACCCCGGGAGCACAGAACGTTCCTTCCGTCCAAGCCTGCTGCTCGTTCTGGCGGCTTGAGACGTGGGGTAGAGACGGCCACACAGCCAGCGGGAGGGGCTCTCGGCCAGGCTGGTTCCAACTCGGGGGGCGGGGTGGGGGGGCAGCATGGGCTTGCGGTGCTGACGGTGAAGATGTCAAGACCCTGGCACCACCAGGGGCCTCACACTGGGCCCTTCCTTAGCAAAACCCACTAACTGTGTGACACCCCCTTTCACAGATGGCAGAACAGAGGCTTGAGGAGGGGACACGAGTTGTTCTAGAACTCACAACTGGAGTGCGCCTGAGTTAGAACTCCAACATAGGTCCTCCTGACTTGATCCTCCCCGGCCCATGAACCCTCGTGGAATGGGGCTTTTTGGAAGGAGGAGAGACCGAATGAATGAATGAATCCAATCCTCAAGAAGGTACATGCTCTAAACTGGGTGTTTAGAGAAGAACATCCGAGGCTAAGTCAAAGTGCAAAATTAAGGTTCAAATATACAGACAAAGAAAATGTTAAATATCCCCCACAGGTCATGAGATTGTGTTCAAGACCTTGTCTGCTTTAAAGAATCATCTTTAGTTGCAATCTAGGTTAAATAAAAGTGAGATTTACTGGCTTCTCAACTAATGAGTCCTCGGATGGAGTTCAAGTTCAGCTGGTTCAAGCGGTGGGACGAGGTAGGGAATTCCCTGCAGCTTCTTATCTTCCGACACCATCTTTGCAGGTAGGAGTTCTGATGCAGTAGGACCTCTTTATTTTAGAGTAGTTGCCAGATTTAGCAAACAAAAACCCAGGCAATGTTTGGGATGGGCTTCTTCTAAAAGTTTTTTGCTCTATTTCTGAAATTCAGGTTTAACTGGCATTCTGGATTTTTCCTAGTAGCCCTACTTTAGAGTTTACCTGTTTGCTGTTGTCGTCTCTCACTGTGTCTAGAATTTATTCGTCACCTTTGATGCTCAGAAATGTCATCAGAGGGCATCTGTGTATGGGACTCTCCCAGGGCTCTGTTGACAGGGAAACCTTGTGCTCGGTGGGGGAGCTGCTCCCCCACTGTTTTGGTCCTTCTCTCCTATGTTGCTCACCCTCTGCACCCCTATGAGGTTTATGCACAGACTTGAATTCCCCATCATTGTCTCAATGACCTTCACCAAGTTAATTAGCCTCTCTTAGTTTCAGTTCCTGAATCATGAAATCGGTTTTAATAAACCAATCTCACAGCTGGGCGCATGAGGATTAAACCCCTGGCATCATGTGTGCCCTGGCTGCCGCCCTAATGGTGTCCTCCTGACCAGAGCATCTGCGCTGTCCTCCCCATTTGGGACGGCGTGTCTGTAGCAGGATGGCACTTCCCAGTCCCTGTGGTGGTTTGGGGCCATGTGACTCGTCCTGCCCAATTAACCGTGAGCAGATGTGCCCAGTGTCCCGGTCGGGCTGGAGACTTTCGTTGCCGATGAAAGGCCCACCAGGGGGATCTTATGCTCACCCACAGTAAATGACAATGTTCCAGACAGTGTCCGCTCTGTCGGCCAGATTCTGGAGCGAGGATGATGCAGGAGAGAGCCCCTCTGGCCTACAATGAACCAGCAGCACAAGTGGGGATCAGGCTGGTTTACGGCTGTGAGCCTAGGGGATGTTCGTTACTGCCACGCACCTGACCATGCTGACCGTCCACAGGGGTTAGCAGAAGTTCCCTCCCCGGGGCGCCTGAGCATCTGCCTTCAGCTCAGGTTGTGATCCTGGGGTCCTGGGATCGAGTCCTGCATCAGGTTCCCTGCATGGAGCCTGCTTCTCCCTCTGCCTGTGTCTCTGCCTCTCTCTGTGTGTCTCTCATGAATAAATAAATAGAATCTAAAAAAAAAAAAAAAGGAAAGAAAGAAATCCCCCCTCCCTGCTTCGTTGCCCTGTGTTAGTGAAGTGAGTGCCCTGTGAGCATTTCCCAAGACGCTGCAAACCGTGCCCAGAGAGAGGGTGTCTGTCCTTTATTGGCCACATCTACAGAAGTATGGGGAGGAAGGACCACCCTCATGTTCAAGTTGGTCCTGAGCTCTGATTGATCCAGCCAAGTTGGGGCTCAGCCTGGAGCTGGTATTGATAGGACAGGTCCACACAGATCCACACAGCTGCAGATCAGAAGGTTCTCCTACTGACGATAGAGGCACCGATGTCCTTATACTCTTTGCTAGTGACCCACATGTCCTTGAAGGTGGAGAGTGAGCACAGGATGGAGCCGCCCACCCAGGCACTGTAAGTGGAGTAGGGGCAGGTGGACACCTGGAAGGGTGGAGGCAGGGAAGGGGTGTGGGAGGGGGGGATTGCAGGGGAGGAGCGGGGGGCGGGGGAGAGGGGAAGAAACCAGAATCAAAATACTTTTCTAAATTTGGACATAAGGGCAGCCTGGGTGGCTTAGTGGCTTAGCGCCGCCTTCAGCCCAGCGAGGGATCCTGGAGACCGGGGATCGAGTCCCACGTTGGGCTCCCCGCAGGGAGCCTGCTTCTCCCTCTGCCTCTCTCTCTCTCTCTCTCTCTCTCTCATGAATAAATAAATAAAATCTTTTTTTAAAAATTTAATTAATTAATTAATTAACTTGGGACATAAAACAGCCATCCCTGAACGAAGCTCACGGGCAATTGTTTCTACCCTCCAGGCAAATACTATTTATTCTGACCTTTGAAGAAGCGTGTCGGTCCACACGCTGTCTGCCTGTGGCTTTAAACTACAGGATAAAAGGAGCAGGAGCAGAAAGGACTCCCCTTGGCTCTTAGGATCCCTCTAGAATGCATGATACATCAAGTTCTACAAAGTCTACGTGGAAGGCATATGTGTTTTGCAGAAAAATGAGAAAATACAGAGGAGCAAAGCAAAAATCACAGGGGATTGAACAACCTGGAGAAATCCCTGTCGTTTCACACTCACGCTCGAGACTTTCACTGTGCTCAGCCCTGACTCGCACCAACAGCTGCCCTGTGCACATTCGCCCTCGATTCTGGGAGAGAACAGAGCGTCTGCCCCAGGTCGGAGGCACCTCTGCGCCTGGAGGAGCCAGACATCACCACGCCCACCACCAGGTGGGACCTCTATGGCTCAAGGTTAGATTCACTTGCTCAAGGTCAGACAGTGGCCGTCCTCATGTGTCCACGGACCTTCCTAAAGGCATGTGGATACACCACACAATAGAACAGGCTTGTTGTTTTAACGCAGGAAGGCAGATGCTTTGCCACAGGGATTAGCAGGGAAAAGGGATTTGGAGCGAGGATTCAGAACACCCAAGGTCCAGGGAGACGTGGGATGACTCTAGAGGATGATTCTCTAACTCGGCTACTGTTGCTCGCCAGCTCTGTGGCCCCACAGAATCCTGCCTGGCTGGGAAGCATTTGTTCCTATTGGTTAAGAAAAGAAATAGTGCACAAATTTTAAAGAAAAAAAAGGAAGAGTCAGAGGTAGGGGAAAGAGCACATTCAGGGTCAGGCATCCGGCAGAGGAGAGAGCAGTCTCGGCCACCCAGAGACCCACTGGTCTTTGCTGCCACCAACAGGCTGTCACTCAGACGAGTCACCTACCCCGTCTGTGTCTTCTCAGATCCCACAGAGCATGCACAAAACTGGGATATTTATGCATTCAGAAGAATGCAAAACCACCAACAGAAAAATGGCCAAAGGGTTGAAATAGGAAAAACATGCTAAAAGAAAGAAAAGAAAAAGAGGAAAAACCACAGACCACTGGGCAACGTTTGCAGAACTAGTCACCTTCGGGAGCCCTGTAAACCTAACATTTCCCTAAAAAATAAAAGCCATTACTTAATTTTTTTTTAAGCCATTACTTTAAAACTGAATACATACATAACAATTTTACGTGGTGGCAGGACGAGGGCAAGAAGCCCAAGCAAGAGCAGAGCCGGGCAGATGACTGATTTCCTTTGGGCCTTTGGCACTGGCCCTGAACGCATGGTCCATGTCTGCACTGTCACCCCCCTCACCTCTCGTCCACCTGAGCCAGTCCTCCTCCCCGTCTACCCCTCTCTGGGGTCCCTCTGGCCTTAGAGCACCTTGCCTCCGCAGAAGCCTCCAACGGGTGCACCTGGAGCCCCTGTTCCACCTCCAAACTCTGTAACTGTCCTTGACCAGCTCTCAGGCGCCAGAGAGACACCTGACGTCTCCCCCAGCTAGTCTCCCAGTGGTCTTCCCGCCTGCAGGGATGGCAGCCACATCGCTCAAGCTGCTCAGGCGGGAACACTGGGGGACATGCTACCTCCTCCCTGTGGACCTTCCACCCTCATCTGGAGCACTGGCCCACCCTGCACCGCACCTGACAGTCCGTGCCCCACCCCCAAAGTCAGCCCTCCCCAGAGCAGCTGGAGTCATCCTCTGGGCTGGCTCTGCTCAGGGTCGAAGCCCCACACGCTTCTCTGACCTCACTGCCCTTCTCCTGGCTCAGCCCCCGCCAACCCGGCCTTTCCTTCTGAAGCCCCCGCCAACCCAGCCTTTCCTTTCCCCCGCCACAGGGGCTGCTCCCTCTGCCTGACCGTGCTTCCACAGACATCCCTATGGCTCCCCTGCTCCTCCGAGCATCTCCCCCGAGCATCTCCCCCAAGCATCTTCCCCAAGTATCTCCCCAGAGCATCTCCCCCGAGCATCTTCCCCAAGCATCTCCTCCAAGTATCTCCTCTGAGCATCTCCCCCAAGCATCTCCTCTGAGCATCTTCCCTGAGCATCTCCCCCGAGCATCTTCCCCAAGCATCTCCCCCAAGCGTCTCCTTCGAGCATGTCCTCTGAGCATCTCCTCAGATGTCGCCTTCCTGAGGAGACCCACCCTGACCACTCACGCCTCCTTCCTTGGCTGCTTCCCCCGTGGCTCACAGCCCCTCCTAACACCTGTATTCCCTGGCATGTTGGTTTGTATTGTACGGCTTCCTTCACTGACTAGCATGTGAGCCATTAATGTTCCTGACTTTTGTTTACTGATCACTCCTCAAGCACCTGACCACGTGCCTGGCACACCTGGTATTCTAGAATTTTCTGTGCAATGAATGCAGGAAGTCCCCGAAGGGTGGGTTGGGGCACCGTACCTTCACGTTAATCGTAGGGGAAACCAGGGCAGATATCTCTTTCTGCAACCGGAAGCACAAGCCAGAACAGGAGCCAGTTCCTCCAGACAATACGATGTGGCTGAAGAGAATCTTCCAGAGGGCAGAATTGCAAGAGCTGATGCTCTGGAAGGCCTTCATGTGGATGCCTGGCTCACGTCTCCCTGTCAAGATGGGCGGAGGAAGGCAGAGGTTTGGGGGCTGCAGCCTCGGGCTCTTTCCTCCCAGTTGGAGGCCCTGGGGAGGCGCGGACTCCCCCCCAACCAAGCCTCAGCTCCGAGTGTGGTGGCAAACATCAGCACCACTGACCCCAGGGCCCTTACAGATTTCAACAAGATACTGTGTGCGACTACGTGGGACTGACTAGCCAATGGCTGAATAAACAAACATTAATTTCTTCTCTCATCTGAGATGATTTATACCCAAATGTTAACTGACAATTATTAAAATTTAATGCCACGGTATCAATTGCTCTTATAAACGGGTTTCTGCAGAGGTGGTGTCCTTGCTCAGGTGGCCTTTGAAAACTATACTAATTCCTCCTTTTTGAAAAAAAATATTTATTTTTTAATGGAGGTATAATTGACACACCACATTATATTAGTTTCAGGTGCACAACTTCACGATTCGGTATGTGTATATATTGCAAAATGATCACCACAATACGTCTATTTAACATCCTTCCTAGACTCATCATTAGTCCATACACATAAACACATATATGGGGGAAGAGCCCTTCATGACAGCGACAGGATGTCTTGTTGTCCTCATCTGGGATAGCATGGACCACACAGCCTCGGGATAAAGTCTGAAAAGGCTGATCTTCTGGAATCGTCCAGGACGTGCCAGACCCAATGAGCATGAGCTGCAAACGCTTCACTCTCATCACGGTGTTGGCTGTGTGCTCCTGCTCATAGAGGCCTACCCAGACTCAGAGGAGAATGTTCACATTGTCAGTGAGGAACTTCATTCAGGGATGGTTTCACGTGTCCACCTAATATTTTGGGGGCACATGCTATGATTGAAGCCATTTTCCACTGCACAGTCCAATGGGGAAAGCGGAGGTAAAGCCAACCCACTCACACTAGATGTAACAGCCATGTCCTTACTAGGCACTAATTGTGGGGAAGTGGCTCCGTCCTTTTTATTCCCCTCTGCCCCTTGTAACCAATTATTTTTTTTTAATTTTTAAAAATATTTTTAAATTTTCTAAAATTTTTAAAAATTGATTCCAGGAAATAGTTGGTCTTCCATGACTACCTGGAAATCTTCCCTGTCAATGGGGATTTTACAAGCCATCATTTTTTTTCCTGTTCTGCACGCCTGCCAGGGAGCTTAGCCAACTCAGTGCTCGTGTAAGACCTCTAGATCACTGGGGCTGCTTCCAGCATCTGGCCATTGTAAACAATGCTGCAAGGAAGAGGTGGTGTGTATACACAATGGAATATGATTCAGCCAGAAAGAAAGAATGAAATCTTGCAATGAAATCATTGCAATTTGCAATGACATGGTTGGAGTTAGAGGGTATGATAGTAGGTGAAATAAGTTAATCAGAGGAAGACATGTACCATATGATTTCACTCGTATGTGGAATTTAAGGAACAAAACAAATGAACAAAGGGGAAAAAAACAAACCAGAGAGACAAACCAAGAAACAGACTCTGAACTACAGAGAACATGCTGCTGGCCGCCAGAAGGAGGTGAGTGGGGGCTAGGGGAGCAGGTGCTGGGGATGAAGGAGCGCACATGTCATGATGAGCCCTGGGTGATGAAGTATAGAACTGTCAAATCAGTATATTGTACACCCCAAGCTAATAAAACACTGGATGTTAACTATACCAGAATTTTAAAAAGAACCTCTGAATCAGCCAAACATTTAGTTTCTTCCAAACCTATGGTTTTAGCTGCTTTGTCTCCATTTGTATATTTCAAATTATTTTGTGAGTGGACGGAGTATGAATAATATATAATGGGAGAGAAAAATATGGTCCCATGTAGAATTCAGTCACACCTGGCAAATATTTAGTGCTCTGCACTGGATTTCTTCATCTGTAACATGGAGCAGTGTCAGATGGGGAAGGATTGTAGGCTATAGCCCGTGTACGGTGGTCGCCAAAGTCACAGGCATACAGTACGGGTTTAACAAGTGATAGTTAATATCACAGGAACTTTTGAAATGGGTGCCAACTTGCCACTCAAAGCAGTACCCCCTCCTGGCTACAGGGCTCCATTCCCTTTATAGCAATCCTGCTATCCAGGTTTGGACTCACCCCTGGCCCCTTCCCTCCCCTTACCTATGAGATCTGCCTGAAAAAGCCCTTCAGGGCAGAAGAACTTCTCCCGCCCAAGGGTGATCTCCTGGCCATCGGGCAGCTGATACTTCTGTGCGTAGGAAGGACAGTCAGCTTTCACTTTCTCCTTGTCGAAGTCCAGAGCCACATAGCAACATTTTTCTTTTACGTTCCGGATATATTCCCGATCACCTATGGAGGAAGGGAAAAAATGTGACCCAAGATGGTTCACAGGAGCATTCTGTCCCCAGAGAGCAACTTTTTGAAAACTCAGCTCCTTGTGGTGGGCACATGGTGACCATCATCCTCATCATCACCACCATCACCATCATCACCACCGTCACTATTGTCATCATCATCATCATCACCATGATTCTCATTGTCATTATCAACCACTACCAATCACTAAATGTCCCTAAATATAGATGGGCCTGTTTGTAAAACTTGAATCATAGTCAAGTAGTCTTAGCTTTCTTTACAAATTGAAGGCCGCAGGTTGAGCAAGCCAAGCAGGATATTACACCCCAGAGACTGGTTCACTTGGCCAATAATAGCAATTTCCTACCTGTGCTCACCAACGAGTGCCCACTGTTTGTCAATAGTTTCAGGAGGTACAATGTTAGGTCTTGGCCTGCCATGTCCACCTGGATGGTCGACTGATGTAAAGCACAGCCGTCAATGATGGGCACAAAGTATGTCATTCCTTCTCCAGATTCAATGGTTGTTCCTAGACAAGAGAACATGCTGGCATCATCATGCAGGGTGCATGACATCCCTTATCAATTGTCAAGTCTGCAGGAAGAGATGGTAAATGGGAAATAATTGGAGGAGAAGGCAAAGATCTGAGGAGCAAACTTTCTTCTGTAGGAGTGTGCTAGGGTAAAACCTATCCAGGTCACACCAAAGTTTTGGTCAGAAAACCTGCAAATTTTCTTATTAAACAAGACATATAGGCATTAGCAGCAGTTGCCAAAGGATAAAAGAGAAAGAAGAATATTCTGCTCCTAACAGCTTTTTCCCTAAAAAACTGTCCATCAGTGTAGGCACTGGGAATCTCTGGGTGGCGCTTGATTGTCGGAAGAGGCTAGATGCAGTGAAGGATGTGTACGTTTTAGATAGCAAGGCAAACTACATCTCTCTGTGTTAGTCCAAAATTTGTGATGTGGGTTTGGAAACACAGGCTTCACTCTGTGTGAAATGGTGACTTGTAGAGCCATCCAGAGTGGATTAGTGGTCTGGACGATTGCCTTCTTTCACATGTTGGCTCTGGTAACCAAGGACTTCACATTTAAAATGAAGACCTCCACATCTAGCTAAGGTAGGGAACAAGGAGTGTGTTCCCTCCACACACCTGAAACACCTAAAACAGAAATACAGGAAACAACAGTTTTTAAGATGTTGGACATCAAGCAACAAAGGACGATCTCAGTGGTCCCTGAGAGAGGGGACGTCACAAGAAAAGAACATGGCAGACCATGATCCTTCATGAACACAGACACGAAACTCCTAAACAAATTCTAGCAAATATATGCAAAGGATAGCAAGTCATGACCAAATTGATTTTATCTCAGGAATGCAAGATTGGTTAACATTCAAAAATCAATTAATGTAATTCACCATGTTAAAGAACTAAAAGAGAAATTCTACATGATCTTATCAGTAAAGGCAGAGAGTGCACTTGACAAAATCCAACATCCATTCATGATTAAAAAAAAAAACCACTCATCAAACTAGGAATACTGGATAATTTCCTCAAACTGATAAAGGATGTCAATGAAAAACCTATAGCTAACAATGCACTTAATCATTCAGTAAGACTGAATGATTTCCCTTTGAGGTCTGGAACAAGATAAGGATGTCTGTTTCCACCATTTCCATTTAGTATTGAGTGAAGATTCTAGCCAGAGCAACGAGGCAAGAAAAAAAAAAAAAACAATAAGAAGCACTCAGTTTGGAAATAAAGAAATTAAACTATAGACAACATGGTTGCCTAAGTAGAAAATCCTATCAGCACTAATAAATTAGTTTAGTTAGGGTGCCAGGATACAATATCAGCATACAAGAGCTACTTGTATTTCTATATACTTGTGCAGAACTATCAGAAATTGAACTAGAGATAGAGTTTATAATAGAATCAAAATATATGAAATACTTAGAGATAAATCTGATGACTGGTTTGCGCAGATTTTACACTGTGAACCACGAACCACTGCCAAGAGAAATTAGAGAACATTTAGGAGATATACCATATTTATTAGTCAGGAGACATGACTGTTGTTAAGAGACCAATTTTCTCCAGATTGATCTATAAATTCAATGAAATTCTGATCAAAACTCAAAGATACTTTTTTTGGTAGAAATTGAGAACATGATTCTAAAATTTATATGAAAATGAAAAGAACCTGGAATGGCCAAAATGTTATTTAAAAAAAATAAGAGTCCGAAGGTGTAGCACTAACATCATATTTCAAGATTTATAAAGCTCCTGTAATCAAGACAATGTGGTATCATCCTAGAGGTAGACAAACAGATCGCTGGGACAGAACACAGACTATAGAAATAGACTCACACAAATACGGACAACTGGTTTTCCAAAAAAATGCATAGGGTAATTCGATGAAGAATGTCTTCACTCTTCAGTTGTCTTTTCAACAAATAGTGTGGGAACAACTGGACATCTATACACATACCAAGAAAAAAACTTCATGCGTACTAGAAGCCACACACAAAACCGCGCTCCACATGGATCACAGAACTAAGTGTAACACTGAAAATTATACAACTTCTAGGAGGAATCACAGCAGAAAAGCTTTGGGTTCAGCATGTGTTTCTTAGATTTTACACCAGAAGCATGAGACACACACACACACACACACACACACACACACACACACACACACAAAGGATAAATAGATTTCACTGAAATTAAAAACTTTTGCTCTTCGAAGCACATGGTGAGGAAACTGAAAAGCCAAGCCAGAGACTGGGAGCAAATCTTTGCAAAACATGTACCCAATGAGAGGCTGATATAGAGAACAAAAAGCATTCCCAAAACTCAAAGATGAACAACTCAGGGGTACCTGAGTGGCTCAGTTGGCTGAGCATCTGACTCTTGGTTTCGGCTCAGGTCATGATCTCAGGGTTATGGGATCAAGCCCCACAACAGGCTCAGCACTCAGCATGGAGTCTATTTTTCCCTCTCCCTGCCCTCGCACTCTTTCACTCTCTCCTAAATAAATAAATAAATAAATAAATAAATAAATAAATAAATCTTTTTACTTAATTAATTTTTAAAGATTTTATTTATTCATTCATGAAAGACACAGAGAGAGAGGCAGAGACACAGGCAGAAGCAGGCTCCATGCAGGGACCCCGATATGGGACTCGATCCCGGGTCTCCAGGATCATGCCCTGGGCCAAAGGCCGGCGCTAAACCGCTGAGCCACCCAGAGATCCCCAATAAAATCTTTTTTTATAAAAAAGATGCAGTCAGTGAAAAATTGACAGGACATTTGAACAGACACTTCACCAAAGTTCCATATAATGGAATGCTCACCACTACTGCTTGTTAGGGAACCTACGAGTCAAAACCACAGCGAGGTGCCACTGTGCACCTGCTAGAAGGGCTGCATGATGAAGAGCGGCCGTGCCAGTCTGTGGAGGAACGGGCACTCTCATGTGGCTGGCAAGCAAGGCATGAAGGCATGCAGCCATGCTGGGAGCTAGTTTGGCGGATTTTTAAAAAATTAAAATACTCTTACCATCCGACCCAATCATGTCACTTGTAGGTATTTTTATGCAAGTAAAACGAAAGTGTATGTCCACACAAAGACTTGTAGACAAATGTTCACAGTAGCTTTATTTATAATAGCTCCCGACTGGAAACAACCCAAATATCCATCCACAGGTAAATAAATCAGCAAAGTATGGTGCATTCACACAATGGAATACCACTTGGCAATAAAAAGAAATGAACTATTAATACAAACAGCAGCACGAATGAATCTCCAAATAATTATGTTGAGGAGGAAAAAGCCACAGGAAAAAGAGCGCATACCCAACAACATTCACGCAAAATTCCAGAAAATGCAAATGCATGTGAGGACAGCCTGGAGGGGGCAGCGTGGGGCGGCGTGGGGCCGGGGGAGGGGGGAGGTTTAGAAGTCTCGGATCCGTCCCTTATCTTGACTGTGCTGGTGGCTACATGAGTGTATCTACACGTCAAAACTTCTTAAATTGCATGCCTTAGGCACCCTGGCTTCATCATGCGCCAGTGACACCTCGATAAAGCTGTCAAGGAGCTAAGTGAGCCGAGTGGAAGCAAATTGCTTACCCAGGAGGACGGGAGGGAATTAGGAGGAGGGCTGTCCAGTGTGTTTCTCACGTCCCGTGGATCCTTCCCTTCATTCATTCATTATTTGGCAGGGAGGAAGAGGACAGGCGTGGGCTCACGGGGCTCCGAGGGGGCCACTCACCCGAGGTCTGGCCAGAGGCGTATAGAGAAAGGACTCCCTGGTTGGCTAAGTACAGGGCCGGCACGTTGAAGGTCTCAAACAGGATCTGCGGAGAAGCAATGGGAAGCGCTGGACGCCAGGCCAGTGGACGGAAGAGCAGGCGGGTCTTCCCTTAGTCCTCGGGCGCATGAAGCCCACCTGCGGGGGCACCTGGCTCCCCAGAGATCCAGCCTACGGAGTCAGGGAGCGTGCCACTCTTCAGCCCAGCTCTGCCCACGAGCTCCGCAACACTGCCTCCCAGTAACGCAGGGCTCGAATCCTTCCCAGGGACCTGACGGGGCAGACGTAACACGCTGCCACAAGACCGAGGGGATCGCATCATCTTCTGAGCCACCCCGTTTTCATGATGGGGGTGATGCTGAACCCCCAATGCCTCTGTGAAGCCAACATTGTCCTCTCCACGCTTTTGTTCTTTCGACTCTTGGAGGCTAGGCAGGCTTTACACAATACTTTGATTTGGGATGTTTTACTTGTTTTATAACAATTGCAACAACGAAAGCCGTCAGTTACTATGTGTTAACTGCGCCCCAGACACTTAGTCCAGGCACAGTGCGTCCAGGATGCTCTCCTGGGTACTGACTGTACACAGGGTGCAAGGCGCGGACAGGGGAGGCACAGCCCTGCTTTTGTTGCCCATGGCGTCCCCCCTGGGGTATGTACATTGTCTCCGCCTCGTCCACATGAGAGACTGGTGGACAAGAATGTTAGGGAACAGGTGGCAGGGGTGGGAGGCTGGGCACCGTCACTGTGAGGTTGGCTGAGCAAGTGAATGATTCTCCTGCAAGATAGTGACACTGGGGTTTAAGATTTCAAGGTTCTTTTGATGGTGGGACCAACACGCAGTCACTTGGACCACTGATCGGCAAACTTTGTGAGGTACAGCTCCAAACCTGCCAACAGGGCCACAGGAGGGTAGCACCTGGGGACAGGGTGACAGCCAGCTAGAGCCGTCGGGGCATCTTACGGACGGCCAGTCGGTAGTTAGCTAAGTTTGGGAGGATCCCTGTGATTTGGCTCAACTGAATGATTTCACAGGCTCCTGGGCAGAGGGGCTGTCCTTAGTTTGGTACCTGGCTCAGGGGCAAGTAGGGCAGGTGTACAGTGGCCCTGGAGTGGTATAAGACCGTAAGGGAAGTGACTGGGGTGTGGGCTGCTCAAGAAGTGAACCAACTGGCCTCTGGCAAAGACCTCAAAACCCAGTAGACAGCATTTTAGAAAACAATATTTGCACACAGTGTGCAACACCACTGAGTGTGTTGGGGGTCACTAAGCATGTGTCTGAGGGCAGCTGTCAGTGGGGGCTTGGGGATTTACCCAAGACAAGCAACAGCACGTGTCCATGCAAAGACTGGCTCATGCCCATTTGCACCTGGCTCTTTCACAACAGCCCCCAAGTGGAAACCACCCAGATGTGCATTTGTAACATGATGCGTGGAAGGTGAGGCACCCAGATGCAGGCACCCCATTTAAGGACACAGAGATGGGCACGGCAGTGGCGGTGAGTCTGTGTCACTCTCCGGCGTCCCCAGAGTCTGCATCCTGGTGGAGGAGGCAGGGCATGGACTCTAGGTGGGAGAGCAGCTTTTGTGATCCCACTAGAAACCCCACCTCCTAAAAATGCAAGGACAAAAACCAACCTCAGCTCCCCCGGTCTGGCATGAGGCCAGAGGTCACAGAGCTTGGAAGGGTCTTCCAGGATCCTGGGGTCAAACTCCCATCCTACAGATGAGAACACTGAGGCAGCATTTGAGGAATGCTCAACAGGTGCTAAGCACGGTGACACACACGTCACGGCTTCGACCCATCTCGTTTCCGTGACATCCCCAGTGTGATGCCATTACCATCCTGATAGGGAAATCAAGACACCTCGACGACAAGCAATCCACCCCAGGTCCCACATGTGGGGAGAGCCAGGGCCAGAATCAGGCTCCCCACTGCTCCCTGCACCTGCTGTTCCACTGGGACGCAGCCCCAGACATCCTGCTAACAGGCAGACTTATTCTGGGAGAACCAGCCCTGTGCTCCTCAGTTTGTTCCAGCCTCTGGGAGGGGCCGGGGAGTCTGGCACCTGGACAGAAGGAGCTCGCAGGGGAGAGTCCACAGATGGGGGGACTCCATTCTCCCGCAGTGACGTGCTGCTCCCTGAGTCCCCACAGAGGCCACCGTTGCAGGCTGCCCCCCATCTGCCTACAGAAGCTTCCACCTTCCTCGGCCACTCTCTGCCCTGGGCAGTAGCCAAAAGTTCCCCTTCCCTGGGTGACCCGCTGGCTGGGTTCTGCCCACGGCAACGCTGGAAGGAGGGGACGTCCCTGCTCCCTCCCTGCTGGTCCCTGCTGGTCCATCCTCCTGGCAGAGACCCTCTCTGGGCTGCTGGCCACCTGTGCCCTGTCAGGTTTAGGGGCCCGGCTCCCCATCACTAGCCTAGAACTCCACACTGGCTCACGTCACTGTTCTAAAACTCATACTCACCTTTGTGCATAATCTCTCCAGTAAAGAATCACCAAAATTACCCCACGTGTGTGTCCCTTTGTTTTTATGCTGAAATCTCAGTATAATCAAAGGGTAGATTCAGAGAGAGCCGGGGCAGAAAGGCAGGCGGTGAGCCCAGGGGAGGTGGGCAAGTGCCAGCACAGTGGCTTGTGTGAGGGTAAATTTTTTCCTTCAATTTGACTGGGCCATGGGGATCGCAGACACTTGGTCAATCATTATTCTGAGGGTGTGTATATGAGGGTGTTTGGGGATAATATCAACGTTTAAATCTATAGATCAAGTAATGCCAATTACCCTTCCCCATGGAGGGTGGGCCTCATCCAAGCAGTTGAAGATCCAAACAGAGCAAAAGGCTCCAGCCTGCCGACTCTACCCCTGCAGATCCTGGGGTTTGTCAGTCTCCATAATCACATGAACCAATTCCTTAAAGCAGATCTGTGTGTGTGTGTGTGTGTGTGTGTGTGTGTGTGTCCCACCGTTCTGATTCTCTGGAGGCCCCTACAACAGTTTGGCAATGGCATATTCCCCTTGAATGCGGGACAACCCTGCTTCTCTCTCTCTCTCTCTCCAGCTCACTGGGTCCATGATGGGCACACGCTGTTCTCAGCCCGGTTACCTGCTGTTTCCAGGCCGTGGGCCTTGTGCCCGGTCCACGCAGAGCCCAGCTGTGGCCCACTTCTGTGGGCCTGACCACGTGCGGGCGAAGATTCATCAGCTTCCTCGGGGCTTGGTTTGAAATGAGGCAGCAGCTCACGCCTGTGCTCCGATTGCTGGTGCTCTATTTCTGGGCCATGGAGCAAGCCTCCTCCACGGGCAGGTGGTACCGCGGGCTGCCGGCCTGCCCTGGGTCACTGCTCACTGCAGGAGACGCCCCTGGGCTCCAGGGGTGCTGGGCCAGGTGGTAGAGCCTTGCTGCTTGCTTAATTAGTCCCTGGACATCCTCATTAGGTGTGCCTAGAACCTGGCAGCCCCTGCGGCCCCCTCCCACCTGGACCCCCCTCGGGCCCTAAGGGAGACTCTGCAGTCTACTGGAGGATACCCTCCTTTCTCCACCAATCTGTCCTTGACAGCCTCCGAGAACCAGTTCAATCCAGTTCATCCAGGTCAGTCCTATCCACACGTACCACGAACTCCTTCCTGGGGGACATTGGGAGCTCTTGGGTCAGGTTGGGAGCTCTAAGCTGGCCCCATGACCCAGCAGGACTGAGAAGGACCCAGCGGACCTCCTAACCCCCTGCCCTGCAGCCTCAGCCAAACCCCTTCTGCTCCTGCACACCCCCACTCCTTCACCTGTGCAAAGGGACAACTGCCCTGCCCACAGACCTGCTGTCGGGTCCACCTGAAATGAGTCACAGTAAACATTTCACCCATGCCCGGCCCCTTGGGGAGCTTTCCCGTGGTAGCTGCCTTGCTTGCCACCAGCGTCAAAGGGGACAGATGTCTCCTGTGTCTTCATCTCGCTGAGCAAAGAGGCGATGCCCTGAGGGCATCCCCCAGGGTCAAGGCTCGAAAAGTGGCCAGAGCTGCTGCCCCATGACCTGCTCCCTGACCCATTGCCCACCACCTGGCCTCTTACCTGTGACATCTTCTCTTTGCTGGGCATTGTGTTTAAAGGCGGCTCTGTCATCATCAGAGGATGCTGCTCCGGGGCGATGCGGAGCACCTGGTAGAAGGAGTGATGCCAAATCTGTGGCGAGAGAGGGTAATACGGAGGCACAGTGAGCCACAGCCAATCTGCTGCAAGGGGGATGGAGCCTGTCTACACCACAAAGTGGCTTTCTGTAGATGCAACTGTGATTCACAGCAGGACAGACAGTGAGTGTGGCTATGACAGGACACAAATCCTCCATCTGTTGCCGGCCTTGAGTCGGGGCAAGAGGAGTGAACAAAGATGCGTGAGGCATAGTCCTCATCTGATGGGGGCAGACGTGAGCCCCGAGACACAGCACCGGGAAGCATGGCACCAGGCATGTGCCAGACAAGCTCTCTCCTTATCTGTAGAGTGGAACATTTTCCTTCCTCATAGGGGACCCTGAGGACATGAGTGAGGACCAAATACGACATTTGAAGAAAGCCTAGTGGCCACCTTGACCAATACCACAGCCTGAGCGGCTTAAACCATAGGACTTATTGTCTCCCAGTCCCAGAGGCTTGCAGTCAGCCAGGTGGGGTCCTCCTGAGGCCTCTCTGCCTGTGTGTAGATGGCTGTCCTCTCCCTGTGTCCTCACGGGGTCACCCCTCTGAGCGTGTCTATGTGTCCTGATCCCCTTATTGTAAGGACCCGGATCACACTGGAACAGGTCACCCCTAGTGAACTCATGTTACCTTGATTGCCTCTTTTAAGACCCCATCTCCAAATATGGTCATATTCTGAGGTTCTGGGGGCCAAGACTCCAACACAGGAGATTGGGGGACACAGTTCAGGCCACAGCACCCAGCAGAGTGCTTGGTGCACAGTAGGTACTCAATAAGTAATGGTTACTTACTTTGAATAAAGGTCCCGCCTGCCTCTGTGGGGGGAGGCTCCATGGAGGATGAAAACAGATGTGAAGGATGGACTCCCTGGGGGAGCTAAGTGAAGGGAGTGCCTCTGGAAAGAGGGCCCATGTGCAAAGACGTGGAAACACAAAGCAACATGGCACCCATGAAACAGCAAAAGCCAGACATGGGCTCATGGCTGGATGTGCAGCCACTGATGCATTGGAACAGGGAAGGGGCATGACCCAACATAGAAGAAGTGCTCAGCAGGCTGCGTGAGGGTGAGCTGGAGGGGTGACGTAGGAGGATGGGTACCACAGGGTAGGATCATTGTAATGATCCTGGTATTCAGGAAAGACTTGAACCAAGAGTCAGAACCAGCTAAAGACCCACCATTAGTCAGCTCCACTAGGGCTCAGCTCCTGGACAGGGGAGGTAAGGGGTGGGTGGAAGCCACAGCCCAAGTAGTCTGGATTCTGCAAGCTCCTGGATCCTGCAAGTGGGCTGCACATTCCAGAGACCTATCTACACTGCTTCAGTTTCTGCATCCCCTATGATGCCCTGGTAGAGGGCTATGGACAGAACCAGAGCTGACACCCCAGCTGTGCAGATAGGAAGAGTGTCTGCAAGTGATGCTTCCACAACCACCCTCCGAGACAGCCTTCAGGGATGCACACCTCCTGGCCTCAAAGCCCCGTGCATATCTTTCTTGCATGGAACCAGGACTGGCTCATGCCACCTGCAGAATATGGCAGCTGTGAAGGTGTGTGGCTTTCAAGGCTACATCATATAGCCGTTGCAGCCTTCACATTGGCCCCTTCAATTGTTCACTCTGAGGGAAGCCAACCACCATGCTGGGAGGACTTTCGAAGGGCCCTGCAACAAGTTCCCAAGAAGCACCACCCTACCAGCCACATGGAGCACCACCTAGGAGATGTCTCCTCCAGCCCCAGTCGAGCCTTCAGATGGTACAGCCCTGGTTGACACCTGACTGCTGCCTCATGAGACACCTTGAGCCAGAACCACCCAGCTGAGCCACTCTCAAATTCCTGACCCACACAAACTGGGAGATGTAGTAGGAGGCCATCAGTATTTTAGCCTCTAAGATTTGGGACGGGTTGTTATGCAGCAGAGATAATTAATATATCTTCCCAGGCAGCATGTAAACTTCAGCCACATATGGAAGCTCTGATCAGAACCTCCAGCTACTAAGACGTAAAGTGGTTCAAATAGCCATATTCATTACATCTTTACCCTGCTGGACTAAGGAATTTTATTCTGAAAGTAAAATATACATATTGTAACATTTACCAACTTAACCTTTTTAAAAACTGCACAGTTTAGTGGCATTAAGTATAGTCACACTGCTGTACAACCATCACCATCACCCATCTCCAGAAATTGCTTGTTGTCCTCAACTAGAACTCTGTCCTCCTTCCACACTGACTCCCCATCCCCTTTCCCCAGCCTGTTTTTCTAAATCTGCCAACTAAGGGTGGAACCCCACAGTTCCTATCTGGCTTATTTCACTGAGCATAATGTCCTGCAGGTCCAGCCGTGTTGTGGCAGGTGTCAGAATGTCCTTCCTTTTCAAGGCTGGGTAATATTCCACCGGACTATACAGCATGGTTTCTTTACCCATTCATCTGTTGATGGACACCTGGCTTGTTTCTACACCTTGGCTATTGTGCATAATGCTGCGCTGAGCATGGGGGTGCAGACGTCTCTTCCTGTCCTTGTTTTCAATTCTTTAACTTTTTGAGGAACCTCCATGCTGTGTTCCACAGCGACTGCACCATTTTACACTTCCACCAGCCATGCACGAGGTCCTGATGACAATGCTTGTCATTTTCTATTGTGGTTGCTGTTTTTAAATGGCCGTCCTAAGCATGGGGAGTAGGGACTTTTTATCCATCATCCCTTTAACCTTCACACCAGCGTTATGTGCAAAGACAGTTATACTCTTTTCTTACAGATAAGGAAACAGAGGGCCAGGGAGGTGGGTTACTTTCCCAAAATGACATAGATTGGAGCACTGGGTGGCTCAGTGGTTGAGTGTCTGCCTTCGGCTCAGGTTGTGATCCTGGGGTCCCGGGATCGAGTTCTGCATCAGGGGATCCTGCTTCTCCCTCTGCCTGTGTCTCTGTCTCTCTCTGTGTGTCTCTCGTGAATAAATTTTTTTTTAATTTAAATTTTTTTAAAAAATTTTTTTAATGACATAGATATTAAGTGGTGGAGAGAGGATTCAGGCTCAGGTCTCTGACTCCATGACCCATGTGGTTAGTAGCTCGATGTAGTGTCTACAGGGACTGAGGGCTAAGAGATGCCCAGAGAGCCCTGGATGCCAAGGCACCTCCCTCCCCAGGTGCTGGGGCAGGAGGTATGCCACCTAATATCGGTAGTGGATACCATGACCAGGTCCCACCCCAGCAGAAGCTGAGCCTACCTTCTCCATGTTGTCCCAGTTAGTGACGGTTGCCCGGGAGATGGGATATTGCAGATTAAGCTCCCCTCGCTTTTCCTGAGCCTCATCTCCGATGAACCAGTCTTCCTCTTCCATCCCCACCAACAGATTCTGAAAGACATGGGCCAGGATAGATCTGCTCCCAAGAGTAACTCCCCCTCACTTGGCATCCACGTGTGGGTACACGATAAGCAGTGACTGGGAGCTGTGGTGTGCAGCTGGGAGACCACTCCAGGTCACGGCACTGGCAGCGATGGCCTCCTCAAACCTACACAATTTCAAGATGCCACTAAGAGGTTTCAGCAAAGGACTCGCAAGGTAAAAGTGCTCCTAAGTACACTCACCTTGTCCACCTGTGGATGAGTCACCTGGGGGCAAGAGAGAGAAGCGGTGGATGAGGCGAAGGTGTCAGGGAGGGGCACCAGCTTCTACACATGCTCAGGAAAATTAGCAGGGGAAGGGTCTGCAGTTTAATGTAATTTGTTATTCTTTAGGAAGATGGACCTCGCTACTTTTGTGACAGAGTAAACCAGTTATTCCGTCATTCAGAAGGGATTCGACAGTTGATCCATGTGTAAATCTGTGTCTAACAAGAAGCAAACATCAATACAGAATGAAGTGTGAGAAGAAACAGAGAGGGTGCCTGATGGGGCTAGGACAGGCCATAGGATGTCGTCCAGCTGAGAGCCTGGATGTAGGAGAGAGGGCTGGGCGGGTGTCCTAGAATGCTGGGCAGTCGGCATGGCAGCTGGGAACTTCCTGAACCAGTCATTCATGAAAGGAGTCCAGTCCCATGTTTCCCAGAAATGGGTCTGTCTGGGTGTCCATCCTGTTCTCACTTGTTGGGAAAGAGCAGTCTGTAGGAAGCATGGCCTTGGGATCATGCTGCAGTGCTGCCATGCTGCAGTGGTGCAGGGAGATGCTGTGCTGTGATGGAGCAATGGATTCCAGAGAGAAGCCCCATTCTTTTTTTTTTTTATTTTTTTTTTTTTATTTTTTTTTTTTTGAGAAGCCCCATTCTTGAGGCCACCACAGCTCATGCGCACAGAGCTCCATACATTAGGAATTTGTCTTTGAGGCAAAGGGGCTTGGGCTGGGGGGAAGCACTAGCCGTGAGACCCCCAGCAAGCTGCCTGCCTCCTCTGAGCTCCATCTCCACTCTTGGATGGGAACAACATCTTCCATCCCACATTCCTCTTGAGGCTGCTGTCAGGGGAGCAAGGGCTGTCAATGGGAACACATTTCATAACCTGAAAGGATGTGCTGACATGAATGACTGTCCAGGCCACCCTGCCTCTGACATTTTTTGGCTTAGCCAAATCTTGATGCATGAGGGTGGGGGGACTAAAGGGCTCCACGGGCAGGGAGGAGCAGTGTCACCCTGCCGAGATGGACAAAGCTCCGGCCAAGCGGCTGCTCTGGTTGGGGTGGACTGAGGGCCTGCCTCTCCATGGCCACGGGGCCTCCCATGAGGGGTCTCGCTGTCGGCTTACCACCAGACTGAGAGGCAGCTGAGGGGCCGTGGTGATGTGAGTCCACGCAGAGCACCCCGTCCTGTGCTGACTCCCCCTTAGAGGCAGAAGCTCACTTCCTGCTGCCCTGGGGCAGCCCCCAGGCCTGGGAGGGAGCAGCCGAGTACCTCACAGGACACAAGCAGAGAACCCCGTGCGCTGAGGTTCAGGTGGGCCACTTACTGAGCAGCTAATTCATCGTGGTCACTCGTTTCTATTTGGGTGAGAAATTTGATCTTCCTCACTGTGATTTTATGCTATTTTATATATAATCTTGCTTCCTACTAGGCCACTCTTTGTACAGTTAACAGGATTTTTCCCTTCCCTGGGGCTGTGGACTATCCCTGTGGTGCGACATCGAGCTTTCCCCTGGCAGGACACGTCACTGCACCTGCTGGCACAAGATGCCATGCCAGGATTTCAAACAGTGAATGGAATACAGGGCACAGGTTACACCATGTTGGGAAGCTGAAAGAGCCAGCGGGGAACACCGAGGCGCCCAGAGAGTGGAGCACCAGGATCGCTGGGCAGAGAATGAGGCGCTGCAGGGAGCTCAGAGGAGGCCGTGGGAGCTGGAAGAGGACGCTGCCTGGACAGGGAGGGAGGCTGGTGAGGAGCGGGAGCACGCAGGCCCTTGCCACTGCCCATGGATGTGAATAGGGCAGCAAAACAGTGAGGAGACCTGCCCGCTCGGCCCCAGATTGACAACATCTGTCAGGGAGCAGTTGACAGGGGTGTCCCAGCCCCCAGGGGGCACAGAGCTGCAGGAAGGTGGGGCTTAGGGGCAATAGGCAGAAGCCACCTGTAGTGGGTTGAAGATATGTCTACACCCAACCCCCCAGAACCTATGTAGAGGTGACTGTATTTGGAAAAAAGGTCTTTGCAGATGTAATTTATTTATAGATATTGAGATTGAACATCCTGGATTGTTGGGATGGGGGCTGAAGCCTGTGACAGGTGTCCTTGTAAGAGCCAAGAGAGGGAGACCCGAGACAGAGACGGGAAGAGGAGGGACCGCGTGGAGGCCTAGCAGGGGCTGCAGGGGCAAGGCTGGGAGCCCCCAGCCGCTGAAGGAGCAGGAAGGATCGTCCCCTGGCGCCGCTGGAGGGATCCAGCCCTGCCCACACCTGGATTTAGGGCTTCCAGCCTCCAGAACCAAGTCAGAATAAGTTTCTGCTGTTTTAAGCCATCAGTCTGTGGTCACCCGTTACTGCCATCCCGGGACACTCACACTCATCATGGTCGCCACCCTTAGCGTCATCTCTGTCACCGCTACATACTTCCTACAGGCCGGACGCCACGCTAAGCATGCACGCACCACCTCACTTAAGGTTCGGCCAAATGTGGCGTTTATGCTTTCATTAACTGAGCTCTCAAGGCAACTTGCCCAAAGTCACATGAGGGCTGAGGCAGGGCCAATGTTCAGATGTGGGTCTCCTGACCCCGCAGCCCCCACTCTTCACCGCTAAGCTCTGCAGTCTTGAAGAAACAGGCCTGTCAGCTAGCAAAGGGGCAGGCACCTGCTGCCACCCACTTAGAGAGGGGCTTCCTGCCACCCAGCACGCCCCAGGTAGGAAAGTCCATCTTAACTTCAGCTGCATGATTACAAACATTGTCATTAATTTGCTCCAAGTGGTGTAGAGCCTGGGACCCCATGATATTTGGGATGCCCCGCGTGACCGTGCCGCTCCTTCTCACAGATGGGTAAACTCCCCAAGGAGGAGCACAGGGACTCAGCACCGGGCGCTGAGCTCTGACAGGCCCTGCCTCTCTCACTTGCTCACCCGGGGATATGCTGGTTGCTCTTCAGCAAGAAGGGCCATCGTGGCACCTACCTGGTAACAAGTTACTGTCATTATGTGAGCTCAGGGCCTCCCGGCTGCTTTGGCCAGAGAGGCCCTAGCACTTGGCAGGACCCTCCAGAGGAAAGCAGGTGGCCACCTTTAAAGGGCGCGCAAGTCTGGACGGCAGAGTTGGAGCCAATCCTACCTGCTGCTTGCAGGGAAGGCCCAGACGAGGAGCACAGCCTCCGGCCCGCAGACGTGCTTTGTCTCATCCCCTCATTCTTCCATTTGTAGAAGAATGAGCTATCCTTAAAATCTTGACATGAACATCGGAATTTCCACATGAGCCAGCAATTCCACCCCCCGAGGACACCCCCCCCCAAAGAGCCGAGAGCGGACCTCAAACAGATATGGGCCCACCCACGATCACAGTAACATGGTTCACAATAGAGGTTGAAGCAACTCACGTCGTGTCGAAGTTTCCCGAGGATGGTGGGGAACATGGCCAGGGGAGCTTCTGTGCCCGAAAAGCCCACCTTGCTGAAGCCTGAGCCATAGTCACAGACGACGGGCACATTCATCATGTTGTCTGTGACCTGGACGGGGCTGCGGGAGACACAACATGGTTATTCGTGCCATTTGCAAGGTGTTGACTGAGGGCGGGAGCTATGCCAGGGAGGACGCAGGCTCTGCACTCACAGCACTGTGGGTGGCTCCCAGAACCTAGGCTGGGGCCCTGCCTGGGGTCAAGCCGCTGCCTGGGTGCTGAGGGCAGTGCTCTGGAACAAGTGTGTTTTCTTTCTTTCTTTTCTTTTTTTTTTTTTTTAAGATTTTATTTATTTATTCGTAAGAGACACAGACAGAGAGACAGAGGCAGAGGCAGAAGAAGCAGGCTCCTTGCAGGGAGCCCGATGTGGGACTTGATCCTGGGACCGCAAGATGAAGCCCTGAGCTGAAGGCAGACGCTCAACCACCGAGCCACCCAGGTGTCCCAAGGAGTGGGCTTTCAATGACCATGTGCATTTGGCTGCCCTGGAGAAGGCAGGCCTGGGGACCCGCTTCTGGGCTAGAATGCTCCTGCTGTGACTGTGCTTCTACTGGTTTCTGGCACAATCCATGACTTGCATCACAGGGGGGTCATCTTTCCCATTCACTGAACCAGAGGCGTTGGGCAGCGAGACCCCAGTAGGAGCTAGTGGCCTGGTGGTCACTGCCAGGCTCCCCCTGGACCCCACTCAAATACCACCTCTCCCGGAGACGGAGACACTGCTGGCCTCCTGGCCTCGGGGTGAAACCCACCCCCCACTCCCTTTGCTTTCAGGCATCTCCTTTATGTATCTGCAGGTTTGGAAAACATGAGAAAATACATAGAAGAGAGTCGTGATCACCCGCAGCTCCACCACCTACAGCTGCCCTGTTGTATTTTGCTAATTAGTGCAAATCTATAATAGATGATTTTTTAAAAATTATTTACCCTCAGAACAAATGAATTCATTTTCTCTTTTGAACACTGTATTTTAACTAAATCTGTATCATCACAAATGTTTTCATCCCGTTAAGGCGATCTTCATCACTTTCTGGGTAGAGAAGGTCTATATATATTAATTATGGAAAATAGAGTGCATTCTGGGGAAAGAGGAAGCCCTCCGCAGACCCTACTAGCCACAGACGGCTCTCGTTAGTTCGGGGTATTTACCCTCGCAGTCCTTACAAGCCACACGGTGGTCACTTTCTCTCCAGCCGTGTGGGTACGATTCCAGGGGCACAGAGTGCAGTGGAGCTGAGTGCTCATTGTGCACACACATTACGTCTGCTACAGAGGATACATTTTCTCTGCAGTTTTGTATTGGACTCTTTCCTGGACATGATCCGCATTTCTGAGTCACCAGGTACCACATGGATGCTTTCTGAGAGTGCAGAGCCCCACACTAGCCTACCAGGATTTAACCATCCCTAACTGGGGAAGGCTCAGATCTTGGCCGCCTTTCCTCCCCTTTCCATGGGACCCCCATGGTTGCACAAATGTAGGTGCGGTATGGGCAGCTGGGCCTGCGCACGCTGTTCACCAGGTGCTGGTCGGTCATAAACCACTGAGGACCTGGAGGCTGATGGCACGAGACTAGGTGCTTGACATCTGCAAACCCCATGCAGCAACAGTACTCAAATGTAGGGCAGTCATGGGGAAGAAGGACATGAGGGATGGTGTGGGTTAGTGTCCCGCCAAAAGAAGGAGTGTTGACAATCCTGACCCCCAGCACCTGTGACATGACCTTATTTGGAAGTAAGGTCTTTACAGATGTAATCGGGTTAAAAGGAGGGCATGAGGAGCCCTCATCCAATGCTTGGGCTCTTTTTTAAGAGGAAGAAACTAGACACAGATAGAAGGTCAGGTGGAGACAGAGCAGAGACTGGAGTGATGTGTCCATGAGTCAGGGGATGCCAAAAATTGCCAACCACAGCCAGAAGCTGGGAGGGAAGCCTGGGACTGACTCCTCTTCGCCCCCTGCCACACCTTCATCTTGGAATGCCACCCCCGGGACTAGGACAGAGTGACATTCTGCTGTTTTGAGTCCCCCCAGCATGTGGTGATTGATTCCTGCAGCCACAGGAGACCACCAGAAAGGGCAGAGGCACTGACCCCCAGCACTGTGAGATGACTTGTATCCCCATCTTTCCAGTCCCTTTTGGTCCTCAAGCTTCAGTGCAGATGTGGCCCCCAGCTCCGAGAGGGCTTTCCAAAGTGGTCACGGCCAATCCCTCCACTCTTTCTTGTTTCTCTCCTACCACTTGTTATTTTGCACTGTTGGAATGAACACCATCCCTTTTCATTTAATTGAGCATTTTCTTTTAACTTTGCTTGAAGATTTTAGCTCTGTCTACAGGAGACCCAGCAGAGAGGCTCAAACACATGCGTTCGGGGGTGGGGGGCATCCTTTCCTTCCTCCCTCCTTCTGTCCCTCCCTTCCTTCCTTTTTCCTTTACATTTATTTTATTTGACTCTTCTCAATGAACTAAGCCATGCATTTGTAAGTCCAGACACAGCTCAGGTCACCAGCGTGGGTGATTCAGTGCCTGTAGGCCTCATGGGATCAGAGAGGCCCCGGGTCCAGGTGGCACAGTGGGGGCGGATATGGATAGCAGGCTGGGATCTGGTCCTGTGATCTCCACAAGACCCTCCTCGGAGTTTCAGTATTTGCAGATTAAAAGTGAGACATCAGGATGACCCGGATGAATGTGGATCTCCTGGACAGGACCACTGCTGGGCACATGGTTGGCTGGGGACCCAGTGATGTTCTGGTGAAGACCAGAGTCAGCACACGCACCTGCAGAGCTCCCTCACCTGGGAGCAGCGCGCTGGACTGACAGTGGCGCCGGTCACAAGTGCACAGGCGCTCAGGGCAGGCGGTTGTGGGTTAAATTCCTGAACATTTATTGGGGAGCTGGGTCTTCTGTGTGGCACTTGTCAACAGGGATGCACTCCTCGCAGGTGCTGAGTTAAACAAGCGCCATGTCTGGCCCATAGGACTTGTTCAACCCATAATACCAATTATTATTACATAATTGCTGTGATCTAGAAACCAAAATGTCACCTCAAGCTATTGCACATTAAATTTGTAAATAATAGGGCAGCCCTGGTGGCGCAGCAGTTTAGCACCACCTGCAGCCTAGAGTGTGATCCTGGAGACCCTAGATCAAGTCCCATGTCAGGCTCCCTGCATGGGGCCTGCTTCTCCCTCTGCCTGTGTCTCTGCCTCTGTGTGTGTGTGTGTGTGTCTCTATGAATAAATAAATAAAAAATCTTTTTTAAAAATTTCTAAACAATAGTCCCCACAAGCCAGTTTCCCGGGGGTGAGGTGTTTTACGCGGTTACCGGGGAATGTGTGGAGCTGCCCGAGGGGGTCCACCTGCAGTGGACATTGGGGAGCATGTGCTATTGCCGCCAGAGGAGATTTAACATATTCTGACCCCGGGGCTCACCAGGAGAGCCCAGCCGCTCAAGTAAAACAAACCCTGTGAGCAGAGAACGTGGGCAGCCTGCCAGGACGGGGCCTGGAGACCCATCAGTGTGGATCTGATTCTTGGAGGTGACTCTCTGAACCGTTATGTTGATTATAATGTCCAACTCCCTGTGATCAGTAATTTGGGCTCTGAGTCGAGCAATGGACTTCCTCGATCAAGTCAGATTGATGTGGTTCATAAACCAAAATGGGGGCACACCCATCAGGCACCCTGGGCCTGACCACCCGCCTCCCTCCACCGTGGACTTAAAAGCTCATGTTTTGTAAACTGCAAAGTGCTATGCACACCTAAACAGTGACCGTGATTATAACATCAAGGACTTGAGTTTATGATTTTTTGAGTAATTTAAATTTCCCAGATGGGAGAGGATGGGATGGATGAGCATGTGCACTGTGTGAGCGTGTACACTGTGTGTGCATGTGCACATATGTGAGAGAGAGTGGTCTAGGATGAAGAAAAGTCAGTAGGTTGAAGTATTTGCCGCAGGATGGAGGGATATATGGATGTGCACACAGACACACAGATACATGGAAAAATTCACAGACAAACATACATGCAATCATTTCTATCCTCATGTTCCTTACACATCTGAGTTCAGATAACCCTGTCTTCATCTAATCCATTTGTTAAAATGGAATCCGTCTCAAAATGGTCCTTACTGAAGAGAAGTGAAGGGCCTGCTGCTCTGCACAGTTTCTAGAATCTCGGCTCTCTTTTATAATAAAACACAATTCAATCCCATGTGCGTGTATGGGATCCTGACTCACAACATTACATTAGCAAGTGCAGGAGAAACTCCTGTGGAGTCTTCCCTCCTCCCCACCCTGCATCGAGCCAAATCATCCCTGAGGCCTCAGGACGGGATTCGTTCTCATGGGAAACAGGACCGGCAGGATGTGGCTACTGTCTGTTTTTCTTAAGAAAATGACACCTCCATGTGTCCCAGCAGAGGGGCACACAGAGCCGGAAGGGAACAGAACATGCCGTGTTTACAAACTTCCTGTTACAAGTCCTCCCTTTAGAGGGAAAGCACTCTGGCTGGCTTCCAACGTGTCTAACAAAAAGTGGGGAGAAACATGCCCCAAATGACTTAACGGGGCTGCAATTGGATGTTTTCGAAGACACTCCTTCAGGCATGGAGCCAGACACCAGTTCCACTCTCAAGGAGTTCCCAGCCTACAGCAGAAACACATACCTTTTTTTTTTTTTTTTTTTTTTTAAAAAATCACTTTAACTCATCATGATAAGGGCTATAAATAGGAGGCAATCTTGCGAGTTGGCTTCGGAAGACCCGGACAGATTCCAGACAGGGACCAGATAAGCAAAAGCCCAGAGTCCGAGGTGAGCGGGGCAGTCCTTGGAGAGATATGGGGATGGCGCATTCCAGACAGTCTTGAGTGTTTTCAGTTCCTTACGCCCGCCCGCTGTTACATCTGTGAGGTTCGTCGAGACGTTAATACCAGCCACCACACAGAGAGGACTTTCCTGAGCAGGACACAGGCCTAATGGGCTCATGTCAGCCTCCCAGCAACCTTATTGGGCTGGGGGTCATCACTCCAACTTTTTGATGAGGAGTCGGGCACAGGGGAGTAAGGTAAGGTCTCCAGCTGCTGAGAGCTGCAGAGAAACTCAGTCCCAGGCAGCCTGAATCCCTATCCCACCTCTCTACCTGAGCAGTGAACTGCACATAGCCATCAATTCTCTGCAGCTTCCCTTGTTACAAAGGTGCCTCTTTTCCCCACTCTGAAATCTGGGCTGGATTTGTAACTCCTGTGATCAACAACATGTGATGGTGGCTTCACGCAAGCTCTGCAGGTAGCATCCATCAGGAGGAATGCGACCCCCTCTTGCTGTCCTAAGATTACCATGTGCAAGAGACTGAGGCAGCCAGCCAACCACCAAGCACCTGCCGACATGTGCAGGAGGCCATCTTCTATCACCCAGCAACAGGTGACCTAGTAGGTGGCCTGCAATGCACCAGCAAACCCAGACCAGAACACTCACTCAGCCGACCCACAGACTACCGACTAACGAGACAGTTGTCTTGGCACAGTTGTTATGCAGCAACAGCTGATCGATACACTCTGCTGCACTGCCTGTACTCTAAACAAATGGCCCTTCCCACAGCCTCTATGACCTGCTGTCAATGCGCTCAAAGTCATCTGCTTATCAATGGACAGCCCATGAGAACACAGAGAAGCTAGGGATATTATCAAAAGTCACACAGAAGTGGTCTAACCCAGGGGTTGGCAAACTATAGCCCATGAGCTGAATCTGGCCCACTGGCTGTTTTGTAAATAAAGTTTTATTGGCCCACAGCCATACTTATTCACTTACGTACCACCTACAGCTGCATTTATGGACACCACAGCAGAGCTAAGTAGTTGAGATCAAGTGGCCACAAAGCCTAAAATATTTACCATGTGACAACGTATGGAAAAAGTTTGACGACCCCTAGTCAAGACTTAATTCCCTCTACATTATGACAATAGATCTCAAAGTGTGGCCCCCAGATCAGCAGAATTTACTTCACTTGTTAGAAAGCAATCCTGGGACACCTGGGTGGTTCAGTGGTTGGCTCAGGTCGTGATCCCAGGGTCCCGGGATCGAGTCCCACATCAGGCTCCCTATAGGGAGCCTGCTTCTCCCTCTGCCTGTGTCTCTGCCTCTATGTGTGTGTCTCTCATGAATAAACAAATAATATCTTTAAAGAAATGGAAAACAATTCTCAGTCCTCACCCCACATATATGGAATCAGAAATGCTGGGGCGGAGATCAGCAATCTTGTTTTAAGAATCCTTATGGGTGATTCTGATTCCCACAGCTTCAAGATGAGACAATGAAGCACAATCATCTTTAATTACAGAAATGGGGTGTGATTGTCGACTCCTCAGCTTAAAAAGACTTTTCTTTTATTCTCACCCCCAGTCTCTTGGGAAGCAACCATTGCTTCGCAGCCTTATTCCTCTCATTTAACCTGCCCTCAGCAAGATTTGGGACTAGCTCAGAGTCACCCCCCCAAAAAAACCCAAAAGCCCCTACAGCCTCTGGGAGCCTTGACTGAACAGAGGTGTCATGGGAGCGAGTTGGTGGCAGTGGGAAATGAAGTCAGACCCTCCCCAGACCCCTCCGGAATAAATGGAGCATTGATGAAAGGCATACAAGATGTTTGGAGTGCTCTTGTGGTACAAAATCAGAACAAAAACAAGCCCTCAATTTGAGTAACAAAGTCCGGGTGAAATAAACCAACTTGTATCACTTTGGATTTTCCCAGTTTTCATATTGAAAGAACCATGTCCCCAGAAACCTCTGGGTCCTGGGCAAACTGGGACGGTTGGTCTCTCTCGGTCTGGGATTCAGAAGGCCTGAGAAAGCCGTGTGCGTGCAGGTGCCACAGTGGCCAGTCCGGGCAGTGGGCAGGTGCTGCCGCTGTGTAGGCGCTGCGGGCAGGGGCTCAAGAGTGGGCTCAGAGGCTCGAGGGCTCAGGGGCCCAGGGGCTCGGGGGTCTGAGGTTGGTGGTCCAACAGGTCCAAAGGCAGTCACCAGCCAGTGTGGGGAAGCCAGTGGGGTTTGTGCCAGCCTGAGGCCCCAGCACGTGGGAGCTGGCCAGTGTGGGGGCATGGCGCCCAATCAAGTACACCTCGAGGAGTCTTCTGCTTTACCCCATTGTGTTCCTGGACCCCATCTCCATCATCAGACCTCCCATCCGAACCATGAAGCCTGATTCCCATGTGGGGCTCAATCCCACAACCCGGAGATCAGACCTGAGCCGAAACCAAGAGTCAGATGCTCAACCAAGTGAGCCACCAAGGCGCCCCTGTGGT
This sequence comes from Canis lupus familiaris, assembly GCF_011100685.1. Lineage (NCBI taxonomy): Eukaryota > Metazoa > Chordata > Mammalia > Carnivora > Canidae > Canis > Canis lupus. Next base: position 47,744,050 of record NC_049239.1, on the reverse strand, counting down.
TAGTTTTTAACCACTATCTAGTATTCCTCTGTAGGGGTATATGTTAATCTGAGCCAAGGGGTGTGTCTGAATAACAACAGATGGCTGTTAAGCTGCCCTCTGAGGAGGAGGAGGATGCCCCCTTTCACCCCTTCATGGGGTGTGCAGGTTGGGATTGGAGCTGAATTTAGGGGAGCCCAGAGTGAGCCTCAGCCCCGCCCTGTGTCCCTCCCATCATGCATACTCTCCCCTATACAAATGTTGGTCAATTTTTTAAATGACGTGGCCCAAAGTGTCATCAGCTTTTCCCCTAGGATGTCGTGCTTCTTGGTCCGGTCCACAGGACCTCATGCTGACATTTAAAATTACGTGTTTATTGGCAGGAGTGAGACAGGTCAGCTCCACAGCCTTCCACAGAGTGAGGCATCAGAAGAAAGCTTCTGGCTCAGTCTCTTCCACCCAGGACCCCAGGTCCCGTGCCCCAGAGTGCACACGACCCAACCCAGGACAGTGCACGCCTTTGAGACTCTAGATTTTACTCCTCCATCTTTGCACCAAGCAGCTTGATTTCCCATGTGCCCTGGGTGTCCCCTGGTGGCTGTTCACCAGACCACAGTTCCTACGGATCTGGCTCTCAAGTCTGAGATCCAGAAAAGTAATGGGTTCACATGCTGTTCCTTCTGAAGCAAGGTTTGTAGTCTCAGTCTTTCAATTTAGTCCTAAAACAATACATAGTAAGGTGATGAATATCGTAAAAGTCATTTTAAGTACAGTGGTCCAAGGCAGGGGCAGTTTTAATACAGTTTTAATACAGTTTAATACAGTTGTAGTTAACTAAAAGATCCAATTCTGGGTCCTAAGGATTTGCAAAGATGTGGTCTCCGCCCTGCAGAATTGATGAGGCCGTGTCCACACACTGTGGCCCACGAGCCAAATCAGGCCCACTCTCTGTTTCAATAAATAAAGTTTTATTGGGACACAGCCATGTCTGCATGTTGACATATTGTCAGTGGCTGCTTTCTCACTAGGACGGCAGAGTTGGGTCGCTGACAGAGGCTCTACAACACACAAGGCCGAAAGGATTTTTTTATTTTTTTTTTCAAAAGGATTTTTTAAAAATATTTTATTTATTTATTCATTAGAGACACAGAGAAAGGCAGAGACACAGGCAGAGGGAGAAGCAGGCTCCCTGCAGGGAGCCGGATGCAGGACTCAGTCCCAGGACCCCGGGATCATGACCTGAGCCAAAGACAGATGCTCAACCGCTGAGCCACCTTGGAAAGGTGTCCTTGGAAAGGATTTTCTGATTGCCTTTTTCGTAAAAAGTCTACCTGTTCCTGGCTGAGTGAGTGGGCAGAGACACCTGTAACAGTGAACTGTTGTTACCTGGAAAGAAGCCTCCCGTGTGGATGTCACTGTCCATCAACTCATTTATTCAAAAAATTGCTGCAGACCTACTGATGTGCTGGACGTTATTTCTGGCCATGAAAGACTCTCAGTATTTTCAAATTTGGAGAGCCCTAGTTTTCCAGTTTGAACAAGAGTCGTATCAGTTCCCAACATTTTCCACCCAAAGCAGCACCTCACTTGCTGTTTCAGGGCTTCTACGCCTGAGCCCGGGGTCCAGACCAAAGGGTCACCTTGGCACAGACACCCCCTCCCTGCTGGCCTGGGGTATGTCATGGGCCCTGCATCCACCGACCCTGGTATGTCCGGATGATGTGGGAGGCAAAATTCATCTTCTGTCGGGTGTATCAACAGTGAAGTTTCAACTCCAGCCTGACCAGGGCCCATAGGAGTCGAGAGAGAAGCACGCATTGGCCAGATCTGCCTCGTCGAGGGCTGAGACCTGAAGGGATCGCCTGGCTTTCGGAGGGCTGGCCTGACTGTGTCCCTGGCTCAAATGCAAATGCTTGGAATTTCAAATATGTTTGAAATTTTAGGAGGAAATTCCAACATATTTTCATTCTCCAGGGGCCATTGCAGAGTGGATCTGTGTCTGTGACACAACCTCAGAGTCGGTGTGGACTTGTCTGTCTCTGTTACACACGTGGACAGAAGCCCAGGTCTCTTTCCTACATGTCCTGCCTGGAGCTCCCGACTCTGGGACTCGGCGCCTGCACACTACACACACCCAAAGGAATTTCCAATCTCCGATGATTTTAGAACTGAATGGGGCTGCAGAAGTGCAGAAGTAATTTGGCTCAATCCCCACCCGGAAAGAAGTCTTTTCTTTTTTTCTTTTTCTTTTCTTTTTTTTTTTTTAAATAGGCTCCATACGGGATCCCTGGGTGGCACAGCGGTTTGGCGCCTGCCTTTGGCCCAGGGCGCGATCCTGGAGACCCGGGATCGAATCCCACGTCAGGCTCCCGGTGCATGGAGCCTGCTTCTCCCTCCTCCTGTGTCTCTGCCTCTTTCTCTCTCTATATATCTATCATGAATAAATAAATAAATCTTTAAAAAAAAAAAAAATAGGCTCCATACTCAGCACAGAGGCCAACGTGGGGCTTGAACTCATGACCCAGAGATCAAGACCTGAACTGAGATCAAGAGTCGGATGTTTACCCGACTGGACCACCCAAGTGTCCCAAGGAGTCTTTTTTTATTTTTTTTTATTTTTTTTTATTATTTTTTTTAAGAAGTCTTTTTTTAAAAGTTGGAGGAAGAAGGCAAAAGGAACCAACAGGAGAAGACAGAAAACTGCTCATTTTTAGACAAGAGAAACAAAACTCCCAAAGTAGGCGCAGCTTAGGATCTTCTAACGCCGTAGGAGCGACCTTCCTCCCTCTTACCTCTGTGTTCCCTGGGAAGAGATGTGGCATCTGTGGGCCCAAGTCTCATGGGGGTTTCGTATTTATTCAGCAATGGTTGGTTGTTCTCAGTGACATTTTCTCTTCCTATTTAAAAATGAAGTGTCCAGCAGTGACTGCTTAATTAAGCAGCGAAGGCATCTTGGCCAAAGCAAAGCTGCTGAAACCAAGACCTGCACGAAAGCCACCTCCTGTGCACCCACCACGGGCCTCCCTGCCAGTCCTCACTGGGGATCAGGTGTTCCACCCAACGGGGCTTCCCAGTGGGCTGTAACCTCCTAAACCACACGGCTAAGAAACACACAAGCAGCTCTCGGGCAAGCTATGAACCTGCCTGGCTTGTTACCCACGGATGCCAGTGTAAGGGAACCTTGCCCTGGCAGCCAGGGCCATCATGACGCACCACAATGGCACAGTACTGTGATGCAGTCCTGGCCCTGGGGCCCTGCGCGCAACAGCATCCCAGCCTGAAAGGCCCCGCATGCCATCTTCAGCTGTTAGGTTTGCTTTCCCACTCTTCCTGCGTCCTCTCCTGGTTGCTCTGGAGCTCGTGGCCTCCATGAAGCCACCCTGCCGCAGGACAGCAGGGATCCCAGTCCCTAGCCTCACATCTAGAGGCCTGCGCTGAGGATGGAGAACCTTGGAGCTGGACGGAGAGCTTGACTGCTGGGCGGAGCTGCCCTTGGCCCCGGGCAGGGGTGGGTGACACGCTGGAGGAGGGCCCACTGTCCCGGCCTGGACAAGCCAAGGACAGAAGAGGCTATAGGCCACCTTGGTGAGCACCCTGATGGAAAGGACTGTGCACACGAGGTGCAGAGGGAGCAGGCATGATCCAGCACGGAGGCCGCGTGTGTCCCATCCCGGCCATGCAGTTGAACAAATGAGGTGCCTGAGACTTCCAGAATCCGAACTTACTTGGTGACGCTGCTTCTGCTGTAGGCACGAGGGCCCCAGTGGGATGGGGGCAGCTTAACAGCCTTGCTTCTGGGTGTTGAGGATCCCGTGGCCACATCCACAGACGCCCCAGACTGGCCACCAGGATGCCAACTCCCATCACCGGGGCCCAGAACCCACCAGAAATCCCCTTTGCCTTCAGATTTGCTGCTCTGAGCGCTGAGGGCTGGGAAACAGAACTCTGTGTACAGAAAGAGATAAAAGGTCTTACACAGGGGCCTGCAAGGAGGGAGAACTCGGGTGCGGCGCTTCAGCCCAGGGTCTGGAGCAGGTGGCGTGGCTCCCTGACGCCCCTCACCTTTGCTCTCACCCCCCACTGAAGCCTGAGAAAAGCACAGACTCGGAGCTGCGCTTCCTCCCACGGGAGGGGCAGGAAGGGGAACACCAGGCGACTCTCCTGGGGTTGGGGTGAGAACCCTGTGAGCCAGCGCATGGGGAAGGACTTGGAGGACAGCCTGCTCCGCACTTACTGACAGTGCGCAGGCTCCGGGCCATCCTTCCGCCCGCCTGCCCCACCGCCAGCTCCCCCTGCACCCAGAGGGTCCCTACAGAAGGAGCGGCGGCAGCTGCCCCTGCCCAGCCTTTCTCCAGGGGCTCAACCACACAGCGTCACCCTCCTCTGTTGGCTCACGTGGATGCGCGCCTGCCTTTCCCCTTTCTTCGTGCAAAGATGTAACGCACATAGGATAAAGTGCATTCACTTGAAGGGCGCCCTGGCACATGCTCTACATTCGCCTGCACCTGTGTGATCGGATCTGACCACAGGGTATCCCCAGTCCCCGGAAGGAGCTGCCTGCCCCCTTTCACATCCTCCCATCAGCCCCCGCTGCCAGGCCCCGGAGGTCACCGCTCTTCTGCTGCTAGTGCAGTGAGTCTTGCCTGCCCTTGGAGCTGCTACAGATGGAATCACATGGGGTAGGATCCAGGGTCTGGCTTCCTTCACGTGAGAGCATGACGTCGAGGCAGGCGTGTGGCTGTGCTGGCTTCTCTCCACGGCTGCGCACTCTTCGGTTGCCTGGCTGCGCCGCAATTCATCCCTTCTGCTTTTGACAGACACTTGAGTCGTTTCCGATTTGATGTTTCCTATGTTTGAACAGTGCTGCTGGGAACGCTGTTGTGAGTGTCTTTGGGGGAACATAAATGTTTTGTCCCCGGGAGAGCCATCTGGGCTGCAGTGCACGGATGGCCCATAGGACACACGACGCTTGGTGCTGAGGGATGCTTCCCCCAGGGGTCGGACCACCAGCACCCCATCCCACGTGAGCACGTGCCTACTGCTTCACCTGCACATCAGCATGTCATCTCTCAGCCCCTGGAATCTTTGCTCCTGGGGGAGGTGTCCTGGCTCATGGGGGGTTGTATCTGCATTTTTCTGATGACTAATGATGTTGGGCACATTCTCACAGGTCCATTGGTCACGCTGCTCAAGTCCCCTTGGTCAGTCATTATCCTGATGGGTTTGTGAGTGTCCCTCACATACTGTGTCGTCGTGAATGTCTTCTCCCTCATGGGAGTAGCTACTTCACTCTCTTGGTTCCCTGGGATAGGAAGAAATGCTTAATTTCATTGGAGCCCAATTTCTTTTTTATTTGTGCTAGGAGCCTCCTTTGTCCTGTTTAAGAAATCTTTGCCTTAACCAAGATCATTCCGTTACTTAAAAAAAAAAAAAAAAAAGATTCTATTTATTTATTCATGAGAGACACAGAGAGAGAGAGGCAGAGACAGGCAGAGGGAGAAGCAGGCTCCCTGTGGGGAGCTGATGTGAGACTGGATCCCAAGACCCTGGGTCATGACCTGAGACGAAGGCAGACGCTCAACCACTGAGCCACCCAGGTGGCCCATTCTGTTACTTTTTAAAAGGATTGTATTGGTTTTCATCGTACATCTCATTTTTTGGTATGAGGTGAGTGGGAGTTGATTTATTTTTTCCCCATGTGGGTATTCGTATAACCCAAAGACTTTTGTCTATTACTTAATTTATTAAAAATTTTTTATTGAAAAAGCCCCTGTCCTTTCTTGACCACCTTATCACCTTACAGTTCACCTAGACATGATAAATCCCTTTATTGTTAAGACTCTTTATCTCAGAAATATTTCGTAGTTTTCAGTATACAGAAAGTGTTATATGTTCTTAAATTTTATTCTGAGTGTTTTGTGGTTTTATATGCTTTACTAATTTGTATAAAAATCTTTATTTCCCTTTTTTTGGCTAGGATAGGAATATACCAGGTTTTTGCATATGGACCTGGTGACCTGTAATCTGGCTAAAGTCATTTAATAGTTCTTGTAGCTGTTTTGCAGATTCTGTTGGATTTTCTACATACACGGTTGTGTCATGGGTGTTCCCAGATCACCCTCAGGTTCCAGGACTCCCCAGGAGGACTCACGGGGGTTGGCACATAGCAGTCAATGGATATAAATCAAAGTCAGTGAAAGAAGAGGCACACGGAATGTGGGAGAGACCAGGGGAGACCAGATGTGAGCTACCTCCTGGTGAACAGGAAGAACAAGCTGAGCCCTGCCAGCAACGGGTCATGGCGACACCACGAAGGCGGCCACCCAGGGAAGCTCGTGAGGGACTCAGTGTCCAGTGTTTTTGTTGAAGGCTGGTGACATACACAGCTTTTGCTTGGCACGTAAGCAGAGTCCCAGACTTCTAGGAGGAAATGTGTCCAGCAAAACCCATATTTCATTCTACCAACAGTTTAGGTGCAGCCACTCTTATCAGAGCGCTGGGAGCCCTGCCCAAAGCTAAGATGTCACTCTCAGGCCATATCTGCAGCAGGCTTTCCAGAAGGAGCCGTCCAGGCTACTGTCGTAACTCTCTTCTGCACAACAATCTTAGGAGTTGTGCTAATCTACTTAACTTTCTCCAATCTGTGTATTTATTTTTGTTCTTGTCTTATTTTAATCTCTAGGATCTCTAGTATAATGATAAATAGAAGTGACAGTGGCCGGGACACCTGGGTGGCTCAGTGGTTGAGCATCTGCCTTCAGCTCAGGTGTAATTCTGGAGACCGGGGATTGAGTCCCATATCGGCTCCCAGCAGGGAGCCTGCTTCTCCCTCTGCCTGTGACTCTGCCTCTCTCTCTCTCTCTCTCTCTGTGTGTGTGTCTCTCATGAATAAATAAATACAATCTTTAAAAAAAAAAAGTGACAGTGGCCATTTTGACCTTCTCCCTGATCTTATGGGGAAAGAATTTAATATCACACCATTAATCCTGATGCTGGATGTAGGGCCTTCCTAGATGTATTTTATCTATTCCCAGTTTGCCAAGAGTTTTTGTCATGAACTGGTGCTTTATTTTGTCTATTTTTTATCTGTATATTGATATGATCAAATGCTTTTTCTTCTTTATTCTGTTAATGTGATTGGTTTTCAAATGTTAAAACGCTTTAGTGATCCTGGAATAAAACCTAATTTGTTGGGATGCCTTAGCTATTGCTGGGCTCAATTTGTTAACCTCATGCAAGGGGCACATTGTATCAGGTGCTATAATTTTCTTTGTTGCTGTTGTCATACCCTCATCAAGTTTTTTTCCTGAGAGTTACACTGACCTCCGAAAACGAGTTGTGAAGCGTGCTCTCAGTCCCTGTGGTGTGAGAGATTTGGTGTAATAGAGGTATAATTCCTTTAAAAGTTTGATAGAATTCACCAATCAACCTCATCTCGGGTCTGCTGGTTTTTTTGTGGGAATATTTTAAAATTAAGAATCCAATTTCTTTAACAGATAGAGAAGCTAGTCAAATTTTTGGTTTCCTCTTGTGTCCGCTTTGGTAAATTGTGTTTCTCCAAGAACATCTACTTTTTCTTCTAAGTCACCAGCACTGCTGACAGTGAGCCAGGGCACCCAGAAGGCTTCCCACACATGCGTCCTTTCTCTTGGAGACTTCTGTCCTCTCTGCTCCATCCAGTGTCTGAAAACCACTGACTTATATATATTGTAAAGTTTCAACTCAATCAGAACTGAATTTTTTTTAAGTATTTATGTATCTATTTATTTATTTATTTGACAGAGAGAGAGAGATCATGAGCATGTGGAGCAGCAGAGGGAGAGGGAGACTGAGCTACCCAGGTGACCCTAAAAATTTATTTTTGCTCTTTTTTTCCTGACCTAATAAGAACTCCTGGAGAGGCAGGAGATCCTTCTGGAAGCAAGGGAAGCACTCTGGGGCTCCCTGTGCCAGGATCCTCCACCTTGCAGACCTCCCCCTCCTCAAAGGGTGCTTGTGACCAAGTGTGTGCTGCTGGCTGCAAACCACCGTGCCGCACTCTCAATCCGCGTGCTCTTTTGTCACCTGCAAGTGCAGGGCACCAGGCTGTGAACATTTCTCATTTGCTACAACTTTGAGTTCCTGGAAAATGGGCTTCCTCCTCCTGCCACCTGCTGCCAGGCTTCTCGCGGCTTGATTGTTGGAGCAGGACGGGGTCTTTCTGGCTCCCTTTCCTGATTTCCTGCCATGTGGATTCCAGTAGCCAATCACTAAACATTCCCCAGCCCATTGATTAAGGGCCAGGGACTGAGCCGGTGCTTCACCCACATCAGCTCACCAGGGTAAGGTGTGCGTTCCTTCCATGGGGGAACGGAGAACGTGAGGTCACTGTCTCACGGTCGGAGGCCAGGGTTGGGAGAGCCCATCAGAAGTTGTTCCTCAAAAAAAAAAAAAAAGAAGTGGTTCCTCATCTGGAAAAACAAGCCTTTCATAGTCCAGAGCTTAGCTCCACTGAGCCCATGTCCCTCCTGTGGGAGAGGCCTAGAAGCCTCGGAGCATGCAGGCCAGGCAACCCTGGATCCGGTAACAGGCTTCTGCCAGGGGAGGCTGAGTGCTGTGCTGTCAGGTGCTTCTCCAGCGCAGTGACCCTGACCCAGTGTCTCCACTCTGCCCCTAGCCTATTCCAGGAAGGCCAGGAGTTTCTCGGTGAGACCTGTGTGCATGCCCTGGGGTCCCCAGCCCGCCCCCCTACCACCCCTGTGTCTCCTCTCGTGCTCTGGGGGCCACCCACACTGCCCACACAGAGCTCCCCGTCAAGGCCTGCAGCACCGCAGCAGCAGCCTCCTACACCCCAAGCAGCCCAGTCCATGGAAGCCCAGTTAGCATTGTCGACAGGGGCATTTCCAAAGCCAGAGCCATCAGGGCCTTGGCCTCCAGGCTTGGCCAGAGAGGGTCCGGTAGCAGAATTGCCACCACACAGCTGTCGTAGCAGCTCTGGTTCTGGCCACGCTGTCCTCCAGGGCTCCCGTGGGCCTTCCCTTCAGACTCGGGCGTGAGAGGGTCCCTGTCTTTTCTCTAACTCTGCATTCACAGACACAACTGCAGATTTGGAGCGGGAGTTGGGATGAAAACAGCTGTTTTTACCCTAAGTCTTGGAGGAAGGGCAGCAAAGGTGTTTTCAGGAGCCCTATGCTGTGTCTTCCTGGTCCCAGGGGCAGTGAGCTGCACCAGGGGGCACGACCCTCTGCGCCTCAGAGCACCCCCCAAGTGCCAGAGGAGCCCAGGACCTGACGGAACGGTGCCCCCCCACACATACACACACCATGCACACGGCTGCAAGTTCAAGGCTGTGCAGCAGATGGAAAACACTGGGGACAGCTCAGTGCGAATCCAAGCGTGGCGCAGAACAGAGGGTCTGGTAAGCTTTCATGTGTTTTTCCAAAAACGGATCCAATCCATGTGTTTGAACACACCCAGAATATCTCCGGGAGGGCCACACAGCAGAGGGGCACCAGGTGGCGGGGACCAGGGGCAGCCATGTGACATATTGCCTATTTTTTTAAATCAGCTTTTTGCTTTGAGATAATTGCACATCCACATACAATTGTAAGAAATCGTACAGAAGGACTTTAGCCAGTTTCTCCCATGGAAGCACCTTGCAGATCGGAGGACAGAGTCCCGGCCAGGGTTTGACACTGACACAACCCGCCAGGCTGGCCCAGATTCCTGGTGTGCACGTGCATGTGCGTGTGTAATCCTAAAAGATTGTGTCACAGTGCAGGCTCGTGTGTCCACCCCCACCCACAGGTGGGCTACGGAACCCTCACTATCTCCTCTAATCCCAACTCCCTCCAACCCCCGCCCCCCCACATGCCATCCCATTGAGGGTTAGGGTTTTAACATACACATTTGGGGCGACAAAGACATTCAGTCCTTGGCCCTGGAGTATGGACGGACCCGCTAGTTCAACTGTTCGCCAGGGAAAGACTTCTGAGTTATTTCTGATTTTCAACAAGTATGAATAAAGTTGTAGTGAACATTCATGTACATGTTTTATGCAAACATAATTTTTTATTTCTCTGGGATAAATGTCCAAGTGTGAGCATATTGCCTATTTTAAAGCATTAATAATGGAAAATAGTGCTGTTCAGAAACGAACAAGGTGCCCCCATGGATCCTGCCTGGAGTAGGTGCTCTGTGCAGCGGGGTGCTGCAATACCGCCTCCCTTCCCCTGGCATCCAGCCTGCCTCCCGTGGAGCCTCTTCCACAAACATTATCATGATCATCTCTGACCTTGATTTATGTTTTAGGATTTGCAATGTTCCTTCTCCTGCAATTGCCTGTGTCTGGCAGGGGTGGGGCCCAGGCTTGCCTGCAGTCTCTGTGGCCTCCCACATTCTTACTTCACTGGCCCATTGCTTGTCCCTAGGCTGCTTCCTTCTCTTAGCTCATCAAGCAACACACCTTCACAAATACCTCGCTGTCAGGCCAAAAGGCAGAAGCCAGGCGGGGGCCACCAGCAATAATGCATCTGGACCCGACACAAAGGACTTTGGTCAGCGGAAGGTCTGCTCTTGCCTTGTAGCAGAACTCTACCACCAGCCAGATCCCCCAGTTTTGGTGGATCCCTCCTCCCCACGGGCCTCTAGGTGTCCTGCTGCTCGTGTCCTGTGTAGCTCCCTCCCACATGGACTGTGTAACCAGAGGGAGGTCACAGGAATGATGAAGCACGGCTCCCGAGACTCTGCTATATGTCTCCTGGGTCGCTCACCCAGGAGGGGTGAGAGGAGGCCGACCATCCTGCAGCAAGGATGCTCATGCAGCCCCATGGAGTGGTCCATGTGGGGAGACAGCCAAAACCACCCAGCTGAGCTGTCTCTGTGTCCCTGAGCCTCCAAAATTGTCTGAGATCATGTTTATTATTGGTTTACGCCAAGCAGTTTGGGGGTAACTTGTAACACCCTTCCCTTCTGGGAGGATTTCATGACCCACAGGTGGGCTGCCATCCATCGTGTGGAAAGCACTGTTGGAAAGCTTTCCATCTGCCCACCCCGGCATCAGGACACGGCCTTCCTGGTTATTTCAGCGTCCCCTGAGCAACCACCTGACCAAGCTCCACAGAAAGGTGGTTAAGGGCAGATATTGAATCCCGGCTCTGCAGTTGATTAGCTTAGAACCTCGGGCAAGTCCCACTATTGATCTGTGCCTCAGTTTCTCCACCTCTAAAGCAGGGGTGGTAACAATAGTGCTTGCCACTGGGATTATTGTGAGGATCTGCTGGCACACGTCACGTCCTTGCGACAGTGCCCCACGCATTTTGGGAGTGTAGAGCTGGGGACTGATGTGTGGCAGACTGTGTTCCGAGGCTGGGGATGCACCAAAGAGCAGAGTCATTAGAGGGTGGGCCTGCCTGAGGTTGTGTCTACGTCTTTCCTGCTTGCATTTCATTGAAAACTTTATTAACCATACGTGTCGGTTCCGGGCTGAATGGGAAGGCTGTGGAGGAGGAAGATGCTGAGCTCACCTCCTCCCACGGACACACTAGGGCTGCATATAGCTACGTATAGAGTACTCCTTTCCAGGAAGAACCTGGCAGCCAGCAAAACAGGTCAGCTGCAGTTGAAGAAATGCAGAGGAAACCACATCCATAAGGGTAGCGAGGGCAGAGACGCAGGCCCTCGGGAACCAAACCCCCAGCATGGGGACCTGCATGTACGGGTGATGCCTCAGCATTGAGGTCCTCCCTCGAAGGGTTCAAGCCCCAACCTGAGGTACCCCTCTAGGTATCTGTACTGGAAAGATGAGCCCCCATAATGTCTCACTTTGAAAATCAGCAGGACTTAACTCTGGGAGAGCCAGAGGTCTGCAGGAATCGAAGACCCCAGGCCTATAAGGCCAGCGTGCTATGTCACTGTGTTCAAGACCCAGCACCGGAATGCCTGGGTGGCTCAGTGGTTGAGCATCTGCCTTTGGTCCAGGGCATGATCCTGGAGTTTCAGTATCAAGTCCTGGGTCGGGTTCCCTGCATGGAGCCTGCTTCTCCCTCTGCCTGTGTCTCTGCCTCTCTCTGTGTGTGTGTCTTTCATGAATAAATAAAATCTTAAAAAAAAAAAAAGACCCAGCACGGAGGCAGCAGTCTGAAAAGCACCTAGGGCTGTTCACGAAGGGCATCGATATATTGAGTGATTTTAGGACGTGTGCTGGAGGAGCAGGGATCTACAGGAACTTTCTCCAGGAACGAAGCAGGGGCAGTCACCATATCCCTTGCTGGCCCTGCCCGCCCTGCCCTACCGTCCCTCTGCAGACCTGTCCCATCCAACTTGCTCACCCCTGCCACCCTCCCTGCAAAAAGCAGCTCTGCCCTGGAGGATGGGCATCCCCACCCACCTAGTAGGCCTGCTAGGTGGCAGCCAGCCCCACCCATCAGCACACCTGCAGCACCTGAGGACTCAGTCACAAAAGGAGGACTTGAGAGCCCACACAGGGGACAGTTCCGGAACACCTGCTACTGGCGACAACACTTGAGACCCATGGGACACCTTCATGGCACACCTTCCACGGCAGGCCACGACCTGCAGGGAGATGTGGCTACCTTCCTGATAACAGAAGCAAGCAAGTCGGCCACAATGGGGAGACGGGAGGTTATGTTCCAAACTGAAAAAGAAGACACCACCATAAAAAGGGACTTGAGGAATCTGTGGAGCTGACTTCACGAGTCAAACAGTATTTATCTCTTCAAGTTCCTGCACACGCATGTCGAAACCGCCCTCCAGAACGCTCACGTTGTTTGTGCGGAGAGTGCTGGCCTCCTCCTGACCTTGACGGCACTCGGACCGGCATTTTGCTGACATCTGCCTGTGGGGTTAGCTTTTATTCCTTGAATCGATAAAAACACCAGTTTCTCAGATCCTCCTTGGTCACCTGCAGTTTTTATTAGCTGCCAGGCATGCTGTGTGCTTATCCGTGTCTCTGAGAACATCCTGGTCATTTCACCTGTTATAGACAGCAAGCCGTGGTCAGACGGCCGCATTGCAGATTTCTTCCTTAGAAATCGAGGTCTTAACTCAGCACCTGGGGTTTAGTTTAACAACAGGATTATTGCCTTAGTAGTGAATACAGAAGAAAAAGTGAGCAAGGCTTGATGGAGCATGTGGTGCCTGAGGTGGGGGGGGCCAAAGACATCCCCAGCCTAATCTGCAGAACCTGGGAATGTCGCCGGCCCAAGGCACTGCCTGCGTGATTAGACCAATTACCTTGGGGCCAGGGATTCTCCAGGTGGCCCCGTGTAATCACAGGTGGCCACGTGAGGCAGGGCCCACGTGGCTGCAGGATGGGAAGCAGGGGCTGGAGGGACCGGGCCACCAGCCTGGGGATGCCAGGAGCCGAGAGCTAGAAGACGGGGTAGGACCCTCCCCAACAGCCTCCAGAGGAGCGTGGCTTTGCCGACCGATGCCTTCATTTTAGTCTTATAAGACTCATTTTGGATTCTTAAATCCAGAACTGTGATAAAATAAATTGATGTTGATTGGTCACAGGACTGGAAGCAAACGCCCCTGGGTTTGAATGCGGCCTCTGCCTCTTGCTGGTTGCATCACTGGGGATGAGTTGCCTCAACCCCTGAGCCTGTTTCTTGGCAGGATCAGCCTCTGGAAACAGGGCCAGCAGCCTGCCAGCCCTCAGAGGGTGAAGGTGAGTGCCCACAGAGGGCGTTCTCTGACTAGAGGTCAGAACGCAGGCTGGGCTAACATTTCATGGCACGCTGCCGGAGCCAGTAGGATGGGCTCTGGGAGAGGGGCCGCTGCCTCCCAAGGCCCAGCGGGGAATGGGATGTGCTACGTTTAAGCTCCTCGTGGGCAAGGACCTATCTGAATGTGGCCACGCAAGTTCCTGCGCCAGCCCTGTCCCAGGGGCTGCTGACAACTGGCAAGGCCCAGAGGACAGAAGGAGCCTTTCCCAGAGTGGCACCACCTTCCCGCCCCCCACTGGCCACGAGGCTTCACCATCTCTGCTGTGCTGTCCCTCCTGGCTCTGGGGGTCCAAGCAGCCCCTCTCTCTTGGGGAGGAGGGAAAAGGCAGGCCGTTTGCCCAGAGGCCCAGGGTCTGTGGCTTCACCCTGCCCTGAGAATTTCTAGAACTTTGTAACCAGCACCTCACAGAGGCCTCAAAGGTCCTAATCTCACTGTGCCCGGAGCTAGGGCTCTTGGGCTCATCTTGGTCTTGCCAGAAGTGAGCCTCTCCTGCACAAAGTGGGGGCAAGCCTGGCTTGCATTTGCTGAGCACGCTGCATACAAGTGTCAACCTGCAGCCCTGCCCAGAAGTGCTAACACACACATACACATACAACTGGGCTCGTGGACAGACAGATCCCAGGTGTGGACACACAGCTCTTCTACAAATTCAGCCTGAGGAAGCCCTCTCAAAGCAAGGCAGGAAAATAATAATTGCCCTTCCTTTTCAAATGGGAAAAGCCAAGGCACAGAGAAGGCAAGTCACCGGATCTAGGTCCACAGCTGTTTGGTGGAGCCAGGGCCGGAGCTCACAAGCAGCACCCTCCAGTGTCCTTGAAATGAATTCACTTGGTGTCAGAGAAGGAGAGGTGCACTCTACTCAAGGCCATCCAGGGCAGTGGCTCTCCAGGCTGGTCAGTATTCCAGTCACGTGACTTGTGACAAACACAGATGCCTGGGACACCCTCAGCGTGGGGGCTGGAATGAATGGGCAAGAGAGCAGCAGCCTGGGTGAGGCCCGTGTTCTCATCCCACTGGGCTGTACAGCCAGTTCCTTCTGGAAGCAGGGGAGGTGCTGCCCGGCACCGCCCTCCCTGCCCACAGCTCGCTCCTCCGCAGTCTCTGCAAGCAGAAGGCAAGGCTCACTGCTACCCAGCATCTCTGTTCACTGCCGCAGGCAGGCAGCCAGGCAGCCAGGCTGGGATTTCTTCCTTTGGTGAATGTGATCGACGTCCACTCCCAACCCAAGAATAGCCCCAAGAGCGGGCAAATGGTGGGGGAAGGCTGGCACCGGTCCCCTAAGTCCCCTGGGGAGCATTCACAGCTTTGAAGCAGTACCCAAGCAGCTCTTCAAACGCATCTTGGGCACCCCCTCTATGTACCAGAAACCGAGCCCTTACGTGCAATCAGGCCCAATCGAGAAAGAGAAGTTTGATCAGGGCAAGTTTAATATAAAGAATTATCAAGTCTACTAAGGCAATAATGTTCAAAGAGAACTCTCAAGAAAACCCTAGGGTTAACGGCAAATGCCCAGGGTAAAAAAAAGTTCACTTGAAAGGTACCCCCTCCTGGAGGCTGGGATTCACATCTTGCTGGAGAAGGCTCCCTGGACAGCACACAGGTTTGCTGGGCTGCCTGAGCCAATGTGTGCAGTCACCAGGCAAGCGGGATGCACCCCACAGAGGGGTGGCAGGCGAGGCTGGCGGCCGGACGCTCAGAGGGTCAGACCCTGGGAGCTGCGGCCCATGCTGGGACCTCTGCATGCTCTGGGCAGGCACCTTGGCTGTCTCCTCACTGCAGCCCTGCAGACGTGAGCAACAGGGAAGGAGATGTCACTGAAACCAGAAAGAGAAGCCCCCTCGTCCGTGCAGTGTCCCTCATATATAACATCGTGCATACAGCAAAGAAGAGATGTCCACAGGGTCCGGCTCAGGATCACAGAGCAGGTAAGGAAAGCGCATCTGGGGCCGAAAGGCAATAAATTGGTAATTGGAGCACCTGCTATATCCACGTCCCCCCTTTATTTCGTGAGGATGAGTGATAGCAAGCAGGTGTCTGCTCCAGGTTGGACACCAGCATGTCTGGTTCCCAACACACAGGAGAGACACGGTCATCGTTGGGGGGGGGGGGTCAAAGGTGAGCAGGCCCTCCACCTGCCCGCGGATCACTGCATAGAGGAATCTGCTCGCTTCTGCTGCCAGGGAGGCAGGTGGCACGAGCCCTAAGGACTCCCCTGGGGCCAAGGGGGAGCAGCGCATCCTGAGCACCAGGCTCATTCCATTTCAGATGAGGGACTAGAAGCTCCTGGGTGGGGGAGGGCTGCCAGGAGCCCCAGCAGACCAGCCTCATGTGCTCTTCACCGCCCCTCACGGCTCCTCCTACCAGGGGACGGTGCTTCAGAAGATCCCGGGCAGCAGGCGGTGGGGCACGGCAGCCGTGTAGCGCTTCCAGTCACTGCCGTACTTGTTGGCGCAGCGGTGCTCATCCCGGAGGCAGCGGTGGGTCAGCAGGATGGTCATGTAGATGATGTAGAAGTACGGCAGCAGGTGGCCCCCGCCGCAGGCCAGGCAGTAGGCCAGGCTGCCCATCAGGTCGCCCGTGTAGTTGAGGTGGCGGGCCACGCCCCAGAAGCCCGACACCAGGAGCTTGCTGTGATGCTTTTGCCCATCTGCCGACGTGTACATGCACTCGATGACCTTGGGCTTCCTGCCCCAGATGAGGCAGCGGCCGTCCGTGCGGCGGAACAGATCCTTCTGATGGTTGGCCATCCGGAAGATATAGTAGCCGAGCAGACCCAGCAGCAGGATGCCGGTGGCATGCAGGGTGGACAGCTGCACGGGGTGGTAGACCAGGTACAGGCCCTGCAGGGCGACAGGGAGCACGGCCGGGGTTCCGATCCCACTCTGCCCCAAACAGCTGCCTACCCATCCCGTGTGTCTGCAGGGCGACAGGGAGCACGGCCAGGGTTCTGATCCCGCTCTGCCCAACTAGCTGCCTACCCATCCTGTGTACCTGTTTCCTCCTTGTAAGCAAAAGCACCTGTGTCAGAGGGTGGTTGTGGGGGTCAAGTGTGCACAAGAGACAAATCTTTGTATCTACCTGCCTTCCTCCCTTTCCATGTACCTATATACATGTGTCCACATACACACATGTATGTCATATGTGTAGCGTAACTGTAACTTACAACACAAAAAAAATATCATCTGAACACAATTTCATAAAAAAAAAAACCCACAATTTTATGATGGTTGACTTTATGTCACCTTGGCTAGGTCACATACCCAGACATTTGGTTGAACAGTGGTCTTGCTGTCAAGGCATTTTTTTAAGATAAAAGTAACACTTAAATTGGTACTTATGAGAAAAGCAGTGTATCCTCCACCATGTAGGTGGGCCTCATCCAATCAGTTGAGGCTTAAAAAAAAAAAGGTCAACCTCCCTTCAGAATGAGAGTGGATTATACCAGCAGATGGCCTTCAGACTCCAGCAGACCCTGACATCAACTCCTTGGACCTCCAGCGTGCTGGCTGCCCTAAAGATTTCAGACTTGCTGGGCCCCCCTGATCACATAAGCCAGTTAATATTTCTCTCCTCTGTGCATGTGTGTATGTGAATATGTATGTATATATATACAGATATATACACACATGTGTACGTAGGTTTATATGAGGCCTGGAACACAGTAAGAGACACGTGGGTATGATCCCACGTGTGATCTACTGTGTAGGCGTGTAGCTATATACCGACAATCCACTGCTATTGGCTCATGTGCCTGGAGCATGGAGCTCACAGAACCAGGGAACCCAGGGCGAGCAACCAGCCAGGTGGAGAAGCAGGTGCAGGTAGACCATGGCGGGACTGGGTCCCAGAGCCCCAGGCCAGGGCTCTCTCCCACGCTTGCTCTGCTGTGACTTTCCTGCTTGGGGACACTAGGCGGGGCTCCACCAGCCCAAGTCAGCCCCTGTCACTGCCTCATGCAGGACTGGCTGCCACCACTTGGCCCCCGTGCAGGTGACCAGGCCTTCCCACACAACTGCCCAGGCAGCCGCCCTGCTCACTGCCAGCGAGGCCAGAGCCCTGGACTATGCTCTCTTCCCTGTCCCCAGCCTCCTTGCTCACTCATGGAATGAACAGGTGGCGTCTGGCCAACGCCTTCCAAGCTGCCACACTCAGCACGTCACGGAGCAGGGGTTCTTGTAGGAGTTGGGAGAGCATGGGAGCCCGATGACGAGGCCTCCCCTAATCCCCTACTGCCTCAGACACCCCGAGGCAGCTCTGCATGGAGTGCAGGGTGGGTGGGCAGCAGCAACCGGCCACCTGGCCACATCAGTCAGATGCCCCTCCATGGCTTCGTCCAGCCCTGCTGAGGGGGAGCTGCCCTAGTTTTCCAGAGGGGTCTGGGGCTGTGCTCAAGGCTGCCTCCCCTAACTGGTGTGAACCCAGGTCCCTGTGGCTCCTTCAGCCAACTCTGTGACACCTGAATTCTGTGGGGCAGGCCAGGGCTCTCCTGAGGACCCCAAGCCCCTTCCGAGCTGCCTCCTCTGAGCCCTGAATTCTCTCACTAGTAAGACTTAGCAGGGGCCGGTCCACCTGTCTGGAATATTCTCAGACCCAGCATCAGCACTGCTCTCAGCCCAGCTGTAATGGGATCTCTCAATGCGTCTGCCCACCACCCTAGGCAAGTCAGGGGCTCCTCCTGGGCCCTCTCTCGGAAGCCAGCACCCCTCCCTGCACCAGGCTGCCTTTCCCACTGACTGTGAGCCCTGAGGGGCACAGCCCACGCCCGTCTCCTTTGCTTCTGCATCTCCAGCACGTGCTGGCACTACACAGATGCTCATCACGAGTTTATGGAACAAACAAAGGTGAGAAGGAAAACCTCTCATCCTTCAACCACTAAGATTTGATATGAATATAAATACCCCCCTCCATCCACCCAGCTCAGCCAAATTATTCCTTTTAACCCAAAGTCTATACCATGTCATCTTTAAGTGTCACACGCTGTGTCCCCCAAATTCATAACTGGAGCCCTAACCCTGAGGACCCCAGAATGGATCTATACCTGGAGATGGGGTCTTTAGAGTGTATTCAAGGTAAAATGGGGTCACCAGCATGGGCCTGAGCCAGTGTGACTGGGGTCCGTATGAGAAGAGGGGATCAGGACACAGACACACATGAAGGGACAACACCTTGATGACCCAGGGAGAGCATGGCTGTCTACATACACACAGAGAGGCCTCAGGAGGACCCCACCTGCCCACACCTGCATCTCAGGCTTCTAGCCTCCAGGACAGGGGGACAGTGAGCATCTGTGGCCCAAGCTCCCCTCCCAGTCTATGGTATTTGTCACGGAGCCCAAGCTGACTAATACACCAAGCCTTCCCTTCCTCCTGGAAACAGGGAGTGGCTCCCCTGTCCTGTCTCTGCTGTCTCCCAAGCACAGCCCATGTGTGGGAGTGGAGCTCAGTATGTGCTCGGCCGTGTCTCCGAGGGCAGCCCTGGGCATGCCTAGGGCCCTAACAACTGAGTGTTCCACTGGGCCGCGCACCACATGGCTCCTCACCTGCAGTGTGTAAAGGTACGGCAGCCAGACACAATCCCCCCAGCCCAAGTACCACCCAAAGTGGTCGTGGCAGATGTCGATGGTCTTCAGGTACCACGTTTCATTCCAGAAAAAGTCCAACACGTAGATGGCCTGCAAAACAAGGAGAGCCGTGGACTGACCCAGGGGCACCAAGGGGCCCTCAGGAAGACCACATTTTCATAGATGAGGAGGTGGCACCTGGGGTGTTTCTGAGCTCCTCGGCCATGCACTCCACTGGGCTGCTTCCATGTTTCCACCATGCCTGGGACACAGGGGGCAGCTGGAGAACAGGTCAGGGGGCCCTATACGCAGAGAATCTGCACAAGTGGGGCACCCAGCAATGCCCTAGGAGATGCCACCTGGGCTGCGGAGCTCAGAGAAGACCAAGGTCACTCCAGCAGAAGAGCTTGGGACAGCCCACAAGGAAGGAGCACTGTATGCCAGAATCCATGTCAGCTTGGAAGCCCTTTACCCATGGGTACCCCAGGACATGCCCTGCCAGCTGCCCCTGCAGCTGCCCCAGCACCTGCCCCAGCCAGGTGACCTGTGTCCTTCCACACAGATGGAGAAAAGGTGGAAATGGATTACCGTCCCTCCTCCCAACCTGAGACCCACGGGGAGACCCGTATGGGAACACACTTCACAGACCATAAACTGTGAATACAGCCAGGACCAAGGAGGTTAACAGCTGGAGCTGTTAACAAGTGTCCCCTGGGAAAGAGGCCCTGCACCAAAGGAGTCCCCAGGGCCAGCGTGACACCTGATACACTGTGATTGAATCTGTCCCCATGTGCTCCCTCACCCGCTCCCCAGAGATGCCCAGAAAGGGGCCGACTCCCTTCTAAATGCAGTGGGTTAAGGTTTTGCAAAAACTATCTGGCTTCCAGGTTTCCCTGCACCCAGCAAGCATCAGTTCTTCCACCCCTGTGGCTGCAGACAGGCTACCTGCAGGATGTTGACCAGGACCATGGCGTTGGTCACTTGGCCGTGGAGCTCCCGCTGCTTGGCCGCAAAGGACAGGTTGATGAGGGTCCAGGCAACGATCCCGGGGCGTCCGTTGAAGAACAGCTTGAAGTCAAACCACTTCCCAATCCGGGGGTTAAACTCAATGCCCATCATGTAGTTGTAAAAGAAATTGCCTGTGAATTTGCTTGAAAATAGAAAAAACACATACATTTAGCCAAAGAGCGTGTCTCACGCACAGGGCCTGTGTGTGCGCATGGACACAAACACCCCGCCTAACCCTGGCATCAGCTGCTGAGGTGCAAGCAGATGACACACCGGTCCCTTCATGTCCCACCGGCTCTCACTGGACACTCAGCTCCAGCTTGGCAGAGTCATCATGAGAAACAGGCACCTGGGCTGCCTGCTGCCTCCCTGGGAAGGTGGGCGGGGGGGGGAAGGTCTTCCCTTGAGCTGCCAGGTTTCTCCCCACCCTCCTCCAGGCCCCCCTTGAGGCACGGCCCGCTGAGCTGCATAACTGGCTGCATAACTACATGAAGATCTTATTTTGCAGTCAAGCATAGTTGGAAAGTTGCAGTCAAGGTTGGAAGTGACTCACAGGGTGCTCGGGCCCCCACGGGCAAGTCAAATGACAAATCATGCCCAGATCTCTACCTGGGTAAAAGCAGCATGCTCAGAACCAGGTGCCTGGCTCCAGCTCCCCGACCCCAACCCTTGCTAGTCATTTGTTGCCCTGGTTCCTGACCCCACAGCCCTCTCCAGGGGTGACGCAGAATCAGCCAAGATGAGTGATATGGAGACCTTCCTCAGATATAACTTGTAGACACATAAGGATTTCTGTGTTAATGAGATAAAACATTTTCATGTTTGTTTCCCTCAGGATAAGTATTAAAAAAAAAAAGCAAAATATATAAAGTCTACAACAGGTGATTAATTAGAAAGCACTGAAAATGACTCACAGAAGACTAGCCTCATTACCTAATTACCACACAAGTCACAAAGCACCATCATCCAAAGATGTTTCCCAAGAGCAAGAGTTAAAAGAAACATATTTTGGGTTTTTTTGGGTCCCTAAATGTACGGGGGACTAAAATGTAGGCACCCAAGCACAAGGGTCTCATTCATGACTGCTTACATCCATCTATTGGAGGAACCCAACCAACATCTATTGGTGGAGGTAGAGATGGATGGAGGGATTGAGGGAGGCAAGGATGAAGGACGGGGGTTGGACAGGTAGATGAGTGGGTGGGATGAATGGAATAGGGTTGAATGGGTAGATGGGAAGATGGGTGGAGGGTGGGTTAAATGGAGGGATGGATGGGTAGATAGGTAAATGGGTGGGTTAAACAAATGAGTTGGTAGGTAAGTGGATGGATAGATGAATGGATGGAAGGATGCAGGGGTGGGTGGGTGGATGGATACATGGAAGGACGGGTGGGTGGGTGGGTACATGGATGTATGGATGGAGAAAGAGCTAGATGAGGAGATGGCTAGCTGGAGGGCTCACAACTCTCCAACCCAAAGCTTCCATGAGAAGGCACCAACCAGTAGGGCTCTCCCTGGGAGGCTCTCACATTAAAACTACTGAGATAACAATACTCCTCACTAAGGTTGTTTCAGGCCAGACTTATGTTCCAGAGATGGAGGCAATGGGCTGCCTTTTCCACTTTCCTGCTCCCATGATAGCCCTATAGGTGATGACTTGGCTAAAGATGGACTTGGCCATCTTCCACTGCATTCTTCCTAAGGCAGAAGAAGACCTCTGGACATTCAGAAAGGATGTTTCCCAGAATCAAACAAGATCTGTTAGGCATCTCCTTCAAGGATTCTCCTTCTTCAGGGCTTTACAACCTCCTATCCCAAGGTCGTAGAGAAAGGCAAGGGGTGGAAAGGCCACATTCCACTTTAGGCCTGACCAGCAGCTAAAGAACGTACCAGTCTTTGGCACTGGTGGGGAAGAAATAACCCTTGATCATGGCAAAGGTGGAAACCGCATAGCCGAGGATGTTGGCGCACCACAGCAGTGGTATCCAGTTGTCGAAGATGATGGTGGGAGAGAACCAGGACAGGACATGAGAGTTTGCAAACCAGAGAAGGTGTGTAATGAGCCACGCTTGCAGGCCATTGATTTCATACTTGTTGACAATCCCTGCAGACAGAAGATTCAACAGTCAAAGTGTTTTCCTGACTGAAACAGCAGCTGGTGCAGACCCTCCCTGCTTTGTGGGCCTCGGCTGCTCCGGGCCTGTCTGGGACACCCAGGTCACAGCCCTGAAGCTGCACAGCTTCTGCTATAACATGGGACCCCAGGTCAAAATGCCAGTAGCACACACCACACAGTCCAGGAATTAACTGCTTGTGCTTTCAGAGTCCTGGGAAGAGGCAAAGGGCTCAGACTAGTCCTCTGGTTCTGATTCTCCTTAGCCAAGCACAGGCTGGGTCACCGGCCTGTAGTTTGCTGGAGGGAGAGGATGCCTCCAAGGTACTTGTCGGGAAGCACCACAGCCTCCCTGCTGCCCTGGGAGCCCCATGCAGGCAGGGACAGGGCGGATTCCACCTGTGTTCTCCCTGCGGGGCTCCCCGGGTTCTCAGTGACGGTGGGGAATGCACGGACCAGGCAGCTCTGCAGGCCCCTAGTCCCCCTGCCTGGATGCCAGGGGCCAAAGCAGTGCTCTGGGTCGGGAGACGCTTCAGGAGCCCCAATTATGTCAACCAATTGCGAGGGCCAGGGCCAGTCAGTTTCCTGTCCGCTGAAGAATGGGATCTCCAACCTCGGGCCGGGTCAGCCCTAGGCTGTGGCAATGTCCCAGCAAAGTTCACTTTTATTTTGTCAGTGAGCACACTCCGGAGTGGAAGCAGCAGGGGATGGACAGGCCCCATGAGACAAAGAGGCAGGGAGAGAAGAAGGACCCACGGGCTCAGCTTACCTGCGGGGGTCACGGCACCCTCTTGAACACCTCCCACGTAGCCCGGCAGAAACTTATGGCAGAAGTCAGGAAGTGCCATGTACAAAAGCACCTGCGGCAGAGATTTTAGGCTGTGTCACTGGTGGCCTGGAGGGTCTGGCTGTTTCCATACAACCTTGCTTTCATTCACTAACATGACCCACGCAAAAGCACCGCATGAACGGCAGAAATGCTGATTTGGGTCGGTCATTCCTTCCAGAAGAGTCCGTGGCCCTGGGAGGGAGTGGAGGCCGCAGGCCTGGTGGGGCTCTGAAGGGAGCACAGCCCTGAGTGGGAAGCTCATTACCACATAAAGCTGTAGAGCAGTCTCCCCCCAGCAGAGCCCACGAGTCCTCCCCACTCACATTTCTGGGGCCATTTAAGAGAGTGAAAGAATTCACATGCCATGCAATTCACCCTTTCAGACCTTTTCAGGCTCATTTCGTACATTCATAGGGGTGTGTAACCACTGCCACCATCCAGTTCCAGAACATGTCCATCACCCCAAGACAGAACCCCAGCCTCGCCATAGCACACATGAGTGCCCCACTCCTTCTCCCGGCTGGGTAATGTTCTGCTGCATGGAGGGACTATGTTTGGTTTTATCCACTTGTCCACTGGCATTTCTACTTTTAGGTCTACTCATGCTGCCCCTTCTTGTTTTTCACCCAAAGGGACCAAGAGACCGGAAATAAGGGTGAGCCTGAAGCCCAAAAGTTGGGACCCTGAGGAAAATCTACTACAAAGGGTTGGAGCTATCCTCAAGGGAAGAAGCCTGGGATGTGAGGGGGGAGCCTTTTCCCGGCTCCATTTCCCTGGATTCAGATAATAAACAACCCTGCCTGTTCACCAGGTTGTTTGTGCCCAACAGCGCCTTCCTGGTGAATGCCTCCTGGTCTCAAAGGCCAGTGTGGTCACAACAGAGGTGAGGCTGTCATTGGCCAGGACTGTGAAGCCACCTACTGGGAACACAGGCTTTGGCTTTGCTGAGTGGTGTCTCTTGTAACAAAGAATATCCTTCTGGGGTCTGGAATGTTCCTTCCCATGAGCTACCTTTTTTTTTTTTTTAAGATTTTATTTATTTATTCATGAGAGACACAGACAGAGACAGAGAGAATCAGAGACGCAGGCAGAGGGAGAAGCAGGCTCCAAGCAGGGAGCCTGATGTGGAAACTTGATCCCATGACCCCAGGATCACGTCCTGGGCAGAAGACAGGCACCAAATCACTGAGCCACCCAGGGATCCCCCCATCCCATGGGCTACTGATGAGAGAAGCTTCCTGTTGTGCACTGGGCTTCCCTAGGCCAGCCCTGCCTCACACCCTCCCACACGGTCTTGTTCCATACGAGTATGCATGTCCCTGCAGGGCTGCACGTGTTCCTGAACTGTGGGGAGGCTCCCACCCCACGTGTGTTAGACACCGTGATGCCACCAGGTGCATTCTATTAGAAAACAAAGCTAAGTGGGTCAGGCTCCAGGTAATGCCCTGCTGGGGCCTGAGAACAATGCCAACCTAAGCCAGTGTCCCGTTTCCCAGAAAAGTAGCCATCCCAGCAGAGGTACACTTGGCACTCACTGTGCCCTGACGACAGTAGCCAGGGAGGGCTGACCTGGAACGTGACCCATAAGGCATACAGCTGGGCTGCTTTCTTTGTCACAGGTGGTGTCTTGGCCCAGATGTCTGAGAGATGAGCACGCCCAGTGGCGACATCCATCACGGGGGCAGTCAGAGAGCAGCTGTACTGGTCACACGCCATGATGAAGTAGTACACAATGAAAGGTGCAAAGAGCAGCAGAAAGATGACGCTCGCTAGCGAAAACCAGTCCACCTCCCTGCAATGGCAGACAACAGACAGTCATGCAGGGCCTGGCTGGCCCCATGACCTTGCAGACAATGTTTTGCGTGTCTGTATGGGTTGCCTTGTTCAAACCGGCCAGTGTCTCAGACAGCTGTTCGCTCTCTGTGCGGAGGCCTCCCTGTTGCCTGGAAGAGCCATTTAACGTGTGTGCTCTACCGTGAGCAGCAGAGAAGTTGATGGCTCTGTGGGCACCCAAAGAAAGCCCAGAGCCCAAAGACCTTTTGCAACCCACAAGGCCAGAGGCTTCCTGGTTCCTGGCAAGGGGGCTGCTCACCCACTCCCAGGTTTCAGGAGAACAGAGACAACAGCGAGCTGCACAGCCAGGGTCAGCCTGTTTTGGGCAGTTTTTCATTTCTTCTTCAACTCCTTACTTTCTAAAAGGGAAAACTGCTTACTTTTCATTAGTCTGGATGATAAAAATTGTATTTAATATAGCCCCTAAAATCCCAGAGGCTGGCCACCTCTCACTAAGACCTCCTTTTGTTTTCTAGCTGGGAAGACTGGCAAGATCCTTACCAGGCACGACCCCACTGCCCTTGAGTCTCGTCCCTGCTGTTGGCGATGCTGCCCGGACTCTTGGTTTTGGGAACGCTGGGTGGAGATTTTGCAGCCATTGAGCCCTGAGAGAAGAAGACATATCCCGCTCAGATCATCCCATGAACAACCACCACATTTCCCTGCCACATCTGTCACTGCTCAGACTCCGCAGGACTCGCCTCTTTCACTTGCCTACTCACTACCTTGTCCTCAATGGCAGATTCCAGGCAGAGGAGAGATCATGGATTGTTCTGCAGCATTTCCTTCCTAAAATCTGCAATAACTTCCCACGTGGCCCTCCTACTTCTCTTGATTCAGGCTCAGATGGAGGCAGAATGCCCTCTTGCCATGTGAACTAACCCAAGGCTCAGAGCTCTCTTGCAATCTGCTCCTGTCTCCTGTCCTCCCCACTCTCTACTCATACCTTCTAAACCAGACACATTGGGTCTTTAATGATCCTTGAATATGGTTCATCTCATTCATGATTGCTGCAACTTCTGCTTAGAACATGCTTTGCAGGTCTCCTCATTCAAGTCTTTTGTAAAATGTCCCCTCCTTAGTATGACCTTTTATTTTTCCTGGAATTAATTATCACTAATTTTTTTTCTGATTGCTTTTATAGAGGTATCATACGCATTGGCCATTTTTTTACACACTTGAACACAATAAAATTTATCATTTTCATTCTCCCTCTCCCCTATAGCCATTCATCTTGAACCAATCTACAAGCCAATCAGCCAAACCATATCGCCTGCACCCCAAACCCCCTGCCAAGGCACTCTACCTGTTACTTTATTTTCTTAATAACTCTTCACATCATGTAGACTGCTTTTTAAAATTTGAGTGCATGTCTATTGCCTGTCTCCCTCCATTAGAATGCTGGCTCCCCAAGTTCAGGAAACATATGTCCTATTCATTGCTCTACTACCAAATCCTAGAATGTAGTCTGGTTCATACAGTGCATTCAATACATTATCACTCTACAAAAAAAAAAAAAAAAAGGTAGAATAACTGAACTTGTCTATGGGGGAAGCAGTGATATCTACACTTCCAGAATAAGTTCTAATTATAAAGTTTCAAAATATCAGGGATAAGAAAAAATTACTTTAAAAGTTTTTACAGAAAAATCCTGAATTAAGAATCCTACCAGCAGCAAGTTGGATTCTAGAAGACAATGACGGAAAACTTTAAAAACTCTGAGGGAAACTTTTTTGCAACCTAGAATTCTATCCCTGGATTAACTATTATTCAGAGAATACACAGGATCCAAGAGAGCTGCTTAAAGGAAAGCCCAATGAAAGGACAAAGGGCTGAGAGCTGTGCAGTGCACCAGACAGTAACCAGGCTACACTGGTACAAAATGAATAGCTATAATGGGAAGGAGAATGGAAATGATGAATTTTATTGTGTTAGAGCATGAAAGATTACTGATATGTATGACAGCTCTGTTAGAGTATTCAGAAATAATAGAGATAGATGCATAGAAACTTTATTAAATGGGAAGGAAGGAAGGAAGGAAGGAAGGAAGGAAGGAAGGAAGGAAGGAAGGAAGGAGAAAGAGAGAGAGAGAAAAAAAAAAGTCATATAAGGGGGAAAAAAAACCCAAACCATAATTATAGTACATTATTTGGCCTAACAGTAAATAATAGCAACTTTGTTATAACAACGTAAAATCTGGTTATAGACTGAATACTGGATGTATAGAAGGATACATAAAGTTAGGAATGGCAAAAGCAAATTATTTAAAAATAAGCAGGTAAAAATAAAATAAAATAAAATAAAAATAAAAATAAAAATAAGCAGGTAAAAACAACAACACAAAAGTAACTAAAAGAATGAAAAGTAAAAAAGAAAAAAGAATGAAAAGTATTTGCTTCTGGGAGCTGAGACTATAGGATGAATTGGGGAACTGTTTATTCTATAGATAAGCCTTAAAACCCATTAATTTGTTTAAAAATGTAAACACGAGTTACTTTAACACAAATGTACATTAAAAAAAGTTTCAGTGACAAAACAATTTTCACTTGTGGTGTGGGAACCGTAGCAACATCACTTAATTTTCACAGGTTAGTTAGTTGGAACATCTATCCATGATGTACAAAGTAGGATGAGCAGTTCTTTATAGACCATCCATCTTTACAGCCCCGAAACAGAATACAGAGCTTGGTGTGTGGCAGTCACTTTGACTGAACATGGTAGAAAACTGTAAAAGGGCCAGAAACATACAGGCTCAAAGCCAAACGGAGAGTGCTGCCAAAAGGAAAAAGTGTATCTTCTACAGATTAAAACAAGCCCAAGTAAATATTTTGAGATTACAGAGTTCATTCACCCAGGAGTCCCCTCTGTCATAAGCATTGAATCTTATAATAAATGTGTAAGTTATATCCTTGGCACTAGGCAGCCGGAAACCTGAGAGAGGGAGGTGCTTAGGGTATATTTCATTTTGTTCCTAAGACTCACAGACAGGAGTAGATGTACCAGCTGTCTTTACCTGTTCAAAGTTAGAAAGTCACTGTCTATGCCCATGAACAACCGTGCTAAGACATGCTTACCTCCAACGTCTTGTCTAAGGGTTTCACAGCAGAATGGAAGTGTTCCTTCTGGAATGGGCCACTCTAAAATCTCTAGGCTCTCTTGATTCAAAAGGCCCACTTTATCCTTCTCAACCCACTGAGCAAAGTCCTGTAGGGACACAAAGATGATGAAGACACTCAGGGAGCTGACATTTCAGGATTGAGGGCAGATAAGGACCTAAATGGCATTTATTCAAGGCTCACTGTTGGAACCAAGTGAGAAGTGCAAGCTCAGCATTTGGGGTTCAAAAGCAGAAGATATGGGAAGCATGGGAGAGGAGGGAGAAGGCACTATTACCACCCAGCTTCTTTGCCTGGCACACACAGCACCAGGCAAATAGTAAGTACTTAATGATACCGGGGGGATTGAATGGAAGTCTTCATGGAGGCGTCACTTGGGCATGAGCCTTGGCACACGAAGATGCAGACCTGACCAGTAGCGATGAACAGAAAGGCGTTTTCTTTGAAGACTTACACCAAGCAGCCACATAGGCATCTGAAACATTCCCTGAAGCTTTATAGTACCACAAGCCTGAATCAAGCCCCTAGAGTTATCACATTCCATTGATACATTCTAGAAGCCAGTAAGAGCCTAAGGACATGAAACAGCAGTGAGAGTGATATGGGCTTGGAGCCTGGCTCTCTGCAGACTTGTGGGACCTAGTGACCTTCCTCCGTGTCTTGGGTCATGAGTGTGTACGCATGGGAGGGTCTGCAGCAGTTGTTAAAGCTGGGTGAGGGAGAGTTAGTGTCCCACATCTGGGAATAAAGACCAGCCAGGGAAGTGGATGGGACTTTCTGGAACCCTGGTCAGGTCCTCTGAGTGGTCTTTGAGTACCCCAGGCCAAAGCTAAAGGGACAAGGCCCCTGAGGGTTTGAGGACAACGTAGGAGAAATGCCTGACCCTAAGCTTCTGATTGCCAAGGCATCCCTAGCAAAGACATCCATCTCAAATAAACATATTACCAGCTGCTTGACCTGGCTAACAGCCAAACAACCAGAGAAGGATCAGGCCACTCCTTTCCACAAAAGTCTGCTTTCAGAAAGCCCTCGGTGACCAAGATAGTTGATCGCTGCAGTGATCCCACTTCTTCCTATGCCCTAATTCCCACTCTATGCTTTAAACTGGCCAATAAAGAGTGAACCCATGAAACCCCAGGCTCCCAACCCTGACCCTAATGAAGACAGAGCACCAAGCCCATACACTCTCTTTCTCCATGACCCACTGTGGCTCTGGGCATTCTGTGTACCCTCCAGGACCTGTGAGTAATAAGCCTTGCTCATTGGACCTCCCCAATGGTTGTTGCTGAGGAGCATCCTGCAATCATCCAGACCATAAAGGCTAGGCCAGCCCTGATGGACCTGGGTGAGGGGAACTGGGGGTGGGAGGGTAGGGGTGGTTTGCCACAGTAATAGGAGCCCAGAAGGGTGCCTCAGGCATTCCCAGCCCACAGTATCACCATCTATAGGCTGAGACCCATACAACAGATGACTTACACCCCTTGGTAGCTTTTTAACATCCTGAAAGTTTAGAAGTTTGGGGATGCACTAGATGCCCAGGAGCACAGCAGAGAAATCTGGGGGCTGGCACAGGGACTACCCCACAGGTCCCATAGTCCCCATCAAGGCTCCAAGTTCTCAGCAGGACCAATTCCTGCTGCCTGCATGGAATCCAAGTTGTGGAACCACCTGCTAGGCCTCAGCTTTCTCATCCATAAAGCAACTGTCACCTGCTTCCTCGAGGACACAAGGTCATGGCACCAAGCGCTCAGAGCCCTCCCTGACCACAACAGAGTTCACCTGAAAGAGCCAGCTATCACCAAAATGACTATCAGCACCATCAAGTCTCAGGAAGGCCCAGCTGGGCTCATGCAGGGCATCAGGGCAAGGCTCAGGCTAGCAGAGGTCTAAGGGCCATGCATCTGCAGTGCCCAGGCGCAAGTATTCTGGTTATGCCCTGCAGCTAACCGTGCTGCCACCTGGTGTCTTAAAACAACAGCCTCTTCATCCTCTCTCTCTGCTTCTGTGGTCAGGAATCTAGCTGGCTAGGCAGCTACGGATTGGGATATGCCAGAGCGCCTACCTTCACATAGCCTGTGTGGGCCAGCCTGGGCGTCTTCACAGCCTGGTGGCCTCAGTGCAATGGGAAGAAGTTCAGGAAACCAGTAAGGGTTCCGACAGACCTGACAGAGTTGTAGCGCCCTGTCTGCGGGCCTGAGAAGACTAGTGACAGCACTCCCCGCACAGTCTGTAGGTTACAGGGAGTTCCACACCCACCTCCTTTCCAGGGGAAAGGAGTCAGGCTCCACTCCTTGAAGGGAGGATTGCCAGATACTAGATGAACAGGAGATAGTGTTGGGGCCGTCCTTGGATGATGCAACCTTTACAGACAGTGGCTATTTACTGAGCCTCCACGGAGTTCCAAGTGCACAATATCTTCCTGAGTTCTTGCACCGGCCCTGGAAAGTGGACATTACGATGTCCGTTTTACAGATGAGGTTGACGTGAGGAAGGTGGAGTGCCTTCTCTGCTCACACACCGACCGGCCTGTGGAGATGGAGGTTAATGACTCCTGGGAGTGGGCTGGAGGAAGAAGATAGGCAAGGACCTCCACATTTGACATCTAAACTCGTGTTACAGCGAGCATCTATTTGCAGCTTTTGGAAGGTAGATTCCCCGGAGCCACAAAGATGCAGCTTACTCTTTAGAATCAAGGCTGTGTGAATTGAGGGAGCGACCACCACGGCAAAGGGCCCAGGGGCAGCAGGCGGGGCTGGGGGTGTGTTGTAAAGAAGCGGCAAGTAAACCAAGAATTACCCCAAAGGTCAGTCTCATCACGCCTTGGGGTAATTGGGGTGAGGTAATTGGGGTGAGGGGAGGCACAGATAACTTCCCTGACCCCCATTCGAACCACAAATGTTCCCACGATTGTGGGTCTTAGGATTCCAAGAGTTGTTTAAAAACTCTTTCCGTTGTTGCTAAATTATTTTATGTTTTCTGGAAAATAGGAAAAGAACACCTGTATTCCCGTCACTGGGTAGGGTTCCGGCGTAGAGCTTTTCAGTCTTTTTGACGGCAGACTATCTCTTACTGCCCCTTTTGCCGTGCCACGCTTGGGATCGTGTTTCCAGGCTGAGTCGATTTGTTTTCACCGTCTTCACCGTCGCCGCGTATCTCACTGTAGAAGTGTGTCAGTATTTACCCGATCTTCTTACTGATAGTCAGCAGTGGTTTCTGGTGTTTTGCAAGTATATACAGGAAATCACAATGAGAGTTCTTGCATCTGCCTGTTTACACAGCCGTTGGAATATGTCTCAGGATACACTCCTCCAGGTACATGCCTGGTGGGTAGGTAGGTCTACCTGGCTTCTAGGACTGTCTTCATCCCCTCGCTGATTCTGACGGTTAACATTCTTTCTCACCTTGGGTTCAGGTCGACAGGTCTGTACTCTTCCGTTCCTACTACTCTTATATTATCGAACTCCCAAACCAGACCTGAGCCGTTCGGATAAGGTTCCAAGAAAGGTTTCTGCAGTCGAATACTGCTACCTGGCATCGCCCTCGGAAAGATTAGCTGTTCTCATCATAGTTATCTGAATTTTACCACCAGACTTCTCCATGCCCGGTGGTGCTCAGCTCCCCCACCCCAGGCATCCATATATTTTTTGAGAAAATACACAAGCCTACTCGACATTTCATTAAAAAGAAATCCTTCAAATTGCGCTCAGGAGGAGCGGGTCATTTTCTGCTCCCACCAAGAGCACGCAAAAGGTTTTCTTTTCACTCCACTGTGCAGGCCCTGGCTGCCCGCGTCTCGAACCTGGGCACCCATTGCGGCGCCCGGGGTGGGGGTGGGGGTGGGGTGGGGGTGGGGGTGGGGGTGTCTCTTCACCTAAGGAGCTGCAGGAAGAGCTCAGGTGGGCCCCCGCCGTCAGCCCGGGGCGCCGGGGACCAGGCGCTTCTGAGAGCGGACCACCCGCGACCGCGCACCTGCGCGCCCAGCACCGACGCGCCCCGCGCCCACTCACCTGCACCTCCGGCTCCGCACCCGCCGAGCCCGCCCGTCCCGCCCGCTGCGCGCCCCGCTGCCTGGAGGGGCCGCCCCAAGCCCCGCCCCCGGGGCCCGGCTCCGACATGACGTGATGCCACAGACGACCAATCGGAGGCGGGCCCTGCGCGGCCGGCGTCCCTGCGCCCTGCGATTGGTCGCCCGCTTCGCCCCACCCCCTGAGCTGACTCCGGGCCACCGAACGGGCCACTCGGCGCCGCTGGGGCGCGGGATTGACGGCCGAGGGCCCGCCCCGCGCGTGGCTGGCGCAGCTACTGGGGGTCCCCGCACCCACCGGAGCGCAGAACGCAGAGCACGCGCGAGGCCGGGAGCTCCATCCACCCGGTGGCCGCATGCAAGCCTCTTCCCCTGAGCCTCAGTTTCCTCTTTGTGCAAATGGGGCTTCCTGAGCATCTGGTACATCAGGCGCTGGGTCCTGAGCAACTCAAAACGGACATCATCCCTGCTCCTAGGGCTCACGTCAGGCGGGAGATGGGGGGAGGCGGGGGAGGCGGAGGGACAAGTAATCAATAAACGATAATCAGATAAGTGGAGTGTCACATAGTGTGCAGAGGAGCAGAGCAGGGTGGAAGAGGTTGAGCGTGAGTGCTGCTTCACTGGGGGGAGGAGATGGGAGTTTCGCGTTGGGATCACACCTGTGCAGAGATAGGAGGGGAAGAAGCAGCAGGATTGGAAAGAGGGAAATGTTCTACTGCCTTGCAAGCCCTGCTGGGGCCAATGGCATGGGGCAGATTTGGTGATAAAAACTCACAACAGTTGTCCCGCTTGGCAAGAACGTCCAAGCCTACATACTCCTGCCTCAGCCATCAGCCCCTGGACAGGACCACCCTTGCAAGGACACACCTTGGACAGGGCAGCTGTGCTACCCAAGCAGCCCCTGGAGGAGGGGTGATTGAAGGTGTCTGCTGGCCCCACTCCCAACATTTGGGACAAAGGCCTTGTTTGCAGAAGGATCTGGTTGGCACATCTCTGTGTCCCTCAGAGAGATATTTTCCTGCAGTTTTTTGTTTTGAAAGACGTCAAACATAGAAACCTGTTGAATATATACTAAAGTGGGCGCTCAGCGACTGCCAACAGTTGGCCACGTCGAGTTTCTCTTTCCTGCTTTCTCTCTGTATCCACCCTCCACTTTTTTTTTCCTGAACCATTAATTGGCAGCAGGTAATGTCTTCTTCCTAAATACTTCAGTAACCACCTCTTACATTAGCAAAATAAAACACATTATAGTCTGAAAATTTTGCATCAATCCAATGCTATTATCAAATATATTGTTCACATTTGGTATTCCCCAATCATCCCGTTTATGTCCTTTATAGCTGTTTATTAAAAGCCAAGATCCAATCAGGGAACCACACACACCATGCATTAGGTGTCATGGCTCCTTAGCCTTAATCTAGAGCACTGCTGCTCCAGCCTTCCTTTCTTATCTTCCTCTTTTTTTTTTTTTTTTTAAGTTTGTGTTTTTGGCCTTTTGTGACATGACAATTTTGAAAAGTCAAGACTAACTTTTTACAGCTTTTCTCTCAACCTGGATATGACTGTTTACCTCACTTTTGCATTTAGGTAATGCATTCAGGGCAGGATAATGTACTACAGAGATGATGTGATGTCTTTATGCACCATGTCAGAAGGAACATGATGCCCCTTGGTCACATGCTGATGATGAGTTTGATCGAGGGACTTTTGCCAAAGGTCTTCCATTTTTCCTTTGGTAATTAAAAAGTAGTCAGTGGACTGGAACTTTGAGACTGTGTAAATATGCTGTTCCCAGATAACCTTTCAGCCAGTCATCTTGCATTTAACGATGACTCCTGCCTGAATCACTGACTTCTTTGTGCAAAGGGGTGATTTTTCTAATTTTATCTCTCCTTCCACATTTATTAGTGGGCATTTTTCTGAAAAGAATTTCTCTTTCTTGCAGCACCTGGGTGGCTCAGTGGTTGAGCATCTGCTTTTCAGGTTGTGATCCCTGCTGATCAGACTGTGATCCCAGGGTCTTGGGATGGAGCCCGCTTCTCTCTTTGCCTATGTCTCTGCTGTCTCTGTGTGTCTCTCGTGAATAAATATTTTTTTTAAAGAATTTCCCTCTTTTAATTTTTTTGTCAGTATGGATTAATGGATTTTTTTTTTTACTCATTGACTTGTGTTCTATCTGTGCTATTAATCTTTTTTTAAAAGAAGTTAGTATCTTTGCATATTATCCCATATTTAGCCAGTGGGAGCCCCTTTGGCATGATTCCTTTTTAAAAATAACGTATCTCCATCCTTCTTTGAGCACTTCCTTATTTCCTGCGACAACCAGATGTCCCAGGTGTCTTTCTTTCCTGCCCTGGGCCTAGACTCAGCCGTTTGGAGCAGGAGGTCTTTGAGCAGAGACCTGAAAGAACTGAGGGGTCTCTGGGAATGAAACCTACCAGAAGGAACAGTTGAAGCGAGGAGTAATTCAATTAGCACGTGCTGTTCTCAAGTTTCAAACTGTCCATCACGCACAAGTATTACTTTAGAGGCTGGGGAAAATGTCTTTTAAATGTGAGCACGTGTATGTAGCACAAAAGCAGTATCCCAAGTCGGGAGAAAAATACGGACTATTCAAACAAGGACAGTGTGAGTTCCTTATTCGTACAGGAAAAAAATTGGATTCCCACGCCAAATGGACTACAGAATGAACTGTTAAGAAAAAGTGAACACTCGCCTGCAGCAGTTCTCTCCAAGCAAGAAACGTGGCACCAGGGCAGTTGCACACTCGCCTCCTACTGCTCCACTAGACACCTGCAAGGCCTAGGGAACCGCCAGGCGGCCCCACAGGAGACACCTGGTGGCGAGGAAACGGCAGCGAGCGCCCGCGCGTCCGCACTGGGCTGCTCCAAGCCCCCCCGCACTGAACCGGCAGCTCCTGCTCTATTCCCACAGCGCAGCCCTAAACTGCAGGAAAAAGAAATGAAAACAACGTGTGTGACATTACAGGTATAGAGCCGAGGTGCGGAGCAAACCGGGTGCGGTGTGTGGGGAGCGCTGGAATGAATCAGAGGCGCCCCGCTCCACCTTCCTCCTCCTGCTCCTTCCACCGCGCTGCGGGAGCTCCCGCGGCTTCTCGGCGGCGCGGAGGGGCGCCTCCTTCCTGCGCAGGCGCGGCCGCGAGCTCGGGGGGCGGGGCAGGGGCGGGGCGGGGGCGGGGCCTGCCGCCGCGGCTCTGCGGCCCGGACCCGGCGGACCCGCGCGGCGACCCGGAAGGGCCCGAGCTGCCGCCGCCGCGATGGGCCGGAAGGTGACGGTGGCCGCCTGCGCGCTCAACCAGTGGGCCCTGGACTTCCAGGGCAATCTGCAGCGGATCTTAAAGAGTGAGTCTGGGGCGGCGAGGTGGGGGCAGTGGTCGGACGGGGTGGGACGGGGCAGGGGGTCGGGCGGGGGGACGGGGGTGCAAGGGGGACGGGGTGTGGGGGAGCGGGGGTGCAAGGGGGACGGGGTGCAAGGGGGACGGGTGCAGGGGGGACGGGGTGCAAGGGGGACGGGGGTGTGGGGGAGCGGGGGTGCAAGGGGGACGGGGTGCAAGGGGGACGGGTGCAGGGGGGACGGGGTGCAAGGGGGACGGGGTGTGGGGGAGCGGGGGTGCAAGGGGGACAGGGTGTAGGGGGGCAGGGGTGCAAGGGGGACGGGTGCAAGGGGGACAGGGTGTAGGGGGGCAGGGGTGCAAGGGGGACGGGTGCAAGGGGGACGGGGTGTAGGGGAGCGAGGGTGCAAGGGGGACGGGGTGTAGGGGGGCAGGGGTGCAAGGGGGACGGGGTGTAGGGGAGCGGGGGTGCAAGGGGGACGGGGTGCAAGGGGGGACGGGTGTACGGGGGGGACGGGGTGCAAGGGGGACGGGGTGTAGGGGGGACGGGGTGTAAGGGGGATGGGGTGTAGGGGGGATGGGGTGTAGGGGGGACGGGGTGCAAGGGGGACAGGGTGTAGGGAGGAGCGAGGGTGCAAGGGGGCCGGGGTGTAGGGGAGCGAGGGTTGGGACGGGATGCAAGGGGGACAGGGTGCAGGGGAGCGAGGGTTGGGGGGACGGGGTGCAAGGGGGACGGGGTGTAGGGGAGCGAGGGTTGAGGGGACAGGTGCAAGGGGGGATGGGGTGTAGGGGAGCAGGGGTGCAAGGGGGACTGGGTGTAGGGGAGGGGGTGCAAGGGGAGCGAGGGTGCAACGGGGACGACGGGGTGTAGGGGAGCGAGGGTTGGGGGGATGGGGTGCAAGGAGGACAGGGGTGTAGGGGAGCTTGGGACGGGGTGCAAGGGGGACGGGGTGTAGGAGCGAGGGTGGGGGGGATGGGGTGCAAGGGGGCGGGGTATAAGGGAGCAAGGGTCCAGGGGATGGGGTATAGGGGAGCGAGGGTTGGGGGATGGGGTGCAAGGGGGACAGGGTGTAGGGGAGCGAGGGTTGAAGTACAGGATGCAAGGGGGGACCCGGTGTTCAAGGGGAGGGGTTGTGCGGGGGACTACGGAGGGGGGCAGGTGAAGGTCCTTGTGATTCACACACTTACCTGCTCTATGGAAAGTCACAGCCCTGGGTTTGGAGACAAATAAGATGATGCATAATGACCACTCCCTGCCCCCTCAAGTGCTCAGGGCCCCTCCTGATTGCCTGGTGAGGACACTGGAGGTAGGACAAGGATGCTGCAGAGACAGAGATGGAGGTGAGAGGCTGAGGCTTACCTGTCTTCAGATGCCCTTGGGGTCCAGTGTGGCTTAGCTAGCGCTGAGCTGCCTGAGAGTTGCTGAGTTGCCCATGTTTAGAGGCGCTTAAGGGGAGGGTTGGCCAGCCACTGGCGAGGAGGTTGTGAAGAAGTGTCCCACGAAAGGTGGTCTTGTGACCAGACAGAGAACTGGTTCCTAATGCAGGTTCGGCAGCTTGCCATCAACACTTGAGAGACACATGATGAGGGGTAAGGAAAGGTGGCTCTATTCAGGAACCAGGCAACCAGAGAAGATGGTGGACTGACCTGTCAAAGGCCATCTTCCCCACGGGGGTGGGGGGGGGGGGGGGGGGGGGCAAGTTTTCAAAGAGGAAGTTGCAGGAAGAGGGAGGGTGGCCTTATGCAGGAGCAGCAGGTTTCCAGGCAGGAGGCAGTGGGGCAGGAGGCATTCGGATGTGACCCTGAGCACACTCACTGGTGCGTCCCCCCAGCTGTTTTCAGATGTAGTGAGGCTCATCTGGGAGAGTTTGGTCCTTCAGTCCTCAACGCCAGTGGTCTGCAGATCTTGGGGAAAGTAGGTTTGTTCTGCTACAGATCCAGGGATTTAGGTCAGCAAGCAAGGAGCGTGTGAGCTTGAAGCAAGTCAGACTTTAAGACAGTGGGAGTGCTGTTAATAGCATCTGTTGCCTAGAGAAAGGCCTGATGGGGAGAAGCCGGCCCCAAGAGGGAAGCAGAGTAAGGGGTGAGCCTGCAAGCTTAGAGACTAGGTTGAGGTTCTAGCGGGACCACCATATAGTGAGCCTTGGCACCAGCTCATCTGTAAGCATGAAAGACCTGACTACTTATACCTCCAGCTACAGCGGGGCTGTCCTGGGCAACCCTGCAGGTGTGCTCACCCCAGGCCATCTTGTTCGGAGCTGCTCCCCGCAAGAGGGTTTGCTAAAAGCAGGAAGAACAGGATGATGCAGGGGAGGGCATGTGCCCCAGACCTCCAACCTCTTTTTTTTGTGACATAAACCTGCTTTCATCTCATCAGAGCGCAAAGTGTATGTAGTTAGAGCGAGGCGGTCAGTGGCCAGAGCTGGGTCTCCATTCGGGTGGCCTCTTCTCTGCAGATGCACACTGGGGCACTGCTGGCCCAAACCAGAGGTCGCTGGTGCCACTGAAGGCTGTGGTCCTCTGAGTCCTGCTTTCTCTCCTGCACTCGTTCTTTCACATCTGCCTGTTAATGAACTACCAGGGGTGTGGCTTCCTCCTCCTGCCCCGTGCTAAGGGTCAGCCCTGCAGGCTCTGTGTCTTATTGCCTGCAGGGTAAGCAGGGCCTGTGGGAGTGCCTGTCCTTGGCTGCATGGGGTCAGGGAGACCACTGAGTGCTTTTGTTTGTGGTTTAGCTTTTTATCACACCTATTACAGCAGTGTTTTATCTGCCTTTGACTATGTTATAGATGCTGAAATTGCTCTCTGTCTCTCTCTCCCTCCCTCCCCCTGGACCTGTAGGTATTGAAATTGCCAAACGCAAAGGAGCAAGATACAGGCTGGGACCAGAACTGGAAATATGGTGAGAGCAGAACGCACAGACCCCGCAGGGAAGGCAGGTGGAGGGATCCGTGTCAGCTCCCCACCATGGAAAGGCAGGGAAGGGGGTCGGTATGGAGAGGTGCGGATGTGCAGGACTGTTGAGGGGCATCAGAAGCCCCTGTGTGGGCCTGCTTTATGCCTCTGAGCGAGAGTGCCCAGCCAGGCTGGGCAAGCCTGGAGTCCCGTGTTGGGTCACTAAAGTTGCCGAGACTTGCCAGCCGGGGCTGACGTCAAAGCCGTTCTGCTGGCTACCACCCTCCCCAGGTCCTCCCTTTCATGTTTGGCCCACAGCAGGTCTCTCTGGTTGTGGCCTCTCCCCACTCTGCCTTTTCACAATGATAGGGAAGCCAGTTCCTCCTTGTCCCTTATTCAGAATTAAGCAAGAGGCCACCACAGGCAAGTCCCTTACAAGCTATGATTCTTTTGTCACACGTGTCAGCTGCCCTCTGTGCCCTTCTGGGTCCCCATGTGTGCACAGTCCTGGTCATTGGTGGAATCAGAAGTCCCTCCTCAGGCTGTGATCCTGCCTCAGTTTCTGGGCTTCATGTAGACAGAATGTCTCCTCCCAGTGGTCCTCGAGGCTACTCCTGTCATTTTCTTCACTAGCTAGACTTCTGTTCTTGGAATCCTGACTTTTCTTGGGCTGTGTCTCCTGTAATTCCAACAGCATTTGTCCCCTCACTTAAACTGGTCTTCAAGACACTCCTCGGCTAGCTGCCAGGGCCCTGGGGTGTCTCAGTGATCTCTACCATCAACAGCCCAGTCCCCCTGGCATAATCGCTGCTCAGGCCCCTCTAGGTTAGGTCTTTGCTCCTTGTCCTGTTCTCTCCCCACACCTGGCCCCCAAATCCGGACCAGTCACTTTAGCTACAGGATCCCAGGATGGTACTTTTGTATCTGTTGATAATCTAAGGAGGAGGCTCACGTTTATTATTGGTGACTGTTTGCAGAGAGGAAGCTGGGGCAGGAGGGAGCCAGGCCCATTCGCTGAGCACACCTACTCCCTGTCTCTGGCGGCCAGGTCTCCAGCTCACACCCCAGAGGGGGCACTTGGAAAGGGAATGAGAGGCCAGTGCCACCGGGGATCTAGAGGTCCTTTGCTAGAAAGCCTGGCTGTGTCCTTTGAGCCAGTTCTGTAGACTTTGCAGATGGAAGGCTGCTACCTAAAATGGGCCGGGGGCGCTTACAGTCCCTGTTACAAAATGCCCCTCCAGTTGTTGGCCAGCCAAGGGAGCAAGGTGTCAGCTGATGGCCAGATGTCAGGCATGGGACATGTGGCATCCATTGCCATTAGGTATCGTGGGTGGACTGGGAGCTGCCAGGGCATAAAACCTCCAGAACAAGACTCTCAAGACTCTGCCCGTTGGAGAGGAAAGGCTAGCCCAGGTCTTGAGCCCTCAAGGGCGCATCTCCTTGACCTCCTTTGCATCTGAGAACCTGGGCTTTCCTTCTCAGAACTGAAGGCTGAGAGTCATGCTTTCCAGACATTAAACATGCAAATGCCAATTGGGGGTGGGGGGCGGTGGTGCTCTATGTCCGTGTGCACAAAGTTTGCTCAGGACTTGCAGCATTGCTCCTAGGCCGCCGCACAGGAGGAAGGGAACATTTTTGAAGATTTAGAAGTAGTTTACAGTCACTGTGCGTTGTTCCTGGCACACCTGTGCCTGCAGACTGCTGGCAAGCTCGTCTTCACACTTTACAACATCCCAGAGCACTGTATGAGTTTTCTGGGGCTGCTATAACACAATTCCACAAGCTCAGTGGTTTCAAACCGGTGGAATTAACTCACAGTTCAGGAGTCCAGAAGCCCAAAATCAGGGTGTGGGCAGTGCCCTGCTTCCTCCAAAAGCTCCAGGGGAGGATCCATCCTGCCTCCTCCAGTTATCTCTCCCAGTCCCTCATCCTGTGGCCACATCCCTCTGTGATCTCCCTCTTCACACGCCCCCTCACTGGGTCTTCTCATCCTTCTGTTAGATTCAGGACCTGCCCTCATCATTTGGGCTCATTTCCTCTTTAGATCCTTAATTCCCTATGTAAAGAAAGACCCTTTGCCCAAATATGGTCATATTCATGCATTCTGGGGGTTGGGATGTAGACACACATTTTGGGAGGACACCATCCTGCCTGCTCCCAGCACAAGCATGTGTAGCAAGAACTAAGAGTCGCTCTGTGAGTGGTAATGGAGTGATATTAATGATCATCCTTGCCTGAGGAATGCAGTCTGTGGGTCTAGTTTTGCAGATCTGTGTGATTTTGGCTCCATTAAAAGTTTAAAAAAAATCCACAGCCAGACACACAGACAAGAGAGAATTTTTCATAGTAACTGAAAGCTTGGAGAAAGAGCCTGGGGCTGGGGGTTTCTTAATTTCCAGGGAAATGCATCCTCTTCTGTAACAGTGATCCTAACTCTGGTTGCGTGGTGAAATCACCCAGGAAGTTTTGAAAAGACACCAGTGCCTGGTTGCACCCCTGCACATTCTGACCCCATTAGCTCATCGGCCCCTGCTGACCTTCCCCAGGGCTCCTCTCCTCCCCAACTCTGATGTGTCTCTGGGGTTCCCCTAGTACGTATCCAGGGCTCACCTGTCTGCTCCCTTCCTCTGCAGTGGCTATGGATGTTGGGATCATTATTATGAGTCGGACACCCTCTTGCACTCGCTCCAAGTCCTGGCTGCCCTTCTTGAATCTCCAGTCACTCAGGATATCATCTGTGATGTGGGAATGTAAGTGCCAACGCAGGCATTGGGAAGGCAAGCTCAGAAGATAAGGCTCGAGTGTGAGCTCTCTGGCACCATCTGACCCTCAGGGACCTGGAATCCGCACATTCCAAATAGGAAAGACCTGATGTTGAAAGCGGATTTTGTACCCCACCCCCCACCCCCACCAGCCTGTAGACCCTTGAGTCTCCCAGGAGAGGCAGCTCTGGGACACAGTTTTTGCAGGTTCCCCCAGAAGCTTCTGCATGTGTGGGAGCACACTGCACAGGTGGGAGGGCAGTGTTCACCTTGTCACACAGATGGCACTTTCTTCCCTTAATGCTAACTCCTGGGACCATATGGTTCTGGATGGTACAGCTTCCACAGGTGCAGGTATATACAGCTTGAGTAAGTGGGGAGGGTGTCCACAGGAGCAGGTATATCTGGTGTGGGTATGTAGGGGATGGGGTCCCCAGGTGCAGGTGTATATGGTGCACGTATGTAGGGGGCAGGTCCCCAGGCATAGGTGTATACAGTGCAGTTACACAGGGGGCAGGTCCCCAGCCACAAGTATGTACAGTGCAGGTATGTAGGGGTCAGGTCCCAGACGCACGTGTATATACTGCAGGTGTGTACAGTGCAGATACATAGGGGGCAGGTCCTCAGGCACAAGTATGTATGGTACAGATACATGGGGGGCAGGTCCCCAGGTGCAGGTGTGTACAGTGCAGGTACATAGGGGGTATGTCCCCAGGCACAGGTGTGTATAGTGCAGGTACATAGGGGGCAGGTCTCCAGGTATAGGTGCGTATAGTGCAGGTAAATAGGGGGAGGGTCCACAGGCGCACATGTGTATAGTGCAGGTACATAGAGGCAGGTCCCTAGGTGCAGGTGTGTACAGTGCAGGTACTTAGGGGCAGGTCCCCAAGGGCAGATGTGTATGGTACAGGGATGTAGGGCCAGGTCCCTAGACACAGGTGTGTGTGGTGCAGATGTGTACAGTGCAGGTACATAGGGGGGCAGATCCCCAGGCGCAGGTGTGTATAGTGCAAGTGGGTACAATGCAGGTACGTAGGGGCAGGTCCCCAGGTGCAGGTGTGTATAGTGCAGGTACATCTGGGGCAGGTCCCCAAGGACAAGTATGTACGGTGCATGTATGTAGGGACAGGTCCCCAAGGGCAGGTGTGTACAGTACAGGTACATAGGGAGCAGGTCCCCAGGCACAGATGTGTACAGTGCAGGTACATAGGGGCAGATCCCCAGGTGCAGGTGTGTATAGTGCAAGCACATAGAGGCTGGTCCCCAGGGGCAGGTGTGTATGGTGCAGGTATATAGGGACAGGTCCCCAGGCACGGGTGTGTATACTGTAGGTACCTAGGGGGCAGGTCCCCAAGGGCAGGTATGTACAGTGGAGGTACGTAGGGGTAGGTCCCCAGGTGTAGGTGTGTACAGGTGCAGGTACATAGGGACAGGTCCCCAAGGGCAGGTGTGTATGGTGCAGGTATGTAGAGACAGGTCCCCAGGCGTAGCCCCTATGGGTGGGGTTCCATCACTGCTCCTGTGCGTCTGTGCCATCCCTACGGAGTGACAGCGCATCAGTGGGCTTGTGTATGTTTCCTGTTTGTGTCTTCAGGTCAATTCTACCTGGTGGGAATAGAGCCAGGTGTGCCTTCTCTACCTTAGCACGGCCTTGCGTGGGCCCAGCCCTCTTTCCCACCTCACTGTGACTTGCGTTGATTGGGGCCTCATTCAACAGCACACATACGGGATTTTTAACCCACTTTGTTCACGTTTATCGTGATTCTGACATGTTTCCATCCTATTGCTGCTGTGAGAAATTATTACAAATGTAAGGCACGAAAACACCACCAATTTTTTGTCTTATATTTCTGCACATCAGACGTGAAAACTGGGTCAGCCAGGCTGGCTCCTGGAAGTTCTTGGGGGGATCCCGCTTCAAGAGGCTCCTGCATCCCTCGACCTGTCACCCACCTTCAGAGCCAGCAGTGCTCCCCTGCAGTTCCGCTCCACACTCTTGGCTCCTGCTCTGACCCCCTCTTCCCACATGGAAGACCTTGTGATTACATTGGGCGTCCCCAGGTCGCCCAGGATAATGTCCCTGTCTCAGGGTCTGTAACTCAGTTATCACATCTGCAAAGCCCCTCTTGCCATGTGAGGTAATATATTCACAGGCTCCAGGGGTTAGGACGTGGATGTCCCTGGGCGTCCTGGTGTAGCCACCACGGCCGCTCATTCCGGCTCTTGTCCTCCCCTGCTTCCTTTCTGTGCTCTGCGTTCTTCTCTTGGCTTGGAGTTTATAATCCTATTTTTAAAAATATTTATTTATTTTAGAGAGAGAGAGAGAGCAGGGAAGGGGCAGAGGGAGAGAGAGAAGCAGATGCCTCCCTGAGCGGGGAGGCCGATGTGGGGCCCAGTCTCACAACCCCAGGATTGTTTCCCAAGCTGAAATCAAGAGTCAGGCACTCAACGTTCTGAGCCACCCAGGCGCCCCTATAATCCTATTTTTATTTTTCTACTTCTCACTCTTAGAATGTAAACAACCTGGGGCAGCCCAGGTGGCTCAGTGGTTTAGCACCGCCTTCAGCCCAGGGCCTGGTCCTGGAGACCCAGGATCAAGTCCCATGTCAGGCTCCCTGCCTGGAGGCTGCTTCTCCCTCTGCTTGTGTCTCTGCCCCTCTCTCTCTCTCTCTGTCTCTGTCTCATGAATAAATAAATAAAATCTAAAAAAAAAAAAAAAAAAAAAAGAATGTAAACAGTCATATTTATAAAGGTATTTTGTTTTCAAATCTAGCATTTATGTGGACCTCTAAGCTTCTGAATGAAATAGCAATTATGTCATGATGTCCTTGGTACCTGCCCAGCTCTGCCCTGGCAGAGGGCCTGGCTTCCTGCAGACGGGGGGACACGTGAAGTACCATGTGGGAGGGGTCCAGACACAGTGCTGGACTAATGTATTCAGCTCCCCCGCCCCACCCCCAGCCCCAAGACCTGCCTCCTAGAAGGGGTGCGGGTCACAGGTCAGGAGGCGCTCTGAAGGGGAACCTGGAACCAGCACAGGGGCTGGTGCTAGAGGTCACTGGGGATGGAGAGGTGATACAGTGACGGAGCTGTGTGCAGAGGCAGGGGCGGCCCCTGCGAGGTATGAGAATGGTGCAGGAGGAGAGGAAGAGCCCTGAGAGGGAGCGATTGCGCTCCATTTACAAGGGTCTCTCCTGTTTAGAACTTATATCATGGCGGAGGCCCTTTGAGAAAGCCCCAGAGGAACCTTCTGACTCTCTTACAGGCCCGAGGGTGCTTTGTACTAAAACAGACATGTGATTTTGCTGCTCACAGACACACGTGCATGTCCCCTCTCTTCACAGGCCAGTGTTGCACCGGAATGTCCGCTACAACTGCAGGGTGATATTCCTCAATAGGTAGGTGGCTGCTGGGAGGGAGTGCCCAGGTGACACAGGCGTCCCTCCTCCTCCTGGGCTCTGCCCACCACGGACGCCTGCAGGTGTTAGAAGGAGAGAGACCATAGCATAGGGCTGCTGCCCAGAAGCCGCTCGAGGCAGTCTTCACGTTCCCTGGGGTCCCTGGACCTCAGCCACCCACATAGCACACTTGCTGGGTCTAGTGGCTCTGTCA
This sequence comes from Canis lupus familiaris, assembly GCF_011100685.1. Classification (NCBI taxonomy): domain Eukaryota; kingdom Metazoa; phylum Chordata; class Mammalia; order Carnivora; family Canidae; genus Canis; species Canis lupus. Next base: position 47,699,242 of record NC_049239.1, on the reverse strand, counting down.
TCATCCACTGGCAGGGGAGGGTGGTCCTGTGGGCTGCTCCTTGTGACCAGGTGTTCATCTCAGGAGCCATCCTGTTTTTCTGCCTGTAGGAGGATCTTGCTCATCAGGCCCAAAATGGCCTTGGCCAACGAAGGCAACTACCGGGAGCTGCGCTGGTTCACCCCGTGGTCAAGGAGCCGGTAAGACCCTGTGCCTGGCGCAGGGAAGCACAGTTTGAGACTACTGCGTGGATGTTCCGTTCATGTCTTTCCCACGCAGCCTCGGTCCACATCATTGGGGGGATTTGTAAGCATTTGGGACAAGTTCCGGCCATTTAGGTGCAGCTGTCTTGAGGCAACTGGTTACAGTACAGCCAATATATCACAGAAAATTTATCAACCACTGGGCATCTTGTGTCTGGAGCCATCCTGCAGCCCATTGCTTTGGGCTGTCGTCTGCACGTCCTCTGCGTGGCAGCCTCCCTGGCACCTCCCATAGGTAGTCCATGTGTGACAGCCTCAGATGTCTCCAGACTTTGCCAAGCATCGCCTGGGGGCATGATCACCCTTGGGCAAGAAACCCTGCCTTGTTCTGTTGTGGGGTTACTGGGGCTTATGTACCACTGCTGCTACTACAGGTAGAACTTTCAACATTTTACCTTCAAATGGTCCATATTTTTGCGTCGGAGAACTTTGGGGTTTTCTGTATGCCCGCTTCCTGCACAGTTCTTGGGACTTCTTCTCCCAGTCCTGAGCCAAGCAGCCGCCTGCCTCTCTTTCTCTGACGAGTTGCTCATTCCCTGGAACACGGCTTCCAGTAAATTCCAGAGGTTCCCACCATGCCCTCCTGAGGCTGATTTCTAAATAATGGCATACTCCTCAAGGATATAATCAGGACAGCCAGGTGGGAGAGAGGCACGGGGCAGGCCATGGGGGTGTACCACTCTCCCCAGGTCTCCGTGTGGTCGCCAAACCAAGAGCTCCCCGAACCTCGTTCTTTGCAGTTTTCTGGAAGCTTCATTATAGGGCACGAATGATTAAATCACTGGCCTTTGGCCACTAACTTAACCCCCAGCCTGGCTCTCTCCCCAGGTCTGGAGGATCTTCAACTGCCAGACTCGTGGCTTGGCTGCCCTGGCAACCGTGAGAGCTTTCCCTACCAACATGTATTAATGTAACAACACCTTTGTGGCTTTTATCTCTGGAAAATCCCAAGGGCTTTGGGAGCTCAGTGCCAGGAAGACCAAATGTTTCTTATGATAAATCATAATTTCACACTTTGTAAGCAGCGACCCAAGGAAACTGAATTTTTGGACACCTTCCCTGCCTTCAGATGTCTTTATTGGACCCTTACATGTGATGAATAGTTTTACAGAATTTAAAAAAACAAACAAACAAAAAACCTAGCTTCAAAATAACTTTTGTGCATAGTTTTAAACATATCATTTGAAGGATTGCCTTTGGCTCACGCCCTTGCTGGGGAGAAGCCTGGTACTACTCCATCTTCTTTGCTCTCATCTCATTATTTTCTTTTCCCCAGGGCACATGGAGAAACTTCTCGGTATCCTTAGTGTTTTTCAATTTTGTTATATGGGCCTTGGGTGAGGTCTTCTGTGGCCCCGTAACCCGGAGACCCCAATCCTGTAGTTTTGAGAAAGGTCGTCCGTCCTTTCTAGGAAGTTTCTGTTCTGTTTTCTGTTTCTGAAACACCTCTTGTTGGGGGATTGGACTTTGTAGACTGTCTTCTCTGCTCTTATCTTTCCTTTCCCACATTCTAGAAGATTTTATCATCTTTCTATCTCTACTAAAATTTAAGTTTCTCATTTTCTCATATTTTCTTACGTAAAGCACCTTTTTTGAAGACCCTCGTTGATCCGGGCCGCACAGTGGGGTCTGTAGCGCTTAAAGAGCAGGTGGTCACTTGGAGGTGGGAGGTCGAACCCTGACTCTACTGTTTGGCTGGGCCACTTCAGGCCAGCAAAGCAACCTGACTTTCTGCACCTTGGGGACGGTCATGGCAATGATCCCATGGGGTTGTGGTCATGAATGACATGAGGATGACATGAATCTGTGTGTAAAGCGCTGAGCACAGCATCTGATGGATGTTAACATGGCACCCATGTACTTGTGGTCTCTTTAGTTCTGAGAAGAGAGCTGGCAGGTGGTGGGGACCCAGCAAATATTTGTCAAATGCCCAAAGGTTACTGCTTAGGTGTATAAAGGACTCACAAATCAATAAAAACCAGAAAAAATATTCAATCAGAGAAACTCAAGCAAAAAATAAAGGTACAAAGAACAATAGAAATTGGATAGAAGTGAAAAACAAATGTGTGAATAGATGCTGAATGTCACTAGAACTCAGGTTGATATAACCTGGCACCACAGCGAGATTTCTTTCTGCGCCACCAGAGTGACAAAATTAAACGGTCGGAGAGCGCCAGGTCCCGGCAAGGATCCCAGGCCAACTGGGACTTTGGAAAAGTTGGGTGTTGCCTTGTGAGGGGCAGCAGTGTCCCCCGTGCACCAGCAGAGTGGGGACAGAGGGGGTCACAGTGAGGCCAAGTGACGGGGGTCACTGGCTGTTGGGGAGCGCAGCCAGTGGCACGGCCGTTCCTCCGCGGGTAGAGCTTCAGCCAAGTGTGGCCTCTACCTTCCTTGTCACGTACACCCAGTGGTTTTGACCTACCAGAGGGACTTGAGTTTTGTGAACATTTCTCTTATTTCCCAGTTTCAGAGGCTTTTGTTATTTTGCTGTTGTTGTCCAGGAGCCTTTGCATTCGGGCATCAAGGGTCCGTGGTCTTATGGGTCTTTCCTCTGCTCTCTGCCCACTTACCGCATCTTCTCCTGTGGTTTGTTGCCAACCTGACCTCTGTGCCATGCTCCCCGGGAGACTCTGTCCTGCAGATCTGTGCCCGTCCGGTGTTTCAGACCCTTCTCATCCTATGCAAGCTCCCTTTCTGTCTTTTTATATTCTCTGATCATCTCTTCTTTGAGATCTCCTACTGAGATGTGTTATCTCTGAATTTCCTGGGAGCATTGCATCTCTTGTCTCTGCCATGTGGATGTGTGGGTCTCACGGTGGCTCCTTCAGACTGTGGCTTGTGTGATTATGCCTGTGGAAGGGGTGGCTGCAGACACCAAGCTGGAGCAGCCACCTCATGCTCTGGCACCGTTGAAACGACAGAGATTTTTCCTTCTGAGCGCTGTGCCAAAATGGTCACAATAGTTGGGCATGTTACCATGTCCCTGCCTTAGTAGTAACCACATGACTCGTTCAGGCCTCTTAAGATATTAGAAAAAAATAACCCAGTTCTTGACTGCAGATAATTTAAGAATCTACTCATTTTCATTATGTTCTTAGATGCACCCTGAGATTTAAGCATGGTAAGACGGGGGGCACAGGGGACTCTCGTAGCTCCTAGGGGGCAGAGAAGGCTTTTGATCGACATGGCCAAAACTGGTTTCTTGGCAGGAGTACGCATCTAGAATTTTTCCCAAGGATGTTGGCTGGGAAGAAAGGGCATCCAGCCAGAGAAGGGCACAGGCCATTCAGAGGAGGCGGGTATGGGAACCATGGGAAGAGGTCGGGCCAGCCTGAGGCAAGCGTTGGATGAGAAGGTACAGGGCGGACTTTTACTCATGCTATTCTGGCTCTTGGCGAGCCCTGGCAAAGCTCACCTGCCACATGCAAGGTGACCGCCGGCCTTGGAGCAGAGACTGAGAGCAAAGGTGAGCACATGCTGTCTCCTGGCGTTCTTGCTTTGGCCTGGTGCTCAGTGGGTCTTGGTGGGGGTGGAGGGCAAGGAAAGGAAGGGGCCTTGGGTGGGGGGGGCTCTTCTCTTTAAAGTGAATTTTGACGCAGTGATGTGGCCATCGGCAAACCTGCAATTGATGGATTTGAGGGCTTCCTGTGGGGTGGCGGGGTGGCTTAGAAGTCAGCAGAGTGTCCACATGTCCCCATCCCTGTTCTTAGTGTGGGCAAGAAGGCAGCGTCCTCCAATGGCCCAGCCTTATAGTTATACCTAAGTAAAAGCACTGAAGTCATCCTGGAAGGCTCTTGTGAATTCTGTTTGTTTCTTGAAAAAACAAACATACACAATTAAACATCTCAGGCAGTATGTCTTGTAATGGCCTACATGCGGACGGGTCTGTGAACCTTCGATCACCTTCTATCTCTCTGTGCGGCCCCTTGGGAGGCCTTGTACTGTGTGTTCTACTCTGTCCATCTTGTACACTTTGGAGCATAATTCAACCATTTCAGGGATAACGTAGGTTTGTAATTGTGCATCAGGCTAAGGCGGTGTGGTGTGATCCTTTGGACCCAGACATTCCACCTAGATTTCCCCCTGGGGAAGTGTAACCACTGTTGAGAGAATGCCCATGACACATGTCTCAGGAGCCCTGGACACCAGGGCGTGGGGAAGCTGAGGCGGTTGAGCTCCTGGGCACTGTGGTGTCACTGAGTAAGATGCCCCAGAGCTTCATCTGTCCGTCCTGTACGCCTGTTTCCCTGATGTCGATCGCAGTGGCTGGTGTGAGTGCCTGACAGCCCTCACCGAATCATGAGCTTGCAGCCCCCAGTGTGCTCATCCTTAGATCTGTGGTGTTTCCCTCCCCAGGCAAACAGAGGAGTATTTTCTCCCCCGGATGATACAGGACGTGACAAAGCAGGTGAGTGTCTGGATGGAATCTTGTCTTCCAGCCAAACGTCACTGCTCTAGGCTAATGGTGTGGCACGTGGAGGAGGACCCTTTGGGGCAAGGCTACCAGAACTGCCCCGGCTGCCGAACAAACAAAACCAAACACAGGGAGAGATTCCTGCATACTGAGGGAGGATGGAACCCCCAGTGGTGGGGGCGCCTCCATTCTCTTGCATCGCAGATGCTCTGCTTGTTCGTGCCTCGCCCTCTCCTCTGGCTCACCCTGCCAGGGTTCCCAGGGGGGCTGGGACTCCCAGGGAGCTGGGGAGGAGTCCCCACCTTGCCTTAGTGGGCTGTTTCTTGCTGGGGCTGCAGCTTGGGCCCAGGGGCCACCCTAGAAGCCAAATTAGCGGGGGCAGGACAGTTCAAGGAAGACTTTACCCCACGGCCTATTCATTCTGTGAAGACCCAGCATCAGAAATCTGTCTTGTCCATTGGACCTGCCGGCCAGGCCTTCAGAGCTTTGATCATCCAGCCTTGTCTGGCGGCCTCGTCCACCATCTTCCTACTGGAAGCTGCAGGGCTGATGGCTGGAACCTTGTTCGACCCACTTCTCATGGGTGCTTGGAAGCTGGGGGCACAGAAGGGGTGTTTTAGCAGGGCTGTGACTTCTCTAGTTTCTGCCTGAGTGCCCATTCTGGTTGCCAAGTGTATTAATTTCATAAGAAAGCACCACAGATGGAGGAGACGTAGTGGAATAACAGATACTTACCTCTTAGTCCTGGAGGCTAAAGCCCGAGGTCCAGGCACAGGCAGGCGGGGTCCCCCTAAGGCCTCTCTGCGTGTGTGTGGATGGCTGTGCTCTCCCTGGGTCCTCATGCGGTCGGCCTCCGGGCATGTCTGTGTGCTTCTCCTGGTAGGGAACCTGGTTGTATGGGATCAGGGCCACCCTGGTGACTCCATTCTTACCGTAACCACCTCTTTGAAGGACCCAGCTCCAGATACGGTCACAAGTCTGAGGTGCTGGTGTTCAGGGCTCCAACATCGGAATTTGAGTGGGATGCAGCTCAGTCCACAACACCAAGTTCTCTCTACCCCTAATTACTACACTACCAGGATTTATAGAATCTCTCCAGTGGCGGAGCTGGCAGGGATTCAGCCGATCATAGGGAGGACTGAGCTGAAACACGGTCCCACTCCCCTGCTTCCCACCGGATTCCGGCTCCATTTGCCTCTTGGCTGTCAGCATCTTCCTCTGTCTCTTCCCTGGAGGACAGTGGCTGCCCTGGCCCCTGGACAGAGGTTACCTCCTCTCAAGAGCCAGACTGTGTCTCTGGCATGGGCTTTGATTTGTGAGCGAGGCTCTTCCAGGGGCCAGCTTGGGCTCAGCACCTTCTCCATGGATAGTCAGGGTCAGGCAGGCTGAAGCTTGGGCAGGGACTCGCAGCCAGGTCGGGTCACCTCCAAGGTGACCTGGAAACTCATCTGACCATGAACTGCAACAGCGAGCACATTTTAATATGGTCCTGACCCAGGATAGACTATGTCTGTGTGTGGATTTCCGTGTGTCTGTGTCTCCGGGGTGGGGGTCAGGGGGCGCTGTCTCTGGAACAGACCTGTCTGCAGTAGTCCTGAGTGAGATGCTCCCCATTTCATTCCGGGATTGTAGCATCCTACAGACCATCCCAACAGAGACGCACTAAGCTGGTGTGGGACATAGTCTGTGGTTGGAAGGATTTTGCTTGGTAGTTGGTTGAAGCTGGCTGTGTGAATTGGTCCCAGAAACTGGATTAAAGTGTGTCCAGGAACAAGGGACGGACAGCCCAGGACCTGCCATGCGTGGACACTTTAGGCCGGGGGTGGGGTGCGGTCAGTGAGCATGCATTTGGGTCTGTGCTTTACCAGCCTGTTGCTCCAAGCCCTGGCCTTGTCACGGCAAGATGGTGTGTGGAATCCAGCCGTGCCAACGTGCTCAGATTTGCGAGGTGCCAGGCAACCCCACGGTCCCACAGCGGCCAGTGGGGGTCCTGGGTGAGGGCTTTCCTCACAGCCACAGTGAACCGTGAGCTTGTCCTTGGCAGGAGGCATCAAAGAAGAAAGAGCCAGGTTTACACAGTGGTTCTTGCCCTCAGCAGTAAAGGGTGTTGAACTCACACACTCCTGCAGTCATGGAGCCTGACCAAGTGCCCTGGGACACGGGCGTTCCAAGCCTCAGGATTATTTCTTGTCTCATTGTAACTTTGGGTTTAAGAGAGGTGGCCAAGTTGGGCCTAGGACAGCGTGTACCAGAGAGGTCAGCATGCCTGTCAGAGCATTCCACGCCCGCACAGCCAGTCAGCACACGGTTGTCTCAGGGCCTCATCACACCTGTCTGGCAGCCTAGGGAGGGTCCACCCCTGACCCCTGAGCTCCTGCCACTTCTGGCCCTGCCACCCAGGAACCGGTGGATTTTCCTCAGGTTTCTTGAATGAGACTCAGGTCATGGCAGACCTGGGGCAAGGGGTGGGGACCGAACCAGTCAGACTGTCAAAAGCGTGGGTGATGCAGAAAAGTCCATAGTGCCACAGCCAGCGTGGAGTGGCCCTCATGAAATGAAGCTTTTACTCTTTTTTTTTCTTTTTTTTTAGATTTTATTTATTTGAGAGAGAGTATGTGTGCATGAATGGGGGGAGCAGCAGAGGGACAGGGAGAAGCAGGCTCCCCAGTGAGCAGGGAGGACCCCAGGGAGGACCCCAGGACCCTAAGATCATAACCTGAGCCAAAGACAGATGCTCCACCCACTGAGCCACCCAAGCTTCCCAAGACTCTTTACTCTTAATAACAATGACTATAGGAATGTATGCTGATGGAAACTTCAAGAGTGGAGTGCCATTTGTCACAGCCATAGTGAGCCCTGTGGCCACGCCAGAGCACAGCCACCAGCTAGTGAACGCTGTGACCACAGGCCATTCGTGTTAGCAGAGATGTCAACAGGTGCTGGGCCACCTGGGCTAGGAATGCTCCCAAGCTAAGGAGGGACTCACTAGGGCTGGAAGCAAAAGGGCAGCAAGGTTAGAACACATCCCAGATGGGGCACGACTAAGGGATCTCATGCACCCTATCCTCTGCAGGAAACTGTGCCCTTTGGAGACGCAGTGCTGGCCACCCGGGACACCTGCATTGGGAGTGAGATCTGCGAGGAGCTCTGGACACCCCACAGGTCAGCCCAGCCCCGTGCACACAGCAGCACTGTCGGCGTGGCCATGGGCTATGGAGATAACGGGGCTGGGAGGGCAGGGTCAGGGCACACAGCCCTCTTCTTCCTGTCAACTGCCTCTGCCCACAGCCCACACGTGGACATGGGTCTGGATGGCGTGGAGATTTTTACCAATGCCTCGGGCAGCCACCACGTGCTGCGCAAAGCCCACGCCAGAGTGGACCTGGTGACCATGGCCACCACCAAGGTAGGCATGGGGCTGCAAGGTGGCCGCTCTTGCTGGGCAGCATGACTCAGCGAGGTGCTGTGTCGTCTGGTCACTCACAGGATGGGTTTGGGTTCAGCAAAGCCAGGTTTGGGTCTTGGCTTTGTCGTGTGGGGTTTGTGTTCCATGAACCCCCCACCTTCTCCAGTCGTATAAGGCTGCTGGGAGGCGGTAACAGACATTGGGCCTGATGCCTGGTGCTTTGGAAGGCCCGGGGGTCCCAGCCCTAGGCCTCCGGCTGTGTGCATGCGGTTTCCCTGCAGGGAGCTATTTATGGCATGGTGGGAGGTGACACCTCTGCTACCGCTCACATTTTCCAGAATGGTGGGATCTACTTGCTGGCCAATCAGAAGGGCTGTGATGGGGACCGGCTCTACTATGACGGGTGTGCCCTGATAGCGATGAACGGCCACATTTTCGCACAAGGGTCTCAGTTCTCTCTGGACGACGTGGTAAGAGCGGGCTCGCATGCCTGAGGGAGCGTCTACTCGGTTCTGTGACTGTGCTCTTGCTCAGGACTGTTTCCTCGAAGACCCCCAGAGCCAGGGGGCTCATGCGGCTCATAGCAAGTCCTGCCTGCTGTGATGGCTCCACCTTGGCCACAATCAGGAGATGGGCCCCCACATAGCATGCAGCCCAACCTGGACAGATGAGACTACTACAGCCTGTGAGTCACCCATGTGCAGCACATGAGGGACCCTAGCCTCACAGAGTCACTGTTGGGGACAAGCCAACAGGCAGGTGATGTGGGGGGCAGGCTGTGTCGTGAGAGCAGAGTGGGTGACCCCCGGATCCCCCCAGGAAGATGTGGGGTTGGAACCCTCCTTGGGAATAAGCAGGAGCAGGTCCTAGTATGTGCACGAAGAGGGTCCCCATTCACAAGAGTGGAGCGGAGGAGAGCTCAGTGAGGCCCCTTGGGACCCACTCACTCTTCCCCACACATCCAGGCACATGCGTGTTAACTATAGGCTCAGTGCTACCCTGGCCTGAGTCCTGGGAGCCCCATGCTCCTCAGGGGGAGGCCTTGCTCCGAGGGGCCATGTGGTCTCACTGGACACAGCCAGCTGGCTGGGGTTGGTCGTGTCTGCACAGATTGCTGTGGGATGCACTCAGAAGAGGCGTCACTGCAGCCCCGGGGCACAGGGACACGGCAGGGGCAAGGTCACAGTCAAGAGGGCAAGCTGAGAAGCCTGGCCTGTCTTCCCCTTGCTGGGGCACAGGCCTCTGCGAAGCTGATGGAAACTCGCCCCCCCTACAGAGAACATGGGTGTGGGCGCCGTCTGTCCAGTTGTCCGTCTGTCCAGTCGTCCGTCTGACCATGTTTGACACGAATGTCCCAGTGTCCCTCCCGGGGAAGGCACCTGAGGAGAAAGTCCTCGGGGAGAATTGTTTGCTCTCCCTTTTGTTTTGGTTTTTGCTTTTAAATTCAAAACAAAAGGATACTGCTGTTATTGCCAGAAATGGACATGCAGGCCAGCCCCACCGCAGGTTCAGATCATCAGCCCCAGCTTCACGGTGGGCCCTCACGCGGCATTAGCCCCCTATCACTGAATCCACCTGAATTGGGGGGCAGACGGGTAGAAATGCTAATTCATTTTTTTTTTTATTTTTATTTATTTATGATAGTCACAGAGAGAGAGAGAGAGGCAGAGACACAGGCAGAGGGAGAAGCAGGCTCCATGCACTGGAAGCCCGATGTGGGATTCGATCCCGGGTCTCCAGGATCGCGCCCTGGGCCAAAGGCAGGCGCCAAACCGCTGCACCACCCAGGGATCCCCAGAAATGCTAATTCAGAGGCAGCTAGTAGCAGTGCAAGCTCACAGCGTGTTGTAAATTCTCCGTAACTCTAACATCATTCACTTTTTTGTGCTCACGTCAGCAAGGCCAGGTGACGCCTGGTTCCTTCACAGCCTTGCTGGGGTTGTCGTCAGGGACCTGGTTATAAAACCAAACTTGGTTTCAAAGTGGAGCAAGTGAATTCCATGATGATTTCTTACCCGATGGGCAGGAGTTTGGCGGCAGGGACACCCCTGCCATGGTCGCCCAGGCCCTGCTTGCCACTTGATGGCATCCCCAAAGGCCTCCAAGTATTCAGCATTAGCCACAATGAAGACGGAAGGGTTTGACTGGAAAGGTCAAGTTCGTGCAAAAGGCAGTGAGTGTGTCTTCCTCACCCCAGTGGACTGCCGGCCGTCCTTAGGCCCGGTCTGTGTGGCCAGACCCTGGGCTGGGTGTCAGAGACGTGTGCACCTTGCCAGGGATTGACTGGCATGGGTTGAGGGTCAGCTGCACCAGGAGAGCAGGTTCCGGGCCCAGCAGGCCTCACAGCTGGACCCTCGCAGACCTGCATTTGAAGCACACACCCAGGTGTTGGCAAGCACGTCTCCCATTGGGGCCCCTCAGGCTAGAATTCTCTGATCTCGTCCGAGTGTTCGGGGAGGGACGTGGCATCCCTGCCCTGCCACTTCCTACATGATCCAAAAGAATTGTTTGGCACACGGAGCCATCGCACAGAGCCACAGGTCCGTGGACCCTTCCCTAGGACGCGCTTCTTGGGCTCTTTGAACCTCACAGGCTCTCTGACACCGAGGGACACCTCGGTCGGGCGTTCGGGGAAGAATGGAATGGGGCCATCTGCTCATGAAAAGATTCACACCATCTCTGTCTTTTTATCTTTTGTGGCCTCACACTTCCCTTGGTTTTGTCTCGTGGGAAGCACCATGGCTTTGGTGGTCCGTCACTCTGGGAAATGATGAGAGAACTGGAGGACAGATAAGCTCCTTTTTCTCTTTCTCTCTGGATGTGTCCAGCTTGGGTTGGGCCCAGTGCTGACAACGGCAGCTGCCCACAGGCCTCTTGGTGGGAGGGGGTGGCTGCAGCTGCCTCGCATCATGCGGTGCTGCACAGGACCAGCTCTCACTGCCCCCGACTTACATGCAATGACACAATGTTTTCGTGACATAACTAACGGAGTTTTTTGTTTGTTTTTTTTTCATAAAGAAAGGGATCATGTATATGAATTAGAACCTTCTCTTTTTTGCTCTCTATTGAGATTTTATTCTTTTTCTATATTGTGGTATACTTGGACTCTTAATACTCCTGTCTGAGGTTTGAAGACAGTGAAGTGTCACCCGCGGTCACACAGGCAGCACATCCAGGCCCTCACGTGGATTGCCGGGGCTCTGGCTCCACCCACCTCTCAGTTGTACCCCGGCTTGGCCTTCCCCTGCGTGGGCTTGGATTTGGGGTTGCCTCTCCTCCTGATCACAGGGTGGCTGCAACACCTCCAGCTATCTCATCTCCATATAACCACGCATAAAGCAGAAAAGTGGCCCTCCCATGCTTCTTTTTAAGAGGGAGACACTAAAAAAAAAAGAGGGAGACACTGTCTCAGAAGTCTGTGGCAGATATGGATTGGTGGAATCGGGTCCTGTGCCGGGATTAAGGTCCCACTGCCCCGTGTCTGAGTTCACTGGAGGCTCTGGTGGCAACAAGGAGAGGGAAGGGCTTTGGGTCAGTAATGCTGGCTGGACCCCTGGGAACCCACAGGTCCCTAGTCCCTGCCTTAGAAGGTGTGACTTGCATGTGCAACTTGGGACACCTATGAAAACAGCCAAATCACACGTGTGAGTGGGAAAAACAGGAAATCACACTTTCTCTCCGAAACCTCTTCCCCAGGAAGTCCTCACCGCAACTTTGGATTTGGAGGATGTCCGAAGCTACAGGGCGGAGATTTCATCTCGAAACCTGGCGGTGAGTTCGTAAAGACATATGCGGGTGCTCGAATGCCCCGGGGGCTCTTTAAAAAAAATTTTTTAAGAGAGAGAGCAGGACAGAGGGGTAAAGGGAGAGGGAGAAGCAGACTCCCCGCTGAGCAGGGAGCCTAATGCGGGGCTCGATCCCAGGACCCCGGGATCATGATCTGAGCTGCAGGCAGACACTTCACCGGCCACCCAGGTGCCCCTAAAATGGTTTTTAATGACCACATTGTGGAGCTGTTGTTCCCATGCCCCCCTGGGATTCGGTGGTTTTTGGCACACTCATGGGGTTGTGCAGCCACCAGTACGTCAGCACAGAAGGAACCCAGACCCCGCATCCCCCTCCTGGCCCGGGAACCACAAGCCTGCCTTCCGTGTCTGAAATCACCTGTTCTGCATCTTGCACAGAGACGAAATCAGGTTGGCATCTGGCTTCTGTCGCTGAGCAGAACGTTTACGTGGTCCAGGTTGTAGCAGCTGTCAGGGCTTCATGCCTTTTTACAGCCAAAGAATATTCCATGAGAAGGGTACACCACAGGGTGACCATCCACCCGTCCACTCAGGACACGTGGACGTGTCCACTTGCTCTCTGATGGATGATGCTCTGGAACGTTGTGCAAGTTCTCATGAGGACATTTCCTCTTTGTCTTGGGGGCGCACCTGGGAGGGGAACCTTCTGTGCTTTCATCTTGAAGGGACTCCTGACTGTCCACAGCAGCTGCCCCTACCATGTATGAGGGTTCCAACACCGGTACCATCTGTCTGTCTGACTCCAGCCATCCCGCTGGGAGCGAGGGCACCGCTGTGGCCTCGATGTGCGTTCCTGCTGGCTGACAGAGCAGCAGCCCCCGAGGGCTTGGGGTGCAGGGGCGTCATGTCCTGAATCTCCATCAGGCCAGCCGGGTGAGCCCCTACCCCCGAGTGAAGGTGGACTTTGCTCTCTCATGCCGCGAGGACTTGCTGGAGCCGCCGTCTGAGCCCGTCGAGTGGATGTACCACAGTCCGGCTGAGGAGATCAGGTGGGCTGCCTCTTCGTGCCCGTGGGGGTGGTGCTGCTCCTGGGGCCACAGGGGCCGCAGCAGTGCGGGCAGCTGGTGCCTAGGACCTGCCCGGGGTGGGCGCCCAGTTAGGAGGAAGCCGTGCGGCCTCGGGGTTGAAGGCATGGGTCGGTGCAGCCAGACTGCCTGGCTTCCTCAGCCTGGGGACTTGGGTACAAAGGCTCTGCCCCTCCTTTCCTTTTTGTATCTCAGTTTTTCTGTTTTAAAATGGGGCCAAAGAGATCACCTACCTCCCAGGGCTGTTTGGAGACCAAAATGCATTTATTCACATAAAATGCTTAAAACAGAGACTTGGTGTATTGGGAGGGCCCCCACCACTGGCAGGTGTCCCCAGTGCTGCTCCTACCTTGGCACCTGCCCCCAGGTAAACTGCTGACCAGGTCAGCAACTACCAGACCTCACACTTCCCCTTGCTCCCCAGCCTGGGACCCGCCTGCTGGCTCTGGGACTTTTTAAGACGCAGCCGACAGGTAAGGTTTCCCGCGTTTGTGTCTGATTCTGTGGCAGACTGGTGATTTTTTTTTTTTTTTAAATGCAAGCATTTCTTCAAGCTGCCTCAGTCAGAAGCTTAGTCTACATTAGCCAGAGGCCAAGAGGCACACAGGGGCTTGACTCCGTCTTTGGAGTCTTGTCTGATGACACTCAGAGTGACGAGACACCATCTCCCACTGGTTCTGTGGTCATGACATCTGTAACTTATTGTGGAGAACTAGTCCTAAGTGCTCTTCACAGTGAGAGGTTTCTTTTCCCTCTAGAAAGTCCTTCTGAAACATGCAGGGCATCTTTCTTCCTCCCCATGTTGTGGCTGGAGCTGGGCTAAGTTTGGGGCACACAGCTCCTTCGAGGCTCAGGAGGAACCTCACACCCGCACTTGGTTGGCCCATTGCAGGCCGGGTTTTTCTTGCCCCTGAGTGGTGGGGTGGACAGCGCAGCCACCGCCTGCCTCGTCTACTCCATGTGCCGCCAGGTCTGCGAGGCCGTGAGGAACGGAAGTAGGTGGCATCCGTTGGTCTGAGCGAGGCTCCAGGGGGTGAGGACTGGGCTGGGGGACCCCAGGGTATGGCCATCGTGGGTGAAGGAGGCTGTGCAGATGCGCTCAGATGTCACAGCAGGACCTGGGGCAGCAGGCCATCAAAGTCCTTTCATGGGGCTTTGGGCCAGTGTGGCTGAATCCATTGAATCAGATGCCCACTGCCGCTGTGTGCTGGCAGTGTGGCCCAGTGGGAAGACCCGGGTCAAAATCCTCCCCGTGCACTGTGTGTTGACTATCCCCTTGGTGTGCACTCCAGGAAAGTGAAGGGGATGCTACGTACATGGAGATGTTGCCGGGACGCAGGGGAGGGACTGGGTGCTGAGCACCGCGCACAGTGCACAGCAGCTGGCCACTACCTGTTACTTGCCATCTGGTGGTTTTCAGACCAGGAAGTGCTGGCTGATGTCCGGGCCATCGTGGACCAGCTCAGCTACACACCCCAGGACCCCCGAGACCTCTGCGGGCGCCTGCTGACGACCTGCTACATGGCCAGCGAGAACTCGTCCCAGGAGACATGTGACAGAGCCAAGGAGCTGGCCCAGCAGATCGGAAGGTAGGGGAGGCTGCCGGTGTGGGGCATGGGCAGGCCCCAGCAATGGGATCAGAGCCCACACCCGTGGTTAGATGTGCATGTGGGGGTTGAACAGATTGCTGCAGCCCATCGTGAGCCAGGTTTTAGGGAAACGGCTTCAGGTCCCCCCAGACCCTGGCTCTATTGGATTATCACCCCTCCTCCCTGTCTTCCTTGTGTCCCAGGCAGCGGCCACCAGGGTCATGGGCTCCCCCAGTGTGGGAGCCAAGACCCCACTCACAGCTCAAGGGGGGTGGTGGCGCTGGCTCTGTGACAGCCTGCTACTCTCTCTACCCAGCTGGTTCCCTGTACCTGAGGAAGGTGGAGACGGGGAGACTCAGTCCATTCGGGGTCTTCCATTTGTTCTTCTGCTGGGGGAAAAAATGAGGAGTTGCCTGTCTATGCACTGAGGTCAGCTAAAGCCTGCCCCCTCCCCAGCAGCACTGCTCCTGGGTATGTCCCCAAGGGAACAGAAAGCAGGGGCTCAGATATTTGTGCCCACATTCATGGTGATGCCATACACAGCAGTCTGAGTGTAGAAGCAGCTCGAGTGTCCGGCAATAGATGGATGAGGTCTGTGCACAGAATGGGGTATCAATTGGCTTCAGAAAGGAGAGATGCTCAGATACCTTGTACCTTGTGATAAACCTGGAAAAGTGTTGCTCAGTGAAATATGCCAGGCATCAAGAGGCACAGAGAGCAGGAATGTCCCCATGGGCAACCCTGCAGACAGAGAGTGGGGTCATGGTCAGGGGCTGGGACGGGGGCTGCAGGGCAGGTTCTGGAACTAGACAGAGGGACGGGCTGCATAGCACCTTGAGTGCACTCACTGAGTATGCACTTTCACATGGTAGAAATGGTGTATTTGGGGCTTTGTGTGTTTTACCACACATGCACGCACACACCTTGAACACACCGACCCTGTCCCCTACAGCCACCACATTGGTCTCAACATCGACCCAGCAGTGACAGCCGTCGTGGGGATCTTCAGCCTGGTGACGGGTAAGAGGCCTCTGTTCGCGGCTCACGGTGGAAGCAGCAGGGAGAACCTGGCGCTACAGAACGTGCAGGTGAGCCTCCCAGCCGGGCCGCGGTCACCGCATGGGGCCTCGTGGGCAATGCCGCGGGAGTGCATGCACACGTGTGTGGTTGTGCATGAGCATGAGTGCATACGCGTGTGAGTGTGCGAGAATTGGTGGGTGAGATGTGATACGCAGGTGTGCGTGTGGGGTTTCTGCATCTTCCGGGAGTGGCTCCATATGCCCGCCCTCCCTCCCAGGTTGCTGAGGAGCTGGAGCCCGGCCGGTCAGTGCGGAGAAAGAGGACCCTGGGATCCAGCCGCTGGGCTCTGGCCCATCTCTGTCCCTTTTCTTCCAGCCAGAGTGGCTGTCCATCCTCCGGGGGACAGCCAGCTGTGAAGAGGGTGGAACAAGGGGCCGGGATTTCCTTGCAGCCCCGTCCCATGACTGGAGCTCTTGGCTCCCCAGCTCTGGATCACCCCATCTTTGATACAGGCGCCACTCGCTGAGCAGCTCTTAGGCCAGGAGGACCCTGTTTTCTCTGGATGCTAGAAAGCTCCTACACCACTTGGGCTCCCTTTCTCTGGAGCTGTGCGAGGAGCGGGTTGTCAGTGGGCATGTGCCCCCCTGTGTCCAGCACAGGGTGACATTTCCTGTTGTGTCCCCTAGGCTCGGCTAAGGATGGTCCTGGCATATCTGTTTGCTCAGCTGAGCCTCTGGGCCCGGGGCGCTCGTGGTGGACTGCTGGTGCTGGGGTCAGCCAACGTGGACGAGAGGTGCGTGTATCCGACTCCTAGCACCCAGATCTCCAAGGGTGTGTGCTCCCTGACGGTGTTTCCAGGCCCCAGCCAGTTCTCACTGCGTCTGCAAGACATGGTGTGGGGGTCACATCACCCCACGGCTCAGGCCACGTCTAGCACCCATGGGACATCATTGCTCCAGACCTTCATGATGACTCGGTGTGGAGACAAGTCAACACCACTTCCCTCTGGCGCCCCGCCCACCAGCCCGGCTCAGACCAGCTGCACCTGCTAGGAGCTCTTCCATTGTGCTGGGTCTGGAATCTATCTCCCTACCCCACCTCAGGCAGTTTTGCCCATTTCTTTCTCCTGGGCAATCCCACCACATCCTACATCTAGTTTTCACTCCTAACCAGACAGCTCTCCTCTGATGTGGACCAGAAATACTTTGTCATGAATTCGCCAGTGAAAAAAAACTCAGAGCCTCCCTGTTGTTCCCCAGGTAAATTTCAGCTGACCTTTAGGGTGAACAGTGGAGGCTGGGAGGCTTCTCCAGCCTTGACATCTCCAATTCTCTTAGGCAGGCCCCGCTCAGGTGTTCTCACTGCTCCTTGTTAGCGGAGGGGGGGCAAGAACTTAATCTGTCATTTGTTTATCTGTTCATCTCTACATCAGTCCATCCATCTACCCCTCCATTCATCTGTCTACCAATCCATCCATCCATCCATCTGTCCATCCATCCGTCCACCTATCCATCCATCCATCCATCCGTCCATCTGCCCATCCACCTATCATTCATCTGCCCATCCATCTATCAGCCTATCCATCCACTTGTCCATCCATCTGTCCACCCATCCATTGGTCTGTCCATCCATCCATCCATCCACCCATCCATCTGTCCACCCATCCATCCATCCATCCATCCATCCATCCATCCATCCGTCCACCTATCCATTCATCTGTCCACTAATCTATTCATCTCTCTGTCCATCCATCCATCCATCCACCCACCCACCCATCCGTGCACCCATCCCTCCATCTGTCCATCCATCTTTCTATTTGTAGCTTGAATATCTTGGATCCTGCATGTCTCTCTCTCTCTCTTTTTTTTTTAATA
The DNA here is from genome assembly GCF_011100685.1 of Canis lupus familiaris. NCBI lineage: Eukaryota > Metazoa > Chordata > Mammalia > Carnivora > Canidae > Canis > Canis lupus. The sequence continues at coordinate 47,681,866 of NC_049239.1, read as the reverse complement.
TTTTATTTATTCGTGAAAGACACAGAGAGAGGCAGAGACATAGGCAGAGAGAGAAGCAGGCTCCCTGTGGGGAGCCTGATGCGGAACTTGACCCCAGAGCCCAGGATCACACCCTGAACCAAAGGCAGACGCTCAACCATTGAACTACACAGGCGTCCCTCAAATGTCTTCTCTGTTAAATATTACTTTGGACTTTTGGTATTTCCTAATTATGATAATTTGAAATCAGTGCCCTGTAGCTGAGAGAAAATTCTCATGGTTCTCATGCACATCCTGTCAGTTTTCATTCTCTTCTATTGCCTGCGGGGCTTCCATAAGGCAGTGATACGTCAGGAAGGATGTGACGGCTGGTGCATATCCTGAGCCTGATGCCATTGAGAATATGGGTGTGTTTTGTTTTGTTGCTTTGAACAAGAGGTGGACTTGTCATGTGATTATTTCATTGCAACATTTCCCCTCACAACTCTTGTCCGTTGTCTTCTGGGATTTAACATTTTAGCAAAAAATAACGATGATTTTGTCCAGCGTGGGAGTGGGCTTCTGGGTGCTGAAAGGTTTCTAGTTGTCACTTCAGAAAGTAAGTAGTTCTCTCTGCCATTTCTTCACGTACTCACGTCTTTTCATCACTTTTAGCTGCCCACCTTTCCTCATGGGTATTTAGAAGTCTGTCTGCAGCAGCATAAACCTTGCAGTCATGCTTCCTCTGCCGTGTTTGTTTCCTGTTCCCGTAGGAACGGTGGTCACATACTGCACCCCCGTTGCTCACATGCTGAGGTAGAGCCTCAGGTCTACGCACTCTGCCCTGCTGGTTCTTGTGAACAGGTTAACCTCTCATTCTAACTTTGGTCCTGTTGCACTCTGATGTGCTCACCCCTCAAGGAACAGTTGGCTGGGTACCACGTGTCAGCATTGCTCTCGGTGCCATGAACAAAACAGAAAAGCAATTCCTGTTTTACTCTAGTGGGAGGGGGCTGGTAATAGGAAACTAATCATGTGTGTAGGGTGTGGAAAGTCTACGGAGAAAACCAGGGCAAGCACGGGGAGAGTTGGAGAATGTGGGCTTGTAACTGGAATGGCCAGGGACAGCCTTTTTGAGAAGTTGGTTTATAAGGGCCTGAGGAGTCCAGAGAACAGTCTGTGCAAATGTCCTGTGGTGAGAGCTGACTAGGACAGGGAGCCATAGTCATCTGTCTGAAAAGCCCAGTCTTGTCCGAGGGAGATAACTGGGAGCCCAGCTAGGACAGGTTGGAGGAGAGTGGGTGGTGGCTGAGAGGACTGGGGGTCAGCTCTTTCTGGAAGTTTGACACTGCAAGAGAGGGGAGGTACAGCATGGTAGCTCGCAAGAGCAATGGGACAAGGGCAGGTGTTTTAAGGGGCGATGAGAGAGGTCTAGTGGGGCGGGAACAGAGTCGCCAATGAGGCAGGAAGACGTGGCTGAAGAGCTGGTGTCACGGGGAGGTGAGAGCAAGTGGCCAGGCAAGCAGTCGGCTTTACTGGGAGTCCAGCCAACATGTCCATGGCAACAGGAGGCCGCAGAGTAGACGGCACAGATGCCGTCAGGGGTGGTGTAGGGTCAGGGCAGTGACTGTCCTCGGTGAAGCAGGAAGCAGGGTCACCAGCCGAGCAAGGGTGGGGGGCAGGCATTGGATGTTTGAGGGGCGTGGTGACGAGCGAGAAAGATCAGGGAACTAGTCGGGCAGCGCAGATGCTAAGGACACCCTGGGGGTGGGGCCACGCTCTGTCACTCACACGTGTAGTGCAGGGGAGCCAGGCAAGGGTGCTGGAGATAGAGGGGCCCGGGAGCTGAGGAGCTGTGAGGAGAGGTGATCGGGGTGAGCATGAGGCAGGGGACAGGTGGCCCACAGATGCCAGGTCCTGGTGCAGTGGGGGCTGTGGGAATGAGGTGCCCCCCGTATCCTGTGATCTGCTGGGATACAGGACCCAGCATCGGGTGGCACTCATGGCTGCGGTTGACTACAGCTGAACAATGCAGAGCGGGGGCATTCGGTTAGGGGGTGATGGGAATGCCCCCCCAGATCCCTGCTGCCAGCTGAGCCCCAGTCGTGCAACAGGCCTTTCTGGGGTCACTGTGCTCCCTCCTTCCTGCACAGAGCCTGCCATACAGGAGGCCCTGAGGTGTCTGGGAGGGGCCCCCAGCCCCTGGTCACCTACAGCAAGAGGTCAGGGCAAGGTTGGAACCCTGATTGGCCAGGGGCATGTTGGTGGTCAGTGCTGAGTGCAGAGGGGCTGGAGGAGCCATGAGGCCAAGCACTGTACCTCGAGCCGTACCAGGAGGGCAGCCTGTCCCGTCGGAGGGGCTGGTAAGCTGGGAATGCACCATGAGGGGGCACGGAGCATCCCCTCCCCATCTGCAGGCTCCTGCTTGCTAGCTGACCTCCTGCCCCCGCGGGCAGCAAGGTGGCCGGTCCCTGATTCTCCGGTGGCTTGTAAGGTCCAGTCGGGGAGTGTGATGGGGGACCCGCAGCGGGGCCTCAGCTGGTATCCTAAGGACTTCGCCTTTCCCTACATGAGGGGGGACATCCCTGGAGGGTTTTGAAGAGTGGTGCAGCAAGTTCACCTCCTATCAGTCCAGGTCTGGCCTGGCGGGGGCGGCCTGGCAGGGTGGGGCGGGGTAAGGCTGGGGACAGCGAGGCGTGCTTGGCTCCTGGTATTGGCAGGAGAAGCGACAGGATGTGCTGGTGGACCAGACGTGGGGTGAGGACGCCTGGCCAACCCAAGCAACCGAAAGGATGGGCTGGCCTTTGGTGGGGTGTGGGGTCAGGGCCCAGTGTTGGGAGTGTTGGCTCTGACACATCTTCCAGACACCCCCGTGGAGGTGCATAGTAGTAGGCAGTTACACGGGGCCCTGGAGTCTAGCCGTGAGTCACACGCCTGAATCTGGAAGTCCCCAGGTGACACAATGCCCTTTAAAGCTGCGAGACCAGCTGGGACCAGCACGGGACTGAACATGGACAGAGAAGGGAGAGCCACAGACGAGGCGGGGCAGCCAGCGGTGGGAGTGACACTGAGAGTAGAGGCCCCTGGAGCCAGGCAGAGAGGCTGTTCTGGGGCTGCTGGTGCTTGTGCTCAGGTATAGGGGGCCTTGGGGCTGGCCACGGGGCTAGGGGACTCTACAGGAGGGGCCAGGGCAGGAACCTGGTGGCAATGGCTGGAGAGAGAGCAGGAGGGGAATGGGCATGTCCCTGAGAGATTTGGCTTGGGGGGCACGGGGGCATGGGACAGGAGGATGGGGGCCTGGGGCATACTTAGCTCCCGGGAGTGGGAGGGCTGGGGTGGTGGAGTTTGTGAACACGCCTGCTAGCTGACCGTCCCAGTCCATGGGCACCACAGCAGGACAACTCAGAGCCTGGCTCTGGGGGTGCAGCTGGCTGTCCACCCCACCACGGGGTTCCTGGCAGGCCCCCCCCTCCTCGCCTGCAGACGTGCCTTGTCCCAGCGCCCTCCCTCGGCAGATGTGGAGAGCCCTGGGGTCTCCTCTTCTAGTGAAGATGCCAGGCCTATGGGATCAGGGCCCCACCCCAGTGACCTCAGTTAGCCCTACGACCTCCTGAAGACCTACCTCCAAACAGTCGCCTTGGGGGTTGGGGCTTCAACATGTGAATTTGGGGGACACACGGACATTCGGCCCAGGACATGACTCCTTCAGCGCAGCTGTCCTTTGAGTCCGGCCAGCGCACTACCTGGGGCTGACATCTGAGCAGAAGTCTATCCGTCTTTCATGCGTACACGTGGCCGGCCATCTCGAGGCGGCCACCTCCCTTCTGGACTTCTGCACCAAGTGGGTCTCCTAGCTGACCAGGGTGCCGCACCTGTCTGTCCCCAACACCATCAGCTCCTGATGCGTCTCAGTGGCAGGAGGAGGCCTGTGGTAGAACGGAGATGTCGTCTCTCTGGCCGGTAGATCGCTGTCTCCCGGAGCTGCCCCTCCCAACAGGACGGAGCGGCGGGGCGCCCACCCCGGGGTGCAGGAGAGGGGCTCCCGCTCAAGGCAGCGACCAGGTGTTCTCTGCCCCTCTGTTGGTGCCCTGGGGCTCTTAGACCCAAGGCCTTGCTCCCTGGCAGGAGTCTGAAGGGACGAGCGGTTAGTCTTTCTCTTGAACGGAAGGCTGGTTGTGTGGGTGGAGGTTGGATGGGGCCCATGCTGTCGGGGCAGGTGCATCTTCAGCCAGACCAGGCGTAGGACAGCCTGGCGGAGTGAGCAGGTGTTTTGCCGCTGGTGTGGAAGTGTGATCTTGGGAGCAGTGACACATGTGCCTGGCGACACCAGCAGATGCCAGGCCCTGAAGGCCAACACCGAGGAGGTTCAGGGGTGGAGGGCAGGGTTGGGAGTCACCCCGTGGGGGCCAGGGCTTGGGATGTGAGTGGAGACCTGCCATCACCCAGAGGTCCAGCGAGAGAACACGGTGGGTGGAGAGGGATGCGTCCCCTGGAGGGTGTGTGTAATGAGTGCCCAGGAGTTGGTGTCAAGGGCACCGTGCCCGCTGGCAGGTCGGTAGGATATGACTTCGGTATGAATCTCACTGGGCTGAACTCCAGGTGTCGACAGGGCTGGCTCCTTCTGGAGGCGCCACATCCCTCGGCTCAGGACAAAGCCAGTGGGGCCACATCTGCGCCCCTCCCCTGCTCGCAGCTCCTCTGGCTCTGGCCCCCTGCCTCCCTGCTGTACCTCTAAGGACGCTTGTGACTGCATCAGGGGCCCACCTGAGGTCCAGGATAAAAACCTCACCTCAACGACCTTAGCTTAATCGCATCCACAAAATCCCTTTTGCCCTCAGAGTCACCTGTTCACAGGTTCTGGGTAGAGGCTGTGGTATGTTTGGGGCCACTCTCTGCCCACCACAGGACATCTCTGGGAGGGGGAGTCAACAGGCCCGGAGAGGTGGCCCTGCTGCTGCTGACTCAGCATCCACGTGCTCGGAAGTCCGGCCCCCCCTCCTAGGGACCCCACCCCTCGGCCCCACATTCTGCTGTCCCCGGCCCACCCTGCAGACACGCCGCTCCCAGCTGGATGCGGGTCCTTCCCAGATCTGTGTGCTGGTCCCATTGCCTTCTCGGGTATACTGAGTACCTGCCCTTGGTCCGCAGCCTCTGCCTCTTTGCGGACGGCTCCAGTGTGCCAGGCTTCTCCGAAACCCTCCAGCTTGCCAAGCTCTGGCCCCGCACCCTGAGGACTGGGGACTGGGCCACAGGCAGGATCTGTAGCCCTGGGCTCAGCCTCGTTGAAACCACACGCTCTTTCCCTGCAGTCTCCTGGGCTACCTGACCAAGTACGACTGCTCCAGTGCAGACATCAACCCCATAGGTGGGATCAGCAAGACGGACCTCAAGGCCTTCGTCCACTTCTGCATGGAACACTTCCAGCTTCCCGCCCTGCAGCGGTGAGTGCTGCCCGCCAGCCGGTGGCTGCACCCTCATAGCCCCTGCCACAGCTCCCTTCTGGCTGATGAAAACCATCCTGCCCTTTAGTGGGCACATGGGGTCCTGTGACCAGGCTGCCCCCTTCATGCCGGGGCTCCACCAGGCCCCCCAGGAACACTGGGCGACATCTCACAGCAGAGTGTGCTCAGCGCCTCTCAGGTAGGTGCTCTTGGTGGCCCACATGCCCAGGATGGTAGATGCTCCCGGGTGGCCCGCACACCCAGGATGGTAGGTGCCCCTGATGGCCTGCACGCCCAGGATGGTAGGTGCTCCTGGTGGCCCGCATGCCCAGGATGGTAGGTGCTCCTGGTGGCCCGCATGCCCAGAATGGTAGGTGCTCCTGGGTGTCCTGCATGCCCAGGATGGCCCCACAGAAAGCACCACCGGCCCTGAATGTGGGTGGTGCTTTGGTGGAAAAGCCCCGTGTGGTGGCTCCCAGCCATCACCTCCTGCCCCTGGTCCTGAAGTCCCCTGGACATCCAGGTCCCTCTCCCCGAGAAAGCCCAGCACCACTAGCCCTGGCTCGGCAGTGCTGATAGAAGTGTGTTGACAGGGGCGTTGCTGGAGACTGGGACAGTTGGGTTGGGGATTTTCTCCCCAGGCTCATGGGCACTGTGGCAGCCATCATGACTAGCCTCTGTGTGTCTTGGCCACAGCATCCTGGCAGCACCGGCCACCGCAGAGCTGGAGCCCTTGACCGACGGACAGGTGTCCCAGACTGACGAGGTAGTGGTGGTGGCTTCGTCACCATGCTTCTTCCCCGTCCCCTCCTCGTCGCGTCTGTGCTGGGCTCTCCTGCTGCTTCCTTTCTGTCCCGAGCACCTGTGCTCTATCTCCAGGCTCCTGGCCGGGGACCCCAGGGCTCAGTGCCAGTCACAATGCTTTGACATTTCAATTCAGCCTTCTCGAGGCTGATGCCTAGGAGGCGGGGTGAGTGGGGCAAGTCCCTTGCAGGTGGCAGGGGTGTGGCCTCAGAAGAATCGCTCTTGATTCCCCCATCCCATCCCACATTGGCCTACAGCACTGAGGGCTGCTCGGGACCATAGGCTGTGGTGTGCAGCTCTGTGGACCAGGTGGGGTGGCCGTGAGCTGTTGCAGTCTGTGAGCTCCTTTGGTCACAGAGGTTTACCTGTGCTCTTTCCAGGAGTTTATAGTTTTACTCTTAGATTTAAGTCTGTGACCTGGTTGAGTTAGTTGTGGTGTATGATGTGAGGAAGGGATCTAGCCTCGTCCTCTTGCATGCAGAGAAACAGATGTCTCAGCACCATTTTGTCAAAGAGGCGATTCTTTCTCCCACTGAGTGTCTTGGTATCCTGGTGGGAGTCACCTGGCTGTAGGTGTGTAGATCCTCTCCTGGACTCTGTCCCGCTGACCCGTGTGTCTGACCCTGTGTCTGTGCCTCACTACCTTGGTCACCACAGCCTGGTAGTAAGTTTGGTTATCGACAAATGTGACTCTTCCAACTTCATCATCCTTTCCAACATAATTTTGGCTGTGCTGGGCCCTCTGAATTTCCATCTGAATTTTGAGACCAGGGAGTCATTTTCTGCTGCACCTGCACCGCCAGCTTGGATTTCCACAGCAGGTGCACTGAGTCCTTAGCTCAGATTGGCAGGTGTTGCCACCTGAGAGCATGAGGTATTCTGAGGCCTGGACATGGCGTGTCTTCCTCCCTCCTCACTCCAGGCTTCTTACCATCTTCCAGTGTTTTGTTGTTTTCAGGGTGTGAGCATGCACTTGTCTTGTGAATTTATTTCTAAGCGCAGATAATAATCTGCGTCCAACTGTAAACGGAACTGTTTTCTGAGTTTCCATTTGGGGTGGCTCGTTGGCAGTGTCTGGGAGCACTAGGCTCTCTGCAGCCCCTTCCTGTCCTCTCTTTTCCTGTCCTGCTGCGTGCTCGAGGGTCGGTTTGCGCTTCTCCCCATGTGGCATAAGGTGGAAAGTGAGGTCTTCTTTCTGAATGCAGGGGTTCCCAACTATAAATTCCTCCCCTACTGCCATGCCCCCTGCCCCACACTGTAGGCTGCATCTGCATCCTGCTTCTCCAGGCATGCTCTCCTTTTCCTCGTGGTTTCTCCTTCACCCATTGGTGACTCGAGAGTCTGCAGTTTGATTCTCACACATTTGTGAGCTTCTGAAATTTCTGTCTGTTACTGAATTTGTAATCCTGGTCCTTGGTGGTTGGAGAGCAGATGCTATCGGTGTTTAAAAATTCACGGAGGCCAGTTTCATGGCCCAGCAGTTGGTCTGTCCTGTGCAACGTTCTGGGTGCCTCGAGGAGAATGTGCGCTCTGTAGGTGTGGGCAGAAGTTCTAGAGAGATGTGTTAGATCTAGTTGGTTTGTACGGTTCGCGTTTTCCATCCCCTTGTTGGGGGGATGCATTATTGAAAGTGGGCTATTAAAGCCTCCAAGTATTATTGTTGAATATAGGGAATCAAGATGTCACCCTGGAAAATATCCACCTCATGCAGAAGAAAGCATGAAGGAGGTCCTAGGCAGGACCCACTAGGCCCTAGGGGCATGGCCATTTATGTGAGTCCCAGGGACAAACAAGCGGGAAGTAACCATGAGGTCCCCAGGTGGCTCAGAGTGCTGCCCACACGATCCACCCAGGTGACCTGATGATGGCAGTGTCCCTCCGATAAGGGTCAGGACAGGCCTCCTCAAGCTGAGGAGTGAAGCAGGGAAGGCCAGGGTGAGCAGTGGGGAGCAGGAGGGAGGGCCTGGTCACTGGTCACAGGGGGTCCTGCAGACCCTGGTTGGAGGTGAGGGCTGTCCTGTTGTGCCACAAAATGCCAGTGTCACCATCTGTCTCTCTCATCAGGCTCTGACTATATATATATATCCCGGGGCACAGCAGGAGTTGAGCAGGGGTTAGACCAAACACTAGAAATGCACAAAGGGCTGGCTCGTGGGAGCCTCGGTGTGAGGCTGGCATCCTGTGGCCAGCGTGGCTTAGGTGCCTGTGCTGAGCTGTCCACCCTTGAGGATAGCGGGCTCCCTGGGACAGGGCACAAGGCCAGTCTGAGGGGGTGTCGTGCCTGACACTGGTCCTGGCATCCTGGGGCTGCCAGAGCCAAACACTACTGGCCAGCAGCTTAAATGAGAGAACCATACCCTGTCATCGTTCTGGAGGCTGGGAAGCCGAAATCAGGTCATCTGCAGGGCCACGCTTCCCCGGGGGGCTCCAGGAGAGGGTCCTTCATCTAGCTGCTGGGGCTTCCTGGTCCGCGGCTACGTCCCCCTACCTCTCTTCACGGGGGTTCTCCTCCCCATGTGTTCCATTCCGTCTCATATAAAGGCACCCCACATCCAGGGCCATCTCATCTAAAGACCCTTGGCTTCATTATATCTACAGAGATCTTTGTTTTCCCAAATAAGCCCACAGCTTGTAGGTTCTGGGCTTGGAACCTGGAGAGATATCCTGTCGGGTCCACATCGCAGTCCATCACAGCCCTTGAAGCCAGGCTGGTCCCTTTCTCCTGCTGCTGGCTCCATGTCGCCAGGCAGTGACGGGGAGCATGCCCGTGTACCTGCTCCTGGTCCCAAGGGGGGACCTGTCCCTCTCCCAGGTGTCAGGCCCCAGCAGCACTGGGGGCCACAAGCATCCTCCAGCACCATCCCGCTGCCTCTCCTGCAGGAAGACATGGGCATGACGTACGCGGAGCTCTCTGTCTACGGCAGGCTCCGGAAGATCGCCAAGGCCGGGCCCTACAGCATGTTCTGCAAGCTCGTCAACATGTGGAAAGACGCGTGTTCCCCAAGGCAGGTAGGACACACACGGGAGCCGGCAGGCACGGTCCCTTTATGGGGAGAGTTTGGCTGGGAGCGAGTCTGCATGACATGGCCTTGAACATGGCTCTCTGTCCCCCGTGACACTACTGCCCAGTGGTCAGCTCCTCTGAGTGGGGCCTGGCACCTGTCACACCGGCCCTGCCCGCTGTCCAGCTCCAGTCAGGCCCACTGGGGCTCACCTGGTGGCCCCCAGAGAACCACCTGGAAGCCTCAGGTCTGCAACCACGGCGTCCTAAAGCACTGGGGTCAGGAGCCCATGTGTGACAGCCCAGCCGACTGCCCTTGGGGAGGTTCACACACAGTGCGGCGGCGTACAGGCGAGAGCCCTGCCCTGGGTCCTGGCAGCTTCACCAGCTTCCAGCCCATGTGTCCCTTGCCCACCAGGTGGCTGACAAAGTGAGGCAGTTTTTCTCGAAATACGCCATGAACAGACACAAGATGACCACGCTCACGCCCGCCTACCACGCAGAGAGCTACAGCCCCGACGACAACAGGTTTGACCTGCGGCCGTTTCTATACAACAGCAGCTGGCCTTGGCAGTTTCGGTGCATAGAAGATCAGGTGAGTTAGGCGCCAAGTGGCTTTTTGCCACGTCCAGCGTCTATCGGGGAATCACCGGGTCTCTTCTGTTGAGGACGAAAAGCTTTCCGTTCACGGCCATGTTTTTTACTGGCAATTTCCGCAAAGGGATGAGTGTGTTTAAAGCCTGTCGACGGGGCGTGTGTGTCTTTATGCCGTGGTACTCACACAAGCAGCCATGTGGCTGCGGGGCCACCCTGCTGTCGCTTCCAGACAACCCGTGTATCCGGACGGTGTTGCATGTCTAAAGCACCTGCCTTGCCTTGCCTTTTCTCATAAATAATAGTAGGATGAAGGAAGGGTTAGTAAAATCAGTTTGAAGAGCAAGTCCAGGCCCTTCCCGCCTTCCCTCTCCAGGGCCAAGCACTGGAGCCAGGGCACAGGGCACATGGGACGCGTCGTAATAGCCAGTGGGAGGGAAGGTGCCGGCAGGGAGCCCTCGGTACACTGGCCGTGCTGGGCTGTGATGAGCACAGCGTTGCACCAGTGAACATGGCAGGCCAGACGGACGCGCACTCTGGTAGCTGAGAGAGGCGTCTCTGTCGAGGACATGGATCTGGAAGGACAGACACTGAGTCATACTGTGCATCCGGGTCACAGTTCTCGGGGTGGGGGGCAGGTCACCTCAGGGTGACAGGGCAGGCCTGTCTGAGACGTTCCCCACTATGGCACCTCAGGGTAGGGTCTGCACCTCTAGGCATCTGGTGGGCAGAGGGCTGGGACGCTGCCGCACCTGCCATGCCCAGGCAGCCCGGGTCCAGACAAGGTGTAAGTGAGAGGCGGGACTCGGCTGGCCCACATGCACTCAGTGGTGGGTCCCCCCGCATCAGGAGTGGGGTTTGGAGGCCATGCAGCCAAATACAGACAGGTGCGGACCCCTCAGCAGGCCCACGCAGGCAGAGATACAACCCGCCATGGTCTCCTCGGACAGCCAGGATCGCCACGATGTACTGAGGCATGTCCTCCCAGACTTGTCCAGTGCACGTGCTTATCATCCTTCCCACACCCTCGCACACCGTGGGGACTGCTTCCTGGGCTGCTTGTCCAGTCCCGTGACCTCCACTCTTATTTGGTGCAAACCAGTGTGTTTGGACTGTGTGGCTGTTAGCATCTGTCCATGGACATTCGTGTGACTTCCCATCTAGGTTCATCAGCTGGAGAGCAGAGGCCGTCAGGACCTGGATGGCGTGGACTGATGCCGGCTCCTGCACGGGAGGGCCCCCCACCACCAGGGTCCCTGGTGTTACGTCGGCCTCGCCAGTAATCTGCCCAGAGAGTGCACCAGCATCCTGTTTCACGTCTGATGGGAGAGGGGTCTTTTCATTCTAGTTCGTTAAAAAAGACTCAAATAAAGAGCATGTGATTTCTGGGAGCGGAGTCGGTTTATGTGGTGGGGGAGAGGAGCCGCCTCTTCCATCTGCTCCTAAACCCCCTCAGTTCCCAGAATCCTCTCTCTGAGGCTAAGCCCCAGGGGACTGCAGCCTCCCTGGAGCAGAGTGAAGTTAAGAGGGGGGTGGCCACTCACACCCACAGGGTGGGATCTGTGCAGCTCCCTCTGCCCAGAGCCTTACCCGAGAAAAGAAACTTGTAAACAAGAAAAGGAGTTTATTGGCTAACATATGGAATGGTGCAGGGCTTGTGGCGACTTCAGGTCTGGCTAGATCCAGGGTGTGCACATGTCCTTAGAACTTGACTCTTGCCCCCCCCCCCCCCGCCCTGCTCAGCTCCCCTGCCTCTGCTGGCTTTCCTCATGCTCCACATCGGGGTGCTATGGCCCCAGCCTTGCAAACCCCCAGGTTTAAACCCAGCAGGAAATTAGGGCTTGTGTTTTCCTGCTGGGTCATAACCCCCATCCCTGAACCAGTTATCTATAGTGCAGGGGTCCCCACTAGGACCAGGAGGGTGTGAGAGAAGCAGGAAGAGTGGATGGTGAGTGGCCAGACAGCCCACGGCCCTCCCATACGTTCTGGTCCAGGCAGGGGTCTGGGCCTGCAAAGCCTCGCCTTCCCACAGTGACGGCAGGGCTGCTAACTAGGGATCAGGCTGCACTAAAGCCATGCCCCAAGCAGGGGGACTGACACATTTCTCTCCTTCCCCAAAGGCTGCCACCATGAGATGGTGTCCGTTCCTGAAACCCAGGACCCCCTGTGGACACAGGAGCAAAACAACCCCTTGTCCCCCTGCCCCCAGGAACAGGTTAGTGGCCTTCTAAGGAGGCGCAGAGAGCCCCTCACCTGCCAACATGTGCGGACACAGCAGGAAGGCTGCAGCCTGGCCAGGGGTCCTCACCTGAGCATGCTGGCACCCCGACTTCCGGCTTCCCAGCCCCATGACAGGTTCCTGGCGTCCCCGAGACACCGATATGGTGCTTTTCCTAAAGCCAAGAAACAGTTGACTCCTTGAGCGGGGTTCAGTCCTCCCCCAGGAGAATGCAGAAGTAAAGACCCAGCAGTACCAGCTGCTCCTTGAGCAGACAGGCCCCGGGGGCACCTCCGGCTGTGCTCCTCCTCCAAGGATGGTTCCCGCGGAGTGGGCGGAGCAGGCGAGCCTGCTGTGTGCACCCCTGGCAGCTCTCCTGACCCTGTTGGCCTGGCAGGCGGTGGTGGCAGGACAACATCCAGGAGATGTGAATGTGGGATCTGGCAGCTGAGGTGGAAACCCTGATGTCACCCCACCACCCTCTAGATGACTGTCAGCAAGGGGGATGCCCTAGTGCAGGCCTTGTCACCCCACAGGCATCCCAGGCAGGATGGCCACCTCGCTGACACCCTGGGGAGGGAGTGAGCACACCACGTGACATCTTCAGGCCCCCCCCAGGTACAGGGCAGTGTCCCTCCAGTTATAGGGCAGTGTCCCCCCCCCCCAGTTATAGGCAGTGTCCCCTCTAGTTATAGGCATGTACCCCTAGCTACAGGGCAGTGTCCCCTCCTGTTATAGGCAGTATCCCCCTAGCTATGGGACAGTGTCCCCCTAGTTAAAGGGCAGTGTCTCCCAGTTATAGGGCAGTGTCTCCCAGTTATAGGGCAGTGTCTCCCCAGCTATGGGACAGTATCCCCCTAGGTATAGGGCAGTGTCCGCCAGCTATGGGGCAGTGTCCCCCCCCCAGGCACAAGGCGGTGTCCCCCCACTATGGATCAGTGTCCCCCCAGGTATAAGGCAGTATCTCCCCAGTTATAGGCAGTGTCCCCCCAACTATAGTTGGTGACCCCCAGCTACAGGGTGGTGACCCCCAGTTATAGGGTTGTCACCAGAGCTCAGCGTGAGAAGCTGGCAGTTTCTCCCCGCAGCCAAAAGCATGTCTGTAAGGGGTCCTAGCCCTGCAGACATGCTGCACACAGGACCCAGTCTGCTTCCTCGGGGAGAGAACGAGGCCCCATGGTAAACACAGAGCTGGCTTCAGATCCCAGGGACCTCCTGGCATCCAGGAGTCTGTCCTGAACACCGAGACCCCTTGAGCCTTTCTCCTCCCTGCTGGACGGTGCTGCAACCTTGGACAACAAAAGCAACGTGAGGCTTTATTGAAGCAGCCCCAACCCATGACCGGCTTTATGTTGTCCTTCCAAACAGAACTCTGTCAACAAAAATTCATTTCACTGGAATTCTAAAGATAAAAATAAGGTTTTGGAAGACATTGCACCCAACAGGATGAATCCCTCAGAAGTCTAGGAAGAGACCTTGGAACATGCCAGAAAAATGGTCAAAGTCACTGGGCACCCCATTTCCAAGGGACCCACCTACACCCAGAAGAGTTTTAGCAGCATTACATATGCCGGATGCAAACCAACAGAATTTTAAGGCAAAAGTAGAAACCATCGACTCTGCATGGGTGACCACCGGCATGACTCTATCAGCCTCCTTGACGAGCCTTCCAAAGGATAAGTTGACGATAGGCTGAAAAGGCCCAAAGAGGTGTATTTCACATGGAAAGTCGGCTCCAGTGATTTATCCTCAGTATCTATGTAAAGAGGCTGTGACAGGATTTATTCTGCAGGTGCTTGACTTGGAGGCGCTGCCTCTTGCTGCCCGGAAGGCGTGACTTCCGCCAGCTAATCACCCGTCCCACTTGGGAACCCACCACCCGGCAGGGGGCCGTCCCCACTGTTCGGCTGGGTGGGTGCCTCTCCCTGGCTCTGGGTCCTCACCTGGGGCCCTCTGGAGACCCCCGCCAAGGGCTCCCCCGGCTGCCGCCTCCCACTGCCTCTGATGAAGAAGTAAATGGCAGGGTTCATAGTGCTGTTGATGGAAGACAGGAGAATGCAGATGTCGTCAAAGGTCTGGTTTCCCACTTCCGATACCAGGAACCTGATGATGCTGAGGGGTACGCCGCACAGAAAGAAGGCCAGGGTGGTGAACAGAATGACCATGAAGAGCTTTCTGGGCAGATGCAGCTGCGTGTTCTCCCGGACCCGGAGGAGTAACAGCAGGCTGGACGTGCCCATGACAGAGAAGAGGAAGAGAATCCACACGTCGGTGATGGTGACAAGTGCAGGGCAGAAGCTAGTTGTCTGGATGGACAACTGACCGCAGGCGTAGCCTCTCAGGATATTCATCAAAAAGTTCAGGAGCCAGAGGCAGACACTCACGCAGGCTGGCAGGTGCTTAGGACAGTGGCACCGGTACCATACAGGGAAGAGGACAGAGAGACAGCGCTGGAAGCTGATGGCCGTCATGATACCCAGTCCAGTGAAATAGGAGAAGAACCTCAAGATCATCAATATACTGGGAAGCTGAAAGCAGGACCAGAGGAAAATTCTCAGGATCCGTCGCACACAGAACACAATTTGCAAACCCAGGTGCATGAAATCCGCCACAGCAAGACTGAGGGTGTAGACCCGGAAGGAGTTCTTCCTGATGGATGAATGGACAAGCTGGATTACGACCCCATTTCCCACCAACCCACAAAGGGCCACGACCACTGTGATGGACCGGAAGAGCACGTGGCCAGCAATCTCCACCTTCAAGTTCATCCCTGTGATGTCATTGCTGGAATCGTTGATGGCTTTGCGGTACTGGTCCATGCTGGGGAGGACTGGGCTCAGGAGGGTCAGGCCGTGCTCCCTTGGCCAGCAGGTCCTGCGCACCCCTGGGCAGGCAAAGACAAATGCAGAGTCTCAGGCAGGTTAGCAGGTGCCTCACACCTCCTCCTCCCTCCCTTTGTCTCTGTCTTCCCCTTCCCTCTATCCTCCCCCATACACACCCCTGGACACAAATGTCCTGAGTGAGAGGCCTTCCTGCTGTTCTTGGCTCTCCCTAGGGGAGAGAGCTGAGATAACCTCTCAGCTTCACCTTCATGAGCAGGGCCCCCGGAGCATCAGCGTGGCTCACTCCCATCAGTTTGCTGGGTGTCGCCTCCAGATGAGGCTCCAAGCTGAATGCAGAGGCAGGGGCAGCGGGAGTTGGGGAGACCCAGTCTCTGCCCTCAAGGAACCTCACGCGACAACCATTTAGAGGACAGCGTGATAGTGTTCTGGGACTCATCTAGGAGAAAGATGGAGCCACAACTTAAGTGATCTAAAGACAGTAGAAGTCATCAGAAGAAGGGATGCATGACACAGAGAAACCATCCCAGGAAGGGCCTGAGGCATGAGTGAGCAAGTCCCCCGGGATACGAGGGAAAGGACGGTGGTGTAAGGGTGGGTGGAGACATCTGGTCTACCTCATTCCTTGGGTGCAGATGGTGAGTTGGGTGAGCCCCTGGGGGGTCTCATGCACTGCCTCTCCTCCAGTACCACCCATATGCTGATGACCCCAAAAAGACAGCCAGCCCCCCAAACGTGCTCTGTGGGCTCTCTGTGGGCTCTACTCTGTGAGTTTGAGTATCCCAGGAGCTGTGGTAGACAGAAGATGGGCTCCTCCCAGAGACACCCATGACCTGATCCCCAGAATCTGTGACTATGTTAGGTTGGCAAGAGGGAATGAAGGTGACAACCAGGTGACAAACACACATGGTTTGAGGCAGCTAAATTTGTTGGGAACCTGCTTCAGGGCAGTCGGGACCCTCATGGTGACCCATTCTGCCACTGGAGGGCTCAGGCTCCTGCAATTTGGGGCTGTTTGTAGCACGTCCAGGTAAAGATGTCCAGATGGCTGCTGGACACATAGGCTGGGATTTGGGAAGAGTCATGGTCCGGAGGCATGGGTTTGGCCAACATCATGATGTGAGGGTTGGCCGACGCCTCTGAAGAGGGTGATATCTATCACAGAGCAGAAAGGATAGAGCTGGGGGAGAACGTGTCCAGCGTGTAGGTGGACAGGGGCCAATGGAGGTACGTTCAAGAGGGGAGGGTGCAGGCGAAGAGAACTGGAGAGCTAAGGGCAGAGCCCGGACGCCAAGCGGACCACGGCTGCAGTCACAATTCCTTGGAAGTTTGAACTTGTGAGATAGATTGATGGCATGAAGGATTTAGCATATTTCAGGTTGTCTGTCTGAGATGATAGGTCTCTAATGCGCTAAAGAAACATTCTAATAAAGTGGAGGATGGATCACTAGGGGAGTGATGTCATCAAAGAAAACTGACTTAGCTCACCAAAACGTCCCGGGGCGCTGCCTGCGAGGGGACCTGGTCCCGGAGGCCGGTCGGCAGGTCTGGTGGCTGGAGGAGGTCAGGACATCAAGGCCACATCCACTGCCACATGCTTCTCCTGGGTCCAGGCCTCCCCTCTCAGGAGCCAAGCAGCTGTCGGGCTCACGTGGTGTAAGGTCTCCTGGCGCTGCGGGTCCGGACGTGGCAATGGCGCACGTCACTCCATCGAGTGATGGGGAGAGAATGCCGGGATGCTGTGGCTGGACGGGGAAGAGACACATATTGGTAAAATCTAAGGAAATACACATTGGAGAACTGTCCAGGAAGGTTTACAGCTGAGGCATCAGTGCTGCCCACGGAGGCATGGGGCCCAAGCCCAGACGCAGGGAGCACGGTGGGGTCAAGGACACAGTGATGGTGGGTGGGAAGACACCACAGACACAGGAGGGATGCGGAGGAGACACTGGGGCCCACCACATCCCGGCCCGACTTTCTAGGGGGACACACACGACAAGGAGAAAGTGCCCGACGACTGACTCTCACCTGGATGCGGGTGCGGGAGCCGGTCGGTGAGGGTAGGAAGGGCCTCCCCGAGTTCTGGGGAGGCAGCAGGGCCTCGGGCTTATCAAGGTGCCTCAGGTCCTGCCTGTCTTCCTGTGTCGCGGCCACAGCCAATCAGAGTCCAGGCACCGTCCCAGGAGGGTATCTCGGTATCTGTCCCCGCATTTCCTCCCGTGTGCTCAGCGCCGTTGCCTCCCCACCGTGACGTCCTCAACAAGTTTCCACCACGTGTTTACAGGGCGCCAGCAGCGCTGCCGGTTTGCGCCATGACCTGGGATGACGTTGGAGACTTTGCAATATCGCGTGTGTTCTGGAGGCGAAGCCTTCATTGAGGGTCCCTTGCAATGGGCTTGGTGAGATGTCCCTGCAGGCCCCCACGCCGCGTTCGGGGTCTTCCCCCCGAGTCACCCCCAGACCTTCCCCGATGCTCTGCCCCGTCAGCTCCTGCGGGTCCTGCCTCTCACACAGACGCCCCGCACACGGGCACCCCAGGTTCAACATCAACGGGGTGGGCCCCAGGGTGCAGAACGGCTGCGAGCCGCGTCGGGGGCGCCAAGGCCACACACACGTTTGTGCTGCGGACGGGCCAGCCCTCGGGAGGGACAGCGGAATGGCGAAGGAGAGAGGACCATGTGGCCCAGCTTGCTGGGGAGGAGAGGTTGGACATTGAGGATGAAAGTCGGCCCTGGGCAGGGTCAGCAGGATCCCGCCAGGGCTCCCGAGCCCCCAAGGGACAGACGCACCCAGAAATCACTCCATCGTCGTGTTCCCCAGACTCCCCAGGGTTTTTCCACAGTGCTCAGTTTTGCTGAACAATCCGACATCTGGGAAGCCTGGTGAGAAAAGAGGACAAAGGTGTGTGTCTTGCTGGCCACGGGAGAGGACGTCTGTCAGGCCTGCCCAGGACATAGTTGCATTTCCTCCACATGGGGGCCTGTGTCAGCCGCCTCCAGCCTCTCAACCGAATACCGCTCACAAAAAAGTCACCCACTTTCCTTCTTTTCCTTCCTTTCCAAGCCTTTTAGATCTCTATGGCAGTGAGGTGCAAACAGCTCCATGCTAAGACCCCAACGAGTCTTCGTGGAAGCAATTTATAGCTATAGATTTTTACCATCCTAGAAATTTAAAAATACATTTATTTCGTGAAGTCATTAAAAAAAAATAATAAACTCATTGCATGTTAACATGAATAGCATTTTTCAATTAAAAAATAAATGACTTTATTTATTCATGAGACACAGAGAGAGAGAAAGACAGAGACACAGGCAGAGGGAGAGGCAGGAGCCATGCAGGGAGCCCGACGTGGGACTCGATCCTGGGACCCCGGGATCAACGCCCTGAGCCAAAGGCAGGTGCTCAACTACTGAGTCACTCACACATCCCTAAATGATTTTTTTAAAAACAAAAGCTTCCAGAGAGAAGAGTGGCATTGTTGTGCTTGTCATGCACATCTTTCTAGTGTCTGGTTTGGGGGAGGCTGCTGGACTCCTGCGTCCGTTTCCGTGTGCACCCTGTTGCGCAATGTTCTTTTGGTTGACGTAGAGGACAATCTAGCCTCACACCAATATGCTACAGGAACAAGAAAGAGGATTTTGAAAGATCTTTTATTTTTTTTAAAGATTTTATTTATTTATAAGAGAGAACGGCACAAGCAGGGGGGAGGGGCAGAGGCAGAGGGAGAAGCAGGCTCCCCACTGAGCAGGGAGCCCAACCTGGGCCTTGATGCCAGGACCCTGGAATCACAATCCAAGCCCAAGGCGGAGGCCTCACCGACGGAGCCACCCAGGCACCCCCTTAAAGCCCTTTAAGACACTGTCCTGTGAAATGGAAAATATTCTTTCCCTAAAGTACACCAAAGCCCTAGAAGTGTTAGCCTCTGAAAGGTTAGTCACAACGTGGAATCTGAAACTAAATCAATACAGTTTTCATACTCTGTTTGATTAAAATCTATCGTCTAAACTGCACTCTGATGGGATCTTTGATTCATGTGTGATTTTGTAACATCACACGTTGGTTACTTGGAAACACCGGTTCGCTGAGTTATAAGCTGTCGGTACATCTGTGTGTTGCTCACATTTGTTAGCCACAAATTTGACATCCACGAATGTCCTCAGAGAGCTCTGGAAGCCTTGGGAAGCTCTGACTGCCAGCACAGTGGGCATGTGCGTTTTCAGAACTGTGATGTTTTTCTTTTCCCTTGAAAGCCCACGTGGCATCATTGGTGATAAAAACTGCCAGTCATTGGGGCCCTGGGGTGGCTCAGCGGTTGAGCATCTGCCTTCGGCTCAGGTCATGATCCCATGGTCCTGGGATCGAGTCCCACATCGGGCTCCCCACAGGGAGCCTGCTCCTCCCTCTGCCTGTATCTCTGCCTCTCTCTGTGTCTCTCATGAATAAATAAAATCTTGAAAACAAAAAAAAAAACAAAAAAAAACAAAACCTGCCAGTCGTTTTCCTTGAAATGACAAGGTCACTTTGTTCTGTTTGAGAAAATGTCTCCCAGACCTCCAACTCCGAAGGCCCACAGCATGTCAGTCAGAAAGTCTTTCAAGACGGTGATCCGTGGAATAAACAGGCTAGTTGGGTCATCGACTTGAAGCCACCACGCGGCGCTTCCATGCGACAAAGCCGCTGCGCTCGGACATGGAATAAAAGTACACACGTGTGCATGTGTGCTCCATGTAATCAGTCAGAAAGTCATGAACTCCACGTCCGTGAAATTAAGAGTTCCTGCTTCATCGGAGACCCAGGACGTCCCTAGGTGAGGCTGGCTTCTCCAACAATCCCCGTGCCCCCAAGCCGATGGCACAGAACACATTCCACTGGAGCGTGTCCTCACAGCCTGGACTCGAGCCGCGGCGTCGGCTGTGTTATCCAGCACCGCGCAGGCATCCACTCGTGCAGAGCTCGACCGAGCTGTTCCAGAAGCAGCCATGAGACCCAAACGAAGTGTTCGATGCTTTAAATATTTCAGCAATTTTTTAAAAGATTTTATTTATTCATGAGAGACATACAGAGAGGCAGAGGGAGAAGCAGGCTCCCTGCAGGGGGCCCAATGCGGGACTCGATCCCAGGACCACGGGATCATGACCTGAGCCAAAGGCAGATGCTCAACCGCTGAGCCTCCCAGGTGCCCCTATTTCAGCCCTTGTGTTTGCTGCCAAGCATTCACATAAAGATGACATGCTTCGGTGATTGGATTAATGCTGGGCGTTCAGCAGCATCTGCACCTTTGTCCAAGTGTAGGTGAAGATTGTGTATTAACTCGGTTTCTATGCTGAAGCTGAGTCTTCAGTAGGTCACTATGTCACCGCTGGCCCTCCCGCTCCAGTCAAGCCCTGCTCAAGGGCTGCCCAGCTTCTGAGCTGCCCACTGCAGTGGCCTCCATTGAGACTGCAGAATATTCCTGCTCTCCCGCTGCCAACCCCCCCTTCCTTCCCCAGGAGCACCCCCTGACTAGCTCCCTACACACTTCCCTGGGTCACAGAGACTGCTTCCCCAGGGCCCCTGGTTGGTCAGGGCCGGTACCAGGAGGGTGGCGGAGGGATAGGGTTTGGGGCGGGGTCACCCACTGTCTGCTGGCACAGAGTCAGAGGCCCTGGCCAGACAGGGAGCATGACAGGGAGACCTTCCGGCAGTGGGTGGGATGCAGCAGATGCGCTGCTGGTGCAGCATGTCGGGTGTCTGAGAAATGCGGGGAGGCAGAGTGCCTATGCAGGGGGGCAGCGGGGACCTGACCTACAGCAAGTCCAGGCTGTGTCTCTCATGAATAAATACATAAAATCCTCTAAAAAAAAGATTTTTATTTTATTTACTATTTTAATTTATTTTTAATCCATTTCACACGGGCAGTTCTGCCAGCTTCCCAAACATGACCCACACACCAAGCTTCTATAGCAAAAGCGAGAACTACTTCTAGAAACTTCACTTTGCTTTGTCGGGGACAGAAAACACGCAAAGTTCTGTCTGGCACGACCTTCGCGTCAATTCTCCGCACCACTCCGCGGCCACACATGTTCTCACGTGTCTTCAGCTTATGCCTCTGAAAACGATACGCTTCAACCTGATGCCAAAACCATCAACTTCCGTTTCTCGTTGCCTGCAGGCTCCCTGTTTATGCTCAGCAAACCCCTTGTTAAGGGGCTGAGTTGCATCTCCTCAAACTTCACGTGCCGATGTCCTAACCGTCCCCCAGCATCTCAGCACGTGGCCTGGAGTCGGGACCTCCACAGAGGTTGCCCGGGCCCTGACCTGGGATGGCGGTGTCCTCACAAAAAGCGGGGTCAGCGCCCCAGACGTGCCCAGAGGGACAGCCTGTGACGACACATGCTATTGAGGGAGGTCCCCAACAACGGCCTGCATCCCCCGCGGAGGCACTGTCGTGGCAGGTAGACTGACCCATGCAAGCAAGGCAGCTGCCAGGGGACAGGATAGTGAGAGAGCAGGGCTCAGGGTAGGGGTACCTGTGAGGACCTGTTGGGACCTATGGAGCAGGAGGGGAAACTGAGGCTGCGTCCCTGCGACTTATTCCTCCTGCAGCCGCGAGTGTCGGGCTCTTGGTCTCTGCCGTCCTGCCCATCCTGGTAACCACCAGTGCGGTAATGCGCCCTGTGGCTCACCCCATAATGTACAGAAATATCGAATCATGGGACGCCTGGGTGGCTCAGTGGATGAGCGTGATCCCAGGATCCTGGGATCGAGTCCCATATTGAGCTCCTTGCAGGGAGCCTGCTTCTCCCTCTGCCTGTGTCTCTGCCTCTCTCTCTCTCTCTGTGTCTCTCATGGATAAATAAATAAAATCTTAAATATATCAAATCACTCTGATTGCATAGTGGAAAACGACAGGACCTTGTATGCCAACACTTCAATTTTTTAAAATAAATAAAAAGGGAAGTGTGACAAATGTCTCAGGCCACCAGACCGCAGGTGGGCCGGACGCCAGGAAGCCAGGCTGGGTGGTCATCGTGGCACTGTGAACGGAGTCCGGTGCGCTGGCGCTGCGGCCCCGCCCTCGTGGGCAGGCTGTCTGCGGACTTAGCACCCTGACCCCACGGCCCCTGCCCGGTGGGCTCTCAGGTTTTATCACAGTGTTCCGTCTGTGTGCGTGCACGGGAAAGAACTCTCAGATTAGATTTTAGGAATTTAGATGAGATTAGATTTAGGAACTTAGATTTTAAAGTGCTGACGGATTTCTGCCAGGTGTCACACGGTGTACAGGACACCGGGCTTTCAAAGTCGAGCCCCGCCCTCAGTGGCCTGGTAGGGGACATGCGGGGACACTGCAATTTTAACGCTATATGAGTGTTTTCCAAACCGCAGACTGTAACTCCTTGGGGGATCATGGAATCAATTCATTGGATCAAGAGCAGCGTTGGAAAATGGGAAACAAAATAGGCATGAGACAGTAGGCGTGACTCTGAGGGCAGGGCGGTGGCGCAGGAAGGGTGGGGTCGGGGAGGCCGAATGTGTCTGAATTACCGGGCTGAGCTGTTCCAACGACGTCAAAGTGCTGGTGGTCAGATTTTAAGACCCAGTCGATGAAGTCAAACCCTGAGGTGGACACACGTGTACCACCTGGATCGTCCCGGATGAAGGGATGTCTCCCGCAGGGAGCACCCCCTGCTGGAGGCCCCTAGCTGTCAGCCCCTCGCACACAGACCCGGCCAGGAGAGAGTGTCGCCCCCGGGTCAGGGCCATCGCCAGCAGCCTGCATGGGACCCTGGGCGTAAACTGGGTTTTCTGTCTGTCTCTGTCTCATCCCTGCCCCCAGTATGTCCCCAGTTCATCAAACCGTGGGTCAGGGTCAGCAGGTGCTCTCAGGGGCACGTTGGTGACGATGGTGTCCAGACCCAGGATGCACACACCTTGTAGGAGGCAGAGGATGCGAACAGACATGCACCTCTGAGTTCTGAGTTTTCACTCACGTCTCTTCCAACGTCACTTCTTCCTGACTCTACGCAAGCACGGAACCCTTCTCGGCCGGGCTGAGCACGTCGCAGCTGCTGGAGGCCGCGGTCAGCTCACGCCAGGCGTTTCCCCCTCCCGCTGTCACACCTTGCTCCTTACCGAAATCCCCAACAAATGAAGGCAGATTCCTTCCACACGTGTCTGAGTTGTGGGATTAGGTTGATGTGTTTTGCTCTCACGTGTAAGGGAGACATTGTGGGTTAAGGTGTTTCTGATAGGGTGAGATGGGAGGAAGAGAAAATCCTCAAGAAGGCGGTCTGCCTGCCCTTGGCCGTTGAAGTTGGCTGGGGTGGAGAACCCACATCTCGCCTGGGGGAGGCCTTGCTTAGTGCAGGTGCCTTGGGTGCTACAGAAGGCAGCAGGCCGCTGGAGCCTCAGTTTCCCCTCCTGCTCCATAGGTCCCAACAGGTCCTCTCAGGTACCCCTACCCTGAGCCCTGCTCTCTCACCATCCTGTCCCCTGGCATCTGCCTTGCTTGCATGGGTCAGTCTACCTGCCACGACAGTGCCTCCGCGGGGGATGCAGGCCGTTGTTGGGGACCTCCCTCAATAGCATGTGATCTCTTCAGGTCAGTCCCGTTCACTGCATGACACTCCCTGAGGACAGCACAGTGAGAAAGGAGCCAGGTTGTCTAGAGAGGCCAGGACTCTGCTCCCTGGCCCTCCGTCCGTCTGTCCATCCATCTCAGAGCTGCCAGGACACAATGAACAACTGGAAAACCATACTCCGAATTATGCTCCTGGTGAAAGGAATAGCCCAGAGGGTCTCACTCTCAAGTCACCCTGCTTGAGGTCTGCACGGTGTTCTGGGCTCCATGGTGGGACATGTAGGGTCATCAAGAGCTGGTTCTCAGAGCCCAGCCGGCTCACCAGAGATGTCCAAGCTCAGGCTGCGAGGTCTGGAGGAAGTGGTGGCTCCTCCCAGCAAAGGGCTCCATACATCTTGTGGAGACTCGGAGAGGCCACGATGACCCCCGGGGAACACGGGTGAAGTGGCCCCTGGTCTGTAGCCATGGTCTGGCGACCGTGTCATGTTAGCCCTGCTCTGCTTGGCATGTACTGTCGAGGATTTCCTCCCAGCCACGCTCCTGGCATCTCTCAGAGCCCTGAAACAAGGAGCAGAGCTCTCCTGCCTCCGGCACGCACCTGCTGTCCAGCAGGATCTTCATTCCAGCAGCTCTTGGCCTCACACATGGGGCTCCCACCACATGAGCAGCTTACCTCTGAGGCTCCATCTTCAATAAAATGTCGATAAGGAGTCAAGGTGGAAAGAGGAGGCTGTGCTCAGACTCAGCACCCCTGGAGTACCAGCTCGGCGCCGTGCCATGGGCTGCCCAGCTACCCCTCTGTCTGCAGTGACTGTTTGCTAAGACCAGAACATTCTCCAGACCGGATGGTGCTTCTGAGCTCTCACCACCCTGGAGTTCCAGGGACCTCCGCGGGGTTCACTAACTCTCTGGTTAGAAAAAAAAAATCAATCAAGCTCAAATTGTATGGAAGGCTGTCTGTGGACACAGGCCTCAGAGATGAGCCACAGACAGAGCCGTCTGCACCCCGGCCAGCAAAGCTACCAGACGCCTCCCCCTCACCCCAGCCCCGCTTGCTCCATCGGGCCCCTCAGATCTGTTCCACCTCCTTTTGTTTTCTTTCTTAGCAGTTACCACCACGTAAACTCAAACGGAGCGGAGACAGGTCCTGATCTACTCACTGTTCCATCCTCTTGCACCAAAAAGTTTATGTGACAAGTGGTGCTTACTGAGCATCTCAGGCCGCTTCCATAGGGTGGAGAGAACTGAACATCTGTGGACAAGCTTCAATGGAGGGAGACGGCTCGCAGGACCCCCCTGAGCCTCTAGGTCCAGGCCCGGAGGGAAGCAACAGGGCATGAGGGCTTCTGAAGGCATCTGTCCACGGCTCTTGCTTCAGTTACTGTATTATTAGTAGTAGGGCTATTCCTCTGCCCTCTGCCCATGGGTTGAGAGAACAGCAGTCAAGGACGCCTGCGTGCATGCTACCAGAGTCTCCTGCACCTGGAGAGAGGCACATCTCTCTACTTCTCTTCTGTAAAACTTCAGCATGAAGGGAAAATAGTGTATAAAATTTGTGGGTTTTTTCTAATGATTCTTAAGTCTTCAGTTTTAATTTTTTTCCTTTTCAGCTAATTTCTTATTTTATAAACTCTCTTTTTTAAGTCGTTTCATTTTTACATTTACATTGCATATATACATATATATATGCACACATATATATTCATTTTTGGCTTCCTTTCGTTATATACAACTTTATATTTGTATACATATGGTTTTCTCTCTTTATAATTTTGGGATCTAGTTTCTTCGAATAAACCAAAGCACACCCAAGATCTAGTGTATTGTCCTGTTCTGTTTATCTGTTTGATTTTATTCTCTTTTTTTTCTTTTCTTTCTTGGTTTCTGGTCTCTTTTGATTTGTTTAGTGTCTACCTTTCTGGAGTTATTGTTGCTATTTTTGTACTTTGTTCTCCTATTCATCTATTCTTCTTTGGACATAATGAAAAGGTGGAAGAGCTTACCCTAAGAAAGAGAACAAGAGGCAGTACTCACTGCCAGGGACTTAATCAATATGGATATAAGTTAGATATCAGAACTAGAATTCAGAAAAAATGATTATAAAGATACTAGCTGGGCTTGAAAAAAGCATAGAAAACACCAGAGAATCCCTTTCTGGAGAAATAAAAGAACTAAAATCTAATCTAATACAAAAGGCTATTACTGGGATGCAATGAAAAATGGAGGCTCTAACACTAGGATAAATGAAGCAAAAGAGAGAGTCAGCGATCTAGAAGACAAAATGATAAAGAAACAGAAAAAGAGGGATAAACAACTACTGGGCCATGAGGGGAGAATTTGAGATATAAGTGATTCCATAGAGCAAAACAATATTAGAATAATTGGGATCCCAGAGGAAGAGGAAAGAGAGAGGGGGAAGAAGTTTCTTTGAGCAAATTATAGCTGAGAAGTTCCCTGATCTGGGGAAGGAAACAGGCATTCAAAATCAAAATCCCTCCTGGGAGGCACAGAGAACCCCTCTCAAAATCAATAAAAATATGTCAACACCCCAACAAATAATAGTGAAACTTGCAAATCTTAAAGACAAAGAGAAAATCCTGAAAGCAGCTCAGGACAAGTGGTCGGTAACTTACAAGGGTAGAAACATTAGACTGGAAGTAGACCTGTCCACAGAGACCAGGCAGGGCAGAAAGACTGACATGATATATTCAGGGTGCTAAATGAAAAAAAAATATGCAACCAAGAATACTTTGTCCAGCAAGACTGTCATTCAAAATAGAAGGAGAGATAA
Source organism: Canis lupus familiaris (assembly GCF_011100685.1). Lineage (NCBI taxonomy): Eukaryota > Metazoa > Chordata > Mammalia > Carnivora > Canidae > Canis > Canis lupus. The sequence goes on along the minus strand of NC_049239.1, from coordinate 47,655,659 downwards.
AGAGCATCCAGGACAAATAGAAAATAAGAGAATTTGTGATCACTAACCCAGCCCCACAAGGAATATTAAAGGGGGATCCTTTAAATGAAGAGAAGGCCCAAAAGTAACAAAGACCAGGAAGGAACACAGACAATATACAGAGATAGGGACTTTACAGGTAATACAATGGCATTAAATTCATATCTTTCAAGAATTACTCTGAATGTAAATGCACTAAATGCCCCAATCAAGGCTAGGGTATCAGATTGGATTAAAAAAAAAAAGACCCATCAATATGCTGTCTATAAGAGATTCGTTTTAACCCAAAGACACCTCCAGATTTAAAGTGAGGGGCTGGACAACCATTTATCATGCTAGAGGATGTAAAAAGAAAGCTGGAATAGCAATCCTGATATCAGAAAAATTAGATTTTAAAGCAAAGACTTTAAGAAGAGATGAAGAAGGACACTCTATCATAATGAAAGGGTCAATCCAACAAGATCTAATGATTATAAATATTTATGCCCCTAACTTGTGAGCAGCCAATTATATAACCAATTAATAACCAAGAAACACTTTGATAATAATACAATAATAGTAAGGGATTTAACACCTCACTCATAGCAATGGACAGATCATCTAAGCAGAAGATCAATAAGAAAACAGGGGCTTTGAATAACACACTGGACCAGAAAGACTTCATCAATATAGTCAGAGCATTCCATCCTAAAGCCACAGGATGCACATTATTCCTGAGTGCATGTGGAACATTCTCCAGAAGAGATCGTTTGAAACCTATACGGTGTCACAAATCAGATCTCAACTGGTACCAAAAGATTGAGATTATTCCCTTCATATTACCAGGCCACAATGCTTTGAAACTTGAATTCAGTCACAAGAGAAAATTTGGGAAGAGCTCAAATACTGGGAGGTTAAAGAACATCCTACTAAAGAATGAATGGTTCAATCAGGAAATTGAAGAATTTCAAAAATTCATGGAAACAAAAATGGAAGCACAACTCTTCAAAACTTTTGAGGGGCAACAAAGGAGGTCTGAAGAGGGAAATATATAGCACTAGAAGCATTTCTCGAGAAATAAGAAGAGTCTCAAATACACACCCTAACCTTACACCGAAAGGAGTTACAGAAAGAACAGTAAATAAAGCATAAATCCAGCAGAAGAGAATTAGAAGATTAGAGCAGATACCAATGAAATAGAAACCAAAAGAACAGTAGAAAAGACCAACAAAACTAAGACCAGACTCTTTGAAAGAATGAATAAGATTGATAAAACCCTAGCACCAAGTATTAAAAAGAAAAGACAAAGGACCCAAATAAATGAAAATATGAATAAAAGAGGAGAGATCACAACCAACACTGAAGAAATACAAACGATTATAAGAATGTATTATGAGCAACTATATACCAACAAATAAGGCAATCTGGAAGAAACAGATGCATTTCTAGAAACATATAAAATACCAAAATTCAATTAGGAGAAAACCTGAACAGACCCATGACCAGCAAGGAAATTGAAGCAGTAATCAAAAAATCTCACAACAATCCAGGGCTGGATTGGTTCCCAGGGGAATTCTAACAAATATTTTTTTAAAAAGAATGAATACCCATTCTTCTGACACTTTATTAAAAAATAGAAATGGAGGGAAAACTTACAGACTCATTCTGTGAGGGCCGTCATTCCCCCAGGGATCTTCAATCACATACATACACATTCCTAAACACACAAAGTGCTATTCCCTGCATTGTGTAATATGTACAAATAGTGCACTGGGTTGATCCTTCCACACGTTGCTTTTTATCAGCACATTGGTAAAACTCTAGCAAGACAGAATAAAAGAAGAAAGACCTAATTTCCCAATATTAGGAAAGAGATCTCAATAATATTCAGGAACAACTGAGAAGGGTAAGAAGGGAACCACAAACAACGCTACACACGGAAGAAATGGAACAATTCTCAAAACCACACACTTGCAAACTCCCTCAAGATGAAACAGAGAACCAGAAGAGTCCTTACAGTGTGTGTATGTCTGTGTGTGCCATGCACACGTGTTTCCACATCACCCAGGAATTAACAGTTCTCACAGACACGAGGGGAGCCACCAAATGAACTCGGTTCTGACTCCACCTGCCTGAAGAGAGCACCACCGGGGAGGACACACTCCCGCATGACAGCCCCCAGTGTTGGCACCACCCAGGTTGTCTCCTATACTTCTGACTGACCAGCTATTAGTCAGAGGTCCCCACGATCATGTCCTCTGGTTCCATTCATTTGCTAGAGCAGCTCACAGAACTAGGGAGGCCAGGTGACTTAGTAGGTTACAGGTTTATGACAAAGGATGTGAAGGGACACAAATGAATGGCCTGATGGAGAGACACATGGGGTGAGGTCTGCAGGGGTCCTTGGGCCCTTCTACCGGATGGAGTTTGGGGCCAGGGGCCTGGCACGTGGTTCACCCACCTGGAAGCCCTCTGACTGCCCTTCCTTTTGAGTTTTGATGGAGGCGCCAACCCTCAGGTCACATTTGGGTCCTCCTGGCCCCAGCCCCTAACCTTAGGGCTTTCCCGTAGTCCCCTCATGAATGTAAACTCAGCTGTGGTGGAGTGGGGCTGGGAATGCAGAACAAGACACCACCTCACCTTCACGGCTCTGAAGGGATTTCAGCCACTGTGGACAAGAGACCAAGCTATGCAACAGAAGACGGGCCCTTTGCTCTCAGAAATTCCAATGTGTCTTGTGAGCTGTGAGCCAGGAACCTGGATGAACATACTTATTATAAAGCACAATATCACAACCCTATAACAATTTTTTAAATGGAATTTGTAAGTTCCCCAACTGAAAAATCCCCAGATGCTTTCAAAGGAAAATTCTACCAGACATTTAGAGAAGAAAGACCACCAGTTATATGCATCTCTTCCAGAAAAAGAGGACAGGAGGGAAGAGGTCTCAACTCATGAGCACAGTATTACCTGATACCCACACAGAAGAGCAAAAGGAAATAGAGAGGGAAACAGAGTGTGAGAGAGAGACAGAGAGGAAGAGAAGGACAGGAGCAGGGATGAGAGGAGGGAGGGAATTAGAGAAGGAAGGAAGAAGGAAAAAAAGAAAAAGAGAAAGAGAAATAAAAGTGTCCAACAGACAGACATCCTACGAGCCACGTGAATATCCTCAGAGGGTGCCTGCGTGGCTCAAGCGGCTAAGGGTCTGCCCTCGGCTCAGGTCATGATCCCAGGGTCCTGGGATCGAGCCCTGCATCAGGGTATTTGCTCAGCTAGAGCCTGTTTCTCTGTCTCCTTATGCCTCTCCCCAGCTCTTGTTGTTTCTTGCTCTCTCTCTCTCTCTCTCAAATAAACACATTTTAAAAATCTTAAAAAAAGAAATACAGTGAATTCAAATGCTATAATATATATTTAAACACACACCTCGCCCAAGAGGCATTTATCCTGAACACGCAGTTGAACATGTATCATTATATCCTGTCATGCTAATAATCTAAAGAAAAAGGTCACAGGGGCACTGGGTGGCTCAGTGGATGAGCATCTATCTGCCTTTGGCTCAGGTCATGATCCTGAGGTCCTGGGATCGAGTCCCGCATAGGGCTCCCCACAGAGAGCCTGCTTCTTCCTCTGCCTGTGTCTCTGCCTCTTTCTCTGTCTCTATTGAATTAATAAATAAAGGAATCTTTAAAAAAAAGAAAAAGATCACAGATCATCTCACTTGATAAGAAAGAGCACTTGGTAAAACTCAACAGCCATTCATGATAAAAATATCCCAGAAAGTTAGAATAAAGGGAACATCCCTCAACCAGTCAGGGGCATCCATAATAACAGACAGAAGCACACACCGTGGGTAAAGGAGAAGCCTGGGATGTTCTCCTTAACACCAGCAACAAGAGAGAAATCTCTTCTGTGTCTCATTCAACACCATACTGGAAGCCAAGCCTCTCCAATGAAAAATTTAAAACTGGACCCAGGTGGGAAAGATAGAAAAGTGTCTGTGTTCACAGAGGACATGATTAGAAAATCCCAAAGAAACTATAAGAAATACTTGTAGACTAATACGTAAGTTTGGTGAGGTCCTGGGATGCAAGAATGCAACAGAAAAACCATATTTAGAAGGAAGAAATGGTAAAAATATTATCTACAATAGCTCCAAGAAAAATCAAATACTCTGGAGACATCTACACAAAGCTTGCATGGAATGCATAGGTTGAAAACTGCAACATTTTGAAGAAAGACCCCTGGAAAGACCGAAACGGATGGGGACACATACCATGCTCAGGGATCGACAGGTCTGCTGCAGTAAAGCCATCGGTTGTCTTTAAACGGTGTTCGGGTCAACAGAGTCCAAATCAAAATCCCAGGGAGACTTTTGTAGGTAGAGATAAGCTGATTCTCAAACTTGCATGCAAAGATGGAAAGCGTAGGACAGCTTAAGGATTCGGGAAAAGGAGAATAACTGTGTGAGCCCCACGTCACCTGATCGCAAGTCCAACGATGAAGTATTAGCAGTGGAGCCCCTGCAGGGTCAGTGACGGATACACACACCGATCAATGGAACAGAAGAGAGAGCCCAGAGGAGACCCTGGCCGGTCAGGGGCATTGATTCTTTTACAGAGGAAGAGAGGTCACTTCCTAGAGAATGGGTCTTTTCAACAAAGAGTGTTGGAATAACTGGACAATCTTATGCCAAAAAACGGGAAGAATCTTGTTCTGAATTGCAAAGATTAGCTCAACATAGACCATAGGAGTCAATATAAAAATGTGAACCTTTTCAATAAAAACTGGGGCATCTACCTTGGCCCAGTCAGTGGAGCATGCCACTCTTGACTCGGGGTTGTAAGTTCGAACCCCATGTTGGGGGTAGAGATTACATAAACAAACTCTGGGAAACAGGAGGGAATTTGCATTATGGGTATACATCAAAAGGGGATCCGCGTTTTCGAAGTCAAGTCCAGAGACCACTACAGGTAAAGCAGACCCGAGGTTTCAAGTGCGCTGTGACACACTTGCTTGCGGGGAAGGGTGTGGTGAGCGGAGACCCTGGGGTGGACCTGGGTGATCGCATATGGGGGTTCGTCATACTCTTTATCTTTACAAACAATATTACAAATTCTCGTCAAAATTACAATTACACGTTACAATACTGTCAAGAACCCTAAACACGGTAGCTCTGACCAGCGTGTGACGTCCTGATGCCGCCCCAGGGAGACTGTCCCTCAGGGGGAAAAGCCATGCACAAGAAGGCGATTTACACGCGTGATGTCCTTCTCAGGCTCCCCATAGCAGTCGCACAAGGTAACCGTTGAAAAGCAGCCACCATTGTAAGGCCAATGGGACAGCGACCCTCCAAAGGCGGACGGTGGGAAAATGGGATCTGGAACTTGCTCAGCGTGAAAGAAGGCAGAAGAGTAGAAAATTCTTGAGCATAGGAAAGCAAGGGGGAAGGTTTCCTCTGCCTTTTCTTCTCAGGGATCTACAGGTTCAGGACTTAGAGTCAAGCATGGTGTCTGTTCTGAGTCGATTTACAGTGTGGGTGGTGTCAGATGAGGGTCCAATTTCCTTCTTCAGCAGGTGGATGCGGGGATGTCAGGCTTGCCCATGAGCATTCTGGGAAGTTGCATCTTGTCTCCACTGTGTGTTCCTGGCACCTGTGTCGGTGGGTTTCCTTCTGGGCTCTCTATTCTGCTCCATGGGCTTATGCCAGAAACACACCACCGTGGGCTGGTTTTGTGTTTTGTTTAGTAAATAGGCTGCATGGCCCCGTGGAGCCCAGCCTGGGGCTTGAACTCAGGACCTGGTGATCGAGACCTGAACTGAGATCAGGGGTTGCATCTTTAACCCACTGAGCCACCGAGGTGCCCCAGAACTACACCGGTTACTTCTGTAGCTTTGTAACATGGTTTGAGCTCCGGAGGGTGCTGCGTCCAGCTGTGCTCTTCACCTCTGTCCTGTGTTTGCTGTGCAGGGTCATCTGTGGGGGCGTGGGAACGTGAGGGTTGGTTTCTCTACTTTGAACAACTGCCATCGTGATTCTGGCAGGAATCGCAGTGACGGTGAGGCTGGCTACGGGTACTATGGACATTTCAACAGTATGGAAACCTTCCAACCATTGGGCACAGGGTGTCTCCCCAAGGTTGGGTAGTTTTTGGTGCACAAATCTTTCACTTCCTTGGTTACCTTTCTTTCCTTTTGATGCTACTGAGAGTTTGTTTTCTTAAATTCTTTCTGGATAGCTTTTTGTAGGTACATAGAAAGGCTAATGATTTTTGTATGTTGATTATATATCCTGCAACCTTGCTGAATTCGCTCAGGAGTCGTAAAAGTTTTGGAGCAATTTCTAGGGTTTCCTATTTATAGTACAACGTCTCAGCGAATAAGGACAGTTTGACATCCCCCTTAGCAGCGGGATGACTTTTACTATTCTTGTCTGATTGCTGCAGGCTAGGACTCCCAGTGCTGAGAAGGGACTGGCTGGCTTGTCTTATTCCTGCTCCAAAGCGAAGTAATTTCAGGCTTTTACTACACTCTGATGTTAGTATGGGCTTTCATACATGGTCACTTTCTGTTGATGTGTCGTCTAAACCCATTTGTGTTTTAAGGTGTACTTGGTCAGATGCTCTTTCTGCAACGATGCAGATGACCATACGGGTTTTTGCTTTGTCTTCTTAATGTGAAGTATCACCTTGGTTGAATTGCCAGAGGGGAAGTGGGTGGGAGATGGGCAACAGAGATGAGTATTATGAGGTATAATCTTAAGTTTATAAAACAAGTCACAGATATTTAAAAAGTAACCATCGGGAATACAGTCAATAGCATTATAATAAATCTGTACGGGGATATATGGTGGCTACACTTCTATACGGGGAGCGCTGAATGATGGACAGAATCATCGAGTCCCTACGTCGTACTCCTGAAACGAATGTAACATTGCATCTCAACTCTACTTCAATAAATATTAAACAACAGGGGCTTCTAATAGAAATGAGAGTGGATCCATGAAAGGCGGTAAAACAGCCACACAAATAAGAAGGCACCTTTGCAGAAATGATAGAATAAAGATTTCTCAAATGTTCTTAAATTTAAATCTGTTAAAGTTTTTATTTGATGAGGGCTCACAAGCAGTGGGGCGGGGGGTGGGCAGAGGGAGAGAGGAATCTCAGGCAGACTCTCACCCAAGCCCAGGGCCCCCGAAATGGGACTCAAGCTTTAGAATCTGAGATCTCGATCTGAGCCGAAATCAAGAGTCAGATACTCAACCAACTGAACCACCCAGGTCCCCTCAAATGTTCTTAGTGCAATAGGCAAGCTGTGAATGCTTAGGAGCTGTAGGACGTGTGTGACACCCAGGATACCTAGAGGGCAGGAGGCCTGGAGGACCTGAGGGTGGGAGGGAAGGATGCTGGGAGGGTGCCAAGACCCTTCCCACCTGTGTGGTGCCAGGACACTCTCATGGGACCGTTGACCTTCACTGTGTAGGGCAAAGGGCAAAGTGACCCAGTGACTGCACTGATGATGCGGGACCCCACCATGGGCGGATATGTGGTGACCCATGGTTACCACTGCCTGGCACACTCTGTGCTCTGTGTCCTCAGGCCTTTGGAGGCACTTGTGCTCTCTGTACCTGCCTCTACCACACTCCCTCCCCACTCTCCCCAAGATCCCAGGCTTAGACAATAGGTGCAACTCACACATCGACAGGTCACAAGTGAGTAGAAGTGGCTCCCTGCTCCCCTCCAACATTGTGGGGACTATGGGTGCCAGGTGGGGGCGCTGGCCTCCCAGACTGGGGTCCAGACACCCCGAACCTCAATAGAGTAGCCTGAGGCAGCTCCAGCAGCCCTTTCGCAGTCACCCTCCACCCCCCTCTCATTCATGAACCCTGTGCTGTGCAGGGGAGACTCAAGCCATGACCTCTCCAGCCCTTCCTAGACCCATGGACAATGACAGGTGATGAACCCACATCCCACTGGCCCGTGTGGGCCAGAGCAGGGCTTCCTGGGACCTCCTGGCTCCTAAATGGGCACACTCCTCACAGGCAGGGAACACAGAGTCCCTCCAGCTGCCCCCAGACCCATCGCCAGGCCATTCACATCTCGTTGCATTCATGGCGGGTTGTATTTTCACCCTCTTGCAGGCATCAGTTTTTAATTTTGATGAAGTCCAGTTCATTGCTTTTTCCCTTTGGTGCTTGGGCTTGTGGCATTGAAGGGAGACCATGCACGGAGGAGCACTAGCTCAGTGGCTATGCCACCGGCTCCCGGTGCTGCATCGGGCTGGGAGTCGTCACCCCAGGCATCAGGTCAAGAGTTCCCCGGAGACTCATGGGCCCCTGGTGCTCCGAGGTCTCAGCATGACAGCGTGTCCTGGGACAGGGGCTCGGAAGGTGACCTGTAGGTGGGCGAGCTACAGAGAGCGAGTGCCTGCGTGTGATGTGCCAGCCCAGCATGTCCCCCTCGGAGCTAGAGGGTTGTGTCCACGCTCTGGGCAGACAGATGGGGATCTCAACAGGGAGCAGTGACACCCGTGTGTTCTCTGAAGGGTTTCCTGGAGTCACACTTGGATGCATTTTGCAGCACCATAAAGGAGGACCTGGAGACCCTGCTGGCCTCGGAACAGGCCAATATAATAGCCAAGTACCATCAAGGTGAGGCCCAGAGAGAGCGCAGAGACGCTGGAGCGCACACTAGAGGTGAGGACCAATACCTGCAAGAGCAAGTGAGGCCTAGCTGGGCATCAGAGCCAAGGATGAGCCAGGTCAGCCGGGACAAGGACCACAGTCATCTGGAACAAGTGAGACCCAGGGGACATTCCCGGGCATCAGGAGGAAGTGATGGGATCGTAGTGATCGGCAGCGGTAGAGTCCAGGTGGGATCACAGGCAGAGTAGCAGGTGAAGCCCAGGTGGGGATCATAGTCACCAGGTCCAGGTGAGGCCCAGGCAGGCTTCACAGCCAGGGATGAGGTGTAGGGCCCAGTGGGAATGATCAGCAGCAAAGGCAGTTATGTACCAGGCGGGGATCATAGCCAGAGTCCTGCAGATGAGACCCAAGTGGGTTTTGTGGCCAGTAGGAGCAGGTGAAGGCCAGACGGGGATCATGGTCCACAGGAGCGCCTGATGTCCAGGTGGGTGTTTTAGCTGCCAAGTATAGGTGGGACCCACTCAGGGATCCTAGTCTAAGCCGAGCAGGTAGGGCCCAGGCAGGAATGAAGACAAGAGGATGGGCTCAGGCAGGGTGTGTAGGCATCAGGGGCAAATGAAGCACGACAGTGATCACACAGCGGGTGCAGGGGAGGCCGGGGGGTGGATCGTCGCTGGTCGAAGCAGGTGAGGCTGTCGGGCTGCTCCCATTGGACAGACAGGCCCTTCCTGTCGTGGGGGGCCAATCTCAGAGGGTTCTGGGAGCCCACGGTACTCCGGGAAGAGAGGAGCCACTCAGCTTCCAGCCCCATGTTCCTGGATCTGATTGGTCCCCACCACGGGGCCCCTCTGGTGCAGGCTCGCCAAGCAGGGTCTCCACGGGGCCCTTGGGACGACGCTGACCTCTCGCTGTGCAGAGTCACGGACCATCACGGCTCTCTGCACAGTGCCCTGGACACGCCTTCATCCCTCTCAGAGGTGGTTTGCGTTTGCAGGAACGTCTTTCTGGAGGCTGACCCATCCCCCAGGTCAGGGTCTCGGCCTTGAGGCCTCTGAGAGCCATGTCTGCGCTTGGCTGGTGCTGAGACACCAGGAGACACAGCGGGGACGTGGGCAAGAAGGAGCTGACCTTGGGGGAGGCCACAGGGCCCTCAGAGGAGTGGCGTCCAGCCTGTTTGGGGGAGAGCCTCGTGGCTGCATTCATCGGGGCGTCCAGTCAGGTCAGCGGGGGCTGCAGGGGGTGAGGAGCTCGGGAGAGCGTTGTCCTTTCTGTCGGAGGCTGGTCCGGTAGGGCTGAGGACAGAGGGTGCTCCTCACTGACCCCCAGGCCAGGGCCCCAAGGCCCACAGGGTCAAGGCCGGTTCAGGGAGTGACGGTGGGTAGCAGAGGCAGGCACCAGCCTCCATGTGGGGCCAGCAGGGCAGCTCGCAGGCCCCCGAGTCCCTCTCACCACCCAGTGACAAGGGACCCTTTGGATGGGTCACGGTGGGGCTGGTCAGGGGCTCCAACAGGACAAGAGGGAAAATGGGCCCAAGTGACAGAGTGACAGCAGGGGGGGGGGGGAGTCAAGGGCCAGCAGGGGGCACGGCCAGGGTGCGGGAGAGGCAGGCTGGACGCTGGGCAGTCAGGCCCCGGGAGGCGGGGGGACCTCAGCCAGACGGTCACGGGGGTACTCGGGTGGTGCTGACAGCTCTCAGGCGGGTCCCCCCAGGACAGTGGCCGGTCACCTCAGGGGGTGCCGGGGCCCCCACCCAGCCACCATCTACACCAACCCTCTCAACCCCAGAACGCCTACCCCTCCCGACCTCAGCACTGGCAGCCCCTGCCCTCCCTGGGGGAGCACTCCCCCCACCGAGACCCCCGGGCCGAGACGTGGGGGCTGTGGGGCCGGGGCCCGGTCCTCGGGGCTCTGCTTCCCTCTCCTTCCAGGGAGAAGGAGCTGCCCGGGCCCGGGCCCGGCCCCCACGGGGCCAAGGTGAGAGCCTGTCCTGGGCACCGTGCAGGCCGGGGTTTGGGGGTGTGGGGCCAACTGTCTGCAGACCCCATCCCCCAGGCCGTCCCCAGGGGTGTCTCCTCACCCCCCTGTCCCAGCACTACATGTGCTGCCGTTAATGTGCCACAGCCCCGGAGGCGGGGTCAGTGTGAGGGGCCCTGTGTCCCCCTGGCTCCTCTGGGCCCCGCAGGGCGCATGGACGTGGCACCAGGCACCCACCTCCCACGGCTGGGTGCTCCTCTGCCCCACACGTGTCCTTTCCAGCAACATTGCTGGGAGATCTAGTGAGCAGACAAGTGGAGACCCAAGGAGGGCAGTGAGGGGTGCGTCAGGTCAGGGCCACGGTGTCCTGCTCCTTGTGGGGACACCGGGGAGCTCAAGCTGGAATCTTCTAGATCCTTCTTGCTCCCCGGGATCCATGGTACCGCCTGGGGCCCATCTCACCAGCACTGCCTTCCTCCTGCACCTCGTCATGGGGCTGTAAGGGGTCCCCCAGGTGCGGGGACAGGTGTGGTTGCGTCTACTAGACATCGAGAAGGTGAAATCCAGGAACCCAGGGAAACACCAGGTCGGGCCCTTAGTGGAGGCCTGGGCAGGAGCTGAGGGGAACCTGTGGGGAGGGCTGAGGCCACCTGCCTGGGGACCCAGGGTGGCCCCAACATCTCCCAGAGCCTCTCAGACCTGAAGGCCCCCCCACCTCCCTGCTGCCCCCAGCTCATCTCCTCTGTCCATGGAGCAGTGTAGGCCCAGGTTCCAGAGAAGGACAGGACTGCGGGGCTCTGAGCTCCTCGTGGACAGAGTTAGCGTCAGGCTGATGGGAGCTGGCACCCTGGACAGGCCTGGAGCCCAGAGTGGGGCCGAGCAGGTGGCTGGTGCCAGGTTCCCGCTGGACGAAGTAGAATGAGCTCTCAGGTGGGGACAGGGAGTGGAGGACAGCGGGCCGGGCCATGCCCCACCTGGGGGGAGGGGATCAGGACTCAGGAAGGCACCAGGACAGAGACACCGACTCTCCAGGCACTCAGGTGCCCTGAGATGGGACCGCGCCCTGGGAGCAGAGTCCAGGGAGCAGCCTCCCCTGCAGGCAAGGTCAGGGCCCAGCCTGGTGTTCAGTCTTGGAGAGGCCTCTGTGCTGGGGGAAGAGGAGAGCCTCAGCGTGACCCGTGGTGTCCCCTCCCTGCCCGGGCTGACCCCCGTGTCCCTTCTCGCCCAGGGCTGACCCCCAGGAGAACCTTCCCTGCTCACAGCACCTGGGCAGGAGCCGTGACCCGGTCCCCGGGCTGGTGGGCACCTGTGCCCGTTCCTGGAATCACAGGGAACAAGGAAGGCCTGTGAGACACCCTCACATGGTGGTCAGCAGTGCTCCCTGCTAGGATGGCAGTTGGTGACAGTTAGGGTTCTGAGTCCCTCACAATGTCCCCCCCCCCCGGGTTCTCCCCATAGGAAATGAAGGAGGAGCCTGAGGTCTCTTCCCCAAAACCAAACAGATCGCCCTGGACGTGAACAAGACCTTCCGCAGCCACATGGTGTTCTGGGACCGCTGTGGGGTCAGGTGAGGCTGCCGGCCAAGCTGGGTTCTGGGGGCTCCAGGGACACTCCGGGGTCCAGGGGATGCCCAGGGGGCTTCTGGGTGAGGATCACGGGGCTCTGAGGAGAGGGGGAGGGAGGGCAGCAAACCATACTGTCTCGTGGTAAAGTGATTGGGACGACCCTGTGTCCCCCGGGTCTGGTGATGGCGAGCGGGCCCTGGCAGTGCTATGTGGGCCCCCAGCCACTGGCCTGACCCGTGAGGAGCAGGCCCTGCCGGGTTGTCAGTGAAGCCCGGGTGAATCCGGGGGTCGGCTCTGGACCCCCTCTGCAGGGTGGTCAATGTGCCCCGGGTGTGATCCTGCTCACTCAGCCGGCAGCTCAGTCCCGGGTGTCTCGGGGGTAGCCCCAGGTCACCACCAGTTCGTCTACCCGCCTCGGGGTGGTTCTGCTCGGTCCTGTCACCTGGTGAGCAGCCCAAGGACATCCTCAGCCCCTGGAGCTGACACCTGCATCTCCCTCGCTCTCCCCTGAGAGCCAAGCCATCCCCACCACCACTCTCTGTGCCTCCAAACGCCCCTGGACGTCCTGGGCCAAACCTCCATGCCCTTCACACGCGAGGGATGCCCCTGCTCTGAGAGCCCCCTGGGAATCGGGGCCCGAGGGACAGTCTGCACAGTTTGTAGGTCTGACGGCGCCACGTCTCCCCTTGCTGGGCCCTAGGGCTCCCAGAAACAAGAGATTTTGGGTGACTTTGAGCTGAGCAGTTCAGTTATTAGAGGGGATCAGTGTCATGAAGCTCTAGGGAGGTTGTGGGGGCTCCTGGGGTGTGGTGGGGCTCCAGAAGGACAGGGGCTTCCTGATGGATGAGGGAGGTTGGGGGGAGCTCCCAGGAGTCCGCTTCTCTGGCAGCAGATTCTCCCTAGGCTGGAAACCCTCCTGGGGAGGAGAAAAGGGGAGACTGTGGGTGCCCCCCCTAAGTTGGGACTTAGAGCCCTGAGGAACACACAGCACCCCTCTCGCTCTGAGGGTAGTGGCCCAGTTTCCTCAGCAAATCTCCACTTTTCTGCTTGAAGATCTCCCAGCAATGTTGCTGGAAAGGACACGTGTGAGACAGAGGGGCACCCAGCCGTGGGAGGTGGGTGCTTGGTTCTGTGTCCATGCGGACTTGATTTCGAAAACGCGGATCCCCTTTTGATGTATACCCGTAATGCAAATTCCCTCCTGTTTCCCAGAGTTTGTTTATGTAATCTCTACCCCCAACATGGGGTTCGAACTTACAACCCCGAGTCAAGAGTGGCATGCTCCTCTGACTGGGCCAAGGTAGATGCCCCAGTTTTTATTGAAAAGGTTCACATTTTTATATGGACTCCTCTGGTCTATGTTGAGCTAATCTTTGCAATTCAGAACAAGATTCTTCCCGTTTTTTGGCATAAGATTGTCCAGTTATTCCAACACTCTTTGTTGAAAAGACCCATTCTCTAGGAAGTGACCTCTCTTCCTCTGTAAAAGAATCAATGCCCCTGACCGGCCAGGGTCTCCTCTGGGCTCTCTCTTCTGTTCCATTGATCGGTGTGTGTATCCGTCACTGACCCTGCAGGGGCTCCACTGCTAATACTTCATCGTTGGACTTGCGATCAGGTGACGTGGGGCTCACACAGTTATTCTCCTTTTCCCGAATCCTTAAGCTGTCCTACGCTTTCCATCTTTGCATGCAAGTTTGAGAATCAGCTTATCTCTACCTACAAAAGTCTCCCTGGGATTTTGATTTGGACTCTGTTGACCCGAACACCGTTTAAAGACAACCGATGGCTTTACTGCAGCAGACCTGTCGATCCCTGAGCATGGTATGTGTCCCCATCCGTTTCGGTCTTTCCAGGGGTCTTTCTTCAAAATGTTGCAGTTTTCAACCTATGCATTCCATGCAAGCTTTGTGTAGATGTCTCCAGAGTATTTGATTTTTCTTGGAGCTATTGTAGATGATATTTTTACCATTTCTTCCTTCTAAATGTGGTTTTTCTGTTGCATTCTTGCATCCCAGGACCTCACCAAACTTACGTATTAGTCTACAAGTTTTTCTTATAGTTTCTTTGGGATTTTCTAATCATGTCCTCTGTGAACACAGACACTTTTCTATCTTTCCCACCTGGGTCCAGTTTTAAATTTTTCGTTGGAGAGGCTTGGCTTCCAGTATGGTGTTGAATGAGACACAGAAGAGACTTCTCTCTTGTTGCTGGTGTTAAGGAGAACATCCCGGGCTTCTCCTTTACCCACGGTGTGTGCTTCTGTCTGTTATTATGGATGCCCCTGACTGGTGTTCCCCTTATTCTAACTTTCTGGGATATTTTTATCATGAATGGCTGTTGAGTTTTACCAAGTGCTCTTTCTTATCAAGTGAGATGATCTGTGATCTTTTTCTTTTTTTTAAAGATTCCTTTATTTATTAATTCATTAGAGACAGAGAAAGAGGCAGAGACACAGGCAGAGGAAGAAGCAGGCTCTCTGTGGGGAGCCCTATGCGGAACTCGATCCCAGGACCCCAGGATCATGACCTGAGCCAAAGGCAGATAGATGCTCATCCACTGAGCCACCCAGTGCCCCTGTGACCTTTTTCTTTAGATTATTAGCATGACAGGATATAATGATACATGTTCAACTGCGTGTTCAGGATAAATGCCTCTTGGGTGAGGTGTGTGTTTAAATATATATTATAGCATTTGAATTCACTGTATTTCTTTTTTTAAGATTTTTAAAATGTGTTTATTTGAGAGAGAGAGAGAGAGAGCAAGAAACAACAAGAGCTGGGGAGAGGCATAGGGAGACAGAGAAACAGGCTCTAGCTGAGCAAATACCCTGATGCAGGGCTCGATCCCAGGACCCTGGGATCATGACCTGAGCCGAGGGCAGACGCTTAGCCGCGTGAGCCACGCAGGCACCCTCTGAGGATATTCACGTGGCTCATAGGATGTTTGTCTGTTGGACACTTTTATTTCTCTTTCTCTTTTTCTTTCTTTCCTTCTTCCTTCCTTCTCTAATTCCCTCCCTCCTCTCATCCCTGCTCCTGTCCTTCTCTTCCTCTCTGTCTCTCTCTCACACTCTGTTTCCCTCTCTATTTCCTTTTGCTCTTAGGTGTGGGTATCAGGTAATACTGTCCTCGTGAGTTGGGACCTCTTCCCTCCTGTCCTCTTTTTCTGGAAGAGATGCATATAACTGGTGGTCTTTCTTCTCTAAATGTCTGGTAGAATTTTGCCTTTGAAAGCATCTGGGGATTTTTCAGTTGGGGAACTACAAATTCCATTTAAAAAATTGTTATAGGGTTGTGATATTGTGCTTTATAATAAGTATGTTCATCCAGGTTCCTGGCTCACAGCTCACAAGACACATTGGAATTTCTGAGAGCAAAGGGCCCGTCTTCTGTTGCATAGCTTGGTCTCTTGTCCACAGTGGCTGAAATCCCTTCAGAGCCGTGAAGGTGAGGTGGTGTCTTGTTCTGCATTCCCAGCCCCACTCCACCACAGCTGGGTTTACATTCATGAGGGGACTACGGGAAAGCCCTAAGGATGGGGGCTGGGGTCAGGGGGACCCAAATGTGACCTGAGGGTTGGCGCCTCCATCAAAACTCAAAAGGAAGAGCAGTCAGAGGGCTTCCAGGTGGGTGAACCACGTGCCAGGCCCCTGGCCCCAAACTCCATCCGGTAGAAGGGCCCAAGGACCCCTGCAGACCTCACCCCATGTGTCTCTCCATCTGGCCATTCATTTGTGTCCCTTCACATCCTTTGTCATAAACCTGTAACCTACTAAGTCACCTGGCCTCCCTAGTTCTGTGAGCTGCTCTAGCAAATGAATGGAACCAGAGGACATGATCGTGGGGACCTCTGACTAATAGCTGGTCAGTCAGAAGTATAGGAGACAACCTGGATGGTGCCAACACTGGGGCTGTCATGCGGGATGTGTCCTCCCTGGTGGTGCTCTCTTCAGGCAGGTGGAGTCAGAACCGAGTTCATTTGGTGGCTCCCCTCGTCAGTGTCTGTGAGAACTGTGGTAATTCCTGGGTGATGTGGAAACACGTGTGCACGGGCACACACATACACACACACACACTGTAAGGACTCTTCTGGTTCTCTGTTTCATCTTGAGGGAGTTTGCAAGTATGTGTTTTTGAGAATTGTTCCATTTCGTCTGTTGTTTGTGGTTCCCTTCTTACCCTTCTCGGGTGTTTTTGGATATTATTGAGATCTCTTTCCTAATATTGGGAAATTAGGTCTTCCTTCTTTTATTCTGTCTTGCTAGAGGTTTATCAATGTGCTGATAAAAAGCCACGAGTGGCAGGATGAGCATCACATACCATTTTCCTGGTTTACAACATACAGAACAGGATCTGTGTTCTCTGGAACGTGTACGTGTGTGACCAAAGATCCATGTGGGGTACCGGACACAGATCAGGCTGGAAATGACCTTCCTGGTAATCCCACTGCAGGTGGGATTGGAGAAGGTACCCCAGGGGCTCCCATCATATCTCCTGAGGTTGGGCTCAGCCTGGGTGTTCATTATCTAAAGATCACTGTGTATGTGTTGAAAGACTCGATACTAAAGCATATCTGCACATCTACATTCCATATGTGTATGGAAACACCAAAATCTAGGAATGTTTGCTGCTGAGCCATAGGATTGCAGGTGATTTCCTTTTGTTGTATGTATATGCTTCCTAAGTGTTTCTTCTAGAGAGTATATTATTATCTTTGAAAATGTATTTTGGTTACAGGAGTGTCCTGTCCCAGGCAGACATTGCCACTCCAAGTCTCCCGCACTTCCTGTTCTTACACCAGGACCCTGGACTCAAATCATCACCCAGGACTGGACAATAACTCAGCCAGCTCATCAAAGTTCCTCTTCCCACCACTCCACTGGCCCATTAGGTTGTGGGAAATAAGGTGTTATAGTGAGTTTTTTTTTCTCTTTCCAGGATCAGATGAACTTGGGGAAATGTTCCAAGTGTTCCCCAAAACCTGGAGCTGGGGGAGCGCACACAAGGATGTGTGTGCTTCTGTGCTGAGCCTCCTGTCCACAAGGAGGCTGCCAGCTTGTGGCCAGGAGAAAGCCCTGGCAAGTCAGATGTGCTTGTGCAGGAGGCAGCCCTCAGGGGCCCCAGCCACCCACTGCTCCAGCTTCCACAGTTGGAATACGCAACTGCTTCATTTCATTTCTAGATCGAACCTTTGATCCCCACTTGCACCCTTCTATTATGAGAGTAGAAGTCCCTACATCTAATGTTATGGGTGCACGTGGGCACACACACAGCCATCTGGGAAATGCCTACACTGCACTGTCCAATAGGGTGGCCACAACCCTCGTGGCTTGAGCACTAGCTGTGGCTCCCACCGTATTTCTCCAGGGTAGCAGCTTATTTAGAAAGAGTGGTTCTAATATGTCTCCCTTCGTGTTGTAAGAGCACAGGCTGCTACTATCACATTACTTCAAAAAACCTTACAGAATACATAAAACAATGGTTCTTGAGACATGGGACACTAGAAGACGAAAGGACTTTGACCCTGAGAGACCAGCAGCCTTTGAGGTAAGACCTATGACAGCCCGGGTCCTTCCTAGACAAAGTTTCCAAACCACAGCAGAGGGAAGAAAACCCACACAACGCCCGGAGGCCTTCCTGGTGAAGAGGACAGAGCCTGGAGGCCAGAGGCCAGGAGGCTAGAAAGCTAGAGTACCAGACAGGAAAGGGTCTGCTCAAATTAAGGAGTCCAGGCCCACAGGAGCCCCTTGACTGTCCAGCAGATACTAGTGAGCACTCGCATGTGCAGGAACTACCCAGCAGGGCAGAGAGAACCCTCCAGAAGAACCAGAGGGAACAGTCCCCAGGAAACCCTCACAAGGTGCTGGCAATACTGCCTGTTCCCAACAGCTTCAGGGGGCCTCACCCCATGGGGTGGCAGACGGAACATTCAGGAGGGGGTTCCCCTGACAGTGGGGAAAAATTAAGCCTGGACAAAGTGCTGCTCTCCTTCACCCAACAAAGTGTAAGAGTAAGACGTGAATGGATCAAATTGTCCTCAAGTAACTCAATCTTCAAGCGGAGAAAGCTGGAACAGACCAGAGAGCCCAGAAATAAACCCACGTGTACAAGGTCAATTCAATTATAGTGAAGGAACCAAGAACACCCAATGGGGAGAGGACAGTTTCTTCAACAAATGGTGCTGGTAACACTGGACAGCCACGTGCAGAAAGAGTCTGAACCCCTTCCTCACACCACACACACGTCAACTCAGAATGGATTCAAGTGGGAATGTCCGACCTGAAACCCTACAAGTCCCGGGAGGAAACACAGGCGGTAAGGTCCCTGACCCTGGCCTTGGTGATGTTTGCTGGGTTTGGCAGCAGAAGCAAAGGCAATAGAAACAAAAGTAAACCAGCAAGGCTATACCCAACGGGAAAGCTTCTGCACAGCCAGGGAAGCCACTGAATGGGAGAAAATAGCTGCAAATCATAATGTGATGAGATGGATATTTAAAATACAAGAACTCACATCACAAAGGACCAGAAGACAAAAAGCACCAGATTAAAAATGGGCAGAAGATCTAGACAGACCTTTTTCCCAAAAGACTGACACATGGCCAACAGGCACAGGAAAAGATGCCCTACATCACCGATCATCAGGGTTTGCAAATCAAAGTCCCTAGGAGTTGCCACCTCATGCCTATCAGAATCTCTGGTATCAAAAAGACAAGAAATATCAAGTGGGGGTGAGGATGTGGAGACAAAGGAAGCCAGACGCACGGTTGATGGGAAGGCAAGTTGGTGCAGCCAATGTGAAGCCATCATGGAGGTTCCTCGAAAAATTAAAAAATTAAAAAATTAAAAAATTAAAAACGAAGCAGCCCGGGATCCCTTACGCTGATGAACAGATTACCAAGAGCTGATATATCTACACCGTGAATAGGAGTCAGCCATGAGAAGGAACAAAATCCTGCCGCCTGTGACCATGTGTCCCCACACCCAAGGGTGTGATGCCCAGTGAGAGAAGGTACAGGAGAAAGATGAATACTGGGTGCTTTCACTCATATGTGGGATCTGAAAAAAACAAAACAAATGAACAAGGATAAACCAAACGGAATCGTTTTTTTTTTTTTTAACACAGAAAAATATATCTTTCTTTAAAAGAATGATATTTTCCAAAACAAACACGCAAAAAGAGTAAAGTGACAAGTGTGGCACTGATTTACAATTTGGCAGATCTCTTTAATATCTGGATTCACAGGGACGCCTGGGTGGCTCAGTGGCTGGGCGTCTGCCTTTGGCTCAGGTCGTGATCCTGAGGTCGTGAGATCGAGTCCCACATCGGGCTCCCTGCACAGACTCTGCTTCTGCTTCTGCCTGTGTCTCTGCCTCTCTCTGTGTGTCTCTCATCAATAAAAAGTAAAATCTTTTTAAAAATTCTGGATTGTCAGAGGACAGAAGACGTTTCATATCTGCCTCTGCATTGATTTCGTTTTCAATTTAAATTCAAGTCAGTAACATATAGTGTATTATGAGTTTCAGAGGTACAGTCAGGGATTCGGCAGTTGCACAGAACACCCGGTGCTCGTCCCATCATGGCCCTCGTCCCCATCCTCCCTTCCCCCGCCCCCTTCAGCAAACCTCACTTCCCTAGAGCAGACTCTCTTGTGCTTTGTCTCTCAGTCTGATTTTGTCTGATTCTACTTTTCCCTCCCTTCTGGTCTTGACCCCGGCGTCTGGTCGACATTGGCACGTGGAACCTCAGCTTTGTCTGCCTGGCGGACACCTGCCACGGGCTGGTGGGAGCCTGGGAGCGCCCCCTCTTCCTTGCTGGGCTCTGTCCCCTGCTTGCACAGAGCTCCGGGAGCCCCAGAAACAGGCTGGCTGTGCATTTTGACACCACAACACCTTATTGAACTTTCAACAGCAAAAGGGCTCGGAGCCGAGGGTGTGATCTTCCACTGGGGAGGGAGACCTTCCTGTCTCCTGGAGAATGCCGAAATCACATGGAGGTGCGGGTGCTGGGGTCCCCCATCCTTGGAGCCTGTGCTGACTCCAGGTGGGGGCACATTTCCTGGGGTTGGGGCCTGAGAGGCAGTTCTGAGGACAGCAGACCTGACCTGGACCTGCCGTGTTTGGGTTCCTGGGCTGGGTCCCAGCATGTCTGCCGGACCCCGGCCCGTGGCCCACTGGTGCCAGGTAACTGACTGCTGGAGACCCAGCACTGGGGAGTCTGCCTCCTAGTTGGGTGAGGGTGGGGTCCCTCGAGTCCCCTGCTGCCCCGGTACCGGGCTGTCCTGTTATTCCAAGTGTGGCCCTAGGTCAGAGACCTGGATCTGTGGGGCACGCCCAGGTCCCAGGAGGCCACATACTGCTCCGGGATGGCTCACCTAGCCTTGGAGCAGAATCCAGGACTGGCCAGGGCCACAGGGGGCTGGACCTCAACTTCATTCTGGCCCTGGGGGGTGCATGTCATCTCTGCCCCCACAGAGTCCAGGACCAGACCAGCGCAGGTCCCTTTGGGTCCAGGGCTTGTGTCCTGTGTGGAGGGTGCCTCCCTCCAGGAGAGACAGTGAGGTGAGGCAGGGCACGGTGCCGGCTGGCCAGAGCCTCAAGGCCCCCACACTCACCATCACGCTCTGCCCCAGAGGCCCACGAGCATTCAGCTCCCCTGTTGACACAGAGGTCAGAGGGTCCCAGGCGTGAGCGGGCCCGTGGGGCAGGCGGCTCAGCGTTGTCCTGCCTTGGCCTGGCTGTGCCAGTCACTGCCCAACGGGGGCATGGGCTGCAGTGGCCCCAGGCCAGGAAAGGTGTCCTGATCCCTACAGCATCATCATTAGTGGGATGGGTAGGCCCCGTGATGGGGGACGCCCCTCTGGGGAGGCCCAGGCAGATCCTGAAGGGAACAGGACTCAGTGTTCTGGCTTCAAGCCCATGTCCTAGGGCCACCTGCCTGTACCCTCCTGGTTCACTGGAGGGTGAGGAGGGAGTTCCATCGCTGTGGGGGCAGCCGGGCCAGCGAGGAGCCCCGGGCTGGGGGCAGCTGGCTCAAAACCCGAGCCCCTGGACTTCCCGGGCAGATGTACAGACATGGACTCTAAGGAATTTCCCTCCTGCAACAGTTCCTCGGCCTTGAGGATGGCCTGGCCGGAAAGGGTCCAGGCCGCTCAGGTTAGGTGGCTGGGACTGGGAGGTCAGTTCATCCACCCTGGGCAGCATCTCAATGCTAGGAAAATGGAGGAGAGGCCTGGGCGCCGGGGACACTTGCTCCAGGCACAGGGGCCTTGTGGGGAGCCCTTCACGTCCCTCTGGAAAGATGCAGACAAGGTTAGCGTCTCAGGCAGGCTGTGTGTCCCCAGCTGGGGGACCCAGGGGTCCTCATGGCCCCTGCGTGGCCCCCCTGGTTGACCTTGTCCAAAGCCCTTCACCCCAGGGATGCCCAGCCCCTGCAGTGAGTGCCCGCATGCCCAGCCCTGGCCTAATTCAGGGTTCCCTGAATTAGGAGAAGAGGAGAGGTCCAGAGATGAGGAGGAAGGCCCTGGGGGCTGTGTCCACTGTGGCTGCCCCAGGAGGCTGAATCGGGAGGGGAAGGGGCCCTGAGCCCACCCGAGGGGCAGGACACACTTCATCCTTCAGAGCCGGGCCATGGAGGCCCAAAAGTGTCTGAGCACCCCCTCATCCTCCAAGGCCAGGGCTGGGCCACGAGTCCTGCAGAAATTGCCCAAGACCTTCCAGGAGTAGCTTCAGGAGGCCTTCTGGGCAGTGGGTGTGAGTCAGACCCAGAGGGGCCCTCCTGTGGCAGGTGTCCCCCAAAGGCAGCAGCTCAGGGTCCAGCTGTGACCAGGAGGCACCACAGGCAGTGCCATGACTGGAGAGGCCTCATGCCTGCTGCTCCACTCAGGGGCCCCTGCTCAACCCACCTGCCTGGCCGACCCCCTCCCAGGCCTGGGTGCAATTCAGAGCAGTGAGCCATCACCCCTGGGTTCCCCCAGACACACCTGGGCTCCCAGGGGCTCACTTACCACTGTGCACCTTCAGGATTCTGTAAGCCATGGCTGTAAGCATGCGTTCCCCGTCCAGGATGTAGGCGTCCCAGAGCTTCAGGGTGAGGGAGAAGGGACTCTAGGGAAAATGGGGTGGGAGAAGCTGCCTGAGTAGGACTCGAGGGGTCTCAGCAAGGGTTAGGGGCTCCCATTGGCCCACATCCCCTGCCGCCGCCCTGGCTGCATCAGACAAGGCCCCCGCTTGGTGACCACATACCCCAGGTGGACCCCAGGCTGGGTGCAATGGGCCAAGGGCTCATCCACACCCCAGGCTGACCTGGCCTTCCCTGGGGAAGCTGAGGCAGAGATAGTCTGGCCCCCAGGAAACTCCTCAAGGGACCCTCCGGGCTTCTCCAGGGTGGGTCTGGGCTGTGAGCCTCAGACTCCAGGGTTCAGGGGTCGGACCTGACTTGTCTGGAGGCTGGGGCTGAGCTCGGCCCTTCCTGGGGTCAGACAGTTGGTCAGGGAGTAGGGGTCCTTGGGTGGCCTTACCTGGTCGATGAAACACTGAAGGAACTCCCTGGGGGTGTAAATGCCAGTGCACATCTATTCCTCGTCCTGGTGGAAGGGCAGCAGGTGCTCAGGACCCACCCAGCGGCCCCATAGAGCCAGGTGGACACACTCCCCATGGCCCCGCCCAGCCCCGAGGGCACCCTGAGTCCCCCAGGAGCAGGAACATGACACCAAACTCTGGCCAGCTCAGAAGGCCGCTGCCCCCACCCTGCCCCGGGTCTTGGGACGGAGCCTCCAGGGAGCTTCTACTCGCCATGTGCTTCTGCTTGGGGAGAGCTCTGTCAAGAATATACTCATGATGGGCCTGAAACCTCAGCAGTTTGGGTAACTCTGGAATGAAGGAGCCTGAGCAGGCCGCAGGCCCCCAACAATCAGGGCCTCCTCCCCAACCAGGCATGGGAGGGGGGTGTCCTGGCAGGTGCCTCCTCCCCCACACCCCTGATCCCATGTGTGCCCACAGCCCTCCAAGCCCTGACTGGACCTGCACTTCCCAGAGAGCAGGACTGACTTCCAGGCCTGGGGGTCAGGCCCCCAGGGCCCTCATCCTCACAGAGACCCGCTAGGTGGGGGCCCTGGGCTGAGGACGAGGCCTGTCTGACCAGCACCCTCTTTCCTGCTATGGCCTCTGCGGGGGCAGGCGGGTCTCAGGCACCCAGGGGCAGGGAGTGCAGGCCATGCGGAGGGTGATGGGTGTGCGGGGCCATCTCTGGGCTTGGGAGTCAGGCTGGGGGCAGAGCTAGGTGTGGGGAGACCCTGCCGCCTGGGCTTTGTCTGGCTGGGGTGGCACGGGCCTGGGGGCATGCAGGCAGCCAGACAGGAGGCTCAAGGGGCAGCGGGAGGGCTAGACTGGCTACAAATAGTGGAGTGGAGTGGGTGGCCATAGCTCCAGGACCCCGAGGGGCACCTGGGGAGGTGGAGCCCTTGCAGGTGGGGAGGTGGGCTGGGTGGGGTCCCTCCTGTCCCACGGCTGCAGCAGCCCTGCAGGGAGGCTCTCCTGAGCTCCAATCCATCCAGCGGCCAGTCCAGCCCCTCCCGTGCATGGCGTGCAGCTGGGCCAGCGGCCAGAAGGCTTCCTCCTCGCTCAGGTACATCAGCAGGGACGCCCACCAATGGCTCATGCGCTGGCAGCAGCCCACCTCCTGCAGGAGCCAGCCCCCCCTTACACCCCCAGGGAAGGTGTCCACCTACAGGTGGTAGAGTTGGGGGATGGGGGCTTCCTCCCGCCCAGGTTGTGATTAGGGCTCTGGTCTCTCCAGGATCCAGACCCGAGGTTTAGGAGCAGCGGTGTCGCAAGAGCCCAGGCAGCCGAGCACTCAGGCACCCGGGGTACCCTCCTCCCACAGTGGGGTCTCCCCCCAGCCCCCTGCCCGAGTCCCAGAGGAGAGAGCCCATCCGTTGCATCTTGGGACAGCGGAAGCTGGGGTCCTAACCGTGTGTCCTGTCGGGTCACCAACATTCAGAAAAGGACACGTGTGGGGCAGCAGGCCTGGGGGCAGAACACTCACGGTGTTGTACGCGGAATAGGCCGACAGCACGTGGAGAAGGGCTTGCAGCCCAGGAGGCGGCCGGCAGGGTGGTCTGCTCAGTGTGGCCCTCGCCCAGCAAGTCCCAAGAGGTGCGGACCCCAGCCTCACAGGCCCTGCGGTCCTCAGGGCACGTCAGTGGGGACTGGTCTCTGGGGTCAGGTCTGCACCCGGTGACAGCAGCGACCTCAGACACAGCCTGCTGGGCGGTTATCTGCGTTCTGGGGTTTTCCGTTTGCCTCCAGGAGACAACCCCAGAATGCAGCTCCTGGGCTCTCCCAAGTGGACAGCTCCCCCTCCAGCGCCAGAGCAGCCCCCCACGCTCGATGTCCCCCTGGGAGCCAGGTGCTCCCCTGGCCCTTGCTCCCCTCATGCCTTCTTCCCCCTGCCCTGGCGTGTTCCCGCCTCCTGTGAACACCACCGGCCACCATCTGGCCACCTGCCTTGAACAACTGCAGCAGGTGCATTCGGGCCCTGAGCGCATCCACAGCGCCTTGCCTGTGTCCTGACCTGGCCTCTGTGTTAAGGACCTCGTGCCGCTCATCCAGGAGCATCTCGGGTGCCTCCGGGTTGCAGCCGTGGTGAGAATGCCGGGAGCGTTCATGCAGGTTTGACACAGATAAAAGATTCGAAGCAGTTGGGTCACTATCTCTGAGCAATATGGGTGAGCGGTGAGGTCCCGTTTCAGCATTTCCTGACCCCCGCCTGCACGAGTCTGTACCCCCAACTCCCACTGCCCCCCTGCCAGGCCTGCTGGAGGCTGCCTCACCGGGGACCAGGGGTCACAGGTCAGCCTGACCCCGCCGCACTCTGAGGCCCAAGGGCGACACAGGGTCACCAGGTCAGGGGTACAACACACCCCCTCAGTGGAGGAGCCTCGGTGTCTCTCAGTGAGAGGTCCAAGCGGCCCCCCGGGAAGCTCAGGCACCCCTGCCGGCGGCTCCTCAGCCCGTCCCCGCGCCCCTCTGACACGCACCGCCGGCCTCCGCACGCTGCACACACGGAGCTCCAGCCTCCGCTCCGTGCACCTGCACCCACCCTGTCCGGGCGCCACTGCTGTCCTCTCCCTCCTACTGGGTCCCTGGAGACTAGCAGGACACCCGGGCTTCTGATGGGACGGGCCCTCGGAGGCTGTAAGGTGGCCAGGGAGGCGCGAACATGCCCCACACTAAGCAGCTGCACCACATTGTTTGAGGGGGCAGGTAATGATGTGGGGGGATGGCGTGGGGGGATGGTGGGGGGGGGGGAATGCTCTGGGGGATGCTGTGAGGGATACTGTGGAGGGGATGGTTTGGAGGGAATGGGGGTGGATAGCGTGGGTGGAGTAGGGGGGAACACATGGGGAGATGTGGCGTGGGGGATGGCGGGGGGATGACGTGGAGAGGAAGGTTTGGGGGGATGGTGGGGAGATGGTGTGGGGAGGAGGTGTGGAGGTGATGGTTTGCAGGGATGGAGGGGGATATCATGGGGGAGGTGGGGGGAGGGAGAGGGGGGATGGTATGGGGGGATGGCGTGGTGGGGATGTTGGGGGGATGCACACACAGGGTATCCCTGTTTTCTAAGATACATCCGAGAACGACCATAGGTACATCCCCCCAGGTCTGGGGTTTCTGTAACACACTTGCAACTGGGGACCCATGAAGTGAGCACAGGTCCCCAGGTGGACAGGGACGGCATCGGGGGGTCATCACACTATTCACGCTAACAGACAATGCAGATTGTCTAAAATAAAATAAAAAAATTCAAAATACATAGAAACACCAAATGTGGTCACGTTTACCTGTCTGACCTCATTTGGTCCACCTGTGTCCTGGTCCCTCTGCAGCTGTGCTGCCCGCCCCAGGGTCCCTCACTGCTCCCCTATGGCCCCCGACCCTGAGCCCTGCTCTTCACAGGGTAGTTCTATGTCACCCGGTGGGGTTCAGCTCACACAGTGACACCGGGAGGCCTGTCCTGCGCCCTCGTCATCAACAGACCCCGAGGGGATAAGGGGTCGTCCTAATCACTTTACCATGAGACAGTATGGTTTGCTGCCCTCCCTCCCCCTCTCCTCAGAGCCCCCGTGTTCCCCACCCAGAAGCCCCTGGGCATCCCCTGGACCCCGGAGTGTCCCTGGAGCCCCCAGAACCCAGCTTGGCCGGCAGCCTCACCTGACCCCACAGCGGTCCCAGAACACCATGTGGCTGCGGAAGGGAGATCTGTTTGGTTTTGGGGTGGAGACCTGGGCCTCCTCCTTCATTTCCTGTGGGGAGAACCCGGCGGGGGGGCGGGCATTGTGAGGGACTCAGAACCCTAACTGTCACCAACTGTCATCCTAGCAGGGAGCACTGCTAGCCACCATGTGAGTGTGTCCCACAGGCCCTCCTCGTTCCTTGTGATTCCAGGAACGGGCACAGGTGCCCATCAGCCCGGGGACTAGGTCAGGGCTCCTGCTAGACTGCCGGGGCGGGGGGGGGGCAGGGAAAGCCGGGGGGCAGCCCTGAGATGGAGGGGACACCGATGGTCAATCCTGGGCAGGGGCGACACCGAGGGTCAACCCTGGCTGGGACAAGGACACTTGGGAAGATGTGGGGCCACCCTGGGTCCCCAGGCAGGTGGCCTCAGCCCTTCCCACAGGTTGCCCTCAGCTCCTGCCCAGGCCTCCACTAAGGGCCCGACCTGGTGTTTCCCTGGGTTCCTGGATTTCACCTTCTCGATGTCTAGTAGACGCAACCACACCTGTCCCCGCACCTGGGGAGGGACCCCTTATAGTCCCGACAACAACCCAGCTGCAGGAGGAAGCAGTGCTGGTGAGACGGGCCCTGGTGGTACCATGGATTCCGGGGAGAGAAAGGGAACTAGAAGATTCTGGGAAAGGCTCCCCGGGGTCTCCGGAGAGGCTGAGTCCCCACAAGGACCTGACGCTCCCCTCACCACCCTCCTTGGGCCTGCGGAGGCCTCGGCTCTGGCAGCAGACTCTCCCAGGGCAGGGGACCCTCCCGGGGATGGGGCAGGAGGAGACTGTGGGTGGCCCCACCCTGTGGGGACAGAGTGTGCCCTAGGGAGCAGGCCCCTCACAGGCTCCCCCTCGGTGCCCTCGTAGGCTTCTGAGGCTCAGCCCTTCCTCTTGGAGCCCCCAGATCCCACAAATCCCCTGATTTCCTTAACCTCCTCTTCATCCCCTGGGAGCCATCCTTCCCCCATTTCCAGAGCCCTGAATGCTCTCCAGGACATGCTCCTAATTTAGGAGTCCCCTGACATCTCCTGGGAGCTACACCACTGCCCTCATCCCTCTAGGAGCCCCCTGACATCTCCTGGGAGTACCCCCCCACTTCATCCCTCTAGGATCCCCAGACATTTCCTGGGAGCTCCCCCCAACCTCCCTCATCCATCAGGAAGCCCCTGTCCTTCTGGAGCCCCACCACACCCCAGGAGCCCCCACAACCTCCCTAGAGCTTCATGACACTGATCCCCTCTAATAACTGAACTGCTCAGCTCAAAGTCACCCAAAATCTCTTGTTTCTGGGAGCCCTAGGGCCCAGCAAGGGGAGACGTGGCGCCGTCAGACCTACAAACTGTGCAGACTGTCCCTCGGGCCCCGATTTCCAGGGGGCTCTCAGAGCAGGGGCATCCCTCGCGTGTGAAGGGCATGGAGGTTTGGCCCAGGACGTCCAGGGGCGTTTGGAGGCACAGAGAGTGGTGGTGGGGATGGCTTGGCTCTCAGGGGAGAGCGAGGGAGATGCAGGTGTCAGCTCCAGGGGCTGAGGATGTCCTTGGGCTGCTCACCAGGTGACAGGACCGAGCAGAACCACCCCGAGGCGGGTAGACGAACTGGTGGTGACCTGGGGCTGCCCCCGAGACACCCGGGACTGAGCTGCCGGCTGAGTGAGCAGGATCACACCCGGGGCACATTGACCACCCTGCAGAGGGGGTCCAGAGCCGACCCCCGGGCTCACCCGGGCTTCACTGACAACCCGGGCAGGGCCTGCTCCTCACGGGTCAGGCCAGTGGCTGGGGGCCCACATAGCACTGCCAGGGCCCGCTCGCCATCACCAGACCCGGGGGACACAGGGTCGTCCCAATCACTTTACCACGAGACAGTATGGTTTGCTGCCCTCCCTCCCCCTCTCCTCAGAGCCCCGTGTTCCTCACCCAGAAGCCCCCTGGGCATCCCCTGGACCCCGGAGTGTCCCTGGAGCCCCCAGAACCCAGCTTGGCCGGCAGCCTCACCTGACCCCACAGCGGTCCCAGAACACCATGTGGCTGCGGAAGGTCTTGTTCACGTCCAGGGCGATCTGTTTGGTTTTGGGGAAGAGACCTCAGGCTCCTCCTTCATTTCCTGTGGGGAGAACCCGGGGGGGGGGGGGGACATTGTGAGGGACTCAGAACCCTAACTGTCACCAACTGCCATCCTAGCAGGGAGCACTGCTGACCACCATGTGAGGGTGTCTCACAGGCCTTCCTTGTTCCCTGTGATTCCAGGAACGGGCACAGGTGCCCACCAGCCCGGGGACCGGGTCACGGCTCCTGCCCAGGTGCTGTGAGCAGGGAAGGTTCTCCTGGGGGTCAGCCCTGGGCGAGAAGGGACACGGGGGTCAGCCCGGGCAGGGAGGGGACACCACGGGTCACGCTGAGGCTCTCCTCTTCCCCCAGCACAGAGGCCTCTCCAAGACTGAACACCAGGCTGGGCCCTGACCTTGCCTGCAGGGGAGGCTGCTCCCTGGACTCTGCTCCCAGGGCGCGGTCCCATCTCAGGGCACCTGAGTGCCTGGAGAGTCGGTGTCTCTGTCCTGGTGCCTTCCTGAGTCCTGATCCCCTCCCCCCAGGTGGGGCATGGCCCGGCCCGCTGTCCTCCACTCCCTGTCCCCACCCGAGAGCTCATTCTGCTTCGTCCAGCGGGAACCTGGCACCAACCACCTGCTCGGCCCCACTCTGGGCTCCAGGCCTGTCCAGGGTGCCAGCTCCCATCAGCCTGACGCTAACTCTGTCCACGAGGAGCTCAGAGCCCCGCAGTCCTGTCCTTCTCTGGAACCTGGGCCTACACTGCTCCATGGACAGAGGAGATGAGCTGGGGGCAGCAGGGAGGTGGGGGGGCCTTCAGGTCTGAGAGGCTCTGGGAGATGTTGGGGCCACCCCGGGTCCCCAGGCAGGTGGCCTCAACCCTCCCCACAGGTTCCCCTCAGCTCCTGCCCAGGCCTCCACTAAGGGCCCGACCTGGTGTTTCCCTGGGTTCCTGGATTTCACCTTCTCGATGTCTAGTAGACGCAACCACACCTGTCCCCGCACCTGGGGAGGGACCCCTTATAGCCCCGACAACAACCCAGCTGCAGGAGGAAGCAGTGCTGGTGAGACGGGCCCTGGTGGTACCATGGATCCCGGGGAGCAAGAAGGATCTAGAAGATTCCAGCTTGAGCTCCCCGGTGTCCCCACAAGGAGCAGGACACCGTGACCCTGACCTGACGCACCCCTCACTGCCCTCCTTGGGTCTCCACTTGTCTGCTCACTAGATCTCCCAGCAATGTTGCTGGAAAGGACACGTGTGGGGCAGAGGAGCACCCAGCCGTGGGAGGTGGGTGCCTGGTGCCACGTCCATGCGCCCTGCGGGGCCCAGAGGAGCCAGGGGGACACAGGGCCCCTCACACTGACCCCGCCTCCGGGGCTGTGGCACATTAACGGCAGCACATGTAGTGCTGGGACAGGGGGGTGAGGAGACACCCCTGGGGACGGCCTGGGGGATGGGGTCTGCAGACAGTTGGCCCCACACCCCCAAACCCCGGCCTGCACGGTGCCCAGGACAGGCTCTCACCTTGGCCCCGTGGGGGCCGGGCCCGGGCAACTCCTTCTCCCTGGAAGGAGAGGGAAGCAGAGCCCCGAGGACCGGGCCCCGGCCCCACAGCCCCCACGTCTCGGCCCGGGGGTCTCGGTGGGGGGAGGGCTCCCCCAGGGAGGGCAGGGGCTGCCAGTGCTGAGGTCAGGAGGGGTAGGCGTTCTGGGGTTGAGAGGGTTGGTGTAGATGGTGGCTGGGTGGGGGCCCCGGCACCCCCTGAGGGGTGCCACTGTCCTGGGGGGACCCGCCTGAGAGCTGTCAGCACCACCCGAGTACCCCCGTGACCGTCTGGCTGAGGTCCCCCCGCCTCCCGGGGCCTGACTGCCCAGCGTCCAGCCTGCCTCTCCCGCACCCTGGCCGTGCCCCCTGCTGGCCCCTGACTCCCCCCCCGCCCCCCCGCTGTCACTCTGTCACTCGGGCCCATTTTCCCTCTTGTCCTGTTGGAGCCCCTGACCAGCCCCACCGTGACCCATCCGAAGGGTCCCTTGTCACTGGGTGGTGAGAGGGACTCGGAGGCCTGCGAGCTGCCCTGCTGGCCCCACATGGAGGCTGGTGCCTGCCTCTGCTACCCACCGTCACTCCCTGAACCGGCCTTGACCCTGTGGGCCTTGGGGCCCTGGCCTGGGGGTCAGTGAGGAGCACCCTCTGTCCTCAGCCCTACCGGACAGCCTCCGACAGAAAGGACAACGCTCTCCCGAGCTCCTCACCCCCTGCAGCCCCCGCTGACCTGACTGGACACCCCGATGAATGCAGCCACGAGGCTCTCCCCCAAACAGGCTGGACGCCACTCCTCTGAGGGCCCTGTGGCCTCCCCCAAGGTCAGCTCCTTCTTGCCCACGTCCCCGCTGTGTCTCCTGGTGTCTCAGCACCAGCCAAGCGCAGACATGGCTCTCAGAGGCCTCAAGGCCGAGACCCTGACCTGGGGGATGGGTCAGCCTCCAGAAAGACGTTCCTGCAAACGCAAACCACCCCTGAGAGGGATGAAGGCGTGTCCAGGGCACTGTGCAGAGAGCCGTGATGGTCCGTGACTCTGCACAGCGAGAGGTCAGCGTCGTCCCAAGGGCCCCGTGGAGACTCTGCTTGGCGTGCCTGCACCAGAGGGGCCCCGTGGTGGGGACCAATCAGATCCAGGAACATGGGGCTGGAAGCTGAGTGGCTCCTCTCTTCCCGGAGTACCGCGGGCTCCCAGAACCCTCTGAGATTGGCCCCCCACGACAGGAAGGGCCTGTCTGTCCAATGGGAGCAGCCCGACAGCCTCACCTGCTTCGACCAGCGACGATCCCCCCCCCGGCCTCCCCTGCACCCGCTGTGTGATCACTGTCGTGCTTCATTTGCCCCTGATGCCTACACACCCTGCCTGAGCCCATCCTCTTGTCTTCATTCCTGCCTAGGCCCTACCTGCTCGGCTTAGACTAGGATCCCTGAGTGGGTCCCACCTATACTTGGCAGCTAAAACACCCACCTGGACATCAGGCACTCCTGTGGACCATGATCCCCGTCTGGCCTTCACCTGCTCCTACTGGCCACAAAACCCACTTGGGTCTCATCTGCAGGACTCTGGCTATGATCCCCGCCTGGTACATAACTGCCTTTGCCGCTGATCATTCCCACTGGGCCCTACACGTCATCCCTGGCTGTGAAGCCTGCCTGGGCCTCACCTGGACCTGGTGACTATGATCCCCACCTGGGCTTCACCTGCTACTCTGCCTGTGATCCCACCTGGACTCTACCGCTGCCGATCACTACGATCCCATCACTTCCTCCTGATGCCCCAGAATGTCCCCCGGGTCTCACTTGTTCCAGATGACTGTGGTCCTTGTCCCGGCTGACCTGGCTCATCCTTGGCTCTGATGCCCAGCTAGGCCTCACTTGCTCTTGCAGGTATTGGTCCTCACCTCTAGTGGGCGCTCCAGCATCTCTGCGCTCTCTCTGGGCCTCACCTTGATGGTACTTGGCTATTATATTGGCCTGTTCCGAGGCCAGCAGGGTCTCCAGGTCCTCCTTCATGGTGCTGCAAAATGCATCCAAGTGTGACTCCAGGAAACCCTTCAGAGAACACATAGGTGTCTCTGCTCCCTGTTGAGATCCCCATCTGTCTGCCCAGAGCGTGGACACAACCCTCTAGCTCCGAGGGGGACATGCTGGGCTGGCACATCACACGCGGGCACTCGCTCTCTGTAGTTCGCCCACCTACAGGTCACCTTCCCAGCCCCTGTCCCAGGACACGCTGTCATGCTGAGACCTCGGAGCACCAGGGGCCCATGAGTCTCCGGGGAACTCTTGACCTGATGCCTGGGGTGACGACTCCCAGCCCGATGCAGCACCGGGAGCTGGTGGCATAGCCACTGAGCTAGTGCTCCTCCGTGCATGGTCTCCCTTCGATGCCACAAGCCCAAGCACCAAAGGGAAAAAGCAATGAACTGGACTTCATCAAAATTAAAAACTGATGCCTGCAAGAGGGTGAAAATACAACCCGCCATGAATGCAACGAGATGTGAATGGCCTGGGGATGGCTCTGGGGGCAGCTGGAGGGACTCTGTGTTCCCTGCATGTGAGGAGTGTGCCCATTTAGGAGCCAGGAGGTCCTAGGAAGCCCTGCTCTGGCCTACCCGGGCCACTGGGTTGCGGGGTCATCACTGTCATTTTCCATGGGTCTAGGAAGGACTGGAAAGGTCATGGCTGGGTCTCCGCTGCACAGCACATCACTTACAGGGGAGTGGGGTTCCCAGTCGCACATCCTGTCTCTTCCCTTGGACTCAAGCAGCATGTGACAGCCCTCTTCCCATGGTGTTGTGGAAGGACTGCAGGAGCTGCCTCAATATCAGATATGGGTGTCAGTGCGGTCTTTACCCCAGCTTTGAGGCCAACACCCACACCTGGCACCCACAGATTCCACAATGCCCTGTGAGGAGCCGGGAGTTGCTCCCACTCACTTGTGACCTGTTGCTGTGTGAGACGCACCTAATGTCTACACTAGGTTTGGAGGAAAGTGGGAGTGTGGTGATCCAGGTAGAGTAAAAAAGCCACCAACTGCCTGCGGACACAAAACAGAGTGGGCCATGCAGTGGTGGTATCCGTGGGGCACCACAGTTCTGCCCACAGTGGGGTCTCGCATCATCAGTGCAGGTTAATGTGGTCCAGTCAGCACTTAGCCCTTCACCTTGAAGGTCAAAGGTCCATGGGAGGGCCCTTGTACCACACACGGTGGGAGGGGTTATCAGGACCCTCCCAGCATCCTACCTCCCATCCTCAGGTCCTCCCGGCCTCCTGCCCTCTAGATATCCTG
The DNA here is from genome assembly GCF_011100685.1 of Canis lupus familiaris. Taxonomy (NCBI): domain Eukaryota; kingdom Metazoa; phylum Chordata; class Mammalia; order Carnivora; family Canidae; genus Canis; species Canis lupus. Next base: position 47,622,328 of record NC_049239.1, on the reverse strand, counting down.
GGTGTCACAGATGTCCTCCTGCACCCAAGGATTCTCAGCATGTGTTTGGCACTAAGAACTTTTGAGGGGCACTTAAGGGCTGAGTAGGTTAAGTGTCTGACTTGATTTGGGCTCAGGTCCTGATGTCATGGTTCATGGGACTGAGCCCTATGCTGGGCTCTCAGCTCAGCTGGGAGTCTTCCTGAGATTCTCCTTCTCCCTCTGCTTCTCTCTCTCTCTCTCTCTCTCTCTCTCAGTTAAATCTTTTAATGGGCAGCCACAGTGGTGCAGCGGTTTAGCACCGCCTTCAGCCCAGGGTGTGATCCTGGAGTCCCGGGATCGAGTCCCATGTCAGGCTCCCTGCATGGAGTCTGCTTCTCCCTCTGCCTGTGTCTCTGCCTCTCTCTCTCTCTCTCCCTGTGTGTCTCTCATGAATAAATAAAATCTTTAAAAAATAAATCTTTTAAAAATTTAACCTTTAAGAACATTTGAGAAATCTTTATCTCTGCAGACCTGTCTTCATATTTGTAATGACTGTAGAATTGCCTTCGTGAATCTGCCATGATTTCTATCAGAAGCCCCTATTCTTTAATATTTATTAAGGTATAGTTGACACAACATATATTAGTTTCAGGAGTACAACCAGTGATTTGACAATTGTGTACGTTACTCAGCGCTCCCCACGAGAAGTGTAGTCACGGTCTGTCCCCATACAAAGTTATTACAATACTGTTGACTGTATTCTCTATGCTTACTTTTTCAATTTCCTTGACTTAATCATTTTATAACCAGAAGTTTACAGATCTTCATATTCTTCATCTATATTCCCCATCTCTCACCCACATCCCCTCCGGCAAATCATCAAAGGGATACAGGACACAAGACAAAGGACAAGAATCACATGATCCTCTTAATAGGTATAGAAAAGCATTTGACAAAGTGCAGCATCCTTTGTTGATGAAAACTCTTCACAATGTAGGGGAGGAAACATACCTCAATATCATAAAAACCATATATGAAAAGCCCACAGCAAATACCATTCTCAATCAGGAAACCTGAGAACTTTTTTCCCTAAGGTTAGAAACACAAAAGATGCCCACTCTCACCACTGTTGTTCAGCTTAGTACTAGAAGTCCCAGCCTCAGCAATCAGACAACAAAAAGATATAAAAGTCGTGTGAGTTGACAATGAAGTGAAACTTTCACTCTCCCAGGTGATATGATGCTGTATATAGAGAACTCAAAAGGCTCCACCCCAAAGTTACTAAAATTCATACAAGAATTCAGCAATGTGGCAGGATATAAAACTCAATGCACAGAAATCAGTTGCATTTCTATACCCTACCAACAAGACAGAAGAAAGAGAAATCAGGAACTGATCCTATTTACAATTACACCAAAAGCAATGGATATCTAGGGAAAAAACCTAACCAAAGAGGTCAAGGATAAGTATTCTGAAACTATAGAACACTCATGAAGGAAATTGAGGAAGACACAAAGAAATGGAAAAACATTCCATGCTCATGGAGTGGAAGAACAAATATTGTTAAAATGTCAATGTTGCCCAGAGCAATCTATACAATTCAATGCAAACCCCTATCAAAATACCATCAATGTTTTTCACGGAGTTCGAACAAACAATCCTAAAATTTATATGGAACCAGAAAAGACCCTGGATAGCCAGAAGAATGTTGAAAAAGAAAACCAAAGCTGGGTGCATCTCTGCAATGGATGAATCCCTGACCTCTACCTCTGAAACTAGTAATACACTATATGTTAATTAATTGAATTTAAATTAAATAAATAATTTTTTAAAGACCTATAAAGAAGTAACTCGGGTTAAATGAGGTCATAGAGTGGGGTCCTAATTCATTCTGACTGGTGTCCTAATGAGAGGACAGACACCAGCAGTGTGTGTGCTCAGAGGGCTGACCCCGTGGGGACCCAGGGAGAGGATGGCCGTCTACACCCAACACTTGATCTTAGCCAAAAGGCTGAGAAGTGATGGCTTTCCACACTCAAGCAGAGAGGACTCACAAGGAGCCTGCACTGCCCGCGCCTAGACCTCAGGCACCGGAGCAGATGAACACACAGGGTCATTGCAAGGGCTCCAGGGCAAGAAGGTTAACTCCTGAGACTGGCACGTGTAGTGTGTGTGCCTGTCTTTGAGGGTCACACGTGGTTCTGGCCCTTCTGTAGATGCTTGATATGCACCACATGATACGGAATAGAGTCTTCACTAGCTCACAGGTCCCTCTCCTTCATAATCATCCTCCAAAGCAAACAACACAGAGATGGCAGAGGTTTGTTTTTTGTTTTGTTTTTTTGTTTTTTTGTTTTTAATGATTCTTGGTAAATTTTATTTGGAAATGGGTTCCAAAGAGCCACAGACATTAGGTGAAGCTCTATCAAGCTGGATAGAGAGCTTTAAATCGCAAACATTCATACATTCCCTGTGCCCACGTCCCCATCAGGAGGGGCTCCTCCAGCCAGCGTCAGCCACGATGACTTGCCAAGGCATGTGCTGGGAAGAAGGGCCTGGGCTCGGACGTGCTGTGGCTTCTGCCCCCTGCTCTTTGGAATCTGACTGCCTGCTGGGCCCATATTCCCGGCTCTCTCCACTAAGTGATAAACCACAAGGACACATCTGGCCCATGTGTGCCGTGCCTGCAGTTTGAGGATCGAATCCACTCCTGGGGAGAAGGGCACACCCACAAGCACTGTGAGCGACACCAGAGCACCGGCAGGTCGTCAGTAAGTAAAGCACGAAAGTGCTCTTTTAGTGGCCTCTGTTCTGATCCCTGAGTAGATCTCTCACTTGGCTTAGAAAGACTTACTCGAAATTAATTAACCAACTGCATGATCTATTGAAATTGATGGGAAGAGAGAGCGATGCCTTTTACTCGCCTCCTCTGGGGGCACCGCAGGCAGGCAGACCAGAATCGAGAACGTCAGCCCCAGCCACACACAGCGGAATCACCCCAGCCTCAGTGAATCCAGTGTGAGCATCTCAGATTTGCAAGAACTTCCACATCTTTACTTCAAAAAAAGTCCAGCTCTGTTCTCGGCAGGGAAAAACAGGAGCGTGTGGGAGCCTGCAGGAGAGCCCTGCTGCACAGCCCCCTCCCCACTGCAGCCAGCTGGGGCCCCCCACAGACCCCCCACCTGGAGATGGATGCGGGAGAGGCGGTGGCTTCTCTCAGAGGTCCTCCTTTATTCAGGGGTCCTGCCACTGGGAGCGGAGTGCCAGAGGGTCCAGCAGGCTGAGGCATCACGAGAGGTGGAGATAGGAAGTCTCAGATAAAGCCCCACATCGGGATTTGCAAGTGGCCTCCCCACAGGAAGACCCAGGGGTCACAGGGACCTTGATCACTCTCCGGCAGGACCCTGGGCCTAGAGCACTCCCCAGCTCCAGGGCAGGACTGTGACCTCTCGGGATACCGGCCACCAAGGCTCTGGCACCAGGTGAAGGGAAAGATCTACCTGCCTGCTTCCATCTCAAGTCCTCTTGAGATGCCTGGAGTGTCGGGAAGGTGTCCCCGAAGACGGAAGGACAGGACAGGGGGGGTCCAGACTTTCCCCCAAGCGCTGGAAGCCTCCCGCTTCTCCCACACCCTCGGACCGGCCAGCGGGTGTTCAGGGTCATCCCGTTAGAAGCAGTGTTTGAGGTCCCACACACCCAGGCTTGGGTTGGACCTCCTCGGGCCAGGGTCTTGGCTCCTCTGATTTTACTTCACGTGACTTCATCTGTTATGTTCTTATCACAACTGTGTCCACTAGTGCTGGCTGTCCTAACACAGATCCACGGACGGGGCTCCCACAGCAGAAGCTCACTGTCCCCTGGTCCTGGAGGCCGAGGCCCAAGGTCCAGGCACAGGCAGGTGGGGTCCTCCTGGGGCCTCTCTGCATGTGTGCTCTCCCTGGGTCCTCACAGGGTCATGCCTCTGTGTGTCTGTCCTGATCCCCCTTCCTGTAGGCCTCCCCGGTGACCCCATGTTACCTTAACCACCTCTGTAAAGGCCCAGCTCCAGGTACAGGCACATTCTGAGGTGCTGGGTACTGGGGTCTCTGCTCTCCAGACAGGCCCAGCGTCCTGCCACAGCCTCAGCCTGGCTCAGACCACCCGGTCCAACCGGATGTCAGCTTCCAAAGGAAACACTGGTCCTCACCTCAGATTCACAGGGTGGCTGGTCTTCCTGGGGCTGCAGGGCCTCCCAGGACGTGGGATGTTCAGAACCACACGTGAGGACGCACCAGGCAAGACAGGACAGATTGCTCACTCTCCCCACAAGATCCAACAGAGACTCACACCTGGCAGTTTTGAGCCGGGTCTATGGAGGTTGCTCTCTCTGGTGTGGGGCTCAGGTGTGTGTCTTTCTGGGGACCCAGTATGCAGAGACCCCCCCCCCGCCTGCCCCCCCAGTGAGTGTGACCCACAGTGCCTGCAGCAGGTACCAGACTTGCTAAGGTACCACACCTTTGTCTTCTCAGGGTGCATCCAGCCCTCCATGAACCAACTCAGCACCACCCCCTCCTAGGACCTGGATCCCCACGGGGAGGCCCCAACTGCTGTCTCCAGAGCTGCAGATGAGACAGGGAGCAGATGTTTCTTGTCCTCAGAGTTCGTCCTCCCCATCGCGGCGCTGGCAGTCCTCTGCGGGTTGGTGGCAATGGCATGCTGTGCTGGCTTCTGCGCCCACATGTCCCCAGCAGCCCCTAAGCCACCTACTGCCTTCACCTGGCCATTGCCAATAGCCTGGGCCTCTGCTGCTTGGCTTTCGTCCCATCGGAGAAAACCCTGGAGCAGCACCCCCAGGGGACATGGCCCACGGCCATGGTGCTGGACACGGTCACCAGTTTCTCCAACCCGGGGGGCCTATCTCCTGGCGGCCATGGGCAGCGAGCGCAACGTGGACACCCACTTTCCCCCATGGGGCCGCCGCCCGCAGTGCACCTCAGAGGCCACGAGCACCCTGAGCTGGGCCCCGGCCCTCTGTCTGCACACCGGGATCAAGGCCTGTGACCACCTGGACAGAGGCGCCGTGTGCACCCAGCTCTGTGCAGCACTGCTGGCACTTCACCTGCTCCTGGGCCTGGGGACATGTTTGTCCAGCCTGACTCTGGCCTGCTGGTGCCCCAGTGCTCCCTTACCAGGGCCAACTAGCCATCTGCACGGTGGTCATCACCATCTTCCTCGCGGGTCCACCCCGAGGTCGTGATACTCCTGCCACAAGAGTCCCTGGCCCTGGTCTTTGACCTCCTCTTGCTCCTGCCCAGTGTGGCCATTACGGCTCACCTGGCCCTCTATTTCCTGGCTCTGCACCTCTGCAAGAGGCAGCGCCCAGGCTCCCTGAGAACCCTCCTCCAGTGGGCCCTGCTGAGTGAGATGCAGATGTAAGGTGGGGGGACCCTCAGGGCTCCGGTCTGCCAGCTGCAGGGCCAGCCCCATCACGAAGCTATGGGGTGGACGCTCTTCTGACCAACCACACCTGTGTGTGCCCTCAGAGCCACCAGGTCACAGCCGCCTCATCTCTGGATGACCCCTGTCCCAGGTCCCGCTGGAGGATCCTCTGAGAATGGACAAGGGTCCTGCATCCTCCTCCCTCTGTCCACACTTCTGGCCTCCATTGCTCCTGCTTGTCACTCCTGTCCCCCAGATGACCCACCTCCACATCTCCCTGACACTCCAAGCCTCCCCTCCCATATTCCCCCTCCCTGGAAATTTGGGGATAGTCCCAAGACAGCATCTGAAGGAAGCTGATCCTGGTTTAGGGGGCTGAAATCCAGGCCCGAGCAGTGTGCTCAGTAGCTGCCCCCACCTTGTCTGGGCTCCAGACACAGGCAGCTCTGTGGTCCCTCCACCTCCCCTCCCCGGCTCTCCGTCCACCACACTCACTGCCCTGGAGCCTTCCCAGGTTTGCCTACTTCTTCCATCGTGACCACTAGCAGCATGTCATCAGCCCGTCCCTGTGACCTGCCTCGGGCTCCATCCTTGCCACAGGTCCCCCCACCAGTCCTCTGTCTCTAACTCAGCCGGATGCCCCAGCCCCCAGCCCCAGCCGTGGCTCAATTGCCCAGGTCCCAGGGGAGCCTATAATCTTCAGGGTGGTGTCAGTGCCCCAAGCGTGGCCCCGGGTGTGCCTCCGACCTTGTCCCCTTGGCCACAGTGAACCCCTTCCCTGCTTGAGCCCTGCAACCCCCTGCCCTGCCCCTCGGCGCTGGGTGCAAACCTCACTCTGTTCACCATTCCCTCCTCAGAGACGCTTCTTTGGAGCATTGCACCTAGTGCCCGCTCCTGTTGCGCCCCGCCTTGTCACCTGATTCCTTAATACAATTATCTTACTTTTATTATGTATTGTGTATTAGGATCTGTTTAGGTCATGGTTCTTCACCACATGGACTTGAAGCCACAGCAGGCAGGGACCACCGGGCAGGGACCACCGGGCAGGGACCACCGGGCAGGGACCACCAGGCAGCGCAATGCCCCCACCTGTGAGGTCTCAGGCCACATTGGCCGGCGGGGTGAGTGAGCCTCTAACCCACCACGCAGGGCTCAGAATCTGCGTCCCTGCCGCAGGACATCCACCTTAGAGCCGGAATTTCACCATCGTGTCCTCGGGGACACCGCCCGAGCTTCTGTCATGGATCTACAGTATCTGTAAAACCTGGTGGGAAAACGTAACACACGCCACGCAGGCACGTGAATTCCAGTTTTCCTGGTTGCCCGAAAGTCAGCCCGTTTGTAAACTGTGCAGATCTCGCCAGCGAGCCGTGTGCCCTCCGTCCCCTCTTTCCTAGGATGGATCCGTACACCGAGGCAGCTCTGGGGATGTTTGGATCACAACAAGCCCTGCGGTTCTCAGCCGTTCGCAGACCCAGACAGAGCAGGGCAGGGCAGCGTGTCCTACTCATGAGCTTTCTGTGAGCCCAACGCGTGTGACAGATCTGGACTCACACGTGGTGGTGCTGCTGTTGGATGACCGCACAGCAGAATCCCCGATCCACTGCCACTGTCACTGACAAGTCCCACAGATGTGAGACTTCCACCAGAGATTGATTTTCTCAAGGTTCTGGAGGCAGGAGGTCCTACATCCGGGAGCCAGCCCACATTCCTGCTGAGGGCCCCTCCCTGGCACACAGGCAGCTGCTCTCTTACTGTGGCCCCTCAGCCTGTGAGGCTCCCCGACAGGGGCACCGGTCTCATCACGGGCCCCACACCCTTGACCTCCTCCAAGCCCAATCATGTCCCCAAGGGCCCCACCTCCAAACACCACTGCCTGGGGGACGGCAAGCTGCCACAGCCAAACACCACCAACCGGGGACTCAAATGCAAAGATGAGACTCCCGTTGCCCTTCCAGCCTCCAGAAGCTCTGGGGCAAGGGGTCGGCAAGGCTGGTTTCCTGCAAAGCCCCTGCCCGCGCTGTGCAGAACCTGAGTCCTCTCGCTGTGTCCTCATACTGTCATCCTTCTGTCCAAGTGTCCATCCCTGGTCACATTGGACCAGGGTCCACCCCAAGCATCTCATTTAACTCTAGTCATTGCCTTTTGTACCACATCCCCAAATACAGTCACCCTGGGGGGTTAGGGTGTCAAATATGAAGGGGAGACGTGTACGTCCTGAGTCTGCCTTCCCATCAGTGATCTAAGTCTATGCTGCTGCTGGTCCTTGGTGGAGGGGACAGCTGGGTGCCCTCGGGGTGGGGATGAGATGTCCCACACCCCATTCCATATTAACATATAATGTGTTTTTATAAAAATGCTTAAAACAGAATTTAGTGAGAAGACAGTCTCATTTTACATCTTTGCGAATGTCTTCACTTGCCTGGTATAACAGGAGAGACCTGGGCTCTCACACCTGTGTCTGCATTCAGTGGAAAGGAGGGCTGGGCGGGTCCCCCAGTTCCCTAGTTTGGGGTTCCAAATAGAGATTCTCAACTGTGAACCCTGTGACCACCCAGGGAAGGGATCAGCTGACTACTTGAGCTCACCTGGACAAGTAGAGACAGTGTGGTCCTTCCCTCTCCTCTTTTCTGGAATGTAGTGAAGAGAGAACAGTTTAAATATTAAAAGATATAAAAAAAAAATAGAGGATAGAGAAATAGATATACATGTAAATGTGTGTCCTGCATGTGTGTATACACACACAAACCACATACACACACATATATATACACTCTGTCCACTGACACAGTCTGGATGGAGAATTTAGGTGGAGGAAGGGAACAGGGAATATTCCAGAAGCTTTATAAGCACACCCAGAACCCAGGTCTTGGCTTCTAAATATCATTTTCCATGAAAAGAAAGCAGAGTCCTCCTAGGAGAAACGGCTAATACCAGAGGTAGAGCCTGGAAAATTACAAGGGGGATCTGGACCACCTGGTCATGCCAGAAAGTAAGAAAGCACTTAAAGAATTTGAAAACATGCGAAGTGGACCCATGAGCCAGCTTGAAGGGGCTCCCATTGGACAAATCAGGAATAATCAGATCACGAAACTAAATAATCATAGAGGGATGCCTGGGTGGCTCAGCAGTTGAGCATCTACCTTTGGTTCAGGGCGTGATCCCAGAGTCCCAGGATCAAGTCCCATATTGGGCTCCCGGCATGGCACCTGCTTCTCCCTCTGCCTCTATCTCTGCCTCTGTGTTGTGTGTGTGTGTGTGTCTCTCATGAATAAATAAAATCTTTTCAAAATAAATAAATAAATACATAAATAATCATAGTAAGATTATAACCCACTGAGCAAAATAGGAAAATGTGAGTACATGCTAACATAAATAAATGACCAACTCAGTGGAATGCTAATAAGGAAGAAGATAATTAGCCTCAAAATACTCTCCAGCAAAATATTTATTAATTACAAAAGGTAGAAGAGTATCTTGACACTGAGGGCCCGGCAGACACCACTTCGATCAAGCAACCAGAGAAGAATCCGGCCTCCCTTCTGTGCTGTGCCTACCAAAAACACAAAACCGGAGCCTGGTCATGAGCGAACACCACACAACACAACCTGGAGGACATCTCATAGGATAACTCACCTATAATCTTCAAAACATCAAGGTCATGGAAGCTAAAGAAGACTGAAAAGTTTCCAGAGCCAGGAAGACTAAAAGAAAGTAGTAACTCAAATCCGCACCAACTCTGGTCCCTTTGACATAACACGTGTGTTTGGGACATTTGGCATAAACTTCATGGGATCTGGCCAAAGAGGACAGTGGAGAGCAACGTTAACTTCCTGCTTTCGAAGTCTGGCAGACCTTCACTCGTGTGTGTCCCCATGTGGCCCAGCGGTTCCTGTCCTGGGGACACACCCAGGGTGATTAAAAGCCAGTGTCCACACAGAAGCACAGAAGGGAATGCTCAAAGTGGCACTATTCATAATTGCCAAAAGATGGAAACAACCTAAATGTCCATCAATGGATGAATGGATAAAAAAAAAAAAAGGTGGTAAATCCCACAGTGACATATCCCCAGCCATAAAGAGAAAGGAAGCCCTGACACCTGCTAGAGCTAGGATGGATCTTGAAAACATTCTGGTCAATGAAAGAAGCCACACACAGAAGGCCACATACTATGTAATCGCATTTCTATGAACTGTCCAAAGCAGGCAAATCTCTAGAAACAGAACGTAGATTAGTTGATGCTTGAGGCTGGGGGTGGCGAGAGACCAAGATTTGGGGTAACAGTTAAAGGGTCCATGTTTCTTTCTGGAGTGACACAAATGCTCTACAACTGATTGTGATCATTGTCGCATAACTCTGTGACTATACTAAAAACCCCTGAATTGTACTCTCTGAGTGGGTAAATTATATGGTATGAAAATTATATCTCAATAATGATGCTCCAAAAAAATATTAATGACACAAACAGAATAAAATACAAAAATCATAGGATGATCTCAACAGATACAGAAAACGCATTTGATAAAATTCACTATCAGTTGATGATAAAAACCCTCAGCAAACTAGAAATCGAATGGAACTTTCTTCATCTGATATGAAAACCCATAGCGAACATACTTAATCAAAACCCTTTATCTTTGAGTTTATTAACAAGGCAAGAATGTTGCATTCAGCAATTAGAGAGGCTAGTAGGTCCAGGTGAGAACAAGAAATAAAGATGCAGGGATCCCTGGGTGGCACAGCGGTTTGGCGCCTGCCTTTGGCCCAGGGCGCGATCTTGGAGACCCGGGATCGAATCCCACATCGGGCTCCTGGTGCATGGAGCCTGCTTCTCCCTCTGCCTGTGTCTCTGCCTCTCTCTCTCTCTCTCTCTATGACTATCATAAATAAATTAAAAAAATTAAAAAAAAAAGAAATAAAGATACAAAGATTGCAACGGGAGAAGCAAAATCGTCATCATGTGAAGAAGACCTGACCATATGAACAAAAGCCCCAAACCTCCATAAAGAACCTATTAATGTCAACGTGTAAACGTAGCAAAGTCCCTGGATACTCTCCGTAGATAATTGCGAAGTGAAGTTGAGAAGTAACATTATTTATAATACGAAGGAATAAATTCTAAAATAATCAAATACTTCGGAATAAACCTATGGAAAGACATGAAGGACCTGGACACTGACCATACAAAACGTTGCTGTGGGAAATCATGGGGGAGCTTGGCCCACGGGGGAGCACGCCACTGTTGGGTTTGGTTGGCTGGGTTTGGGGAGGGGACTGGTCCTGACAAGCCGCAGTCTTGGTGTGGCTAAGAGGCCATCGTTTTATGGTGGAGTCTTGCTCAAGGGTTTCTCAAATTCCCATGGAATAAGAGCCTCCCTTCAGGAAGCTCACAGTGAATGGGAGCAAGAGATGGAAAGGGAGGGGCGTATACACAAGAAAGGATAGTTCATTTTTTTCAAGCAGTCATTTTTTTCACTGAGTTTGTAGCCTCTAATGACACCCAGAAGCTACTCATGCCACATTGGGGTTTTGTGACGTCACAGTGAGAATGCACCTGCTCCTAACGCACTGGCTTTCCCTCACACACAAGATACTCCAGGAGGCCCTGCGGCGGGGTCTCCAGGGTGACCCATTTGGTGGCTGATGACAGAAAAGCCAGACGCACTGGCTGGAGGACAGAGCCAGCTGCAGCGATGGCTTCACATTCAGGCCCTAGAGAATTTTCTGGAGGGACAGTGAGCCAGGGGAGTCCCAAGACATAGAGAGGTCTCCCCAGGGAGAACCCAAGTGGATATGAAACCAAACTTGTCTTGGTTTTCTTGGAAAGCTCCAAACAGTGAAACGAGAGGAGTGGCCCTTTCTGGCCCAGCTCCCAGATCCAAAGTCACCCGCCCCAGCACCCTGTCCCGGCACACAGAACCCACGGGCGGGCCAGCCTTTCACAGAGTGGGCAGCAACCCATGTCCCAGCTTTGCGCCTCCCCTTAAACCTGAGTCTCCAAGCTCCTGAAAGTGGCACATCCATCCCTCAGGGCCATCCCCTCCTGTGATGCTTCCCCTTTGCTTCCCATGTCCTTGGAATTCCCCCAAAGTTACAGGAAGCACAGTGACTCACTCAAAAGGATGTTTATTTTTTTACCAAGAATTTTCAATTGTTTTATAACCAGGACTTTTTTCAACATAACTGGCTCACCAGATTGTTGTGTCCGGAAGTGAAAGTCCACCCCAGCATTTGGGAGAGACTTCAGAAAATTTTAGCATAAAGTCTCCACTGGCAAATTCTCTTACATTTACAGCAACTTGTCCAAATGCGAGGAGTGAACCAGTTGTGTGGAGACCAGAGTCCGGGAGTGCACACTACTTATTCCTCCTCTGAGGTCACATCTGTGGCCCACCCCCCACCCCCCACACCCCCGCCGCTGGCTCCTCGACACACTGGAAGGCAGCAGGGCTGAGGATGGACATCAAACCAAGGTCACCACAAGCCAGCAGTGTCTGAATTTCATACCAGGGTACAAAAGGGAAATGACTCCTGAAGACACAGGAAATACTTGGCTGCGCGACTGGAATGTTCTCAGGAGCAGGTTCCCATGCCTGGCACAGAGAACTCACATTTGTGTGAAAGATGTCTTAACCTGGGTCCCCCCTGAGAGCAAACCCTGAAAGCAGGATTTGGGTGGAAGTGGTTTATCTGGGAGGTGGTCCTCGGAGGCAGGAATGGGAACCCTGGAAAAGTAAACAAGATCGCAGCACAGGGGAGCATTGAGTTGGCCACGGTGTGGGGCAGCTGGCATAGATCCACCAGAACCTTTGAAAGCCTCTCAGAATTATTCACCCCAGGCCTGACACAGACGAGTACTCGCCCACTGACTCCAATTGTCCATCGCTCGAGGACCACGCCAGGGTGTGTTAGCCCTCCCATCCCATTGGGCTGCCCCTGTGCCAAGCGAGCTCCTTCCTGCTTCTCACATCTTGGTGCCAGAGAAGCACAAAATGAAAGGTGTGAAGCTCTCATGTAGGCACTGTTCGCACCTGGAATCAGATTGACGGCGGGAAGATGTTGGGTAAGGCATAAGAGGCATCTGAGCCAGTGGGCCCCTTGCACTGTTCAGACCCACTTGAACCCTATATTAACTCCAACCCATTACGGAGCCTTCATGGTAGTGACCAACTGGACTCTTCACTGAAGACAGTTCACGGGGCTCAGTGCCTGCTCCCCAAGGCTGTAAGTACTATTCATCATCTCTGTCATCCACGACTCATGCGGCATTTCTCTATCTAGTGGCTGCTTCCCTAGGAGGGTGACCCAAAACTTCATTCTTGGGAACTCTGAGCCCTTACCAACCACGACTGCTGGGTTGCCCATTCGCGGTCTTCCAATCATGCTATTTGCCGCTGCTTGAGAGTACGCGTACCTCCTTATTTCAGACCACTTCTCCTTCCACACAACGTGGACCCGATGCCCACAGCTCCATCCACTGTGAGGATGACCCCTCCCCTCTCTCCTCTGCGGGTACCCCTTGGTAAGGGCTATGCTGTGGAAGCCATTCATGCTATGCTTAGACCAACATCTCAACCTACCCATGAATAAGACCCATGTCTTCTCCCACACACACACCCCCATCTGGCCCAGGGGACCACCTTCAAGTCCTTAAGAGAGAGCTAAAGTAGAGGCTTTGGTGACACGGTGGTCTGATCCACCTGTTCCTAAAACTTCCTGGACCCGCTGGACCTGCTCATACCCAACCCCAAAGCACCACATTGGCTAAGGATGGATTGCTGCCTGCCTGGCTGATTTGGACTCAGAGAGTCTAGCAAACCCCAGCTCAGGGTGGGTGGCCCCATGCACATGGTCACCTGCTAGCCTACAGCCAGGCTCTCAGCCTCTACTACTGACCCAGGACACCCTGGGAGCTTCTTCCTGAATTTTGATACTCTCTACCACAGAAGGCCTGTCCTTGCCCCAGAACCTCAGAGATCTGCCCACAACTTCCTACCTGGACCCACGTGGTAGAAGGAAAGAAGAAATTTCCAGGTCCCCGGGCACCACATCTTGGGCTGTGCTAGGTATGGGCCCTCCAAAACAGCCAGGCTCCTGTCACTCTGCTACCAGCAGTCAGTGCTCCTGCTGATCCATGTCTTCACTAGTACTTGGATTCGAGACATTTTGTTACCGAAACACAGGAACACGAGGTGGTGCCTCCCTGGGGTTGTCATCTTCAGTTACCAGCTTGCTAGGGAGGCTGAGCACCTTTTCCACTCATATAGACTATGTGGGTTTCCTCTTCTGTGGACGTTTTGAATATCATGGCCCATTTTCGTGCTCTCCATCCTTTTCTTTACAGGGCTACTCATAATCCTTTGTTAATCATACTTATTGTAAGTCTCTTCCCAGCCTGCAGCTTGCCTTATTTCTTTTTGGCGGCTTTTGATAAACAAAAGTGTGGATATTTACTGTAGTTGCTATTATTGCTCTTTCCCTATATTTTGCCATTTCTTTGTGATTTGCCTAATACCTCTTCCTACCCTGAGGCCACTAGGATATTCTTCTGTGTAATTTCTTCTAAAAACGTTTAAGTTAAAAAATAAATAAAATAAAATAAAATAAAATAAAATAAAATAAAATAAAATAAAATAAAAACATTTAAGTTATATCCTTCACGTAGGTCTCCATGGAGCACGTATGGAGTAAGGTACAGATCAAGGGGAGTAAAGTATAGATCAAGGCCACTTTTTCCAAATAGATAACCAAGAGTCCCACTGGGTTCATTGGACAGCCCCTCCTTGGCCCACTGGCTGGCCATCCCACCCACCACGTATCTATCACTGCTTTACATGAGGGTCTGCCCCTCAGCTGTCCTTAGGCCTTTTGTCTGTTTCTGCTGTGGCCACGCTTCTAATGGATACAGCCTTGGAATGAGTCTTGTAGGAGTGCTGGGTCCTGGATCTGCAGGCTGAGATGAAGTACCCACTGGACTCCTGTGACAGCCAGATGTGGACAGGACATTAATAATACCATCACTTGTGCCTACAATCACTGAAAAATCCTCCCCTGTAACCCCCACTGCCCCACTGAGACAACTGGCCACCGTTCACTCGTGGACGAGAGTGAAGAATTAAGGCCAATCCTCCAGTTCTGGTTTGTTACTGTATAGCAAATACCCCTTAAAATGGCCCCAAACACCTGAACCATTTTGTTATGCTCATGGATTCTCTTTTTTAGGAAAATAGAGCACAGGAGAGATGATGGTCTCTAATTCACTGCATCGCAGCCTCCGCTGGAAAGACTCAGGTGCTTTCACAATGAACCGGCACCCCTGGAGAAAGCTCAAGCCAGCAGTGAATGAAGAGGCCTCCAGATGGGGGCTGCAGACACCTGGAAGCCTCTTCGCTCACTGACGGGCACCTTGACTGGGACACATGAAAGGTTTGGCTCACTGGGGACAGTCAAGCAGCATGCCTGCATATGGCCTCTCCACGTGGCTCGGTCTTCCCCACCACGTGGAAGCCTCAGAAAAGGTTAACTTTGTACGTGAAGGTTCAAGATTCCAACAGTAGGTGTCCCAGCAAACAAGGAGGGAGCTTCCTGGCCCTTTTGGACCTGGCCTCATAAGTCACAGGGTGCCACTTTGGCCATGCCCTATTGGACAAAGCCAGCTAGATTCAAGAAAGGAGGTACATGCGTTGCCTCTTGATAGGAAAGCTGGCAAAAACACTTGCAGTAGGTTTTAAAACCACCATGCCTCCATGTAACATCTTCAGATTAGTAGTGGACACTCATAATAATCCACAAGGTATTTCTCTATCCAGAAGAAAAAAACAAATCCACCAGAAGCACCTCCTAGATGCTCCTTCCAGGAGCATGCCTCACCTTGTCGAATCGAATCAACATATCGCCTTCAATTCCCTACAGTGAATAAAGAGTAGAAAAGAGGAAAAGAACTGACCATTGCATTTGTGTCCATTCCTCAATCTTCCAAGAAAACAGAGCAAATGAATCAGACCTTCAGAGAAAAATTTTTCTCTTGTACTAAATCAGATCTAATCAGCCCAAGATCCTACATCTCATGATGTAGTAACCACAAAAGGGGAAGTCACCAAACTCCTATTTCCTTCTATATGATGTAACAGCCACCAGCACAGCAACACAACCCTGGGAGAAACACTCACAGGACACTCACAGTGAGTGGGAGTCCCAGCAGCTGGCAGGAAAGGGAGAGTCCCTGAGATTAGTCTTTGGAGAAGGGCAAAGTCCACACTTCCCTGAGTAGTGAGTGAACAAAGCACGTCCAGAGCTCATGGACGGGAGGCACCGTGCTCCCCAGACCGGGGGAGGCAGCACTTATGTGAGGTACCAAGTGGAAATGGTGAGTCAGGTCAAGCAGAAGAACAGAACCCGGTGGCTGGCCCCGTGCGAGTCAGGATGTTCAAAGTTGAGGATAACTTCCATCCGTGCAGGGTCAGGTTGCCAAGCTCAGCCAATAAATTATTCTTTTTAAACTTTTTTTTTTAAGATTTTATTTCTTCATTCATGAGAGACACAGAGAGAGCGAGGCAGAGAGAAAAGCAGGGAGCCTGATGTGGGACTCGATCCCGGGACTCCAGGATCACACCCTGGGCCGAAGGCAGGTGTGCCAAACCACTGAGCCACTCAGGGATCCCCGCAAGTGAGCACTCAAAGACACGGCTCAAACCCGCTCCTCCTTTCTGGGATTCTTGTATCACGGCCAGTCTCCCCACTGCAGAAACCTGACCCCAGACAGCCACATGATACTTGTCATCAGCCACATGATACTTGCATTTAATATTTTGGCCCAATTATGGGTCGTTAGAATTCCCTGTCCAGGGAGAGCAAGTACTATAATTGATAAATTTGCACCAGGTGGGTTTGTCACATGTAACACAAGTAGGAGATCACACTAATTTGATTTTTGCAACACATCTAATTTGATTGTGGAATACTTAATTTTACTGCTTATATTTCCCCGGGAAAGGTCACTGAAAAGCAGGAACTTCCACTGCTGGGAAGCAAATTAACCACTTGAGGGTCACTGGAGATGGTGCCAGAAACAAGGGGGAACTGCTGTACGGACACAGGGCACGCCAAGGTGTCGGGCACAGAGTAGGGCCATGCTTCCCCGGGGACAGTCCAGCTCCGCCAGATGGGGGATGGGCAGCCCGGCCTCCGGTGCTGCACACGGTGACACTGGAGGGAAGGTGGGAGTGTGGGGGGCAGAGCGCAGCCCACCCCCGGCCCGCACAGCCCCTGACAGTCTCAAAGTCCAGCTGTCAGGGGCCACCCTCGGGAGGCGGAGTGGGACCCGAGTCCCACCCCATATGGGATCTGCAAGGGTGGGACCCGGCGTGGCTGGCGTGCTGAGATCGTGCCCCCACAGTCGGCAACCCGGAAGCCTGGGCAGGAAGGAGGCGAGCGAGGCAGAAACACGATGGACAGACCCTAGGAAAGAAGGCAGACTGCGCGGGACGTACGCGTTGTTTACCTTTTAAATGAACAGAGGGCACGTTCCTGAGAGACCTCTGTGTCTATAACCGTTCCAAACGGTGGAACCCAGTGATTCTTCCACAAGCTTCTGTGGTGCTGCGAGGAGCTCGGTGTTGGAGAAGCAGCTCCGTCCCCAGGGAGCGAGTCACCAGGAGCCCCGGCCCCTCAGGGCCCAGACGCAGTGCCCTGGACAGTAGATGTCACTGCCTCTATTTTATCTTTGAGAAGCAATAAAACAAATTTTCTTATTAAGTCGAGATTGATTTTTCCTCATTTTCCTGCCAGCCAATGGCCACATGGTGCTAATAAAGGAGCCCCGGGACAATTTCTCTCAACTGTTTATGCTGACAATTTTCAAACCCACAGAATTAAAAGAACAGTATAGGGAACACACCTGAGTGTTCTTTTCTAGACTTGCTATTAATGTTTTGCTCGCTTGCTGTCTCCCTACACTTGGAGAGTAGGTGGCAGGCCTCCTGACACCTGACACAAATCTAAGAACTGCAGCGTTTGTCCCCTGCCACAGACCATCCCCTGCCACGTCCTTCCCTCCACCATACACCGTCCCCTGCCATGGCCCTCCCTCCACTACACACCGTCCGCTGCCATGGCCCTCCTTCTACCCCACACCATCTGCTGCCATGGCCCTCCCTCCCCCCAAACCGTCCCCTGCCATGCCATCCCCCTGCCACAGCTGCGCGGCTTTCACAGTCAGGGTGGTAACTTGAGCTAGAAAGTCTGGGGTGAAAAAAATAAAAAATAAAAAAAATAAAAAAAAAAAAAGAAAGTCTGGGGTGTAGCCTCCCTCCACTTAGCTCTGGGCCGGCCTCCTGAACAATAACACCTGGTCGAAGTGACATTCGGGACACCCAAGATGAGGTCGTGGGAAGCCTTAAAGCATCCCATGCTTGGAGCCCTCCCTCGGCTGGGAGGGGCCCACTCTACAGATGCTGCAGGTGGGAGGTCCTGTCGCAGTCCCCGGGGCTCCCACACAGCCAGCGTTAGCGGGAGAGCAAACTCTCCTGGACCTCCGGCCCCATGGCGCCTCCAGACGGCTCCAGGCCAGCGGCCCTCCTGTCTGCAACTGCAGAGAGAGCCCGAGGGGGAGCCACCCAGCTGGTCCAGCCAACTCGCAGATCAGAAGACACCAGAGAGTCTACGATTTGGGATGGTTTTGCGAAGCAGGAACATGTCGTTGAACATTTCCTAGTGGGTCCCGGAGAGAAGTTATGGAGGAGACACAGCAGGCCGGGAAGCCGTGTCCCAAGAGCTGGCCTCTAGACGGCCAGGCGAGGGGGCAGCTCCAGGACCACACTCTGTGGACGTGAACGCTGGCAGGGTGGGCAGTGACCTGGAGAGTGACCTGTGGACACTGTGCGTATGCGCAGAGGTCACGTCTGTGAGCCCACCGGCAAGCTCCCTAGTGAATCCACATTGACTACCAATGCCTTCTGGATCAGTGCTACCAGGGCGAATGGAACTCCAATCCCCCCAAAAGAGATGCTCACATTCCAGAACCTGCGGATGTGATCCCATAAAATCAGGGCTAAATGGCTTGAACTATGAGCATGAGGCCGTAGGGCTAGAAATTAAGAGCACAGTGCAAACTGGAAAAGATTCTCCTCGTGAACATTTGTAGACCCTATTAAAGACAACTCTTGAATGATACGGGAAGTGAAACCCGAAAGTTCAGAATTTCCAAAACACAACGATGATGAAAGCACAAGGATCCACGGAATGCATTTGAAGGAATGCAGACAAGAAAATCTATAGTTTTTTAATATTCATTTCGGTGGGAAAAAATTCTCAGCTGAGTTAGGAAACAGAGCAAGAAAGGAAGGAACAAAGTAATCAAATCAGGAAGGAAACTCCCTGAAAACAGAAAGCGGTCGGCAGGGCCCCCCGGCACCCCCGCAGGAACCACCCCGGGTCAGCTCGGTCGCACTCTGCACACCGTCCACACTGGGACAAGCTCTGGAGGCTCTCTGGTGAGGGGTGTGCTTGATCCTCCTCCTCCACCACCGGCCTGCGCCGCACCCACCCCCCGTGCCCCTCCCCACGGTGCAGACTGAATCCCCTGTCCTTCTGGCCCAGCTAAGTCTGACACTGCCCCCTGCCCTGGGGCACTGACCACTGGGTCCTGGGCAGAGGCTGACATTGACCTTTAACTCCAGAGGGAGCTGGCCTGGGGCCGGTTGGCCCTCCCTGGCCCAGGAGGGAGCAGAGCTTCCAGCTCCACCAGCAAGCACAGCCTGCACTTGCCGCCTCCCTGCCCTACCTGCACCCTCTCTGACCTCAGCCAGTGTCCTGACACAGGCCAGGGAGGGAGGCAGGTCAGGGTCCGAGGAGGCCGGACCCCAGGCCCAGAGCCAGTGCCCTCCACTCCCAGGACCCCAGGAGCCCCCAGACCTGCTCTGCTCAGGACAGTGTTCCCGGGAACAGGCCCCTCACTGGGCCCCGATCAGGCAACCAGGCCTTCCCAGGAAGCGTATGGGAGCCTGCCCCCTTCTGCGGGGGCCGTGGAGAGGGCGGCTGGCCCCACGCCTGCGCATTTAGGGCCACAGGGCAGCCTGTCAGCCAGGGGCCCAGGGAGCCGCCCGCCCTCCCCACCCACCCCAACTTGGATGAAGCCTGAGGGTTACTGTCTCGCAGGGGTGTGTCCTGGTTGTGTGAGGCTGGCTCAGGGCTCAGCTATTTAATTACCTCAGAAGGGGGAAAAACAACAAAAATATTCAACCCCAAACACGAGATCTGCTGGACCTACTTGGTCTTTTCTTAGTGAAAATGCACCCCACTTCCTTCTGGAAGGCCTCACCCTCCCCCCCGAAACCTGCTCCCACCCACCCCTCCAGGGTGCCTGGGACGACTTCTGGGGCCTCGGGGGTCTGCACCCAGCCGTCCCCCCTGCACCTGCTCCCTGCAGCCGTGATGGGGGCTGAGCTTGGTTTTTAGAAGGAAACGGTGTGTTGAGAGAAGCCTAGCTCATCCAGACTCTTTTTACTACAGGCTGCTATAATCTTCAAGTATGGATCTTTGTCTAGACATAATTTTTTTTATTTCCCTTGGGTAAACTCCAAGGAACAGATTCTGGGCCACATAGTGAGTGTAGATTTAATTCAATAAGAAAACGTCGAACTGACTTGCAGGAAGGCTGTGCCATCTGGGTCCCGGCCAGCAGAGCAGGAGTCCCCATCTCACCGCCAGCACCTGCAGGTGATTCCTCCCGTCTGGCCTCTCTGTGGACGGGCGATCGCACCGCATGGGCTGCAGCACGTGTGCTCCATGCTGAGCATCTCTTCATCCTTGATGCTTCTTCTATCTTTTGAACAGAAGTGTCTGCTCGATTTTTGTCCGTTTCTTATCAGGCTGGGTGCTGTTCTCCCATCAGGTTTCATTCTCTGTATGTCCTGGACCCGAGTCCTCCGTCAGACACACATACTGGGAATACCACCTCCTAGACTGGGGCCTGCTGTTTCACCTCCTCCGCGGTGTCTCTCAAGGAGCAAAACGTTCTCGTTTTGTTGAGGTTCAACGTATCCATGGGTTCATTCATGGTTCGTGTTTTTTTGTGTCACGAAGATCTTCTTCCCAGTTTTCTTCTAGAAGTATGACGGTTTTAGATCTTATACACAGGCCTGGGACCCATTTGGGTTAGGTTTCGTGTCAATGGAGTAGGGGTTAAACTGCTTCCCATGTGGACATGCTGTGGTTCGTAAGCATTCAGTTATTCAACTGATCAAAACCCAGTTGGCCTCATGTATATGGATATATTTTTGGACTCTGTTGTGTTTCACTGATCTGCATGTTGACTCTAGGTTACTATAACTTTATAATAAGTCTTGAAACCCAGTTATAGAATTCCTCCAACTTTGTTCTTTCCCAAAATTATTTGGGTTCCTCTAGCTTCTTTTGTCTGCCATAGACATTTTAGAAACAGTTTAACAATTTGTACCCAAAAAAAGCCTGAACGATGTTTTTATCAGGAATGCACTGTGTCTATAGGAAATTTTAGAACAGACACCTTAACACTGGCTCTTCTGCTGTGTACATTGTACATAGTAGAAGGACCCTCTACATTGATTTCATCCGTTTTTTAAAAGATTTTATTTATTCATGAGAGATACAGAGAGAGAAACAGAGACATAGACAGAGGGAGAGGCAGGCTCCCTGCGGGGAACCTGATGCGGGACTCCAGCCCAGACTCTTGGATCATGACCTGAGGCAAAGGTAGACACTCAACTACTGAGCCACCCAGGTGTCCCAGCATTGATTTCATCTTTAACTCCTCAGCAATATTTTCCAGTTTTCAGTGTATAGAATTGCAAATCTTGTGTTGAATTTAAATCCCAAAGTATTTCATGATTTTGATGCCATTGTAAATGGTATTTTCCTTTCTATGTCCACTTGCTCATTGCTAATATACAATTGATGTTGTATATTGATCTTGTCTCCTGGGAACTTGCAAACTAACTTCTGGGTTTTGACAGCCCGTTTATAGCCTCTTTGGGGTCTTGTATGTAAATAATCATGCTCTCTGTGAATACAGGCAGTTTATTCCTATATGTATGTGACTTATTTCTTTTTCTTGCCTTATTACATTGGCAAGAACCTGCAGAGCCAGAGTGCAGCAGAATAATGAGAGGAGATTTTCTTGCCTTGTTCTCAATTCTTGTTGAGACAGAATTTTGCTTTTCACTAACAAGTAAGATGAGGGTTCCTGAGTGTAAGCTGAATCATCACGGACTCAGACTCAGACAAGCCTGCATCAAACTGTGGCTCTGGCACTTGGACCTATGTGACTTGGGGCAAGCTGCTTCCCCCTCTAAGCTTCCTCACCCAATGAGAAATATGATGCTGCCAGAATTAATGAAACAATAAACTGGAAATGGTTTGAAAACTCTAAAGCTCTTTACAAACTGTAAAGTGCTAAAAGCCTGTGCATGACCCAGTAGAATCCTTACATGGGTGGTGGTTTGTAAAGTCAGGAAATGCAATGAAATGAGCACATTGTCTAAACTCCATCAACGATCCCACAAAATCACAGCTAAATAGCTTGAACTGTGATTATAAGCCAGGTCTGTGCAGGGCTACAGTGAAGGCCACCTTTCTCCTGGGATCCCCCCAGGGCCACTTTCAATGCCAGCAGGGATGCAGTCAGGAAGCAAAGTCTCCCCCCACATTATTTTCACCACGAGAATTTAATATCAGGGATGGCCCACTGTGTACTGAAGAACCAAAAAGGCAGAGAGGGAAGTTGCCTCCCCCAACTGCAAGACCTGCAGCCCCAGGTATTGGGGAACATGAGCCCGAGACCAGAGTTATTATAATCTAGAAGCCAGGCTGCTGGCCGGTGTTCCTGCGGGGGCTGCCTGGTGCCTTCTCCTCGAGGGCGGGGACCACCTTCTTCTGTCAAGTGTGCAGTCACTGGGGCAGGCCTGGGGTGCAAGAAACCAAATCCAGGAACAGGGAACAGACCTGGAAGTTGGAAGGACCCCGTGCCCCAGCCCTGCAGCGTCCGCCCCAGCCCAGCCCATCCGCTGGCACAGCCTGAGCCACAGGAAGGATGGGTTTGGGGCTAAGACAAAACCATCACAAATGGCAGCACGGTGTGTCGGCATGCTGTGTCGGACAGTGTTGCAGGGGTCCAGCCTTCCGAGGGTGGCCGCTCTGTCCGTCCAAAAGGAGGACACCAGAGCTCACAGATGTGCACCAGCTCTCCAGGGGAAGGGCCATGAGTCCCAAACTTGAGCCCCCCCCCCCCCCCGCCCCCGAGGCTCAGAGAGAGCGCTGGAAAGACCACATGAGGGGAATGTAAACATGTAGTAAACCTGATGCCACTCTTGCAAGAGTTTAGGTTGGACATTTTTCAACACACAAAGATGAGGACAGAGTCTCCAGGACCCAGACTCTTGGAAGATCAGAAGCCAAAAATTGAACTTCTTTGCATATTAGCTGTGCTTCCCCTTCACTGTAAGACCCCGGGAGGGAGGGGAGGGGATGGGAGGGAGAGAGGAGGGGAGAGGAGGGGAGAGGAGAGGGAAAGGGGAAGGGGGATGGAGAGGGGAAGGAGGAGGAAGGAGGGAAGAGGAGGGAGGAGGGAAAGGGGAGGGGGTGGAGGAAGGGGAGGTAGTGGAGGGAAGGGGGAGAGAGAGGGGAGGTGGAGGGGAGGAGGATGGAGGGGAGGAAGGTGGAGAGAGTGGCACTGCTGTGGCTCCTTCCCCATGGGACCCATTGCCATCACAGGCCCAATGACCCCAGAGGCTGGTAAACCCAGAGCAGGAGCAGCCAGGGCTCTGGGGACGGCTCCCAGGGTCGGGGAGCAGCAGGACTGGTGGCAGTGCTCAGGCAGGGTCCTGGGGACAGCCCAGGAGCAAGGCTTCCTCTGGGCATCTGAGCTCATCTCCTGTCCAGATGGGGGAGGCAGCCGGAGCAGGCTGTAGTCCGATGCCGCCAACAGTGGACCCTCTGGCTCTGGCCTCCACCCTCTGACGGGCTGTGCCCTGGCCTCTGACCGGCTCTGCACTGATTCCAGAGGGAATGCCTGGATGAATGCTGCCTCCCCCGCTGCTGGTCTGGATTGTGGGTTCAATGCTGGCGGGAGGAGAATCTTGGGCCAGGTTCTCAAGGACGTTCAAGGAGACAGCACAGGGCCAGGAGCCCAGGCACCGGAGGCTCAGGACTGATGGCTCCTCTGTCCTGACTGTAGCCAGGCCCAGCCTACCCCCACCTGCAGGCAGATCCACCCCTGCACCCACCACACCTCCTGGAGTCCCATGCTTGCCTTCACACCCGCTCTCTGAAGGACCTTGTTGGGTCTTCCACCCCCAGGACCCTGTAACCCTACTATAAGTGCTCCACCTGTTGAGGACCCCTCCTGCTCAAGCCACAGCCGGAAGCCGGGCCTAGAGGCAGAACCCTGCTCCAGGGTCCCAGGCCCCCACGCAGAGTGAGCACAGGCTGGCTAAGCCCAGCCTTCCCCACTGCTGACTCCGCAGGCACAGTGTGGCTGGATGCCTCTGCTCCCTGTCCTTCCCTCTTGTGGGCATGTGCCCTCCCTCCAGTCTGCTCCCCTTTGTTCACCTCTACTGAGCCTCTCAGCACTGCAGGGTCCCCAGGAGACAGGCTGAGCCCTGTGTGTGAACCACAGGGCTAGAGAGACCCTACCTGCTGCTTTGGGGCTGGGAGCTTCCCTGTGGGTCCCAGAGATGACTCCTGCACACACACTGCACTGCTGGGGTAGGGGTCTGGGTTGGTGGACTCGGGAGCTCCCAAAACTCATGTGCAGCTCTCTTTGGGCCCAAGTGTTGGGGCCTCAGCTAGGCTCTTCTGAACAGGAGGACATGTGTCTCTGTTTCGGGTCTCTTCCCCCGGGGGCTGGCACAAGCCAGGCCATGCTGAGCTCCGGGATGCCAGAGGATGCTGGAGTTCAGCAGGACTCAGCCTCACATACAGAAATCCCATCCACACCATACCCCCTGCCTGGCCCTAAGCCCTGCCTTCCAGGGGCCTCAGGTACTGCGGGTATGGAGCACGTGGGCATGATGAAGAGCCTTCATCTCCCACTAGGGCTAGAGCCCAGCCCCTGGAGGACCCTGCTGGCCGGAGACTGGCCCACGGGCAGGACTCAGCGTCCAGGAGTCACGGGGTGTCCCCACATCCGCCTCTGCCAGCAGGCCAGCGCCCACCTGGGTGCCCGCTCTTCTCTCCACCTGAAGACTCCAGGAGATTCTATCCAAAGCCCGACCCCCTGCAGACCCTGTACAAGTGGCTGGCAGCCTTCCTCTCCTCAGCTAATTACGTTGTCATTGGGAGTTAAAGTGGGAAATGTGCGTGTCACGAACCCACTCGTTACATCACAGAGCAAGGTGGTTCGCAGACCTACACCATGGTGCCCCTCTACCAGCACAGAAGCCCACATTCTTCCCTGGTTATTGTTTCTGTGTAGAAGACGAAATGTAGGGGCAGAATTTGGGGCTCAAAGATGAGCTTCCAGAAGGCCCCAGGGGCAGTCGTTATAATCAGCCCAATGCTCAAGGCTCTGAGGCTCGATTGCCTGACAGAGCTGCTTCCACGGGCCCACTCATGCCTCGGGAGCCCCCCCAACTCTCTCTCTCTCTCTCTCTCTCTCTCTCTCTCTTTCCCTGGGTCTGTGCAATGCACAGCTCACCCAGAGCTCCAGGGAAGCTGACTGCCCCGGGAGTCAAGGGGGAAGCACCCTGGGTGGGTGGAAAAGCCACAACCCACTGCCATGGTGCCCTGCCCCAGGCTCCCAAGTGCCATGGCACACTCGGTCTAGGAGTCCCAGGAGATGAGAAGCCCCCAGGCCGGCCCATTTCCCCAGGAGCACCTCGAAGCCCCCGCGGCGTGGTGCCTGCCACCTCCTGGCATGACAGGAGCCAGGCGTGGCCCTGGGGTACAGAGTGTCCTCATCACCTCCAGGACAGGATTATCCAACTCCATCACTCAGTTTGCAGAAACAAGATCCAGAAGAGGAAGTGGCCTCAAATTCTGCTTTCAGCCCCGGGTGTAAACTTCCCCCAGGCAAGGGAGAGCCCAGGAGAAAAAGCACAACTCAGAACCTTGCTGTGGACACTACTCCAGGGGATCCATGCACAAGGGCACAGCGCTCCCATCCTACAGATAAGATCCCCCCTTGAGGGTTCAGACACTGACCCTCAAGACCAACAAGACAGCCGCAGATCCCTCCGAGGACTCCTCGGACCACGCCCTCTACCTTACCGGACCCAAGGCAGCCAGCCAGGCTTTCAGCCCCACACTGGCCGTCCTTGACCCCTCCTTTGCCTTGTCTGGGGAAGACCCAGGTCAGTGACCCTCTGTGCTCAGCCCTTCCCAAAGAGCCCACCCCCAGTGTCCAAGGGCTTGGGGAGACTAAATGCCTCCTTATCAGGGGTGAGCAGAGGTACCTCCCCTGAAGAATCATAGAAACACGTGCTCTGGGGTTTCTATGGAGACTGGGCTCAACCTCATCGCTGGTCATCGGTTGTGACAGCAGGTGTGTGGCCTGATGGGCCAGGCAGTTGGTGAGGTGTTCTTGAGGCCAGCTGGGGTTGGCCTGTTAGGCCTGTCCTGGGGTTCAAAGATCCCAGGACACTGGCCTCGGGCGGGCCGGCCCTCCAGCTGGAACCACTGGCCAACCAGGGAGCAGAGCTTCCAGCTCCACCAGCAAGCACAGCCTGCACTTGCCGCCTCCCTGCCCTACCTGCACCCTCTCTGACCTCAGCCAGTGTCCTGACACAGACCAGGGAGGGAGGCAGGTCAGGGTCCGAGGAGGCCGGACCCCAGGCCCAGAGCCAGTGCCCCCCACTCCCAGGACCCCAGGAGCCCCCAGACCTGCTCTGCTCAGGACAGTGTTCCTGGGAACAGGCCCCTCACTGGGCCCCGATCAGGCAACCAGGCCTTCCCAGGAAGGGTATGGGAGCCTGCCCCCCCTCTGCGGGGCCGTGGGGAGGGCGGCTGGCCCCACGCCTGCGCATTTAGGGCCACAGGGCAGCCTGTCAGCCAGGGGCCCAGGGAGCCGCCCGCCCTCCCCACCCACCCCAACTTGGATGAAGCCTGAGGGTTACTGTCTCGCAGGGGTGTGTCCTGGTTGTGTGAGGCTGGCTCAGGGCTCAGCTATTTAATTACCTCAGAAGGGGGAAAAACAACAAAAATATTCAACCCCAAACACGAGATCTGCTGGACCTACTTGGCCTTTTCTTCGTGAAAATGCACCCCACTTCCTTCTGGAAGGCCTCACCCTCCCCCCCAAACCTGCTCCCATCCACCCCTCCAGGGTGCCTGGGACGGCTCTGGGGCCTCGGGGGTCTGCACCCAGCCGTCTCCCCTGCACCTGCTCCCTGCAGCCGTGATGGGGGCTGCGCTTGGTTCTTAGAAGGAAACGGTGTGTTGAGAGAAGCCTCGGCTGCTCCCTGCAGCCGTGAGAGCTACCATCAAGGTAGAAAAAGCCGCCACGTGTCAAGGGTTCGCGTTGGACAAAGGATCAAACTTTAACGTGCACGACGGCCCGCCAACGGCACAGGGAAGCTGTGGGGAGCCAAGGTTTCAGAACATGGACACCCCAGGCCAGGATCCACACCGGAGGCAGCAGGGCCCAGTGCAGGCCCAGAGGTCTGGTTTCCGGGCAGGCGTGGGGCGCTCCCAGCCCAGCAGCTGCCTCCCCCTCGGGAGCCCGGGAGCCTGAGGCAGAACCAAGAGGGCCTCAGACCCAGATCTGCTCTCCCTCCGCAGCATCTCCCTTTATTCTATGTATTTCTGAAGCTCTGGCTTCCCAGGCTCTGGGGAATCCTGCAGGGACTGTCCCTCCCAGAGACAGGAAACCAAGGCCTGGGAGGGAAGTGCTTTCAAATGCAGAGCAGCCACACGGAGCCCACAGGCCACCTTCTCCTGCCCTAACCAGCCCCCCCCCGGGACAGGTGTCCCACGGCAGGGATGGCCCCTGCGCCCTGGAGCCCCTGAGTTACGCAGACCGGCCCATCCTCAGCCTTCTCACCCGGCCTTGCCCATCCCAACCAAAACCACAGAAAACACTCCTGCCCACACATCCCCCTCCCGCTGCATCCTGACCGCAGGCGGCCTCTGGCAGGGGTCCCCAGCGACCTGCCTCTCCACTGACAATCGTCCTCTGATGTGTCTGGAGAACAGTAATGCCCACATTAAGGCATGCGCTCACCACCTCTGTAGGCCAGCTAGTGGCTTGGGTGCGGCACTGGGATGCCCCATAGCCAAAGAGTAGGGCTGCCTCCCTCTGCCCCCTATTGCCATCTGCCCCCAGGGGTCTGAGTCTCAGAAGGGGGTGATTTTGTCCTGAGGCTGAGATGGGAGGGTGACTGTAGAACCCCCACCTCGTTTCTCCCAGCATGGGCTCCTCACTGCGTCTCTGAGACATGTCCCTAAGAGGTGGCCAAGCTCACACCTGCAGACCCGGACCCGGAGACAGGGAGGCATGCTGGCCCACCCGCAGCTTCAGAGCTGAGTTGGGCTTGAACAGTGTGAAGTGGCCTGTTTTGTATGTCAAAGTGGTTTAACTCCAGCCACTGGACACAGTGGAGACTTCAGGTGGCAGGGTCAGGATTGGGGACAGGACACAGGGTACCAGCTGTGAAAGAAGCTCGGGAAAGACGAGTCCAAACACCACGTGATGTTTCTGGTTTCCACCCCAAGTCTGAGGGTCTGAGAACGTGGAGGCTTCCAGACCTGAGCGCCCCGGATGCTCCTGGGGAGAGACGCACAGACACAGCCGCTCGGCCACCGCCCTGCTGCCCCATGAGGTCCACACCACCTCAGATAACCCGTCGCTGCTTCCCCAGCCCCAGTGTGCCCATCCGCAGCTCGGGGGACCCAACGCATTGGAGGCAGCACCGGGAGTGAAGTGAGATGCCCCATGGGAGCGCACAGCAGAGAGGCCTCCTGCCCCTGTCCCAGGGCAGCCACAACAGGGGACCACAGATGGCCGCTTGCCGCAGACTTGATGGTCTCCCAGCCTGGAGGCCGCAAGCCTGAATCAAGGTGTCACGGGGCCTGGCTCCCCTGGAGGCTCCAGGGATGGTCCTTCCGGCCTCTTCCAGCTCCTGGGACCACTGGGCTGTGGCCGTGTCCCTCACCCTACTCACGCCCCTAGCCTCTACCTCTGTGGTCACATGGCCTCTCCTTTCTCTGTGTCTGCGTCTCCTTTCTCTTCTAAGAACACCTGTCACTGGGTTTAGAGTCCACCCAGATAATCCAGGATGCTCTCCTCTCAAAACCCTCACTCACTTCTGCAAAGACCCTTTGCTCCAGGAAGGCCACCTCCATAACTGGCAGGGATTGGACGCGGATGGATCTCCCACGGCCCCATTCAGACCACAGCAGACATCACGCAGGTGTTTGCTGCTGTCAGCACTGCCACCACCTGAGGGCCTGGCACGTATGAGGCCTCGCTAGTGGCAGTGGATAGAAAACACCAGGTAGGACCTACCCATGGGGTGGGGACAAGACAATCAGCATGGTAGGGAGACAGGGACATGCTGGGGACAGCTCCCAGGGAGGGTGACCTTTGAGGAAAACTTGCAGGTGTGTGGGGGGAAAGGGGGCATCCGGAGACACTGAGGAGGGTCCCAAGGCACCAGCCCGGTGCAGGGAGAGCAGGCAAGGCGGGTGGCTGGCTGCGTCCTGCAGAATGACACCCAGCCACTGGGCCTGCGGGTTGCACACACTGCTCACAGCCTTAGGCACGGTGCAGAAATGCCAGGAGCTGGGGAATCAGCGACCTCAGGCCGGGCTCTCAGGCTGTGCTGAAGGACTGGCCCTCCAGGGCAGGACACTCGTGTTGTGGAAATGAGCTCGCAGCCATCTGAGAAACAGCGGCTCTGCGACATCACTTCTGACGCTGAGCCACAGGTGAGCTCGGAGAGTTCCAGCAGCTAGAACACAGTCCACGGAAAAGGAAGTTCCTCGTCAGGAATGTGTTGGGCTACGTGGCTCTGCAGAACAAAACTGGGGAAAGTATTTTAACCCCAAAGAATCTGTTGATGGCCAGGACCCCAGCCAGGGTCTAAAGTGGGCGTGTGGGTGGGAACGGGGTTGGGGCGCCCTTGTGAAGGAGGCCCAACCTCTATGGACCACCCTCAGCAACACCCACCCATCATGAGGTCCAGCCCCAAGCCAGGCACTACGCTGGACACAAATGGTCCGTCCGAGAAGCAGAGAAACTGAGGCACAAGGTCACACTGCCGGAGAGGGTCAGGACTCGCCCACAGCTCCTGCCTCACATGCATCTCTGCACTAAACCAAAGGACCCTGGGAGGAAGCACCACCTCAGTGGAACCGCCCAGAAGGTGAGGCCCCTCCTGGCTGGACTTGGGGTGCCCAGTGCCGCTTCCTCCCCTCCAGGCAGCGGGCAGGGGCGCAGGGCACCCTCTCGTGCAGGATGGGCCAAGGAGGAAGGCATGGGCCAGCCCACACTGAGGACATCTCTGAGCTCATGCCTCTGAACGGGCAGCACACTCCTCCCATTTCCAGGGAACTGGCTCGGACGCCCTCGGTCCAGCCAGCTGGGCCCCAGAGGACACGAGAGGACTTAGGGCCCAGGGCGGGTGGTGAGTGCAGCTGCCCCCGTGGATCGCAGAGAGGCTCCCAACAGCAGGTGAGAAGGCTCAGGGCCCCTGCACCTGCTCCCCCCAGGGAGGAGACACTTCCCCGAGGACTCTGGGAGGCGGGCACAGGGATGGGGAAGCAGACGACGTAGCATTATTTAAAAGCTGGCGCTCTGGGTCCCCATGTAGGTGAATGGGCAGGTGTACTGCTCTGAGTTCAAAAGGCGGCCCATCCCAGCACCCCAGCCTCCCACCTCCTTCCAGGCAGGGCCCCTCCGCCCTCCCGGGCACAGCCCGGCCTCACTACCACTTCCCTCTGAGCAGCAAAGTCTGGGCAGTCCCCTGGGTGTACCTTGGGGACCTTGCAGCCCAGAGAGGGGAGGGTCACTGCAGTCACCCCAGGACACCAAAGGCCGACCCGGGTTGCTGGCTCTAAGGAGGAGCTGCCCTAAGCCCCGATCTGGGACAAGGCTCGAAGGGACAAAGGCGAGACCCCACTGGGCACAAGGGCAACCACAGAGGGTGCTGGCGATGATGCTTGGGGTGCCGGGTGGGGAGCAGGAGGTGCTCAGAGCAGGGACAGAAAGAGGAGCTGGTCCCTAAGGGAGATGGGTCACAGGGAGGTGGGGATGGGGTCAGGGTGCCCAGGACAGGGACACAGTGCAGCAAAGGTGTGTGGGGGAACCCCAAGGGCACTGGGGGACCCATCCCTGCCTCTGTCCTCCCTCCATCACTCTCGCACCCCACACCCCTAACCTGGAGCCAGGGTCTACATCTCTGGGCTGCAAACTAGGACCCTGTGGGTCCTGGGGGAGGGGCACGGGACAGGGAAGGGCTTCGCAAGAGCTCTCCCTGCCCTGGAGACCGTCCTGTCCCCACAGGGCCCCCACAGGGCCCCGGGCCTGGGTTGGGACAGGACTGGGGGCCTCCAGCTCCCGAGAGCAGCTGGTGGCAAACACTTGCATTAGCTTCTCCCCAGAGGACCCGGGACCCTGCAACCTGTCACCACGGTCCCCACGGTCACCCCAAGCCTTCTGAGCAGCACCACATTCAAGCCACCTGCAACAGGAGTACCAGTGGTTTAACCTCTATCCAGGGGAGGCCAGGGGCTCCCTCCACCCCCCAGCCACCTGCTGTCCCCACCACCACGTCCTTCTTCCTCCCTAACCAGCACAGCACGTGTCCCTGTGGCCATCAGTGGACACCACCTCGCAGACCCTCCAGGGTGAGGGACCTGGCAGGAGTGCAGGCCAGGCCCTCCTGTGGGAAGCCTGAGGCAGTGTCTCTGACGAAGGAGGCGGGAAGCCCCCAAGTGGGCCACATGGGGGTCCCTTCACCTGCAGGGATTTGTCCCGCCCAATGCTGACCTCTGCCACCGTGCAGGGTCCTATAAATCTTCTGTGCTTTCACTGGGTCCAGCTAGCCAGGGCGAGGCCAGGGTCCGCACCCCCCAGCACCCCGCCAGCCATCGTCACCTCAGGCACCCTGCACCACGCACGCCTTATGATCAAGTCTCCTCCTGCAGAGGTCACTGAGGCCTGCAGGGCTAGGTGTGGGCCAGGGAGGGTGGCCCCCGGGGCTGGCACCCCGCGACCTGGGGCGATGCTTCCTGCCCACCCACCTCCCGACTCCCCCACGCCCCCTCCTCCAGGGCCCGCCCCCCGCCGAGCCAGCCAGGATGTTCGGGTTCTGGAGAGCCTTCACCAACGTGCTCTTCTACCTCACTCTGGCCATCGGCCTCGGAGGGCTGCTGGGCAACGGGCTGGTCCTCTGGCATCTGGGCTTCCACATCAAGAAGGGCCCCTTCTCCGTGTATGTCCTCCACCTGGCCGCCGCGGACTTCCTGTTCCTCGGCTTCCAGGTGGGCTTCTCCATCGCCCAGGCCGCCCTGGGCTCCAAGGACAACCTCTACTTCGCTGTCACCTTCGTGGGCTTCGCCGTGGGGCTCTGGCTGCTGGCGGCCCTGAACGCCGAGCGCTGCCTCTCTCTCCTCTTCCCCACCTGCTACCAGGGCCACCGCCCCAGGCACACCTCGGGCGTCATCTGCGGCCTGGTCTGGGCCCTGACCCCGCCGGCCGTGCTGCTGCCGGCCCACACCTGCGGCCTGCTGCGGGCCAGCAAGCGGCCGCTCACCTGCCTGCGGTACCACGCGGCCAGCGTCACGTGGCTGCTGTCCCTGGCCTGCGTGGCCTGCGTGGCCGGACTGGTCCTCTTCATCTGGGTGGCCTGCTGCTCACAGCGCCCGCGGCCCCAGTTCTTCGGCGTCACCGTGGGCTCCGCGCTCCTGCTCTGCTTCTGCGGCCTGCCCCTGGTCCTCTACTGGAGCCTGCAGCCCCTCCTCAGCTTCCCGCTGCCCGCCTTCTTCCCGCTGGCCGTGCTCCTGGCCTGCGTCCACGGCAGCGCCAAGCCGCTCCTCCACTTCATGGCCGGCCGGCGGCCGGGCCCGCGCCAGCCCCTGCGGGCCCTGCTGCAGAGGTCCCTGGGGGAGCAGGCCCAGCGGGGGGCCCGCGGGCTGTCCCTGCCCATGAGCCTCATGTAGGGGCTGCCCTGGCCCGGCCCGCCCCCCCATCCTTCCCAGGTGACCCCCAGCCCCAGCTCACCGGCCCAGGGGACCTAAGGGCTGATCAGGGACAGAGGGAGGGTGGGGGTCCTGACCCCTGCAGCCCCTGGAGCCTGAGGAGGTCGGGGAGGCCTGGGAGTGGGGACGAAGGGAGTCCGCGGGCCCAGCGCCTGCCTCCCCCCACCCTGCAGGCACCGGGGCTGAGGAGGGGTGGCCCCATAGGGCCCATGAAGGGGCTGGAGGGGTGGCTGCTTGTGCTGGGATGTCCGTGCTCCACGCCCACTAGGGCCACGCTGTTGACGCTTCCTTCGCGCAGGGTGATAGAACCCAGCCAGCCTCGGCTTTTGCGCCCCACCGACGTCCCCCGCCCCCTGGGAGTTCCTCGCCGGCCGCCAGAAGGCGCTGTGTCCTCACCTAAGCCACCCCTCCCCCCCAAAGTGCGCAGCAGGGAGCTAGCTCTCTGCAGGGGTGGGTGTGCGGAGCTTGGACTCCTGCCCTTCCGGCCCCAGCCCCGCCCCGGCCCCACCCTCACCAAGGGCCCCGGACACCCTGCTACCCGCAGGGGTGCTCCAGCCCCCAGCCCCCGACTTCATCCTCATCCTCATCCTCCCCACCTCCCCGGTATCCTTAGCTCTCCCACCCATTGCCACATCCCTGCCTGCTTCCTGCAGACCCTGCCCAGCGGGATTCACCCTGAGGCTTTCCCTGTGAGGGAAGGGAGAGAGAGACGGGGAGGGACGGGGCGGGACTGGGAGGACAGAGGGAGGGACACAAAGCCATGCTTTTTAGCTTTCAAAGTGCAAATCACTTTACGTCTTTTCTATTAAGAAAAAAGGATAGTCCATGGTCATTGTCAAAATGTTGAAGCCCTACAGAAAATATTGAAAAGATGAATCACCGAATCTCTTTGGAGCCAAAGGGAGACGTTTTGGGCGAGAACCCTCTGGCTACGTCTGTCTCCAGTAGAGAGAGACCCACAGAAACAGCAGCTGTTACCCAGAGGACACCGAATTCACGCTAATTCTGTACCTGTCACAACAAAGCTTTTTACAAGCACAGATTTGTTTTAGAAAGTTATAAATGTTTTTCACCAGAAAAATGATGTGTTGCTTGCTTTGGGGACTTCGGAGGGCTTTAAGAAGTGGAAAGGAGGGTCACCTGTCAGCACCCACAACCCACAGACACCGGCTTTTGCAGGTTTTCTGTGCCTCCTGGGAAGGGCGAGCGGGCTCTGGCCTCGCCGCCGAGCCCCCTGCCTGGTCTCCCCAAGACCCTGCCTGCCCGTGACGCCAGCAGAGGACATCAGGGTCTGACGTGAGGCGGGGCCGGGAGCGAACCGTCAAGAAAGAATTCTTGAGATGATTTCAGTGCGAAAAGGTGGTTTTATTAAAGCCGGGGGACAGGACCCGCGGGCTGGAAGAGCTGCACGGAGGTTGGGCGGGAAGGTGATCCTGTACTTTCAAGTTGGGAGGAGCAGGGTGTGGGGAGTTTCCAAGAGGATTTTCATATGTTAAAGAAGACCCCCGGGATCCTGCAGGTCCGGACATTGTCGGGCTAAGAAGCTTTTTGCCGCTAGCAAAGCAGTAACGTTAGGCAGCTGGGAGTTCTCGGAGGAAGGTCACTCTGCCTGGCTCTAGTGTTTGTCCATGGGCTGCAGGTTGTAAGGACATTTAATTTTATCTACACGTCTTTTCCTTTTGTTCTCCTCAGCAAGTCTAAAGGCCATCTTGCTGCTTGGGGAGGGTGGGTGCAGTTCCCGGGGCCCCAGTAGGTCGGGGGAGTCTGCTTTAGGCATGGGATGGGGTGGGGTGCAGAGGGGCTGTCCATTCTTGTGACGTTGCTTGTCGTACCCCGAAGAGGGGTGTGGCCTCCTTCTTGGAAGGCCCCAGAATGGGATGAGGGTTAGGGGCATGGTTTCAGAGTTGAGGTGCCCCATCCTCCCAGCCCTAGGAAATAGCTGTGGGACCCCCTGTGGGGCCTTCCATCTGTGTGCCGGCAGGGACAGGTGGGGGGACAGGCTGGGACAGGCGGCTAGCAGTGTCTGGGGCGAGTGATAAACAGCCCAATCTAGACAGATGGGGAGCGCAGGGACCTCTGGCCAGGAACCCGCTGCTGCGTCGTGGGGACGCCAGCCTGAGCCCAAACAAGCCGGTAAGTGTCCTCCATCCTGGAGAGATGAGGCTGTCACGGCACTGGGCTCCCATCCTGCTGGCACCTCTCTAGCTGTGTGACCTCCAGCAAGTCACCTGACAGCCCAGAGCCCAGGCTGCATCGGGGGCGGAGCAGTGTCTCTTTGCAGATCTGATCCAGAGCAACAAAGGCAAAGCAGCTTGTCCTGAGGAGAGGCGACCTCAGGTGCTGTCCGCCTGTCCTGACCTTCAAGGCCAACTGTATTGCCTCCCAGATCCAGCAGAGCTGCAGATGTCCCCAGCCAGCCCTGACCTTGACACCCCACCCCACCCTGCAGCTCTCAGCACATCCCACCCAGCCGTCAGTGGGCACCATGTTCTCTGGTGCACACCTGCCCTGGCTGAGCACTCAAGGTGACCGCCTGGTTCAGAGAGGCCTCCCACCTTGTGTCCTGCATCCTTACTTGCTCACCTGTCCTTGTCCATGTACCTGGCTAGAAGGTGAGCTCCGGAGGTCAGGGAGCAGGTGGCTTCATCCACTGCATCCACTGCTGCCTCCCCTGTGCTGGGAGCTCAGACAGACAGAAGGAGGGGCTCAGGGAGCACTGACTGAACGATGGACAGGCAGAAGGGCGAATGGGTAATCACATATATGATACAGTCAAAGGATCAATGATCTGAAGTGCAACTCAGTGGAATCAGACTAGGCTGGTCCTGGGTTCTAGAACTTTCCTGGCCAGCCTGAATACTGACCGGGGCCTGAACCCTGAGCTGGATGTTGGTTACAGGAGGGCCCGGGCTGCCCCCTGCAGGGTCCAGCTACCCCAGCCCCTCATGCCCCCTCAGCCACACTCTCCCCTTCCAGCCAACAGACATCATTAGAGCCAACCCCGAGGTGAGTGCTGGATGGGAACTCAAGATGCAGATGCACCGGGATCCCTGGGTGGCACAGTGGTTTAGCGCCTGCCTTTGGCCCAGGGCATGATCCTGGAGACCCGGGATCAAATCCCACGTCGGGCTCCGGGTGCATGGAGCCTGCTTCTCCCTCTGCCTGTGTCTCTGCCTCTCTCTCTCTCTCTCTCTCTCTCTGTGTGTGACTATCATAAATAAAAAAATAAAAAATAAAAAGATGCAGATGCACCATGGTGTGGTCCCTGGCCCCATGGACTTTGGGGTCTGGAGAAGGGATGGGCATG
Organism: Canis lupus familiaris; assembly: GCF_011100685.1. Classification (NCBI taxonomy): domain Eukaryota; kingdom Metazoa; phylum Chordata; class Mammalia; order Carnivora; family Canidae; genus Canis; species Canis lupus. Next base: position 47,586,471 of record NC_049239.1, on the reverse strand, counting down.
AACACTGTTCAAAGACAGCATGTGAGTGAGGGTTGTGCACTGAAGTGTCCAGAGGCTGAGGGAGGGCCCCAGTTTGCCCTTGACACTCCCAGCTTACCAACATTGCCCTGGTGCCAATAGAGTGTTCCTTTGTACTCCCAAGTGTCCCTGTGTGGATGACAAATCTCCTGGGTGCCCTAGTGTGAGGGAAGTGAGGAGGAGGGTCACATATCCTCACTCAGAAGGCTGGGGGGCTTCCCAGAGGAGGGGGTATCTGCCTAAGCTTCCCAAAGGTAATGTGGGGTGAGGAGGAAAGGGCTGCCATGGATGGGGGGGTCCTGAAGCACAGCACCTGCTGTGGAGAAGAGAAAGATGGGGACCTCACTGAAGCACGCTGGCACCGTTAGTGTAAATCAAGTGGCTGTACGTGGTGGGTCTATCTCTGGACTCCGTTTCCCTGCTCCACTTGCCTAGCCTTATGCCAACACCACCCGAGTCCGCCACTGTAGTGTGATAACCTGTCATAAAATCACGTGGTCCACGTCCTACAATGACAAGACTTGCGCTTCTGTATAAATTTTAGGACCAGGCTGACAATGTCTTCAAAAGTCTACTGAAAATTTTACTGAGATTGTGTTGAATCCATTCAATCATTCTCCAAAATTCATGGAGAACGGGCATCTTCACAGTAGGGAGATTTCCAATTAACGCACGTGGTTTACTCCACACACGCCATTTATTTCAGTATTGGGTGTCTGCTGGTTCTCTTTTGTAGCGGGTACCTTGTTCATGCTTTGTAAAATCTGGTCCCACGTACCTGAGTTTTCGTGATGCTGCATGGACTAACCTTTGGAGTTCGTTTTCCAATTGTTTGTTGACAGTTTGTTGGATTTTTTTTTTAGGTTGATCTCGATTGGTTATATGATCTAACAGCTGTCCTGACAAATTGCTAAACGTACTAATTACTTCTAGTTGTCTCTCTGAAGATGATGTAGGAGTTCCTATGCAATGATCACACCATTTGCAAATCGAGATAGTCTTTGGACTTTCTCTCTGTGTTGTGCCCAAGATTGCGAATCCGAGAAACCACCAAGGAGTCGACACCGGTGCAAGCGCACGAGGGTTTATTAGCAAGCTCGAGCTTGGGTCCAAGTGTGCCCGACACAGTGGAGCAGGGACTTGGACCCCGAAGGGGGTTACAGCTGGGTTTTTTATAGGCTGGTCTAGGGGATTTTCAGAAGGGGTGGAGGAAGAATTTCTCCAAGTTCTGTTTACATTCTGATGTGGGGCTTTCAAGGGCATTGAGCTCTGTTCTCTTCTAATATGAAACTTTCTACCATGGGCGAGGGCTCTGTTGTCTTTCTGATATGGGATTACCTGCCGAGGACATTGAGGACATTCTGCAGTTCCCACTCCCCCCCTCCCCCCCCCTTAAAGTTCAGCTCTTATTCACAGGGACCTAAGATGGCTGTACTTGTGCTAATGCTAAACTTTAGGTGGGATGGCCTTGATTTTTCTTGGCCTCCACATCTGTTTTGGCCAAGACCTGTCACACCACGTTGAATAGAAATGGTAGACACAGACATCCTTTGCTTTACTCCGATCTTATAGGGAAGGTGTTTATTGTTTTACCATTAAACACAATGTTATCTGTAAGCTTTTTTGCTTATGTCCTTTGTCTTATTGATGTAATTCCCATCTATTCCTAGTTTTCTGAGAGTTTGGGTTTTCATAAGTCATGCACGGGTATTGAATTTTATCAAATACCTTGCTTCATTTATGAAGACAGCAATATAGGGACGCCTGGGTGGCTCAGTCAGTTAAGCAACCAATACTTGATTTTCAGCTCAGGTCATGATCTCAGGGTTGTGAGATTGAGCCCCTCGTTGGGCTCCATCCTGGGTGTGGAGTCCGCTTGAGGATTCTCTCTCTCTCTCCCCCCGCAAAGAAAAAACTAGAAACCTGATGCATGAAGACAACGATAAGGTTTTTCACCTGAATTACACCGATTCATTTCTCAAGGCTGACCCCATGTTCCTTGGATAAAACCCACTTGGCCATACTGTTATCCTCTTTACGTATCAATGGACTTGATCTGCCAATGTTGTGATGAGAGGACCTGCATTTATGTTCCTGAGAGCTGGTCTCTCACTCAGTTTCTGGGTAACGTCCTTGTCAGTTTGGGGGATCAGAGTTACCCCGTCTTGCTCCGTTCTCTGTAACAGGGTGGCTGAGGCCAGGACTACTTCTCCAGGGTTGTGCCATCCAGGTCTGCAGTGTCTGTGAACAGGTTTTAGAACACAATTTCAATTTCTTTAACATATAGAGGGCTATTCAAGTTTCCTTTCTTTTGCTCCCTTAGTTTCAGAAAGTCTTCTTTTTCAAGGAATGCTTCCGTTTAAGATTGTATTTATTTATTCACGAGAGACACACAGAGAGAGGCAGAGACATAGGGAGAGGGAGAAACAGGCTCCCTGTAGGGAGCGCAATGGGGGACTCAATCCCAGGACCCCAGGATCATGACTTGAGCCAAAGGCAGACACTCTACCACTGAACCACTCAGGCGCCCCAGTTTTCCTACATTCTTACTGAGTGATTTTACTGCTTGTCCAACCAATTACTGAGGGGGGGAGTGCTAAGATTTCCAACAGTGAGCGAAGATCTGAATTTTTCCATTTATTTCTAACCAGGTTTTGCTTTTAGTATTTTGAACCTGTGTCATTAGACCCACACTCATTTAGAATTATTAGGTGCTTCTTGTAACTGACCACGTTTTCATGCGAGGATCTTAAAATAAATCCAGAGATTATTATTAGCCCCTCCCACCTGAGCATGGAGACTTGTTTCCCTGCCTGGAGGGAGGCACTGCTAATCCCTTGGAAGAATGGGCCGAAGCAGACATGATGATGTGTGGTGTAGACACCAGGTCACAAGAGACACTGTGGCTCTCTCCTTGCCCTTTCTGGTCACTGGTGCTGGGGGAGATCATCCACCATGTCACACAGCCTGTGAAGATGCCCATGTGGCCAGGAACTAAGGCTAGGAGCTAGCGGCCAAGTGAGTGTGCCATCTTGGAAGTGGATGCTCCAGCTCCAGTGGAGACGTCATGTGACCACAGACTTGGTCCACAGCTTGATGGCAGCCACGTGACAGATCCTGAACCAGAGCCACTCACTTAAGTCCCACTCAAATTCCTGACCTACAGAAGCAGTGAGATTATTAAAGTTTTAAGATGCAAAATTTTAGAGTAAATTGTTATGAAGCCATTGATTACTAGTACAATCATTATGAAATGCCCTTCTGTCTCTGGGAATATGCCTGTTGGGCTGGCTGAGACACAGGGGCACCCAAAATTGAAGACATCTCAAATTGGGTCAAAGTGGCTGATCTTCCCGCCAAAGCACCCATGACCACCACATCATCTCCAGCAAATCGAAGCCTAGACGGGAAACCGAAACTTTCCATCCAGGACTTTCCAGCCAGGGACCACCCCCCATGGTCTGTACTATCCCCACCCCCAGCCAATCACCTAGGGACCTAATATGGCAAGGGACCCACCCGGATCCAGACCCGGAACCAATAAGGCTTAAAAACCCCCACACTCCCCAACCCCGGTGCGACTTCCCTGACTCGGGGCACCTCTCCGGGTCATGGAACCTCACCCGGGAGTGCTCCCCATTAAAGCACTCTCGAACCTACTGCCTGGCTCTGCTGGGTTTTTTTGTTTTGTTTTGTTTTGTTTTGTTTTTTTCTCCGCTGTTCATTTTGGAAAAAAACTAACAATGCCGTGCCTGAAAGTCTGCTCAGCTTGAAATTAATACAGTGACTCTGGCTGTCTTGTGATTAGTGCCAACACGGCACACTTTTCACTTCTTCTCTCTTAATCTACCTGCATCTTTATAGCTACAGTGTGTCTCTTGTAAACAGCATATCGTTGGGTAATATTTTCTTTATCCAACGTGAAAATCTCTGCTTTTTAATCAAAGCATGTAGTCCCTTTACATTTAACATAATTATTGACAAGGTGAAGTGCAGGCTGCCACCTTGTCATGTGCTTCCTATTTATCCTCATGTTCATTATCCTGTTGTTCTTCCTTTCTTGCCTTCTTTTGGGTTATAAAAAAAAAATATTTGGTGTTCTGTTTCATGTTCTCTATTGGCTTTCTGTTTTTATTCTGGCAGATTTCTCCAGAGACTGTGACCCGCCCCTTTAATTTATTCACAAATAATAGTTGAGCACTTCACCAACAATACAAGGACCCTGCAGCAGTGATCAAGTCCACCTGCCCCAGGGACGCCTGGGTGGCTCAGTGGTTGAGTGTCTGCCTTTGGCTCAGGTCATGGTCCCCAGGTCCTGGGATCAAGTCCTGCATCAGGCTCCCCGCTGGGAGCCTGCTTCTCCCTCTGCCTGTATCTCTGCCTCTCTCTCTGTCCCTCATGAATAAATAAATAAAATCTTCAAAACAAAACATTTCACCTGCCCTTCTCCAGACCTTTGGCCTATTGCTATATATGTTATTTCTATATATGTAATAAACCTCAGCCTACATTTTTATTGCTCTTGCTTTAAATGGTCAGCAGAATTCTAAATAAATTAAGTAGTGTCCATTTATAGTCATCACATATTTATCCCCAGAGCTCTCCATTTCTTTTATCTGCATTATTCCTCTTCAGCCTTGAAAATTTCCTTTTGTACTTAATGTCTAATGACCATAATTTCTCTCAGCTTTTGTCTGTCTGAAAGTGTCTTTATTTCCCTTTATCTTCTAGGATATTTTTATTGAATATAAAACTTAGATTAATAGGATTTTCTCTCTCTCAGCATTTAAAAAATGTCATTCCATGGCATTTGGCTCCCATTATTTCAGAGGATAAGTCAGATTTAATTATTATCATTCATTCTCTCAATGTAGTATGTCTTTTTTCTCTGGGTCCTTTTGAATTTTTTACCTCTGCATTTCAGCAGCTTGACCACAAAGTGCTTAGAAGGGGTTGCTTTAATATTCGTTCTACTTGGTGGGATTCACTGAGCCTCTCCAATAATGCCTCCCCAACAATGTCTACGCCCTTTGTAATGTAAATACTCCACATGTGGGCATGGATGACCAGAATAGATGTTTTTTAATCATACAACTATATGCTATCTATAGAAGACACACTTTAGATTCAATGGCACAAATAGGTTGAATGCAAAATGATTTGTCATGCAAACAATAACCCAAAGAGAGCTAGAGTGGCTAGGCTAATAGCAGACAAAATCGACTTTAAGTAAAAAATTGAAAAAAAAAAAAAAAGTAAAAAATTGTTACTAGAAAGGAACCAGGACTTATCTTTGATGATGAAGGGATCTGTCCATCAAAAAGACACAACTATAAACACATGTGCTTGTGGTGTGCTGAAGTGTGCTCCCAAAAGACCTCCAGATCCTAATCCATGTAACCTGTGGATGTTTCCTTACATGGCAAAAGGGACTTTGCTGATGTGATTCAATTAAGGATCTTGGGATGAGGGGTTACCTTGGGTGATCTGGGGGTCCCAATGTATTAAAGACCAGGGTCCTTATAAAAGGAGACAGGAGGGCCAGAGAAAGGAAGCAGCAGGAAGAAGATGGTAGAAGCAGAGTTGGAGAGAGAAAACACCAACGGTTGTGTGATGGAGTGGCCGCCTTCTCACTGTCCTCCCACAGTGGAGACAGTTCAATCGTCTTCTAGTGGTTCTTCTTACAACAGCACTGAGTGCATCACAGGAGCTCCACACTCACAACCTCATCACCTCTTGGAGGCCCACCTCCAAATACTGCCGCCCTGGGGGTTAGAGCTTCGCCATATGAATTCAGTCCATAGCAGCTGGTTATGGCCAGAAGGAGGGAAAGGGGAGGGACAGGCCTATGACTTTCGGGTAAATCAGCAGGACTTAGTGATAGAACAATTAGGCTGGAGAGCTGGTGTCTTCCTTCCGTAGGTGCCTGTTGGTGAACATACCCCCTCCCAGAGAAGGGGCCCCAAGGGTTGCCATCACTCCTCCCAACATGCGTCTTTGTGCCTTTGGGTGTTGAGTCTCCACACTCAGCCCTGTGCTCCTCTCGGAGTACAGACCTGACCCCAGGCAGGAACTAAAGATTGCAGTTACCGCACGTGCTAAAGGAAAACTTAGCTCTCAGGTCCAGGGATGCCCTCTGCCCAGACCTGTGCTCCCTTTGTGCCCTCATACAGTATCCTGGCATCCCACCCACCGACTGACGTCTGCCAGCCAGAGCTTGCTGGGGACTATCTGTCTACAACAGACCACCCTCTAGCAATCCCAGGCACCAGGCAGAGGTTTTGAAAAGAAACCCAGCTCCTTCAAATTCATTGTCTGGAGCAGCTGACAAGAACACTTCATACCCTGGAGACCTCCCAGCACCCCTCCTGGGAACCCGGAACCCTGCTTGGCTCAAGGGCTCAACTGACACAACACAGGGCCAGAGGTCAGCAACTGGTGACCTGCAAGACTGCAGATGGGTACCTTTTCTGGCATTCATAGAGATTAAATATTTTTAAATTAATTGTCAGCACTTAACAATTGAGAAATTTCACATCAAAACCCAGATTTCTGGGATGCCTGGGTGGCTCAGCGGTTGAGCATCTGCCTTTGGCTCAGGTCGTGGTCCTGCAGTCCTGGGATCGGGTCCCGCATTGATCCCTGCATGGAGCTTGCTTCTCCCTCTGCCTGTGTCTCTGCCTCTCTCTGTGTGTCTCTCGTGAATGGATAAATAAAATCTTTTAAAAAAGAACAATAAGCAAACAGATTTCTGGCCTCTTCTGAATGTCAGAGATTAGCAAACCTTACCCGCATTTCCACCTGGCCACAAAGGTGGGGCCAGGAGGACCTGGCTTTATGCAGGTGTGCCTCACACACCTCAAGGACCCCCTTCCTTGATGTCATCCTGAGCCAAGACCACTCTTCACTGATTAAAGAGGAAAGTGAATGGGTCCTTTTGCTCCTGTTTCTTTGGTGAAAAACAGACCCAGAGACCCTCGAGGAAAAAAGAAGAAAGGGCTCATTTCGTTGTGGTTATGAACATTCCTCCATGTTTAACGTGCAACAAAAAGTACACGGCACTGAATTCCCCTCCAAGGATGAGAACTCACCCCACCCTGACTGGACCCCTTCGTCATACAGAAGGAGAAACTGAGGCCCAGACAAAGAGTACCCTGCCTCAGATTACACGGCTGGGCAGCATCAGAGCCAGGTCACCTCCCACCGATGTGTGAGCACATCTGTGATGCTGGGAGCCACACACCCTGAGGGCTCTGAAGAGGACCCTCCTCCTCTCGACCCTGCAGGATCTGTTAGGGATGACTTGCCTGCCTTACAGACAAGTGTGCAGGCCTTCCGGCAAGGGGGTGGCAGGTGGCCTGCAGCCTGGCTAATGACCTGCAGGAAGGCGGGGAGGCCACTGCAGAGACACCGATTAAGGGCATTTGGCAGCTTCCCATGGGGAGCCAGGCCCTGTCTTGCCAGAGAGACCTGGGAGCCCCAAGCAGACAGATGGAGAGGTACCCCTGCAGCCAGCAAGGCCAGCCTGGCCAAGCTTTCTCCTCATTAACGTCTCATTAGGATTCCGCTCAGCATCTGTGCCCAGGGAGAAGGCCAACCCCATCATAGGGCAGCCTTTCTGAAACAGATTTGAGGATGGGGTTATTCCCTGCTCTAAAATATTGCCTCTGCTGACCCTCATGGGATCTGAAGTTCTATCATTAGCATCACACTTGGGGGTAAAGTGAGACAAACTGATGGCAGAATGGAGAGTGGCTCCTAGGACTGGGCTGGGAACAGGGCTGGCCAGAAACCATGCTGCAGGAAGAGGAGATGTTCAAGGTTAAATGCTAAGAGGGTGTGGGGGACCCACAAGTCCTCCAGGAGACCCTAGGGTCAGTGATGCCACCTTATACCACAGGACTGACACAGCACACTCTGTTTCTCCATTACATCATCTCCATCATCATCATCACCACCATCACATCATCACTATCCTCACCATTACCACCATCACCACCATCATCACCATCACTAGCACCAGCACCACCATCATCAACAACATCATCACCATTACCACCATCACTATTATCATCACCATCATCATCATCACCATCACCGTCATCACTGTCACCATCATCACCACCATCATCTTCACATCATGATCACCATAATCATCACCATCGTCATCATAATAATCACAATCACCATCTTCTTCACCATCACTCCTCCTCCTTCTCCTCAAGGCATCCCCGACTCTCTGCCAAGGACAAAGGAAAGAAGAAGGAAGAAAACCATCCCACACCTCCACATTCCACTTCTCAGCTCATGACCTACCCAAGACTCACCTCTGTGTGCCTCGGCTCCCTCCCTGGCCGTGAACACACACATGGTCTCCTCCATTGGAAGAGTCTCCGAGGTCCCTGGATTTGACCTCAGCCATCTCTAAATCCTACCTGACACTAGCCTACTCATCAGGTATACTTACCTGTTTGTAAGCTCAGGTGAGCACGGGCATGGGGAGCCATGTTCTGATATTCTCTGTTTCAGGCAAAAGCCTGTTAGGGGCTTGATAAACACTAACAGGAAGGGTGGAGGGTGGAGAAAGGGAGAGGAGAGCAGAAGAGAAGGGAGGGGAGGGAGGGGAAAGAAGTGGGTAGAAAGGACAAGGAGTGGGGGAGGGAAGGAGGGACAGCTAAAGAATAGATTGAATGTTCCCTCTTGGCTGAGACTCACAAATTCCCTGGAAAATGAAAGCTTCCCAAGCCACACACAGCTTGATTAAGGGCCACAGCCAAACCCGGTGGTTCTGTGAAGTTCCCTTCGTCAGAAAGGACAAAATGTCTGCCCTTTGTAATAAAAGGAAACTCAAATGAAAACACATCACCTTGCCCTTCCTGTTTACCAGACTGGAGTTTCCCTCTGATCCTTGTATCAGAGCAAGGTCATTTGAACTCCGTTCCAAAAACTCCCAATGTCCTGGGTCCAAAACACAAGGCGTGGGGCCCAGAGAAGGCCTTGGACACCCACAGAATTCTGATGGCTACAGGGAACTTGAGAGGGTATGCAACTGGGCCACTCAGCTGTGCTCCAGCCCAAGGAGCAGAGGTCCAAACCCCTGTGACTCACATCTGCTTGGGGTGCCCCCGTCCCTTGGTGGGAGTGGGCCATCAGATAGCCCCAACCCCCACATTGTTGTCCTGACACCTGGAAGACTCTAGCTGGCTCCTCTTGGCCTCTATCTGGCCACACAGTCATGTCTTCTGTCCTCGGACCTACAAGGAGCTCTCAGGGGCAAATGCTGGGAGCCCCTGGCTCCAGCTGATGCGTGCAGAATATCCTAGAATGCCAAGAGCCCCCAAGATGGATGAGACAGAAATGAACATGACAGATATACCCACAGATGAGCATCTCTGAAGTGAGAAGAGTGCTGCTTGGAGTCTCTTTGGGAGTTAAGATGTTATGGAGTTGGGCGGGGGGGGGGGGGGGGGGGGGTTGTCAGCCTTCACTTCTCAGGCTTGGATGTGGGGTGCTCACCCCTGCTCCTGTGATCCCAGGCCATCATGATGTCAGGGTTGTCCCAGGGATCCTACAAATCAGCCCAGTGCCTCCTGGCATCACCTTCCATCAGAGAAGCTTCCGGGGCAGGTCCCAGTACACGCCAGGGCTTGGAGGCTGACGGCAGGGCAGCTAGCAGAGCTTTACCTTCCCTGCAGCCTGTCCTGGGTCTCGAGAGGCCACGTCACAGCCTTGAGCCATGGCCAGTCCCTGGATGCCTTGCCCTGGGAGGGCCTACGGGCTCATAGCCACAGGCTGTGTGGGAACAGGCTAGGGTTCTCCATTTCTGGAGGTGACTCAGCTCCAAAACTTCTTTGCATGTGTGGGAGAGTGAGCTCACCACTTGGGTTCCAATCCACCTCCCCACTCCCTCCTCTGCCATGCTGACCCTCTCCCAGAGAGATCCTGGCTCACAGGCTGCCTCCACCTCACTGGTGTCAAAATGGGAAGTCCCCTGCCTCGCCTACGCCATCTCAGCTCCATCTTCCAGCAGCCCCTCTGGGTGCACACACTGTCACCCTGCACCCCACACCCCAGAGATCTCCATGAACCTCCTTCAGCCCAGCTGCCCTTCCCCCTGGGGCACATCAGACACCAGCTGGAGGCTCACCATTATCTGAGACATCCTCTCAGGGACCCCGGGATGATTCAGTGAGCCTCGTAGGGATCCCGTGTCCACATCTGGAAAACGGGGGCTTGCCACCTGCCGGGAAGTGTTATGAGGATCAAGTGAGAGAAAGAATGGTTCACAGTGTGTTTATTGAGCACTTACTACACACGGTGAACTCGGCTATGTCTCCCTACAGAGATCACCACTCCATATCCCAACAAGGTCAGGTAAACCGAGGCACAGAGAGGCTGAGGGACTTGCCCAGAGGGTGGCAAAGTGAGTCAACAAAGCCCAGGCCTTGGATGCCCAAGGTTTTCTGCCTCCGCCTCAATATGATACTTTTGGGCAAAGGAGTAGTGCGAGGGTCATGTTAGAAGACCATGCAGGGAGAAGTGGACTGAAACTCTGGCCGCCCAGGTCACTGTCTGCACCCACCACCCACCCCAAGCCCTGAATCCTGCAGCCCAAGGGTGACTCTGCAGCCCAAAGAGAGGCTGGCACTGGGGAGGCAGAGACACCCACAGCCAAGGCCCAGGGGTGGCATTTCTGACACAGTCTGGATGAAGACCGTCTGCTCCACTGCCCGCTTCCCTAACTCCTACGAGGAGTCACGTGGATGCTCTTCCAGCCCAGCTTCTCAAAAAATATTTGTCAACTATTGCTCCTGCAAAGCTGTAGGCCTTCTTTTGGGCACAGCTGGGCAGGGGAGGGGTGGGCAGAGAGGGCTGGGCTGGGCCGGGTGGATGGGCTAGGCAGGGGCGGGTAGAGAGGGCAGGGATGAGCAGGACCAGCCTGGGCTGGTCAGAGGGTAGACAGGCAGGGCTGGGTGGGCAGAGCAGGGCAGGGCTGGGCTGGACAGGCTGGACAGGAGAGGGGGAACAGGGCAGGACTCAGTGGACAGAGACGGGTGGCCTGGGCTGGATGGATGGGCGAGGAAGGGGAGGGTGGAAAGCTCAGGGCTGGGATGGGATGGGCTGAGATGGACAAGCGAGGCAGGGGAGAGTGGACAGGGCAGGACTGGGTGGGCAGAGCAGAGGTGAGCTGGGCTGGATGGATGGGTGAGGAAGGGGAGGGTAGAGAGGGCAGAGCTGAGCAGGACCAGCCTGGGCCAGGCTGGCAGTGGTGCTGGGAGGAGCTGGACACCCAAGGGGATGGGGAATTACACTCGAATACAGGAAGACTCTCCAGTGCCCCTGACGCGCTGTGTGACCCAGGCAGTCACCCACCCTCTCTGTGCCTCAGGCTCTGCCCCACTTCTGCCTGGAGGGAGAGGCCAGGAGGTCAGCAGGGGCCCTACCACCCTGTCCCGAGGGTCTTCAGGTGTTTCCCGCTGCAATCCCTAAGCCAACCTGCCAGACAGAAGGCAAGGCTGCAGGGGGTGTTAGGTAACACCCCAGCCTGTACCTCGTGCACCTCAGAAGGACGCAGCCAGGGCTGGAACCAGATCTGTCTGGCGCCCAGGAGGCGGCTTGGACAGCTGGTCCCGCTGCTGGCGGCTGCGGGCTCCGAGAGTGCAAGCAGAGCAGCCGGGAGTGCAGCGGGATCTCCACGGCCGGACCTGCGGTGATCCCCGACCTGCCCGGCCAGCGGCCACCACGCCCTGCTGCCTGCGGGTGGCCCCATCCCCGGCCACCAGTCAGAGAGTCCCTGCGAGCCGGGGCCAGCTCAGGAGGCGCAGGGCCCCCGCCAAGGAGAGCCCAGGCGCAGGGCACCTGGGCGGTGGCCTCGGCCGAGCCTTCTGCAGGCTGAGACTCCAGGGGACCCACCCGGAGCGGGGAGCGAGCCGGCGCCCACATGCCCTGCTGCACGGTGAGTGGGGCAGGAGGGAGGGCTCTCCTGGGCCCCGCGGGGAAGGGCACCCCCCTGCAGGCGGGGGGCGGGGCTGGTGGGCACTGAGGACGCGGGACTGGGGACCGGAGCCGTGGGGAGGGGGCCCGGGAGCGGCAGGTGGCGGGAGCGGCCGGGTTTCCGCTGACTTCTTCAAGTTCCCTGGGGGCTGCAGGCGGCCCGCGGGCACCTGCTCTGCCCGCACCCCAGCAGCGCCCAGCCGGGCGGGGTCGTGCGCGGAGCCGGTGGGCGGGGGGCCGGGCCGGGGCGGCCGTGCGGTGCTGCATTGCACCCACATCCCGGACGCTCGCTCGGGCCAGCGCCACCTCCAGGGCACCTCCTGAGCCGGCCTCCTCCCGGGGCAGGGCAGCCGGCGACTGGCGACGGGATCCTGGGGACTCGTCAGCAGACAGGCGCCCCCTTCGCGGTCCCTTGTGCAGCGCCCTCTCCCCTTCTCAACGCCAGTGACTTCTTTTCCCTCAACTGTTTCTTTTCTAAAAACCAGACTTGCAAGGGGCATTGGCAGAATGGTGGACAAGGCCGAGGGGTGCTCTGGGTGGTAGTGGGGGGTTCCTCTGGACCTGGGAGCTCATCGTGGGGTCCGTGGCCCCAGCTCCCCGGGCCCCCCAGGCCGGTGGGGACTTTGTGAAGAGCGGAGCCGGAGGCAGCCTGGCTTCAGGCCTGAGACTTAGGGGGAGCTGCCCCTCAACCTGAGATCCGGGGCCCCCAGCATCATGGGGGGACAGTGTCACCGAAGGCTCCTGTGTGGGGCAGCTGGAGGTCACTTTCAGGTGCCCAGAAAGAGCAAGCGGGTGCAGTGCCAGCTCCCTCCTGGCTCCGTCGTCCTCGGATGAGAGTGCCTCACTTTTCCCAGTTCTAGCCACCCGCCCCTCCCGCTGCGGCTGTGTAAGTGCTGGTGCTGGTCCCGCTGGCGGTGGCCCTCCCCTGGGCTCTCTCCTCCGGTGTTTATGTAACAGAGGTGGCTGCGGCCCAGGCCTACTGTGGCACAACCCAGGAGAGGACAGCCCCGCTAGCGCCCACGGGGGCAGGAGTGGCCCGCTCAGGACCCTCGGTGCACTCGCGCGGGAAGGCTTCAGGCTGGAGCCCTGGGTTCTCTGGCCAAGAGCTGGTTGGACTGGGCTGGGTGGCCCAATGGGGACGGCACGGTGGGGCCTGGACCCCAACCTGGCTTCTTCCCAGCTGTGTGTCCTCCCACACCCTCTCTCTGCCTTTCTTTCCCCGCCTGTGAAATGGAGACGGTCGTATAAATAATTGTGCCCACCTGGCCATCCTTGTGAGCATTAAATGACCCCCTCTGTGCGTGTGGGGGGGGGGTAGTGGCCCATCATGACATGATGCTTTACCTGTATGTTGGCTGTTGTCATTGGATATTTAACTAAACAATCATTAGCTTTAATGTTGTGTCTTCCACTCATCTTTGCGGGGAAACCAAATTTATGTGTCAGGTAGGTAGGGGCCAGACAGGCCTGTAGGGGCGAGATACAGTACCCACAGGCCGGGAGCTTCAAGTCCCGTGCTGGAGACGGGGGGCAGCAGTGCTCGGTGAAATGCCCCATAAATGCAGGCTACACAGATGGCTCTCTGCAGGGGCCCGGTGTCCCTCTGGGCTCTGCCCCCAGGGTGGCTGGCCCCACGGCCCTGCCCCGCCGCTGCCCGCCTGGGTCTGAGCCTCCCAGCTCAGCAGGTAAGATCCCTCCACCACCAGGGGCCAGCAGGGGAGCCACCCAGACTGCCCCATAGCAGCTTCCCGGCCTCCACAGCAAGGGGACGTCAGGTCTGCTCTGCATCCCCAGCCCCTGAAGTTGCCCCAGGCTGGCCGGCCACCCTCCCAGGAGACACCATGTGTGGGTTCAGGGGCTGGACCCTGCCTGCGGCCGCTCAGAGAACATAGCTCCCAGTTCCTCGACATTCCCACTGCCTCTGGCTGGCTCCTTGCCCTGGCCGCCAGCATGGAGGAGGTGAGGAGAGGAATACTAAGTAGCAACCTCACATCTTCAATCTCTTCCCCCGCAGCCAGGGACCCGGGAAAGAGGAGGGAGGCCCTGGATTTGGGGTGCTGTGCACACAGCCAGGCAGAGGCAGAGGCTGAGGTGCTGGTCCCGGGCCCCTCCCCTGATGCTGGCCCCTCCCCACCTCTTCTCTAGAAGGGAACCCGTGGTGATGGGCAGGGCTGGGGGCAGGGGCTGGGAGCTGGCAGGAGTCTGAGAAGGAGGTGACTCTTCCAGGTACTTTGGGGGTGCGGTTGGGCCAGTGTAAGCAATGAGAGGGGGGCTGGACAGCCCCAAACCCAGCCTGCTGGCTGGGCTCCTGCTTCCCTTCCCAAGGAGCCCCCCTGGACCGCCTGGGTCCCACGTGGGCCCTGCTGCCCAGACTCCCGGCACACCCTGGCTGCCCCCTGCCACCCCCCAGCCTCCGCCCCCAGCCCAGCACAGGCTGGGCTCCCTCCTCCTCTCCCTGCCCCTGGGTGAGGCTGGGGCAGGCAAGGATGCACAGACCCGGCCAGCCAGGGGAACCAGCACCAGGCAACCTGGGATGTGTCCCGGAGTCCTTCTAGGCCCTGATTTACAGCTGGCCACCGGAGCCAGAAGCCAGGAGCATCTTCCAGATGTCCCTCCTTGGCTGGCCTGTCCATCCTCGTCACACATGTGCCCGTCCTGCACACCCCTGCCCTCCGCGGAGCCCTGGGGCCCTGGCTCTTGCCCTCCCTCCCTTGAACTGCCCTGGCTCCTTCCCCAGACCCATCTGGGCATCAGGACCGGCTCTGCAGGAGCAAGGCTCGCAGGCGGGGGGAGGAGCCCCCAGCTCACGTCCCTTCCCTCAGTCAGGCTTGCTCTGCCCTCAACAGCGAGGGCTCGCCAGACCCCACGTGGGTTCCACACCCCTTCTCTGACCAGCGGCTCCTCTGTCTAGCCATGAATATTTTCACCAAACATCTATGGGCCCTGTCCAGTCCTATGCGGCGAGGAGATGCAAGGAAGAGCTACACGGGGCCCCCACCCTTCCACCCCTGACCCATAGGCCCCAGGGGAAAGACTTGGAACAAGTGAGTAACAGAGCAGTGGGGTGTGTGCAGGCTCCCTGGCCCCAGTCAGGCCCAGGGCCAGCCCAGTGTGGGGCCCTCTCACGATCACAGTGACTCAATCACAGTGACACGTGCCCCCCTCCTGCTTCCTAAGTGCACTGACCCAGGGGCCCCTCCATCAATCCTCACAACTACCTGTGAGTCAGGGCCGCAATGACCCCGGTTTACAGCTGGGGAAACTGAGGCATGTGGCTGTTGTATTAGTTAACTCATGCTATGTAACAAATTGCCCCAAACTTAGCAGCTTAAAATGACCCCAGCTATTATCTCCTGTGGGCCAACCGTCCTGGCAGGCCTGCTGTGTCCGGTGCTCAGGGGCTCACAGGCAGAAATCAGGGTGCTGGCCAGCGATGCTCCTGTGGGCTCTGGGGACAAGTCTGTTTCCACGCTCATCCGGGTGCTTGGCCAAATTCAATCCCTTGCAGCTGTGGGACTGAGGCCCCGTTTCCTTGCTGGCTGCCAGCAGGGCCACCCCAAGTCCCCTGCCATGTGGCCCCTCCATCTGTAAACCACACTCGGGAGCCCCACCCTGCTAACTTCCCTTCTCGTGACCCCAAAGACAACTGATCAGGGACCTCCATTAATTGGCAAGGAGCCCTGCTGCAAGTCACCTGACACCATCACGGGAGCAATATCTCCAATTCACATGTTCCCACGCCCAAGGCGGGCTCATCTGGTCATTGGAATGACCTAGAATTCTGCGGGCCCCAGAGATTCGGTCACATTCAAGGTCAAACAGCTCTTACTGTGGTCACCAACCCAGGAGGCTGGGGTCCAAGGAACCAGCCCATCAGGGAGGGGGTCCCAAGCCCAGGCGAGCAGGAGCCAGGAGGCACATGCGGGTGGGAAACCCGGGGCCACGTCAGAGCAGGGAGCTGGCCTGGAGTGCCAAGGAAGAGGCCAAGGGTGCAGGAAGCTAATGCCCTGGCCATACAGGGGGGCACGCAGGGCCTTTGGGTTGGCTCCAGGCCCAGCACCCAGCTACCCAGGCAGGAGCCCAGCCGAAGCCCCTGGGTGGCAGCGGGCAGAATGGAGCAGGGGAGAGACTCCTTCATCCCAGGCCCGATCCACAGTGGTTCATGGCGAACCCCGACCATCAAGAAGAGGCCTGGCTGCCCCTGCCGCTGAGGACATTTGGGAGCCACCAGGGGCGGGGAGGAGGGGCTCTGAGAGAGGGTCTCCGGGGTGACTTGCCCTTGGGTGAGCTGCTGCCCTCTGTCTCCCTATTTACCGTCTGTTGGCCCAGATGGCAGCAGCCAGGAGCTGAGACCTCTCTGCTTTGCTCCCCGTGAGGTTTGCAAGGTGCACTCAGCATGCAGCCCAGGGCAGCCTGGTTATAACACCCCGACTGACCAACTTCGAGGCCACCACCTGCCAGCCCACCTGCAGAGCAGACCCGACCCCCAGGGCCCCTCTGAAGAGGACACCGGTGGACGGAGCCAGGCCCATGCAGGCCAGCCTCCTGGGTCCCGAGCTCTGACAGCACCTGCAGTGGCCTCGGCTGGCCGTCCTTGGCAGGTGTGTGAAGGAGAAGGAAGTTCGCGTGGGCCTCCTGGCACAGACGGGGCCTGTCAGCTGCCTTAAATTACAGCTCACCCCCTGTCGGCAAGGCTGTCTCCTCCCTCTCTCCTTGGGCAGGTTCTCACTCATTTCTCTCTGCCCCTCCGGGGTCCTCTGCATCATGCAGAGGGCACAGGACACATGGAGGTGTGTAGGCCAGGATTGCTACGGCCAGCACATCAGCAAGGAGGCCTCTCCAGGCGCCAGGGCCCGGGCTAAGGGCTTCCCACAGATGCCGTCACCTTGGCCCCCCACACATCACAAAACATTCAAGGGGGTCTCAAGACCAGCATGGGCACCACCCCAGCTGGCAGGGTTCACAGTCAAGCTAGAAAATCAACGAAGTCAGGAGAGCTGGGTAGGGGGGTGGCAAAGAGGCGTGAGCAGGGGACCCGGGGCTCGGGGCCCTGCTGCCTGAAGCTGCCAGAGGCCTCCCCAGAGGAGGTGGGGAGGGCCTGGGGCCCAAGGCCAGGCAGGATCCTGAGCTCGTGAGACCCCCACCCCCCAGCCCCTCTCTTCTGACCTGCAGTTGAGACTTTTTCTCCTTTCTCCAAAGCAGGGAAGGGCCAGTCACAGGCCAAGTGATCAACACCTGGCATCAGTGCCCTTGCGACCCCTGCTTGTCACCTGTCACCCACTCACGAGCCCCGGGATGCCTCCTTCTTCCACCTGCACAGCAGGTGTGTCTCAGTGTCCTGGGGCAGCTGTAAGCAAGCACCACAGAGCGGGCTCGCAACAGGCATTTACTTCTGCCCAGACCCAGGGGCTGCAAGCCTGAGATCAGGTGTCGGCAGGGCTGGTTCCTCCTGGGGACAGAGGGGGTTTAGGTGTAGGCGTCTCTCCTGGCTTCTGGTGGTCGTTGGCAAACTTTGCCTTCCTGGCGGGTAGAGGCATCACCGCATCCCAGCCTGGAGTCCCAGGCTGGCCGCTTCCCCTGTGAGCTGAGCCCTCCTTCCCCAGGGCCCTCTGCCAGCCCCGGCCCCACAGCCCACAGAGAGACTTCCAGCTGGCTGTGGCCCTGGCCAGCCCCGGGCAGGGGCCAGTTCCAGGCTGGTGGGTTTTGCCCCTGGGCAGTTGTGAGGGTTTTTTTCCTACTTCCCACTTCTCCCTGGAGCAATTCCCCTTCTTCCCAGCAGAGGTCACTGTGGGGTAAGGGTTTGCTAAACTGGACCCTGGAGAGTCAGTCCCACTCAAGGAAGGGGTGGGCCCAGGGGAGCGGGTCGGCCCAGGGGGAGCCAGTGGGTGCAGGGGGAGCAGGTACGCCTGGGGGAAAGGGTGGGCCCAGGGGGAGGAGTAGGTCCAGGCAGATCGGGTGGGCAGGGTAGAGACCCCAGTGGAGCCCAGCAGTGCCCAGCGGGAGCCAGAGATGACCATGTTCACAAGGCCAGCGCTGGCGACAGGGAACCAGGGAACCGACCGATGGCACCTCCGAGTTGATGCGTTCATGAGGCCCGCCGCGCGGGGCCAGGCCTTCGCCCACACCGGTGCTCACCCATCCTGGCCACTGAGACGCACAGAGCATCAGTGGAGCGCCCGCTGCGTGCCAGGCACAGGGCCCTGCTGTTCACAGGCATTCTCTCATCGAGCTCTCCAAAAAACCTGGCCAAGAAGGCGGTGTTAAAAGCCCAGTTTTAAAAAAATAAATAAATAAAATAAAAGCCCCGTTTTATGGGAGGAGGAGGCTGAGGCTCGGCACAATAACCCATAACCCGGAGCTGTCGGCTGGAATGAGTCTCAGATCTGATGATTCATCTGCACCTTTCTCCACCCCCTAGTTCAACAGCTATTCTCTGAGGCAGAGATGCTTATCGGACATCCCTTCGGATGGAGATGATTAAGGTTTGCCTCCCAGGAAGGACGCAAAGCCTCTTAGTCTAAGCTCCTGGCAATCACTCACACCCTTAGTGTGAATGAGCAGGGGGGCTGTTAGGACCTGGTCAGCACACCAGGACGCAGAGCACTGGGTATCCAGGACCATCAAGCACATTCAGAGCACCTGGGGAGCTCCCTAAGTAAGGGGGTGCACCCTGCAAGAGAGCCCAGAAGGCAGCAGGTGCCCAGCTGGTCCTGCAGAAAGAGAGCGTCCACCCTCAACCCTGCCCACCAAGGGACTGGGGGTACCTGCAGGGCTGCAGAGATGAGCCCCTGGTCAGCCTGAGGCAGGGAGGGGACGGAGGGGCTGGGGAGGTGAGGAGGGTGCTACAGAGGAGCCAGGGCCCCACAGGGAGCCCATCTGGGTCTGCCGAGAAGGCCGTCTCAGTCCCCAGAAACCCCCATACCCGGCACTGGGGTGGAGGTGCCCTGCAGGAGGCTCCCCTTTCTGCTACTCCTCTCTCTAGCCAAGAAAGGGGTGACCTAACCAGGACGGGAGGGCAGGGATCAAGATTCCTAGAACACCTCCCCACCCCCCACCCCCGGGCCCCCTGTGTGGATCTGACTCAGGGTCCCTAAAGACCTACTCTGGCCAGGAAGCCAGAACATGCCAGAAAGAGCACATGGGCCAGCGGGAAAGAGTAGGCCTCGGGGGCTTCCCGGACAGTTGTCCCATCCAAGCCCCGGCCACACCCTCTCATCTGTGAGCCGTGGGGCTCCGTGCCAGCTGCCCCCAGAGCATGTCCCTAAGGGGGACAGCTCCAGCTCACCGTCCTCCACAAAGGCCAGCTCTCTGACACACCAGCCTCCCCCCTTCTCTCCAGGTGACGAGGGGGCCCCGGTGACTCTCTGGGGTAACAGGCCCCTGGCAGGTTCCCCTTACGCCCCCCTGGCATACCCCCTCCGCGAGCCCGGGCTGAAATCCCAGCAGCCCACAGGGGTGGTGTGAGACTACCACTCAGTGCTTTGCTCCAAGTGACCTATTTCTAAAATAGAGAGGCGTTTGTGCGTGCGTTGGGGGTGGGGGTCATGTCCCCACACCCTCCGGACCTCCTGCTTCTATAGGACAGCAGCCAATTCCAGCCAAGCTGTCCCTCCGTCCCTGTTCCTTTCCATTCCGTGACCCTTCGGAGGACCCTTCGTGTCTGGTGTTCAGTTCCCGGGGCTGGCTCAGCGGATGAGCCAATTTGGGGGGCTCTGTTTGTGGTCTCCCTGCGGTGTTGGGGACTGGGGGGCTGCCCCAAGGACCCAGCTCATCTGCCGGGCTGTGCAGTCACATCACCTGGGGCGCTTGTTAAACTCCTGAGGCCTGGACCCTCCCCTCCTCACCACCAGTTATGCAGGACTCCCTGGGGGTGCACTTGGGCAGGGGGGTGGGGGATCTGGGCCAGGCCTGTAGGCTGCTAGGGAGGGACTTTATGGGAGGAGGTGGGGGCTCCACAAGAGGCCAATGACCTGACTCGGAACACAGGTTGGAAATAAGGAAGAGGGGGCCCAGCAATCACAGGGGGGGCTCTCTGGGGAGCCACCGAGAGAGCTGGTTCATAGCTACGCGGATACACGGAACCAAACCTCCCAGACCAAAACCACAGGAGAGTAAGACCTCGCAGGACCAAGGACGTCGGAATCTCCTCTGACTCACCTGCTGGACATCCAGCCCTGCTCAGCCCCCAGACCTCCCAGGAACCTTACAAACAACGCAGACAGATGGGGGGGCCTCCCCCTGGTGCTCACAGTCAGGTCCATCCATCCGTCCACTGGGCTCCATGGTCCTGACTCACGGAAGGGGCGTGAGCCAGGGGATGTCCAGGGTGGCTTCCAGGAGGCAGTGAGGCCGGAGCCCAGAGCTGAAGGAGAACTGTGCAGGCTGGGAACGGCACGTCCCTGTGGAGGGAGGACGCCAGGTGGCAGGACGTGCCTGGCCACTGTATTACGGTTTTCCCCTTCACCTTCTCAGCCCACGTCCCGGCGTCACCTCCCACGTTCACACCCCTTGGCTCCACTAGGAGCTGCGGGTTCCCAGAAGCTCGCTGCTCCCCAGGCCTGCTCCCTCCTGCTCTGCACCTTCCCTTCCCTGCAGCCCTCCTCAGGGGGAGGAGCCTGCCTGAACCCAAGAATCACCTGCTGGAGGAAAATGCCAACACCCAGGAGCCCCCAGGAGCTAGCTGGTCTCCGCCAGGGCCCTGGAATCTGCATTCAGAACTCCGCCCTGGTGAGCCCCAGATCCCCTCTGCACCCGCGCTGACCAGCCCCACGTCGGGCCCACCTGGGCACTGACCCTCGGCAGCCCTTTGGATGAGGCCAGGCCAGGAAGGGGACACGCGTCTGCTCCAGCAGCCCCCTGCCCGCACCCGGGGGCTCACCGCCGACCTGCTGCTACGCGGGTGTGCCCGGACCCCCGACGCTGCCCCCACACCGAGCACAGGCAGAGTCGGGCCCAGGGCTTCCTCACGCTTCCCCGAGGGCCGGACGTCCGCCTTCGTGTGAAACTCACGGCAGCAGCGACCCAACGAATCAAAGATCCACTGACATCCTGGCTTCAGCAAGAGTGCAGGCCCGAGGCCGTGCGCCCCCTTCCCCGGCCGCCCCCAGGCCCATCCTGCCCTCTGCCCCCTAGGCCGCTGCTGCTCTTGACCGCGTGCGACTCCTTGTACTCAGGGACTGGCGTTGCGCTGCGCCGGTTCCTCGACTTGACGCTCCTGCTTATGCTGACATCAGCTACACCACGTAAACATCCCCAATCTGAACGCTTTGAAATCCGTGGTTCAAGTCAAGGTTATTTTTATTAATAAAAATCTACAGAAAAAAATCTTCAGTGAAGTCCCTCCCCGTCGCATACACCTTCGTCGCAGAACCCCGGGGCTGGAAGGACACACAGTCACCGCCCGACTTCCCACCCCAGACCGCCGTGTCCCCTGCGCAGGAGGCTGACCCCACCAGCTCACCCACACAGACCTCGGGAGTCACCAGTCACCAAGCTGGCTGCGGCCTCTGAGTCCTCCTGAGAATGCATGGGCCCTGGTTCTGCCCCTGGGGTCACTCACAACAGGGCAGCACTTTCAAGCACCCCACTTCCTCCACACATGCACCCCAGGACCCAACCACATGACCCCCCACCAGTTAGTCTGCTTTCTTCTGGGCCCACTCCCATTTATCTGTGTCTTTCTTTGTGCCCACTGCTGATCTCAAGAGCTCATGTGGACTTAAACAGGTTATGATATATCAGGATCATCACCTCCTACGATACACACACTATACCTCTGTTAATGTGACCCAAGTGTGTCTGTGGGGGGAGGATGTATGTGTAGCATCTGTATCACACACCCCAGTAACAAATTAATGAGGTTCTCCTTCAGACAATATTTGGATTTATTTGGATACCTGGGTGGCTCAGTGGTTGAGCATCTGCCTTCAATTCAGGGCGTGATCCTGGAGTCCCGGGATCGAGTCCCACATCAGGCTTCCTGCCTGGAGTCTGCTCCTCCCTCTGCCTGTGTCTCTGCCTCTCTCTCTGTGTCTCTCATGAATAAATAAGTAAAATCTTTTAAAAATATATTTGGATTTATTAAGGGCCCTGGGTGAGTCCTAGCCTGAGGGCCAGTGTCTGGGGAACTTGGGAGCCCAGAGCCACCAGTGCCCAGGCTTCTCAGCTCACCTGTCCCCGTCATGATGTTCACACTCACCTGTGCACATGCAGGGTCAGCCACCCCCACAGCCGGGAAAATCATCCCTCAGACACACATGGAGTCAAATCCTTCCTTTGTCACTGGGGCCGCGAGACCTCAGGCAACGTGCTGAACCTCTCTGAGCTTCAAATCCTCATCCATAAACTGGCAACGGCATGGTCTGTGCTGAGCACCACGGTGACAGCCCCCCCCCCCCGCCAAGCCAGTGGGCACACGGGAAGGTCCCCATAAGTCACCTGTCCGTCCTGCCTCCCAGGCCTTGCCGTCCGTAGACCTGACTGCTCATCAACCCTCGGGGGCAGTGGGGGCCCAGGGATCATCCAGCCATCAGCAGGAGGCATCTGTCACCTCCACCATTGGTGGGAAGGGGGATATGAGAGAGAGACAGAGAGAGATGCCAGGCAGATTACGTGTGCATCCTTGGGACAGGGCCTCCAAGAGCTGAGTTAACCGAGAATGTCCAGGCTGTGAAACTGTGTTCACCTGGGCCAGGCTTAGTTAGCAGGTTCATTGAATTTCTAAGCCCACCCACCCCCAGCCAGGATGAATGGCACTGCCTGGTGCAGCAGCACTTGTCCAGTGACCTCACAGAGAATCCCTTATCCACTGGCACTGAAAGTGATGATCAGACTCAGAGAGAGCAAAGCAGGCCACAGCAGGTGCACAGGGCGTCCCTGGCAGCCCCCCGCCCACCATCAGACTCAGTTGCGAGATGGCCAGGCTCAGGGTTTCCTCCCTGGTGCCCTCCAAGGACCTTGCCAAGGACCACCTTGCTGGATGCCCCGCCCAGGCCTGAGACCTGAGCACAGAGGTGCATCGCCCTGGGGGACCGGGGACACCCCACTGCCTCCACTCCAGGCTCCCCTGCACAGGGTGTTATGGGTGTATCAGCCAGGGGTCTCTAGAGGAGCAGAACCAGTGGGGCACAGAGAGGTCTGTACCAGGAGGAGACTTATCACAGCAGTTGGCTCATGTGGTTGTGAGACCCAGAAGTCCTGCGATCTGCAGACAGCAGGCTGGAGACCCAGGGAACCAGTGGTGTGCTTCGGCCTGAGTCTGAAGGCCTGAAAAGGGAAGGGGGGGGGGGTGCAAGTGTGAGTCCCAGAGTCCGAAAGCCTGGGAACCAGGAGGGCAAGGGAAGGTGGATGTGTCAGCTCCAGAAGAAAGAAAGAATTCATCTTTCCTCACCTCTTTGTCCCATCTGGGCTCCTGGTCCATCTGGTCTCGCCCCACTGGCAGGTCCTTTACTGGGTCTGCTGCATCAGGTGCTGGTCTCAGGACACCCTCCCAGGCACACCCAAAAGAGTGCTGTGACACCTGGACATCCCTTAGACCAGTCAACCTGATGCATAAAATAGGCCATACCATGAGCCTTTGTGAACATTTGTTTCTTCCCCATCTTCCCTGGCCTAGGAACGAATGCATGAGGACACGAAGATGGTTCAATGCACCACGTGCTCCATAGTTGCATTCCAGGATTTGGGGCAAGCTGCTCCATGAGTGGGGGGCAAGGGCACCGCTCCTCTGACGTGATGGGCATAAGGTGGTATCTCCTTGTGGCCTCAATCTGCATGTCCCCTAGGATTGGTGATGTCCAGCATCTTTCCATGTGCTATTGACCATTCGTATGTCTTCTTTGGAGATGTGTCTCTTCATGTCTTGTGCCCGTTTTGGAATCGAGTTTATTGTTGTTGAGGTGCAGGAGATCTTTATATATGCTGGATATTGACCCCTTATCAGGCATATGTTTGCAGATATTTGCTCCTTCTGTGGGTCTCCTTCTCCCTCCATGGACAGTGGTCTGTGACACACAGAAGTTTTCAATCATTTTTTTAAAAGATTTTATTTATTCATGAGAGACAGAGAAAGAGAGAGAGAGAGGCAGAGACACAGACAGAGGGAGAAGGCAGAGGGCTCCATGCAGGGAGCCCGACGTGGGACTCAATCCTGGGTCTCCAGGATCAGACCCTGGGCTGAAGGCAGCGCTAAACCGCTGAGCCACCCGGGCTGCCCCAAGTTTTTAATCTTAATCAAGACCATTTTATCTACTTTTTTCTTTTGTGGCCTGTGCCTTTGGCATCACATCCTAGAAATCACTGCCCACCACAGTGTCACAAAGCTTTTTCTCTGTGTTTTCCTCTAGGGGTTCTATAGCTTCAGCTCTTACTTGGGGCTTTGATCCATCTTGAATGAATTTCCATACATGCTATTAGGTAGGGTCCAACCTCACCCTTTTGCATGTGCATGTCTTGTTCTCTCAACATCATTTCCTGAAAATTCCCCCATTGAGTGGTCTTGGCAACCTTGTTGTAAATCGTTTAACCATATAAATGAGGGTTTATCTCTGGGCTCTCTATTCCATCGGTCTGTACATCTGTCTTTGTGCCAGGATCACACTGTTTTGATAACGTAGCTTTGTAGTTAATTTTGAAATCAGAAAGCATAAATCCTCCAGTTGTGTCCTTTTTCAACATCATTTTGTCTGTTTGGAGGCCCTTGTGATTTCATATGAATTTTTGGATGGATTTTTCTATTTCTGCAAAGAAGTCACCGGGATTTTTCTAGAGATTGCATTGATTCTGTAGATTACTTTGAGTCTTACGGACATCTTAGTGGGCAGTTCCTTTTTGCCCTGGACCCTTTCCACCAGGTAGAGAGTGTGAAGGGAGAGAGGACACTGCAGAAAAGCAGATAAAGTACTTTTCAGAGTCTAGACCCACACGGTACTTCACAGAAGCCACTAGTCACACTGGCCCATTCAAACAGATGCCAAATTCATTAAAATTCAGTTCCCCGGTTGCACGAGCCATATTCCAAGCACTCGGCAACCACACATGGCTGGTGGCCACCAAATTGGGCCACAGGGCTTACCAGACACTTCCATCGCTTCAGAAAGTTTGGTTGAATGGTGTCATCCTAGACTTTTTTTTTTTTAAGTTTCCTCTCTTTATTCCAGCAACTGAACAATAATAAAAAAGAATTACATGAAATCCTACTGTCACCAAGTCTGAGAATAAAAATCAAACAGGATGCTTTTCTCTCTTTTAAGGCAGAACTAGGAGATGATTTTTTTAAAAGAGCATTTTCAGTTAAATTGTAGCTAAATGCACTTTATTATTGGAACGCATCAAGATTTAGAAGGATTAGAAGAGCTAGCTAATTGTCTGTACACACAGTGACTCATGCAGTCCGTTTGCCCGGGATTAATCTTCTGTCGAGTATCTCCTGGCTGGGCTATGTGGCTCGTGTGACATTGATTGTGTGTTCTGTGTGGGGCCGGAATTGAAAACTGGGAAAACAGATCAATTTAGGGGCCAGAAAGCTACCACAGAAGAGGTGTTCGCATGAATTTCAGGGACTCGGATCTTCACGCTTCTCTGATGAGTCCAACCGCCACGTTTGATTGAGTTGTTCTTGTTTGAAGAGCACCTGCCTTAGGCCCATGGGACACGTAGGGTCCAGCAGGTGAGCCACCATTTCAGGTGACCTTAAGTTAGAGGATATTGGGCTGGTGCAAGAAATCTGATAAAAATGCACAGTAGGGAAGAAATGGCACCTATCAAAGAGAAATATACTGATATGTTAAGATTGAGACTTAAAATGGTCATCAGCATATTCCTTCTTCAAGCACAGCTGACGTCTCAGGAGTACGTCATGGTGATGCAGTAGGATGTGATTCCCCCAGCGAGTCCACCACCTGTCCCCTGCGAAGTCATTACACAGTGGAGAGCCTCCCCCATGCCGAACCATACCTCCCTGTGGCTTATTTATTTGACAACCAGAAGCTTGTGCTTCTTAGCCGCCTTCCCCTGCTGCGCCTGCGTCCCACCCTCCACTCTGGAACCCACCAGTTTGTTTCTGTGGTCTGCTTCTGTTTGAGAATCCTTTGTTTTGCTTTGTTTTGTTTTGTTTTGTTTAGAGTCTACACAGAAGCAAGACCATGTAGTGTTTGTCTTTCTCTGTCCGACCTGTTTTATTTGCAATATCCTCTGGATCTGTCCATGTTGTCACAGATGGCAGGATTCCACTCTGTTATGACTGAGTGATATTCCATCGTGTGTGTGTGGGTGCGTGTGTGTGTGTGTGTGTGTGTGTGTACACCAGTTCTTTATCCATTTATCCATTTATCTGTCGATGGACAATTAGATCATTTCCATATCTTGGCTGTTGTAAATACTGTTGCGATAAATACAGGACTGCAGATATCTTTGCAAATTAGTCTTTTCTTTTCTTTTTTTTTCTTTTCTTTTCTTTTCCAGATAAATACCCAGTAGTGTGATTACTAGATCATAAGGTAGCTCTATTTTTCACTTTTTGAGGAACCTCCATACTATTTTCTTTTTTTTTTCTTTTTTTTTTTTCCATACTATTTTCCAGAGTGGCTGCAACAGCTTGCATTCCCAACCATCAGTGTAAGAAGGTCTAGTTTCTTCACATCCTCGCCAACACTTGTTGTTTCTCATGTTTCTGATTTTAGCCATTCTGACTGGTGTGAGGTGGTATCTCGCCGTGGCTTTGATTTGCATTTCCCTGGTGGTGAGGGATGGTGAGCATCTTTTCCTGTGCCTGCTGGCCTTTCGTGTGTCTTTGGAGAAATGTCTGTTCGTGCCTTCTGCCCATTTTTTTTTTTAATTTTTTATTTATTTATGATAGTCACACAGAGAGAGAGAGAGACCTTCTGCCCGTTTTTAAATCAGGTTGGCTTTTTTCTTAATATGACTTGCAGGGAGTTCTTTATATGGTTTGGATACTAACCCCTGTTGGATGCATGATTTGCAAATGTCTTCTTCCATGTCGTTTTGCTGGTGGTTTTCTTTGCTGTGCAGAAGCTGTTGTTTGCTGTAGGTTCGCTTGTTAATTTTATCTCTCGTTGCCCCTGCCTGAGGAGACTGGCCCGAAAACAGATCACCAAGACCAATGTCAGAGAGGTTACGGCCTATGTTCTCTTCTAGGAGTTTTAAGGCTCCTGGTCTCTCATTTGGATCTTTCATCCACTTGGAGCTGAGATGTGTGTGCTTTAAGATAGGGATCCAGCTCCATTCCTCGCACGTCGCTATCCAGGCCTGGACTTCGCTAAGTTGCAAGAGGCCCAAAGTGGAAATATAAAAATCCCCAAGTCTGAACCGGCTGAGATTCTTTCCACAAAATAGGGCCTCGAATAAAAATCAAGGCAATTATGGTCAGTTGTTGGAAGGCAGAGTTACAATTCTGATGGGCGGCGTGGACTTCAAGGAACTGATTTTCATCATGAAGCAGGAAGGAAGGAGAGGGAGTGGTGGACGCTGGTGGTGCCCACAAGAGGGCTTCTCTGGAGTCCACCTCTCAACCCCAAGGAGATGCAGGAGCTGCAGGCTCAGCCCGGACCTGTGCGCCCCCAGGCAGGAGACTTAGGCCTTATTCTCCTCCTTATACAAATCCACAGCCTCCCTTTTGTCTTGTCTATCTTCAGTGAAGCCTTTCCCACTACACCCACTGCCCAGGCCCCTCCAAAGCTGAGCCTCCTGCAGCACCCCCTTCCCCAGAAGTCCACCACGTGCCCCTTCCTCGTTGGCCAGCAATACAAGGTGTGAGTTGCAGGGCTGCTGCTGGCTGGCTGTCACAGCCCTGACAGCTAAGGAGAACAGCGATAGGGAAGGGCCTGAGTGCCCCGCCTCCAATGGCACACACCCACATCTAGGAACAGCGCCAGACCCCCAGCCAGGAGCCACGTCTGGGAGGATGGCCCCATACTTGTGGCCAAACTCCTCCAGAGAGGGCCAGATGGAGGACCCTGAGGCCTGCAGTGACAGACACTGCTTCTTTCCCACCCCAGACAGGGCTGTGGTCATCCTTGGCTGGGCACACTCTGGGTTCTAGGTATACTTTCAGAGACTTTGAAGGCCTCAATGTTCATGATGGGCCACCTCCAGCCCTTCTCACTGCAGACCCATGGGCAGCCCTCCAAAGCCTGAGCATCAGCGGCTCCCTTACCCTGAGCTGGCCCCACGGGGCTGTTACACCAGCCTTGGCTGATGACCTATGTCCATAGGCACCCCTATGTCCTGGGAGCCATACCTTTGAAGGCTTGGGTCCCCTGCCCTGGCCCTGGCAATAAGACTCCAGGTAACCAGGACCAGAGGTGCTTTTGGAAAGGGCTGGAGCTCATGATCCTGTACATGCCGGGCCCTCTCCAGAGTACTTATAAGGCGTGGTGCGTGTCTCCATGCAAGCCAAGCTGTCTGGTCCCCACTCACTTCTTTTTGATATGCAGACCTCAGTTATTTATTTTCAAGTTGTCGCTTACCAATTATATATACACTTTTTCATTGTTCCACCAACATGCCTTTTGATGTGTAATTATATTCTGTAAAGTCCATCCTTTTCAGGGTATAGCTGTAAGCGTTTTGACAAAGCTATACAGTTGTGTAACCACCACCACAACCGAGGTGAGGTAAAGAACAGTTCTGGCACCCCCCAGAATCTCCTGGTGTCTCCCTGTGGTCAGTCCATCCTCACTCCACCCTGAACCACTGGCAAAACCAACGTGTTTCCTGTCCCTACATTTTGCCTTTTCCAGAACATCATATGAATCATACCATGCGTAGGCGTTTATGTCTGGCTTCTTCCACTTGGAGCGATTTGAGATTCATCCATGTTGTTGAGTGTGTCTATGGTTTGCTCCTTTGATTGTTGGCTAGTTTTCCACTGAAGGGACGTACCACATTTTCTTTACCCCCTCACATTGAAGGACATTTGGTTGTTTCAGCCTTGGATGATTAGGAGTCAAGCTGCTGTACATATGCATTTTCATGTAGGTTTCGTGTGGGCGTAAGTTTTCATTTCACTTGGGTAAATACCTAGGAGTAGAACAGGCAGGTCTCATGGTCAGTATCTGTTTTCCTGTATGTGGAACCACCAAACCATCATCCCGGCTGGCTGCACCACTTTGCACTGCTCTCCTCAGTGTGGAGGGCTCTGTTGCTGCCCACCCTGCCAGCCCTGGGTACTCATTATCTGCCTTGGCCATTCTAACGGGTGTGTGGCGCTAGCTCATCATGGTTTTTATCTGCAATTCTCTAATGACCAAAGCTTTCCCATGTGCTTATTTGCCACAGGCAAAGCTTCTTTGGTAAGATGGTTGCTCAAATGTGTTGCCCATTTTTTATAGAGTTGTTTTATTTTCTTTTTTTTTTTCTATTTTTATTTATTTATGATAGTCACAGAGAGAGAGAGAGAGAGAGAGAGGCGCAGAGACACAGGCAGAGGGAGAAGCAGGCTCCATGCACCGGGAGCCTGACGTGGGATTCGATCCCGGGTCTCCAGGATCGCGCCCTGGGCCAAAGGCAGGCGCCAAACTGCTGCGCCACCCAGGGATCCCCTAGAGTTGTTTTATTTTCTTACTGAGTTTTGAGAATTCTTTATATTTTCTGAATACCAGTCCTTTATCAGATACGTGTTTTGCAAACATGTTCTCTCAGCCTGTGGCTTATCTTCTTGTTCTCTTAACAGCATTTTTGAAATAGGAGTTTTTAATTTTGATGAAGTGCCAAAGTCTGATTTACCATTTTATTCTGGTACAGATTGTGCTTTTGGTATTATAGCTAAGAAAATGTGGCCTAACACAACATCACAAAGATTTTTTTTCTCCTATGTTTTTCCTAGAAGTTTTATAGTTTTATGTCTCAGATATAGGTCTATGACACATTTTGGGTTAATCTCTGGTTAAGGCATAAGGTATGTACCAAGGCTTATGTATTGGTCTAGGTATATGTGTGTTTATTTTTGCATGTGGATATCCAACTATTTCAACACCATTTGCTGGAAAGATGCTCCTTTCTCCATTGAATTGCTTTTGTATCTCTGTAAAGAATTGATTGACCATATATGTGTGGCTCTGTTCCTGTCCCATTGATCTGTGTCTGTTCTTCTGCCAATACTGCACAAGATTGATTTCTCTAACTTTAGAGTAAGTCTTAAAATAAAGCGGTGTGAGTTTTCCAATTTTATTTTATTTTTTCAAAACAGTTTTGGCTATTCTAGTTACTTTGAGTTTCCACACAAATTTTAGAACCAGCATGTCACTTTCTATACCAAAAAATCGTGCGGGAATTTGGATTGAGATTGTGTTGAATCTATTGACCAGTTTAAGGCAAATTAACCTTTGCCTTTAACAGTATTGAGTGTTCCAATTCATGAACATGGTATGTCTCGCTATTTGTTTATGTCTTTTTTTAAAAAGATTTATTTATTTATTTATTTATTTATTTATTTATTTATTTATTTGAGAGTGTGCATGTCCACAAGTAGTGGGGGAGGAGCAGTAGTAGGGACAAGCTAGAGGGAGAGAATCTCAAGGAGACCTCCCATTGAGCACAGGGGCAGTGAGGGTGGGGGTGGGGGCTCAATTTCACGACCATGAGATCATGACCTGAGCCAAAATCAGGAGTGGGAGATTTAACAAACTAAGCCACTACCCCTGTTTATGTCTTATTTGGTGTTTTTTTTCATCGGTGTTTTGTATTTTCAGCAAATAGACTTTTTGTATATTTTTTAGATTACATTTAAGTGTTTCATGTACTTTGGTGTACTGAGAGTAGATGGTGAGTTCAACAATAATGGTGGTAGTGGAGATGATGGTGATGATGATGATCATGATGATGGTGATGATCATGATGGTGGTGATGATGGTGAATATCATGAACATGATCATGATAGTGATGGTGATGAAGATGATAATAATAGGAGAGGAGAAGGTGAGAGTGGCAAAACCTGGTTTCACATCTCATTCTGACTCTAAAGCCCAAATTAATTCCAGCATACCATACTGAAATCTGTGTAATCCACTTTCTAGCATCCTCTATATCAGTGGCTTTCAAACCTTTTAATCTCAGGATCCTTTCCATTAAAAAAAAAAAAAAATTATTGGGACCACAGAGAACATTTGCTTCTGTAGACTAGTCTGTCAATGTTTACTCTAATTTTTAAAATATATTTATTTAATTATTCATTTGAAAATAACAATGACAAACCCATTATGTTAACACAAATAATGCATTATTTATGAAAACTATATTTTCCAAAATAAAAGTATTTGTTGGAAAGAATGACATTGTTTTACATTTTTTGAGAGTCTTTTTAACATCTGACTTAATGGAAGCCAGCTAGATTCTCACATCTGCTTCCATGTTCCATATTGAAATATCACATGGTGGTAGCCTCTGGAAAATTCCCCTGTCGATTTTAAGAGAATAAAGGTGAAAAAGGCAAATAGCATTCTAGAAGCATAATAATCTTTTGTGTTTTGGACCTCTGGAACAGTCTCAGAGACGCCCAGGAGTGTTCCAAGTTCACACTTTGAGAACTGCTACTCTAGATCCTCCAAAGTAAGTGTAGACAATCGCAGCTGCAGGGAGCCCTGGTGTTCCTGCAGGGGCAAAGAAGCACCCCAGAGCTGTGCATGCTCCAAAGTGACATGTCATGTGACCTGCATGATCTTCCCTCCTCACATTCTCAGTTACCTTCCCATAATGTTGCTGGGCTTCTTATCAGCCTCTTGGTGGACAAGTTATGCCTGCTAACCAAAACCCAGCCCCATAAGAGAGTGGCTGCTGACCAGTGTCCTGGTGACAGGAGCAGCACGTTTGACCACCACCAGACCCAGCACCGTGAATCTGCAGAGCCACCCTCCCCAGGACAGGTTTCCACATCAGGTTTTCCACAGAAGAAAGGGTAGCACCTCTCTTGGGCACATATACCCCCCCAGCTGCTCCCTCCACAGAGTCCCAAAGGCAGATCCGGCCTTGGAAACTGTTCTTTCAGCACTCACTGTCCATGTGTCATAGGCAGCAGCCCCAAGCCCTCCCCGGACTTGGAAGAGAGAATGTGCCAGATTCCCCACGGTTCTCCCAAAGACAGACTGTACAAAGCCAGACCTCAGCCCCAGCGGGTTTCCAAAACCTGTGCCTTGGGGCACTGGGTCGCCCCTAACTGACTGGTGATCACCAGACAGATAGGGCAGCCCCCAAGGAAGGCTGAGGCCTTCAGTGCTCCAGGGAAAGCCCTCCCTGCTCATTCTATCCTCTCTACACTGGGGCTAGGGAGGGCAGGGCTCAGGCATCCAGCCTGGATTTGCTCCAGTCATTGGCTTCCCGGACCCTAAAGCTGTGTCCTCACATGAAGACCAGAACAAAAGCATTTAGAACAGGAAAGAAGCTCAGCGTACCAAGGACAAGCTCGCTAATACAAGCACTGCAGGTGTGATGGTTACCTGCCATAGTGGGGTGACGTGTGTCCCCCAGAAAGACACATCCATGTCCAAACCCCCAGTACCTGTGAATATGGACTTATTTGGACATAAGGTGTAAGTACAGGTGTACTTAAGGATTTCCAGATGAAATCATTCTGAATGATCTTGGTGGATCCTAAACCCAATGACTGCGTCCTTCGAAGAAGAAGGAGGAGATTCAAGACAGTGTCACAAGAGGTGGGAGGGGAGAAAGTGGTGGGCCGACAGCTGCAGAGGCTAGAGGGATGCAACCACAGGCCAAGAAACTCCAAAGATTGCCAGCATGTCCTCCGGCTGACTTCCAGCTTCTGCGTGCTGCTCTTGCCCAGAGAAGAGGCCACTGACACACAGTGGATATCACAGCTAAGCTGCAGGTGGGCCCTGCCGGAGAGTATGGCTGGGGGTGAGTGAGCTGACCCCCCTCCCCTGGGCACTGCCCACCCTCAGGGTGTTTCCCTGAGCACATCACCCCACCTCGCAGCTGCCCCATCATGGTCCTGCTCCCTTCTCAGTGCTCAGTGCCCCAGAGGATGCTGCAGGCACTAGCCCCATGCACGAGCCAGAAGACATGTCTGCTGGCCTAGATTTTCACCTGCAAGAACCAACTCTGTATGTGCGAGGGGGTCCGAGTACGGATGCATGAGCACGTTCACCAGCACACAGCACACACGCTCCTCATGAGCCCCGAAGGCCACGCCAGCCTCCCAAGTCTAGATATGAGGGTGTTGCCCTATAAATAGCACCTTCTCATCCCTCCAGGTAGCACAAGTACTGTCGCCCAGAGAGGTGGGAAAGGCATGTCTTTATTACCATCAGATGTCTGCCTGAATCCGCGGCTTTCTGGAAGACGGGTATGTGTGTAAGAGACACGGAGAGGGCACGTGTGAGCGCCACCCGGGAGGCAGGCCTGCTCAGGAAGCCCCAGCCTGGAGGCAGGAACCCCCCAGCCTTCTGAAGGAGAGTCTGCAGCTGGACTCTCCCCGGGTTCCCTGAGAGAACAGAAGACGGCCCCTGCTCAGCCCCCCGCACCTGGCTCGGTGACTCAGGGTGTGAGGACAGCGGCGTCTCTGTGGAAAGGAGGGTCATGTCAGGGGACACAGAGCCTCCCTGCTCCTCCCCGGGCCCCCCCTCAGGCTCTGCCGGCGCCACGCTCCACCATGGGAGCTGAGGCCGCAGACACCAGTACCGCCCAGGCCCGCCCAGGCCCGAGGCCCAAGGCTCAGAGAGGGAGAGCCTGCCTCCTGCCACTGCCAGCGGGGTGGGCCTGACCCATGCGTGGCCTGAAGCCCTGCCTCTACCTCCCCTCCCTGCTGTGGGGACAATGGTGACCCCCACCTATGCAGAGCGGGTGATGCAGCGGGGTCACACGTAGAAGCTGAGGACACAGTGCCAGACTCATGGTGACAGATGGATAAATGCCACAAGCATTTTTAAGAATTAGCTGTTGTGTTCTGGAGACCATCGGGCTTCAAACTCAACATACACCACTTGTGGGTGTTACCTTAGCCCCACTGCCCAGGTGAGGGAACAGCCTAGGGAGTGAAGGGTCTCACAGCAGAGATGCTTCCAGAGCTGTCCCCAAGTTCTGCATGCCACACCCCCAGGGTGGACTTGCCCTCAGGGCAGCAGGGAAGGCAGCCGGGCCCAGGTTCACCTGCCCTGGCCAAACCTCCAGGTTGCCCCCCTGACCCCCAGAGTAACAGGATCAGGGCCCAGCTAGGAGTAGGGCATCCCACCTACACCCTTACAACTTAGGCCTCAGTCTCCTTACCTGAGAAATGGGGAGAAATTGTACTGCAGATCCTGCCGGCTCAGAAAGCAGAGGCAAGGATACAGCGGGCACCACACCTGGCTCAGCTCTCCTCCCCGGGGACGTCAGCCCACCAGTGCCGGGCCTTGCAGAGGAGGGAGCCCAGGGAAGCCCATCCCTGCAGCCACCGTCTCTGAAAGGGGCCCAGGTGTGTTCTAGGTGTGTTCCATAGTCTCTGGCTACCCCAACCCTCACCAGGGAGTTAGCCAGGTCTAGAGGGAGGGGTGAGGGCTTGTGAGGCTTTATCCCTGCACCTGTGTTTTTTTTTTTATTATTATTAAGATTTTATTTATTCATTCGTGAGAGGCACAAAGAGAGAGGCAGAGACACAGGCAGAGGGAGAAGCAGGGTCCCTGTGGGGAGTTGGATGTGGGACTCAATCCCAGGACCCTGGGATCATGACCTGAGACAAAGGCAGATGCTCAACCACTGAGCCACTCAGGTGCCCCCAGAGCCATTCCTTTCCCTGGGTTCAGTTCAGAAGTGTGTTCCTGCCCGGGGTACGCATGGCCACTCTGGACAGGGGAGGAAGGAAAGCTACTCTTCTTGGCCCCATTTATAGGTGAGGAAACCAGGGCAGAGGATTGCAGGGACTTGCCCAAGACCCCGCAGCTCCCAGCAGCTAGCCCACCCCACTCCACTCATCCCCGAGCCTTTCCACAGTCTTGGTCCTCCACACTGACCACAATGCCCATACACCACCTCCATTTGACAGGTGGATGAGCTGAGGCCCAGAGGAACAGGTCACCTGCCCAGGGACCGAGCTGCTCTCTGGAGCATGCTCCCTCTCCCAAACCAGGCAAGAAGCTGGAAAGGGTCTTTCTGGAAGAGTCCAGGGTCAGCCATGCTGCTGACACCTAGTGCTGGGTCTAACAGGGTGGCACCTTCCTTGCTTCCCAGGTGGTCACCTGCTGATCCACCTGGTGATCCATCGCAGTGAGTGCATCAAGCTTGTCCAGACTCCACCCTGTGACCCACCCCCCTTTGTCATCTGGGAGGACAGTCTTTCCCACCCCCATCCCTATATTCGGCCAGGTGTCCCTTTGACACCTCAGCAGCGTCATTTTGTGACATCAAGATGGTTGCAAGTCACCAGGATCATCAGTGACTGGAAACTTCCCCTACAGTGGCCCCTGAGACCTCCGCCCCAGGAGAGAACAGCTTTGTTTTCTTCTTCGGTCCCTCACGCATTGGCCCAGCAACCAGCAGTTTGCTAGGCTCCTGGCCACCACACCCCAGCTTGTGCAGAGGCTTCAGAGAGGGAGGAGTAGTCCCGGCCGGTGTCCATCTGCCCTGCACTGCGCATTGAGCAGACCCTCTCCTGAAGGGGGGGCCACTTGCCGCAGGCCGCAGAGCAGGAGTCTGCTATGGCCCTGAGCATCTTGTCTGAGCAGTTCTGCATCCGAAGGCCTTGCAAGGTGACTATGGGGTGGGAGGAGGCTAGTCCTGGGGAGGCACTCAGAGCAGTCCAAGGTAGTACCCCCTTCCCTAGCCCAAAGCCCCTCATAACCATCAGTGGCTGGTGCTTCTGTGCCCCTGGAAACCACCACCTGGTCTAAGAGGTGGGCCTGGTGCTGAGGCTGGGGGAAGGGATTTGGTTGGGGGGTACACCAGCTGGCTGGGGGCAGAGCTCAAGTGGGCCCTCCTGTAGTGGCTTTCCCCAGGAGACTGGCTCTTTCCAGTCCCAGGGCCTGAAAGGGGCCCCAGTGGGCAGTCAAATGTGCCAGGCTTGCCCCACAGTCCTGCCTAGTGGTCCTGCTGCATCCCCCTGACCATCAGGCTTAGGGGCGGCCCTTGGGACACCCTTGACCCAACATAAATAAAAAGGTGGACATTCACCTGTGAGCCAGAAGCTTCAGATTGGGAGAGGAGATTGGGGCTTGGCCAAGGTGTCCCATTCCTTGGAGGGGAGCAGACTGGCTGAGGGTTTCCATTTGGAAAAGGCTCTGCGCCCTGGCATGGCCTACCCGGGCTGGGGGTGCCTGGAAGGGACCAGGTTCATCTTGTCTCTGCCCCCGGAAGGTAGATGTTCTCAGGAGGCCCCTGCAGTTCCAAAGACTGCATGGTGGCCAGGGCTGGGGAGACTCTCACACTGCTGGGCTCCCACCTGCAGCATGAGTGACTTAATAGAACAGGACTTCAAGATCTAAAAAGCTCTCTGGGAGCAGAAGGGATGAGGGGGACACACCGGAGGAAACGTGCAGGTGGGCCCCCAGTAAGCTCCTGGCCAGAGGTCCTGCTAGAAACGGGGTTTTGGCACACCTGTAAGACAAGGACAGAGGGCCTGGGTTTCTGGGGTTCCTTCTATGCTCTGGTGGCTTCTGTGCCTGGAAGAAAACTGGTCTGGGGCCCAGGAAGAGAGAGGGGGCACCCTGGACTCTGCTAGGGTGGGCTGCAAGCGGCCAAGCATCTGTGACCACCGCACCATCTGGCAGCTGGTAAATGGGAGGACCCCTCCAGGCTACCCCCCTGGCCCCCCAGGCTCATTCACCACCGTCAACCCTGCCCGGGGGCCTGATCCAACTGCCACATACCAGACCCGGGTAGGGAGTAGGGGGGCGAGGAAGCCTGGGGTCCCTGTGCCCCAGTCCGGGATCCCACCCGGGTTTTGTGGCCGCCGAGCCCTCCCCGTGCTCCTCGCCCCTCCCCGCCGCGGCCCCCGCTCCTCCCCGCTCCTCCCTCTTCCCTTCCTCCGCTCCCTCCCTCCTCCCCGCCCCCTCCCCTCCCCTCCCCTCCCCTCCCCTCCCCGCTCCCTCCCCGGGCTCCGCGGTTGGATCAGTCCTCTGGCATTTCCTGCAGCCGGGCCGCCGCCAGCTGAGCCCCGCGCGCCCGGCCCGCCCGCCGGCACCGAGTCTCCGCACGGTAGGCGCAGGGGCGCGGCGGGCGGGGGCCGGCCGGGGAGGCGGCGGGGAGGGCCGGGGCCGGGCGGCGGGGCCGCGGCCGGGAGGGCCCCGCGCGTCGGGAGGGCCGCCAGCCGCGGGCGCGGGGGTCGGGGAGCCCCGAACCGCGGCCCTCGGGCGGGGGACTGGGGCGCAGCCGGGGGGCCCGGGGGGCGCGGGGGCCCGGGAGTGGGAGCGGCGCGCGCAGCAGGCTTCCCGCTCGCTCCGCGGGGCCTGGACAGGGGACGCGGGGGGCTTGCGCGCCCCCAGCCCGGCCGCCCTGGGTCGGGGCGCCCCCCGCGCCCCCGCGCCCCCGCGCGTGGCATCGCCGCGCCCGGCGCCTTCCCGGGGGCAGCGGTGTCTGGGCCACGGAGCGAGGGGCTGCCCGGGCTGGGGGAAGACCCTGCCTCACCCACCAGCCACAGCCACCACCTCTGGGCCGCCGACCCCCTGAAGATAGAGACTTAGCAAGTGGGAGGGCAGACCGGAGTCAACCAGAGGGTCCTGGGGAGGTGGGCCGGGGAGGGGGCGCTGTCAGCAGCCCCTGGGGCCACTTACCGACCGGGGCTCCCCAGGCGCCGCCCCTCCCCCCTTGCGGGCTGTCTGCTGTCAGCAGCCAGCTGGAGTTAGGATTTCCAATGTCTGGGGATGTGGACAGGTCCTGCGGGGTGAGGTAGGCTTCTCGGCCCCCACGCATCCTTGCGCTGGGCCCAGCCTGGCCTTGCTGGAGCAGTTGGTTGGATTCCTGCTCTTTTGCCATTTGGGATTTTACTCACACTTTGCTGCTCTGTCTACACAAGAAATCATATAGATATGTGTCTGCCCGTCTGCCTGAACCCCTTCAAAATGCCTTTTACAGGTGGACCTCTGTAATTGTCTCCAGGTTACAGCCCGCAGGCTGGGGACAAACTAAGGGTGTCACAGCTAGGGACGTGGGCACAGCCTTTGGGTTAGACGTGTGTGTCCTTGGGTCTGTGTGCGCTGTGTGGATCCAGGCCCCAGAGGGCAGAAACCCTGGCCTCAGCAATAGCAGGCTGAGTGGTCTTTGGGCTGTGTTCTCACCCCAACTGCTTGGTCTTGCAAGGTCTTGTGGCTCCTTGAATTGGAGGCAGTTCAGGGGCATCTGACAGCCCACCATCAGGCTCCCAGCTCCGGATCTGCAGATCCTATTGTCTGCCGGCACGTGTGTGGGGCAGTGGCCGAGGTGCCAGGGAGGCAGGCACTGAGTGGGTCTGTTGGGTGTCTCTTGTCTTGTCTGTGTTTAGAAAAGGTGACAAAGCAGATGAGCCAGGCGAGGGCCCTGTGACCCGCCTTGTCTTGGGAGGGGGAGCCTGTGCAGAGGCCTGGGCAGGGCATCTTGGAAGCCAACTGCAGGCTCCTCCTTCCTGGGCCCGGGGGTGCGGAGTCAGGCCACCAATCTGTTGTCTTCAAAGGTCTGCTTCTGGCTCTTTACAGAATGCCGAATGCAGCCCTTCCCCCCTTAGGATGGTATTTACTATGCTGAGAATGTCCAGGATCAATGTCTGTCCTGAAATCTCTCTCCCTGGAAGCTTCCTGAGCTGGGAGACTAACCTGATGTGCTGTAATCGGGGAGGGAAGAGACCCTCCCTGTGGAGCCGGTGGTTTGAAGACTGCTGGTCTTTGGTGGCTGTGTTTTTACTTGTGCTTTCTGCTGATTCTGTGATTGAGCCAGTGTGAGTGTGCATGCACACACACACACACACACAATGTGCAGGTGGAGGGGGTCTCACCCAAGGTGATAGAAGCATGCCCCGCCCCTTACCCGTTTGTTGTTCAAGCGACAGGTGTGCAGCCGCAGCTGAGAAACCTTGCATACCCACTCACAGTTGTATGGGTGAGGCCTGAGCCCCAGGATGGGGGCTGCAGAGGGGCAAGCACAGCGGCGCACAGTGCATGGCAAGAGGACTCGGACATCCTGGCATGATGGGAACCGTCAGATGCAGTATCCCCCTCCCCGACCCCCCGTGGGGCCCCTGGGTTGGGTGCCTGGCTGTGGGGAGTGGCAGAGGTGGCACCATCCCGTGTTGGGGGGCCAGATGCTGGGTGGTACAGAAGGACGGTGCTGGGTGGCCACCCTGGGAGGTCCTCGTGCTGCTCAGGGCCGCCCTGAAGGAATAGGGTGCCGTTCTGGGTGCCAGGTTTGCCCCATACCCTACCAAGCCTACAGGTCCAGGTAACAGAACTTAGAGCCCAAGGATGAGCTCTCTGAGGCTTTGCAGCAGCCGGGCTGGATCGGTAACCCTCCTGGCGCTGGCTGCTGGTCTGGGGAGATGTCTAAGCAGATAGGGGAGTCTCTGCAGGGCATGGCAGCCGTGGTTGGTTATAAAGAATTTGGAGTTCGGAGCATGGTGTTCCTCTCGCTCGGCCGTTGTTCTGAGCCAGGGCCCCGGGACCGTGTGTGGGCGGGTGTGAGTTTGGCTTCTGCTGGCCTGGTGTTGCTGCCAAGGGGAGTGGGCACCAGCCATGCGGTCAGGACCTGCCGGACTGAGAACCAGGACTTGGGCAGGGACTGGGGATGGGGGCAAAACAATGGGTCCGGCCTGGAGTTCTTTGTCTGGGGAATAAGCTGTCGGGCGCAAGGAATGTTGTAGGCCCGAGGTGTGAGGCGGCCTGGGAGAGCTTCAGGGATCCGTAGGGAAGGAATCCCTGCCCCCAGGATCCCAGATCCCAGAGATGCATCCAGGCCAAGAGGAGGGAGGACCTGTGGTCGAGGCCTTCCTGTGGCTTCCTGGGGTGAATGGCACCAAGAGGTCGCTTAAAGGGCCAGCTGATGCTGAGCAGGCGGGACGGGATGTGGGGGTGTGCCCATGGGATTTTCCCGCTCGCCCGTGGGGCATACCTGGCAGAGGGTCCTTTAGGCACCTGCACACCAGATTCCCTGAGCACAGCAGCCCCAGGGGACCAGCGATCAGTGGAGCAGTGAAATGAAAGGCCAGATCTGCCTGATGGGATGGAGCCCACCCCACTTGTCAGGAAGGCCCCCAAGTCCAGAGCCCTAGGCCAGGAGTGGGACCCGTGGCACTCAGACCTGAAGTCCCGAAGCTCTGGGATGAGAACTATTGCCAGGGGCCCGTGCTGCCCGTCAGAGCCCAGGGAAGAGCCCTTCTGCTGTTACTTACGGTGTCAGTGGAATGTG
This sequence comes from Canis lupus familiaris, assembly GCF_011100685.1. Taxonomy (NCBI): domain Eukaryota; kingdom Metazoa; phylum Chordata; class Mammalia; order Carnivora; family Canidae; genus Canis; species Canis lupus. The sequence continues at coordinate 47,546,148 of NC_049239.1, read as the reverse complement.
GGTTTCTGTGCCTCAGCCGCTCCAGGAGACCTCTCCTTCACCTGGGAGCGGGGGTGGGTTTCACGTTCCTCCCATTTCTACTGTGGAGGTGGCGAGGCCTTCAGGAGACCCAGGGGTCTGCCGTGGGTTTGTGGGCTCCTTGCCCCAGCCCTGGGAGACGGGATGGGCTCTGCCCCCTGCCTCCCGCTTGGAACCTGAAGACCAGAGTGGCTGTCAGGGTTCGAGGCATCCTCCGACCTCTCTGCAATGGGCCCTTGAACAAAGCCCTCTCGGGGGGTCTCTGGGTTAGTGCTGGGTTAGCAGTGTAACCCTGTCCCAGGGAGCCCTGGATCCCTGTCCCCTCCTCCTCCCGACCCCACCAAGCTCTGCCCCAGGCTGAGCAGGGCAGTGAGGTGGCTCAACAGCCTGGATTTGGAGCCACAGAGATGCCTGAGCTAGGCCCCCAGTGCCCTGTAGGGACCTGGGGTATCAGGGTGGGGGTGAGGCTGGGCAGGGGCTGAAGGGTAGATAGTGTCAGGGACCATGGTGGGCTTGGAGGCCTGGCCGAGGAGGATATGGCTCAGGGATTCTCAACCCCAGCTGCTAGGGGCGGCAGTCTCTACCTCCCGAAACTTCCCTTGCCCGACTGTAAATGCGGGCCACAGCAGTCCCGTGAGAAATCAGGAGACGGCATCCTACATCCTCATTGGGTAAGCGTCAACCGCACATTGGTGGCTGTGGCCCAGCTCCTTGTGGGTTCGGAACCACACATCCATGTTGACCCAAGGCCAGTTGCACAGTAGGCCCGCGGGGGTGCTGGGGAGGGGAAGGGGTTCTGGGACTTTGCATTAAAGCCCCAAGCTGAGCTGTAAGTATAGTGAGATGGAAGGAGGTGAGTCCTGCCACCTGTATCTCTCTGCCTTTGCATATGCTGTTCCCTTGCCCAGAAAGCTCTTCCAATCCTGCAAGGGACCAGACATTTAGGGAAGGTCAGCCCTGGCCTGGCACCTTCTCTGTGGAGCCCATGGCCTTTGGGGTGATCTGGCAGGAATCCACCTCACCCCCTGTGCCCTTTCCGTTCTTCATATGTGTTGGCTCTCCTGCTCCTGGCCCAACTCCCTCCAATCTAAGTGCCCCGGCTCCCCCTTCCCACTTGCTCAGAAACTATTATTTGCTTTTTGCTGACCGGTCAGTGAGCTGCTGCTTCTGTTTGTTTGGTTTGGGTGTTTTGTTTTACGCAGAGGCAGGCAGGTAGCTGGAGCTCACTAAGCCGGATACCCGGGTCGGGGAATGCTGCCCCTTGTAGAAGATGCCCCTGACTTCCCAGAGGGGCTCTATGGATGCCCAGCACCTGGTGGTTAGGACACGGGCTCAGCAGGTCCACACACAGGGCAGGGACTCCTCTGACCGTCCAGACCTTGGTGTTCTCACCTGGGAAACGGGCGTCGTAGTGGCTAGGGCAATGTGGGAGGTGCAGAGCTGGCCCTCCACTTGCTTCAGGCGCTGCCAAGCCACTGGGCTCTTGGAACGGGGAGGCACCAACTCCTTATCATCAATGAAAACTTTGATTAATGGCTAATGATTGTGAAATGTTTAAATACAGGAACCTCACAAAGGAATACAGCCAGCCAATCCCCATGCTGCCAAGGTCGTGATGTCTGTCTCCATTTGCTTTAGGTTTAAGGACTGGACGGTCCAGCAGAGCACAGGGCCCTGGGCGCCCGCCTGAGCCCGCATGGTGCCATGCCTCCCGGAGGCTTTCCGAGCTGACATTCCCAGGGCTGTTTTTATGTTTTGACTATACACGGATGGATCTGCAAACAAATGCAGGCTCCTCTGGCCGATGTCCCCTTCATGCCCTCTCGTTCCTCATCATTCCAGAGTGGCAGAGAACTCTCAAAAACACATGTACACAGCCTTTTGCAACTTCTCTCGAGCTGCATGGTCACAAGTGATTGGTCCAACGTGCTCACCTTCTCTGATTTGTGTAAGGGAGGCCCAGTTTCTTTCCATTCTCCTCTTGAGGGACGTTTGGCTTGTTTCCATTTTATCCCTGGAGTGTGTTTTGTGTTAGGGGCTCCTTGGTTACAGAGGCAAGAGCTGCTCCGAGGCATTGGCCTGAGGTGGGGTCTCAGGGTCTGAGGGTGCACACATGAACAGCCCAGCTGGATGTGGCCAAGTGGCTTCTGATGACACCCCAGCAGATGGGGGGGGTATCAGCCTCCCACCCAACCTCCCCAGAGCAGCTGGAACAAAGGACACATAGAAAGTGTTGAGTTCAAGTCACAAAGGAATCGTGCAGTGGGGGTCTTCCCAGGGCCCAGGCCCAGGAGGGGTAGGCAAGGGCCGCATCTCCTAGTAGGGCCAGGGTCCTGGGCTCCAGACATACTTTGTCAGCAAGTCCCCCAACGCTCCTTGCCCTGGGGTCCCACCCATCGCATCTGTCCCCACGGGAACCCCACAGGCTCTCCCATGGTCTCCTCTGGCCTCAGCACAGGGCTGCAGGCTGATGGCTTCTCCAGAGGGGCACATGCTACAAAGATGTTTGCCAGGGTCCCCCAAGGGGAGGGTCTCAGTGACCAATGCGGCCCGTTCATTAAAAACAACAGATATATGTCACATGATGACTCTGTTGAGGAATTGAAATGTACTAAGAGAGTAGCACTTAAACATTCTCACCTCCACAAAAAAGATAAAGATGCAAGGTGACAGATGTATTAACTCGATGGGGGGGGGGGGGCATCCTTTTACCACGTGCATGGCTGTGGACTCATCACGACGTGCACTTTAAATATCTCATAATTTTATTTGCCAGTCGTACCTCGATAAAGCTGGGAACAAAAGTAGCCCAAACCAGAGGCGACCAGGGTCCGGAGAGACAGGGTCCGGCTGAGTTCTGCTCCAGGCCGGTTAGAGTCCAGAGATGCCCAGATGGAAACACGTGGCCAGGCGGTGAGGGGCAGGTGGAGACCTCCGCCCCACACTCAGGAGGAGGAGGGGGTGCTCAGCTGTCTGTGGCCCATACCATCAAAGCAGCCTGAGCACGGGTGGGAAGAGCGGGCGGTGCCGGGAGGACCTGGGTGGGGCTGCCCACGGAAGCTGTAAATGGGGCCTCTAAGCCCTGCCCAGAACTCCAAGTGCAGCAAAAAAAAAAAAAAAAGGGAGGAAGACTTCTTCCAGGCCAAGTGGACATGTGTCCATCACCCTTGGTGAGGCCAGGTGGGTCCCCCGGCCGCGGCCCCCACTCGGGACCTCTGCTGGCCCCCGCTGCGGGGCCCTGCCAGCTTGTACTCCCGCCGTCTGCCAGAGGGCAGCCCGGGCCGCCCGTCGGGCTTTATGCTGCGATTTAACAAACGGCAGGAGGAAGACATACAGGCAAATGACTGTCCTCCCAACCTGATCATTATTTTGAACTGTGTCTGCTTTTCAGTTTATTTTTAAATCTTGAAAGCGCAAGGAACATGCTGTTTATCTCCGGTGCGCCTGTTCTCCCCGACGTGGCCATCCATCACTTCCTGGGCTGAGCCTGGACAGTCGCGCCCCGGGCTGCCTGCAGGAGCGGGAGTGACCCCGCTAAGTGTGTGGCCCCCGGGGACCCACCCCTTCAGGCCAGAGGGGAGGCTTACCCCGCAGACCCTTGAACACACTCAGAGGAAGTCTTTCCAAAATGAGTTATGTCCACATGATGCCTTGCAACCTTAAGGTGTAAGTGAGAAATAATTTAACCCTTTCGCAGTGACACATTTTTAAAAGATTTTATCCATTTATTTATTTGAGAGATAAAGAGACAGCAAGAGCATGTGCGGGGCGAGAGGGGCAGAGGGAGGGAGAGAAGCAGATCCCTGCTGAGGAAGGAGTCCCAAGTGGGACTTGGTCCCAGGACCTCCGGTGACATTTCTTTTTGGATCATGACAACAATTAATTTTACTAGTGATTAACATTTTTCGAAGGGTTTGAAATGAACTGTCGCCTTTAACACTTTGAACAGCCCTATGCAGGGAGCCCTACTAGTGTCCCCATTTGATAGACGGGCACACCAGCTCTCGGAGAGGCGAGGAAACCTGCCCGAGACCACCCGCTCTGTGTGCAATGCGGCTGGGATGGGAATCCCCTCCTCACATGGCCTCCCTTCTGACAACTTGGCCATGGTGGCTGTCTGTCCCTCAAGTCAGTGGCCCCAGACTCCTTTTCTTATGTTTCTTGTTGGAGGGTTGTCAGTTATTTTATTTTATTTTCTTCTTTAAAAAGCTTGTTTCAGGAGCCCCTGGGTGTCTCAGTGGGTGAAGTGTCTGCCTTCAGCTCAGGTCAGGATCCCAGGTCCTGGGATCGAGTCCTGCATGGGGCTCCCTGCTCAGCGGGGATCTGCTTCTCCCTCTCCCTCTGCCCCTCCTCCCCTTGTGCTCTTGCTATCTCTCTCTGATCTTTCAAATAAATAAATAAATCTTTAAAAAAAAGCTTGTTTCTGCTTCTAGCCCACTCCTGTGGAAGCAACCAGATAAATAAGATTGTTAGAAACGTGTACAAAGCAAGAATGAGTGGGTGCTGTAAGAGGACCTGAGGTTTGTCCACGAGTCGTGAACAAGACTCTGAATGGAGATGTTGACTTGGTTGCTCAAAGGCGTTGTTGTCTGTGTGCTCTCCCTTCCAGCCCAGGTCTAGTGGGGACCCTCAAGGTTTTTTTTTTTTTTTTTTTTTTAAGATTTTTTTTAATTTTTATTTATTTATGATAGTCACAGAGAGAGAGAGAGAGGCAGAGACATAGGCAGAGGGAGAAGCAGGCTCCACGCACCTGGAGCCCGACGTGGGATTCGATCCAGGGTCTCCAGGATCGCGCCCTGGGCCAAAGGCAGGCGCTAAACCGCTGCGCCACCCAGGGATCCCGGGACCCTCAAGGTTATTAGCAGCAGCCAGGGGGTGTCCGTGCCCACTTGTGCTCAGACTTTTGGGGCGGTGCACAGGTGTCTGCTCTGTTCAAGCTCAAGAGACGCCCAGGGTTCCGGCAGTCCAGGCCTTGCCCAGCCAGCCAGCCAGCCTGTGAGCGCCAGAGCCCCCGGCCTGTCCAGAAGCTTCATGGTCAGATGCCAGTGGCCTCACATAAATTGTGAGCCAGGGAGCAGACTACAGAACAGAGGCATAGGAGGCAAAAGTTTCCAAGCAGGCAGGACTCAAGCTTGGATCCTTAGAGGTGCAGCTTGAGTGGGGGGTCTGATGGGCTCTGGAAGGCCGGCCCCCAATGGCCTCGGGTGGCAGGACAGCTCAGGTTCTGACCCCAGGGGACAGGGATTGTGCATGTCTAGAAAAGCTCATGGAGCTGAACGTCTGTGTGGTTTTTCTGTATTTACATTTTATTTTATGGCAAAAGAGGCTGCTGTGGCTGAGACCCCGGGAATCGAGGGCTGGGCCTGCTTGGGCGAAGGGAGCACAGGCCTCTGGCCTGGCTGGGGATACCCCCTCCCCACCCTTGACTCTGAGTGGCTTCTGGCATTTTCGGGACAGCTTCCGGTGGTTTTCTGTGGCTTCACTTGTCCGCCGCCGCCTCTGCTGTTGGAAGCATGGCTCTGTAAATCCGCTCACTTATTTTTACATAAGCAAATTGGTATCTAAAAAGAACCTTTCCGTTGTTGCTGCAAACTAGAGAATCATCGTCACTTGTGCTAAATAGCAGGGGACCGTGCGAAGCCCCGCGGCTGGGTGCTGGATGTCTGCAGCCGCCCGGCACCCCAGTCCCCCTGCCTCCCTGACACGGTGGCAGGCAGGTGGCCCGCAGGACGAGGACTCTCCTCCCTTGTCAGTCCGGGGGCTCGAGAGAGAGTTTAAAGAGAGGAACGCTGTCCCCGAGACCAGCGAGGATCAGTGCCTCCATGGTCACCCAGCGTTGTCTGGTGTCTGCCCATTCAGGGCATGGAGATGACGTGCACTTTTGGAATCTGGCTCTGGAGGCAGAGGAGGCCCTCGGTGGCCAATTCCAGGGGCTTGCAGGAGCCAGTGGAGTGGGAAGGCCGGGCTGTCGCACGGACAGCAGGAGGTGACCCTGGCCACCGGGGCCGCAGTGTTGCTGCGTTGCCTGGAGACCCCTTCCCGGGGGACAGGCTGGCATCTGCAGCGTCATGGGTCAGTTCTTAACCGAGCCTATGCTGGGAATGGTGTGCTCAGCTGCACGGGGCCAGGAGGGCGTGCGAAGCTCTCACGGGGGATAGGGCACGGGGCTGATTTGGACGGGCCCCAATGGGGAGCAGGGGGGGGTGCTCATGTTCGGGCAGAGCCGTCCAGTCCCACCTGGTCTCCTGCCTGCCATGTGCAAAGGTCACTTTCTTCCAGTCTGGGTGGTGTCCAGAGCAGGGGGCCCTCAGCCTCATCCTTGGGGCAGAAGAAGGAAGCATTCACTCACCTTTGGTTCAGGCCATTCTTGCTTACGGCTTTGATCTTGAACTTAGAGGGTGTCCTGTAGGATGGTGGTGGTGGGGTGCTGTACAAAGGACCACACACTGGAGCGGGACGGGGGTGGGGGTAGGGGTGGGGCGGGGAGGGAGCTTGAAACCACAGAAACTTACTCTCCTGGTTCTGCAGCCCAAAGTCCCAAATCCAGGTGTGGGCGGGGCCCTCTCCTGGAGGCTCTGAGGAGTGTCCTTCCTGCCTCGTCCAGCTTCTGGGGCTCCAGGTGTCCCTGGGCTGGTGGCTGCATCACTCCAGCCTCTCCACTATCTTCACAGGGGCCCCTCCTGTGTCTCTCAGTGTCCTGTCCTCATACAGGAACACAATCGTTGGACCAGGCCCACTCTCCCCTGCTGTGGCCTCATCTTCACTTGGTCACATCTGCAGAGACCCAAAGATGGCCACATTCACGGGTCTGGGGTGTGGATGTGGACCTGTCTCTTAAGGGAGGACACCCTTCAACCCACTGCACCCAGGAGAGGGTGGCCACCGTGGGCGGCACCAGGAGCTCACGGTGACCCAGAGAAGGGAGAATTAAGAGCTGGGCTCATCTGACCAGGATGGTGGGGAGGAGAGGGAAGGTTCAGGAAGCATGGAGGTGACACCACAGGTACGTCTTCCCAGGGATCCTGGATGTGGGCAGGGGGACTGCCCTGTTTTATATGCAAGATTGTTGAGGCCTCTGGAGAGGCAAGGAGTCACACAGGTGCCCAGAGCTGAACTGGGAATGAACATGGGGTGTGACTGCTTGGGGTACATCCTCCAGGAGGGAGAGGGTAAGCCCTGCTTCCCCTCACCTGCACATCCAGGGAACGTCCACAGCACTTGCACCTCCTGGGCACAAGCCACCGGCCCCGGCATCCAAGGTGCAGGAGACCGGCACCTCTGAGACCCAGCTCCTCTTGGCCCACGGCTCCCTGTCTCCTGCTGCAGTGGCCAGGCCTGGGTGCCTTGGGCACTCCCCCCATCGGGTGGCCTCACTGGGAGGCTCTCTGCTGACCCCAGGCCTGGAGGGGAGAACCTAAGGACAGGGCTGGTGTGGTGGATCACTCCTGATTTGCTGACCAAGGAGCAGACTGGTCTGTGCCCCAAGCTGCGGGGAACCTGGCCAGGGCAGAGGCTGCCCATTGACATGTCAGGTCAGGGAGAGGTGGGATGATCAGAGAGGGAGGAAGGGAGAGGAGGCTGCTGTGTGCTGGGGCAGGGGCCTTGGGGGCGACCGTGTCTTTGGGCTGGGGCCTCTGGAAGGGGCTAAGCTGAAGGCCTGGGGGGCCCTGCGGGGGGCTGCCCTGCCGGGCCGGGTTCCCGACCACTGGGAGTCCACGCTCTGAGGGGCTGCAGGCCTGCGAGGACTCTCGGCAGTGGCCGCAGCCTCCTCTTCCCCTCGTGGCCCCGCTGGCTCTGGATCTTGGTCGCCTTCCCTGTCTCGGGAGGGTTGGGGGCCTCCACCCGTCTGGCTGTCACCTTTTCCACATCCTTGGAGGTGCCCGGCACCTTTTTAGTCTTTTAAACTCTGAGCCTCACTTGGGAGGATGGGACTCAAATGTGCCCATTTCTTCTCTTGCTTTGAGGCTTTTAGGAAACTCTCCCTTTATGCCTTCAAGAGAAAGCTTTCGGCCTCTCCTTTTTTACTGTATGGCACGGAAAATGTGAGACCCACAGAAGCAGAGGGGACAGTGGAGCGGAGCACCCCGCTGTCGCTGACGCCAACCCCAAAGGCGGCTGCGTCTCATCCACCTGAGTGTGGTTTAAAATAGCCTCTGTGCTCTCCTGTTCTCCCCTTGCCTTGCTGTCCTTGTGCCACCTGCCTCTGTAACCATGGGCAGGGAGGCATCTGGAGGAGCAGAGCCTTGTGTTCCGGGAGGTGTGGGAGGCACGGGGCCCCGGGGCCCCTCCAGGTCCACACCACGTTCCCAGGACAGTGCCCCCTTCCCGGGACAGTGCCCCTGGTCATCCACACCTGGGGCCCCACAGGCCCGCACTGTGCAGCACAAAGCGGTGGAGAAGGTTCTAGAGGTCACACCCCGGAGACCCTCAGGGCCTTGAGGAGCTCCCGGTGGTTTTGAGCCCACCCTCCCTGGAGATGCCCGAGAGAGACTCTGGGTGCTGTTTCCTCCCTCTTGGAGCGGTGGGCTTCTGGGGCGAGAGTCCCCAGCATCTGCCTCCTCTGGTGCCTCCCCTGCTCCTGGTGTACCCCTAGTCTGTTCCTCGCCACTTCGGCTGCCCAGGGGTCTGCTCTGAAGATGAGCGGGATCAGCTGTTCAGTCAGCCCGGTGCGCATACAAAGCACCTAATATATACACATCCCGCTGGGTGGGCAGCCTTCATTAGCACCTTCCTTGCCCAATGCTGGCTGGACACGGGGCACCGGCGGGCGACCGTCCCCTGCGTCCCCCGCAGGAAGCAGCGCCTCCACGTCTCCTTACTTATTTTCAGCCTGGTGCTGGCGCTGCTGGGGGCGGGCTCCTCCTGTGAAGCCACACACACTCACTGAGGGGCCCCGATGGAGAAGGCTTGCCACGCACGCTGGTTACACACAGACGGATGCCGATCGTCCCACTGTCGCAGCCCTGCCTCGCACCGTGCCACCACCACCCCCCACGCCCGTTACACACGCAGATCCCGTTACCCTTGTGTGGCCACGTTCCGTGTCCCCGGCATGACGTTCCTCACTGGCCAGCTCCCACCTGTGCTGGCATTTTCCCTCCTGTAAATAACTCCATAGAGCACCTCCTTCTCGCAGATATCGAGGAGATGGGATTTTATTCCCAGTAATAAATCTCTGGAAGTCGGATCGACGGCTTAGAGGATTCGAGGGCTTGATGTTTTGACTCATGTTTACAAACTGCCCTTCCGCAGTCCCTGCGTCCATCACCTCCATCACCCACTGTTCACGGGGCCTGCTTCTGAGCAGGGTGACCCGGGGCATGACCTGCAGGGTACGGGGGTGGGGTGGGGGTCCCTGATCTGTCACTGTGGTCCGACCTCGGCCTGTTTCGAGCCCCTCCTCCTGCCCCGGGCATCTCGAGGTCAAGGGCAGCCCACAGCAAGCCCTTTGGGGGCACACAGTGTAAGGCAGATCCAACCCGAGGGCTGCAGCCAAGCACCTTTCTCCAGCCTCTGCCAGGCTCAGCCGGGCCCTCGGGACCCCCGCCCAGTCCCAGTGTCCAGGCAGGCTGCCCCAGGCTCAGCGGTTAGGACAACACCCGCCCCTGGTGGCCTCAGGCCTGGGCGAGGCATGCAGCCGGTCACTGGTGCTGTTGTTGGGAAAGCCGCCTCTGCTGGGATCCCAGTCTCTTCCCACTTGGGAGCTGGGAGGGAGAAGTGACCTCACCAGGTGCAGGTGCCGGGATTGGCCTTGGGGAGAACGGAAGCCTGGGGGTAGGGTGAGGTGAGCGAGCAGATCCCCAGGAGCAGTGCTGGCCTCCGCCCGCCTCGCCCAGCCATGCACGCCTGTCCCCACTCCGTCCCCACTCCGAGGAGGTGTGGCCTGTGTGTTTATCGCTGGGGACCAGGGGCCGGGGCAGCTGTAGCACCAAAGCCCCCCTGCTCTCCCCTGAGCCACATCTAAAATCCCAGCCCCTCTACTCTGGGCGTGGCAGGAAGGAGTGTGGGAGGCACAGGAGTGAACAGAGGTGCTGCCCCCCCTCCACAGTGACGGGGGCTCCACGCAGTATATCCCAAGCCCTGCAAGGTCCCCCGGGCTCAGCCCACCTCCTGAAAAGAAACCTGCCCGTTCCCAGGAGCCCAGGGGACACAGCCTACCACCAGCAGCCACCAACAGCTTAACAGCCCTGCGGAAAACCCACACCCGGCCCCGGGGGCCCGCCTCCCTGCCTGAGGGGGCCTCCTGGCCTCCTCTCAGGCCCCAGGCTCCTTGCATTTTCTCTTTCTCTCTCACCCCTTTGCTCAGGGGCTCCCCTTAGGGGATTGGCTCGCAAGACCCCCCCTTCCCGCCTTCCCACAGAGAGCCCCCTGGCTCCCCTCCCTCCGTGTGCTCCAGAGGACTGTCCAGAGAGAAGTGAGATAGGTGGCTCTCTGGGCTCCTGGGGCCGAGGTGCTGTGGCCGGTGTGGCCCGGGCGGGGCAGCGGGCGGGCCTCTCTTGGGGAGGCCCTGGATCACAGGCACAGCTGCACCTGTGACTATTTGGAGCGAGATTTCTAGCTGGTCCCGGATAGCTCTCGGCCCACCCAGACCCTCCAGGTGTGTCGGGAGTTGGCAGGACCTTCCTCCTGTAACCTGTTCCAGGTCACAGACCGACCCGTCCCCTCCCCAGCCCTGGTGTTCTCATCGGTAAGATACGCATGTTGCTCTAAATGGCACTTGGTTCTTGCTGGTTTGGGCAGGGTCTAAGGGCTCGAGTGCGGGGTACCTCCTCCAGAACTTGCTTCCTGTTGGCACAGACCCCTGGGATGCACAGGCCCCGAAGGACTCGGTGGTTCCCAGCCTCGGGGTCCCGCGCTGGTCCTGGGCGGACCCAGGTCTGATCCTCTGTGGTGGCCGGGCTGGGCACACAGGGAGTGGCGCTGGCTCGCTGAGTGGTTCAGTGGGGTGGGGGGGTGAGAGCGGCTGAGGGCCGAGTCGGGCTGCTGCCAAATCCAGGGGAGGCCGTGGGCAGCGGGGAGGCGCCGGTGCAGGAGCAGGAGCCGACACCTTCCAGTGTCTGCCGGGGCTGCATGCTGGAGGGGCAGGGCGCAGGAGGTTCTGAGGCTTCATCCAGGGCCTGGAGCCCCAGGAGGTTAGTCAAGGAGGGTCACGAGGGTGAGGGGGTAAACGGCAGCTCTGCTGAGGGTGATCAGGGGCAGCGAGGGGCCTGCACAGGGTGAGGGGGAGCAGAGGTGATGAGGGCCAGGGGGCGGTTCCTACAAGCAAAGGTGAGCACTGTGTACCTGCAAGCCCCTGTCACCCCCACCCCAAAGGTCTCCATTGGACTGGGGGACCCTGCAATAAGTTGAATGGTGACCCCCCAAAAACATTGGTCGTAGTCCTAACCCCAGAACCCATGAATGGAACCTTACTTGGAATTTGGAACTTACAGATGGACCCAAATGAAGGCAGTTGGTAGGAGGTCATCCTGGATTGTCTGGTGGACCCGGATTCAGTGACTTTTAAGGGATGGGGAAGGGAGTTTAAAACAGACACTGGGAGGGGCCTTGTGACCTCCGGGGAGAGAGAGGTGGGCAGAGCCCAGGGACGCGTGGGCCCCCAGGTGCTGGAAGAGGCAGGAAGGACCCTCCCCTGGGGCCTCCAGAGACAGTGGGGTCCTGCCCACACCTGGGTGTTGGACTTCTGGCCTCCAGAGCCGGGAGAGAACAAATTTCTGCAGCCAAGTGCCCAGCACGTGGTTGGTTGTCACGGCAGCCCCAGGACACCCATGCTCCCCCGCTTTGGGGAAACGTGTTAGTTCTCTTCAAAAAGCATCAAGACCCAGTGAAGCCCCCACCGGCCACCTCTGCTGTTGGTGGCTGACATGGGACCCGGGACTTGGTGCTTGCTGCGTGGCTTCTCACCCGGAGGAGAGGAGGGAACCCAGCCCTGCCGGGTAGTGCCCACCATACCCACCAGCCTTCTACCTCGTCTCCACTGGCCACTGTTGGCTCTGGAGGATGACAAATGTCCTGCCCCTGTTAGACAGGAGAGCCTGGAGGGGGCCGTGTGGTCACCCCAGTGAGGAGCCCTCCCACACACTGATGATTCAGAGGTCTGACCCCATGTGGGGCCGGGGACCATGGGGAAGCGCCCCCTCCCCCCCCCCCCCCCCCCCCCCCCCCCGCCCAGCGAGCACTATCCTGGGGACTGGGAGTTGCAGTTTTTCCAGAACCAAGGAGGTTCCCAGGGCAGGACCCCAGCTGGCAGGTGGGGTTCCCTGGGGCATTCCCGAAAGCGGGTGCAGATGAAGGGACCGCGCGGGCTGTGAGGACCCGACCTGGTGGGCAGAAGGACATGTTGTGACCCAGGGCCAGCCCCCTGTCACTCTCAGTGTCGTTTTTAGCTGTCACCTGCTGCTCATGAGGTGCCTGGTGGTGCTTCATGCCTTGGAACTTGTCATCTCATAGTGTGACCAGTGTGTCCGGGAACAGACCGAAATGTAGGGCTCAGAACGTTGGGGTAAACCTTGCCTTCTCGTTTCCCCCGAGGGTGATTTCCCAGCCCTGACAGCTCTGGGAGGCTCAGCCTTGGGGACCCGGCTCACCGGGGGTCTCTGGACCCTTCTGCTTGTCTCAGTGACTCCACTGGATAGCTCAGCTCATGGGTGGCAGGATTTGGGGCTGGGTGGGTGCTGCTTCAGGGTCTGTGAAATGGGCTTGGGCAGGCCAACCACGCTCCTAGAGCGAGGGCCTCAGGTCCTAGGTCAGTGCCACGCAGCTTGAGGTTAGCCAGACTCTGGCAGGCAAGATACTCAATGGAAGTGGGATAAGTCATGAAAATTTGGCTTTTTATTTTTTTTATTTTTTTAAAGATTTTATTTACTCATGAGAGACACAGAGAGAGGCAAAGACACAGGCAGGGGGAGAAGCAGGCTCCCTGCAGGGAGCCCGGTGGATGACTCGATCCCAGGACCCTGGGGTCACTCCCTGAACTGAAGGCAGATGCTCAACCACTGAGCCACCCAGGTGCCCCGAAAATTCAGCTTTTTTAAAAAGTGGCGCCTCTCGCCTAAAGCTGCCACTGCGGGCATTCCCGCACACCGCCCTCCAGACGAGCCTGTTGAGTGGTGGCGTTTAATGACTTTCTCCCTTCCATGGATGAGTACTGGTCTCTGTGTGGACGGGCTGAGGCTTGTTTATCCATCCGTTGGCTGGCAGGGGTCTGTGCCATGGCCACAAACATGTATGTTTACGTTGCCGTGGGGACATGCCTTGGTTTCTCTTTTGGCCTCTTTGAGGATCCTTGGCATGAACCCCATGTTTCATGGGTCAGGCCAATGTCACATGACACTTCTCAGCAGGAGGCTGGGGGCCCTCATGTGGGGTTTGCTCAGGGCTGGGACAGTGGGCTCAAGGGTCCAGGGGGCAAAGGGGGCTGGTGGGTGGGCCTGGGGGCTGCAGGCTTGGCTACCACATCCTTAAGATGTCAGGTGGCCTCCCTGGATTGTCCCCTCTCATGGCCGGATGGGAAGAGGGTGCTTGGCTCTGTGCCAGCCTGGTCCCGCCTGACTGGCAGGGCCACTTTCTCTGCCAGACACATGACTTCTGACAAAACCAGTTTCCCCATAAGCCACCAGGGAGGGGCAGGTGGAATCCGGGACTCTGGGCTGCCCACAGCCTGACTCGGGGTCACCAGGAACTGCCGTGGTTGGTCATCACAGGAGGGCCTAGAAAGTGAGCACCCACCCCCACACACACACCCCAGCAGCTGCCTGCCCCGCCAGTCAGCAGGGGAATAAGGCCTCATGCTGGAGGCTGAAGGGAGGGCAGCCTGCAGCCATGGGAGACCCCGTGGGAGACTCCCCACCAGCTTCACCTGGGAGAAGTGTGCACGGCCAGTCCCCCGCTGAGCAAAGCCTGCAGGGTCGGGCTGCACTAGGGTGAGGGCAGCACAGCGCATAGTAGATGCTTGATGCCTTGGGCCGTGGGAGTGGGCCACAGCCGCCCCCACTGTGTGCAGGACCTGGAAATGGGGGTGAGAGGGACAGTGTGTCTGCTCAGGAGGCTCCTGGGCTCCCCTCCAGGGCCGGGAAGCCTGGGGATACAGCAAGGAGTCTGCAGGCTGCAGCTCGGCATCTGTCCTGACTCTCAGAACGGTCCCAGCAAATGTGGGGAGATGTGGGGGTCCAGTATCACCTGCCCCAGGCCGAGCCTGGTATTGGGGACCTCCACCCCCCACGTGGCTCTAGGCAAGTCAGCTCGCTCTCGGAGCCTCAGTTACTGCATCTGTGAAATGGAGAGAAGACAGGAAAAGGAAGCATTTGAATGCTTGGGTTCTTTTTCACTTTCAAGACTGGATCCTCCTGTCCCTGGACAGAGTGGGAGGCAGAAGGGAATCGTGCCTACTGCCCACCTGCTGACTCATTCAGCATCCGGGGCCAGTGAGGACGCAGTGCAGGGGTAGTGTGCGCGTGTTGGTGGAGCTTCTGCTGTGTGAGAATGGAGACCCGTCGGTGAGGAGGGAGTTTCCAGTGTATACAAGGATTCATCTCTGAATTCACAGAAGGCAGGTCCCTTCCATGCCCCTCAAGTGGTGACAGAACCCCCAACACCACATGAAACCTGTTTCCGTCTCAATGCTGAGCAAGCATGAGCTTGAAACCTTTTGGAAACCCCGCTCTGAGGGAGGGAGCAAGGGGCCAGGGGGCTAGGCTCTGAGCTAGGGCGAAGGGAGTCTGGGGTTCATGCCCTGCTCCGGTGCAGTGTCTCCTGGAGGAAACCGGTGCCAGCCACTTGCAAATGAGCAGGAAGCAGCGGGTGTCTGAACAACCGCATGTGGGTGGAGACAAGGTTCGCCACTGGCGGGAGCGGCCACAGTTCTGGGTCGTGGTCTCATGTGAAATAGGCCTCAGTGGCTCCTGCTGGCGGATCCAGAGGCTGAAGAGGAAGGCAGGGGTGCTGCTCCCTAAGTGAGCAGGCTTGGCACACCAACCAGTATTACGCCCCTCAGAGTCCGAGTGCGGGTCCCTCGTGGTTCCTTGTCCCCCTCCGACACTGAGGAGCAGAGGGGACAGCTCGGGGCCAGTGTCTGCAGCAGTCCAGGGCAGGGAAGTGCTCCCGCCAGATCTGGAGCCTTGTTCCCCGCAGAGCAGAGATCAGGGGGCTTGGTTAGAAAGGAGGCTCATGCCAACCCAGGGACCTGCATGGCCAGGGAGTGGTTGTGTGGTCCGGAGCCAGGTGGGCATTCCGGAGGAAGCACTGGGATCCTACGCTGAACGGGTGGCTGTTGGACGTGCGTCTTCTTTATGACGTGTTTTCAGATATTCTTGGCCTAAGTTCAGTTACGTTCCCCCAGACGAGAGATCACAGGAGTGGGCAGCAGGGCAGGGTCTGCGGGAACCTCTCATGGACTGTGCCGGGTCACGAGCAGACTAGCGGAGGCGGCTGAGGGGTCCCTGCATGCACGTCTGGCCTCCGCAGCCTGTGGGGCACGGCTTGCAGCACCCGGCCACCCACCCTCAGACTCGTCTCCCCAGAGTGGTGGCTTCCCAGGGGATGGCTCCCTGCAAAGGGAGGATACACTGGTTTCTGCGGGCCCTGGCACCAAGCCCTCTCGGGACCTGGGGCACCCCCTGCACCCTGCAAACACCAGGCACACTTCCTTAGGGCTTAGTATTACCAACAGCAGTGGTTCCCATTTGTGGGCACGCTCAGCACTATGCCAACCCCTCCCGAGCCTTATCTCAGGCGGCCTCCACGGTAAGCCTGCGAATTGGTGCTGTTCTCAGCCCTCACAGGTGAGGACACCAAGGCAGAGAAGGTGAGTGGCTGGTCCCCCCAGCTGGTGCAGCCTCCCACCTGCTGCATTAGAGTTCTCACTGTGGGGATCCTGTTGGGGATTATGGCGAGAGAGCACCGTCACATCGGGGCATCGGGCGGGGTTCTCCTGTCTGTGTGTCTGTGTCTGTGTGTCCGTGTCTGTGCATATAGGCTGGTATGAGCCCAGAGGATGGGGAGCCGGGAGCCTCCAGCAGCCCCCCAGTTTCTGGCTTGATGTCGTGCAGCCGCTGGGTGGGAGGACCCTGCCCACCCCCAGGGGTCCAGGCTGTCCCTCTTTCTGAGGGCCCCAGGACCAGGCTGGGCTGGCGGACATGGTGTGGGAATGATGCTCCAGTTTCATCCCAGAACCAGCCCAGGCAGGATTTATGTTGTGGGAAAACTGGACGTCCGATTTCCACTGATCCCACATGCCAGCAGCACAGGACCAGGGGCTCCTTCAAGAATGGTGGTGCATCTCCCCTGCTCGTGCCAGGGCGCCTCCCACCCAGTGCTGAGCAGCTTGGGGCTGGGCAGGCTGGCATTTAAGACAGCCCACGACAGCCTGCACCTTGCCTTGGAGAGAGGGCACAGAGTGGTCCGGGCATCCCCACGGGCCACCCCATCCTGAGACGCCCAGAGTGGAACCCAGCTGTCTGAGCGGGGAGGGCGCCCTGGGGCCATCCCCTCAGTCCTCCTAAGGGCTCACCCTGCTGATGAAATCCCGCACCGTGGGGGCTGTTGAGGGGGCCTGGGCGGGAGTCCCTCTGCACCGGGAGATCCTTGGCAGGGCTGCCACCAGGTGGACCCCTGCCCGTGCCACTCCCAACTGCTCAGCCCAGGGCTAATGCTCCCTCCCAGAGCCCCAGCAGGGTCTGGTCCCGGCCTCAGTTTTCTCTCCACTCCCCGCACCCCAGCCCCCTGTCCTTGGTTCCCTCTGCTTGCTGGCTCCTCCAGGGGGGCCCCACACACTTACCTACCTACTGACCCCAGAGTCACAGAGGGTCCTATGAGGGTGGCATGGGGTGAGGCTTGCCCAAGCACCAGGGCTCCCCAGGGGCCAGCAGTGCCCCCCTCCCCCAACCATGGGGGCCCCTGCCTCCTGTAGCCTCGGGGTCCCAGCCTTGGGGGGAGGGCAGTGAGGCACACGTGGCTCGAGCCACTTTGTCCAGCTTTCCTGTCGGAGCTGCCAGCCCACGCTCAAGGCTCAGCCCCATAATGGGGGGGAGATGAGCAGCCAAGGGTTACAGACGGCGGTGCGCTCAGCTCTGGCCACCTGCCCCCCGTGGCAGCCGCCTGACTGCTTGCCTGTCCCTCCCGCTACCAGGGCAGCAGCGGCCTGTGGGACCGCCTCCCTGGGAATGGCACGCCAGGTGTGGTGAGGACTTGTACATAGAGGCCAAGCCCCCCAACAGGGACGGGGAGCATCTCTCCTAGAAGGGGGCATGAGATCCCCCTGGGGCTCAAAGCCATTTCCTTGCTTCAGATGTGGACCCTGAGAGTAGGCCAGGGAGCCCCGCAGGCTCCGGTCTCCTAGCTGGGAGCCAGGATGCCCCCTCTTCTGGTTACCCTCCCCACCACAGCCCTGCCCCAGGGAACATCACCACCAGGCTGCTGTCTGAATCTGAAAACCAGTCCCCATTCAGCTGGGACAGTGGGCAGGGTCTGGGGAGACATGGTGGGGTCAGGTCTGCTGGGGACAACGTGGAGTCCTGCCACGGGACCAGGACTCCCTAGAACTGGGTGGGAACAGTGTGCACCAGGGAGTGCCAGTGGGTGGTGCCCGGACCAGCGGACCATGGCACTCAGCCTGCCATAGGCCAGGTGTGGGTCAGGAGGCTAGGTGGGCGGGTGCCAGGGCCTGGCCCTGTCCCACAGCCACATGACTGGGCTGAGTCAGCCTGAGCACACCCAAGCCTGCAAGCCACTTTCTGCCCCCTCCCCACGGCTCAGCCACACTCCCTGGCCATGTCTAGGGAGTGTTTCTCCGAGGGAAGCCCTGCTTCTGCCTCCCCCACCCCACCCCTCCCAGCCTGGTCCCCTTCTCTCCTTTCTGGCCCTGGCCTCAGCCCTCCAAAGTGCAGAAAGGACTCAGGGCTTGAAGCTTGAGCACCAGAAAGGGCCCAGGAGTGCTAGTCGCTTCCCCTCTGGCGGCCTTGGTTTCTGCATCTTGAAAACAGGAAAACAGGATGATGAGGGACCCCTGGGTCGCTCAGTGGTTGAGCCTCTGCCTTCGGCTCAGGGCGTAATCCCGGGGTCCTGGGATCGAGTCCTGCCTCGAGCTCCCTGCAGGGAGCCTGCTTCTCCCTCTGCCTGTGTCTCTGCCTCTCTGTGTCTCTCATGAATAAATAAATAAAATCTTAAAACGAAATAAAATTAAAATTAGATCTTTAAAATAAATTAAAATGAATAAAGTAAAATAAAACAGGATGATAAGGTCGTCTCTCCCTACCTCTCTGGAGCCATAAGCATCACACCCAGTGGGTTAACACAGATAAAGGGGTTCAGGGGTGCACAGCACATGGACTGGAAACACCCCAGTTCCAAAGCCTCTTAGGGCCCGAACACCAGTCCAGATGCACCGGGGATGGGCATGGGTGACCCCAAGGGACCAGCTCCCACACACCAAGATGCATGCCCGGGTGCTCTGGAGAGGTTCCCACAAGGGCTACTCACGTCACCCAGTTTGAGCCCAAGTGGTCGGTGCAGCCAGGGGGCGGCGGCCCAGCACGTTTCTGGAACCTCACGTTGGTGTCTGCTCTCAGGAAGGGCCCTTGTTGCTGGGCTGGAGCGGGTGGTGGCCTCCGTGGAGTGGCTCTGAGGACCCAAGTGGCTTTCCATCTGCAGGGTCCTTACGGTCAGCAGCCTTGACCTCTCCCTCAGACGTGAGGTTGGAGAACCGAAAAGGTGGCCTTACTTTGCCTCATCCCTGAGCTTACCTGTGATTCGGAGCATCTTCCCCACGGCCTCTTACAAGCCACTGGGTTCAGATGAAAGTACAAGCACAGCCACGTTGGTGGTCGAGCGCAAGCACCTGCTTCTCCTGCTCCTGCCGGTCCAGCGGGGCCAGCCCATCACGCTGGCTGCTGGTGACAGCTGGCCAGGCCCCTATGCATGGTGGGGGGTGGGGCTCACCTGTTCTGTCTCCACCTCTGCAGGCCCTTTCTGGGCCCTTCTGGGCCAGGGACTTTGCCACCCCCCGCTCAGAGGAATCGTCCATTTACACGTAGAGACCCAGACGAGTGTGGTTAGCCGTGGCACGCAGCCATCAGAGACTAGACACTTCTCCCTGGCTCCGTGTGGTCCCCAGACCCCTGCAGGTGATGGGAGGATTGTGAGCAGAACCGTCCCCCCACCTCTGCGCCTGCCGGCAGTGGGGGCAGAGTCCACTCTGTTGGATTCCGCTAGATTCCTTCTCGGCCTCAGCCCTTCCCTGAGAGCTAAGGCTTGGTGAGTTTTGGCCCAGAAAACCGGGCTGTGCGTCCGGCCTGCAGAGCCCTGATAAGGCACCAGTGACCTTTCTTTATAAGGATCCCATTATTCTGGCCCGAAGGTGGGCGTCTGGGCGCCGGTGGAGGGGATGGTGCTCAGAGGCAGGAAAGTGCCCGGAAGGCAGCTGGCGGTGGGGGCAGGGCAGTGTGCTGGCTCCCAGGGCCAGGGGCTGGGTGGGCTCCGTGCCCACTCCCCAGGCCTTGCTGTCAGCCGGTCGGCCTTGGCTCAGCATCAGAGAGCCTGGCACCTGGCAGGTGCCCAAACAAGTGTAAGAACTCGGGGACATGGGGCGAGTCCAGGCGGGGACAGAGCTCTGGGCCAGCCCCACAGGGGACCCATGGCCCCTTGAAGTTGGAGGGCTCTTGTGCCCCAGATGGGAGACCAGAGGGGGTGCACCTGAGGCATTGGGCAGCTGGAGCCTAGGCCTGGGGAGCATCCCAGCAGGTGGTGAGGAACAGCTGCCCACCATGGGTGCAGCCCCAGCTGGGGGCTGGCTCGAAGGGTCTGTTTCTTCAGCCGTGTCTCCCTCCCCTTGGGCTCCAGGGGGCAGGGGTGCACCCTTAGGGCCTGTGAGCCTTCAGCTTTCATTGTGAGGAGGTGCCACCTGCCCAGCATCAGGTTGACTGTCCTCCCAGCTGACAGCCTCCCCATGCCAGGCACCCCTACCCTACCCCACCTCCTGGCAGTGCCCAGAGTACGGGGCTCGGTCATCCGGTGCTCACCGTACACCTGGCGTGGCAGGCAGATGGGAACAGGAACGTCTCCGGAGATACGGGACCCTGTGACCCTGGCCACTCTCTGGGGATCCTCCCCTGACCTGTGGATAAGGAGGAACGAGGCCCAGGGGCGTTTGGTTGTGTGGCCTTTGTTCACCTCTGGGATCCCCAAGACCCAGGCCCCACTGTCAGCCCCTGCTCCTGGCATGCATTAGACAGTGCACAGGACAGATGCCACCCCCTCTCCTAGAACGTGTATCCTATGTGAACAGTTAGCAAGAAGGGAACACTGGGAGAAGGCTCCAGAACACCACGTGTTATGTGGAGAATTTGCTTGTGTGAGGCGTCGGGGGGCCAGCCCTCCAGGAAGTGACATTTAAACAGAGTGTGAGAAGGACACCCCCCCCACCCCCCTGCCAGGAGGAGATGTGGGCGAGGGCATTCCAGGGAGGACGTTCCAGAGCTGGGCCCTGGGGAGCGGGCCATGCATTTTCCAGGGACAGGAGGGGGCCCGTGTGGCTGGGAGAGTGAGTAGGAGGGAGGGCGGGTCTCAAGGGCCTGGAAGACTGGGCCAAGGGATTGAGTCTGGACTGTTTGCCACCGGGTAGACGTGACCTGGATTTACTTACACTGTGGACGAAATAGCATCCGCTGCCCAGCACCTCACCCCGGCATTCACCGCAGCAGAGAGAGAAGCACCCGGTGTCTGCAGCAGCTGGGGTGGGCAGTGGAAAGACGAAGGGAGGTATGAATTCAGCAGAGCCGAGTAGACCCTGGAGCCCTACTGAGTGAGAGGCCTGCCCTCCCTGTCTGAGCAGGTCAGAGGCAGCTTGCAGGGGCCGAGCACTGGTGTGGGGCATCAGGACAGAGGGCATGTCCGCTGGTGCACACCCCACACTGCATTCGGATCACAGGATGTCCATGCCAGCAGTTCAATCATTTGAATGTCACCTCTGATGGGTCTGATTGTTGGGCTAATAGGGAGCGAATGGGAAGGGAAGGAGGGATATCAGGCTGCTGAGCTGACTGGCTAGAAAGATCCCTGGAGGGAGGGAGGGAGGGAGGGAGGGAGGGAGGGAGGGAGGGAGGGAGGGAGAGATAAGAGGTCGGACTTGGATGGATGGATGGATAGATGGGTGGATGGGTAGATGGATGGGTGGATGGATGGATGGGTGGATAGATGGGTGGATGGGTGGATGGATGGGTGGATGGGTGGATAAATGGTATATGTGCAAGTGAATGGATGGATAAATAGATGAATAGATGACTGGGACGTTGGGTAGATGGATAGGTAGGTGGAAGAATGGAAGGATAGGTAGGTAGGTGGCTGATGGTTGGGAGGGAAGGAGGAGGGAGGACGGTGTAGATGGCTGGATGGTGGAGCTCACAGACTAGTCCCACTGGCGGTTAGCAGTGCTGGGAGAAGGCACACTAGGGGGTCTGAGAAGGCAGCCAGGATCCTCACGCCCTCCCCACTCCGCCCTAGGTGGAGCGGGGCAGACGGGCCAGCTGGAGAGCTGAGCCTGAGCTGTGAGCCAGTCTCAGGCAGTGTGAGCCAGAGCGCCTCCACCTGCACCAACTCTGCAAGACTTGACCCCTAAGAGAAGTGAGGCTCCAGGTGAGGGAGGCCTATGTGAGCCTGCATCCCTCCTCGCTCTCCCTGGGGACCCCTCCAGGTCCAGCGCATGCCTGATACACCTGGGCAGGCTGCACGTGTCCCCTGACACTGATAAGCAGGGCTCGGCCGTCCAGACACCCGCCCTTCTGGCCTAGCAGCGGGTTTGCCAGAAGCCAAGCGGAGGCAGTGGGAGTGCCAGCTGGGAACCAGGTTTTAGAGGCAGTCCCAGGTGGCTCAGGCACAAGCTTTGCCAGTTATTAGCTTTGTGACCTTCGGCCAAAATCCCAACCTGTCCGAAACCAGTTTTCCTGTCTGTGAAACAGCAAAGGTAACAAGCTCAGCCAGGTGACAAGATAGTGGTTAGAAAGGGAGGGTCTGGAGGGCTGGCGGGGGGCACAGAGGAGGTTCTGGGGCTGCCACCGAAGACCCGGGCCACCCATGCCCCAGGACCGCCTGCCCATGCCGAAGCCCTGCCCTGTCACGGCAGGAAAGGCTCTCTGTGTCTGAGCCCTGCCCTGAAAGGCCCAGGGCCTTGGGAGGAAATGGGTGGGGCCTCTGTCCTGGGCTTGGCGGGGAGCCATGCGCCCATCCAGGGAGGTGGTCCAGTGGCCCCAGACCTGGAGGAGAGATGGTGCAGTGGGCCTTTCTGGAGCGCGTCCTCAGGGAGTGGACAGACCACAGGAGTAGAAGCCGGAGTCCCTGCTTGCCACGGGGCAAGGCCTTCAGCTTCCCAAGCTGTGACTTCCTCTTCTGTAAAATGGGCTGATGGTTTGGGGGACTTACTGTCATCTGTCACCTGCTTGCCCCAGGCCTGCCCGGGACTGGGCTGTGAGGGGGCAGGAGGACCCAGGAGGAGGCCGAGGTCGGCTCATGAGTGGTGGGCTGGGCCTGGGGCAGGAAGAAAGCACATTCAGGAGGGTCAGGGCTTGGGCAAGGTGTAAATTGGGGCACCCCTGGCTTTAAGCACACCTGTGCTCTCTCTGTGTGATGCTGTTGGGGTGCCAGCAACAGAGACCCCCCAAGGAGGAGCCGAAGCAGAGGGAGGGAGTGCAGGAGGCAGGGTGTCACAGCGGGGGCCTTAGGCAGGATGGGCAGGCCAGCTGCCCCTGGTGTCTGGGCTGCCTGTCCCCTCTCGGGGCAGCTCTGGCCACCTCCCCTGTGTGTATCAGCAGCTGTCTCCCCGCGTGGAGCTCTGTCACTAGGGAGTCTGGTGGCCCTGCATGGGTCAGTGGCACATCTCAGGTCCACCTGGCTGTGGCCGGGGTCCTACAGAGCCAATATAGCACTGGGCCTGGGGGTGGGGTGTTCCCAGAGAAGGGTGTCTGCTACACCCGTGACTTCTACGCACTTCACCAGGGCTGGTCTGGGCCTGGCTTCCAGCCTGGGCTCTGTCCTCCCTCGCGGGCCCTGGAAGTCCGGGGCTGACCCCCGCTGCTGACCCTCACCCCGGCCCCCTGGAGTGCCTCTGCTCTCTTTGCCAGCCCCTGGGGCTACCACTGCTCTCTGCCTGAGGTGTGACCAGGTCTTTTCCTTCTTTCCTTCCTTCCAGAAGCCTCCCAGCGCCCAGGCCATGAAGGAGGAGGCCTTTCTCCGGCGCCGCTTCTCACTGTGTCCGCCCTCCTCCACCCCCCAGAAAGTTGACCCCCGGAAACTCAGCCGGAACCTCCTCTTTGGTGGAGAAAATGAGCTCTACCCCCTCAGCCCAGGTCAGTGCCAGCAGGGGCTGGGGTGGCTGCTGGGGCTGGGGTGGCTGCAGGGCCTGGGTCCTCCTGGCTTTGCAGCCCGGCTCTGTGACCTCAGGCAGGTCCCTTCCCCTCTCTGTGCCGCCCCAGCTGGGAGGGCGACAGCCTCGCTCTGCTAATCGCCACCCAGGTGCTGCTGCTACAAAAGGGCTAGCAGGGCATGTAAGCCCTGGGACGAGTGGGGCCAGGTGACAGCCTTTCGGTGGTGGGGGTCAGCAGGGGGCTCCCTTCCCCCAGCTCTGGGGGCAGCTCATCCTTGGAGAGGCATTGTGGTGGGGTGGCCCCAAGCCTAGTCTCCCAGGACAGACAGCCTGAATCCCAGCCCCAGTTCTCCTGGCTGGGTGACCCTGGGCCAGCAGGACTTCTCAGGGCTCAGTTTCCTCATCTGTAAAATGGGGATGTTAATACGTACTCCAAGCTATAGAGGAGTCCCAGGCTCTGAGAGGGAACAGTCCACTGTTGGATGCCGCTGGTAGATAAGCACAGAGCCCACGGGGCACAGGGTCATGTGCACCTGCTGGTGCTTTCCTGGCTTCCGTGCTCCCCACCCCATCACTAAGTCCTCACTGGCCACCCAGCAGACTAAGCTAAGTGCTCCTGCTGTCCATGACCACTGCTCCCCAAGGCCTGCCTTTCCTCCCATCCTGGGAGACCTCACCTTCTCCAGCCTGTCTGCCCCTCGCCTGCTGCCTCGGGAGGGAGGAGAGAGGACCCGAGCCCTTCCTGGCAGCGTCCATCCTACCCCTGGAGACAGCAGGAGAGCCTCAGGCCAACACACTGTCAGGACCTGGGGGGCTTCTGGGGACCTCCCACCCAGAACCCCACAAGCAGATACAGAAACAGGCCACATGGAATGCGCCTTGTCAGATCACATGGGCCAGGGGCACAGGATGCCTGGGGAGGTAAATCCAGCCTCCATTCCCTGCTGCTGCACCCTCTTGGGAGCAGGGGGCGGGAGAGGACAGGTCCTGGCTGGCAACCGGTCTAAGGGGTCTTTGATCCCCTACAGGTGGGCCCATGCAGCCAGGACCCAGCAAGCAGGGACCTTCTCCCAGGAGGGGAGGAGCGGCAGATCCTGGGGGCAGGGGTGAGGAGGGGGGCAGGGGCAGGAACCAGTGCCGGCCTCCAGCTGCCACAGAGCCACTCCTGTGGGTGCTCCAAGGGTCCCCAGCCCCCCAGGCCAGCAGGCAGCACCCACCCCAGGAGAGGCAGCTACAGGACACACCCCCGAAGATAGCCCTTGGACTGGGGAGGCTGGAAGTGCTCACCACCCAACCCGGGCCTGGGATCAGGGCACAGGTGCAGAAGCAGGAGCATCAAGGGAGCCTCCCCAGCTGGCACCTGGAGTGGCCACTGTCCCTAGGCCTTTCCTGGCCCACGTGAACCTGGACTCCCAGGGACATAGCCATTTCCTCAGGCAGCCACACTGGCTTTTCCGCAGGGCAGGATGCTCAGTCCCCAGGCCCCCGGCCCCTTCCCAGGCTCCTGGGTTTGCAGAGCACCTGCCAGGGCTTGTTCTGTGGGCTCCTGTCCACAGGCCCCACCAGGATGGCTTTCCCCCAGCGGTTACCACCTTTGCTTCTCCACCCGGGACCGGCAGTGAGCTGGAGGGCACACTGTCTTGCCTCCTCTGAGGCCACCCCCTGCCTGTATGCCCAAGCTTTGGGAACCCTCTTCAAAACAGATGGAGCTGAGGAAGGGGTGACTGTTCCCCGGGATCAAATCCAGACACCTGGAGTTTCCCTCGTCTTCCTCAACCAAGCCGGAGAGGGAAATGGACACCTGCCCAATCGGGGTACAGGGACTGTGTCTGGCCACCTCCCTCTGAGAATCTGGCTCCTTGAGGGTCAGGGCGAGAGGGGACCCTGAACTGCCATGTGTCTCTAAACCGGGACACTGCATTCTCCCTCTGAAAGTGGGGCCTGGCCTTGTGGGGCCCCAGAGGCCATGCTGCACCAGCATGCCACGTGCCTGGGCTCCTCCCGGCAGGTCATGGGAGCTGGGCTTCTTCTCCTGGCTCCTCCTAGGAGGGACCCTGGCAGGTGTCACTCAGTTTCTCAGCTGGCTTCCTGCCCTGCCCAGGCTACCGTGCCCACCCCTCCCTGCCTCACACACAGGGCAGCCAGCGGAGGGGCCAGCCCTGGTCCTCACTCTGGCCACTCTTGCAGGGAAGGACATGGAGCCCAATGGCCCATCGCTA
Organism: Canis lupus familiaris; assembly: GCF_011100685.1. NCBI lineage: Eukaryota > Metazoa > Chordata > Mammalia > Carnivora > Canidae > Canis > Canis lupus. The sequence continues at coordinate 47,520,564 of NC_049239.1, read as the reverse complement.
CCGAGGGATGAAGGACCTCCGACCCCCAGCTCTGCCACAAAGGGACCTCCGGTAAGAGTCTGACTGGGGGGAGGACTCAAGGATGGGGAGTCTGTCCAGGGGCCACAGGAAGTAGCTGGGGGCGGGCGGGGAGGGGATGGGGGTTAGCAGATGGCACCGAGCTGGCCTGTCACCCCCTCCCACGTGTGCCTGGAGGAGCAGCTCTGAACCCCGCATCCGGGGAGCCTGGGACAAGGACGGAGTCACAAAAGGTGCTTGTTAGCTGGTTTATTGGAGAACAGAGGCCAAGGAGGCTGGGGCCTGGAGAAGAGCTGTGTGGGCTGCTGGGTGGCATTTAGGGACCGGAGATACCACAAGAGGAAGACCCAGGGTCCTTCTGTTGTTTGCAAATCTTGGAGGTGTGAGCCTTCCCTCCATGACCACTGTCCACTCTCTGTCCCCAGGAGACACGGACCCTATCCCTCCCCTGGCCCTGTGACCACCGTCCACTCTCTGTCCCCAGGACACACTGACCCTCTAAGGTCCTCATAGGAGGACCGCAATATTTGTCCTTTCATGGCTTATTTTTCTCAGCACCACGTCCTCCAGGTCCACCCGTGTTGTAGCAGGTGTCAGGATGTCCTGCCTTTTTCAGGCTGACGAGTATTCCGTTGCATGGATGGATTGTATCTTGTTAATCCATTAACCCTCTGGGGGGCACTGGGCTTATTTATTTTTTCAAGAAATGAGTTTATGGCATAAAAACACTAAAAACATAATTGTGACCTTCTACAACCCAGTAAAACATACAAACACAGTCAGAAACACATGACTTGGTTCAAATGTCGGATCCCAACCATTCCATAATGAGGTCTGAGCAGCTCCTGAGAGCAGGTGCGGCCGTGGGTGCAGTGACGGGGGGCTCATGGAGAGAGCGGAGTCCTGCCCTCCTGGTGCCCACGTCCTGGCGGGTGACAGAAAGAGGAAGCCTGCAGCACGTCCGAGCCTGGTCGGGGGGTGAGGTGCCTACACCCCCAGGTTCCTAAGGGCCACTTGGAGCTGCCCTGAGAGGCGCAGCTTTGGGAAAAGACACGAGCCCACAAGAGATCTTATCTTTTTTGTGAGGTGAAGTTCAAATATCATAAACCCCGCCGTTTTAAGTGCCCGCTTCACTGGCACTCACTGCCTCCGCCATGCTGTGCGACCTCCACCTCTGTCTAGTTCCAGAACATTTCTGTGCCCCGGACCAAAGTCCCATCAGAGCCTCCCTGCTCCGCCTCACCAGCTCGGCAGCCCCGACTCCACCTCCCGTCTCCGTGGATTTGCCGGTTCTGCACATCTCGTGGAAATGGAATCACACAGTGTGTGGTCTTTTGGTCTAGCGTCTGGCTCTACGCGTGTTCTGAGGTTCACCCACGGAGTGGTGTGTAGCGTGTAACAGGCTCACTCCTGTTTCGGGCTGAGTAATATTCCATGTGTGCCCGGCCCATACCCGGCCTGTCCATTCATCCGTTGGTGGACATTTGCACTGTCCTTGTTCTTCTGCTCCTGCGACCACGTTGGAGCCCCTGCACTGAGCTCTGCGGGGTGCCCCCAAAAGCAGGATTGTGGGGCCAGATGGTTGTTCTGAGGTCACATGGAATTCTCAAGCATTTTATATCTAACTATTTGAGGTTTATGAGCCCACCAGCAATGAGGGAGGGCTTCCCTCTCTCACATCCCCACCACACTTGGATGTTCTGGGTTTTCCTTCATTGCTGTTGTGGTGGTCCCAGTGGGTATGCGGTGGTGCCTCTCTGTGGTTCTGATTTGCGGGTCCCTAATGACTGATGATCTGTTCATGTGCTTCTTGACTATCATACAACAGCTTTGGAGAAATGTCTGTTCAGGTCCTCTGCCTGTCTTTGAATCGTGTTGTTTGTCTTTGTTGTTGGGTTGTAAGAGCTCTTTTTATTTTTTATTATTATTTTTTATTTTTTTAAGGTTTTATTTATCTATTCATGAGAAACACACAGAGAGAGGCAGAGACACAGGCAGAGGGAGAAGCAGGCTCCTCACAAGGAGCCCGATGTGGGACTTGATCCCCTGACCCAGGATCATGACCTGGGTTGAAGGCAGATGCTCAACCGCTGAGCCATCCAGGCGTCCCAAGAGCTCTTTTTATATGATAGACGTCACATTCTTGTCAGATGTGCCATTGCACATTGGGCCCCTGTCCTGTAGCTTGTTCTAAATGGCTTCTCTAAGTAATTATCACAGGTTGCGTGTCTATGGTCAGACTTTGGAGGTCCTCGCTCTGACTCGGGTTTCTTGTGTGTGATCGCACTGTGCCTTGATGTGCAGCAGCGTGCAGGAGGGTGAGGAAGGGCCTGGGGACACGATAGTGCCTGGGCAGGGTCCTGGGGTGGCCACAAGGGCAGAGGAGCTGGCAGACAGGGCTGCAGTGACCCGAGCCCGAGTGGCCTTGCTGGACTGAGGCACAGGGGGTACAGGGCACAGATGCCCCATCCTGCCCTCCGCCCCCAGGTCCCTGGACCCTCAGGCCCCGAGCCCACTTCTATTGCCTAAAACAAGCACAACTGCATGGAGCCACACCTGGAAGAGAACTGGGTGGTAGGTCACCCCGTTTATTCATTCATTCATTCATTCATTCATTCATTCAACATAGGTACTGAGCCCCTGCTGCCGTGCGTGCTGGGGTCGCACTGCCCCCAGCAGGAGTTGTAGACAACAAGCAGGACTGTCTATGGGGCTGCAGTTGCAAAAGGCGCTGGGCCGGCCAAGGGCAGGTGTATGCCGCCAGGGTGTGAGGCCAGCAGGGCGGGAAGAGCCTTCCGGGGAGTGACTCGGTGGGGCCTGAGGAAGGAGCGGGGGCCTCCCAGCAGCAGGGAAGAGCATCCTGGGCTGGGGGAACAGCCTGTGTGAAGGGGGCTGGGGCGCCGTGCACCAAAGGCCCAGCTCCCCAGGAAGACTGCTGGGAGCATCTTTGTGGGTCAGCCCCAGCCCCCAGAGACCGGTCACCTGCTGCCAATGTCTAGCACACACATCGTCACTTCTGCTTCAGCCCAAAGACTGTTTCTAGAGCAGAGGCTGCCGTCGGCAGGCTCAGGAGAGTGCCCGGGCATCGGTCCAGCACTCAGCGGCTCCCAGGGCACCCCTGCCCTTCTGTGATCCATCCCAGCTCAGCCCCTCCCTCATGAGCTGTGTGACTCTGGGCAGTTTCTGAGCCTCTCTGTGCCACAATCTCCTCTTGTGCAGGATGTGGATAGTGAGAATGACCCCCTGGCTCTCGCAGCTCTGTGACTTGTGGCTGGTCTGACTCTCCTTCCCACCCCCAGCGCCTGAAGCCAGGCCTGGCATGCGGTGCTGTGGGGATGACCGGCCTGCTGGACGGCACTTCCTGCCTCGCAGCCTCGGCAAGTGACTTTACCTCTCTGGGCCTCGGTTTCCTAGTCCATCGAACAGGACAGTAACTGGGCCCGTGCTGCGGGCTGTCGTGGGAATTAGGTGAGCCCGTGCAAGCAGAGCACCTCACCTCCCAGATCCTCCGGGCGCCAACAGCTGCCTGCCGTCCCGCCAGCCCCTCCGGCAGGCTGGGGGGCTTGCTCGCAGGTCTAGGGGCTCAGGGCGGTGGTGGCGAGAGCCCCAGGGCACCCAGCCCAAGAGCAGAGCAGGGCAGGTGAACTCTCTGGAAAGAACCGAGAGCGAGTATCTGAGGCTGCCCTGGCTCCGTCTCAAGTGCTCGTGCTACCATCGGAAAGAAAACAGCCACGCATCAGATAACTTTCATGTCTCAGAAAATATTATTCTTTTGACTTTTTTCAATCACTTAGAAATGGGCAACTGTTCTGAGCTCACAGGCTGAACGGAAACAGGTGGAGGGTGGGCTGCGGACCGTGGTTTGCTCTGCCCTGCCGCTAGCCTTTGGGCCTGGCTTTGTCTCCTAACTACCCTCACCCTACCTCAGGGCCTCAGTTTCCCCATCTGTTGAAGGACCGCGGCCCCTTCCAGCCCCAGATCCCTGACCACTGCTCTCAGCCTGTGCAGCGTGTCTAGGAGGCCTGGCAGGCTGAGCCCTCTCCCCGGCCCACCCGCCCCCCTGCAGCCGTGGGTGGGCTCAGGAGAGCACCCGGGGAACGGCCCTGCGCTCAGCAGCTCCCAGGGCACCGGGGATGGGAGTCCCCGCTGCTCGTGTGGCCCCCGCCCAGACGCTGGGCACGTGGCCATGGCTAGAGCGGACGCTTCCGGGCACCTCTGAGCTCTCGTCCACATCCTGTCCTTGGCCACCATGAGGCCCCATCTCTGTGTCCCCAGCCCCTGGGATTGCGCAGTGGGGGACAGGACCACCTTTCTGTGACCCCCCAGCCCACCCGGCTGCCGCCTGGCCCTCTGCAGCCCCCAACGGCACCCCGATGCCCCTGACTCTCTCTTGCAGGCAGAGTACAGGCTGTACAACGGGTCCGACAAGGAATGTGTGTCCCCAACAGCCAAGGTCACCAAAAAGGAGGCTCTCAAGGTGGGCACGGGCCCCGGAAAGGGACGGATGAACGGGCCCGTGAGGTTCCCACGCCCCAGCCTCCCGAAGCGGGTGGGGGACAGGCCACCCCCAGGCGCCTCCACGCCCCCGTTCCTCCCTCTCGTCTCCCTGTCCCTGTCCTCACCCCTGCAGGGCTGGACCGCGGGGCCCTGGCGGCGGGGGAGCTGCGGCTCGTGGCCCCTCCCCTGACCTGCCCGTGCTGCCCTGGCCCAGGTACAGAAGGAGAACTACCGGCAGGAGAAGAAGCGAGCCACGCGGCAGCTGTTCAGCGCGCTGACGGACCCCAGCGTGGTCATCATGGCTGACAGCCTGAAGGTGTGCTGTCCCCCTTGGCCACCCCCGATCGGAGTCCCGGCCGTCGGCTGTTTGTTGCTATTCTGGAGGCCGGAGCCCGAGGCCCAGCAGCAGGCAGGGCCGTGCTCCGTCCGGAGGCCCCCGGGGAGGGTCCCTCCTGCCCCTCCAGCTCCCGGGGCTCCGCGCGTCCCTGGGCTGCGGCCTCATGACTCCAGCCTCTGCCTCACGCGGCCCCTCCCGTGTCTGTGTCCAGATGTCATCGAGTCGCGGCTCCCGCCACCCCCATGTGGCCTCATCTTCACCTGCCTAAATCTGAAAGGCAGTGCTCCAGGCCAGGCCTCCTAGACACGCTGCACAGGCTGAGAGGGGACCTGGCCTGCAGATAGGGGGTCACAGGGTGCCTGCAGAGCCTGTAGGGGGACAGGGGAGGGGGACACTGCACGGCTTCTGGGCTTGGGGTCAGAGGCCGGTGTTCAGGCCTCATGGAGGCGGCCTGTGGTGCTCTCAGCCCCGGGGGCTTGCGTCTACCCCAGCAGTGGTGGAGGGAAAGCTGCCAAATCCCGGGCTTGCGTCAGAGGGCGAACAGGACAGGTGCACCAGCCCCCGGTCATCTGCCCAGGACCTAGGCCCACGTGGGCTCCTTTTCTCGCTCCTACAAAATTATGAATAGTGAGGTACAAAAGCAAATATTTATTTGGAACGAGAACAGCGATGACAAGCTTCAGGGTTCACAGAGCTGACAATAGTTGCACCCGTTGCTGGCTCCCCGGGACCCTGGGAGGGCCTCAAACCCGGCCTCGAGCCTCACCAGGAAATCTGCTCCTGGCTGCAGTGCATTTGCCTGGATTCACTATGATTTATGAGCTCCTCCTGAAAGCTAGAAGAGAACTCTGCCCACGGTCCCCCCTGCCCCCCGCAAGCCATCTGGGTGCCCCCAGGGTGCTGGCCTCCCCAACAGTGGCTCCCTCCCCACAGATCCGGGGAACCCTGAAGAGCTGGACCAAACTGTGGTGTGTGCTGAAGCCGGGGGTGCTGCTCATCTACAAGACCCCCAAGGTGGGCCAGTGGGTGGGCACCGTCCTGCTGCACTGCTGCGAGCTCATCGAGCGGCCGTCCAAGAAGGATGGCTTCTGCTTCAAGCTCTTCCACCCACTGGACCAGTCTGTCTGGGCCGTGAAGGTAATGGGGGGCCAGGGGGTGGGGGTGGATGCCCGGGGCTCAGGAGGTCAGGCCCCAGGGGACCAGAGGGACAGACACTGAGGGGGGGCCGGGAGGCCAATCTCGGGGTTCCGGATGGGCCCATTACTACCCAGCAGCCGGGGGCCGTGGGGTCAATATCTGGGTGGCTGGGGCTCAGGTGTGGCCCTCCAGGTAGAGCATGCAGTGGGGCTCCCGGCCTGGTGACACAATGGACAGAGGCCGGGGAACTAGCCCAGACCTCACCCAGCCACCTCCTTGCCAGGACGCTGCCCAGCCCAGGACCAACGTGGGGCAGGTTACCAGGTGGAATCCAGAATGGCCAGTTATATTAGGATCTCAGACAAACACCAAATAGGGTTTTTGTTTTTTGTTTTTTGTTTTTGTATAAGGATGTCCCAAATATCGCATGGGACATATTTCTACTGTAAAGACTTTTACTATTTCTCAAGACTTGAATTTAACTGGGCATCCTAAATTTGCGTGTGCCGATTCTGGCCACCCTAAATCAGAGAGCTCGAGAGCTAGAGAGCCAAGGGTGGCGCCCCCAGCTCATCAGTGACTCCTGTCTTGCTGCCGGGTGCCTGACCCCGCCTGGGGATCCTGAAGCCGAGTGTGTGTGTCAGAGTGGGACTGCGTGATTGCCCGTGTCCCTGGGTGTCCCCCCGAGTGACACCCAATTGTCTCTCTCTTTCCAGGGCCCCAAGGGTGAGAGTGTGGGCTCCATCACGCAGCCACTCCCCAGCAGCTATCTGATCTTCAGGGCCGCCTCTGAGTCGGACGGTGAGTCCCTGCCTGCCCTGCAGTCTCCCTGGTGACCCCACAGGCAGCGGGTGCCCCGGTGGAATTACAAACCGGCTGCACATGGTCCCTATCTGGGCCTTTCCACTGCCACCCAGGAAGGAGACAGCACATGTCACCAGACAAGCCTGAGCTCGGGCCACGCAGGCCTGCCACTACTAGTCCCTCCCTGAGCCTCAGTTTCCCCAAGACAGAACACGAATAGCAGCGCCCGGCTCCCCAGTCATTGTGACGATCCGATGACCGTATTTAAAGCCACCGGATTGCAACTCCTGTGCGCGAAGCCCGTACCAGGCATCACTGACTCAGTAGGTTCCACTGTCATCTTCCTCATTTAACTGACGGAACCTGCCAGCCTGGATGGGAATCCCAGTCCGAAGACTCCCCAGGGCAGCGCACCTGGTTGGAGCGCCCTCCGGTGGCTGCTCCGGGTCGGTGCGGCTGGTGGCCCAGCCACTGGTTCCACACCACCTCCTGGTGGCCGGACGCCGCTTCCCCACCCCGGCTCTTGGGGAGCCCACAGTCTGGGGCTGGGGTTGTGGGGGCGCAAGAAGCTCTCAGACGAGGCCGATGGGACTGAAGCATGAGCCGGGTTCCTGATGAGCGAGGGGGCTGTGAGCAGAGAGGAAGGGCGACCACGGCCCCTGTGGGGTCAGAGTGGCCTTCCTGGAGGAGGAGAAGGAGTCTTGGAATGGCTTCAAAGGATGCATAGCAATCAAGGAGTCTAGTCCTCTGTGGCAACCACAAAGCCTGCCCCGCTTAGCGGTGCTGGGCATCCTGGCTGTGTCCTGCGGGGACTGCTCTGGTCACCCCCTCAGCTGCCCCCAGGAATGCACAGCCCAGGCTGGCCCCTCAAGCTCCAGTCAAGCCTGCAGTGAAACCCTGTAGGGACCCCAGATGTCCCCTTGAGAACCAGGGCTACCAACCCTACAAATCCTTGCCTCCCGTGCCAGGCCCCAGCCACGCCCCCCAGAATTACACGTAATGTGCAACATGCTTGTGAGTGGAAGGCCCACCGCTAGTAATCACAGCAGGACATAGGAGGCACCTTGGTAGACATGTGTCCCCACAGCTCTTAACACCTCCCCGGGCCACGGAGGTGGTGCTGGCGTAACCCACCGGCAGCCTCCACCAGGAGGGCAGCAGGGATTGAAGGGGTTTGGCTGGCTCTGCCTCCACATCCACCTCCTGTCCTGGTCTGCCAGTCTGCCTGCCACGGTCAGCAGCACCCTCTCCAGTCTGCCACCTGCCCTCCTGGCCTGTGCCACAGGCCAGTGGGAGCCCCCTGTGCCCCCTGAAACCTATCGCTTATGCAAAAGCCTCAGGGTGTCCAGGTGGAAGTGGGTAGCTCTTGCTAAGTGACTTGTGACCTTGAGGAAGTGTTGTGAGCATCCTCTGAAGGGCACTTTCCTCCGGCACACGTCTCTCTGTGATGGGGGCTCACCGGCTAGGCCTCTGTCCCTGCCCACGTAAGCCCTTGCCACTCGCACCCACGCATTCCTACACGGCAGCGTTGCCCACTTTGGGCAGGACCTCCAGGAGGGTAGGGAAGAGGCAGGGGTGTCCCTGGCAGAGGAGGGAGCCTTCCTGGGCTTGGAGTGAGCTCACCCCATGCCGCCCCACAGGCCGCTGCTGGCTAGACGCCCTGGAGCTGGCCCTGCGCTGCTCCAGCCTCCTGCGGCTCAGCACGTGCAAGCAGGGCCGAGACGGGGAGCCTGGATCCTCGCCTGACGCATCACCCCCCTCGCTCTGTGGACTGCCCTCCTCGGCTGCCATCCACGACCAGGACCTGTGCCCGTGAGCAGGGGTGCAGCGGGCGAGGGCTGGCCCCTCCCAGAAGCCTGGGTCTCCTGCCTGCTGGGGACCCCAGGACCCTCGCTATCACTGGGAGTGACATGTGGGGTCTCCTTGTATGTGGAAGGGGGGCTGGGGGCCCAGCACCACGGAGTCTGGCCCCCTTGAACTTCAGATCAGGAGGCAGGCCTCCTCCACTGCCCAGGGGCAGAGTGGGGGGGTCCTGGGCCGCACCTTTGAGACCTCAGACCCACAGCCCACCTTCCCTTCCAGGCTGAACGGGTCCTCCCTGGAGAACGATGCGTTCTCAGACAAGTCGGAGAGAGAGAACGCTGAGGAGTCAGATAATGAGACCCAGGACCACAGCGGGAAGACCAACGAGAGTGGGGGTGCCCACTCAGAGACCCTGGAGGGCCGCCTGCCGAGGAGGACGACATATGTGGAGCAGGTCCACGAGGAGTTCGGGGAGGTGAGAGCCTGCCCCCCCCCCCCCCCCAGAGAGCCGGATGTCACCCTGCACCTTACCCGCCTCCCTGATGCAAGCAGAGGCCACAGTGCCTGGCCAGCCCCTTGTCCCCAGGGGCTGGGGAGCAGAAGGTCAAGACATCCACGACCCTGAGAGAGCAGGTGGCTGGCGAGGGCTCGGCTGAGGGTGCTGGGGAAACCACTGGGGGGTTTAGGCAGGGGCCCCCCGGATCCAGGTGAGGCCTTTGGGATGCCAAGGGGTGGAGGTAGAAGCCCCTGGTCCCTGGGGAGGAGCTGCTGTCAGGAGGGAGACAAGGGTGCTTTGGTCCCGGGGAGCCATGGACAAGGGTCAAATCGGGGTTCAGGACACATGGGAGGTGGACGGACAGGTTCCAGTCCAGCTGGGACAGCACTGGTGAGGTAGTAGCTGGGAGTAGGGACAGGACCACAATGGGGGAGATGATGCATGTGAGGGTCTCGGGGCAGAGTGCGAGCAGCCCCAGGGACTCTCCAGAGGCTGAGCACAGACAAGGCTCGGCTCCGCGGGGGAACCTGGGAAGGCCTGGCAGGGGGTCTCAAGGACAGGTGTGAGAGCACAGAGAGGCAAAGCAACTTGTGTAAGGCGGCCCAGGAGGGTGGTGACGGATGTTGATGCAGGACGGGCTGCTGGCAACCTGGCTCCTGGCTCCCTGGGGGTGGCTGCTGTGAGGCCCCAAACACAGCCCTGAGCTCACATCCCACCAGCTGTGTGACCTTGGGCGAGTCACCTGTCCCCTCTAGAAAGCAGGGGCAACCACAGTGCTGGTGCCCAGGGGCCACTGCAAAGAATAAGTCCTGGGAGAAGGAAGGGGCACGCAGGCAGCATGGGACACTCCCTGCCTCCTGCACCCGAATCCAGCTTGGGGCTCCGTGGGGCTCAGAGGGTAGGCGGCCAAGTCCAGTTACGCCCCAGGCCTGAGGCGGAGGCAGCGATGGCAGGAAGCCGGTAGGGTCCCCAGCGAGGGAAGATGGCCTGGACTTCTGCCCGAGGCTGGCTGGGACTCCCCCAGGGCCAGTGTCCCCGCGGTACGGCCCCGTCGTGTGAGGACCCCATGGAGCTGGCCACGCTGCTGTGGTTCTGCTGCCTTGGGGGTTTGCTGGTTGGCGGGGAGTGGGAGGTGGGGCCCCAGACCCAGAGGGACAAGGCCCCGTGTCGGTCTCCACGCGTGTGCTGGCAGCTGTGATAAAGGTCAGACGTATCAGGAAAGGTACTTATCAACGAGTGGGTGCTCCTTTCTAAGGGAGACACAGGCCCAGAGCCCCTGCATCACCTGCGTCACCCGGCAGCCGTGAAGATTCAGCGGGCAGGGGCGGGAGGCTCCCTGTGCGTGTGGCACCTGCTGCCAGGGGCATCCTGCCACGGCCGCAGAGCTGGGCACGATGCACAGACGCGTTTCAGCAGCCGGGGTGGGCAGGGTGGTGGCACAGACCGAGGGAGCGCCCAGGTCGGCCAGGCCAGCAAGGAGCAGAGGCAGATGGGAGCCTGCAGGTGCCCCCCTGGGCCAAGGTGGGACACAGGCTGGGGACGGCCAGGGTCAGACGGGGCGGGGCAGGGTGGCTGGGCCCCAGGGGCCGGGCCGAGGAAGCACACCTCCTCCAGCCGGAGCCTGCCGTGGCTGGCCTGCCACCTACACTTTGTGGATCCCTGGGGCAGCACGGGGCTGGGGACCTGACCGCAGCCCCTCTCCCCGCAGCTGGGCCAGGCGTCCCAGGTGGAGACGGTGTCCGAGGAGAACAAGAGTCTGATGTGGGTTTTGCTGAGGCAACTGCGGCCGGGCATGGACCTGTCCCGTGTGGTGCTGCCAACGTTCGTCCTAGAGCCGCGGTCCTTCCTGGACAAGCTCTCTGACTACTACTACCACGCCGACCTGCTGTCCAGGTGAGTGGGGGGGGTGCTCCCATGCATCCATGCACCCCCAGAGACCCCAGCCTCCCATAGCCCCTGCCTCTCCCCCCGTGGATGTCTCCAGGAGGGGCCCTGGGGCCCCGGGCTAAGCTCAGTCCACTGTCCCCACTGGCTCAGCCCCTTAGAGGGCCCGGTCTCTAAGACCAGTCCCAGAGGGAGCTGGGGCAAGAGGGAGGAGGGGCAGCTGCACGTCAGGCCCAGGCCCCAGCCATCACAGGTGAGTGTGGGACGGCCCCGAGCACCTTCTAGTGTCCTGAGCTCAGGGCCATGCCTTTAGTGCCTGCAAACTGAACCCTACAGGCTGTGGGGGCCAGAAAGAGAGCTGTAGGCTCAGGAGCCCACACAGAGAGGCTGGGGGAGAGTGGGGGTTCCCTTCCTGGAGGGGCCCCAGTGGCCTGTTCCCAGCCCAGTGGACAGACGGTGGGAGGGAAGAGCGTGGACCGAGGATCCCGGCCTGGAGTGAGGGGTTCTCCCGGCCTGTCACAGGGCTGCCCTCGAGGGAGACGCCTACAGCCGCATCAAGCTTGTCCTGCAGTGGTACCTGTCCGGCTTCTACAAGAAACCCAAGGTGAGAGGCTCCAGCGGGGAGGTGGGGTGCCAACCACCCGGCCCGTAGCTACCTGCCCCCCAGAGAGTCCACATGGCCTTGAAGGGTCCCGATGGTCTCCACCGTGGCCCCAGGTGCTCGAAGATGGGGGCAGGGCCCTGACTTCCACCTAGGGAGGCCCCCTAGCCAGGCCAGGCTCACAAGGGCGGTCCTCATTCCCTGAAGGGCCCTGCACACCTTGAAGAAACAGCTACCACACGCAACGGTGCCGGGAAAGGGGCTCTCCACCCTGCATCTTCAGGGGCCCCTGGGACCTGTGGTTTTCGTGGTGTGTCTCAGAGTCATGGAAACCTTCCTGAGAACCCAGAACTAAGGGCTGCTGAGGTGGTAGAGACAGGAGGGTCCTGCAGCCCCACCCCGTCCCCTGACCGCAGGACGTGAGTGTAAAAGCATCACCCTGCTTCCACTTCTCCACCGTGTGCACCTGGGGACCCAGGCTCAGCAGGCCTGAGTGCAGACATGGCTCAGAAGGGCAGCAGCAGGTGTCCTCAAGGGCATCTGCACACACTGACTGCTCAGGGAGCCCGGCCTGCAGGGGGAGGCGTGTGCACGCACACACCTGGAAGTGACAGTCCAGCTGGTGGTGTGAGGGGCCGCTGGCTGCTTCAGACCAGGTCAGGGGGCCTGAGCTGGACCACATTTGGGCCCGGAAGGAGGGCTCTCCTGAGGGGGGGCTTGTGCTTGTTCCCTGCAGTGGGGATAGACTTGGGCCCTTTGGGGAGCAGGAAGGTGGTGAGAGTGGCTAAAGCAGAGGTGGGCGGGGGAGCAGGGCTGTGGGGTTTGGGATTTTATTAAAGGGTCAGTAGAAGCCACTGGGGACTTTGAACAGGTTGTGTACCAGTTCTGTCCAGAGTCCAGGGATGGCATGACCTTGTGAGGGTCTCAGGTCCCCCTCGGAGCCGAGAACTGGGCAGGACATCTCCTAGGCAGCCCACCCCCACCCCCAGAATGTAAACCATGGGCAAAGCATGTTCTCTCCAAAGCAGACATGGGGTGCATCCTCACATGCCACAGGCCTGCCAGGCCATCTCGTCTAGAGACCTCCCTGCTGTGGGCACCTGGGGGTATGGGCAGTGGTTGTCCCTCGGTCCACTCCCCATCCCACTGGGGTCCGTGGCCCACCCAGCTCCTCACACGAGCTTTTCATTCATTGCTTGCAGGGGATTAAGAAGCCCTACAACCCCATCCTGGGGGAGACCTTCCGCTGCTGCTGGTTCCACCCCCAGACCAACAGCCACACCTTCTACATAGCTGAGCAGGCAAGGCCCTGGCCGCATCCAGGCTGGACCGTCTGACCCCTGTGCCCATTCTCGGTGGCCCCCCATATGCCCATCGGGGTTCCCCTGGGAGGCGCAGACACAGCACAGCACTGTGACAGCAGAAGTGTTTCCTTGGGTGGGGAGCTGCACATCCCGTTCCCCTAGGGCACTCTGCAGGGATTCGGGGACCCCAGACCACAGCCAGGCCCATGACTCAGTCTCCACTTCCCTGCGCAGCAGGAGGGAGAGCTGGGAACAGCCCCACAGCACTCCTGGGGCCGGAGGGGTGCAGGGGGCAGGGGCAGGAAGCCGGGCTCCCTCCTCCCGGGAGCCATTCCACAGTGCCTGTCTGCCCGCAGGTGTCCCACCACCCACCCGTGTCCGCCTTCCACGTCAGCAACCGCAAGGACGGCTTCTGCATTAGTGGCAGCATCACAGCCAAGTCCCGGTTTTACGGTGAGGGGGGCGCAGGGGCAGCACCTGGGATTTGGTGACCGGGTTTATCTCCCTCCCTGCCTCTCAGGAGGTGGTCCCCTGTCAGGGACCCACAGATGGTGCAGGGCTCAGACCCTGGAGTCAGGCAGAGCCCATGCTCGGGCCTCCACCCCTCAGCTGTGGGGAGGGCACCCCTTGTGGGGATGCGGTGAGGGTCCCAGACGAGAACCCGCGCTCACCGGTGCCGTCTAGAGCTGAGCTGTCTGGGGCAGTATCTCCCTATAAACTGATCAAAATGAAGTGAAACTGGAAACACAGCTCCTTGGTTGCCCAGACACATCACAAGCACTCCATGGCCACCGTGGCCATCGGCCACTGTGTCAGCACAGGATAGGACACTCCCATGGCCGCAGTGTCGGGCCGTGCCGCCCTCAAGCCTGGCCCTGTGGGCACCCAGAAAGCATCTGCTTCTATTCGCCTATCACATCCGCAGGTGGACAGGTGCCAACGGCCTGCAGAGGGTGTGCAGATTGGGCCCACCCTTTCCGCCCCTGCCCCTGTGCTCCCATCCCTCCAGACTGTCCTCTCTTTGCCTGTCCGTCCATGCCCCCACTTCAGGGATGTTCAAAATCAGAGCAGGCGATTGGGCTACCTGCTGCTCGGTGTCCGTGGCACATTCACTTCCTGGGAGACGTGCCCTGGGCACCCTGGGTGGGGCTTTCCCAGAATCTGAGTCTCTGAGAGGAAGTGCTCCGCAGGTGAAGTCCGAGAGGTCCGGCCGCCCACAGTCACTGCTGGAGGGACCGGGGACTGTCTGCACCTGCTGGAAAGGAGCTCAGAACACACGACACAGGGGGTGGGCTCCCCCAGTCCTGAGGGTCTGTGTCCACTCACTGGTCCCCTCCCCCATCTCTGCAGGGAACTCACTGTCGGCTCTGCTGGACGGCAAGGCCACGCTCACCTTCCTGAACCGGGCAGAGGATTATACCCTCACTATGCCCTACGCCCACTGCAAAGGTGAGAGGGCCCACCCCCCACCCCCACCCCTGTCTCCAGCACCCCCAGGGCGGGGGGGGGGGGCGGGCGGCGGGCAGAGCCCAGGCTGGTGCCTTCGCCCTCCGTGGGGGATGCTCTGGTCCTTGTTTGTTTGTTTGTTGAGGGTTCCCCCAGGCCTTCTAGCTGGGAATGGACCTCCTGATGCAGGCTAGCATTTCACTCCAAAGTGACCACTTCCTTTCAGGAGCCAGCTTTCAGGGGTCACAGATCACAAGACAGTTCTGCTTCTTGGGAGTGGTTTTGTTATTGTTTCGGGCACTTTCCAGTAAAAAAAACATAGCACCTTTTTTTTCTTCTTCTTAAAGACAGATCACGAGTTAACACATTTCCGATTCAAGTCAGCCCAGTGCCTGGTAATTCCCATTGGCCAGAAACAACCTCTCTCCACCCATCACCCCCACACACACCCTCCCCCGACCTCCCGGAGGCGGGAAAGCCCCTTTTTTTTTTTTTTTTAATTCTTGATAGACATAGAGAGAGAGAGAGAGGCAGAGACACAGGCAGAGGGAGAAGCAGGCTCCTTGCAGGGAGCCCGACGTGGGACTCGATCCCAGGACTCCAGGATCACACCCTGGGCTGAAGGCAGCGCCAAACCGCTGAGCCACCCAGGGATCCCCGAAAGGCCCTTTTTGTAAATCACACAGGTGTGGTTTCTCTCCTGGTCCTACATCACACACACCCTGTACAGCGCTTCGAGTGACTCTCACCGGCTGGTCATTTCACTTTAAAGAGCCTGTGCTTTCATTTTAAGACTTTGTCTTAAGTGAGCCTTACTGGGATTTGAAAGTCCCCATCAGCAATGACCCCTCCAACTGCCTTGGGGCAGACACCCCCCCCTCCCCCGTGCTTTTGTTTCTTTTTCCTTTTGCTCCTTAGTGATTGCTTTTTTATTTCATTTTTGTTTGTAATTAGGGAAATGCAGTATTTTCCTGGATCCAAAGTCAAAACTTTAAAAGCAGGTGTAGTCAGAGAAGGCGGCATCTCTGTCAGCGACCCCCCCACCCCCCACCCCAGCAGTGGAGAGTCCCACAGCAGCCCCTCCCACTTGGTGAGGAGCATCCAGGACGGCCCCCAGGGCAAGGGGCATCCAGGAGCACCCTGGCTCCCAGCCCAAGCACTGGCGGACCCCGGGGTGTTTCCAGCCCTTCTGCTGTGTCACTTGGCTTGTCCTTTTATTTTCTTCTTTTCATTTTTTTCACACACGTCCAAGTGTCTGATAATACACACAGCTCTTCTCTTTAGTTAGCTGTCCAGAAACAGAAGATTCATTAATTGAGAAATCTATGTATTAATCTAAACAAGTCCGCCAGGCCAGTCCCGGGCACAGGAGTGAGCAGGGAAGACCAAGGCCCCCACGTTCAGGCCCCAACAGCAGAGCAAATGACAGATGCTGATGAGCATGTCCTGGGAGCAGGGAGCCTGGGAAGGGAGTCCTAGAGGAAGGAGCTGGCAAGGGCCAGGACATTCCCTGGACGGAGCAGCCTTGGGGGCAGAGACCCCATCTCTGGGGACAGAGGGTCTCTGGGAGCCAGGCGTGGCCCTGGGTTCTGCACCCTCCCCCCCACCAGCTCCTCTCCATCCCTGACACTCTGCCCCCTGGGGCTCCTGTCCCCTCCCCCATCCCTCTCACCCTCCTAGGGGCTGCCAGCAGCCTCCTCGGGGCCAGGGGTCAGCATTGCTGGGCTGGGACAGGTGATGGGGCTGACAGGGACTGTGTTTCAGGAATCCTGTATGGCACCATGACCATGGAGCTGGGCGGTAGAGTGACCATCGAGTGTGAGAAGAACAACTTCCAAGCTGAGCTGGAATTCAAACTCAAGGTAGCTCAGGCCAAGGCACCATCAGCCCCCAAGGGGGGGGTGGGTACTGGAGAGAAGTGGGCCCTAGCCACGGGGAAGCCCCCTCTGCACTCCAGGGTGGTTTCTGGAGCATATGCGCACAGAGGAGAGGACAGCTCTTGGCATCTCCATAGCACAGCCTGGGCCCAGAGAGGGCAAGGGGTTCCCGCAGGCCACACAGCACAGCCAGGAAAGGCACAGACCCTTTCCTCGTGTGAGGCGCACAGGCCTGGTAGGCCCCCTGCATCCTTGAGCTCAAGCAGAGGCATTGGGGGAGCGTGGCCGCCTCCAGCTTTGGGTCCTGTCCGAGCCAGCCTCCCGCGTCCTGGGGCCTGAGAGCCAGCACCCTCATGAGGAAGGGGCCTCCCCCAACCCCAGCTCAGTGAGGGGCACAAAGGTCCTGGAGAGGCGGCTGGCCCCTCAGCAGCCCTGTCTTGGGTGCCCCCACAGCCTTTCTTTGGGGGCAGCACCAGCATCAACCAGATCTCGGGGAAGATCATGTCAGGAGAAGAAGTCCTGGCACGTCTCACCGGACACTGGGTAAGAGGCCGCCGTCGGGCAGGCGCAGGCGGGCCATGGGCTGCGGGAACAACCATGGGGCCGACCCCTCTGCCCCTGTCTGGGACAGGACAGAGAAGTGTTTATCAAGGAGGAGGGCAGAGGAAGCACGGAGCTCTTCTGGAACCCGAGCGGGGAGGTCCGCGGGCAGAGGCTGAAACGGCGCACTGTGCTATTTGAGGAGCAGACGGAGCTAGAATCAGAGAGGTGAGGCCCGTTGGCGTCCGCGGGACCCGCTGACACAGGCCTGGCGTGGCCGGGCAGGGTTTCCGTGCTGCGAGCACGTCCCGGGAGTCCCCTGGCAGGGAGGGGGCTGGAGCGCACCCCTGTGACAGATGACTCGTCCTGCTGGGGCAGCTGAGAGGAGCACCCCCTCGCCCCCCGCCCAGGAAGAGCAGGCCTAGGTGCCTGGCAGCTCCACAGGGAGTGCCCTGCAGGAGGGAGGTGTGAGCTCGGGGTCAGGAGGACCCTCTCGCAGTGAATCAACGCCGCTCTAGGACACACGGGCATCCCAAGAGACAGCGAGCCCCCTGCCACTAGGGGCAAGCAAGTGGACGTTGCTCTAAGCCTCCCCTCCAAGGCCACAGGGGTGGGACCGTCCAGGTCACCCGCTCAGAGCAAGTGCCCTGCTCGCAGGCTCTGGCAGCACGTCACCAGGGCCATCAGCGAGGGTGACCAGCACAAGGCCACGCAGGAGAAGTTTTCACTGGAGGAGGCACAGCGGCAGCGGACCCGCGAGCGCCAGCAGAACCTCATGCCCTGGAAACCACAGCTGTTCCACCTGGACCCCACCACCCAGGAGTGGTGCTACCGACATGAGGAGTGAGTGCCAACGGGTGGTGGGTGGTTGCCTGGGGGCTCCTGCCCAGCTGGAGGAGTGCATGATGGGGCGAGGGAGGCTTCTGTGGGCGCTCCCCTGGCCGGCCACTGCCCAGGGCCCTACGTACACGAGTAGGCAACGGTCCCTCCCTGGGGGCTCTGGCCACTGCTGGGAAGCTGAGATGGGGCACCCTCCCCTCAACGGCCGCTGGCCCTGCTGATGGACGCCCTTTGGACCCTCCAGCCGTAGCCCCTGGGATCCCCTGAAGGACATCGCCCAGTTTGAGCAAGACGGGGTCTTGTACACCATGCGGCGGGAGACCATGGCCCACCAGACCGCCTTCCTGGGCAGCCCGGGGCCCAGGCACCAGGTCAGCAGCCCCAGCAGCCCTGCCTGGGGTGGACCTCCACAGCGGGAGGGGACTGTCAGGCTGGACCCCCACCCTCACTCTCACCTGCCTGCCCCTCCCTCTTCTGTTACCACCCTCCCCCACCCCCACCGGCTCAAACACACTCACCCCTCCCAGAGGGGCCTCCTCTGGCCCCCAGCCATCCCCTGCCCTGCCCTGCATGGCACTCAAGATGCCTGGATTTGCAGGAGGCTGTGTTCATGGGGCACCCCTGCGTGCAGGGCACCAGGTAGAGGTATGCTAGCCCCCAGCCCACTGCTCCCCAGAGCCACCCTCCATAATGTTATGAGCCCACAGAGCCAGCCTGCAGAGGAGGGAGTGGAGGCTCAGGGCAGCCTGGGGACTTGCCCAGGTGAAAGGAAGAGCGACCTGCACAGAGGTGCCAAGGAGAGGCAAGGAATGAAGGCAGGGAGGCTCCAGGAGGCATGCCAAGATCTCCTGAGACAAACACCAGGGTGCGGCTTGTGAGGGAAGCCTGGCATGTTCTGCACGGTGCCACATGGACGGAGGCCACCGTGTGACAAGCACCCCACGTGCTGCAGGTTCTCTGCGCCCGTGGTGGCTGCCTACCACGCGCAGGACTGGAGACGAGCGATTACATGGGCAGGACGGGCATGCCCTTCTTACCTGGTGACCCCAATTTCCCAGCCAGCAAGGGTTGCAGTATCTCACTGCCCACATGTCCCCACCCTCCCCACCTGTGGTAGCCCCTCAGGCCAGGTGCCCCCCCCACAGGCACCCACCGGGATGCACCCTGGGTCCCCCTCTGCCTCTCCAATTGGCCTGTACTTTGGGGAATTATCGGGGGTCAGCCAATCCTCGAGGTCCCACTGGAGCTGTCCGCTCCACATCGGGGGAACCCTAGCTGTCAGCTTGCACAGCGAGGCAGGACCAGCTGTCCTGGCCCATGAGTCAGAACTGTGCACAACCCCCTCTCCTGGAGCGGTCCTGACATAAACATGCTGCCCTGTCCCCAAGGCCAGGGGACAGGGGACGTGGGTATGCTCCCAGCTGCAGTGGCTCCATCTCTCTCTAGGGTCCTGGCCCAGAGCGGCGGCTCCGCAAGTCCAGCGACCAGCCCTCTGGCCACAGCCAGGTCACCGAGAGCAGCTCCACACCCGAGTCCTGCCCAGAGCTCTCAGATGAGGAGGAGGAGGAGGAGGAGGACGGTGACTTCATTCCTGGTGAGCCCTCCTGGGCCAGCTACTCTGCAGGGTGGGAAGAGTCAGGTGTATGGCCCACCTTGCCCATCCTCCCTGGGGTCCTCTAATATGCCTTCCCGAGCCCAGGGGCAGACCAGGGGGGTGCACTCCGAGGTTGCGGTGCCTCCCTTGGCTGGCAGGGGCTGTGCATGAGCTGGACAGCATTGACCCGTGCATGAGCCTCTGATTCCACTTCCCATCACCCTCATGGGCATGCCTGCTCCTCCCCGACTTTGTCCACGCTTCTCCAGTACACAGGCTGTGCTTTGGCCGTTTCTGTCTCCCAGGGCTGAGTGGAGGCCAGCTGAGCTTGGGGGTTCCCTCCGTGCCTGCCCCTCGACTCCCCATGTTGTTAGCTCCACCCAAAGGCTCCCAAGAGGTGGGGCAGGGGCCCGAGCTGGGCGTGACCCCGGGACCCTACGTGCCGGCTCCCTGAACATGCCAGCTCGCCTTTGATTCTCCCTCCATCCCCTGTCCCTTGTGTCCCATGACCGGTGGCCGGACATCCCAGGCAGCGAGAGCCCCTGCCCTCGGTGTGGGAAGGAGGCGCGGCGGCTGCAGGCACTGCACGAGGCCATCGTGTCCATCCGGGAGGCCCAGCAGGAGCTGCACAGGTAGGCCTCGCTCCCAGGGACCCGGCTGGGGTGCCATGTCAGAGAGGGCAGGAGAGCCAGCAGTGCAGCCAAGGCCGGCTGGCCATGGACCTGCAGTGTTACTCAGAGCTAGACCCATCAGGATTTGAGAGGGCCTGGTGGCATGAGGATGGGAAGAGAGTGCCCAGCTCTGCCCTGAGCAGGGGTGCCCAGCTCTGCCCTGGGCAGGGGTGCCCAGCTCTGCCCTGGGCAGGGGTGGGATGGGGAGGGGCAGGCTGTAGGGAGTCCTACTTGAACAGGATTAGCTGGCGATGCTTGGTAGCTCCTGAAAAGTCCATACGTGGGCTGGAGGAGCCTGGGGTAGGTCAGACTGAGTCAGTCACCTGGCACCAGAGGAGGCTGGCTAGGAAACAGGTGGTCGGAAGAGCCAGAAGTGTCTGCAGACACACAACCGTGGCTGTCCCAGGCGATGATATGAGTGCCCTGGGGTGGCCGTGACACAGTCCCACGGATGGGACTTAAACCACAGATGCTCGCTGTCCCCCATCCTGGAGGCTGGAAGCCCGAGGTCCAGGCACGGGCAGGCGGAGTCCTCCTGAGGCCTCTCTGCATGTGTGTGGACGGCCATGCTCTCCCTGGGTCCTCAGGGGGTCGTCCCTCCATGTGTGTCTGTGTCCTTTATGTCCTTATAAGGACACTGGTCATACTGGATTAGAGCCCACTGCGATGACCTCGTTTCAACTGAATCACTTCTTGAAAGACCCCCCATCTCCAAATAGAGTCCCATCTGAGGTACTGGGGCTCAGGACTCTGACATATGACTTTTGGGGCGGGGTGGTGCAGCTCAGCCTGTCACGGCAAGAATGGGAAAGAGGCTGCAAGAGGCCCAGCTCCCCCAGCCGTGACTCCCTCTCCCTGGAATGTGTGCCGGGGCATCCACTGTGCCCTGGGGCCCCTGCCATAACGTCTGCCAAGGGTAGGGATGCACTCCCTCTGGGCCCACCCTGGCTCAGCCGCCACCCTCCCCTGTCCTTGCAGGCACCTCTCGGCCATGCTGAGCTCCACGGCGAGGGCCAGGCAGGTAGCAGCCCCGGGCCTCCTGCAGAGCCCCCGCTCCTGGTTCCTGCTCTGTGTGTTCCTGGCGTGTCAGCTGCTCATTAACTACATCCTCAAATAAGAGCCCTTTGTGGGCAGCACGGGCAGCGCCTGCAGAACTCGGCCAGCCCCAGCCCTCCCTCCCAGGCACCTAGCACTTTAAGCCAGCCCGGGGGAGGCAGAGAGAAGCCGGCAAGCGTGGCCGCTGTGGACAGAGGGGCGGCAGGAGGACGGCAGGAGGGCCCCAGAGGGCCACCCGGGGCTCCTCCAGGGGAGGAGGTCCCTCTCCTGTGGGACCCTCCGCCCAGCGCCGGCCTTAATGCTAAAGCCAAATGCAGCTTTCGTCATGCCTCACACCCCTTGGCCAACTCGCCTGCTCTTTCCTGGTCAGCTTCTACTTGTCCCGCGTGATGGACGGAGGCGGGGGTGAGGGGCCTGCCCAGACTTTGCTTGGTCACTCCCCAGCCAGGGTGAGTAGGGAGCTTTTGCAGAGCAAGCCAGGAGTCCCAGAGGTTCCCAGAGCCTCCTCCGTCCGGATGCCCAGGGCTGTCCGTCCTGACACCCAGCGTGCATTGCCGGAGTCGTGCCACGAGAGGCCTCCAGTGGTATCTGGGGCAGACTGGAGCTACTCTGGAGAGAGCATTTGGATTTTAGTCTGGTTTTGTGCTGTTTGGACAGGATCCCCACGATACATACCAGTGGAATCCATCCCACCTCACACAGCCTGGGCGTGGCGGGGGTGGGAGGGCGGGCGGGCACACCTGAGCGCAGGTGTGTGTGTGTGGGCAGTGGTGCGTGGGGTCGGCTTCGCCGGCACTGGTGTTCCCTGAGTCAGGGAAGCCCAAGTTTGCCACTTTGCTCGGACAGATGCACAGTCTTCCCGTTTTACACTTTTTTAATAAACGCAATTGCAATATTTTAGGCAGGCTGCAAGCAGCGTCTGGCGTCTTGCCTCTTTTTCTGTGTCCAGTGCCACCTGTATGTGTGTGTGCGTGCACGTGTGTGCATGAGCATCTGCGTGTGTAGACACACAGAGCCTTAAACTACGCGGTGGCAGTGCCATCAGAACTGACCGTCCCACTTTCCAGTCCGTAGCCACGGTCTTGTTCCCTGCCCCCAGTGTGGGATGTCTGTGCGCCATCCCTTGAAATAAACGAGTACAGACAGTTTGTGTTCTCTTCTTGGGGGACTTCTGGAAAGGTGAGCAGGTCTTCCCTGGGACAGACACAATGCCAGCTAGGGGCTGTCTGAGGCTGCAGAAAGCCCAGGAGGGGCTGAGGCCAAGGCCAGGGGGATGGAGAGGAGGGATCCAGGGGAGGATGGGGGTGCAGTTTGCAGGGAACAGTGGGAAGCAGGCCCACGCTGTTGAGGGAGTGCCAGGAAGCAGGGGTCCCGTCCACTGTCTGACGAGCCCACTGAGGACATGGGTGGTACTGCCCACTCTGGGAGCTCTGAGATTACGGGTGGCTCTGAGGCCCATTTGCTTGACCTCTTCCCCCCACAACAACCTCCCCCTATCTCCTTCCCCCCACTGTCCCCAGCCCAGCTCTTGCTTTGATTCCACCATGGCCACCAGCCCCAGTACTCATGGCCATGAGGGCCAGAGTGAGTGGGCCTGCCTTTGCAGGGACAGCCCAGATGGCGCTGAAGGAGGGGTGGGGACAATTAGCCACAGACCTCACAGGCCACAGCCAAGGGACATTTGACACCCTCCCCCTGCCCCCAGTACATGGAGGGTAACAGGTGAAGAGAAAGAGGCTGGTCAGTGGGGTCCGAGAGAGGGGCACTCCTACTTCCAGGCCCCTCCAGCTCGGCCCCTGCAGCTCCAGGAAGAATGGGGCTCGGGGTGGGCAGAGGGAAGGCCTTGTGCCAGCCTCAGGCCGCCTGGACCCCTGGGGACTGTCCCCCAGAGGAGAGTGCCCACAGGCTGGTTTGGATCCCCAGGGGGAGCCCATCCACTCACTTTCGGGGAACAGGTGCCCTGGAGATACAGCTTCTCACATCTTAATACCAGGGCGTGGCTCTGGAGAGAAAGCTCTGAGCCGCTTCCTCCCAGAGCCAGACCCATCCACTCCCGCAGAGCCTGAGTCAGCAGCCTGCCACCACACCCCAATGCAGCCTCAGAATCCCCATAAATTATCTTTATGTCCTTGGCATGCCACAGGTTGTTTCTAAATGAACAAGGAAAAGAAAGCTGGGTGGAAAAAACGTTACAGGAACAGCTGGCCCAAAGCCCAGATGATGGTTATAAGGGCGTCATGCAGCACTTCGGGATAGAAAAAATCTGGACAGACAGGATTTCTGGGTCCTTTGGGCTAACTCTTGGGTATGTAGACACCAGTGGTGATACTCCAGGATGCTGCGGGTATCCAGAGCTGTCCCCTGTCCCCCTACTCAGTGCTCCCCTTCCCGGTCCCCCCTGGAAATGTGCGTGGCCTGGCTCCCAGGGCAGCCATGCCAGACTCTGCTGGGAGGGTGGCAGATGGGGGAGCAGGGTGCTACAGAGGGAAACGAGCCTCTGACTCACCCTGCTTACAGAAAACCCTGAGGTTTCCTCAGCATCCAGAAGTCTGCAGTTTCCTCAAGAGATCCAGTTTCCCAGTGACACTGTTATTTCTCATCCCCTGGGATATATCACCAGCAACTTTTTTCTTTAACTTTTTTTTAACTTTTTTTTTTTTTAAGATTTTATCCATTTATTTGACAAAGAATGGAAGAGACAGGAGCGCAGAAGCAGGTGGAGTGGGAGGCAGAGGAAGAGAGAGAAGCAGGGCAGCCCTGGTGGCGCAGCGGTTTAGTGCCACCTGCAGCCTGGGGTGTGATCCTGGAGACCTGGGATCGATTCCCGCATCGGGCTTCCTGCATGGGGCCTGCTTCTCCCTCTGCCTGTGTCTCTGCTTCGCTCTCTCTGAATGAATAAATAAATAAATCTTTAAAAAAAAAAAAAAGAGAGAGAGACAGAGAAGCAGACCCCACCGACTAGCAGAAGGACCAGGTCCAGGCAGGACTGGGAGGCCCTGAGAAGCAGCATATCTGGGTGCAGCAAGCAGCTGCTAACTCATTCCTGGAGTGTGGGATCCGTCCTTGCCCTGGATGGCATTGTAGGAGGATTAGGGCATTGGGGGGGTGGGGTCATGAGTACAGGAGCCCTGTCCTGTTCACCCCCACGGAGAAAGTGTCCAGTTCCCGTGAAAGAATCATCTCCTCCCTGGTTCCATGGCATTCAGCTAGCCAGCCCCCTACCTGACCCCATGCTGGGTGCTGAGCAGAGAGGATGCAGGACAGATGCGGGACAGATATGCGTTTGCAGTGGCCACCTGAGCCAGGGTTGGGGCCTTGACACTCTGCTGGGGGCAGTGTGACTGCCAAGGGGGGCTCGCTGTCACCTGTCATGAGGAAGAAAGCCTCAGACCCCGCCCAGTCCCTCTGCCAACAGCCTCTCCCTATCTGCAAGGAGGGGCAATAACAGTGGCCCTCTTGGGGTGGTGAGGCCCAGCTGGGGAGACACACAGCTGAGCTGTTGTCCCAGCTCTTCCACTGACCCTGGACGAGATGCTCTTCCTTGGGGGGGCCACAATACCTGAAAGATCAGAAGGGGTGGGGTCCCTTTCATCCCCTACAGCGCAGCCATTCAAGGGCCAAATGTGGGGCAGGTGGCCAGAGCCCTCAGAGGCACAGCTTTGTGCTTCATCGTTTCCAAGAAATTATAATAATCCAGTAATTATTTTGCTCCGAAACTCTGAGACATAGCCCCCAAGGACTGCAAAGGTGACCTGCACATCCCAGGACCCCAGATGCATGGGGTATGGTACAGTCACAGAGGGAGCCTCATTTACAGTTTACAGTTCCATCCTGTGGCTCTAACCCTGGGTGGCTCAGTCGGTGAAGCGTCCACCTTTGGCTCAGGGGGTCCTGGGGTCCTGGGATCGAGGCCGGGGTCAGGCTCCCTGCTCCGCAAGGAGCCTGCCTCTCCCTCTGCCCCTCCCCCTCCCCTCATTCTCTCTTACTTTTTCTCTCTCACACATAAATAAATAAAATCTAAAAAAACAATATGATACATGCATTTCTGTAAGAAGAGAAACTGTGTCTTGGACAAATTAGGAGAGAAAGGCAGGTGGCCCGGTGGCTCAGTGGGCACAGGTCAGTGGGCATGACATGCTCCCTACACTGGGCAGGCCCCCAACCTCAGACCCCTGCTCAGCCTGCAGTGGCACATGTTCTCATGGCTGTTCCACAGATGTCAAAACCAGGCTGCAGACGTTCAAGGCGCTCAACCCTGTGATTAACAAATCAACTCTGCATTCCCCGCTTTCCAGGATTCCTCTGCCCCAAGTGCTGACTCAGGGGTCCCAGCAGGCAGCAAGGGAGAGTCAGGCCCACATGGCCTCCCACTCCCCAGCATCCCAGGCCAGGAGGACAGTCGTACCTCCCACTGGCACCCATCAGCTGGAGCTCCTGCTGTGGCCCCCACCTCAGACAAGGGGGGCTGGGCTGGGGCTGGGCAGGCCAGGGATGCCTGGCTGCGACCCTGGTCTCTGCCCCCCAGGGTGAGGCCCGGACTCAGACTCAGTGGTTTAGCGCCGCCTTCAGCCCAGGGCCTGGTCCTGGAGACCTGGGATCGAGTCACAAGTCAGGTTCCCTGCATGGAGCCTGCTTCTCCTTCTGCCTGTGTCTCTGCCTCTCTCTCTCTCTCTCTCTCTCTCTCTCTCTGTATTTCATGAATAAATAAATAAAATCTTTAAGAAAAATACCAAAAGAAGAAGAGAACCAGGACAGCCACCTACCTCGATGTCAGAGCGATTGGGGAAAATGTGGACCTGCAGACATGCCCACCCTGAGTCCTGCTGCCCGGTCACTAGGTCACTACGTAGGTGGCAGGGCACTGTGGGGGCAGCTGAGGTGTGAGCAGGCTCCTCTGTCCGAATTCCATCCCCACAGGCTCGTCAGGCACCTGCTGTCCAGCATCCTGGTGGTCTGGGCTGGGGTGGCCGTCTGGGCGGCTGCTCCCCTGAGCTGCAGCCAGTCTCACCCACATGTCACCTTGGCCTTCACCATCATCTCTACCAACACTGGCCAAAAAAAAGCCACCTGTTCTGAAATTACTTCCAGACAAGAAGTTTTGGAGGATGGTTTCTATAGACACCTTTTGAATAAAAGGGAAATTGGAGAAAATGCCAAGAACTTACTGACCTGCCCACCCTTAATTAGACAGTGCCCCCCAACAGGACTTTCTGTGGATCCATGAGAGTCGGTATCATTGCCAGAGAGGAACATGACAGAGGCGTGATAGTTTTAGAAACTTTTAAAAAAAGATTTTATTTATTTATTCATGAGAGACACAGAGAGAGGCAGAGACACGGGCAGAGGGAGAAGCAGGCTCCTCGAGAGGAGCCTGATGTGGGACTTAATCCCAGGACCTCGGGATCATGACCTGAGCTGAAGGCAGACGCTCAACCACTGAGCCACCCAGGCACCCCAGTTTTAGAAACTTCTACCAAGGAAGCTCCCAACCATCTGTCCAGAGAATCTGCAGTCCTCCTATATGCTGGACAGGGTCCATGGCGCACTGATTGTCCATGACTGCTGCTACCAGCAGCCACACGGTGAAGATGGGGAGACGTTTACTGGGGTCCACTACCCTGATGGACTGATGTGTCGTGACCAAGAGCTCCTCATGCTGGAATGCTGGGCTCAGCCAGAAGTGGCTGTGCCTTGTGTCTTGGAGAAGGATGTCTGCAGATGGCACCACATGATGTCTCAATCAGTGCAGGGGACTCTCGGGGCCCAGTGGGCTGGCCACACACACCCCTGCAGGCTCCCCTCATTACCATCCTGTGTTCCGTTTGGATCCTTGCTGCTGTTTACAAACATGGCCTTTTTTGTAAACGGCCCCCTGTGTGTTTTATGCGGTTAAATGCTTTCCACAAATCTAAGTAAGGCACCATCATCATCATCATCATTAATAATAAACAAGAGTGTGCATTCCTCCTTGGCTGTACTTGGTGAACCCAGGACAGGCCAACAAGAAGCTGAGGCTCTTGGGGACGCCTGGGTGGCTCAGTCTGGTGAAGCATTTGCCTTCAGCTCAGGTCATGATCTCGGGATCCTGAGATCAAGCCCCGAGTCAAAGGGAGTCAGGGGGCAGGGGGCAGGGACGGGGGAGGGATGGGTGGGTGGAGGTATGGGTGGTTGTGGGGTGGTGGAAATCGCGGCTCAGCGGGGAGTCTGCTTCTTCCTCTCCCTCTGCCTCTGCTCCTGTGCTCTCTTTCTCATTCACTTCCTCTCTCAAAATAAAATATTTAAAAAGAAAAAAAAGAAGCTGAGGCCCTTGGCCCCCGCAGCCCATAATAAGTGCCACCAATAATCCCGTGAGTTTGGTAATCCCATGAGCTGGGTCCTCCCCTCAGGCAGCTTCTGACAAGAAGCAGCCCCGACGGACACCGTGATTTCTACCTTTGAGATGTCAAGCAGAAGACCCAGCTAAGCGATGCCTGGACTCCTGTCCCATAGACACAAGAGGAGATGTGTGTGTTTTTGAGAGGTGAGGTTTGTAGTGATTTGTTATACAGCACCAGGTCACAAAGATAGAGGGTGACTGTCCTCAAGTTGTCTTGATGGGACCCAGCCCAGGGGAGCGGTCCACCCCCAGGGAGACCCAGGTGGAGATCCCACAGGGGGTTTCTACAGACCCCACGCCCCCACTCATAGCCAGTGCCAGCCTACAGGGGGCAGCCCCAGGGATGGGGAGCCTCCTCCTGTGCCCTTCCTTCCTCACCAGGCTGGAACTGGAAGATGAGTCAAGAAAAGACACTCCCCAACCCCCCAACCCCGCAGGATCCCAGGTGGCTCTGGGAGAATCATCAAATAGGGCGTGGATTGAAATTCTGAAGCTAGATTGGTTGGATCTTGTGACTATGTTTTTTAAGACATGGAATTCACTGCTGTGCCCACTTTAATGGTACAGTGAATGATATACAGCGGCTTTAGCATGTGTGCCACATTGTATAATCATTGCCACTACCTAGTTCCAAAACACGTTCATCTCCCCCTCAAAAGAACCCCAATGCTCATGAAACGATCACTTTCTATTCCTCCAATCCTATCCCCTCACCGCATAATCCCTCCCCCAAACTTGCCTGGATCCATTTGCCTATTTGGGACATTTTACATAAATGAAATTGCACCATAGGTAGCCTTTTCTGTCTGGCTTCTTTCAGGTAGAAAAAATTGGGGACTTCTGGGTGGCTCAGCGGTTGAGCCTCTGCCTTTGGCTCAGGGTGTGGCTACCTGCATGGAGCCTGCTTTTCCTCCCTCTTCCTATATCTCTGCCTCTGTGTGTGTGTGTGTGTGTGTGTCTCATGAATAAATAAACAAAATCTTAAAAAAAATAGAAAAAGAAAAACGTTTTCAAGGTTCACCTGTGCTGTGGCAGGGCGCAAGCACTTCACTCCTTTTGTTAGAAGTGGCGGGAGTGGGGGTTGGTAAAGTGTCCCCGAAACCGAGAAGGCACTTTGAGACCAGAAAATGAAGCCAGCCACTCCACCCAGTTCACACAGTTTACTCGGGGTGACTCACTGATGACGGATCCGGCAAACGGCGATCCAGCTGTGCGGTTATTGTCCGCAGGTCTGGATCTTAGTCCATAGATTTTGTACAGTGAGGGGGACATGCAGAGGACACGGTGGCGTCACCAGAGGGTTTGCTTGCACTTGACAGCTAACCGTTAACTGGATCTTGTGTTACCACCTGTGCATCAGGAGGGGGAAAGACCATGTCATCTCTGACAGGTTCATGGGAGGCCAAAACCAGCCTTCCCTGATCTGGGCCCTCTGAGGTGTTTCTAAGGTGTGGATCCTGATCTCCAAGGGGGCCAGGACACGTGGCCCCAAGAGAGGTCAATTGAGCAAACATGAATAAGACAGAGGGCTGAAGATGGAACAGTATGTCTGCCCTACTCCACCTTTTTAATGTGGGTATAGTGTATGGGTACCACATTTTCTTTATTTGTGCACCTCATGATGGACATTTGGGTTGTATCTGCTTTCCGGCGATTATGAATAAAAATGCTGTGAACGTCTATATACAAGGTTTTGTGTGGGTGTGTGTTTTCACTTCGATACATCCATTTTTCATTGACTTAAACCCCATCTATGGGTTTAAGTACTTCTCACCCAGTGTACTGATACCCCTTTTCTGAGTAACTTGTCAGAAGGTGTCAAAACCAAGAAAAACCCAAATTCCTGTGCTGAATAAGGTTGAATTTAAAATACTTTTTTTTTGAGAAAAAGAAAGTTGTTTTTTTCAAGAGATGGAGGAAATGGTTTTAAATCTGAAAATTCAGTTCGAACCCTGATTAATGCTGAGCAGAAACAGGGCTGTCACTCACAGCCCTGCACAGTCATACTCTGGTTGGCAAAGCAGACATTGTGGTTTTCTGGTTACATACAGCTGGAACTGAGGTTCTCCAAGATGTAGGGGACCTGAGAGCCCATAAAAATCTGGGTTTTGCTCCTTTTCCTTCTATTCTTGCTAGAACCTGACCCCCACTTTACACGTGCCTCATAGTGCAAATAATGCATGTCCTCCCTGTAAGGGACAAGGAGCTCATGATTTCTTAGTCTCCCAGCACAACAGACACAACAGACAACATCTAAGGAAAGATTTGGTGAGAATGACTGGCCAAAGCCATCATAGGGCACATTCCAGACCACGAGTGATGGACATCTCCCAACCAAGACCCCTGGGCCCCAAGGAATCACTGTTTTATGAAGGACACCTGGACCCTTGTCTTCGCTCTACCAGGTTCCTGAGAGGACATATACACTAGCTCATAATCTGTAAAACCCCCAGACCCAGAGCAAAGAAAAGACTCTTTCCCTTTTCCTTTCTGGATCTCCCAGACACTGTCTATACCTGCACTCTCTCCGTACCCTCAGTGAGTTCTGCTTTCCTCCCGCTGGCTCATGTTTGATTTCTATCCTGCATGGTGCCAGGACCCTCCTGGCTGGTCCTTGGGGATCCCCTCCAGGTTCCCGGACCCCACCTGCCTGCATCAACCAAATGTGACTCCTAGTGGGAAGCATCAAAATCACTCCCTCTTTGCCTGCTTCGACAAACAGGTGTTCCTGGACGCTGGTGCTCTACAGCTAAGACCATTTATTTTTTAAAGATTTTATTTATTTATTCATGAGAGACACAGAGAGAGAGAGAGAGAGAGGCAGAGACACAGGCAGAGGGAGAAGCAGACTCTATGCAGGGAGCCTGACCTGGGACTCCATCCTGGGTCTCCAGGATCACACCCTGGGCCAAAGGTGGAGCTAAACCGCTGAGCCACCAAGGCTACCCAAGCTAAGATCATTTTAGTTCTTTAAAATGAATCAATATCTCCGCCGCCATCCTGGTTGCGTGTGGTTGACTGTGATCGCCATGTCTTCTCACAAGACTTTCAGAATCAAGCGATTCCTGGCCAAGAAACAAAAGCAGAATTGTCCTAGTCCCCAGTTGATTCGGATGAAAACTGGTAATAAAATCACACACAGGTACAACTCCAAGAGGAGGCACTGGAGAAGAACCAAGCTGGGTCTATGAGGAAGCATCGCACATCATGAAATAGCAAACATAATTGGCACACATATTTAAGCCGCATGGAGATCACATGTTCCTATCCTATCAATATGGAAACATCCTTCCTACCTGGCCAATAGACATGTCTTATCAAGGGAATGATTTTCTCTGTTACTATGCCTCTATACCAGTAGGTTGGTTCAGTAATAAATGTGAGACCTTTCAGCTGAGCTGCTCTTGTGTCCTGATTTGTGAAGTACTGAATTCCCCCTCCTGTCAGATCTCACATAGCACTGTCTGATAGAACTTTCTGCAGTGATAGAAATGGCCCTTGACAACGAAGTATTTAAAGTGTGGCTAGGGGACGCCTGTGTGGCTCCGTCTGCTAAGCGTCTGCCTTTGACTCCGGTCTTGATGGGGAGTCAGCATGTCTCCCAGTCTCTGCTCCTCCCCCTGCTCATGTGCTTTCTCTCAAATAAAATCTTTAAAAAAATAAATAAATAAAATAAAATGAATCAATATCTTGTACACCTGAAGCTCATATGACAATGTATATTAACTACACCGGAATAAAAATGAGATGATAAAAGTCAGAGGAAGGTATCCTGTTTACCTCCCTACCACTTGGCCACAGCTTGTCCTTCCAAGAGCCTTCTTCCAGAGGAAGCAAGCTTCCTGTCCCCTGGGGTTGCTAGAGTTTTCCAGACCAGACTGGTTCAAACCTGCAAGGGCATTGTTTCCTTTCTGATTCTGCCCCAGGCTCAGAGCACCTTCCAGATTCTTGTTAGGTGCCTTAGGAGCCAGGTGCCCGAAGGGTTTCTATAGGATAAACCAGCCTTTCATGCATTCGAGTTATGTCTGAGTCATTCAAGACCAGGCATACACACTGAGGAGTGTTTCCACTGTTGCTTCTTGGAGGCTTTGACAGGAAGTCTGAGTGCCTCCACCCCAGCCCCACAGTGGCCACCCGCCTTGCCTGCTGCAGAGGCCCAGGGGCGCCCTGGAAGGCTTCCAGCCTGCAGTGCACAGCTCCCTCCTGCCCCGCACACCTGTGATTGGGTTGGGCCAGTGCTTCCAGAATGGAATGCGCTGGCTCTCCACTTCTGGGTGTGATGGAACACGGCACAAGTCCCTGCCTCCGTGATCATAGACTAAAAAAGTCAATCCCATCAGACTTCTGTCCAGGATTTATTCATCTTAATAGGCTGTTGTTTGGTAGAGTCTGTGGTTTTCTGCAGTAAGATGATGACATCTCTGAGTCAAGAGAGAGTTTTGCTTCTTTTGTCCAGTTTGGATGCTTTTTTTGTTCTCTTGCCACTCACTCTGGTGGGTGTTTGACCATTTAAACAGGGCGTGGCACTTTAAAAAAAAAAAAAGGACTTTATTTATGAGAGACAGAGAGAAAGAGAGAAGCAGGCTGCATACAAGGAGCCTGATGTGGGACTCAAACCCGGGAATCCGGGATCATGCCCTGAGCCAAAGGCAGGTGCTCAACCGCTGAACCACCCAGGAATCCTGGGAGTGGCGCTTTTGATGATCCTTAGAAGGAGAGAAGAGACACCACCTGATAGAAATAGAAGTGGGGAATCTCAGACACTTGGGTGGCTCAGCGATTGAGCACTTTGGCTCAGGGCATGGTCCCCAAGTCCCGGGATGGAGTCCTGCATCGGGCTCCCCACAGGGAGCCTGCTTCTCCCTCTGCCTGTGTCTCTGCCTCTCTCTCTGTGTCTCTCATGAATAAATAAATACAATCTTAAAAAAAAAAAAAAAAAAAAAGGAAATGGGGAATCCGGCCGAATTGTAAATTGAAGTAAGATCCCAATCAGTGGTTTGGTGACCTCCCTGTGTGAGTTTCCTGAGCCCTGGGGCTTTAAAGGAAGCACAGGCACACACACACACACACACACACACACACACACACACACACTAGAGTAGGTATTCTAGGAAGAAACCTATTCATTGTGATCTATTTAAATGTTAACTCACTTTGCAGAAGGACTTGAAACTGGAAAAAATCTGTTTTCTCAGTTTGAGCACTGAGTGAGCCTTGCGCATTAGAAAGACTGGAAGCTGGCGAGCCAGATGCCACTTTCTGAAACCCGTGCTAGGGAGAAGGAAGGACTTTCTCCCTCCTACTCCTTGAGGCTAGGTGATGAAAGAGTAGTGAGGGACGGGTGGGGCTGGGTAGGGAGGAATAGGCAGGAGCCTCCATGACCAGGGTCTCCAGAAATTGCAGAAATAATGAGGTGTAATGAAACCACAGATAAAATGCACTGAAACAGAGCACTGTGTTTGTCTTATACCTCAGAGATGAGGTATTCAAAGAAGTAATCGTGGTGGTACCACTGCTGACCTCAAGAAGACTGAAGTTCCCGGGTTGGTTTTCAGTAAAAGACCGACCAATAAAGCCCTAGTGGCAACCCATGGGGGACTCCTCTCACTCTAGAGAGCTTTCTTTCTGTTCTCAACTTCACTTAATAGACATCACTTCACCCTTTTATGTTCATGAGATTCATTCTTCGACTCTGCAAGACAAGATCCCTGCAACCCTGCATCATTTCGACTGGATATTATATTGCCACCCATTGGCTTTGGGTTGGTTGGTTTTGTTGTTGTTGTTGTTGTTGTTGTTTTTTCATGACTTTTCTTTTATTGTGCTAAAATAAACACAGAAAAATTTCCCATCTTACCCACTAGCCCCCATTCTGTCCCAGTTCCTGGTACCCATAGTCCTTCTTTTTATCTCTATGGACTTGTGTCCTCCAGGTTCTCACAGGGGTGGACTCAGACAGCATTTGTCCTTTTGTGACTGGCTTACTTCACCAAGCATCATGTCCTCAAACTTCATCCATGTTGTAGCAGGTGTCAGAGTGCCCTATTCTAAGGCTGAATAGTATTCTTCCTTGTGGTTGGACCATATTTAGTTCATCCTTTCACCCCTTGATGGACATGTGGATTACTTTCATCTTTTGCCCATCATGAATAATGCTGCAGAGAACATGGATGTGCAACTATTTCTTCAAGGTCCTGTTTTTGATTTTTTTTGGATCTCAAATGGAACGGGAAGCAGTGTGGCCATGGCAGGTCCTAACAGGATCCTCATGCTCCTTGGGCAACCAGCACCATCGAAGACCTAACAGGGTGGAAATCCTACCTCCAGCCCAGGTAATAAATCTGTGGTCTGGAGGCAGCAGGGGTCTGACCCTGAGCTCCAGCCATTCTGGCAACAGCAGCTCCTTGCCCCAAGTCCCTTTCTTTGCCTGTTTCACCTCTTGATTCCCCAGCGACTACACAAATGTCTGTGTTGCACTGGGACTTGGAGCATCACTTATTTCGACAGCTTAACTAGCGGCACTCTGTGTGTGTCCGGCACTATGGAGAAAAAGAACATACGCAAAGTGCTTGGAATGGGCATCAGCAGCGGTTAATATAGTGTATTTGACTAAAGAACAAATGCTGGAGATGCCTGGGTGGCTCAGTGGTTGACTGTCTGCCTTCAGCTCAGGTCATAATCCCAGGGTCCCCACAGGGAGCCTGCTTCTCCCTCTATGTTTCTGTGTCTCTCACGAATAAATAAATAAAATCTTAAAAAAAAAAAAAAAGAACAAATGCTGCTCTAGGACTCATTCATTATTATCTCCCAGCTGTGGTATAGGAGGTGCTTCCAGAGTCGTGGCTTTGCACCATAACCTTGTAACCTCATGTTATGAGATGAATTTCATTCCTTTTCCACTCATGTGTTGTGTGGAGGTCTAACCCCCAGTACCTCAGAATGTAGCCCTATTTGGAAATAAGTACCTGATTTGCAGTTGTACTTTACTAGACGAGGTCATAGTGGACGGAGGCTGCGACTTTTTGCAACATGACTGGTATCCTTATAAAAAGGGGAATTTTGAAAACAATGAAATCTTGCTGCTTGCAACAACATATGGATGGAGCTAAAGAGTATAATACTAAGTGAAACAAATCAGTCAGAAAAAAACCAATATCATGATTTCACTCATGTCAAATTTAAGAATTAAAAAAAAATGAACAAAGATAAAAAGGGAAAAACCAAAAACACAGACTTTTTTTTTTTTTTTCCACATTTCATTTATTTGAGAGAGAGAACCAAAAAGCACAAGCAGGGGGAAGGGAGAAGCAGACTACCCTCTGAGCAGGGAGCCCCACCCAGGACCCCAGGATCATGACCAGAGGTCAAGGCAGAGGCTTAACCCACTGACCCACCCAGGCACTCCAAAAAAAAAAAAAAAAAAAAAAAAAAAGCAGACTCTAATCTATGGAGATCAAGTAGGTGGTTATAAAAGGGGAGGTGGGTGGGGGCATGGATGAACTAGGTGAAGATTAAGACTTATGGTGATAAGCACTCAGTAATGTGCAGAACTGGCAAATCATGTATGGTACACCTGAAACTAATATAACACTGTATGTTAACTATAACTGGAATAAGGGGCACCGGGGTGGCTCAGTCAGTTGAGCACTGATTTTTTTTTTTTTTTTTTAAGATTTTATCCACTTAGGGCAGC
The DNA here is from genome assembly GCF_011100685.1 of Canis lupus familiaris. NCBI lineage: Eukaryota > Metazoa > Chordata > Mammalia > Carnivora > Canidae > Canis > Canis lupus. Next base: position 47,485,590 of record NC_049239.1, on the reverse strand, counting down.
CTGGGTGGCTCAGTGGTTGAGCATCTGCCTTTGGCCCAGGGCCTGATCCTGGAGACCCAGGATCGAGTCCTGCATCAGGCTCCCTGCATGGAGCCTGCTTCTCCCTCTGCCTGTGTCTCTGCCTCTCTCTCTCTCTCTCTGTCTCTCATGAATAAATAAATAAATAAATAGATAAAAATCTTAAAAAAAAAAAAAGAGTATCCATTTATTCATGAGAGACACAGAGACATAGGCAGAGGGAGAAGCAGGCCCCATGCAGGGAACCCCACCTGGGGCTCTATCCAAGGTCTCCAGGATCACGCCTTCTGGGTTGAAGGCGGCACTAAACCACTGAGCCACTCGGGCTGTCCCAGCATCTGACTCAATCTCAGCTCAGGTCTTGATCTCAGGGTCATGGCTTCAAGCCCTTCATTGGGCGGTGGGGCCTACTTAAAAATAATGATAATGGGGATGCCTGGGTGGCCTTTGGCTCAGGGGATGATCCGGGTCTGGGCACCGAGTCCTGCATCGGGCTCCTGTGGGGAGCCTGCTTCTTTCTCTTGTCTGTGTCTCTGTGTCTCTCATGAATAAATAAAATCTTTAAAAAAAATGATAATATTAATAATAATAATAAATAACAGGGGAAATTCGGACACAGACACGCACAGTGGGAGAACACTGTGTGAGGATGAAGACAGAAATGGGGTGATGCTTCTGTAAGCAAGGAGTGGGAAAAATTAGCTGACATTACCACATGCTTGGGCGGAGACTGCAAACAATCTGTGGCTCAGAAGGAAACAGCCCTGCTGAATGTCTCCTTGTCAGACTTCCGGTTTCCAGAACTGAGATAGGATGAATTTCTGTTTAAACCAGCCAGCGTGTGGTTTGGCACACACTGTGCTATGGCAGCCTAGCAAATCTACACAGGGTCGTTCCCCAGGGCCTGTCTTGTCTGCTCACTTTTCACTCTAAGTGCAGTTTCTTTTCTTTTTTTTTTTTTTTCTTTTTTTTACAGGATTTATTCATCTGAGGCAGAGAGAGAGAGAGAGAGAGAGAGCAGGCAGGAGCAGGGGGGAGGGGCAGAGGGAGCCCCAAGACAGGCCCGATCCCCTGACTCTGGAATCCTGACCTGAGCTGAAGGTAGATGCTTAACCCACTGAGCACCCCCGTCAGGATCCCAAAGACGGTTTCTTTTGCCTAATTACACGTCCTTTTACGAATGAATGGGACTAGGTGGCACCGCCTCCTGGTCACCCCGGCTGGAAAGTTCTGGTAGGACGAGCCAAGAGGCTGTGAGCAGGGAGGGGAATTCCTGTTCTTGGGCTGTAGGGCCACTGGCTCCTCCCCGGACCAAAAAAAAAAACAAAAAAACAAAAAACGGCGGAAATTTTTATTTCTGGGCCGCCCCGCCCACCGGAGGAGGCTATAAAGCAGGCGCCCGGAGCGCGCTTCGCCGTCGTCGTCCGTGACCAGCGATGCTTCCCGAATGGCGCGTCCTGGGGCGGGCGTGGGCCGTCTGTCCCCTGCTGCTGCTCCTCAAGGTCCGGGTGAGCACCGCTCGGCTCCCGGGGCCCGCCGAGGCCAGCGGGGGGCTCGGGGCGCGCGGGGGGTGCGCGGGGCGCGCGCGGGGTTGGCTCGGGGCGCGCGCGGGGGTGGCTCGGGGCGCGCGGGGGTGGCTCGGGGCGCGCGGGGGGTGCTCGGGGCGCGCGGGGGGGTGCTCGGGGCGCGCGGGGGGGTGCTCGGGGTGCGCGGCGGGGGCTCGGGGCCAGGTCCGGGCGGGGCGGGAGCGGGCTCCCCGGCCTGGCTGGGCGGCGGTGACTCAGCGCGCCCCGGGCGCCCAGGTAGGGAGGGGGTGTCGGTAGGTCTCCCTCGGGTTTTCGCCCGGGGCCGGAGCTGCGCCGCCGTGCATTCTTTTTTTTTTTTAAGACGTTATTTATTGGGGAGAGGCGCGCTGGTTCGCGGTACCCCGGGACAACGCGCGGAGCCGGAGGCACATGCGCTTAACCGTTGCGCCTCCAGGCCCACGCCAGGCAGAATCTTTAGCTCAAAGTTGCGTCATTTGCTAAAAATGATCTTGGCAGAAATGGCGTCGTAGCGATGCGATGATTTCTTTTTTGTTAAGATTTTATTTATTTATTTATTCATGAAGATAGAGAGAGAGGCAGAGAAGGTAGCAGGCTGCTTGCAAGGAGCCCGGTGTGGGCCTCGATCCCCCACACACCATGAAGCCCGGAACGTAGGCAGATGCTCAACCGCTGAGCCACTCAGGCGTCCCTGAAGATTTTGATCAAGTGTCGGAGAGCCTCAGGCACAAAATCAGTGTTCTCCGCCTCTGAGTGTTGGTCTGAAAAGGCACTAGAGACTGATTACTCGCCGACGGTACTCCTCGAGCCTGCAAAGGATGAGGCCTAGGCTCTTTGCACCCGGCCATTTGCCGAGTTTGGCTACAGCGTTGCTGTTTTTCTCCCTGAGAAAGGATGCTTTTCTGTTTTTTTTTTTTTTAATTATTATTATTTAAGATTTTATTTATTTATTCATGAGAGAGAGAGAGAGAGACAGGCAGAGGGAGAAGCAGGCTCCATGCAGGTTGCTTGATACGGGACTCGGTCCTGGGACTCTAGCATCATGCCCTGAGCTGAAGGCGACGCTTAACCACGGAGCCACCCAGACGTGCCATTGATTTACTTTTTTTTTTTGTTTTTTTTTTTTTGTTTTGTTTTGTTTTTTTGTTGTTGTTTTTTTTTGATTTACTTTTTAAAAAGGTTTTGCTTATTTTAGAAAGTATAAGGTGGGGGAGAGAGAGCTGAGTGCAGAGCCTGTCATAAGGCTCTATCTCACAACTCTGAGAGATCATGACCTGAGTGGAAACCAACAGTTGGGTGCTTAACTGCATGTGCACCCCCACCCCCCGCCCCATTTTAGTGCTCCTAAATAACGGACAGTCTGTCAGTTTGAGGTTGTTTGGTATTCCTGGGTGCAGTCCAGTCTTGGCGTCTTCTGCCTGGAGGGCATTCGTACCTAACACCTTTTTTTCCCTTTTTAAAAAAAAAAATTTCATTTATTCATGAGAGACACAGAGAGAGAGAGGCAAAGACACAAAGACACAGGCAAAGCAGGCTCCATGCTGGAAGGTTGATGTGGGTGGAACTCATTCCTGGGACTCCAGGATTACACCATCCACCGAAGGCCGGCGCCAAACCCCTGAGCCACCCAGGGACGCTTTTTTTTTTTCCTTTTTTATTGTGAATTTTGCTTTTCTGTTTTATTAATAGTAGTTGACATACAATATTATGTTAGTTTCAGGTGTACAGTATAGTAATTCAACATTTATATCTGTTACAAAATGATCATAACAATGCCTAGTTACCACCTGTAACTGTCACCGTCCTGTACCTTACATCCTATGTTTCGTCCCCATGACTTCCTTGTTTTATAACTGGAAGTTTGTACTTCCAGATCTTTTAATTTCTTTCTTTCTTTCTTTCTTTTTAAAAATTTTATTTGTTTATTCATGAGAGATGGCAGAGACATAGGCAGAGGGAGAAACAGTCTCCCTGCGGGGAACCCGATGTGAGACGCGATCTCAGGACCCCGAGATCATATATGTGTCATGTATCATCTCATTGTGGTTTTGATTTGCATTTCCCTGATGAGTGATGCTGAGCATTTTTTGTGGGCTTATTGATCATCTGTGTCTCCTTTAGAAAAAAGTCTACTTGGTTCCTCCGCCCATCTCTTAACCTGATTTTGTTTTTGTTTTTGTTTTGTTTTAATGGAGTTTGTATGAGTTCTTTACATGTTTTGGATGTTAAGCCCTTGTTGGATTTATCGTTTGCAAGTATTTTCTCCAATTCAGTAGATGGGCACTTCATTTTGTCAATGGTTTCCTTCTCTCTGCAAAAGCAGAGAGCCTTTTAGCCCATGAGACTGGTGGGTCATGCTTCAAAATATGGTGGTTGGTGCTTATTCAGGGTACATTCTTCCATCAGTTTTATTTTATTTTATTATTATTATTATTATTTTAAGATTTATTTATTCATTCAGAGAGAGAGAGGCAGAGACACAGGCAGAGGGGGAAATAGGCTCCATGCAGGGAGCCCACGTGGGACTCATCCCGGGTCTCCAGGATCACACACCCTGGGCTGCAGGCGGTGCTAAACCGCTGCACCACCGGGCCTGCCCCTATTTTATTTTTTTAACATTTATTTGAAGGAGGGGGAGCAGCCACGAGGGGAGAGGCGAGAGAGGAGAAGAGGGAGAAGGAGAAGCAAACCTCCCCACTGAGCAGGGAACCTGCTGAGGGGACCCATCCCAGGACCCTGGGATCCTGACTTGAGCCACCCAGGCGCCCCTTTCATCAGTTTCTTGTCACAAATGCTGAAGCTTTAGGGCGGGGAGAACTTCAAATCTGCAGCTTCTGGAATTAGCCTGCCAGTCTGATTGTGACAGTGCAGGAGAAATGCCTCTTTTCTCCTCTGCCTGGCTCAGGGTTCTCAGGACCCCTCCCAGGACCTTTCAGTCTGGGAGGCTGGGGTGGCCGTGAAGAAGACGCTCACTTCCTATTGGTGGCATGTTCTCGTTCACACAAGCACTTCACTTCCTGCAGGCTCTTTTTTTTTTTTTTTTAATTTATGGTAGTCACAGAGAGAAAGAGAGAGAGAGGCAGAGACATAGGCAGAGGGAGAAGCAGGCTCCATGCACCGGGAGCCCGACGTGGGATTCGATCCCGGGTCTCCAGGATCGCGCCCTGGGCCAAAGGCAGGCGCTAAACCGCTGCGCCACCCAGGGATCCCTCTTGCAGGCTCTTCAGGGCTTTTCCACGTGGTTGCGGTTCCCACATGGCATTGCGTGTCTGTCTAGTGGACAATTCTTTAGTGATTTCTTGGTACAGAAGCAAAGGGGCTGGAGGGGACTGAGCCTCAGCCTGAGCAGTTGCTGGAGGGAGCCTGGGGGTGGGGGTGGGGGTGGTGCAGGGAGCAGGGGGACCCATGGCTGGGGCGAGCCTTGTGGGGTGGGGGATTGCTGCTGGTAGGTGGGCCACAGCTGGGGACCTGGGGACCCCTTAGTCACCTGCACGGAGGTCTAGGAGGTGGGGAGTCCGGCACGTGTCTGGTATAAAATCTACCAAAAAGGAACCAAAAAGGGGATCCCTGGGTGGCTGAGTGGTTTGGCACCTGCCTTTGGCCCAGGGCATGGTACTGGAGTCCCAGGATCAAGTCCCACATCGGGCTCCTTCCATGGAGCCTGCTTCTCCCTCTGCCTGTGTCTCTACCTCTCTCTCTGTTTCTCCCATGAATAAATGAATATAATCTTTAGAAAAATCTACCAAAAAAACTCAGAATACGAGGTAATACTTTCTTGAAAATGAAAAATCCGTGTCGCCGCCCCACCCCCGCCCGCCACCAAAAAAAATCCAGGCTGAAATAGCATGAATTTAAAATGAAAACATTTTATTTTTAAAGATTTTATTTATTTATTCATGAGAGACAGAGAGAGAGAGAGACAGAGAGAGGCAGAGACACAGGCAGAGGGAGAAGCAGGCTCCATGCTGGGAGCCTGATGCGGGACTCGATCCTGAGTCTGCAGGATCAGGCCCTGGACTGAAGGTGGCACTAAACCGCTGAACTACCTTGGCTGCCCAAAATGAAAACATTTTAAATAAAGATGAAAGGGGACCTGGGGACCTAGCACTTGATCAGAGCCTGCCTGCTTTCCTATCCCAACTCAATTTCCGGGAAAAACTTACTCACCAAAGCTGGGAGCAGTCGACTGATTCAGTTTTTTTAAATCTTGCATCATGCTCCTGTGCTGAGTTGGAGGGGGGCTGGGATGTTACCTCCATCCACCCTTGTCCCGAGTCATCAGGGTACAGACGATGGGCCACCAGGGGTACAGCTGAAACCACCAACCCTCCGGGGACCTGGGGACCTAGCACTTGATCAGAGCCTGCCTGCTTTCCTATCCCAACTCAATTTCCGGGAAAAACTTACTCACCAAAGCTGGGAGCAGTCGACTGATTCAGTTTTTTTTAAATCTTGCATCATGCTCTTGTGCTGAGTTGGAGGGGGGCTGGGATGTTACCTCCATCCACCCTTGTCCCGAGTCATCAGGGTACAGACGATGGGCCACCAGGGGTACAGCTGAAACCACCAACCCTCCTGCCCCTGCTCTGGTTCTGGCTGTGGGTTGAAGTACTGTTTCCGGGCTCCAAGAGCTGGGGGCTTGGCAGCACCCGCCAGCAGAGGAAGTGGGCAGGCCAGCAGAGGGGGCTGGACATGTGGCCTGACACTGGCTTGACATGGGGAGGGCAAGTCCCTACTTCTTCTAGTGTCATCTGCCCTCGCGGGGCACCCCCTTGCGGGCTGAGCTGATAAAACCTTGGCAGGAGGGAAGAAATGGCCTCCCATTATGTTCTTGCCAGAGAGAGTTCCAGAAACGAAAGCTGCTGGGACGCCTGGGTGGCTCAGCAGTTCAGTATCTGCCTTCAGCTCAGGGCGTGATCCTGGAGTCCCGGGATCGAGTCCCACGTCAGGCTCCCGGTGTGGAGCCTGCTTCTCCCTCTGCCTGTGTCTCTGCCTCTCTATGTGTCTCTCATGAATAAATAAATAAAGTCTTTTTTTTTTTTTAAAGCTTTCCTCTTGTTTTGAGATTTTTTTTTTTTAACAAGGCTTTTAATTTTTCAGGTTTCATTTTGAAATACCTTTGGACTTTTGAAGTACCAAAACATTCCAGATGGTTGTGCAACAGTGTGAAAGGGCTGGATGCCACCATAGTGTACACTTTCAGGCGGTTACTTTTAAGTGGCATGCGTGCTAGCCCACAAAATAAAAAATGATATACCCCCTTCCCCAAAAAAAAGAAAAGAAAAGAAAAAGCCCGCAAAATAAAATTAAATAGCACAGACTGGTAGTTAACTAGTGTCTGCCCTCCACGCTCAGAACCAGGGGGTGCCCAGGGCGAACGTTGAAGCTGTGCCCTCCTCAGGTCACCTGTCCCACTGACGTCCTCAGGCTGAGTTCTCAGTCTTCTCTACCGTAGAAGGGACTCTGTCCTTGCAGCTGCAGCATCTCCTAGGCACATGACCCATGACACCCTTTCCCTGCCAATGGTGACTTTGGTGACAGTTCAGGTGCTGTTCGCCAGCTCTCTTCACTGTACGGTTAGTATTTTCTGCCTCTGTAATTACCAGGTATCTTGCTGGGAGTTGCCTTGAGACTAGGTAACTATCCTGTTTTCCCAGGAGCTTTTCATTCACCAAGTGCGTTCATTGATAGATTGTTGCCTGAACCAGTTACCATTGTAGAGGTTGCAGACATTTTCTTCCTTAAGCCCATCTAAATATTTTGTGTTACTTTATTGTTTTGCCCCAGGTAAAATGTAACCTAAAGCAGTAAAAACTGAAAACAACCTAATTAGTGTTCCAGTGAGGGGAACAGAAAAAAAGGGATGTGGAGAAGGGAATAAAGGAAGCAAAAGCCAGGAAAGAAAGATAAAAAGAATCCAAGAGAAAGTGGAATATTAAAAACACAATGTAAGAAGGCAGAAGTAAACTTAAAGACGGTGGGGGTCCAATACCTACAAATAGATTGAACTTTCTGAAGGATCGGGTTGGAGTAGAAGGGAAAATATGGGGATGTGGTGTTTTTAAGAGCTCTGCCTAAAAGTAGGTAGCACAAAAGGTAGGTGGGAAGTGAACGGAGTGAAAGTAGATGGCAGGTCCTTCTCACCTAGGGGTGGCGGGAGTGGCATTGTCACAGTCCAGCAGAGTCTTGCTAGTTCTGTGTGTGGCTGGAGGTGCCATGAGCAGCAGCTCAGGGGTTACAGATAAATGTCACTGAGCAGGCAAGTTTACGAAGCAGAGTTCAGCAAATGGCAAGGATCTGGGGCACTAGCACAAGAGCAGGAACTGACATAATTGCCTGGTGAAGTCTACGATTTCAAACTTAGTAAGAGATTTTAATATACCTCAAAACCCGATACATTGAGCAGAAACCAACCAGTAAGGATGCAAAAAATTAGAACCATATCGTGACCAGTCAGCAGTGTGTGTGCACCTGGATAGCAGGTTCCCAAGCGGTGGGTGATGTGCTTTCTTGACACAGATACGGCTGCTGAACAGATTAACTAGAACGAAAAAAAGTACTCGGGGGGGGGGCCCTGGGTGGCTTCGTCCCTTGAACGTCTGACTCTTGATTTGGGCCCAGGAGCTTGATCTCAAGAGTCCTGGGAATCAAGCTCCGTGTTGGGCTTCACACTCAGGATGGAGTCTGCTTGGTGTTCTCTGCCTCTCCCTCTGCCTCCCCTGCTTGTGCACTCTCTAAAATAAATACTTTTTTTAAATATTTTATTTATTTGAGAGAGAGCGAGAGCACACACAAGCACAAGTAGGGGGAGCAGTCAGAGAGAGAGGGAGAAGCAGGGTCTTCACGGAGCAGGGAGCCTGATGAGCTCCATCCCAGAACCCTGGGAATCAAGATCTGAGCTGAAGGCAGCCACTTCACCGACTGAGATACCCAGGTGCTCTGAAATAAATCAGTCTTAAAAAGAAAAAAGAAAAAAAAAAAAAAAGGAATACTTATTCCCAAAGGATCCATCACATACAGGATCCAGTTCTGGCTGAGCCAGTAGGTGAGAGCAACAACAGAACAGTGGGCTGTACCACATGTGTTTGGAAACAACGAACATTTACCCCCACAGTAACACTGCTCCATAACACCGAGTCCAAAAGCACAGAACTACATAGGAAGTTTCCACCCCCATGAAGTGGTAGGTGACTGTCCACCTCTCTGCTCCTATGTGTCCAGATAGAGGGTGTGTGTGGCTCCGTCTGTAGCAGAGGCTTCTCTTAATAACACCCGTCTCCTCTTTCTGATTGAAGGTGCCCATGGCAGCCATTGTGTCCGATTGTATGGAATATGAATATAAACCTGAGGGTCTCAACCTCTGCTGTGAAAAGTGCCCTGCCGGTGAGTCCCAGAGTATCTTCTGGATCCTTGTGGGGTGGCTCTCCAAAGCTAGAGAAGGAAGGCTGTGGGCTCTTGGAGCAGAGCTGGAGGTGGGGTGGGGAGAACTCTGTTGGCTCAGGTGGGTGGACCTCTCCTTGGCACCCACCCACCCCCTCTGTGCCCCCACTCTGGAGGGCTTTCACACAAACAGGTTTGTGGGTTTGTTTTGTTGGGTGAGATGCCTACAGCAGGTGGAGGACAAGCTGGGGGTTCATACCTAGGCTGGATACTCTTACCTCCCCTCCCGTTGGGGTGACTGGACACCTGCTGGTTGTAGCAGCGCAGGGGCCACTGCTGTCCTTAAGTACAGCACATTCATGGAGGCTTACTCACCTGCATGAGGATACTCTGAATGAGCTCCACAAAGCAGGTGGGGGCTGCACCCCCCTCCCATTCTGTGTCACTTCATCTACACATGCAGACAGATGTGCACGCACTACAGTGAGAGCTTCAGGGGTCAACCACACACCTGTACCCACCCATCACCACCTGTATGTTCCACGCCCACGCTCTGCCGGCACAGGACACCTGTTTCAGGGACCAGATATCCTACCTGGGCTACTCACCCTGTACGCTCCTAACACCTCTGTCTGTATACTGCACATCTGTGTGTCCTCATCTTTGTGCACATGGCACCCCGCCCCCCACAGGCACAGCTCATGGGGAGGTGAATTAGACAGTTGTTTCAACTGGAAACTTTGTAATTCAGACTCTACAAATTGCAGTTTGTGACAACTTCCTCCCAGCAAGGTGTGATTTGACTCCGCTACAGCCTTTGCACGAGACAGGTCCTAGAACTGAGAGCTCCTCTGAGCCTGGTCAAAGACCTGTGTCTCTAGACCTCCAGTGTCCCCTGTAACTCCACCAGAAGCTGTCCAGCCCACTCTGGAGGGCTGGGGGTAGACACACAGACACTGTCAGGTTCTTAGGTGGGTTCCAGGGTGTATGCTGAAAACCATCTGCTTGTGTGTCCTGCAAGATGTCCCTGAAAGCCGAGGGGCATCAAGTCCCTGGGTTCCTGAGACACATGTGGCCAAGTTGTCAGACTAGAATGCTCCAAGGAAATGATTGCTGAGGGCTGGTCCCCAAGTGGAGGCCTCGGGCTGGGTCGGGTTGGGTTTGCTCTGGGCCCCCACCTCACCTCTATGTACCCCCCCTTCACAGGCCATTATGTCAGCAAACACTGTGATAAAAACCATGGTGCTGGGGTATGTAGCCCGTGTGAACCTGGAAGCTACCTTCCCTACCGAAATGGGGAGACAAATTGTCGGCTGTGCAGTCGGTGCCGAGAGGGTAAGTGGACTACAGCCAGGCACAGTGGGATTTGTTTCTTAAAACATAGCCCGCTTCGACTCAGCTTGTCAGCATTGCCCCAAGGAATTATTACAGATGAGCGCAATGATAGAGCTGCCATGTATTTAGTCAGTCTACACAGAATCAGGATTTTTAGGAACACTATATGCAGGAATAATATGCAAAGATTTATCTATATATGTTAGCAGCAAAGTGTTGTATTTTTTATTCTTATTTATTTATTTTTAAAGATTTTATCTTATTTATTCATGAGTGACACACACAGAGAGAGAGAGAGAGAGGCAGAGACATAGGCAGAGGGAGAAGCAGGCTCCATGCAGGAAGTCCAATGTGGGACTCGATCCCGGATCCCAGGATCAGGACCTGAGCCGAAGGCAGACACTAAGCCACTGAGCCACCCAGGCATCCCCCAAGTGTTTTAAAAAATGTAATTTTTTTTAAAAGATACTATTTGCATTAGCAAAAAATAGGATTCTTTGAGATAAATTTAGCAAAGGATGTATAAAATGTTAATGTGAACAAACAACATTTAAAGAAATCTACACATGAATCTACATAATAAGTAAGAAGACTCCATGTTTTAAAGAAATCAGTTCTCCATTATATGGATCTTAGACTCTGCATTCCCAGGAAGAATCCCAATGAAAATAATTCAATCATGCTGTATATTTTAAATACAGAATTTTTATATATTATTATTATTTTTTAAGGTATTATTTATTTGAGAGAGAGAGAGCAAGAGTGGGAGGGAGAGGGTGAGGGAGAGAGAAACTGAAGCCGACTCTGCGCTGAGCAAAGTCCATGCTGGGCTCCATCCCATGACTTCAAGATCATGACCTGAGCTGATACCAGCAGTTGAACGCTTAACTGACTGAGCTAGCCAGGTGCCCCCACAATTCTTATTTAAAAAAAAAAAAAAATCTTAACAGATATTTTCATGAAATCTAATGAGTTGACAGTTACCGAAACACTCAGGAGAAATGGAAAGAGCATACTGGCTCTCCATGTGTTAAGGCTTAGTGCAAAGAAGCAGTGAGACCAAAAAAAAAAAAAAGAAGCAGTGAGACCGCGTGTGATACTCACGTAAGGCCAGTGGAAGAGTCGACAGCCCCATCGATGTGGAAGGTGGTATGTGGCACGGTGACTGGGCCCCCTACCACCCCTAGGAGGAAGGGTGGCATCTCAAGTTTTGCTGGCCCAGGTTGCTGGCTGTCCACACAGAGCAGGCTCTAATGCAGGACAGGAGGCTTCCGCTGCCCACACAAGTCAACTCCTGAAGCATAGGCCAAATGTGAAAAGTCAGCCTTTAAGAAGCAAATATAGAGTATGGGGGCACCTGGGTGACTCAGTGGTTGAGCATGATCCTGAAGGTCCTGAGATCGAGTCCCGCATTGGGCTCCCCACAAGGAGCCTGCTTTGCCCTCAGCCTGTGTCTCTGCCTCCCTCTCTGTATCTCTCATGAATAAATAAATCTTTAAAAAAACAAAAAGAAAGAAAGAAAAAGAAAGAAAATACAGAGTATGACTTCGAGGCAGTGGAAAAACATTTTATGGGAGTCCTAAAAGTCACAAACCTTAAGAATGAGGTCGGTGAAAGTGACTGCGTTCAAATGACCAACTTCTATTATTGCAAGATACCCACGCTTTTAGAAAGTTAGGCTGCAAAGTGGGAGAATGTATTTATGTTATAAGCCATGCAGAATCACATCCAGAACAAACAAATTAGGAAGGAGGCTTGAAAAAACACTCAAGTGGAGAGACAGATGTGGCAAAGGTGAGACATAGGTGACCAGCAGACACGTAAAAAACGCTGGAGTAGACAGACGTGCTGTCACCGTCCAGTAGGCTGATGGAGTTGCAGTGCAGGTGTCAAACATTCGTCGGGGAGAGCAGAGAAGCAGAAGTCCTCTTCAACCTGAGGACGGCGGAAGGGCCCCCTCTTCCCCCTGTGGGGTTGATGTCAGCATGGCAGGAGGCAGGGGTCCCCTGTCTGCCATCCTTGCTCTCTGAGGTTTTATTTATTTATTTTTAAAGATTTTATTTATTTATTTATGAGAGATACAGAGAGAGAGAGAGAGGCAGAGACACAGGCAGAGGGAGAAGCAGGCTCCATACTGGGAACCTGATGTGGGACTCGATCCTAGGTCTCCAGGATCAGGCCCTGGGCTGAAGGTGGCACTAAACCATGAACCATTCAGGCTGCCCTCCCTCTGAGGTTTTATGCACACAGCACCTGGGGCAGCAGTGCGCTGTCCTTGGTGGGGCCCGCGGCAAATGGAGAGGTATGGGTGGTTTCTGAGCAGGTGGCCCTCGCCGGGACAGGGTTCATGCCTTCCACCAAGGTGCTGGGCGTAGCCTGTGTGGGAGGGGACGGCCCTGGCCTCGCACTGACCCTCAGCCTTGCCCTTTCAATAGACCAGGAGGTAGTCTCTCCATGCACAGCGACCCGTGACCAGCAGTGCCAGTGCAAGCCCGGCTACTTTTGTGACTCTGAAAACTGCGTGGAGAACTGCTTCCGGTGTCAAAGGTCCTGGAGACGTGGGCGTGGGCCCCTCCCGTACCCACAGTTCTGCAGACTCTAAGCCCCCAGTAGTGGTGGAGACCATCCAGACACAGGCAGCAGTGTCTGGGAGGGGCAAGGGCATAGAGGGGCCCAGCGGGGGTAGGAGGGAGCAATAGAGGATTCCCGGGGGAAGAGCTGTCTTGGACGGCGCCGTGTGGCAGAGCAGAATGACCATCGTCACTGTGAATGTCCTGTGGTGCTGTAACAGCGCCACAACTGGGTAGTTTTGAGAAAACCAACAGAAGTGTATTCTCTCACAGTTCTGGAGACCAGAAGTCTGAAACCAGTCGGGGCCGTGCTCCCTCTGCAGGCTCTAGGGAAGGACCCTGCCTTGCTTCTTCTGGCCTCTGATGTTGCCAGCACTCCTGGTGCTCCTTGGCTTACCTGCAGTCTGCTTCTGTCTTTTCGAGGTCCTCTTCTCATGTTTGTGTGTCTGTCTCTTCACATGGCCTTCTGTCTGTCCCAACACAAATTTCCCTCCTGTAAGGATGCCAGTCATCGAGCAGTCTGGTGTGACCTCATTGTAATGTGATCAGGTCTGCAAAGACCCTGTTTCCAAATGAGATCATTTTCTGAGGTTCTGAGTGGGCACGGATTTTGGGAGGACCTTAATGGGGACAGTGATAGTGGCAAAGCCACCTGAGAAAATAGCTCTTGTTTGTGAGGCACGTTGTAAACTAATATGATTCACACTGTTGAACTGTACCTTCTTGTATCTGGCAAGTCTATAGTAAGGACTGCTTTCAGGTCTGGTTTGATTACGGTTCTGGTTTCTATGGATTCTCTTGCATGTCCCATTTTCCATTTCACCTTTGCACTAACTTCTACAGTTACAGCAGGGCCAGTGCTCACAGTCACATTCAGCTCTATGCAGAAACAGGGAGGCTCCCCCTCCCCCAATACACCACAAAGGGTGGGACAGAGCTTTACTCTTCAATGACCAATTTGGACCAGACAGCTGGGGAGATGCCAGGCAGTGATTTCCTGAAAGCTAGTGGGCCATCCTGGGAACTGAGGCTCCTCTAACCCCTGGCCTGTGGGTGGTGAGAAGGATGTTTTGGGCTGTACCCTGGCAGGGAGAAATAATACTCCAGGTTTCTTCACTTTTTCAGTTGTCCTGACCATGTCAGCTCGCCGTGCAATGCCACAAGGGATACAGTTTGCAACACACAGGATACTACAGACACATCAGGTAAGAATTTGATGTCATCTCTTAACTCCAAGTCAGCAAACTGTTCACGTAAAGGAAACAGGTTAGGCTTTGCAGGCCATACGGTCTGTTGTCACTCCTCAATTCTGCTGCCATAGCAAAAGAAGACAGAGTAAATAAACAGATATGTTTGGGTACCATTAAAACTTGACTTGTAGGAATAGGCAATGGGCTGGATTTGGCCCACGGGCCATGGTTCACAGACCTCTTTGAGTAAACAAACTGATACCATGGTGATGAGCTACGGCTGTGTGGGCTGGCATGTCCTGCCTCGTGTCCAGTGCCCCACGGAGCAGGTGGGGAGTGGCATGGCTGGCTTCCGTGAGGCCTGCAATTTTCTCCTGCCTAGTAGCACCCCTTCCCATCTCTCCTTTCATGTGATCCCTAAAGCCATGCACCAGGTCCCTGCCTTCAAGGGGCTCCTCGTCTGTAGAGGGACATGAGGATTTGAGGCAGGCACAAGTGATGCCCGAAGCCTTTGATCTTGTACAGATACTTGGGCTGAGTGTCTGTGCAAGACTCATGCCTGCTTTGATATAGGATCATAGGCAGGGTTTTTTCTTAGTTTTGATAGTTAAAACTGACCCCTGAACAACATGGGGTGAAGGGTGCCGATTCCCCACGCAGTTGAAAATCCATGTACAATGTTTGATTCTGCCCCCTCCCCCCCAAATATGAACTACTAATCACCTACAGTTAACCAGAACCCGTAGTGGTGACACGGAGAGTTGATTCTCTCCTGTTTTGTACGTTACACGTATCCTATGTACTGTATTTTTCCAACAACTTGAACTAGAGAGAAAACGGGATCCAGGGATTTGTAAGGAAGAGAAAATAATGTGTACAGTACCGTACCATATCTATTGAAAAAAATCCGCACCTAAGTTATCCTCACAGTTCAAAACTCAGTTGTTCAGGGGTGAGCTGTATTTATAAAGGTTGGTAATTACTGACAAAATTAGGCTAAAGTCCCTTTGTGTTGGGAGTATCCCCTCCTCGGCGGGGTGCCTTACTCACGCCGGGGGATCTCCTGGTTCTCGCCCTTCATTTATCATTTACTGGCTTCTGTACAGCTGGAGCGCTTGTGTCCCGTGTGAGAAACCTGGGCTCCCCTCTAGACAGTTAGTGGTTTTTTTACCTTTCTGATTTTGTTCTACAGTGAACCTGGCCTTCGTTTTCTTTTTTTTTTTAATCTTTTTATTTATTTATTATTTATTTAAGATTTTATTTATTTATTCATGAGAGACAGGGAGAGAGAGAGAGAGAGAGAAAGAGGCAGAGACACAGGCAGAGGGAGAAGCAGGCCTCATACAGAGAGCCTGATGTGGGACTTGATCCAGGGTCTCTAGGATCACGCCCTGGGCTGCAGGCGGCGCTAAACCGCTGCACCACCGGGGCTGCCCTGGCCTTCGTTTTCTGCGTGGCATGGGGTAGGAGGTCCAGGTTCAGTGTGTCTTTCCAGACGTACATACAAATGAGCCCATGTAGTATTTTGCAGACATCCCCTTTCACCTGTAGGCAGTGTCAGGTGGTTGTAAAGCGAGCATCCCTATGAGCGGGAGGCTTTCCTTCTGTGCAATCTCGGGCCAAGCCCACCTTTACAGCGGGCCTCGACGTCCAAGGCACCGGGTCCCCCAGCTCTTCCTCCATATTGTCAGGCTGCTCTTGGACGTTGGTGTGTCCATTTACCTTGCAGAATTGGCTTGGTGATTTCCACCAAAAAAATTTGATGCGTGTGACTTGCACTTTTAAAGGATATTTTAACACCCAAAAAAAGAACAGATTAGGAAAGATCTAACCTGAGCACAAAGAAAATCTTTGAGTCAAAAAATGGCTTCAGTCAGGACTGGCCGTCCTCTGCCTCCTGCTGGAGGTGGCTGTGACCCCTCACGCCGGAGCTCTGTCCTGGGATACCAGGACCTCTTGCTGCACTCCTGGCGATGCCGACCTCTCTCCTCCCGCCTCCAGCCACCTGAGCAGGATCCCACATCCTCTGAGCTTGGGGTCTTCATCTGTGACCCAGGAAGCATGAGCCTTTTCTGCCTCCCAGTTGGGACGTTCAAGACGATGATCAGCGGGAGAGGGCTTGGGGCCTGGAGAGACTGCAGTGCTGCAGGCCCTCCTGGGAGCGGGAACTTGGCTGTAGCACGTCACTTGAGCAAGGAAAGTATGCTTGACCCTACTCTACCATTCTCTGCTACATCTCCTTCCAGAAAAGAAACCCGAAGGTGGGTCCCTCCAAATGTTTGTGCTGGTCGTCATCACCATCACCATCATCGTCATCGTCGTCGTCGTCGCCCTCATCTTCCTCCTCGTTTACTGCTATAAAAAGAAAGGTATAAATTCACATCAGGTCAGTCCTGGAAAAGCCAGCTCAGCAACCGCATCGGGAGGTCAGAAGTGGAGAGCCGGTGTTAGGAGACCCCGATGGGGTCTTTTACATTTAGAACACAGCTGTGTTTATTTTCTTACTCTTGTGCCTGAGCTCGGAACTCACGCACTGGGGGCTGCCTGCCACCTGCTTCTGGCACACAGGTCTTAAGCCCAGGTCAGGTCGGTTGGCTACAGATGCCATGTCCGAGGTGCTGTGGGCCAAGAGGTGGGGAGAGACCAGTGCTGTGTCCGCATGGGGGTGCCTGGGTGGAGGCAGGGGCCCCCGGTGCTGGCAGAGTGCCCCGAGGAAGCTCACCTCCCATGCTTTCCGCAGGTATGTGGCTCTACCAGAGGCTCATCAGCTTGTTGAAAGGCAAGTACTTTGTCGTGAATTCAGAGCAATTCTTTCCCTCATGGAAGTCCTTGTCCTCACAGGTGCCCTTTTTGTTAATTTCTTCTCTTCTTGGTCTTCAGGAAGGGTGGACGAACAAAGCAGCACTGTAAGTATTGCTCTGCAGTTTGCTTGATGATAGCTCCGGGCCTTGGTGGGTGCAGAGTCCCAGCAGACATCCCGGGGGCGGGAGCGCGGGAGCCCCTGCCTTCCCAGCCTCATCTGCACCTGCCTTGTTAGAGCCCCAGAATGTGCTGGAAGAAGACTTAAATTCTGCAGGTCTAGGCCAGAATGGAAAATAAGGCAGAGAGGGGCAGAAGGCTCTGCGTGATGCCCTGGGGCTGCTGTAACAGGTCATCACACACTGGGAAGCATGAAGCAATAGAGCCTCTTGTCTCCATACCTACAGGCTGGACTCTGGCATCGGGAATGCATGGGGCTGGCTCCTTCAGAGGCTATTGTGGGGGGTTCCTTCCTGCCTCTGCAGTCAGGGCTGGTAACCCTGGTTCTTCGGCAGAGGCATCACCCCATCTCTGGTTCTCATCACGAGTCTATGCATCTCAGACAGAGTCTGTCTCTCAGGAGGACACTGACCACCAGCTTTAGGGTTTGCATTAATCCAGTGTGAATTCCTGTAGTCGGGTCCGTTTTGGGGTACCAGAGGTTAGGATGTGCACATGTAGACACAACACTGGGGTGCTCCCAGACCACTGCCTGTAGAGCACACAGCGCAATAAAGCCAGTTAGATGAATTTTTCATTTCCCTGGAGTGTATGAAAGTTATGTTTACACCATAGTATAGTCTATCAAGTGTGCAATAGCTCAGTGTCTCAGAAAACAGTGTGCATACCCTACTTAAAAGATGCTTTAGTGCTGGGGGGTGCCTGGGGGTTCAGTACTGTGAAGACTATTGCCCAAGAAGTGCAGTAAAACAAGATCTGCCTGTATCTTTGGGGGCCCCCCCTTCAACCCACCAAAGGCTTGAGTTGGGGGGTCTTGGGATGCCCCCCACTAGGAGTTGCTGGCAGAGCAAGGATTTCACCCCATGAAATATTCTCTAAAATTGCATAGGGATGCCTGGGTGGCTCAGTGGTTGAGGGTTTGCCTTTGGCTCAGGTCGTGATCCTGGGGTCCTGGGATCGAATTCTGTTTCGGGCTCCCTGCAGGGAGCCTGCTTCTCCCTTTGCCTGTGTCTCTGCCTCTCTCTCATGAATAAATAAAATCTTTTTAAAAAATCTACATTTCCTGCTTACCCATCAGACAGTTGGCATCCTCCTCCCCTCGGAATATGTGCAGCAGGCTGCTGTGACCAAAATAACTTTGTCTTTGCCCTCTGCAGGTTGAGATACTGTTCCCTTCGAACCCCGAAAATCACCAGCCAGCCCTGGACATAGAAACATTGTTGCTGAAGGAGGGGCTTGAGGAAAGCCCCCACCCAAGGCCTTTGGAGGAGACCGAGGAGGGCATCGAGCTGCAGGATGTGGTGGTCAGAGAGAGCCCCCCAGCTCCAGAGCAGGTGGTACAGACTCCTGCTCTGGCTGTCTCTGTGTCACAGAACCAGAATGAAGTGTTCCCCTCCCTTAAGAGTCTGGAACAGGTACGTGAGCCAGCCAAGGGGGTCTGAGTAATGACAGCCTGTGCTCATGGAGCACTCAGTGTGTGCAGAGCTCGGTGTTAACTGGTGCCATGCATGCTTTTGCACAATTCCTGTGTGAGTTTCCTGGGACAGCTTAAACAACAGGTGTTCCTTGTCTCCGTGTCCTGGAGGCTGGAAGCCCAGGGATGGCGTGTCATCAGGGCTGCATCTGCCCGAGGCTGAGAGGGCCCATCTGTGCCAGGCCTCTGGAGTCTTTGGGGCTCCTTGGGGAAGCGTCACCCCACCCTCTGCCTCCATCCTCACGTGGCATCTCCCTATGTGCAAGTCTATGTCTTAATTTCCCCTATTTGTGAGGATACCAGTCACTGTTGGAGTGGGCCCCCCATGACCTTGTCATAACTTTCCTATCCGCCGTAACCCTGTTCCTGGCTGCAGTCACATACACAGGTTTGGAGTCTAGTGTCCAGGGGGATGCAGTTCCACCCACAGGAGCCCACAGGTGCATGACGCCACAGCCTCTGAGCGCGTGCATGTCTTGGGTTGGCACACCAACACCCGCTAAGTGGCTCTGGGGAGTAGGGCTCTTCAGGAGGAGGAGGACAGAGCCCATGTTTAGGGAATGATGCGGTCTGGCTTCTGAATCCTACAGGCAGGGCACAGGTGAGTCCCAGGGAAGAGGTCCCAGGGCTTCTGTGCCAGATGCCGTGGACCCTGGGGCCCCCTGGCATGGGTGCAGAGGTTGCAGACTGCACTGTGGAAACTGCATTCCTGGGTTGGGTGCTCTTAGGCATCATTTGAGGGAGACAGCCCCTGAGTGTCTTCAGACTCCCCGAGGCTCTGAGAGGAATCAGTACAGAAGCTGGGAGCCCTGCCAGCTCTGAGTGTCAGGAGGCAGGGGGCTCCCTCTCAGGCTGTGCCATGAGGACACCTCCCTTCTTACCCTGTTTTACAGCCAAGCAGCCAGTGCACAGAGCAGGGAGTCGTTTTCTGGGGCCAACAGCACTGGGTGCGAGGCAGAGCTGGGGTCTGAAGGCCTGGCTTTCATGTCCACAGTAGGTAGCCTGACACCGATGGGGAACCTGACCTCCCCCATAGGAGAAGTGGGCTTTGGAGCTGCGGCTCATGGGCAGCTGGGTGCAGCTGGTGTGGGCCTCCACTGGGAGACTGCATCTGAGTCTCCTAGCATCTCACTATGCATTTCTATGGACAAGTGTGCTCTCTGTTAGCATTCCCTGGAGCAGAGCAGGTCACCCCCAGGTGACAAAGTAGAGCTGTTCCCCACCTGCCCAGGCAGGGACCACTGAGCTGCCTCTGGGCCCAGGGCATGTCCTGGGGGACAGTGACCCATAGGACATAAGTGGCCGGTGAGCTCTCTGCCCCCATGGTGGATTCCTCGAAGGACATCACATATCCATAGAGGCCCACCTGCCCCCACCCTGCTCCTTCCTCAAACCAGATTGTGGTTCTGTTTCAGCCTCCTTCTCCTGGAACAATTTTATTTTTTTCCCTCCACAGGAATATGCAAAGAGATATTTTGTAAAAGATACATCAAATGAAGGTACATATTCTGAATTCCTTTTTTTTTTTAAGATTTTATTTATTTGAAAGAAAAAAAAAGATTTTATTTATTTGAAAGAGAATGCGGGGGTGGGGCATGAGCAGGGGGAAGGGAGAGGGAGTGGGGAGAAGCAGAAGCAGACTCTACTGAGCAGGGAGGTCAATGTGGGACTTAATCCCAGGACCCTGAGATCATGACTTGAGCCAAAGGCAAACACTTCACTGACAGAACCACCCAAGTGCCCCTGAATTCCTCATTTATAGCAACTGTTAAGCCTTCATCTTGCTTGGCCTATGTGTCAAGGCCTGGTGTCCTTGTTTCCAAGGACCGTGTGCCAACCTGAGATGCGCTTTTTCACACTCAAGAATGACGTTAGGGGAAACAGCACTTGTCAAACATGAGTTTTGGGGGGGGGTTCATAGAAATTAGATACCGCTTTGATTTTATCATATGTTCATGTCTTTTAAGGAGGAATGAATGGTGGTAGGAATGCTTGTACCCTTGATGAATAGGCCCTTCTTGGTGGTCATCAAAGATTGAGACCTACCACATGCCAGGTGCTTTTTGTATAGTTCATCTTCACAGGCAGCTCTACAAGACCGCCCCATTGTCCAGGCTTAAAAACACGACAGTCTGAAACTGATAGGTTGCAAAACTTGTGCCAGGTCTCAGATCCTAACCGTGGTCCCCAGCCGACACCAGGCCTTCTCAGTCTTGAGCAGCCTACAGCCTCTATCAAGAGATGTTAAGAGAGAGAAGCAGGGCAAGTGAACTGCAGCAGACTGTGGATCCCCGTGCAGCCCCCAACTGTCCCGGATCCTTGGCTCCTTCTCCCAAGCTCCAGTGATGAGCAATAAGCAGGGCAAGAGCTGTGGCCCCACCTCAGTATCCTGGCCTCGTACCCAATCTGTGACATTGGTAGGGGGTCGCACAGGACCTTCTACCTCCTGGGTATGGTGTGCTAGCTGTCGCCCAGTCCCCAGGGGACAGGAGGAGACACCTGTGATTGCACCCCTGGGGAGTAGTGACAAGAGGTGCCACACAGTCCTCCCAGAAATGTAAAGTGGTTTTTTTTTGTTCTTATTTCTTTCAGGTACCACCAGGCTCTATTATGAATTTGAAGAAATGATCCTGGACAAGAACTGGAAATCTCTGATGAGACTTATCGGTCTTGAAGAAAAGGACATTGAAACTTGCGAGCACGAAAACCCAGACAATTTGACGGAGCAGCATCATAAGATGCTCCTCAGGTGGAGGAACAAGCTGGGAAGGGAAGCCTCAGTTTTTAAACTGTTGGCTGCCCTACATAAAATGCAGCTGCATATGTGTTTGGAAAATATTATCAACGTACTACTTGTTGAAGGCATCTTAGGCAGGCATGCAGAGACCTCAGATTAAACTTTTGGCATGGGATTATGCCTTCACACAGGATCTGACCTATGCCAATGTCTACCTTTTGGAAACTTCTCAGTTTTCAGTTAGAAAGAATCATGTGCGTCCATTAACAGTGTCTCACTACATTTTAGTGAGAGTGCTTCCTGCCAAGATTAGTTGTGGGAATCACCCGTGGCCAAGGTGTAACCAGGGGTGAGCAGGTCCTCACTAGATTAACATTCCTCAGGGAACTTTCCCCAAGGGAAATTGTTTTTCTATTTAAAACAATGTAGCTGCTTGTGCTGAAGTCTTTTATGTCCAGGATGTGAATGAAATGCACAGGATATAAATGAAATGCAGTATTCCTCAATCACACCTTAGTGACTGCTTTCAGTCACTGACCACAATAAGCGAAGCATTTAATTTTATTGTAAAGTTAGCATTAGTTTAGTAAGTATAAGTTTTTCTGTTGTGTTTTCCTGTGTTTGTGGTTTTTTTTTTGTATTTATTTTGATACTGTGCAGGAGTGGAGGGCAGAGGGGGAGGGAAAGGGGAGGAGAAAGTTTAAGCAAGCTGCCCAGCCTGATGGCGGGCTCCACTACATTCAAATCAAAAGCCACATGCTTAACCAATGGAGCCAGTCAAGCACTTTTGTTATTTATTTTTAATAAAATTTTTATCTTAAATAATGTTTCCTCTTCTTTCCGGTGTGTACACAACTTTGGGTGTGCTATCCCTGGCAGGGGGTATCGTGCACAGAGGAAGACATGGACCCCCAGGATTTAATTTGCCAGTGGGAGGGCTCTGGCATGGGGGTCCAAAGCTGCAGAAGCCTCTTTTGGTTTGTGTTCCCCAGGGGTCTCTATGTCCAGAAATACTCATGCCTCAGAATGTGAGCTCTGCTCTGCCCTCCTCACCCCAAACATCAGTTCCTGGATGTGTTCACAGATTAGCCTGCTTATTTCCATTCAGTACCAAGCCTTTGACTTCCAGTGAAAGTAAATGTTACAATCACTCTGCTAACCCAGAGGTGGTTCGCTACCAACTCCCTTGTCTCCCAGGCCTCACCCAGGGCTTGCTGCTTTGTGGGGCTCTCCCAGGACCGGGCACTCACCCAACTAATCCAGGCCGTCATTTCGCTGCCCTGTAGACTGTAAAGGCTTCCAGTCCTGTTCTCCCTGGATCTCCAGGCCTCGGCAATGTGTGAGTTCTAAAGCACAAATCCAGTCATGCCTCATCCTGTCAACTTTCAGTGGGTCCATACCATTCTTCACTCTGTTTACAAGATGCTCCAAAAAGGTCAAGCCCTGGCCTGTCCCTCAAGTCCCCGTCTCCTGCCAGGGCTGCTCCAGGGCATTCTGCACTAACAGTGAAGTTCTCCATGGTTTGCTTTCTGCTAGGTTATCTGCTGGATGGTACTGTGACAGGAATGCACTTCCCATCCATTCCAATCCCATCTTTTTAAGATTGTATTTATTTATTCATAAGAGACACAGAGGCAGAGACACAGGCAGAGGGAGAAGCAGGCTCCCTGTGGGCAGCTGGACTCGAGACTCCATCTCAGGACCCCGGGATCACGACCTGAGCTGAAGGCACTCAAACGCTGAGCCATTCAGGTGTCCCCAAATCCCATCTTCTAAGTTTCTTTCCAAGTAGTCCTCCATCCCTTTTCGACCGCCAGCCTGGGGCTGGGGCTGGGGCTGGGGCTTGGGCTTGGGCTTGGGCTTGTCCCTATGTCCCTTGGTGCAATGCTAACTTAAACAGGCACGCGTGGATTCTGTCTTTAATGCCTGTGTCCCAGGGAGGACTACAACATCCTCCCAACACCCCCACACCTCCAGCGAGTCCCGCGCCTCCGCGCTGCCCCACCCCCCCCATCTTAGGTCGGGACACGGACCCTGTGGCCTCGAGGATGCTCCATGACGCCGCGCGTGGCGCAGTAACAACTACAACTCCCAGCATGCCCGGAGCCCGGGCGTCGGGAGTCCGCGGTGGTTGCCTGGCGACCGGGCGTATCCCGGAAGGTGGGGCGGGTGCTGGGCGGGACTTCCGGGGCGGTGGTTGCATCAGATTCTGGGAAGCTGGCATAGGGGCCGCTGGTTTGGAATTTCTAAGATGTCAGGTTCCTCTGGGGAGCAGGGTGAGTGCGCGCGGCGGGGCAGGCGGGGTCACTCCGTGCCCGGGGGGTCGGCGGGTCCCCGACCCGGCAGGCAGGGCGACCCCGGGGCCGGGGGGGTCGGCGGGTCCCCGAGCCGGCAGGCAGGGCCACCCGGGGCCGGGGGGGTCGGCGGGTCCCCGGGGCTGGCAGGCAGGGCCACCCGGGGCCGGGGGGATCGGCGGGTCCCCGACCCGGCAGGCAGGGCGACCCCGGGGCCGGGGGGATCGGCGGGTCCCCGAGCGAGCAGGCAGGGCCACCCGGGGCCGGGGGGGTCGGCGGGTCCCCGAGCCGGCAGGCAGGGCCACCCGGGGCCGGGGGGGTCGGCGGTCTCCGGGGCCAGCAGGCAGGGCCACCCCGGGCCTGGGGGGGTCGGCGGTCCCCGGGGCTGGCAGGCAGGGCCACCCGGGGCCGGGGGGGTCGGCGGTCTCCGGGGCCAGCAGGCAGGGCCACCCGGGGCCGGGGGGGTCGGCGGTCCCCGAGCGAGCAGACAGGGCGACCCGGGGCCCGGGGGGTCGGCGGGTCCCCGAGCGAGCAGGCAGGGCCACCCCGGGCATGGGGGATCGGCGGGTCCCCGAGCTGGCAGGCAGGGAGACCCCGTGCCCGGGGGTGCAGCGGGTCCTGGGGTGAGCCGGTGGGCGGTGAGCCACCCTGGGACCCTTAGCCTGGGCCTGCGCTGCCCGAGCCCCGCTGGGCTCCCGGAGGCCCCTCGGCCACCCCCTCCTCAGCCTCCTCCTCAGGCTTTGCTGGGGTCCTCCAGAGCCCCACCCCGCGTTTCCTGGCGGGACCTCGCTGTACTCTGAGACAGGCAGAGCCCCGGGATTGTTGCAGTTTGCTTCTAGCCTGGCAGCAAGCTGGGGGTGAGCACAAGAAGCTGGGGGGACGCAGACACGCACATGAAAGGCTTGGGATTTTACGGAGGCTTTCATCTGGGGTTCTGCAGACGTTGGCATTGGGCTTTGGCTGGTCAGAGCATTATTACCCCACTTTACTGCTGCCAGGGAGGCCCGGGGAGCAGCTCTGCCCACCTGAGGCTCTGATGCCACCAGGAGCTGGACCAGGGAGTCTACAGGCAGACCTGGGAAGAGCACTGGATCTTTTCCCACTATCCTGCAAGCAGGGCTGTTGCTGCTGGCAGGACCAGAGGTTGTCACCAGGATTCCTAAGTCTGTAGCAAACTTTACATTGGAAAAATGGAGCTAGAGTTCTTCTGCTCTTGCCTGGTGAAAATTACATGCGTGTGTGGCAGCCCGCCCACACTTTAGGCTGTGCAAAGCGTCCTTGGCACCAGGTGGTCCCCTTTGCTCCTTAGGGCTCTGGGGTTCCAAGTAGGGAGCTCTGACCACCAGGGTAACCCAGGGATGTGGGAGGCACCAAATGATAGGCTATCCCACACCAGTATCCACATACCAGCTATGGTGCATCTCACCCGACAAGTGTGCCTGGATTCCAGCACTGTCCCCACCTGCCCTAGAGCCAGGTAATCCTCAGAAGTCCATCCAGACTCCAGTAAAACAGCACATGTTCACAGTGCTGAGTCCAGAGCCAGTGTGGCTGGACTGGAGTCCCAGCTCTGCCCTTTTTCTCACAGTACAGAGGGACAGTATGTGCTACTTAACCCCCTTAAAAGGTCGTCACTCAGAAAGGATTTAGAGCAGCACCTGACACAAGATAGGCACTGTGTTGTCTGGGTTGAAACCTGGAGCTTGTTTCTTTGTTTTGTTTTAATGAAAACGTGGTTTTGCTTCATTTGTGAACATGAATGACGTACTGATTTTTTCTTAATGATTTTATTCATTTGACAGAGAGAGAGCGCGCATGCACAAGCAGGGGGAGCAGCAGGCTCCCCACTGAATAGAGAGCCTGACACGGGGCTCAATCCCGGGACCCTGGGATCATGACCTGAGTGATCCAAAGGCAGACACTTCATCAACTGAGCCACCCAGGCGTCCCTGGTTTTTTCTTTTAATGACTTTAGAAATTTAGGTTTTTGGAGCCTTGGTAAGAATTGGCTTGTTTTTGGAGATTGATCTATAAATTGGAATTAATCACTCAGTATGTCTGGACAACTGATAGATTTCCCTAGTCCAATAAGTTAGGGCAATACCTCCAGACAGTGCTTGGCCTCAGGGGACAGCCCACCTGCTCTTCCTTTACTGCTACCCACCCCCTCATACACACACCTGTCCCTCGGTTTCCTCCAAGGATGAGAGTCTATGACCATCCCCTGAGGAATCAGAAAATAAAATGAAGGGCAGCTGGTGGCACAGCGGTTTAGCACCGCCTTCAGCCCGGGGCGTGATCCTGGAGACCCGGGATCGAGTCCCATGTCGGGCTCCCTGCATGGAGCCTGCTTCTCCCTCTGCCTGTGTCTCTGCCTCTCTCTTTGAATAATAAAATCCTTAAAAAAAAAAAAAAAGAAAAAGAAATAGGAAAGGCTGTGTATAGGTATTAGAGTTGTAGGTATGCTTGATTTCCAGTTTCTAAAAGTATTTTTATTCCAAAGATTGGATTCATCAAAAGTGACCATCTCCCTGGGCTTTTCAAGGAGGTCCCTCATTTAGAATTTTCTTCCCATTTCAGATCATCTTCCTTAAATAGATTCAGAATGTCTGTTTGCTTCCCTGTGATGACACTGGGTTTACAGCTTCTCCTTTGTAGCTTGAAGGTGCACATCCCATTTCAAGCCTTAGAAAGACAAGTGTCATCTCTGAGGACCCCTTGGTGGATGGAGCGCATCTCAGAGGCCTTGCCCTGTAGGCTCAAAGCACTGTTCGGTGGCTTTGTGTTTGGTCAAACTTGCTGTTTAATTTTTTATGCTGTGTAATTCAGAGGTTTTTGTGATAATCGTTTATATAGCTAGCATTTTTTTCAGCATGTGTCTCTTCCAGGCAGTGGTCTAAAGACATCTGTTGTAGCCTTTCATCCTGGGAGCAACCCTCTGTGGTAGATACTGCCCTTATCTGCCTGTCCAGGCAAGAATTCTGATGTTCTGAGAAGTCCCGTGATTTATTTAGGGTCGCACAGCTAGCCAGAGGCAGAGCCAGACTTCCAGCCCTGGCAGTTTGACTGCAGCGGGGATCTTAACCACCCTCGTGGGCTGCCCTTGATGATAATCTGAATGATTCCATTCAGAATAACAACTACAGCCCCAATTCCAGAGTGTGTCAAGGCAGACAAAATAAAGCCAATATGCTTTGCTATGTTTCCCTGAAGAAAAATGAAGTGTACGTATTTATAGACTACAAATATTTGCTCATCTGTGAGCTCGTGTTTCCATGTTTCCTGGTATTTGCTTTTATTTAAGAGTTGTAAGAGATGATGCCCTCGGGTAGAGATTAAGCCATTTCAGTGTCCTGGTGGCAGTGGTCCCATCTGATTGCCCTCTTATTATCAGGGCAGCTGATTGTGATTCAGATTACCAGAAGGTCTGTGAAAGACAAGGGAGGATAAAAATGCTATGTGAGAGTGTTACAGCTTCTGTTTCAGTGGAAAAGCGTCATAACAGTTTTAAAAGATTTACTTAAATAGATCTGTCACTTAGTAAATCTAAGTATACATGGAGCACCTGCTTTGCGTTGCTGGGGGGTGCTGGGCCCTGAAGGTCTGACCACAAACAAGGGCGATCTGTCTCAGCCTCTCTGGGCCTTTCTGTCCAGTAGGGACAAGACCCATAAGATAGGTCAATGTTGAGGTGGGCTGGAACAGAGGGCCTCAAAGCTCTAAGGACTATATGGCAGCTCCCTCCTTGGTCACATCCCAGAGTACTTGCTGCTTGGTGTGCCAAGAACTGCGAGGTTGTTCAGAGTCTGAGCTCTGTGATTTTGCAAGCTGACAGGACCTCAGCTGTGTCCTTCTCTGTCAGCCATCCCACACGCAAAATGGAGCGTGGGGAACCACAGGGGTGGCTCCACTGGGCCAGACCTGGATGTGGCAGTGGTGGACAGTGGTCTCCTTGCCAGGCCCAAAGCCTGGAGATGGAGATCCTGCACTCTGCTCCTGAGGAAGGGGCGGGTAGAGCAGATCATAAGAAGGGTGGAAGCTAAGCCCAGAGGAAGAAAGGGATAGGGTTCCATGGCAGAAAACACTGCTTTCCTGCAAGTTCCTGAGGCCAGGGGGTGGAGGAGGGCCGGAGATAGATAGGCTATGGGGCCAGGTTTACAAGGGCCTTGTGCACATTTTTGGAATATAGGTCTTGCCTTTGGGTTTTGGAAAGATCACCTGACCCTCCCCCATCTGCAGGTTGAGCAGGAGGACAGTGGCAGCAATGGCAGTGATGGCATGAGAAGTGGGCAGGCTTGGGGACCAGGGCTGGTGCTGGGTGTGGGTGGTGTAGGGGTAAGAGCAGAGCACCCAAGCCTTAACCCAGGAGGGGACAATAGTCATGCCACTCTCCAGAACCTGAGCCCAGGTTTGGGGGGCAAGGCATGCTGCCTAGGAACACCCATGGATGAGTGATAGCTGGACTTCAGGGGCTAGTACTCAGGAGAGGGGTGCTAGAGAAGGCATTAGGAGCCCTCGGCCTGTGGGAGGACACCCTGAACTCTGGGAGTGGGTGGCATTCCCCCAGGTGGTGGAGAGCAAGGATGCATGCGCCTCTGCTCTCTGAGATTTGAATCATGTGGAGAAGGGATCCATTTGGGAAGCTTGTTCAGTCCCCTTTCTGAGAGCCACTTGGACAGCTGAGCATCCCAACAGGAGGGTATAGAGGGGAGCCAGAGGAGTGTTTGTGGGAAGGATGTGGTTTGTAGGGCTGGGTGCTGTGAGCACATAAGATGAGGCCTGGAGTAGTCCTTAGCACTGTGTACAGTGCCAGGGACTGGGTGAGGGGTGCTGATCCCCCGAGCCCAGGCTGGTCTTTGAAACACAGACACACGTGACCTGAGCCCCTTTGAGGGATCTGCATTTGAGCAAGCTGCCCGGGGTCTTCTCACCACATGGAGGTCTGCAGGACGGAGGCCTGCAGGCCCTGGGGCAGCACAGGGGCCCCCAGGGAGCTGGTGTCGGTACCCACTGCTGGCCCACCTCACGCCCCAGGTTCTGATTCTTAAGGGTTCTGGGGGCCTGGCAGGTGCACTGGAGTGGAGGATGAAGACAGATGCTTAAATGCTGGTGACAAGGGACCAAAGAGAGGGAGAGTGATGCACTTAGCCATGTTCCTGTCAGGACTGCCATTGATTTCATGTGGCCTTTGGGTCATTACCTATGCTGAGAGATTACCTGGCTTTTTTGTTTGTATGATCTCAGGAAAGGTTTTATAAAGGCTTCAGCTGTTGAAATTGGAAATACTGGCTAAAATATCAGTCTGAACTGGCTGTGCATGTAATGACATTCCCATGGTCAGTAGGGGTCTCTCCCTTGGCGCGTTTTAGAGCCGACGTCCCCTCAACACTGACGTGGGGCAGGCGTCTGCCGTGTGGCCGAGGGCCACCGCTGCATGTGGGGCCCCTGCTCACGAGCCTGCGTGTCTGATCTCAGCACTGGGGCTGATAGCCAGAGCACAGCTGGGCAAAACCCATGACCACTTCAAAGTTGACCTCTTTTTTGTTGGTTTCCTTAAGAGACACTTAAATGCAGCCACCACAGTTAGCACAGTGACTGTCCACCCCCGCCCCACAGCCTAGAAGCCTGTCATCGGGCTGTGCTCCCCAGGCACCACGCCTGCCCCTCCCAAGAAGATCCTTCCCTTGTGACGGCCTAGACTACTCCAGACAGTAGATTTTAAATGCGTGTGTACTCTCTGGGTGAACTCCTCCAGGGGCCATTAGGATAATAACAGGGGCGATCATAATAAGTGGCAAATGGATGGGGGGCTGGCTGTGTGCCAGGCAGTATTTTAAAACATTTGCAAGTGTAATTTCACTGAGACACAGCAGCTTTATGAGGCGTGTGTTATTCCAAGCCTGTTTTACACAGGCAGAGAGGAGGCCTGGGACCCCGACACCACCAGGGCACTGTGCCTCCTGAGCCACTGCCCCACAGTGCGGGGCTTCCCTAAGACCTTCACCAGTGCTTTAAAGCCAGCGTGGTGCGTAGGACATTTTTTTTTTTAATTTTTATTTATTTATTTATGATAGTCACACAGAGAGAGAGAGAGGCAGAGACACAGGCAGAGGGAGAAGCAGGCTCCATGCACCGGGAGCCCGACGTGGGATTCGATCCCGGGTCTCCAGGATCACGCCCTGGGCCAAAGGCAGGCGCCAAACCACTGCACCACCCAGGGATCCCGGTGCATAGGACATTTACCTTATTTTAAAAACATTCTCATTTTAAAAATTCATGTACTGGGGGATTCCCTGGGTGGCACAGCAGTGTAGCACCTGCCTTCGGCCCAGGGTGCGATCCTGAAGTTCTGGGATCGAGTCCCACGTCGGGCTCCCTGCATGGAGCCTGCTTCTCCCTCTGCCTGTGTCCCTGCCTCTCTCCCTGTGTCTCTCATGAATAAATGAATAAAATCTTTTTAAAAAATTAAAAATAAATACAAATAACAAATAAAAATACATGTACTTAGTGGAGGATACGTGGAGAAAAAGATGGGAAATATGAATCACTTGTAACCTTGCTCCTCGGGGATGGCCATGGTTAGTGTCCTGCTTTGTTCACGGGGACACCTGTGGAGTGAGACAGGTGTGTCCCTGTCTGCTTGCTCTCCGGGTAAGAGGTAGGTATGATCCGGATGGCACTGTTCTTGCTCCCCTGTCCTCCGGCCTGGGGTGGCCTGGCCCAGGCAGCTGTACAGGAGACAGGGAACGGGGTGCAGAGGGGCATGTGCCCCCGCCCCGGCTCTGCCCACACCCCTGCCAGGTACTTTCATTCCTCCTGCTGGACTGAGTTTTCTTCATCATGAGAAGAGGGTTCCAGCAGCCACCTGACAGGCCGCCAAGCTGTTGGAGGTATGGTGGCAGGTGAAGTAGAAGTTCCCATTCACTCAGTGAATGTGTTGAGTGTCCGGGCTTAGTTCTAGATGCTGAAGGTATGTATATGCTGAGGAAATAAAGTGTGGTGTGGGGCAGACATAAAGAAGGAAGTGATGTGTTAGAGATAAGTGTGAAGAGAGAGAAGGCAGGAAGGTGGGGGTCTGGGCTGCAGTTGGCAGGTGGTCATTTGGAACAGCATCCAGGGAGACCTGATGGAAGGATGACACCCAGCAGAGCCCTGAGGAGGGGTGGGAGCCCGGCCATCTCTAGGGGAGCATTGCAGGCAGGCAAGGGAGGGTGGGATGAGAGACTCCGGAAAGGACATGGTGAGCCAGTGTGCCTGGATAAGGTGGGCAGGGTGGGGGCAGGGGCTGAAGTCAGACCTGGGGATCCATGTCAGGTGGGGGTGGTCTGGAGGACGAGGAGGAGGTATGTGATCTTGCACCTCTCAGCAGGCCACTCTGGCCACTGTGTTGGGCCAGCTGGGCTGCTCATCAGGGAGCCTACATCACAGAGATGACGGGCTGGGCCCCAGTGTGGCAGCCATGGTGAGAAGGGCTGTGTTCCAGACATGCGTGCAGGTGGAGCTCCCAGATAGCCCAGGCATGGCCATGGGTACTCCTGAGGGTAATTTGTAAAGGGGCGGGACTCCAGTCAGGGCAGAAAGGTGGCCGTTCAGATGGTGGCCCCCCTGGGGGTGCACCAGGGAGGGAAGCAGGTGAGTTTTTGGGAAAGCACAGCATTCATTTGAGAGCTCTAGGAGCTCCGTAGCTTCCTACCCCTTACCTGTGGATGAAGTGCTTGGGGTTCAGGATGTCCCCGAGAAGCAGGCTGTGTTGCATCGCAGCAACTTGGAAAATGCTGCTGGCTGTCATCCTTCTGTTGGCTCATCCTTGCTGATGTCTGCTGTTGGCTGGGCCTGCACAAAGTTCCCCTGTGGTGGAAGCAAGTGCAGAAGGGCATTTCGTGTGCGCGCATACTCCTCACATGCCACATGCATGCTTTGCCTTCTGCTTTCAGGACTCGGATGGGTGCTTGAGTGATTATCCTGTTCCCGTGCCAGGCAGGTAAACAGAGATAGGGGAAGAAGAGTGTCAGATGGAAGTGTGGCTGTGTAGGGCCACATCACCTCCCTGTTGGGAGTTGTCCTTGCTATGGGTCTGGCACGGTGACCCAGTGACCTTTTGGTGCACCTGGCAAAGAGAGAGGATGGGCTCGTGCTTTTCCGCTCTGAGGGGTCTCAGGCCAAGAGGGTGTCTGTGGAAGCAAATGAGCATTGGTCCTTCTTCCATGGTTTGCTCAGAAAATCTAGATAAAACAACTTGGATGATTAAGGCTTAAATGCAGCTCAGTCAGACTCATGGGCTGGGGTACCAGGCTCCTGCCCAAGGCATGTAGGATCTTTGGCTTAGTGCAACCAGCCTGGTCTCTGCCTCCCTATTTTAGAGTGGGGCTGGGTCTGTGCTCCTGCTGCTCAGGCTTGGACAGCTCCTGACGCTGAGCCCCCCACACCAGAGGTAGACACAGCTGAACATTAGTTAGGGAGGGAAGAACAAGTTCATCCTTTGACTGATGTGAAGGGGTGCCCAGCAGTGGCTCCCAGGGGAGGTAGGTGAGCTGACCTCAGTACCAGGGAAGAGGTGAAAAGTCACCCAGGGCCGGTCAGTGTCAAGGCCATTCCGGCTGGCCGTGCCTCCACAAAGATGGGAGAGGCTGCCCACCCACCCTTCCTGATGATTCTATTTCGGAGGAGTGGCCTTCAGGTTACTGAGAGTCCCCTCCGGGTTGTAGGAGATACACTACTCACAAACCGTAGTTCTTTGGATTGCCCTAAGGGAGGGCAGGCTAGGCCTGCTGGCAGATTTGGCTGGACCATCGGTTCCGCAGCAGGTGTTCTGGGGATGCACGGGGCTATAATCCTCCCGGAAACATGGCCTTCAGCTGCTGGAAACCATGCAGGTGCAGGGGTTTGGTACGCCCTTGGTGCCCACCAGGATTAGGTGCACACCGGGCCCCCTGCGCCCAGACAGAAGGTGCACCGCTGCAGAGAAGGGGCTGTGCATGCTGGGTGGTTTTCCTGCAGTTGAGGTGGAATTCACATAACGTAAAGTTCACTGCTGGAATCATATGGAAGGTGTACAGTTCAGTGGCATTTATGTACTCATGCTGCCGGGCAGCCATCACCTCTGTCCGGTTCCAGAACTGTCTCATTCCCACGAATTGAAACCCCCTCGGTCATTCCCCAGTGGCCCTCAGCGGCCCGGCAGCCACAGGCTGACACCCAGGAGCCCTGTGTGTCTCTGGACTCTTGCGCGAGGCCTCTGCACACCTGACTGACGCCGTCCGTGTGCCTCTGTCGTTGCAGCTCCTGCCTACCGGTCCATCCTGAGCATTAGTGACGAGGCAGCCAGGGTGCAGGCCCTGAACGAGCACCTCAGCACGCGTAGCTATGTCCGGGGGTACTCCCTGTCCCAGGCAGATGTGGATGCGTTCAGGCAGCTCTCCGCCCCTCCCGCTGACACGCGCCTCTTCCACGTGGCTCGGTGGTTCAGGCACATAGAAGCCATCCTGGGCGGCCCCTGCGCCAGAGGCGAGCCCTGTGGGCGCCAAGCAAGTGAGTAGCAGAGCGAGTTCCCCAGCTGGTAGGGCCTCTCCCATCGGCCGCTGCCTCCAAGGTCAGGCCCTGGAGGTGTGCGGTGCTCGTTGGCTACAGTGTCCCAGAGGAGCCCACAGGGCTGGCTCCTGTCACCACATGCAGGCCAGTGTCCTGGTGGGCTGACCAGCACCCCCTGAGTGGAGGTTAGGACAGACCATGCCGGGCACTCAGCCCTTGCGGATCAAGATTTCTGTGGCGGCTATAGCAGAGCTGCCTGGAGCAATGCAGGGGTCATGGTGCAGAGCCACAGTGGGAGCATGCCACCTGGAGGGGTCCAGCGGGGGCTGGGGCCGCAGCCTCCAGCCTGGCCTTCTCAGCTGATGGCTGGCCTGGCCCAGATTTGCCGTTGCTGCTTCTGCTTTATTCTTTCCATGCGTTGCCATGTGTGCATCCATGAGATTTAGAATGGTTAAATCCTAAAACCATGTAATTGACATTGAACTATCTAGAAATCAGAAAAAAAAAGTCATTTTTTAGCTTTGAGATGAAATTCTGCCGCATAGCTTGAGCTGGAGCTTGGGAGCACTGGTGCATCTGCGACAGTGTGACACCAGCTATTTTAGGGGAACTTCTGGAAAGTCTTACGGGCTCAGGCCCTGTGTTTCTCTCCTGCAGTGAACCCCAGGGTGCTTTGTCCCATAATCGCCCAATGGCCTCCAGCAGCTCAGCTACTCCTGCGGCTCTGGGTGCTCATGCTGCTTCATGGGAGGGGTAGGCCACACATGCTGCTTCTGGTGGTTGTCAGCCAAGCTGGGCACCCTCCTGGGGGCTTTTCCGGACTCCTTCAGGTGGGGCATGGGGGGCATCACAATGCCTACACCGCTGACCTGGTCTGTGCTGGGTCCCTGGCCGTAACAGATGGAGGTGGGAGCATCATATATCTTCCAGAGTGCAGTGTGACTTGGTTTTCTGGACAAGCCTTCCTCAGCATAGGGTGGGAGCTTTGTGTGTACATTGTCTGCTTCCTGGGCATGTGGCACCGTGACCCTAGTGGTATCAGTGGAATCAGGTGCCATGTTGTCCCCCCTGGGTCCCAGCTCCCAAGGCACACTCTCCAGGGCAGAGGGCAGGGGGGATCTGAGGCTCGCAGCCTTGGCAAGTGCCTGGCTTGTGCTCCATCCATGACCTCATTGAAAGAAGGACCAAATGCCTTTAGCCGTGCAGAGGAAGGCCACTCAAGGCAGAGCACATGGACAGAGCTAGGCTGGCTTGGAGATGGGCGGGGGATGGGAGATACACCCTGGGTGTCACCCATAGCATCTCCTGACTCCTTCTGCCTCCAAGTCCCCTTGTGTGCCCAGGCTATGGCAGGAGGTGGCCAGTAAGTAGGGCTGGTCCTAGAGCCCTCTCCCATTCTCTGGGAGGCCAGTACTCGAGCACCTGCCGACCCCCTTGTTGTTGCCAGAATCGAGCACCACTCATCTCAAGGCTCTGACATCCTATCTGGGGTATGAGTGCTGCCTCTCCCAGTCCCTTGCTCCCCAGCACCCTATCCACATTCCCTCCCAGTCCATTCCACTGGCATCCATGACATCTCATTGCTGCTCCTGCTGCTGGCATCCCGTCTGTCCCTCCGTGTCCCTCCCCATGGCTGTGAGCCTTAAAGCCCAAGGTGTCCTCTCAAGCATGGAAAGTGGGGGGTGGACAGCCCCTGTTCCTTCCACCTGCTCCCCCAGTGCCTGCACAGAGGGACCACTCCATCCGGGGCTTTGCCCTCTGCGTCCTTTGCCTGGAAGTTGCAGGGGACTTCCCTCGGGGACTCTCTCTGCTGCCACGGCTGCCGGGTCCCAGGCAGGAGACGCCGAGGAAGGCCCCATGGTTTAGGAGTGTCGCAGCACGGCACTGCTCTCTGCTCTGTGCTCCCCACTTGTGTGTCTCTCCTCCCTTGGGGGTGGGATGGATGCAGCGCCCCTGGGGCCTGGCTGGCCCCCCTGGTCTGCCCTGCCACCTCCCTAGAGCCTTGCTATCCTATGTCTCCTGAGAGGTGTGTGCGGTTCTGTTGGATCAGGGATGTGTGTCTGTGCGGAGCCCCATGCCCAGGTCAGAGCCTGGTGGGGGAACTGGGTGTGTGTCGGATGAATGGATGTGTGTTCGTTAGTTCAAGCAGAAGCAGCAGCCGAAACAAAGAGTCAGCGCATAGGGTGGCAACTGCTGCGGCAGAGGCGTGTGCCAAGTGCAGAGAGACATGGCTTAGGGTTGTTGGGTTGTTGGGTATCGTGGAGGTGGGCCATTGCCCTGGGCGAGCCGTGGCCACACACGGGCATGCAGGGCAGTTGAAGGTGTCAGGGAACACAGTGACAGATTTCCTCATGTGGTATCTTCCAGTTTTCCCCTTTGCAAATCAGAATTGGTATACACCAGATTTCCTTAAACCCGCCACCGGCTGTGTTACTGTAGTGGCCCTGTGGAGGGTGGCCAGGCTCCCTTTCCTTCACCTTTGGCCATGTCCTGCCACTGTCCATGGTCTTGGATGGGGCTTCTGTGCCATGAGCCCTGACCCTTCCTGCTGGCCCGCTGGCTCCTGTCAGTGTGTGTGGTGGCTCTGGCCGACGTCCCTGCTCACCCCAGATGGCAATGTTGTCACTGTTTCAGGAGTTACGAGGTCTGAGTGAGAGAGGACATGGATGGTGGCGTACGGGCCGGTTGCATATCACTGAGTCCCAGAGTTTCCTTCAAGGGCGTAAGATGCATACCTAACCTCAATGAGAAGCAGCGCTGTTTCCTTGAGGGCGTGGGCCTGCCCGCACAGTGGAGTCTGTGGCCGAGGTGTGCTGGCGATCACCCGATCACCCAGAGTAGGAAGCCGCGACTTCCCCTTTCTCCTTCGGCCTGTTCCCTCCCCACCTGCCTGCTCATGCACAGTGCGCTCACACACACATCCACGTAGCAGCTTCCTCCTTCCTCCCTCCTCCCTCCTCCCCTCTCCTCCCTCTGTCACCTCAGTCAGCCTCTGTGGCTGATGCCACATCTTGGCTAATGGCCATGTGTGGGACTGACTCCTCTGTGACGGGACTGTGGGGGTCTCAGTGGGCGGTCTGTCCAGCATGAGACAGCGAGCCCTTTGCAGGGTCAAGGGGCGGGCAGGAGTGGACAGGAGGAGGGCAGCTTGGGAAGATGGAATAGGTAGTGTGGAGATGGCCATGGGCCCATCCTGTGCTCTGTGAGCAAGGGCTGGGGAGGACAGCTGGGTTCCAGGTGCAGGACACCAGATGCCCGGGACAGAACTGTACCCCGTCTGGCTCTCAGGGTTCAGGCCTCCGTCCAGCCAGAAGTGTGGGCCCAGGACACAGAACAGCAGGGGCAGCCCCTGAGACAGCGCTGAGGAGGGAACAGGAGTGGTGGCAGGAGCTGGGAGGACTCGGGGTCCTGGGAGGCTGCAAGGGACAGAGTCACCCCACACTGTTTCCAGAGTTGGTCAGGCACCAGTGTGGAGCTGGAGGCCACAGCGTCTTGGCTCAGTTGAGTCAGGAAGTGACCTGTGTGTTGTGGGGCATGGGGACCAGAATTGAGGGGGAGCTGGCCACTTGCCTGCCCCTATCTGATGGAGTTGGGGCTGGGTGGAGGCTATCCTTACTGAGTTCCTATGGCTGTGAGCTGTTTCTGGTCTGGCCAGTCTTGTACTGCTCTGGGAAGTGGCCCACAAAGGGCAGGGGGCGGGCAGGGCACCCCCAGGTAGGTGCTGCAGTAGAGCCTGGCAGTGGAGGGCCCGTGCCCCTTCCCAGCCCACGAGCCATATCTGCTGCACTGCCTGTAAGCGGCCGGGAGGGCCTGGGTTTGGGGACTAGGGGGCTGTACTGGGTGTGACCACATCTTGCAGGTGCTCCCAAGCCATGCTGTGATTAGGGTCGTACGATCCACTGTCGCACCGAATGTGAGCAAAGCAAAATAGAGAAGCAGTTGCAATGTGGGTGATGCTGACAGAGCTGCGCACCGCTGAGCCCTGTGTCACGCTTCACCAAGAGCAGTATGTGTTGTAAAGACCAAGTGTTTGGGTGCAGTGTGACTCGCATTTCCATGATCTCTGTTCTTTCTGCCTTTGTAGGTAAGAGCCGGCGGGGGCAGCCTCAATGGTCCCCTCCGGCTGGGTCTCCTCCGTGCAAGCTCCGCCTTTACAACAGCCTCACCCGGAACAAGGTAAGGAGGGCTCAGGTGGGAGGGTGCAGGCTCTAGGAGCCGCATGCATCCTTGCCGAGCACAGTACCCAGATCTGTCTGGTGCGGCGGGCTCTGTGGTTCCGTCAGTCCAGACAGGACTTGAGATCTGTCAGCACTTGCCACTCACTCTCCATGTGGTCCCAGTGCAGAGCATGCCCAGGGTCATACCTTGAGGGGAAGCCTGCCTGTTGGCTTGCAGCCCTGGAGCCCCCCGATCCCTCATCACCCAGAGCCAGGCCAGGGGTCAGCACACTTTCAGGGAGGTCACGTGGTAGCAGCAGGGGTTGAGGTGCAAGCCAAACAGAACAGGCAAAGTACTGGACCTGGTTGGCCTTGTTGGCAGCCGACCAGGTTTGGAGAAGAAGGTGGGGTTGGATCCTAGTTGAATGGAGTTTACTTGGTTGGTTCTGCTCAGTGTGGCCAGTGGCTTCCGCCATGGGCCGATTGGAATTTCATGGGGCAGACAGGGCGACAAGGGTCTCGGGGATTCCATCCAGGAGTAACTGAGCCCATCCACTCCTGACGTCCGTGACATTTGTCAGTAAAACAAAATTATTCTTGCTGAATTTCGTTTAAACAAGCCATGGTGTGCTTTTTATGGCTGGTTTGGATGACCTTGCACTGTGCCTCTTACACCTCTGATGATTGTCATTCCTTCATTTTTAACAAAGGACGTGTTTATACCTCAGCATGGGAAGAAGGTGACGTGGTATTGCTGTGGGCCTACTGTGTACGATGCGTCTCACATGGGGCATGCCAGGTAGTAGCCGCTGCTGGGCGCCTAGCATGGGGTCACTGGGTGTGAAGGTGAGGGTCCCACAGGGAGCATCTCAGCCCTTTAGAGATCTCTGTTCTACTATTGGGACCTGAGATTTGAAAGAAAAATCAGTGCTGAGCTTTTCCTTTCCTGTTTTTAAGATAAAAATTTTCATTCCATAAGTAATCCATATTGATGATGGAAAAATTGGAGAGTACACACAAGAGTGCTGCCCTGTCTCCCTGTGGCCAGCATCCTGGGCCGCATACAGATGTTTTGTTGTGAGCCTTGGTTTCCCTGCCCTGCAGCTCTGGTGGGTGCCCAGGCACAGAGGAGGCTGGGTTCCATAGTGCTCACGGGCCCCACGACGCAGGATGGCAGCTGGCTGGTGGAGGTCTGCAGAAGCCTTCCCCAGGGCTGCTCTCAGGGCCAAGGCCCGGTGGGGCGGGAGGGGTGCATGACAGTTGTAGGAAGGGTCTGTCCCTGTGTACTCTAGGTCGTACATCTCCTTCGACATCCTGAGGAGGGTGCTGCGTGACTACTTCGGGTATGATGTCTTCTACTGCATGAACATCACAGATGTGGACGACAAGGTAGGGCTCTAACTGGGACATTTTGTGAACAGCAGGTGACGGGAGGAAGCGACATTTGTAGATAAAATAAGGGGGCCTCGGCCAGCACAGGTCTCGACCTGATAACACACGATGTGGATCCCCTCGGTGCGTTAGCGTCACGGTTTATACAAGTGATGTTATGCATTCAGATGTGTAGATGCTGTGAGAAACCTCATCCAGGGGCCCAGGTGATAAGACGTCAGCCCATGGGGCTTCGTAGCCGCAGGCCCAGTGGCAGCATGTGCTTCTGTGTGTGGCGCTACATAGGGAGAGTGGGGAGGGGACCGTCTCGGTGCTGGCCACCTGGGGCTCAGGAGCCTGCCTGCTGCGCTGGCGCACGACCCCCAGTTGCCCTCTCATCTTTCCAGATCATCAAGAGGGCCCGGCAGAACTACTTGTTTGAGGAGTATCGGGAGAAGCAGCCACGGGCGGCCCAGCTCCTGGAGGATGTTCACGCCGCCCTGAAGGTGGGCCCCTTGCTGTCTGCTCCTTGACTCCTCAGTGTCCCTAGAGTAGTGGCCATCCTTGGTGGGCTTCACAGAGTGTACAGAACTAAAGCCGCTCCAGGAGGGGCACCAGAGTTCTGATCGATGTGGTCACCTGGCCGCTGGGAAGGAAGAGTCGCCAGGAAAGACACACTTGGATGGAATTGTGGAGTAGGTGTCTGTGCCTGCCACTTACGGGGGAGTGTCACGGCGGCATGGATGTACCTGTGCTCATGAAGTGCTCCAAATGCTCCGATGGGGTCTTCCGTGGTGAGGTCTCAGCCACACGGTATCCCGAGTGCAACGCGGGCGCTGGGCTGAGCCTCCGACGATGGTGGCACTGGAGATTCAGAATCGGAAGAAATTAGTTCTTCCCAATTTAATATTTTCATTTTGAACAACAGTGTTACGAATTATTGCATGAACAGAGTAAGGTTAGAATAAGTCGTTTTATTCTCTATAATAGTAATTACTATTTTGGTAGCTGTACTAGTAATTATTGCTGTGTATATGTGTTCAATCTCTAGAAGAAAAACTAGAAATGAAATTAGGGCTTAGTCTCAGGCTGACCAGGGGCGGGCCCTTCAGGTCACGGGTGCCCTCATGATACCCACCAAGTCCCCAGGTGATGCCCCTGTGGCCCCAAGCACAGCCCTGTTATGTCAGAGACCCAGGCCAGGGGGGTGTGAGGATCTGGGCTCTAGGGCCTATCGGGGGAACAGGAGCCATTCCCTTAGGGAGGCAGCGTCTTCCTGATGCACAAAGTGGGAAGAACTCCTGGGGGAGCGCGGGGCATCACTGAGCCACGGCTGATGGGTCTGCCTCTCTGTGCTCGTAGCTCTTCTCAGTGAAGTTACAGGAGACCACGGACCCCGACAAAAAGCACATGCTGGAGCGTATTCAGCACACAGTGCAGCTGGCTGCAGAGCCTCTGGAGAGAGCCGTGCAGAATGACCTCCCCGCAGAAGTGGCCGACAGCTGTGCAGAGGTGAGGTCTACGCAGACTTGCCACTCCTCGGTGCTAGGGTGGCCAGCCACTTGCAGGGTCCATCCCGTGACTCAGAGAGTGGCATCCTGGCCTGGCCACCCTGGGGTGGTGCAAGAGGGGGGTGGCCGGTGCCCCACTGAAGAATGTGCAGCAGTAATTCTGGGGTCTTCCAGCCGCCTCTTCTGTGTTTCTTGGTGGCACATCTGTGCAGAGAATGGAGGAAAGTGGAGGCTGCAGTGGGCTGCGGGGCTTTCCCGGGCTGGCTCCTGCCTCACACAGGGGGAGGGCACCCGAGGCGGCCTGGCCTCTTCTGGCCCTACCCCCCACCCCCTTGGAGAGGCAGGCATCTGCAGCAGCTTTGGCCACCATGGCCCTTCTTCACACCGGCGCCCCCCTGCTGGCCATCCTCGCCAGCACTCAGGGGGCTCCAGAAAAGACGCCACCTCAGCTGTCTGTCTGGAAACCGGGGAAGACCTACACCAGGGCCCAGCCCAGCTTCTGCTTCCCTGTTACTTTCCTCTTCACCTAGTTTACGTTGCCGGCAGGGTCTTTTTCTGAGCTTAATGAGAAAGAGTCCAGTGTACACAGCTCAGGGACGAGCCTTCGCTCAGCGTGCTTCTGCGTGGGGCCCCCACATGGTAGCTGGCCTTCCTTTGGTGGGTGTCCTGGGTCCAGCTGTTTCTCCCTCTCCTGGGACGGCAGTCACGTCCCTTTGTTACCATCAGTGCCGCTGTGAATTGTTTTCCTAATGGTTCTACTAATACCCTTTTCTTTAAAAAGTATGGTAAAATATACATATTGTAAAATTTACCATCTCAACTGTTTTTAGGTGCACATTTCAGGGGCAACATTCACTCTGTTGTGCAGCCGTCCCCACCGTCTGTCTCCAGGACTGTCCATCATTCCCAATGGAGACTTTGTTCCCAGAAGACACTGACCCCATCCCTCCCCTGGCCCTGTGACCACCGTCCACTCTCTGTCCCCAGGAGACATGGACCCCATCCCTCCCCTGACCCTGTGACCCGTGTCCACTCTCTGTCCCCAGGAAACACTGACCCCGTCCCTCCTCTGGCCCTGTGACTACCGTCCACTCTCTGTCCCTAGGAGACACTTGATACCGTCCCTCCCCCGGCCCTGTGACCACTGTCCACTCTCTGTCCCCGTGAATCTAGGGACTCCAGGGACCACATAGAAGTAGAATCCTATGGTGTCTGTCCTTTCATGACTGACATCTTTCCCTCAGTATGACATCCTCCAGGCTGTGGTGGGTGTCCTGATGTTCTTTCTTCTTCAGACTAGATAGCGCTGTATGGTATGCGTGTAGCACATCGCTGATCCCAGGCTCTGACAGACACTGTTTTCACCTTTGGGCTGTAATGAAGAATGCAGCTGTGAGTGGGGATGGGCAGATCCCCTTCAAGCCCCTACCTTGAGTTCTTCTGTGCAGAGACTTCCACATGGGATCGCTAGGAGGTCTGGCAGTTGGATTTTCAAGACTCCACGGAGCCGCCGTACTGTTTTCCACAGCAGTACCACGATCGCAGTTTGTCCCCATCCCCGCCAGCATAGTCGCCTGTTTTTCTGACAGCCTCCCCGATGAGCGTGAGGCAGTATTCTGTTGTGGTTTGAGCTTGCATTTCCCTTATGACCAGTGAGCTGAGCATCCGATTGTGAGCTGTGAGTTGTTTTCTGTGTGTCTCTGGGTGCACATTTGCAGGAGCTTCTTGAGGCTGTAAACCTAGGAGTGGAACTACTGGGCTGCAGGGCATGTAACTGGGGAGATGGGTAGCTGTCAGTCCCCGGCACCACCCACGCAGCCAGTGATTTGTTGGAAGGGTACATGGCACTTGATGTAGAGTTGTCCTCACATCTAAGGGTATCACAGGGATGCAGCCGGAGGAGGCTCTGGCCTCTGGGGGGGTGGCAGTTGGGGCAGTTGGGCCTCTGGGGGGGCGCAGCTGGGGCCTGCAGTATGGTAACGCTTTCCTAAGTGTCTGTACAAGTGTGTTGTGCTGACACATTTCCGGGGGCACATTTCCTGTGACACATTTCCGACACATGTCT
Organism: Canis lupus familiaris; assembly: GCF_011100685.1. NCBI lineage: Eukaryota > Metazoa > Chordata > Mammalia > Carnivora > Canidae > Canis > Canis lupus. The sequence goes on along the minus strand of NC_049239.1, from coordinate 47,443,437 downwards.
TTTTCTTATGGGATTATAGGCATTCTTACTCCTGGACACTAATCCTTTGTCATTTAAATATGTTGCACTTTCTCCCAGTCTCTGGCTTTTCTTTTCACTACTTTTAATAGCAGAGGGTCTTACTTTTAACACAGTCCAACATATCCACTTTTTGTTTTTGTACTTAGTATGTTTGTGTTCTGTGACAGCTCTGTGTGTATGGGTCCATAGGTTCTTTTCTGTTGGTCACATCCCCCATCCTGGGTGAGCTGTCATGGTGCTGTTTATTCTGTGTTTGTTCTTCAGGTATGTTTTGAGTTCTCACCTGGTCCTATTCCAGGAGAGACACTGTCAGGGGATTTTAAATATTGAATGGAAGCGTTGTTTCAGACTGGTTGGTCCTCTCCATTCTGTCTCTCTGTTTCATCTGTGGCTTTAAAGACCTGGTTTTTAGAGCAGTTTCAGGTTCACAGCAAAACTGAGAGGAAGGTATAGAGATTGCCCATGTGCCCCGTCTTCCCCCCAGAACCTCCCCCACTATTAGCATATCCACCAAACTGGCATGTGTGTTATAGCTGATGAACCAGCACTGACACAGTGTCCTCACCCAGAGCCCACAGATGACACCAGGGTTCTCTCTTGGGGGTGCACATTCTATGGGTGTAGACAGCTGTGTCATGGTTCCTATCTACTCTACAGAGTACTTTTCCTGCCTGAAGAAGACTCCATGCTCCGCCTGTTCATCCCTCCCCCCAGCCCCTGGAAATCACTGATCTCTTTGCTGCCTCCATGATTTTCCCATTCCAGAATGCCACAGAGTTGGAATCCTATAGTGTGTGACCTTCTCAAATGGGCTTTTCTCGCCAAGTGTACATTTTAGGGTCCTCCATGTCTTTTCATGGCTTGATAGCTCATTTGTCTCTAGTTCTAGATAACATTCCATCATCTGGATGGACTGCAGCTTGTTTATCCATCAACCTACTAAAGTGCATCTTTGTTGCTTCCAAATTTAGGCAATTGTGAAAAAGCCACTAGAAACTTCTGTGTACAGGTTTTTATGTGCACATAAGTTTTCAGCTCCTTTAGGTCAATGCCAAGGAGCATGACTACTGGATCATATGGTAAGAGTATGTTCAGATTTGTAAGAAACCACAAATCATCTTCCAAAGTGGCTGTACCATGTTGCATCCCCGCCCCCCCCCGCAGCAGCGAATGAGAGTTACTTTTGTTCTGGATTTTCCCAGCATCAGGTATTGTCAGTGTTTGTGTTTTGGCCATTCTAATAGGTGTGTGATGGTATCTCGTTGTTGTGATTTGCATTTCCCTGAAACATAGGATGTGGAGCATCTCTTCTCATGTGTTTATTTGCCATCTATGTATCTTCTTGTGTGAGGTGCCTGTTCAGGTCTTTGGCCTATTTTTTATCGGGTTGATTGTTTTCTTATTGAGTTTATATACTTTGGATAGTAGTCCTTTTTTTTTTTCTCAAGATTTTATTTATTTATTCATGAGAGGAACAGAGAAGCAGAGATATAGGCAGAGGGAGAAGCAAGCTTCTTCCAGGGAGCCCAATGTAGGACTCGATCCTGGGACTCCAGGATCATGCCCTGAGCTGAAGGCAGATACTCAACCTCTGACCTACCCAGGCATCCCTGGATTATAGTCCTTTATCAGATGTGTCTTTGGCAGATATTTTCTCCTAGCCTATAACTCATTTTTAAAATTTTCTGGACAGTGTCTTTCCCAGAGCAAAAATGTTTAATGAAGTATAGCACACCACTTCTTCCTTTTATGGATTGTGCCATCTGTGTTACAGCAAAAAAGTCATTGCCACACGCAGGATAGGGTAGATTTGCCTCTGTGTGATCTTCTAGTTTCACAGTTTTGCATTTCACTCTTAGGTCTGTGATCCATCCTGAGTCACTTTTTGGGGAGGTGAAAATACTGGATCTAGAGTTGTTTTGTGTATGGATGTCCGGTAGCTACAGCACCTTTTGTTGAAGGACCCTATTTTTTTCTTCTACTGAATGGCCTTTGCTCATCTGTCACAGTACGGGGGACTGTACTTGTGTGGGTCTATTTCTGGGCTCTCTCTTCTGTTCCCTTGATCTATTTATCTCTTTTGGCAACATCACATTGTCTTGATTACTATGGTTTTATAGGAAGTCTTGAAGTTGGGTAGTGTTAGGCCTCCAATTTTGCTCTACTTCAGTATTGAGTTGGCTCTTCGGGGTCTTTGGCCTCCGTACAAACTAAGAATCCGCTTGTTGACATGGGTAAAATGCCATCCTGGGATTTAGATTGGGGTTGCTTTGGATCTCCAGATCACTCTGGGAAGAGCTGACATCCTGACAATGTTGACTCTCCTATCTGTGAATATGAAATAGCTCTCCGCTGACTTAGTTTCCTTCATGAAAGTTTTATAGTTTCCTCATGTGGATCTTGTACCCAGTTAGTTAGATTTATACTATTTCATTTTAGGGCGTGCTAATGTAAATGTTTTATCACATTCCACTTGTTATAGTTTTATGTCTTCCTTCCCACTGAATATCCCTTTTATTTCCTTTTCTTGTCTTACTGCATTAGCAAAGATTTCTAGTAGGAGGTTGGAAAGGAGTGGCCCGAGGGAACATCCTTGCCTTGTTCTGGATCTTAATGGGAAAGCTGGTTTCTCACCTTGAAGTATGATGTTAGCTCTAGGATTTTTACAGATGTTCTTTATCAAGTTGAGGGAGTTTATCATTCTTCCTAGTTTTCTGAGAGTTTTTATTATGAATGGGTGTTGGATTTTGTCCTTTGCTTTTTCTGTATCTTTCAAAGCCATCATGGCATTTTACTTTTTTTAGTCTGTTGATGTAACAATTACATTAATTGATTTTTATATTGTTGAGCCACCCTTGCATACCTGTGATAAATCCAGCTTGGCCATGCTATATAATTTTTTTTAGACTTTTGTGGATTTAGCTTGCTAATATTTTGTTAAGGATTTTTCCATCATGTTCATGAGAGATATTGGCCTTAGTTTTCTGTTCTTGTAATGTCTTTGGTTTTGGTATCAGGGTAATGCTGTCCTCCTAGAACGAGTTAGGTAGTCCCTCTGCTTTTGTCTTCTGAAAAACTGTAGAAAATTGATATAAGGGATCCCTGGCTGGCGCAGCGGTTTGGCGCCTGCCTTTGGCCCAGGGCACGATCCTGGAGACCTGGGATCGAATCCCACGTCGGGCTCCCAGTGCATGGAGCCTGCTTCTCCCTCTGCCTGTGTCTCTGCCTCTCTCTCTCTCTCTCTCTCTCTCTCTGTGTGTGACTATCGTAGATTAAAAAAAAAAAAAAAGAAAGAAAATTGATATAATTTGTTCTTAAGTGTTTGGTAAAATTCACCAGTGAATCCCTCTGGGCCTAGCAATTTCTGTTTTGGAAAGTTATGAATTATTAATTAAATCTCTTTAATAGGACCACCTGGGTGGCTCAGTGGTTGAGCATCAGCCTTTGGCTCAGGTCATGATCCTGGGATCAAGTCCCACATAGAGCGCCTCACGGGGAGCCTGCTTCTCCCTGTCCCTATGTCTCTGCCTCTCTCTGTGTCTCTCATGAATAAGTAAAATCTTTTAAAAATATAATAAAATAAATAAATCTCTTTAATAGCTAATAGACTTTTCAGATTGTTTATATCATCTTGTGTGGGTTTTGGTAGCTTGTGTCTTTCAAAGAATTGGTCCATCAATGCAGGTTGTCTAATTTGGGTGCACAGAGTTGTGTGTAGTATGTCTTTATTATGCTTTTTTTCTTTATTTTAAGATTTATTTATTCATGAGAGACACAGAGAAAGAGAGGCAGAGACACAGGCAGAGGAAGAAACAGAGGGAGAAGCAAGCTCCCTACTGGGAACCCGATGCAGGACTCAATCCCTGATCCCGGGATCACACCCTGAGCCGAAGGCAGATAGATGCTCACGCTGAGCCATCCAAGCAACCCCTTTATTATGCTTTTAATTTCTGTGAGTTCTGTAGTGATATCTTTCTTTGGTTTTGGGTTCTCTCTCCTTTTTCTTAGGTAGTAGCCTGGCTAGAGGCTCATTGATTTTATTCATTTTCTCAAAGAACCAGTTTTGGTTTTGTTGATTTTTCTTAATGGATTTCCGGTTTTCTGCTTTAATTTTTATTATTTCTTTTCTTCCATTTTTGGACCTGGCCCTTTCTTTTTCTAGTTTCCTAAGGTGGAAGCTTAGATGATTGATTTTAGACCTTTTTTCTTTTCTAATTGGTACACCCAGTGTTACAGACTTCCTCTAAGCATTGCTTTTGCTGTATCTCACAAATTTTGATAAGGTGTGTTTTCATTTTCATTTAGGTCAAAAATTTTAAATTTTTTCTCAAGATTCTACCTGTGTGTCCTTTGGAAGCGTGTTGGTTGATCTCCGTGCATGATGGGGATTTTCCTGCTCTCTTTCTCGATTTCCAGTTCTGTTCCACAGTGCTCTGAGAGTAGATGCAATGTATGATTTCTGGCCTTTTAAATTTGTTCAGGCGTGTTTTACAGCCCAGCTCGTGGTGTGTGCTGGTGCATGTTCCACATGGTCTTGAGTAGAATGTTCTGCCCCTGTTGGATGAAGTGGTCGGTGGTTGTGCATTAAATCCAGCTGATGCTGGTGCTGTTGAGTGCCACTGGATGCATATCGATCTCCTGCCTGCTGCTCTGTCCACGGCTGAGGAGGGCTGCTGGTGGCCCTGGCTACCTTCGTGGACTCACCTGTTTCTCCTTGCAGTTCTGTGTGCTGTTGCCTCATGTCATTTGATGCCATGCTGTTGGGCCCATATGCCTCCAGCACCACTGTCTTGAAGAACTGACCCCCGTGTCCTGTCAGGCTCTCCTTTATGCCTGATGACTCTCCTTGCTTGTCTGCTCTGTCTGCAACTAGCTACTCCTGATTGATTTTGAATCGTGCTACCATAGTACTTTTTTCTCCACCCATTTACTTTTAATGTATATGTATCTTTATATCTGAAGTGGATTCCTCATCGACAATGTACAGTTGGGGCTTGTATTTTGATCCACCTGACTCATTCAAGTGGTGCGTTTATTTTATTTATATTTTTAGATTTTTATTTATTTATTTGTGAGAAAGTGAGCAAGTGAGAGAGAGGTTGAGCATGCAGGAGCAGGGGGAAAGGTAAAAAGAGAGAGAGAAGCAGGTTCCCTGCTGAGCAGAGAACCCAGTGCAGGGTTCCATCCCAGGACCCCAGGATCATGACCTGAGCAGAGGGCAGGCACTTCACTGACTGAGCCCCCCCACTCACTGGTGCATTTAGACCATTGACATTGCCAGTAACATGAAGATTGTCGGGTCCCTGGCCACTGTGTGTACTGTTTTCCATCTGATGCCCTTGCTCCTTGTTCCTATTTTTGGAACTCTTTTTCTGTTTTTTTGTTTGTTTGTTTGTTTTGTTTTTTTTTTGTAGTTTTAATTGAGCATTTTACGTGATTTCATTTTCTCTCCTCTTATGGCATATCATTTTGTACTTTTTTCTTTTTAACCTTTTTTTAGGTTGCCCTAGAGTTTGCAACATACACTCACAACTAATTTCCATCCACTTTCAAAGACACTATACGACACAGTCCCGGGGGTACTTTACAATAATAGAATGATCCTAGTTCTGCCTTCTGTCTTCATGTTGTTGCTGTCGCTCATTTTACATGTCTATAAACATGGGAGTGGGAATGCTCTGTGTGCATAAAGGATGTACATAAGCATGCAGATTGACATGTTCTTGCTATTACTGTTTTGAACAAACTCTTATCTGTTAGATCAGTTAAGAAAAACCAAAGGTTTGGGGCACCTGCGTGGCTCAGTTGGTTGAGCTGAGTCTGCTGGAGATTCTTTCTCTCCCTCTGCCCCTCCACACTCACATTCTTTCCCTCTGTGTCAGATAAAATTTTTTTATTTTTATTTTATTTTTTTAAAAAATTTTTTTAAAAAGGAAAAATAGAAATTTTCATTTTACCTTCACATCTTCTCTCTTTCACTGTGCAGACCCAAGTTTCTGACCTCTATTATTTTTGTTCTCTTTAAAGAACTTCTTTTCACATTTCTTGCAAAGCAGGTCTACTGGCAACAAATTCCCTTGATTTTTGTTTGCCTGAGAGCCTTTATTTACCTCTGTTTTTGAAGGATAAGCTCACAGAGTTCCGAGTTCTGGGGTGGTGAGTGTTTCCTCTCCACACTTAAATATCCCCCGTGTCTCTTCTTGCTTGTATGCTTTGCAGGGACAAGTCAAATACAGTGCTTATCTTATTCCTTTAGGCAAGGTGTTTGTCTTCTGATTTCTTTCAGGATTTTATGACCTTTGATTTTTTTTCAAAGACTCTATTTATTCATGAGAGACACAGACAGAGACAGAGACATAGACAGGAGAAGTAGGCTCCCTATGGGGAGCCTGATGTGGGACTTGATCCCAGGACCCAGGATCACGACCTGAGTTGAAGGCAGATCCTCAACTATTGAGCTGCTAGGTTCCCACCTTCGATTTTCTGCAGCTTGTCTGTGGAATGCCTGGGTGTCGTGTTTTGGACATTTGTCCTGCCCGATGTTCTCTGAGCTTCCTGTGTCTGCAGTTCAGGTGTTTCTCTGCTCATTCCTCCCATCCTTTCCTTGTGGCCTCCCCATGGGCACATGTCACACCTTCTGTGCTTGTCTTGTGGTCCTTGGCCATTCTGTTGGGTATCGTTGGGTCCCTAAGAACGTGGATGGTCTGCTTTGCCATTGGGAGCCTCTGGCACTGGGATGGGATCCTCTTGTCGGCCGCGTCCACTCCATGGGTGAGTCCATCAGAGATGTTCTTCATTTCTGTCTCGGGGTCATCCATCTCCAGAGTCTCCTCATTTTCTCAGGACATCCTTCCCTCTGCTCACCTTGCCCCTCTGTTCTTGCTTGCAGTCAGGCTTATGCATTAGAGTCCCGAGCGTGTCCATCCTGGTGGTTTTAAGCTCCTGGGCTGGGAGTTGCAGGATCCCTGCTGCACCTGCTTCTGCTGCTGCTCTGTGTCTTCAAGTTGTTTCTTTGCGTTGTGCTATGGCTTGTCATTTTTCTCAGCACCAGATGTGGGATACAGAGCAAAAGGGCCTGCTGTGAGCGGGCCAGCAGGGAGGGGGCCAGGCTCAGGGGTGGCCTCGTCCCAAGTGCTGTGCTTGGGGCTGGGTCTCTGGTGTGCCACGCCTCTGGACTGAGAGTCACCCACCTGCTCACCCCTCGCCAGCCCAGCAGCGTTCACAGGGGTATCCTACCTGGGGCTCTTGGTGGAAGCATCTAGCTGCCCTTCTTCTGTAGGCATCATGCATACAAATGCACTCAACCTGCGTGTCCACATCCACTTCCCCCTCCACCCTTCCTTCTTTGTCCTTTCGCCCCCACTAGTGAACTGCAGACCACCCTCCTGTCCCCACGTCCCTGTCCCTTCACATGCTGAAAACCCTGGGTTCCTCCACAGCCGAACCTCAGGGTCCCCGCTAGCCTTCAAGGCTCAGGCCATGATATCAGAGATGGACATGTCTCCTATGTGACGTGGTGCTGTGGTGACAGGACATGTCTTGGATTAACTCTGCACCATGTGGTGTGTGAAATGGGGCTGGCGTCTTCAGTTGATGGCATCTGGCAGGACGTTGTGGTCTTGACTCCTCTGTCTAGGACAGGGGCTCTGCACATCACCTGACACCGGACACACCGGTGGACTGCTGCACCATGCGCTCCTGGCCTGCATCATGCTGGCAGCAGTCAGACCTCCCGAACGTGCCTCTGAAGCTCCCGTTTACAGAGTGTGTTTGAGTCAGTGCTAAAACCTTTATGTGAACACCATGGTCTCTTGGAAGTGGCAGCTCCTCATGGAGCAGGGCTTTGCATGGCACATCTTTGAATTAGAGGCCGTGATTAACACAGACCAAGTGCACAAGACACAGTCCTGTTATAAACTTGTACACACCTGTGCATGTTCTCTTTCTTCAGGTGCTGTTGGAAGAAGCAAAGGACTTGCTCTCTGACTGGCTGGACTCCACACTCGGCAGTGAGGTCACTGACAATTCTATTTTCTCCAAACTGCCCAAGTTCTGGGAAGAGGAATTCCACAAAGACATGGAAGCCCTGAACGTAAGTGTGGCCAGTGGACTGACGCTTGCTCTCTGGGCCCTGGTGCCTGAAAGGCCTCATGTGGTCCAGGCCATCATCCTAATTGCACGCACGCTAAATGAGGTTTAAAATGAGAACTGAGGGCACGAGGGGCTTCTTCGCCAGCATCTGGTCCTGCTGCTTCCCTGGGCGCTCACCTGAGGCTGCTGTTTCGGAAGGAAGAACTGGGACTTTCTCTCATCATCCACAGGTTCTCCCTCCAGACGTCTTAACCCGCGTTAGTGAATATGTGCCAGAGATTGTGAACTTCGTCCAGAAGATTGTGGACAATGGCTACGGGTAAGATGTGCGCCCTCTGCGGGGCAGGGCTCCATCTAGGGAAGGCTTTCCCAAGAAGGCAGCCTCTCCGTCTCTGAGTGGGGATGCGGAGCCGGAGACCCTCTGGGGGATAGGGTGCCACTGGCGCTGCTGTCACCAAGCCCACAGACCAGGTGGCTTAAACAGCAGAAATGTATTTCCTCACAGCTCCAGATGGCAGATGACTGAGGCCATCATGCCAGTGGGGCAGATTCCTCTGAGGGCCTTGAGGGAAGGGTCTGTCCCAGCCCTTCCTTGACTTACAGGCAGCGGCTGTCTCAAACTGTTCACACACTTGTCGCTCTGCACATGGGCTATTTGGGCTCCTTTAGTGTCCTGATGTTACCCTCTTATGTAGACACTTGCTTAGGAGTCACACTGGGTTAGGGCTCACCCTGGTGACCTCACCTAACTTCTGGGAAGGCTCTATCCAAATACATTTGTGTTTTGAGGTGCTGGCGGCTAGGACTACACCATATGAATTTGGGGAGGACATGATTGAGCCTGCAGCCTCACTGTAGCAGCACCCCTTCACACGCTGACCTCATGGCAGGCCTCTGTGCTCTGTCCCACTGGGTCCTCAGCTTTAGGCTTGCTTCATAAGAGAGCTCTTTGGGCTTTCCTTGGTATTGGCTGCCATCAAACAGGTATTTAGCTGTAGGGACACCATCTTTTTGTTCAAAGCAAGGAGGAAAAGCAAGAGGGTGTTGCTGGCTATGCCCTGCCTACAGCAGGAGTCCCCAGCAGACTTGCTCATGAAGGCTGGCACCTGGACCCAGCCCTGCCAGGTGGGCTGTGCAGGCCATTTACTTGGGCCGAGGCCAGGATGGGGGTGCTGTAGGAGCTTGTGGCCTGCAGTCCACCAGGGTCCCCAGAGCTAAGAGCATGAGCATGGGGCCTAGATTGGTGAGCATGAATCTGCCAGGTGTCTGGAGGCATCAGCCCTGCCATGCGGGCAGTCAGGGCATTTATCTCTGAGTCACCTCCCAGGGCATGTGTGTTCCCTTGGGGGCCCTCACCTGGCTGTGATTCCACATACTCTGCCCTGACCCTGGTCTATGATCCTAGTACCACCTGACTGCGGGAAACACTGTGCAAGTGTCCGAAGTCCATATGGTCAGAAATCAAAAATGAATGGAGGCTCAAATGGGAGTGTTGTGTCTACAGCACATGGTACCTGTTTGTGGCGCTCCTGCTCTAGGAGCTCGCTTCCTGCCTCGCAGGGCAGACGAGGCATCCACTGAACAACGTGAGACATGCAGAACCCCTAGCACAGGCCTGGAGCAGCACAGGCCGCCCGGGAGTGATGGTGCCTCCTATCTCCCTGTCACTTAACATGATCGCTGCAGGGCAACACCAAGGTGTGTGCCAAACTGAGTGATGGGGGCAAGGCCGTGGTGGGAGAAGGCAGATCATTCTGGGCTGGAGTAATCTGCTTCTGGGAGGCAGAGAGCCGTGGCTGGCCCACGCAGGTGGGTAGAATGTAGCTAGAATGAGGATGTGGCACCCAGGACTGCGCTGTCACAAGGCGAGGGGCAGGGCAGGAGCTGCCGGGCACAGGGTCTGCAGAGGGACGGGCTGCCCAGGCAGGAAAGGAAGGGTTGGCCTCCAGGGCATGAAGTGTCCTTGTCAGGTGCTCGGCCTGCGCGGTGGCCACGGGTGAGGGTTGGGTGCATCACAGAGCCGCGGGAGGCCCGAGCCGGCCCCAGGCGCGGAGGGCAGAGCCGAGGGGAAGCGGCCCACAGCCTGTGTCACCCTTTGGCTCTTTGTGTCGTCCTCCTGTGAGGTGCTCTGGGCCGTCTTCAGATCTGTCATGCTTGCCCACACCCTACTTCTTATTGTCCAGCTATGCTTCAAATGGGTCCGTCTACTTCGATACGGTGAAGTTTGCTTCCAGCGAGAGACACTCCTACGGGAAGCTGGTGCCCGAGGCTGTTGGAGACCAGAAAGCCCTGCAGGAAGGGGAAGGTAAACAGCCGGGTGCAGGTGGTGGGTGTTCCAGCCGAGGCAACGCAGCCTGGTTCCCTCAGGATTTTAGGAGTTTTCCAGGGAAGCAAAAAAGCTGGTATATCTAAGACCATCTTGAAAAGCATGACAGACCTCAGGGCCGGGGCTATAGGGCTGGCGTTCGTGGTGGCGAGAGCACCTGAGGGTCAAGGTGGTACACTTGGCCAGTGTGTTGGGCGCCCAGCACTGGTGTGTTTGGAATATGCAGGTTGTGACCCACTGAACGAGGGCGTAGAAGTCACCCACACAGGGTTGGCAGGCAGTCCCCTTGGCGTCTGAGCTCCTGCTTTGGGAACTGAAAATCCCAGAGCTGTTTAGATTGAAGGCAGTTTCAATACTCCTGTGCAGAGGAAGTGGGTCCCAGGTTCAGAGCAGGCACCATGAGGCGGGGGCAGAGCAGAGCCAGAGAGCCGGGCAGCAGGCACCTGTTTGTTATGAGGCAGCTGGGGCTCACCTTTGCATGGTTATTTTGAAAGGTGCCCCGGGACAAGCCAGGCAGGAACCCTAGGGTCAGGTCCTGCGTGAGTGTCCCAGCTCTGGGTGTGAGCAGGGGTGTCACACCATCGGTGCCTGGGCAGCACCTCAGTACAGCGGTTCTCTCGTCCCACCGAGACGTGTGCATCACAGCAGCCCCTGTGCTCATCTTGATCTGGGTACAGCTGACGCTCACAGGTATGAGCTGCACGGGGGCACACACCTGCAGATTGTTCTGGATAAGGGCAGGGCAGTACTGCACACATCCCCTTCTGTTTTTTTCTATAACCTCTTCTCTGGCTTACATTTGTCACTATGTGTGACATGTGTTCATGTACCATTCATGCTGTTGCTGGGGCTCTATCCAGCAGTGGGCTCTTCGTGGTTTTGGTTTTGGGGAATTATTTGCAGATTTTCAAGTGCATGCTGGGATCAGCACCCCCAGCCCCCTGCCCAGCGTTGTTCAGGGTCATCTGTATTAAATGTGGACATGTGGCTTTCTCTGGACCAGGCTAAAGTAGGAGTGTCTTTCATGGTGTTTTTTCCACCCTTAACACTTCCAGAGACTCGGGTAGACCACACAAGCATCATTCCCGTGGTACAGGGATTGCTGGGGCCCGCGCTGTTTTCCCTCCAGTTTTCTGGAAGGTAGTTTGGCCATACTTTTGGATCAAGTAATTTCACCTTTAGGACTCTGTCACAAAGAGACATCAGAACCTAACACGAAACGATGAGTGGTGTGGACTAAGGGTAGATAGACTAAGTTAGTTCAGTAGCATCATCACCAGACCCCAGGGCATTGAAGGCTAAAGGCATTTTTTCTTTAATTTTTAAATTTATTTATTCATGAGAGACAGAGAGAGAGAGAGAGAGGCAGAGACATAGGCAGAGGGAGAAGCAGGCTTCCTGCGGGGAGCCTGACATGGGACTCGATCCCGGGTCTTCAGGATCATGCCCTGGGCGAAGGTGGTGCTAAACCGCTGAGCCACCTGGGCTGCCCAAGCTAAAGGCATTTTGTCAGCATAGAGGAGGCATCTCCTTGGAGGGCAGTCGGGGGCTTGTGTGGACAGCAGCGTGGCCCCTGCAGCCCGGCATCCTTGGAGGCAGACACAGCGATGTCCGTGAGGGAGGCGCCAGGCTCGGATCACAAGCTGATGGCTCAGCCAGGCATGCAACGCCTCGGGTGCATGAGGAGTGGGGCTTTGTGTAGCAGGTTGCCTTCCAGCACAAATCAGGGCAGGGCCCCTCGCCTGTGCTCATGCCAGACCCACATGGCCGCAGAGTTCTCTGTGGCTCCCTCAGAGTTGCCTGTCTCACAGACTGTGTCATCTGTGCATGACGCCATGGGGTGGGTCCTGGGACTAAAGGGTCACGGACAGTGTACAGACATGTTTACAGTCACAGTCCTGAGTGACCATAGCAGAAGAAACCCCGGGGGACGCCACTCAGCTGCAGGAATGTCTCCCACGGCACAACCTGCTGGGTAGGGCAGCCTGTGGTTCTGAATGCAGTTGTTAAAGAACAAAGATGGAAGGTGGGTGGGGTGAGTTGCCAGAAAGGTCAGGGAGGAGCAGTGGAGAGAGCAAGAGAAAACAATTGAGAGAGTGGAGCGGAAATCATAAAAAGTAAGCCGTTGGTTCCTCACAAAGGTGAATGAAATGAGAAAACATGTAGCAAAACTGATGAATGAACACAGAAGATTCACAGATATATCCAGACAAAACCAATGTGACTAGAGACAGCAGAGTCTTAAAGGCCAGGGAGTGCACAGGCTGGCAGGGTGCAGGAGGCCGCCTCCACGGTCTGGGGGATGGAGAGCCCTGGGGATGGGAGGGCACACGCAGCTGTACAGCAGACCTTGCCATCTGGCCCCAGCTGGGTTCCTCTTGTTCCTCTTGTTCCTTTTTTTTTTTTTAAGTTTAAGTAATCTCTACACCCAACGTGGGGCTTGCTTTAACTCACAACCCTGAGGTCGAGAGTCTCCCTTTTCTGATGAAGCCAGCCGGGTGCCTCCGGAGTTCCTAAATATGGCTTGTTCTTGGACCTTGTTTTTCTACACGAACTTTAGACTCCCTTTGTATTCCAGGGACGAGAGCAGGAGAATCCAGCAGCAAATACAGAGGGACGTGCCCTCCTTTGGGAACAGTCCTGCTTCCAGGGCGATGTGACAGCCTCTGGGGTGGAGGACAGTAGTGGCGAGGGGTCCTGGAGCCGCCTTGGGGTCGCAGGGGTTGCCTCTGGGGAGGGAGACAAGAGGGGACAGCAGGGGAGTAGAAGGGATGGTGTGACAACTCCTTACAAAATCTAGAGCAAATAGCAAGTATTACCAAAGTGACATTTTTGAAGCACGGGAGGTGGCGTGTGTGTAAGGGGATCCTATTAGCTCTGTCACAGAATTTTTCATAAATTTTAAAAATCATATACATTCACAAGTAACCATGTTTGTAATAATGGAAATTAAAAGCCTAAATACACATCATCTGCCAAACACAGGGTCACTGAAAGAATGTGCTGGCACTGGGTCAGACTCTCTGAGCCACTGGTGTGACTGTGACCTGCTCAGGAGCAAAGGTGGGGTTTGCCCTGCTGCTTGGGTAGATTCCTTCCTCTGTCTTTTCGTTTTTTTGTGTGTTTTTGTTTTTGTTTTTTTTAAGATTTATATATTCATGAGAGACACAGAGAGGCAGAGACATAGGCAGAGGGAGAAGCAGGCTCCTAGTGGGGAGCCTGATGCAGGAGTTGATCCCAGGATCCTGGGATCACAACCTGAGCCAAAGGCAGACGCTCAACCGCTGAGCCACCAGGTGCCCCTAGTTCCCTTCCTTTGTGATCCTGGCATTTGCTTCCTGATTCTGTCTCATATTTTCCGAGTTTCCTACTCAGTGCGCCCGTGTTGTAGCCTCAGGTCTGTTGTGAAAACACCATCAGCGTGGCGCTCTCCCTGCAGCTGTTGTCAGGCTGTTGGGGCGACTTCAAGGTTCTGGAAAGGTGCTGGTAATGGAGGTCGGGCTGCAGTTTGCGACCTGGGACACTAGGGGGGGCTGTCACTCCTGTTCCGGAGCTGCCCGCCAGGGGGCCACAGCACCCAGGGAAGGCCGCATTGCTGCCTCGCACCGGGGCGCCTTTGCAGGCCCTGGCGCTGTCCTCACTCACCTGGTCACTGTCTGAAGGGGACCCTCACGGCCGCTAATGCGTCCTGCAGGTCCGGAGACGTCTCCTACCATGATCATACATTCCTTTCCCATTGCTCCTGCCGGATGCAGGCTGGCCCGTCCCCCGGGATTTGGCCCTAACTGACCATTTCCGGGAACCGAACTGGCCCAGAAGGAGCAGGGCTGTCCTGGTTTGCCACCTCCGGGCCCAAGGGGCCATGCACGGCAGGTTCAGCTGGTGCTCAGAGCTCGGGGAACCAAGGCGGGGAGCCGTGCAGGCCGTCAGTACTAGACCCCACCGTGAGAGCGGGCTCCATACCACGGCCTCACCCCGCAGAGCCGAGCACCCTGGCTTGTCCTAGACCGGGGATGAGGCTGAGGGTGCGGGTGGGGAGAGGGGCGTCTGGAGAACTGGTGGGTGTGGTTGAGGCCCCTGGGGAATCACCCTGTGACTCCTGAGCTTACATACTGGGCAGCACGGACGTGGTCATAGTGAGCGGCGTGCTGACCGAAGAAGTAAGCGGAAATGAGAGGCACTGGCCAGTAGCCACCGGAGCGGCCTTGTAGTGACACTGCCGTGCCCACCACGCAGCACTGGGTGACCTGCTTCCCTCGTGTCCACAGGTGACCTGAGCATCTCTGCAGACCGCCTGAGTGAGAAGCGGTCTCCTAACGACTTCGCCCTGTGGAAAGCCTCCAAGCCGGGCGAGCCGTCCTGGCCGTGCCCGTGGGGAAAGGTGTGCTCCTGGGAAGGCACAGGGCTGCCGCGGCACCATCCACCCTGTCCTAGGGACCCAGATGCCACAGAGCCTCGCGGGCCTCTGGGCTTGTGACTTCCTTTCCGGGACTCTGCCCACGTGCCGCTGGGGTGGGGGCGGATTGGACTACCTCGGAGGCCCCTGTATCCTGGTGGCCTTTGACTGAGTGTTACCCGCTCCTGGAGGTGAGTCCGCCCTCTGGTGTTCCCCGTGACAGCAGTCCTGGTGGCCCAGAGCCGCGGGATGGGGCTGCTGGTATGTGCTTCTGGTCAAATGCTGGGCAATTCTGGGAGTAACGTGAGCCTCAGCCCCACCTTGGCCTACAAAGCTTTTGCTGGGAACTAGGCAGCAGGGGCTTCCCTGAGTTTTTCGTGTGTGGAACATAACATCTGTTCTAATGAGGCTCAGAGGTTTTAAGGGTTATGAGCATGGGAAAATTGAAGGCTGGGACCCAGAGGGGAGGCCAGTCGGTCACTGGGTCCTTTGAATCTCTAGGGGCGTCCGGGATGGCACATCGAATGCTCTGCCATGGCGGGCACTCTCCTGGGAGCCTCGATGGACATTCATGGCGGAGGCTTTGACCTCCGGTTTCCCCACCATGACAACGAGCTGGCTCAGTCGGAGGTAGGCAGGGGCTGGGGTCGCTGGTTCTACTGGGTGGGTGGGCTTGAGTTTACCCCAGCAGTGGTGGAAACAGCCAGGGGTGCTGCTGGTGAGGTGCTGAGCAGAGCCTCATGCAAACACCAGGGTCCTGCTGGTGGGATTCAAACCCCAACCGTTTGGTCCAATTTCCCACATGAACAGCCTGAGCTTTGGCTCCCAGACCAGAGCCTCTTGGCTCCCGGACCAGGGCCGGCCCTCTGAGCCCCAGGTGTCCCAGCTCGGAGAGGCAGCCCCCGCTTCTGCATCACCGCGGGAACACGGTGCCCCATGGTGCCCCGACCGTGCCCTCTGCGCCCCTTCCTGAGCAGGCCTACTTCGAGAATGATTGCTGGGTCCGCTACTTCCTCCACACGGGCCACCTGACCATCGCTGGCTGCAAGATGTCCAAGTCACTCAAAAACTTCATCACCATCAAAGACGCCTTGAAGAAGCACTCAGGTAAAGTTGCCCCCACCCCCCGCCCTGAGACCTGGGCATCCGTTTCTGCAGAGGCTGGGAGGCTGAGGGTACCACCCTGCCGTCTCCCCTCCCAGCGCGGCAGCTGCGGCTGGCCTTCCTCATGCACTCCTGGAAGGACACCCTGGATTACTCGAGCAACACTATGGAGTCTGCACTGCAGTACGAGAAGTTCATGAACGTGAGTGCCCTCTCCTCCTCTCTGCGGCGGGGTCAGGCCTGCTCTGTGTCTGCTGACACAGAGAAGCAGCTCCACTCTCGGGGTGTGCCCTGGCCCTGCACCTCTCCCCGGAAAGGCCTGCTGACTGGCTAGCATTAGCAGTGCACCTGTCAGCGGAAGCAGGACCTCAGGCTAAACCCAGAATGGAATGCATTCCCGCCTCAAAGGAACACCCTCCACCCTTGGGCCGCTGGCATTGGCGTCAGTGCGCGCTGCTTTCTCGGATGATACACAGAGGAGGCGCGCCTCACCGCGATAGCTCTTTCTCTGATGCTGCTCAAATGAAGTTTTCTCAATGCCGCTAAACTGAATTTTCTGACTTCAGGAGTTTTTCTTAAATGTGAAAGACCTCCTCCGAGCTCCCGTTGATATTAGTGGTCGGTTTGAAAAGTGGGAAGATGAAGAATCGGAACTGAACAAGAGGTAGGAGACTGCTCTGGGGTTCACAAGTGTGCCTGCGTTCTGGGCCACCCATGGCCCGCCCAGCAGTGGAGTGGGGGGCATAGCACCATCACGCCCGTGTGTGCAAAACCATACCCAGCACATGTAGCACCCAGTGGGCCATGTTCCGGCTGCTGGACCACTCGAACACGTGTGCACCATGTCACCCGCTGACCTTCCTGTTCCTCTCACTCAGCTTTTACGACAAGAAGGCAGCGGTTCATGAAGCCCTCTGTGACAACGTGGACACACGCACTGTCTTGGAGGAAATGAGGGCTTTGGTCAGCCAGTGCAACCTATACATGGCGACCCGGAAGGCTGCCAGGAGGAGGCCCAACCGGGCTCTGTTGGAAAGCATCGCTCTGTACCTCACCCGCATGCTAAAGGTAGGCGGTCCGCGACCCACCGGCCCCATGTGCACAGAGCAAGAATGGGTTACAGGGGCTGAGACCTGCTCCCATCCTCAGCTCCCACTGTGCTCCAGTGTATCAGAACGCATATGTATGCATGTCCTCACTGTGGGCACTTTTGCCTTCCCGCCTGGTACAACACTACTCACTGTGCATACCTCCGTGCTCATGAGGCCTGGGCCCATGGTTTGGTGGCCTCACTCAGCCCCAGAGAGGGCAGATGGGGGCACACTTGAGCCTGGCATCCGGTCATCGTAGGCCACTTGTCAGGACCCCTTGACACACTCATCCTGCATGTCCGTTTCTCTTCTAGATCTTTGGGGCCATTGAAGAGGAAAGCTCCCTGGGATTTCCAGTGCGAGGACCTGGAACCAGCCCAGATGTGAGTAGAGTACACCTGGGTGCAGAGATGCTCCCTCTTTGGGGGTCGCCCCCACCCCTCAGAAGTGGTGCCCATTTGGAGGAGCACCATCCTGCCTTCCACACCTGCTCCCTCCCCTTCCTTGTTCATGTCCTGGGCCAACGCTGTGGACATTTTGGGGCCCACATTAGGTTCCATCTGCACTGGACTTTCCAGAATGGGCCCCGGATCATGTCTGGACCTGGCTGGGGGAATTGAACATAGCTGTTCACCACACGTGTGCAAGGTCAGCAGAGGCCATGGCAGCCTCGCTCCCTGACCATTCACTGGGGGTGCTTGTGCTGCTGTCTGAGAGCTCAATTCCAGGATGGCAGGCTCGATGGGACCATCTTTGATTAAGCTGCAGCCACATGGCATAGATGCCCATGTGCTCATGTCCTTGTACATGTGGATTCAGATAGCATGCCGATTCATGAGTCTGGTGGGGAGAAAGTTCCTGGGCAGTGGCCGGTGTCGCCCTGGTACTGGTAGTTTCTGCTGCACGATGGCCATCCTTCATGGCATATGCTTGTTCAGGCTCGTCTCAGACACACTTCTATCCTCCCTCTGTAGGAGTGATCTTTAAGGATTTGAAGAGAATATGTAGTAGATATTTAGGTATAACTCATTTAAAGGAAAATAGGAAGCACATACAAGGTAAAAAGGCAAACTCTTTTTAGAATTCTTTTCCAGACAGTGGCTGGTGTGAGGAACCCTCTTCTGCAGGGGGAACGTATAGGTGTCTCCCCAAGAACTGATTTCTGCAGAGAAACCAGTTTGTGTTGTGAAGAAGCACTGCCTCAGCTTGGTGCCCACCTCTCCAGGGGCTTTATTAGCCATAAAGCTAGTTCTAAAGGCATTAACCTTCTTCAGTGTTTCTCAGAAAGGAAACCTACGCAGCTGTGGTATTTTCTTGAACAAGGGATGCTAGATATTTAGTTTCTTAGAAAAAGATAAAAAAACATTTTCTACATTAAAGCCGCCTGCTCTTGAACTTAAAATAATGCTTTTAGTGCAGTGGTTGTGTGGGGGCCTTTCCATGTGACCTCTGTGGGCCCTTTGAAGGCTGAGCATTGGAATAAGCAACCATCAGGCAGGACCTGCCAGGCCAAAGGGTGGGATCTGCGCTTTACACCATTTGAAGTTTATGTGTCAGCTTCTAAATCTGAATTGTTTTAGGAATGGGGAAGATGGCCCTACATATTTATCAGGCTACTGTTGAGTGGTGCATAGCACATGCTGGTGTGGTCCACTAGACCGTGGGGGCAGGTCTCCTCCAGACAGATGCTGCAGGCACGCTGGCTAAGGCCTCCATCCCCCACTGCGCCGAGGCTCACCACAGGAGTCTCTGAGCACGGTGGACATAAGGAACTAAAATCTCGATCCCCGGTCAGCCTACACGACTGCAGCACCCCAGCCCAGGTGCGTGCTTGGACAGCGAGAGGCCAGGTCACCGTGGGCTCATCAGCCTAGTCGGCTTCTGCATTTAGATTGTTGCTTTGGTTACTGAGCCACCGAAAGACTTAATTAGGAGGCAGGGGGAGACCTTGCTTAAAAACCTACTGGAAAGATATGAAAGATGTCAAGGAAAAGGTGGTTATGAAATCGTTGTTTCTCCAGTTTGGATTCTACTGTCTCTGGTTTTCCCTCTGGCAGGCTTCCCATCCCGGGGCATCTCCAGGTTCCTGTAGGTCATTAACCATTGGTGTAGATGCGAGTCCATGTATGTGCGCACGCGCACGTGTGTGTGTGGTAGACACTTCCTGGAGACTTCTTCCTCTTGCACAAGCATGCGTGTGGCCACAGGTTGGATGCAGACACGGTCTGGCTCCTGGCCCAGGAGGGACCACTGTAGTCTCCCAGAAGAGAACCTGCCCTACAGACACCCACATGGAGCCATTTAACTATAGATGGGGTATTTTAACCCTGTGTCTGAGAGGAGACAAAGCCGCTCCTGAGAATAGTTGAGCAGAGTGGCCTGCAGAACTTGTCTGGCTGGGCTGGGAAGGAAGCTCTTCTCTCTCTGGCCGGCATTGTCCACACAGGGACCCGCACACTTGCTGTGGACTGAGTGCCAGGTGCCAGGTGGGGAGTGTTTCCCAGCCCAGAGGCAGTGGCCATGGCAGTGGCGCCCCCTCCATCCTGCCCTCCCCCCCCCCCCCCACCGCTTGCCAAACCCTGGCTGAAAATGCAGGCGGAGCTGGTCTCTGAGTGAAACCGTTTTTTGTTTTGTTTTGTTTTGTTTTGTTTTGTTTGAAACCATTTTTTCTGCAGCTGGAATCCACGGTCATGCCGTACCTGCAGGTGCTCTCCGAGTTCAGAGAAGGTGTGCGAAAGATCGCCCGAGAGCAAAAAGGTGAGGTTCTTCCTCGCTGGGGGGGCTGCCCTGGGTGCCAACAGGTGTTAGCAGCGCCAGGCCTGGGGCAGTACATCTGCAATGCCGCCCCCTCAAGTCGTGACAGCACTGTGTCTCTCGACACCACGTCCCCCACAGGGAGGACAGCTGGGTGTGGGCCAAGGACGCATATGTGAGACGCAGGGTTTCTTCGACTGTGCTACTTGAATGGAAAGGCAGATCTTGCCACCTGCCCTCCCTCCTGCTGGGGCCTCATGTCCACTTTGGGTGTGTCCGGCGGCCAGAGGGCTTGCCAGCACCTATCCTTGCTTCCGGAGGCTAGCATGGGGAGCTGGGGGAGACAGAGCTGCTGCAACTATTGCTGCACCAGTGTGGCGGGAAACAGCTGCCTGGCACCCAAGGGGCCTCCCCTGGGGCCACCTCACCGTGCCTAGCCAGCTGGCATTGCCGATATTTCCGAGGTCGGTTGCCGTCTTTTGTCCTTGGGGACTTGGAGCATGCTGTGTCACTGCCGACTGTGAGACAGAGCTCCAGGCGCCATCAGGCAGGGGCGCACATCTTACCCTGAGCCGTCTGTGTGCCAATGGGCATGCTGAACCGAGAACGTGCCAGGCCTGCTCTGCGGCCCTCTTCCCGCGCACGCCGCCCCCTTTGGGGCACAGCATTTCTCAAAGCAGAAAGCAAAGGGCAGGGATTCAAGCCTTGCCAGGGAGGGTTGTGCAGGAGTCACTTGCTGCAAATGCTACCTGTCACCTGCTGTGCTGCGCTCCCTCCCCAGGCCTCTCTGTGACAGGAAAGCACCCCTGGCGCGCTAGTCTGGCTACCATCCCTGCAGAGTGGGTCCAGGTGGGGTGTCCTGAGGGTGGAGCAGGCAGAGGTTCTGCAGGGAACCTCCAGAGGGAGCTGCGCCAGTTGCAGGGAGGACAGAGCAAGAGGGCAGGGAACCCCAAGGCCATGGCCCCTCCGGGAGGAGCCTGGATCTGACAGTGCTGTTTCGTGCTGTTCCCGGGGAGCAGGATGGACAGAACGAGAGGCTCAGGGGAGGCTCTGGGGTCCTTGCCTTCAGTTTCCCAGATGCCCAGTGCTTACCTCACAGATGAGGAAGATGTGGTCCAGGATGCCCACAGTCGTGTTGGCCAGAGCTCAGCCCTGGTGTGGGCTGGGGCGGCTGACCAGGAGAGGCTGGGGAAATTGGGAAGAAGCTAGAAGGGCAGGGACTCAGGCGTGCCCAGAACGTCATTCCCCCTTCATTTGTTTCATTTTTGTTAAGATGTTTGTAACATGAAATGTATTGTTTTGGTTATGAGCAAGAGCATAGCTCGGTCTGAAGCGCATTCCTGTTGTGCGGCTCTCCCCACTGTTCGTCTCCATCCAGGACTGTGCATCGTCCCAACTGAGACTCTGTCCCCCAGGAGACGCTGACCTCCAGGAGACACTGATCCCTGTCCCTCCTCCCCTGTGACCACCATCCACTCTCTGTCCCCAGGGGACACTGACCCCGTCCCTCCCCTGGCCCTGTGACCACTGTCCACTCTCTGTATGAATTTGATCCCCATAGACCTCATACACATAGAATCGTGCAGTGTTTGTCCTCTTGTCATTGGCTTCTTTCACTCGGTATGACTAACGTCTATCCATGTTGTGGCAGGTGTTAGAATGTCCTTCCTCTGTAAGGACTGGGTGATATTCCACTGTGTGTGCAGGTTGCATTTTGCTGATTCTCTTGTCTATGGGCAGATTCCTGTGGCCTTGGGCATCCTCTGCTGAGCCTCCCTTTGGGGAGCTGATGGGGCTCCCTGTGCAGTGCCCAGCCTGTTCACTCCTGTGTCTGGCCCTGCCAGCAGTGGCCCTGGAGGACTCGCTCCCTCCCTTTGCACCACTCCTCTGAGTGCTCGAGCTCCGAGGACTCTGAGCCAGGCGAGGACAAGCACTGGCCAGGCAGGTGCAGCCTCTGAAGGAAAAGCTGATGGGGTGTCTCCACTGCGAGTTCACACAAAATGTAGCTGAGCTTATGCTCGTTAGCAGATTGCCACAATGGAGACCCTCTTTTCCTAGAACCTGCTACAGTCAGATCCTCTTGGAGTCAATAGGTCCACGAGGTCCTGGTGCCTGGCACCTGTGGCCAGGGGTGCCCCCAGGGACCACACGCAGGGAAGCCCATCTTCCTCTTCTGGGCACGTGGTGGCTGCATAGCTGCTTCCTTCCCTGGGAGAGCCGCGCCAGCAGTGGTGGCTGTGCCAGTGGTGGTCTCACCCTTGGCAGCGGTTCCCCTGCATTACCCTGCTGCTCGGGGTGGCCTCTGCTCTGCAGGTCACAGCCCCACGTCTGTCAGCGCCTCTTCCCTCCCCGAGTGACACCCCTGCTCCATCCGGGGTTCTCCTCAGTCCTAGGCTCCACAGCCAGAGCTGCAGACCTGGATCTTCCCTGGGTAGACACACCCCAGAGCCTGCCAGTGCCCCCATCGGCATTGCAGTCAGCGAAGGGGTCTCCTCCCCATCCCCGGCCGTGGTGGTGTCCACGCTCTGGGTCTCCTTCTCCCCGCCACCCCAGAGGCAGCCCCCGTCTCTGTTCCTCTCTTAAGGTTGTATTAGCTGCCGAGATCTGTGTTTTTCCGTATGCTTGAGAATGCTTTATGGAATTCCTCAAAAATATCCAACTGGAGTTTTTTCTTTTTTTCAAAAAAAGAGCCCGTTGAGGTGAGATTGACATAACTGACAACTATCTGTTGTTAAAGTGAACGAGGCAGTTGGCATTTAGTACGTTTACGGTGCTGTGCAACCGCAGGTCACAGGAACAGCCATGACCCCTGGCCCTGCGCCCAGCACCCAGCAGCCTGCCTTCTGCACCCGTAGATCAACCTGGTCCAGACACCCCATGTCCATGCAGCCGAGCAGTATGTGCCCCTCGTCTCTGGCTTCTGTCACTTTACAGAATGCTTTCCTGCAGCGCAGCCGGCACTCCACTCCTTGTCAGGGCAGAATACCGGTCCCTTGCATGCACACAACACATTTTGGGTGCCCGTTAGGCTGTTTCCACGTTGTGGCTGTCGGGAATAGTGCTGCTCTGAACACAGGTGCACAAGTGTCTGGTTGAGCCTCATTTTCAGGGGCTGGGGATGTCCCTTGGAGGGGAATCTTGGGGGTAGTATGGCAGCTGTATGTGTGACTTTGAAGAACCACCGAGCTGTGTTCTACAGCAGCGGCCCCGTTTCCCCTGCCTGCCAGCTGTGCCAGAGAGCTCCGATCTCTCCACGCGCTCACCAATACTTGCTGTCTCCTGGCTGAACAAAAATGATTATTTTCATTCCAGCCAACCTTGGGGTTGGCAGTGGCATCTCAGCAGAGCTTTGGTGTGTGTTTCCCTCATGACACATGATGTTGAGCCCCTTACCCTGGGCTTCATGGTCACGTGTGCATCTGTTCTGGAGAGGTGTCTCTTCAGGCCCTGTGCCCGTGTCTCATTGGGTCATTTGTCTTGTCATGGGACTGTGGGAGTTCCTTCCTCTGCAACTGGACCCGGTCAATATGTGACTTAGAAGATAGTAGAGTAGTAGGTGTGCCCCCAAAGTAATCAAACGGTTTGGAAAGACAGTCTGGGGGGGAATTCTGAGTTATGTGGACAGGGCAGGTCTCGGCATGGTGGTGATGGCCACTGTCCTCAGCTTTGCGGAACCCAGACCCAGGGGACAGTGTGGGCCTGGGCGTCCTTCCACCTCTCGGGGTGCCAACAGTCGGCTGATGGTGGTGATGCTGGGCCCTGGCTTGCTTCCTTTCCACTTCTGGGTAGCTTGCTCCAGCTCCTGCCCCAGGTGTAGCCTTCCCCAGGGGCAGCCCTCCCCATGGGGCTGCGGGCAGGGTAAGGGCAGGGAGCAAGCATAAAGGGTGTCGTCCCATCAGCCATGCTGGGAAGGCTGGGGGAGCTGGGGAGGACAGTGAGTGTTCCCATGGGCCATGGCCAGTGCTGCAGAGACGGATGTGGTACAGCAGAGGCTTGGGCAGGAGTCAGGGGGGTGTTTGGTTTCTGGCATAGATGTTCCTCACAGGGGCATGGCCAAGGTGTGCAGAGCCACTTGGGATTGGGCCTGGAGTGCAGGCTGGTGCCTGAGGGAGGGCTAAGGATGCTGGCCACAGTGTGTCCACCGTACGATAAGGCAGGCAGGGTGCCAGCACTCTTGTCACCTGATGTTACAGGATTTGTTGCTATTAAAGCTTTCTGAGATGGATTGCTGTCACGTGCCCTGTGACAGCCCAGCTTCTACGCCAATTTCCCCAAGTGCATGTAGGGCATGGGCTGGGGACTTAGCAGGCCACACGGTGGGGCAGGCAGCCTTCTGGGAGCTGTGAGTCTGAGACCTGGCTTTGATAGACAGCCACATACAGAATGCCTCGTCCCGATGCCGCCAGACCCTGTGAGCAGAGCCGCGCACAGCCTGCTCCCACACGTGGCATCTTATCACGCTTGTCGCTGCCCTCAGGGATGGTGACATGTCCCCATTCCACAGACATGAACCACTGAGTTTCCTTCACTGAGGCCAGATTCCCCTGTAGAGTTTCTGGGTGAGGCCCTCCTGTGCTCTTCGTTTTCAGAGGCAAACAGACGGGCTCCCCCTGCCATGTCGTCCCTGAGCCTCCTGGGAACAGGATGGCCATGAGGTTGGCTGGGGCACACTCTGTGATTGCTGTTGCAGGTTCGGTACAGGCTCCCTGAGAGCCCCTGGCCTTGACCGGCCTCAACTAGGTGCTGCTGGATCTGCCGCCATCTGTGGTGCCTGGGAGGGAGCAAGTCCATGGTCATTCGCTCTGCCTTTGGGACCCACAGACTGACCCAGAGGTTTAAGAACGTCTGAACCTGCAGGGACCATCCTGTTCAGGCCCAGAGGCCACACTGATGGTCTCTTCATCCCTACCCACTCTGTCCGCTGGTGTGTGTCATCTTTCTTGCTTGCTCTAGCCCACGCCTGGGGTGGGCCGAGCCTGGCTGAGAGCAGTGAGAGGCAGCATTACCAAAGGGCAGTGCGGACCCCTGTCCCCAGGCCTCTGGCCCTTCCTTGTCCCTCAGCTGGGCCTTGTGCATCAGTGAGAGAAGCTGACAGCTGTGGGGCTCACCCCAGCCTCCAGACCCATTTCTGGCTCTTGCCAATAGCTACTTGGAACCGTGGGTCCTGGGCCTAGCTGCTTCGCCCTGAGGATGTTGGGAGGATGGGAGGTGTGTGTGGACTCAGGAGCACGGTTCACAAGGCGAGGGGATGAGGGAGCGTGGAGCATCCGAGCAGGTTTCCTGACAGCTGGTGCTGTGCCGCCGATGTATTTGACCTAGCTGAGCGTTGCCCTGGGCCAGGCATGCCTAAGGATGACATGAAGAACGCAGGGAGCCTCTGCAGGACTTCTGGGTGACCTAAGAGCATGTGTGGCCTTGGGCCCCTGGGTCCTGGAGTGTGGAACGCGGCTGCTCTTCTGGCTCACCAGGCCAGGGCTGTGGGGGCTGGACACCTTCCCAGTTGACCAGGGCGCTTGGGATGGTTTCTGAGCCTCTTTTCTAGGAGTGAAACCTGGTTTCCCTGGACAAGCTGCCCACCTGGTTTTGTGCGGCCCTGGCTTCTCCTGCTCTGACTCTCAGGAGCAGTCCAGGAGCATCTCCAGACCACACCTGCCACTGAGCAGGGTCCTCAGGCGCTGTGTAAACCCTGGCCATCTGTGGGGGCTGCTCCATACTCATGGCAGCAGAGTCGTCAGTGCCTGGGCTTCAACTCCCTGCAGGGCGCTGGGGAAGGTGCGCATTTGTGCATCTGGTCAAACTGAACTTCTGTCTTTGTCCACAGTCCCTGAGGTTCTGCAGCTCAGTGATGCTCTGCGGGATGACATCTTGCCCGAGCTTGGGGTGCGGCTTGAAGATCACGAAGGTGGGTCCTTCTAATCCCTTCTGGGGCCATTGTAAGGAGCTTCGGGCACGGTGGGCAGGGATGTGGGAAGGACGCTGGGGTCAGAGGCTGGTTTTGAAAGAATCCCAGGCCAGGGTCAGAGGATGATGGGCTTTTATGTGATGAGGAGGCCCAGGGTGGCGCCCCCGTGACCCCGTGGGAGGCGGGGGGCCCTTGGAGGTTTGATGCTCTGGCTGTTGAGGACACCTCCTGTGTGCCCTCCTATGGCCACTGGCCACCCTTCCCTGTGATCTGTCACTCAGCAGATGGCCTGCAGGACTGTCAGCCAGGCCCATGGTGTCTGGACTTTGTGGGGGTTTCAGCTGCACAGGAAATTTTTAGATTTTAAATACTCAGGCGGCATGTCCCCTTTGATGACTTCTGGGCCTTGTGTTGGGAGTGGTGAGGCCTCCCCACGGTACATTTAACATGGAAGCCCCGTGAGCAGCAGAGGCCCAAGGTCTGTGCAGGCAGGCTTGGGGCTGGGCCTCATCTCACCAACCACCTGGCTTTTCAGGGCTGCCAACTGTGGTGAAGCTGGGAGACAGAGAGGCCCTGCTGAGGGAGAGAGAGGAGAAGAGACGAGTGAGTGTGCTGGAGCAGCCGCGCGGGCACGGGAGACTGCTGGCGCTGTGTGCTTGCCCTGCCAGAGCTCTCTCGTGAGGTCCCAACTCTAGAATTGTCACCAGAGGACCTCATGGGACTTGGGCCACTGGGCGGTGCAGTAGCAGAAGAAGGATCTACCTTCTAAGGAAGGGTCCTCTTTTTAAAAAGCTACCCCCCGAGTTTAAGGGAGAACAAGTCCCTTTCTGTAAACCGTGCAGCTGACGAGTTTGGTCGCGCCTTGCTCTTCAGAAGTGCTGTGTCCTTTGTCCCTGAGGGAGGACCTGCCAGGCAGCCCTTCGTCCACCCAGGAAGTGTGGGGCTGGTGCCAGGGGCCTGGGTGCATGAGGAGCACCGGCAGGAGGTGCGGGTGACGTGGGAGCACGGTTTGTAAGGCGAGTGCAAGGCATGTTCTGGACAGCTGGTGGTGACAGCTGGGCATTCCTGGGAGCCGGGGACCCCCTACTGCACCTCCCATTTCTGCCCCATTTGCTCACCCAGCTTAGCGTCCTGTCCCTGGGGCTGGGCTCTCACCTAGGGCAGCGCAGCAGGTGACCCGGCCCTAGAGGTGACATGGGGCTGGCTCTGCCCACCCCTGCCCCTGGGTTGGGGAAGAAGCAAATGCCTCAGCTTACCACTCTCCTCCCCGAGCAAGTGCATGCAGAGCATAAAGGCACACGGGGCTCTGATGAGGGTGCCAAGAGGCAGCCCTGCCCGCCACGGGCCTTGCCTGCTGGTTTTCACAGCGGCCGCTGGCCATGGCCCTCTTTGCCTTGCTCCTGTCTCCCCTGAGTGGGGCCCATCCAGTCAGCAGTGCCTGAACGAGCACCAGGACTGCAGCCTCCCTGCATGGCCATTCCCACCAGGGGACAGACACTGTGTCCTCACAGAGAAAGTCCCGCCCAGCCCATGCCACCCTCACCTCTGCCTGTTCCCGGCCTCCTCTGCTCCACTGGTTGCTTCTCCCGAGCCTGTGGCCCCTGCTTGTGGGGACCCTTGCTCTACTTCCCACTGCTGGCCCTGCACTGCCCTTACCCAGTCCCACAGTTCCCTGCCCGGTACCCCCAGGTTCTCTCCAGCCTCACACTTGCCTGTGCCCAGCTGCCCACCCGACAGCCTTGCTGACTAGGAAGCCCTGAAACCCAAGATGCCTACAAGGGCATTTTCCTGTCTGTGGCACAGCTGAGTCCGCACTTCCCCTCACGGGTGCCACCCAACACCCGGGCTGAGGGTCCCTGCCCTGCCCCCACTCCCAGGCTGGCGGTTGGCCCAGGCCCCATGTCCTGGCACCTGCTAACTCCCGCCCCCTCTAGGCCCTGGTGATGCTGTCTCTGCTCACCAGACAGACCCCCCCACAGCTGGGCTCGCCACATATCCAGAGCTGTCCACAGGGTGGCTGGGTCAGAGTCCAGGTACCGGGGGGCCAGCCAGCCTTGCTTTGTTCCTTTTCCTGCCCCCAGAGGCCCTGGGCAGATCTGGCTCACGGGGCTCCTGCTGCTCCCGTAGGTTGAAGAGGAGAAGAGGAAGAAGAAGGAGGAGGCCGCCAGGATAAAACAGGAGCAAGAGGTAACACACGCGGTGTACGTGGGGCCCGGGCTCCCCTGGTGGGAGTGCCTACTCTGACCCTGTGCCCCAGCTCTCTGGTCCTCCCTGCTCCACCTGCGCCCACCACAGCATCCTCCTGGCCTCCCCACGCACCCCCACATGGCACCTGAGCATAGGGAGGCCGGGAGGCCCTGGTGAGGGAGAGGTCTGGCTGGGAGAGCCGCCCCTTGGCAGCCACAGGCTCCAGGCAGTGTCACAGACTCCTTCGGACAACCCTCCCCCCTGTAGAGCAAGCTCGACGCCCGGGGTGGACTTGTCCCTCCTTCGACTCCCTCTGCCTGAGCCTTACCCTGCCCGACTTCTGTGTCCCTCTGAGTCCCAGGGCTGGGCTGGGGTGACGCGTGCTCATGCCTTCCCCGGTGGGCTGGGCTGCAGCGAGCAGGGCTCTGCATTCCAGGCAGCGAAGCTGGCCAAGATGAAGATCCCACCCAGTGAGATGTTCTTGTCAGAAAGCGACAAATACTCCAAGTTTGATGAAAACGTAAGACCCTCTTTTCTCTTGTCAGACCTTTAAATTGGGAGTAATAGGGCTTCCAGCCTTGAGTGAGCAGCCTTTCTGTCTGGGGTGCAGTTTGGGGGAGGCGCCGTTCAGGGTCCGTGCCTGCAGCCCCGAGCACCCAAGGCAGCCTCCCTCCTTCGCGGCAGCCGAGCCCCATCGTGGCCTGGATCAGAGAGCAGGTCCCCTTCACGAGCTGGCCTTGGTGTGGTCAGGGAGCCGTGGGCACTGTCCCCAGAGCTCCTCGTCCCGGCATTCACAGACACTTTGCCTCTAGACCCTCAGGCTCTCCTTACTGGTTCTGATATGTATTCACCACCTTCCCATGAAAACTGAGCCCCTTTGGTCCTGAGGGAACACTGGCCCTGGCTCCCAGGCGAGAGGGTGCCTCCAGACCAGCCACTGTCTTCCCAGTGGCTGGGAGAGGTGCTGCTGAATCAGTGCACTAGTGTGGAACGTGTGGTGAGGACGTGCCCAGGCGGCTCCAGGGGCTGAATCCATGTGCCCCTGGGCTCCGAGTGGGGCATCAGGTGCACCCTGCTAACCCCGTGCTCTCCCTGTTCTCAGGGTCTGCCCACACACGACGTGGATGGCAAAGAGCTGAGCAAAGGGCAAGCCAAGAAGGTGAAGAAGCTCTATGAAGCTCAGGAGAAGCGCCACAAGGAGTATTTGCAAATGGCTCAAAACGGAAGCCTCAAATGAAAGGGCAGGGGACCGAGTGTCTAAACCAAGCCATTGGTGGCCTGCTGACTTCCTGTCTACGTCCTTAGTGACGACGCCCGATCGTGTTTACAGTGGTCCTCGGCTCCCACACTGGGGATTGCGTTCACGGAAGCCACGCCGTCATCAGCTTGAGACTTCAGTAATAAATGTTTCCCAACAGTGAGGCCGGGTGTGCTGTGTGCCGGCGCGCTGCACGTTCAGCGCTTGTGCGGAACCCGCTCCCGGCTGCTGGCTCAGCAGGTCCCGACTTAGGCGCTCGGCTCAGTTGAGCTGCTTCAGCCAGCCGAGAAATCTCTCCCCGATGCAGATGGCTATCAGCTAATCTCTGGTGTGTGGGTGCATTTGGAGGTATTTAAGTAGGAAAAAGACAGGCTCAAACTAGTGAGCCCGCGGACACCCCACACAAAGGCTGCTCACTGGGCCCCTCTGGTTCTGATGAGTAAACACAGCTCAGCGTCTCCTCCAGCAGCTCCACACTCCAGGGGTGGTAAAGGGCTGGCTCAGCAGGGTGGGCCCTGGCCCCTGCTCCAGGTCTGCACAGCTGCCGGCCCAGATAAGGGGGGAAGTCCCAGCACACTCAGCAGGGCAGCTGTTTGTCACCAGGACCTCGCATGCAGTGTGCCCCAACACTGGAGAGCCTAACTGGCCTAACGAGGGTGCAGCAGAACCAGCACCCTTGAGCCCTGCAGAAGCAGGGCGCCAGGTTAGACCCAGGTTAGACCCTGTTAGACAGGACAGAGGCGCCAGTGCTGGGCTGTCAGGTCAGGAAACGCTGAGTGTCACTGGCAGCCCTTCCGGGATGCGGGAGAGGGTGGGCAACACCAGGTCGTAGGCATCCTCAGCCCTTGCCCCTGTGACCCCGCTTGTAGGAAACTCCAGGAGATACCCGCTCACTGCAGCATTGCTTCCCAGAACTGATGGAGCAGTTGACTCTCCCCAGGTGCCTGGTGCAACTCAGGAGCACCGAAGGCATGGGGAGCAGGTGGTTATGAACCGAGGTGGGGAGTGGGGAGGGCGTTTTGGTGTTGAGACAGCATGCTTCTCAGACTTCTAAACATTCCACGTACAAGCAGTTAAACCAATAAGAAAACAAGGCCCCAAAATACAGTGAAATGAACTCATTCCGGTTCCCTACTGCTATACGACAGATCATCCCAACACTTGGTGGCTGCAAACAACTATCACTTTACTGCCCTCTCCAGTGCCTCTGGGTAAGTGGGGCTCCGCCTGGTGGTGTTGGGCCAGGGTCTCCCACAGGCGGCCTCAGCTCTGGAGGTGCGTGTCCACGAGAAGAGCCATGTGCCTTTTTGGATGTAACCTCAGAGGTCCCACAGCATGACCACCACCATCCTCTCAAGTTTGCAGGCAGTCCGAGACGCCCACCGTGCTCCACGGGAGGGCACAGCAACTTTCAGTGATGCAGTGGCAAGGTTCCAGAGCAGCGCAAGGGACTGGCAACACCGTGGTGGCCTCTGCTAATAAGCAAATACAATATTGATGTCAGCAACCCAGGTTTTGATGCAAGAGAAAAAAACTCGAGTGCAAAAGGAAAGAAGGAAAATCACTATATTCCCAAATACAAAATAGAAAAAACAATATGAACTGACATTCGACCTTTTCTTTTTCAAGATTTTATTTGAGAGAGAACACAAGCAGGGGCAGTGGGAGAGGAAGAAGCTGAGCAGGGAGCCCGATGTGGGATTCAATCCCAGGACCCTGGAATCCTGACTTGAGCCAAAGGCAGATGCTTCACCCACTGAGCTACCCAGGTGCCCCAATAATCTACTTTTAAACAGTCGAGATTTTCTGGCTGTGTAGACAAGGGACAAACTCGGCTGCTGGGAGCCCTTACAGAGCCTGATTCGAGGCTCCTGGAAGAAACGGCCCACCCCAGGTCCAGGGCAGAAGCACAAGGAGACCCTGAGCCATCTGTCCTCAAAGGGAAGCTTTTGAAGGCTGATGGAGTCATGTCAGAAGAGGGACAAACTAGTGAAACACAAAAACTGGATATATCAGAAGGGCATCCTGCCGAGTGGAAATACCATATGGTTGCACTTGGGTGACATTCTGGACACACAGATCTTTTTTTTTTTTTTCAAAGATTTTATTTATTTATAGAGAGAGAGACACAGAGAGAAAATGAGAGGCAGAGACACGGGCAGAGGGAGAAGCAGGCTCCATGCAGGGAGCCCGACGTGCGACTCGATCCAGGGTCTCCAGGATCACGCCCCAGGCTGCAGGCGGCGCCAAACCGCTGCGCCACCGGGGCTGCCCTGGACACACAGATCTATGGGAACAGAGGGCAGAGGAGGGGCTGACCAGATTGGGGGGCGGTGCTCGGCCACGGTGGTGCTGCATAGACCTGCACCCTTGACAGAGTGGCCACACACATGGCACCAGAGCTATTCCCCCGGGGCTGCTCTGTGCTCTGGCCAGGCAAGAGGACACCATCAGGGGGCCCCAGGAAGGGTGCACGGGCCTTGTGCCACCTCAGCTTTTCGGGAATCTCTACTGCAAAATAGTAAAACAGCCTCAGGAACTTCCACTGGCCGCATCTGGGACAACTCGAGTATTGAAAACCAGGATTAATTGAAATGTGGGCATTTATACTTATTCTCAGAAGCAAAAAAAGCCAAGAAATAATCCGCTACCCCTGGCGGTGGACTTTGTGTCGGCTTTTACTCTGCAGACTTAGTTACTTCTCTGGGGCAGGGAGCTGTACCCAGGCGGCTCAGCGGCTCCAGCGGGAGGGGAGGCTGCACTTCATGCACGGTGCCAGCTCACAGAAGCGATGGGACACCAGGAGCAGACCGCCTCCGTCTGCAACCCGAGTGCGGCACCTGATCCAGGCCAGGCCTGCCAGCGGCTGCTGAGGCCCCCGGGGTGACAGTTGGTGGGAGCAGCTATTCTCACCATGCCACCATGTCACCTTGCAGGTGGCTCGTAGGGCACAGGGGCCAGGGGAGATGGGCGTGTCACCTTACAATGCCAGGTTCAGCCTGTCCCCCCTCCTTCTCTGGCACTGGGTCTCCGCATTGCCCAGGGAGGGGACAAGCATGAGAGCCGGATCTGGGCGGGGGTGGGCAGATACCTGTGCACTGGTCCCCCCACCCCCACCCCAGGAGGAGCAAGGCTCTCTGTGTCACTTCCTGTTCAAGGGCATTACCGCAGTGCGGGCAGGAGTGCCGCCGGGGAGCAACCCGACTGTTCAGGAGGAGTGCCCGGGCTGCTGGGCTGTCCGGGGGCTCTGGTGCGGGGGGATGGATGGGGCGCAGGAGGCAGACCTGAACGGCAGAGACGAGAAACACCACCACAGGCCACAGGAGCCTTGTTGGGTTTGAACAAACTGGCCCTGAGAACAGCTGGGCAATCGGCATGCGCACTGGGTCTGGTAGGAGCTTCTGTTAGTTGTCGCTGTGATCATGGCAGTTGTGTCCACCAGGGTCCCTAAGGGGAGACAGTGGCAGGAGGCTGTGGGTCAGCGGCCAGGATCACTGCTGAGTGGTGGCCTCTCTTCCCACACCATCCTCCACTTTTCTGTGTGAAATGTTTCATGCCCATGTGTCCCTTAAAGCCTGCCGCCAGGAAATCATCTCATCTTCCGTGGAGGACGCGAGCCCTGTCTGCTGCTGCAGGAACAGGTGCACCTTGGGAGGCTGGCCTCCGTCCCCGCTGCTCCGAGTGCCGGGGTTGGGGGGGGGCCTAGGGGGTGAATTGCGGGCTGGGCTGTGGCCTCTGGTGGAGTCGTGCCCCCCCAATACATCCCCTCAAGGAGGAGTGTCCTCGATGCCCCACAAGCTGCCAGAGAACCTTCTGGAACAAGATGGAGTGGAAGTGGTTTTCAAATGTATAATATTAATTCACCTGTGAAAAGTCTGTGCATGAAATGTCTTTCCAGCTTTGGGAGCCAGACTTGTCTTCCTGCTTCTCCCAAAGTGAAATATTTGGTGTTTTCATTACAGAACTATCAGAGATTAGCTTAAAAATGAAACCATGCAGAAAATTACTAGTACAGAGACTGAGCATCCCTGTAAGGCTGTCCCAGAGGGCCTGTGAGGCTTTGGAGACTGTCTCCTGGACTCCTTCCTTCCGAGGGTCTGAGGCTTATGCATATGCTCCGCACTGGGTGGTCTGTGGACACCATCTAATATCCACACCCTAGGAGGGCCTTTCATTCCCCGTGTCTCCATGTCCCTTTTATTGCAAGGTAGCCTGGGGCCACCACCCTGTGTGGATGGACGTCGGGGTGCCCCTGAGGCCTGGTGCACCCTCCCTCCTGCCAGCTCCAGGGGTTATTCACTGAGCAGCACCCCTGAGCAACGAGGGGCAGGTCCCCTCCAGAGCCAAGCTGGCTGTGCTCCAGCCAGGTCTGAGGTTGGGACTGGGGGCAGTTATCCAGCTGGTGTCTCTGTCTCCTCCTCTGGGTTTGGGGGCCAGATGTCTACCCGGGACATCTCTGGGCCAAGGCCAATGAGGTCAAGGATGAGAGGAGCAGAAAGGGCGTGGAGCAGGGGTGTTGGAGGTCAATCCTCTGAGTTTCTCATGTCTGGAGGGCACGGAGGACCTGTGCAAAGGAGCCATTGCCAGGTGTGCATGAGCTCAGAGCTGGGCAGGGGCAAAGTGAGGGCGCTGGGAGATGCTGGGAAACCCATGAGGTGCGGCCTCAGGGCCCCTTCACTAGACGTTCTGGTCCCAGCCCTTCTCAATCTTGGTTGCACTTAGCATCACTTGGGGACTTTGAAATGAACTGATGCCCACCCCACTGCCTCAGTTCTAAGTTCACTGGAGGGCAGTAGGGAGCTTTGGAAGTATGCTGGGTGGAAGAGTGGTGTGGTCAGAGGTTGCCAGGGTGCAGGTAGACAGTGTGGAGGGTGGGGGTGGGAAGCCACCCTAGGGACCCCTGGGCAGGAGAACTGGCTGTGGCCTCAAAGCAAGGCCATGAGGGGGGCCTTAGCTGGTGATGAGTAGGGACTGTCCTGGCTAAGAAGGAACCCAGCCCGGAGCAGATAATTTGCTGGTGCTTCTGCTGCATGGGAGATAATCAGAAAGGACTGTGTCCACTCGGTAACTAGGAGGCATCCGCACAAGGCTCTGGGGTCAGCAAAGCTTGAGTGTCTGTCTGTCTGAGGGCCTGGGATGGCGGCAAGGAGACTGTTCAGAATGAAAATGTCTTGAGGGAGGAGATGGGGGGCCTGGCCCTCCCTTCTGGGCATGGGTGTGACATGGAACACACCTTCATGTGGGGCTCTTGGGAAGCCTCTTGGTGGATCCTCAAAGCTTATGGTCCAGGCAGGGTGGTACCTTCAGACACAGAGTCGCAGGTGCTGGGAGCCAGTGTGTAAAGCCTATGTGGTGAGAGAGGGAGCCCACTGTTCCACGGCAGGCAGTGGGACTGGGTGTCCCACCCCAGGTCCCTGGGGACTGGAAGGGGAGGGGAGAGCCCTGCGTGGAGCTGGGCAATGGCAGGACTCAGTCCCTCAGCCCTGACATGGAGTGGAGGCTCCAGAAACTCCAGGCCAGGAGCAGCTGCCCCCCCCTTGGAAGCAGAGGGAGACCATCCCACAGGGACCACTTCCTGACAGGTAGACAGTGGGCACAGGGGAATGCTGGTTCCAGAACAGACATTGTACTAAGTTGAATAGTATCCCCCCCCCCCCCCCCCGCAATTCTTGTCTAGCCAGAACTCCACAACCCACCATATTTGGAAGTAGGGTCTTTGCAGGTGTGCTTAGGTCACGATGTGTTCGCACAGGAGTGGGCCAGAAGCACCACCCGGCTGATGTCTATAAGGAGAGACACAGACACAAGAGGCCATGCAGGACAGGCAGAGACAGGAGGGACCTGGCCACCAGCCCAGAGACACTCAGAGCCCCCAGGACCTGGAAGTGGCAGGAGGGATCCACACCCTAGAGCCTCTGGAGGGAGCACGGCCCTGCCCGCACCTGGGTTTCAGACTTCTACTGTCCAAAGCTGGGAGAAAGAACTTTCCTGTGATTAAGCCACCAGTTCAGGGTACTTTGTAGTGGCTGCCCCACAAACCACAGGAGACATTCATTCTCGTACCTTAGTTCTCTTCAACAAAAAAATACATTTGCTGTGACTTAACACGTCATCTTAGTAAATACATTTATGGCTATAACGGGACAAAATATAGTCATGGTGCCCACGCCTGGCCTGCTGTCTCCACGCAGTGTCTGGACCACCACTGGGCCCAGGAGCTAGGTCTCTGGCCCCTCAGGGGGTGGCTGCTCCCGGTCACTCTGAACACCACGGCCTGCAGGGCCCAGATGTCCTCTGGAGCAGGATTCAGGCTAAGCCACTCATAGGACAGTCTCCTTAGGAGAGCCTCAGGTAGCCTCAGGTACTCAGTCCCCTCCTCTAGCCCCGGGGTGGGGGCATCAGAGCAGTGGACACCAGCACCAAGCTACTGGCCAGTGTTGTTCCAACTCCCCACCAGCCCTGTGAAGGGGGTATGACAAGTGCCCATGACTGAAGGTGGAGAAACTGCAGCACAGGCTGTCGAGGCCACCCAGCTAGAATTGGGAAGGTCGGGGCTCTGGGCCAGGAACCTGCCCTTTTACTTCTGGGTCCCCTGCCCAGCCTGCTGGCCAGGATGACTGAGTGTGCACAGGGGCGGGTGCCAGCCCCAAGAGACTCAGCCCCAGCCCCCCGTACCTGCGCAGCTGTCGTGGAGTTAACATGAGGCCCCTGCAGCCGCCCTAACCTGGTGGCATGGGCAGGCCGTGTGCAGATGGAGACGGGTCTGGGGGCGAGCGGGAGGGGCTGCAGCTGGACGGGGCGAGGAAGGGCCGTCCCCGGGGGCGGGGGGGGGCAGCCCCGAGACCAGGCGGCAGCGGGCTGGGAGGCCGCCGACCACAAGCCGACCACAAGGCCGTGATTTCTGCTGCGCTCTCCGCGCCTGGCGGGTCCCCCTCGCCGCCGGCCTTCCCAGTGACCGGGGGAACGCGGTGCCCTGGGCCCAGCGGCCGCCCAGCAGCGCGGGGAGGCGGCCCAGCCGGGGGCCCCGGTGTCGAGGGCGCCCGACTGCGCAGAGGTGCGGCCCGGCCCCGGTGCTCCTGTACAGACGCGGACGGCGCTGGGGGGGCGCGCGCGGGGAGAGGGGCGGCGGGCGCTGAGGCCGGGCGGCCCGGGGGGCGGCGGCGTGGACGGTGGGGCCGCGGGGGTCTGCGGGGCGGGCGCGCAGCTGGAGCCGCACGGCGGGCGCGGCAGGTGCCGTCCACGTGTCCCCCGCGCGCCCCGGCCCCTTAAGGAGGCGGAAGGAACGCGGGCGCGCGCCGCCGTACACGTCACACGCCTTATTTACATACAGCTCGCGGGTCTGAGCGCGACGCAGCGCGACGCCCCACCCCTCCTGTCGCGGCCTCTGATGGGCCGTCGCCGGCGGCGCCGAAGCGTAGTTGACTTGCGCCGAGTCCGCCCAATCGCAGGCCGTCTTGCTTGTGCAGGGCGGGGCCAGGGGGCTCGGCCAATGGGAGGCGGTGTTGTTGGCGGCCACGGCGGCGCAGCCCCTGGAGCGAGCGAGGCCACCGCCGCCGCCACTGCCGCAGCCGCAGGAGGCGTGAGGAGCGGACGCGAGGCGCTCGGCTGGGTAATGGCGCGCTGGGGCTGCCGGCGAGGGGCCGCGGCCGCCGAGGGCCGGGGCGGCGGGGGCGGGGGCGGGCCCGGGGCGGCGGGGGGGGCAGGCCGCGGCGGCAGGGGCGGGGCGGCGGGGCGGCGGGCCCGGGGCGGCGGGGGGAGCGGGCGGCGCGGCTGACCCCCGCCCCGCTGCGGCGCTGAAGGTCAGGAGGCGCTTTGTTCCCGGGCGGCCGCCCGCGCCCCCGCCCCCGCCGCGGCCCCGAGGGCAGCGCCGGCCGCGGGGCCCCTTTGTTTTCGGGGCGCGGGGAAGCCGCCCTTCGGGGCCGGGAGGGCTCGGCACGGTCCGTGCGCGGCCTGAGCTCGGGCCCGCGGCGTCCAGGGCGGCGCGCCTTGCCGGGCCGCGGAGCCGCCGTCCGCCCGGGCCGCCTCTGCGGAGCGCGCGGGGCGGGGGACCCCGGGCGCTGACCCGGCGCGGGGACGCGGCTCGCCGTGCGCACGTGCTCGCTGCTCCCGCCCGGCCCGGCCCGGCCCGGCCCGGCGCCTGGGGGCCGCGGGGCGGGGACGCGGTCGTGGGAGCCCGGCTCGGGCCCCGGGGAGGGGTCCCCGCCAGCTCGGACGCGGGGGCCCTTAGCGGCCGCTCGGCGCTCGCACAGCGGAGCGGGCCTTGGTCTGGGCTGGCCGGGCCCCCGGTGTGCGCGAGGGAGGCCGCCGAGGAGAAGGAGCCCTGGCGCCTGGAGGGTTTCCATTTGCTGCTTTTTCCCTTGTTTCTGGATAAGGACATTTTTTTTTTTTTCTTTCATCTTTTGAGGTCAAGGATCCTAGTGCGGGGTTTCAGACGCTCCGTGGAGGAGAAGACCCTTCTGGTCAAGAGAAATACTTTGTTGGCAAAATTGGATTTCTTGTAGGGTTACGGTGACAGAAGGGACTTGTGCGATAAAGTGGGAAGATTACTTGGAGTCGTTTCAGCAGTGATCTTAAGACTCCTTCTGGTATGATGAGAGTAATCGTTCTCAGATTCCTTAGTTGTGTAAACCGGTAGTTAGTTACCACAGCATCCCGCTGTGTGAAATACCTGCTCTGACCCACGCGCTTGTATTGTAGCCTTTGTCCTGCTGTGCCGGTGATCGTGGTCGACGCTACCTGCGGTTGTTTGTACGTCCGTGCGGTGAAACATTAAACGCATTCGTGAATTTCGCATTATTTTTCCAAACAGGTATAGCGATTGGAGAGATTGGATTCTTTGCAAGAGCTGATGGAGTCGTTTTTGTTTTGATGACGCCGGTAGACTGAACTCTGGAAAGTTTACTTTTGCTTTGGGATTGTTGTCCTCCGAGTATACAGGCGTTTTTGAATTTCGAGGATTGGCCGTTTAGAGGACCAGAGTCTCCTGTGGTATTTTTGAGCGTACCTGTGTGAGGTAGCTCATGATTCTG
The DNA here is from genome assembly GCF_011100685.1 of Canis lupus familiaris. NCBI lineage: Eukaryota > Metazoa > Chordata > Mammalia > Carnivora > Canidae > Canis > Canis lupus. The sequence goes on along the minus strand of NC_049239.1, from coordinate 47,405,278 downwards.
CAGAGGTGAAGTCCATGGAGTCGGGGTGTGTGTGTCATTACAGTGTGTGATTTTGTACTTGAGTCTCTCAGGATGGTGTTTCCGCTCGCCTGTCGGGGTCTCAGCGGCCCCTGGTGCTGGGAGCAGCTTCCTGCATCTGCAGTTCCCACCAGCCTCAGTGGGACGGAAGTCTTCAGCATTTTTCTCCTCTTGAGCAGTTGATAGTCTTTTAGTTTCAGGAAGAGGGGACTACAGAGGTGAACGTATAAATGGTACAATAGAGTTCAGAATACTTACTTTTAGGTTTTTGGTTTTTTTTTTTTTTTTTTTTAATTTTCATTGTCCACAGTTGTAAAACGTTTTGAAACTGTTTTTCATGAACTTAGGTTGTATTGCCAAGAATTTTGCCAGAGAACTTAAATTTGTTTGGTTTGTTTTGCAACAGTAATATATAGTGTCTGTGGGTGGGAGGGTGATCACATTCCTGAAGGCCTCCCCCTGTCAGCTCTGTGAAATGGGCAGAACCCTGTAGTGCTGGGAGTAGTGCTGGGAGTGATGGCCCCTGGGGTGAATGATGAGGCAGCAGTGAGGAGCTTATGGGGAGTTCGGTCTGGAATTGCTACCTAAGACATGCTTACTTGAACTGGGAAATGTGTTCAGGCATCCACAGCGAAAGGTTGGTGATTACATAGCTTCGCCAGTCCTCCACTGAGAGGTTTTACAAGGGGCAAGAGCAGGTTGCTCAGAGGAAGTCACTGTCATCCGGTCTTGGCTTACTTTGCATGATCACTCCTGGTTTAGCAAGTAGTTGCCTTCCCAGACAGCAGGTGGGGATTTGTCGTTACCCCTTCCGAGACCCTTATCAATGGGCAGTGAAGAATTTTAAAGATTTTACTTACTTATTCATGAGAGACACAGGCAGAGGGAGAAGCAGACTCTGTGCAGGGAGCCCAACGCAGGACTCGATCACGGGTCTCCAGGATAACACCCTGGGCTGAAGGCGGCGCTAAACTGCTGAGCCACCCAGGCTGCCCGGAAATTTTTTAAGAAGTAGCTTTGTGGTGACGTAGATTTGTTTTCATTTGACAGCCTTTGGTTTTCTACCCTGCGCGCTTTAGAGAAGGCAGAGCTGCTTTCTTTGCCATTTTAATTTTAAATTTCACGAGTACTTAATAGCAGGAGAGGTGTAGTGTGTTTCTGTAGTGAGAAAACTATAAGAGAGCACTTTGTGGTCTCTACTTCTTATCTTGACCACTCACTGTGTAGCCTTAAATTTCCTTCTACAAGTATACTCTGCCAGCTATTAAAACTAGATGTGCTTCTATTCTGGGTTCATGACTTTTTTTAAGGTAGTGTGCATTTTAATATTATCCAGAAAGCCTGTTTTAAACAAGACGAGATGAGTTCTAGTAAATAGTTTTGTGGTACAAAGAATCAGCGTTACACCTCAGACATTTATGTACCAAGGCTATAAGAATACATTTGTAAATATTACACTTTAAAACATTGTGTGGGGGCACCTGGGTGGCTCAGTGAGTTGGGCATCTGCCTCTGGCTCAGGTCATAATCCCAGGACTCTGGGGTCGAGCCCCATGTCAGGCTTCTTGCTCTTTCTCTCTGCCTGCCGCTCCCCCTGCTTGTGTATGTGTGCGCATGCGCACTCTCTTTCTGCCAAATAAAATTTTTAAAATAAAAATTGCATGTGTAGGAAAATAGCTTTTATTTATTTATTTTTTAAAGATTATATTTATTAATGAGAGACAGAGAGAGAGAGGCAGAGACACAGGCAGAGGGAGAAGCAGGCTCCATGCAGGGAGCCTGATGTGGGACTCGATCCCGGGTCTGCAGGATCACGCCCTGGGCCGAAGGGAGGCGCCAAACTGCTGAGCCACCCCGGGCTGCCCAGGAAATAGCTTTTAATGCTTTGTATTCATTCCTTCGTGAGCCTCTCTATTGGCTAGACAGAGTTCTAAGTACTGGGTATTGCACTGAACAAAACATATTTCTGTAGTGGGAGACAGATAAACAAGTTAGATGATGGGTGCTTTTGAGAAGAAAAGTAGAGAAGGAGTAGGGACTTGGGTGGTGGTGAGTTTTTAAAAGATTTTATTTATTTATTTATTTATTTATTTATTTATTTATTTATTTATTTAGAGCAGAGTCTGGGAGGGGCAGAAGGAGAGGGAGACAATCTTAAGCAGATTCCATGCTGAGCGTGGATCCCGATGTAGGACTCAATCTCACAATCCTGAGATCATAACCTGAGGTGAAATCAAGAGTCGGACACTGACTGAGCCACCCAGGCACCTCCGTTGTGATATTTAAACAAGGTGAAGCGGGAAGACCCTACGGAGTGAGAAGACCTTTAAATACTGGAGTAAGGAAAATTTTGAAATGTTAGCCTTGTTTAGTCATATACTAACGAATTGCAGAGAAAGGAGACTGGAAGAGGAAATTGGAGTTATAGCAATGAAGAGCCACTTTGCCTCAAGTAAAAATAGAATGTTTGGTTAAAGAAAGGAAATAAGTTTTTTATTTTCTTCCGGAAAACCGAGGGCTTAGTCTCTAGCAAGTTTCTGAAGAGATGGTCTGCTGTTGTCTAGTGGCAGTTAGATCTCGTAAGCAGCCCTAACTTCCTCTGTGTCTTAAGAAACTCCATGGGAGAGACTAAGGTACGTGTGGAGTTGTGCGCAGGCAGCACCTGGGTGGGCTGTTACTTCACAGCAGTGAGTGAGTAAAGCAAAGACTGCTTGGCTGCTGTGTCCTGCCGAGTCCTGTGCTAGGTCTAGGTCTAGGGATTGCTGCATTGAGCAAGTAGGTAAGTCCCTTCCCTCATGGAACTTGTTCTTCAGTGCAAAGACAAACTTACATTGTTTATCCCTCCTTTTTTTTTGGTTATTCAGTCATTTTATGGGAAGACATTGAGAACTTTTGACTTAAGATAGATAATGTATAAAAATTTCGGTTATGTGAAGGATGACGATATTCTCCAGCTTACTCTTTTGTCTTTTAGAAGTGGCCCAGTCTGGGCAGCCGGGGTGGCTCAGTGGTTTAGCACCGCCTTCAGCCCAGGGCGTGATCCTGGAGACCTGGGATTGAGTCCCACATCAGGCTCCCTGCATGGAGCCTGCTTCTCCCTCTCCCTGTGTCTCTGCCTCTCTCTCTGTCAACTCATGAATAAATAAATAAATAAAATCTTAAAAAAAAAAAATCTTAAAAAAAAAAGTGGCCCAGTTTGAAATTATATTACTCTATAGGCTAAGTGTTGTGGTGGATTTTTTTTGTTTTGTTTTTACTGTTTTTAAGTATGCTCCATGCCCTTCGTGGAGCCCAACCCGGGATTTGAACTCATGAACTTGAGATGACCCGAGCTGATTTCAGGAGTTGGATGCTTAAACAACTGAGCCACCCAAGTGTGCCTATGGATTAATAAGTGTTTTAAAATTGGGAATTTTGGGGATGCCTGGTGGCTCAGTGATTGAGCGTCTGCCTTTGGCTCGGGGCGTGATCCCAGAGTCCCGGGATCAAGTCCCACATCGGGCTCCCTGCATGGAGCCTGCTTCTCCCTCTGCCTGGGTCTCTGCCTCTCTCTATGTGTCTCTCATGAACAAATAAATGAAATCTTTAAAAAATAAATAAAAAATAAAATTGGGAATTTTGTTACAGTGGAAAATTGAAAAACTAAAAATTTTTCTCCATGAAATTTTTTTGTTTGGGCGAGAAATTCATAAATAGGATTGTGAGGTATCTTCTATAAATAAAAGCAAAACATTCATTCATGTAATCATGGAATTTTGCATATCAGCCCAAATGTAGAATTGTAGACCCAGTTAAAATTGTTAGTCCTACAAGGGACCTGAACTGCTGTATTCTTTTTATATTTTTGGATATTCTTTTGCCTGATGACGTGTTCATATTTTGATATACTTACCTTTTTAGGTAAAGGAAACCTTCAGATGAGGCTTCAGCACACCAAAATTTAAAACAAATGGATAGTTGTATTTCTCAAACCTACAAATTTGGTAGTTCCTTGTAACTTTCTCTTTGAACTAGTTGGATTGCTAAACATGAAAAGTGACAAACAGAACTCTAGCTCATTCATAATGTCACCAACTCTAGGTTATTTTTCCTTATATAAAGGGAGAACTGTTGAGAGGAACTGGATTTGCTGGTCCCTGCCAAGCAGCAGGGCAGTGTGTAAGCGTGTTGCAGTCCCAGAAGGCGGAGGAGGAGGCCTGCAGCGGGTCCTGTGCTGGCCACCTCGCCTGTGTCATTCTGTCTTCACAGCAGCCCCTCGGGAGGCCCCATCTAGTTTGTCGGTGTTGGAGCCCTGGTTACACAGCTAGGAGACGGCAGAGTTGGCCTCAGAACCAGGTCACTGTGTGTCTTCTGTGTTTAGATGTGGAGTCCTGTGTTTGAATTGTTTAGACCTTAAACATAGTCTCTTTCCTGTTGTGTAAGCTTATTGTATTTTCTTTCTCCTTCTGTCCTTGATTGAGCACTTTGTTTTGTTTTTGCAAGTGTTAATGTCGGGTTTAACTTAACTGCTTTGTCATCATGTCACCAAAAATAGTGTTAAATAGTGCATGGCTTCACATAGTTGGAAATAAAGTGGATTGTTGTGTGAACGGAATCTGTTCCTTTGGAGTGGCGTCCTTCCACGGGAAGGTGAAGCTTTTTGGCCTGTGTCCTGTTGTGGAGTGTGTGTTCACTCAATAGCTCTTGTGCTGGACACTGCTGAGGGCCCTGGGACCACATAGTGCACTGCATAGGAGGGGCATGATTATTCTCCATTCTTCTAGACGGTGTACTACTTGGGAATGCTACTTCACTGCAGGATTGTTGATTGTCCTCTGTTCCAGGGACAGCAGCAGTCATCTCGAGTTAAGCAGGTGGAAGCGGCAGCCGGAAGTGAAGTGATCGGTGGTGGTAGGGAAAGATCAGGAGGGTCTAGATTTGAAATGCGCAATGATTTTAATCTATAATGAACCAAAGGAAACGACGTGGAGAATCTCATGCATGTGTTTTTAGGAAAATTAAACCTAAAGACTGAGACTGATTTTCCACAAATCCTTGATTTACAGAAGATCAGAACTTACTCTACAACTAGTGAGCACCTGTCAAGAATCTCTCCTTATCCTAAAGCCAGTGAACTTACTGCATGACATTTTTCCTGAATTTTCCCTTTTGTACTCTGCCCACGAAAGCAACCTGCCCTAGACCTTGAGTGGACTCCTTTGTAGCTCACTGCAGTTTGCTTGTCGTCCCAAATTGCAGTTCATCTGCAATTCCTGTGTAAACTCAGTGTCTGGTAACTTGGCCTTACCTCAGTTTACCTCTTTTCTTCTAGGTTTACGTTACATGGTGTCAGGAGTGGGATCTGAAGGAGCCAGCCACTGAGGAGCAAAGTACCCACATTTGAGCCCTTTGTGCTCTTTGCTTCCACGAGGTGACATAACTCTTGGTTTGGTGAGTCTCAGTTATCAAGTCCCTTCTTTTGGTTGAACTCTCAGAACATGTCAATCCTCTTTTGTTCTTTTTTTTTTTTTTTTTTTTTAATTTTCTTATTTATTTATGATAGTCACAGAGAGAGAGAGAGAGAGAGAGAGAGAGAGAGAGATAGGCAGAGACACAGGCAGAGGGAGAAGCAGGCTCCACGCACCTGGGAGCCCGATGTGGGATTCGATCCCAGGTCTCCAGGATCACACCCTGGACCAAAGGCAGGCGCCAAACTGCTGCGCCACCCAGGGATCCCTCCTCTTTTGTTCTTAATCTGGTAGTGAGATCCCAGTCATCTAAATGTTCTAAGGGTAGCCCTCTTTCAGGAACCCTGGCCAATTTTATATTAAGAAGTAATGGTCCTTCCTCATGCCTGTTTCTGCCTACATGGGTCATAGTTACTAGAAGGGTAACTTAGCGCTCTGATGGCTGTTGTGGGGGAACATTTCATCCTTTGAGGCTTGTCTTTGTCCCAACTAAGTTAGACCATGGCTACAAAATTAAATAGTCCAAGTGGGATAGTTGTTTTCATTGCTATCTGGAGGTTTCTAAATGTGTTCAGGATTCTCAAATTGCCTCCTTACAGAATATTGTTTCCAGACTGATTGAAGTGAATAAACAACTAAAGATGGATAAAAATACAGTGTCAGAGGCCTCTTTCTTGGTGCTAGCCAAGGTTCCCTCCTACCTGCATTGTCTCACCTCTTTCCATACCCTTTGCCTCCTTATCCTCCCCTTTGTCTGACGTCCTTCTTTCTGTCACTGAAACCTCTTCAACCATAACCCATTAAAACTATCCCTTTCACAATTCTGTCTTCTGAGGATGCTGCTAATCCACCCTAAAGTGCCTGCACCTCATGGACAAAAGCTGAGCTTAGGGCTATAATTAAGGGCCTTCCCAAAGTAACTATGAGGATCCTCATAGATGGGTGGAGGAATTCAGTATTATAACCTTGACTTAACCAGCCTGGGCTCCGATCTCTGTCAGTTAGTCCATAGACTTGTTGGAGAAGGTCAGGCCCAGTGCTGCATGAAAACAATCTCTAGGGTTTAAGCTAGGCCAGCTACCAGCCATTTATATGACCACTCTTGCAGCATAGCCAGAAGGCTACGTGAAGTCATCCCTAGGGCTTTCCCCAAGCCCATGGACCAGAATAAGATTCAGGCACGCACCAAAAGCCTGTTGAGTCTGTCTGTGACTTAGTGACTTACCCATAACCCTGAGCTGTTTTCAAGGAAAATTCTAGACTTCCCATAGATATTGAGTCCACCCTGGTGGGGTTTGATTCTGTGGTTGTAAATGGGATGAAGCAAGGACATAAAACTTTCAGATTAACCTGTATGGGACTGGCATTGAGCCTCCCATAGGTGGAGACCACAAAGCAGGTATGTCTTACAGGACCATGCCATTATTGCAGACAGTCTACACACTGGAAAAGGGGCCGCTATAAATTGAAATCCAAGCACTTGCAACCCCCAAGAGGCAATAGCCAAACCAACCCAGTGATGAGATCCTGAGGGCACTCTTCCCCAGCCTTGTGGGAAGGGAATTATGTAGGATTGGGAGACTACTGTCCAGATTAGGAACGAGTTTTCTCACATCAGTTAATACAGGAACTAATCTATTAGTGCTCAACTCCAAATTAAATTTTCCCTTCCTTGGAGTAATACATATGTGCAAATAGTGGGGGTCTTGGATAAACTACAACATTCTCGTTTCTCAGCCCATATCCTTTTATTTGGGATCTCTGCAAGTCAACCAACCATTTATCCTCAGTGATTTGGCTCCCATACAATTATCTAGGATGAGATTTCCTGGGGAAATACATTGCATTTTATTTTTCTTTCTGGAAAGGGAAATATTCCTTGAGTTCAAATCCAGTATTCCGGAACATTCAGGCCCCTTTAATTGCAGTCTGTAGACCAAAGAAGACCAAACTTGGGACTCATCCTGACTACTAAACCTAGTACCCCCCACTTTTAGTGCAAAATCCTCAACAGACCGAGGCACAATTCATGGTGCCCCTCCTGTTAATATCCAGATCGACTTCTCAGAACCTCTCCCAAGAATAAATCAGTATCTTGTAAATAGTAAGAGGACTTACCAGGGCATAAGGCCTGTCATAGAAGACAATAAATAATTATCCTTTGTATTAGTCCTTGAAATATTCTTCTTTCACTCCTAAAAATTCCCGTGGCCAAGGATGGACTTTGGTCCAGCACGTTAAGGCAGTTTATAAATACCATAATTCCTCCTGTTGTCTCTAGTCCATACACACTGTTGGTATCCAGCCCTACAGGAGGCGTGGGGTTTTGTTGTTTTTTGTTTTTTGTTTTTTTTTTAATTATTTATTTATTTATTCATGAGAGACACAGAAAGAGACAGAGACACAGGCAGAGGGAGAAGCAGGCTCCACGCAGGGAGCCCGACATGGGACTTGATCTGGGATCTCCAGAATCACGCCCTGGCCGAAGGCAGTGCTAAACCGCTAAGCCACCCAGGGAGCACCATTGTTTTGTTTATTATAGTTACGCAGTGCATTTTTTTAGTATTTATTTCCTTTGATAGCAGTATATATAAAAATATAATATCCCTTTTACCTTTACCTGGGAAGGCCGAGAATAGACACAGTCGTGCCTGGAGGCTTTACTGAGAGTTCCTACTTCACACAGGTTGTAGCAGCTGACTTAAATATCATAGGTCTCTCTAGAGGCTTCATCTTACTACAGATATGTAGATGATTTCCTTCATGGCTAACTTTCCCAAGGCTGCTCTCCTAAAGACCTTGTTCACCTGTGAAAAATCGTAGTCATTAAGGGGACACAAGGTCTTGAATGAAAAATTGCAGTTTGTTCAAATTCTGGTCCAAGATTTAGGACAATTTAATCTCAGAATGAGCACTACTTCTAAGTTCTGAAAGACTTCAAGGTACTTTAAACTTTCTATACCCTAAAACCAAATAAGAATTACAGAGTTTTCTTGGATTGGGTCACAGCTGCATTCCAAACTTCTAAATAGCTAAGCCCCTTTGTGCCATATGAAAGAATACCACACCTGATCTCATTGTTGGGATAACCAATATAACTCCTTTTTTAAGACTTTGAAGGAAATAGGGGGCGCGCCTGAGTGGCTTAGCGGTTGAGCGTCTCCATTTGGCTCAGGTCATGATCCTGGAGTCCCGGGATTGAGTCCCACATCAGGCTTCCTGCAGGTAGCCTGCTTCTTCCTCTGTGTCTCCCATGATTAAACAAAATTTAAAAACTTAAAAAAATTTTTTTTGAAAGATTTTATTTATTTACTCATGAGAGAGAGAGAGGCAGAGACACAGGCAGAGGGAGAAGCAGGCTCCATGCAGGAAGCCCGTCGTGGGACTTGATCCCAGGTCTCCAGGATCACACCCTGGGCTGAAGGCGGCACCAAATTGCTGAGCCACCCGGGCTGCCCAAAAAAAATATTTTGAAGGAAAGTATTAAGTCCACCTATCCTTTGACACCCAGATAATCAGCTACCCTTTTTCCTTTTTGTATATGAGAAGGAAGGGGATGCCCTCAGACTACTAACCCCAAAACATGCAGCTATCACACGTCCCTCAGCTACTCTGGCCAAGAGTTAGATCCACTACCTGAAGATCCATCCCCCTGCCTTAAAGCTCTGCCTGCCACCACTCATGGGGACCAACAGTAGGCCCAGGTCCTACCACTGAAGAGACTGTCTTTATGCTTCAAGGCTCTTGAGGCTCTCCTGAAGTCACACCATGCCCAGTACCTTTTAGCAAGCTCTTATCTCCTGTGAAGTCCTCTTGCTGACTACCCTTCCAGTCCTCTTGTTCATGGTAACAGTTTCAGCCCTGCTACCCTTCTTCCCTCCTCCACTGATTGAACCCCCCCCCGACTATCTGACTTTCACAGATCATCTGTCGACCCCTTGTGAGGTCTTATAAGAAACTCCTCTGACACATACTGATCTTCCCTGGTTGACTGATGCCTCTTACCTGAACCGTGGAAGTAATGGGTTTTGTGCTGGCTGTGTGATAACAGTTTGGAGTTTGTGGAGGCTTTATTGGATGCTTACCTTTGGTTCAGCTCAAACCAGCTGAAATAGATGCCCTCACTTGAACATGCATTTTAGCCAAAAGCAAGACAGCAAACATTGATGCTGATAGCAGTACACCTTTGGAGTGGCCCATGACTTAGGGATATTAGAGGAAACAACAGAGCTTCTCACTTCCAGTGGAGGTAAAATTAAGAATGGCTCTCATGCCCCAAATCTGTTGGCCACGATACTGCCGCCAGCAGTTCTCGCTGTTGCTAGGTGTCGCAAGTCTGAGTCACTGGAAGCCAAAGGAACCCACCTTACTGATGCCCCTGTAAGAAACATTGCCCTTCTTATATCCATTGACCAGACCTCTGTCATAGCCCAGAAGACTGCTGCCTCACTTCCCCATCCCCTCAGGACCTGAGGGAGTAACCAGGGAAGAGCAACAACTGGCCTCTGAAGAAGGAAAGGCTCTTGGTACCACACAGAAGAGGGGCTCTGGTCTTTTTCTTCCAGAAAATCTAAAGCTTTTCTTCTTCAGACCACTGTCCCTGGATTAAACCATTGGTCCCCTGAGAAATAATAATGTTTATGGATCAGTATTAGAAAACCTCAGCAAGGCCACAAGAAGTGCTATCTTGCTTGTTCTGCATTCTGCCCAGGATGTTTGTTTGCATCACCCTGGGACACTATGGCGTTCAAGGCCTGGTAGGTGAATGTCATACATTTGCTTCATCTCCTGGATATGAATATGTTCTAGTGATAATTTGCATCTTTTCACATTGGACTGAAGCATTTCCATGTAGAAAGGCAGCTGCCTCTTTTGTAGCTAAACTCCTTTTTAGCAAAGACTTTTCCATGTGGGGAACACCATGGTGACTAGGGGACCTACTTCACTGGACCACTAAATACTTGGACAAGTCTGTGCCATCTGGCCAGTTCTACATTTCCACTCTGTTTATCCTCAGACTTCAGGACTGGTCCAGTGTACAAATGGAATTATAAACATGCTGTTGCTAAATTAGTTGAAACCCTCCAGATATCTTGGCCAAAAGTACTGTTGCTGGTTCTTCTAAATCTTCAGTCTACTCCATTCAGTATTCATAAACTTTGATCTTTTGAAATAATCACAGGATAGCCAATTCATTTAGCTCTTGCTTGCTTTGACTCACAACTAAAAAAACGGGTACATACTTAGTTTTGCAAGGGTCTAATTAAATCCATTGAGAATAATCATGCTGTGATAGAACAGTCTTTCCACAGCAAGCTCCCATGAGACAAAAGATGTTAGATATCACATTTTATAGCCAGGAGAGGGCATCTGCTGGAAAAGATGTCTCCATAAAGATTCACTTCAGCTTCATTGAAAGGTGCCTACCAGGTGTTACTGAGGAACCCCTGTGCCACCCGCTTCTAAGAGACAGACTCCTAGATTCATGTGTGCCATCTAAAAAGGCCCCCAAACCTCAGAGGACCTGCATCTCAACTGGTGGCTTAAAACTAAAAATTTTCAAGGATTGAAATGCATGACATTGGAAGTAGACAGCCTTCCCAAGGTACTGGGGCCAGGCCTATAGAACCTCCCCCTTCATGGAAGTCTGTGTCTCTCAGCAACTGAATCATGCTGCCTAAAGTTGTAATTGTTCTTTTGCTGGCCTCCTTGCCACCTCCTGGTTTGCCTGTAATACACTCCTTTGTTCCCACTTTACAAAAACTTTCTGATGCCACCAACCAATCAATAGATTGTTGGATTTGCACTGGAATTAACACTAAGGATAAACTCAAACTGGTGGCCTGGCCATTACCCATGGAAGGATGGGAGAAGCTTTCTAGCAGAGGTTCAGGGTTTTTCTCTCATGCCTTTGAAGCTGTACATATTCTCCCTTCTGGTAAATTGGCACCAGACATTACAGCATTCCATCGGGTGCTCCTTACCCATTGAGGAGAACCCTCACTCAAGTCTGTGCTTTTATTTTTATTTTTTTTTAAGATTTTATTTATTCATGAGAGAGAGAGAGAGGCAGAGACTAGGCAGAGGGAGAAGCAGGCTCCTCATAGGGAGCCTGATACCACCTTGCCAGGACTCAATCCCGGAACCCCGGGATCATGCCCTGAGCCAAAGACAGACGCTCAACTGCTGAGCCACCCAGGTGTCCCTAAAGTCTGTGCATTTACCCAAGACCTTATTCTGAGTTTCACAAATAGTGACAAGATTGGCAGAAGTCAAGGTTATGTCCTGGTAAGCACTTGTGACTGCAGTGGTGCAGGACTCAGATGATCATGAGTACACTCCCACTGGCATCTAAGAGACTACGAGTTCTCCTCCATTAATGTACCTCTGGTAGGGTACTTTGGATGGGAAGCTGGTGTGCTGCTTTTCAGTGGTACCTCTTGGGGAATTGATCAAAAATCCAGTGAATGGTGGGAACTTAATTCAGTGTACCAAAAATCCCCAAAACTGCATTAGAACCTCATCCACAACCATCAGACTCACTTCTTAATCCAAGTATATTGAAATTTAAGACATTCCTATAACCATTTCCATGATGCTAACAGCATTGGGCACTGTGTGCTATATGTAATTGATTGTGTTTTTGACCATGAGGTCCTCTTTTTGATTCCAGGGGGAAAATCTGGGCAGAGGGGTCTTCCTAACATCCTGTCTTTAGAAAACGTTTGTCATTTCTTTCTCTGTGGCAGAAACATAACACTCCACACTTCCCCTGGAAAGGACGTTGTGGAGATGTTGCCCATACGCCTGCCATTGAAAGCAGGAAAATCCCTCTGCCTACCACCCTGTATCCAATTTGGGGGTTTTCTCCTACTGTCTTAAAAGAGTACATGGTAACAGGGATGGATAACACTTTGGGTGGGTGCCCAGGAATACCCCCATTGTAGATAGGAATTTGGATATACCTTTGCCTGGGCCTTGTTCCCTTCTTGGGTTGCGGGGAAGAACTTGTAAAGGCAACTTGGAGTCTGTGGTTGTGGTGCGACCTTCGCTGCTCCTGTTAGGGCTTTTAGAATATCCGCGAGCCCAGCTAGACAGTCGCAGAAGTAGTCTTCAAACCTGCAGCCCTGTGCCTTCTCCCTACACAGCAGAGAGGGGAAGAATGCTGTTTATATGCTAACAAATTGGGGGAAATAATGCAAGAATGAAAAATTAGGAAAGGTTATATCAAAGTGTGAACTGAAATAAGCTGAGTCCCCAAGGACTTATTAAATCTGGGCAGCTGGGGAAACTGGTCGAGGAAGGTTTCCAGCCAGTAGCTGTAATTGAACTTTTGGCCCTAGGTGTAATCTTCCCAGACGTATGTACAAACTAGAGTTCTTTTCCTTTCTGAGACTTCTCCTGAAGTTCAGCTGGGAGACACATGACTAAAGATTCCCCATTTCTTGACTGTTGGTAGTTCAGTGAGTCTGGATAGCCTGGTGCCATTTCTCTTCTGTGAGGGACAGACATCTGAGGATGTCCCCTCAGTTCCTAGGGGCCGCTGTCCGCTCACAGCTACGGACGTCTCTGACTGAACAAGGCCCCACGCAGATTGGTTGATCAGCACAGCCCTCTGAAAGATGTGGATTAGAGGGGGAAATCTGAGAGGATGTAGATCTAAGATGGAACTGAAGGCTACAAAGTGGAGTCTCCCACATGTACCCTCAGAACAGCGGACTTGAGGACTGTCAGGCTAATTGCCCATGAAAACTTGATTGACAGGAGTTGGAAACTGTCTTCCACCAGTGAGTGTCCACCAAGAATCTTTTCCACCTTTGAGCCATTGAACTTGCTGTGTAGGTCCTAACTGGGTTTTCCCCTCTCATAGTCTGCTCATAAAAGCACCCAGGTGTGAACCTTCAGTGGACTCAGCTGTAGCTCCCGAATCACACTTCCTCTACTCTTCCCAAGGAAGCTCTATTTCCAGTAATGTAGCTTGCCTTGGTCTGTCTCCTTTCTGTTAAGGTTGACAGAAACCTAAGTCCACATCATAGCAGCTGGGTGACCTTGGGTCAGGTGTATCACCTTGCCCAGCCTCCGTATCCTCTCCTACACACTGTTGCCTCCATGACAGAGTTGGTGTTGGGTAGAAGATACTGGAGAGTGCCTGTCACACGGGACCCTGGCTTGTAGAGGAGGTGGTAGGTTCAGGTGTGTGGCTTGATTGGGTGTTTCAATGATGGGGTAAAAACTGGAGCCCATCCCTTGAACTGGCCATGACAGCTGCTTCTGGAAAGTAGGCTCTTGGCCAGCAGTCAGTGTGTGCAACCAATGCGAGGTAGTATGGGATCTATCTGTTACACAGTACAGGTGAATTAGAGCTGGTGTCGCTGTGTGACCGGGTTGGCAGTAGGTACCAGTTTCTGTCCCTGTTCTGTAACCCAGAAAGCCTGCTGTTGTAATCCTGCTTGTGCTGTGTAAGTAAAGAATTGGGAGCTGGGCAGCCACAAAGATGTTCACATGGACGTCAGCAAAGGTGTGTTGTCGGGAAAGCCATCAGGACTCCACAGCTGGTGACTGGGAGGTATGGACGTCAGCTCATAGGCTCTTGTCGTTGGATGTTATTTTGAAGTCCTCTGTGCCCTGTACTTGTCTGTGGAGTGTGGAGAAGAGAAGGGAAGCTTGGGAATCTTGTGGTTGCACCCATATGCCTGCAGTAAACCCAAGAGGAACAGGAACCGGGGATACGTGTTGAGGTGGACTGTTGGAAAGGGTAGGGATTCAGGTTTCTTCTGTTTGGAGGGACTTTGGACTTAGCAACAGGTGATGGGAACCACTGATGAGTTTGTAGCTCTCATTGACATGGGCCTCCAAGGTGGAGGGCAACCACAGCCACTGGAGCATTCCTTAAGCTGTTTCTCTCCTGGGCTTCATGACCAAATGACCAAAGAAAAGTGCAGTTGAGTTAAATACAAATCCATTGCAGATCCTAAATTCCATTTGGAGCTATTTTCCTTAAATACAGAGGTTTTTGTTGTTTTGTTTCACTCTAAAGTATTGTGATGGAGAAGTTTGAGCTTTGCTCACATACCTGAGAATAAAACATTGACCAGTTGTGTTCAGTGTTGTCGTTGGATATGTCACTGGAAGAGCTTTGGCAGGGGGTGGGGTGGAGGGGGTCTCTGATGTGTGTTCTCTACGTCTGAGATGAAGGAGCTTCACCACCTCTGTTCAGCTATGCACTTAGACACGGTTTTGAAATTTCCCTAATATCCAGTTCTTTGTAAGGAGTAAGTGTCCTAGAACCTAGCTTTAATGTTTATAAGTAGAAAACCACCTAACTTGAAGATAATCCTTTGTTATATATGTCTCGTAAAAGTGGGTTGTACTGGTGTATGTCACACCTTGTTTTTACACAAACACTACCATCTTCAGTGTAGGAGTGATAGATTAAATTAAATAAAGTAAAATTTTAAGTAGCCTCCTGGGGGCCCTGGGGGGCTCAGTTGGTTAAGCATCCAACTCTTGGTCTCAGACCCAACTCTTTGGGTCTTGATCTCAGGGTTGTGAGTTCAAGCCTCATGTTGGGCTGTGTGCTAGGTATGGAGCCTAGTTTAAAAAAATAAAAATTCAAAAAAATAAAAAAATAAAAAAAATAAAAAATAAAAAAATAAAAAATAAAAAAAAATAAAAAAAAATAAAAATTCTCCTGTGACTTAGAATGTGAAAGACCATATAAGCACTAGTAAATACTTTGAATAGTTCCAAAATAATTGACCTAGTAGCATAAATATGTCCATATTGCTGAAGCTTATTAGAGAAGGTAAATTAAAAATTAGAACTGATTAATCTTACTCTGAGCTCTATTTTAGCACCAAAAAGATTTTTTTTAATGAGTAAAGTGTTCATGCACTGAAATGCACAGATCCTAAGTGTAAGATTTGATGAATTTGGTAAGTAGCATATGTAAATATATGTAATATATATATATATATATATATATATATATATAAAACTGAGAAACCCAATAGTCTGTCCAAGATTTAGAACATTTCCATTACTCTAGAAAGTTCCTTCCTGCTCCTCCTGGTGTAGACCCTCATCCCCCATAGTAGATAGCCGCTGCTACACACACCCTGAAAAGTTCTTTGGGAATATTTAGTGATGTTAATCATTACAACTCTCTCTTAATTCTTAGGAGATCAAAACATTCAGATGGCAGATAACAGGTAAGCCAAAATGGATTTTGTTTATTGGGGTTTAAGTTTGATGAGCATGAGCCAAGTCAGTGAATATCATTAGAAGCTCTGGTTGAATGGCTCCCCCCCCCCCTCCCACCCCCCCCCTCCCCCCCCCGGGTGTGTTTGAGCCCATGAAGAAACTGCTTCACAACATGGGAAGTGTCTCAAATATTGATACTGGAAAACCTTTTATGGGAAGCAGTCATGTTGCTCTGCAGGCCTTAAACCTCCCAGGTGAAGTCATTTGATTAACTTGACACCATCCTTACATTGTATAGCCTCTAGTGGTCAAATGAAAAATAGATTTTGTTTGTGGCTTGTTCTGAAGGTTATGTTAGTCTTGTGTAGTGTTTGACATGGTTTAATTTTGGTGAGAAATTCTATCCAGACATCTTTGAAAACCGATACAGCTGTTTTTGTGGAGTTTAATTGTTTGTAGAGACTTTGGTGAGCTTACAGAGCCACAGTGGGCATTGTGTCCTAAAAACTTGGTAAGGTGGCTCTTCTTTGATCCCTTTAGCAGCTGACCAAACTATAGCATGCATGTTAGTTGGCTAGTGGGTTTGGTCTGAGGGTGGGGAGCAGATTTTGGGGGAAAGAAACTATAGAAATGAAAACTAAGAAGCTTTGGTCAGGGTTGGAAATGAGAACTATGGGGTGTGGCGGGGGGTGGGGCATGAGGGGTTGTTAAATAGTTTTTTTTTTTTTTTATGTAGATACACCTGTGCATCTATAGCTCTGTCCAAATATGAAGGCGTTGTAGAGGTTTTTTAATATGTTAATGTCCTTGTGCTGTTTGTTTTTGGAACTTCTTGATAGTAATAATTTATAAAATGTACTTTAGTTTTTCAGATGGTGTTCCTTCAGATGCCTTGGAGGCTGCTAAAAATGCAAGTAACACAGGTCAGTTCACTGCCCGTGGGGAAAGTAACAGTTGAGTTTGTGTGCAGAGCAGAGTGTGTTCCATTCTTGAAACATTTATTGCAATAATATAGGTGAAGGGTTACTGTGCTTCAAAGGTTTAGGGAAGTTAGAGTTGGTCAAGTGGGAAATGGTACTTCGTTTAAAAACTCCTATGCTAGGAGCTTCAGGCTTTCCAGAAGTAGGGTGACTAGCATGTCCCCTGGTCCCTGCTGCCACCCGTTACTGGAGCTTGTCAGCCAGTGACCAGTCTTTTACATCTGTGTTCTTTCTTCTTCCCTAAACATTTAGAAGCAAATGCCAGGCTTCATATCATTTTGTCCATGAATTCATAGATGTATTCTTTTATCCTCCATTTTAAAATGTATATATCCATACTTTTTTTTTCCCCCTTAAACTGTTTGAAAGCAAGTTGTGGGTATCCTGACCCTTTTCTCCTAAAACAGTTTTGTGTAAATTTCCTAAAAACTAGGATGAATGCTCCCAAACACAATGCTGTGACCACAACCAAGAAATGCGGGGGTTGGGCAGCCCTGGTGGCTCAGCAGTTTAGTGCTGCCTTTGGCCTGGGGCCTGATCCCGGAGATCGGGGATCGAGTCTTGGGATCGAGTCTCACGTCAGGCTCTCTGCATGGAGCCTGCTTCTCCCTCTGCCTGTGTCTCTGCCTCTCTCTCTCTCCTCTCTGTGTATTCTCATGAATAAATAAATAAAACCTTAAAAAAAAAAAAAGGAAAGAAAGGCGGGGGTTGACAGGACGCTGTTAGCCAATATGTAGTTCTGTTGCTTTTCCCCTGCTTTTCTCGGTTGTTCCTTTTTAACCATTGCCCACACTCAGGCCCAGGGCCAGCCAAAGGTCACGTCCCGAATTTAGTTCTGTCTCCTTTATTCTAGAACTCCCACCTTTTTATCCTACCCTGCAGTGACACATCCACAGGTTGTGTGCCCCGCTGTCTTATGGATTGCCCAGGCTTTGGATTCATTAGGTTGTTTCCTCCTCATTAGGTTCAGACTGCCACATGGGTGACCTGATGCAGGGGAAGCGCAAGGGCCGGGGATACTGAGATAGAGGACTTGGTGGAGGCACGTGTCTGGCACCCTTCCCCGTAGTGAGGGTCCCTTTAGTAAGTGGCCTGCCGGTCATCCTGTGACTACCCTGTCCTCCACTAGTGGTGATGACGATCCTTGCAGAGTCCGGAATGGCACTGGTGGTTGCATGAGTGCGTTTCTCTAATTCTGGTCGTCCTGCTGTGTGTTACATCTGTCAGAGATGGGCTTTCCCTCCCTACTCTCCCAGCCCCCACTTTGCTGTTACTGTATATTCCTAGGTCATTTCTCCTTCAGTGTTTGCTCGCTTGCCATCAGTATTCTTTTCAGTGTGCAAATTGTCTCAGTTTGCAGGTCCCTTCAGGCTGGCTTCTGTGTCCTTTTGCTATGTCCCCATCAGTTTCAAGTACTTTGTAGCTTTGTGATGCTAAGTGATGTTCCATTTTTCCTTGAACTTTTCTTGCTCTGGACCTGGAATCTACCATTTATTTCTCCAAGGGGCCCTGTTCCTTTTAGAGAGAGATTAAAAAATCAGAATATAGACGTTTCTATGCCTTCCAGTGGCCAGAGGTAGAGGAGAGATGTGTGTCTGTGTACACGTGTACTTTTTACATACTGCACACATTCATGTTTTATGTACACACATTTATATAGATTAAATACACCGTGCTTCATGTTAGCAGTTGTTAATAATTAAAATGTTAAAATTCATTTGCCTACTTCGTATCCTTTGCTTGCCCACATCACTTCTATACAAAAGGCAGAGAGAGATTACAGGTGCCTTATGAGTCTGGTGAGGGTGCTAAGTTCAGGTTCCTGGACAGTGTCAGGAGGTAGACATCAGCTCAGCAAACACTGAGACTGTGCCGTGGGCCAGGTGTCTTGCCACACTCTGGTTAAGTGAAGGACCCTTCCTTCCCCCTCAATGTCTTGTTTGTTCATTGGGAAACAACACAAACATGGCACAGGAGGCCAGTGACTTTCATGAGGGGGCGAGTTTGGGCAGAAAGGCTGAGTAGGTTAAGGTGGAGGCCCAGAGCGCTTGCCCATCTGGCACACTGGGAACCAGTGCGAGTAGGGGGCTTCCTGGGATGTGAGCTGGGCCACAAGTGCGCACTGATTTCCTCCAAGGGACAGTCACCTTGTCCCTGTCCTTGCTTCTGGGCTCTTCAGGTCTGAGGGAGAGAAGGCCCCTGGACTGAGAAGTGAGGACATCTTGGTTTGGGAGATTAGAGATTTAAACAGCTGAAGCAAAAAAATAAATAAATAAAATAAAAAATAAAATAAACAGCTGAAGCAAGAACTAGAACTGCCCTGGGCCTTCAGTGGATTGCTGACCCGCCTGCTCGGCTGAGTAATGGGGCCAGATGCCTTTAAAATACATTAGAAGAGGTGCCTTGGTGGCTCAGTTGGTTAAGTATCTGACTCTAGATTTTGGCTCAGGTCATGATCTCAGGGTCATGAGATTGAGCCCCGTGTCAAGCTCTTCACTAGGTGGGAAGTCAGCTTGAGATTCTCCCCCCCTCAGCTCCTCCCCATCTAAAAAAAATAAATTTTAAGTATTTTTTAAAACATGTTTTTAAGAAACCACTTGCTGCATTTAGAAATTAAAGTAAATAAAGCTGGGTAGATGTGCACTGATGATTTTCAGCCCTTGGCTGTTCCGTGTTGGGCATATTTTAAATTTTTGGCCTTGTTTTTTTACTTCTTAATAGAAAAGCTCACTGATCAGGTGATGCAGAATCCTCAAGTTTTGGCAGCTTTACAGGAACGGCTGGATAATGTCGCCCATACTCCTTCAAGTTACATTGAGACGTAAGTATGCTATTCATGGGATGCAGTACAACTTTAAGAAACAAAGGGGAAAAGACCGATTTCCTGGTTCCTTAGAACAGGAGTAAGTGTCTTTTTTATTGAGCAGACTTTGGGTACTGAGAACCGTGCACTGGGTTCTAAAGAAGAGCCCCTGGGCTCAGTGGGTGGTAGAAGAACAGGCCTGGGGTGGGGGTAGGGGGAGAAGAGACGGCTGTGGGCAGGGCTCAGGGTGGGGTGCTGGCTCCCTGCTGGCTCCCAGGCAACCACTCCCTGCTCTCCGCAGGTGGACGTGGTGATACTGCCTGGGAGTAGGAGAGGTGAGGATGATAATGGTCTCTAGTTTTCTGGCTAGACTCTGGGCGGGTGGGTTGGCGTTTGTGGAAAGGAAATGCTGCGGGGAGGGGCAAGGTTTCATGGAATAGAATTAGTTCCATGTTGTACATGCCATATGGTCAGTGCCCGCTGGGAGGACGGTGTGGAGTTACTGTAACTGATTGGAGGACAGCTGGATTTAGGATAGTAGGGCTCAGTTTGCTTAAAATCATTTGTTATTTTTCCATTGGAAAGGTAGAGTGAGATAAGAGGTTATTGTAATTGTGTGATTAATTCAGAAAAGAAATATAGGTGTTCTGTTATGTCTGCCATTTCATTCGGCCCCCACTGTGCTTCCACCTTACCCTGCCAGCAGTCCTAGAGACGGGCCTAGTTAAGTATCTTGGTAGAGAACCTTTCCCCTGAGGTAGCTGTGGATAGGGAGGGTAGCAGGGGCCCTTTGTGATTTAAGGCTGTGCTGGTGTACTGTCTAAACGGTACTGTGCATAGGAGCAGCTGACACCGTGCTGTGTGTTGTTGGAGGAAGGGTTGAGTGCCCAGGCTAGTGCTCGCCCTGCCTTCAGGGCTCAGCCCATATGGATGCCATCCATGGGGGCTGTGGGGGCTGTGATGAGGCCCAGTAATCTGCTCTTTGTTGTACATAGTGAACAAGGGCTTCAGGTTAAACATATAATTTTGATGGGTTAAAAAGGATTTTTTGCTTTTTCTGATTTAAGTAATGCATACAAACTGAAATATTTTTAGAATACAGAAAGTACTGAGGTATCTGGGCAGCTCAGTTGTTAGTTGTCCGACTCTTGATTTTGACTCAGGTCATGATCTCAGGGTTGTAGGATTAAGCCCCTCGTCCGGCTCTGCCCATCATGGACTCTGCTTGTGGAGAAGTATGAAAAAGCAAAGAAGCTCAAAATTACCTGGCTCTCGAAGGGAACAGACCCCATTTGTCTGTGTCGTGTCTGATTTTCCCCTTAGTGTGTCAGCATGAACCTCCACTGGGCGCTGAATATTCCTTGAAAACATGATTGTGGATAAGCTGTGCTTGTTCAGTTTGTCGTTATTTCCAGTTTTTCACTTTTACAAATAATGCCTCAGTGGACATCTCAGGCATAAGTATTTGGTTATTTCTTTGGTGTAACTTCTTGAAGTAGAGTTACTGGACCCAAGGAACATTCAGGTTCAGCTTTGCTTGAAAGTGCATGAGTTGGTTAGAGGGCTTCTTTATCCTTACTCTCATCAAACCTGGGAGATTTTTTTTAATTGCCAACTTGGTGAGGAGTAGACAGTGGTTCTTCTAAATTAACATTCTTTGGACATTTTGTGGGATTGAACCTTCTTTCCATGTTTACCTGTGTTTTTTCTTTTGTGGTTTATCCGCCTGCATCTCCCTGCCACCTTTTGGGATGTTTATCCTTCTAATGATGTGTAGGAGCTCGTTTCTATAATAAGGATGTTAATTCTGTTAGTCTGAATTTATTTTAAGAAGATTGAAAAGCACGCTGCCTTACTTAGTGGACATAAGGATGTTTGACTTTTCCTTTCCTCTCAGTCTGCCTAAAGCTGTGAAGAGAAGGATCAATGCACTGAAACAGCTTCAGGTGAGGTGCGCCCACATAGAAGCCAAGTTCTATGAGGAGGTCCACGACTTGGAGAGGAAGTATGCTGCGCTGTACCAGCCTCTCTTCGACAAGGTGGGCAGCTCTCTCATACGTTGCGTGTGCAGGGGCAGAGCTTTCTTCAGGGGAGACCTCCATGCTTATGGAGTGGGGGACCCTTGAATGGTTATCCTTCAAACCCTAAGATTTAGGGTCTGAAGTTATAAAAGCATTGGGTATTCACAGATATTTGCAAATTGAATGAACTTCTGAGTTGCTGTAACTCTAAGAAGGTCTCGTTCTTACTTAGAGAAGGGAATTCATCACTGGTGATGTTGAGCCAACAGATGCGGAGTCAGAGTGGCACAGTGAAAATGAAGAGGAAGATAAATTGGCTGTGAGTATTTTTTTTTTTTTGAATGAGTGCGTCTTGTGTTGTTTTAGTGCTATTAGGGGTAAGAAACCTGAACGTTTTTTAATCCATGGTATGCCGTCACCAAGAACAGAGAGCTCCTAACTTTAGGTGCTGTTTCACCCTGAGGTTGGTCCTTTAGATTTCCTTATGACTGGAGCACTGAGCAGCTGGCAGCCTGGTGTCAGTCAGTTAATACCATGAACCAGATGTGATTTCCCTTCTCAGTCTAAACAGTTCCATGCTGTAGGATAGTGAGATGTGGGATCCGACAAACAGAATTGAAAACTTCAGGAGATGTCTTCCATCAGGACAAAAGCCAGACCCCACAAGGGGAGGGGACACCTCTGTCTCCACTCACTACATGGTCAGGGCCACCCTTCTCTAGGACTAGCAGTGGTAGTGAAGGAGCCACAGTGCACCCAGCCACTTGGGATTGGGAGCTTCTCATCACCTGCTCATAGTCTTCAGCAGATCCTATTCCAGTGTCGCAGAAAGTTCCAGCATGCTGTGGGGTAACTTTGTCCACCTGCTTCTTGTTTGGAAGACAAGCAACTTATATTTTTATCCTTTTTATGATCCATTCCATCAGGATTATTTTTTTAGAGAATTTTTTTTGAAGTGTATGTTAGTTTTAGTGACCGTATGTTTTTGATCTTTCAAATATATTGTAGAACTGGCCTGGTTGAAGCTGTGGCTATGGATGAATCTAGTTGTGAATCATTTCCTTATTGCTCAAGAAAGATCTGCCTCTGTTAATTTGAAAAGCTCCTTATGATCATTTGTGCATAAGAATCCCATGTGATGAAGCATTTGCACTTAAAGTGGTTCCATTTAGTGTTGTGCTTGACCTCCCTGGGCCTGCCCTTTCCCTGGGCCCTGATGTTAGAAATGATCCCTCTGCACATGCTTGTCCAGTCATCTCCCTGATGTTTGCATGGGAGTTTCTGTGCAGACATTTATAGCCACCTCCTTACCAGTGGATGTACACACCAGTTGGCGTTCCTTGTTGCCAAGGGCACTGGAGTCCTCCAGTCTGGGTGGCTGATTGTCCCAAGATGAACATCTCATAGAGCTGGCACTTGGCACCTTTCCCAAGTTTGATGGTATTGTACCATCTTTTAAAATTATATCACACAAAAAAAATAAAAATAAATAAATAAATAAAATAAAATAAAATTATATCACAGAATCACATCTGAATGGAATGCTTTGATTGCTTTGTTCCTTAAAGTCACTTTAAAAATGTGACATGCATGGTGGTCTTGGAGATGCAGATGCAAAGAATACAGTTTTTGATAGAAGTGTGTGCAGGACTCTGAAATTTACATTTTGCATTAAGCGGTTGAATATAAGTTTATTACTTTGTGGTAAGTGTTCTGTTCTCTCTTATTTTTTTTAGGGAGATGTGAAAAATAAAGTAGTCATAGCAGAAAAAGAAGCAGCAACAGCAGAGGAGCCAAACCCCAAAGGAATTCCAGAGTTCTGGTTTACCATCTTTAGAAATGTAGATATGCTAAGTGAATTAGTCCAGGTAAGCAAATTTCCACCTAATAGAGTGATTTCAGTCTTAATTATTTATCTGTTAACCACTTAACTCTGTGTTTAGCAGTTGTTCCTGGGGGGTGGAAAGGCACTTGACCAATAGCTCATATGTGTGGTCTTGATCTCCTGGGGCCGGGGTCTCACTGTTAGAAGCCTCCATGCTACCTGACACTGAAAGTGCTGCTGGGAAGACCTGTACCTCTGAGAGTGAGCCAGACTTGTAGTCTTCCTACCTCCATGAAGGCCCACTGCCTCCCCCCTAGAGCACTTACCAACAGACTCAGAACCCTTCCTCATCTTCCTGTGAATGAACAAGTGGGAAGATGTGAGGGCAGGAGACCAGGAAATTGGCCAACAGGGTCCATAACTTGCTGACCTAGGTGTTGTTTCTGGTTCTCTCTTCAGAGATGTGAGGACCAGCAGGCTTGGTCGATCCTATATTTAGTGGCATCTAGTGGTAGTGTAAAAGCAGCTGGGCTCCTGCCCATCCTGCCTGGCATTGATGGTTCCCAGTGCTCTGTGCCAGAGAGAAGTGGCACCTTGTTGCTGTCACCTAGGCCCAGTGGTCCATGCACAGATTTGGGTGACTTCCTAGGAGCTCTTACTTGATGAGGCCAAAATTCCAGCCAGGGCTGCTTCCCAGCATCTGGGATTGTGTCTGATGTCCAGTCAAAGGGGGTAGTGTGTGTTGTTTGGAAAAAGCCCGCTAGAAATTTTTTTTTTCTCTTTATGATCAGGAATATGATGAGCCTATCTTGAAGCACCTGCAGGATATTAAAGTGAAGTTTTCAGACCCTGGGCAGCCAATGGTGAGTACTGATTGAGTTCCTGATTGGCATCAGAAAAGGTCAGGGCACTGAGGGTGAGGGGCTTGGAGCCAGGGTTGGGGATACAAACCTGGTCACACACTTGCAGAGGATGGTCCTGAGGAAGATGCTCACCAAGAACTAGAATGTTGTCACGTGGCCTTCCTGGGCCTTGCCCAGTAGCACTGCATAGCCTGACAGCCCGAGGCATGGGCTGCATGTGGCAGGTGCTGGAGTCTGCAGCAGTGGACTCCCTTGCCAAGGTGTCTGCCACTTAGTTGCCACTCCCTGAGCTAGCTTGTTTTCTGTCAAATGGGACAATGTCTTTGTTCTAAGTGTCTTTCAGGTTTGTGAGGATCTAATGTCTGTAAAGCAGGATGGTAGGTATATACTCAAATACGAGCAGCACTTTAATAGGAACCCAAGATGCTAATGAAAGAAGCCTCTATTAAGTTTTACCTAAAATAACCGCAGGTAGACAAACCTGAAAAACGTGTCCTTGCTTTGACTGTCACAAAACAGCTCTTAGTGGCTAGTGAGAGGAGTCTGACTGAAGCCAGCCCTTCCTTTCCTCCGGGGAATGGGGCCTGCCAACCTGAGTGAGCTGGGTCCTCATAGAGGCACCATTCGTGGCCTCTTAGCCTGGCTGTGGCTGACGGGCTCCATTCCAGTGTGACAGCAGTTCCAGCGGCACTTGACTGACTGCATCGTGGCTCTCAGGTTCAGGTCCTGGGGACACAGCCTGGGACCTAGGGCCTGGCTCCTCCCTCCCCATTGCAGAGCAATGGCCCCAGCTCAGGAATGAGGGCCAGTGTACGTGGGATGTCTCTCCCTGCTCCTACAGGTACTTACTGGAGGCAAGGGGCAGGGGGATACCCTGGTTCTGTCCCTTTCACTTCTCCTGCCTGGCTCACTCTGGGAGGTGACATTCAGCTTTCCCTCTGAGGGTGTGGGGTGCTGGGCACCAGCTGAAGTGATGTCAGCTCAAAGGTTGAGGGGAACCCCTTTCCTACTGCACCTGGTTAACCAGGTTATCAACAGGGCCTTCTTGTTGGTTATCAACAGGAGGCTGGGCCATGGCACCCCCTGGAGGCTACATGGGGCAGCCCGAGCTTGTTGGCTTGTGTTTGGGGGTGGGGTGGTGGTGGAGTGCATGCTCTTTTAAGATTCTGTGTCCGTTTTTTCCCCTAACACTTCTTTCTCACATCTATTAACTATTAATTTATTTTTTCCCTCTCGCTCAGTTCTTTTCTTTTGTTCTTACAGACACTTGTTTGGTGATTTTCTGGGTCTGTTTTCTTTCTCAGTCTGTCTGGCATTTTCCTCCATCTCTTACAGTGATTTATAGACAAACAGGAGCCTTAGTGTTGGGAGACCACCAGCCAGTCTTCTTTCTCCCCCTCGTTACCTCCCCCGTTACAAAAGTCATACGCACTTACTGTGAGTGAGGAGGCATAAAGAACAACAATGCACATCTGTCGTGTAGAAGTAACTCTCAACTGTGGAGTCTGTTTCCCCATAACCTTTGTCCTTTTAAAATTGTTATGAAATATTTTAGACATTAAAACTAGAACGAGGATGCCTGGGTGGCTCAATGGTTGATCTTCTGCCTTTGGCTCAGGGTGTGATCCTTGGGGTCCTGGGATCAAGTCCTGAATCAGGCTCCCTGCAGGAAGCCTGCTTCTTTCTCTCTATGCCTCAGCCTTTCTGTCTCTGTCTCTGTCTCTTATGGATAAATAAATAAAATCTTAAAAAAAAAAAAAAAAAAAAGAACAAGAGATAAAAACTATCCAGCCTCAGAATGAAGCAGGGCCATTGTGTTTGCTTCTCCCGTGACCACACCTCTCCTCTTCAGGGTCTCCACACTTACCCTGTAGCAAAGAGGAATTACATCTGTGGACAATGTTGTATAGGCTCTGCTGGGTGAGAAATAGTTATTACTGCCTCTGTGGGCTGTAAAATGATTTATTTAATGTTGCCCACACATGCCGCTGCCACCTCCACCCTATTTTGAATTGTTGCATTATGATCAGCACACTTGAACCTAAATCATTTGTTCAAATTTTGGGTGGTTTCCTCAGTTTAGATTCCGTTTAGTATAGTTTTACTGGGTTAAAAGAGGTGGACCTTTATAAGGCTCAAAGGTTCACTTCGCATATTTTTTACACTTTATTTTTTGGAATCGTGTTTTTTTTCCCCTTTGTTTTGAAATAATTGCAAGCTTAGTACCTGAGCTGCAGCAACAGTGTAGTGTTCCTGTGCTGCTTCTGCCCAGACTGGAGCTACTGGGGCCCTGTGGGCCATGCGGGGCAAGGGATTGCTTCCCAGGCTTTTCTTTTTTCTTTTTTTTTAATTTTATTTATTTATTTATGCATGAGAGACCGAGAGAGAGGCAGAGACACAGGAGGAGGGAGATGCAGGCTCCATGCCAGGAGCCCGACGCAGGACTCCAGGATCGCGCCCTGGGCCAAAGGCAGGCGCCAAACCGCTGAGCCACCCAGGGATCCCCTCTACTGCCTCTTGATTTTATTTGTGTCTGCTGCTTTCTACACACCCTGCGTCCATTGTTCCTCTTATGCTTGTCTCTTCGGATTATACAGTGCTTTTGAACAAAAGATGAACTTGTCCCATCCCTGCATAGAGGGGCCCCTTCACGCAGCAGAGAAGGCAGTGCTGTGCCTGAGCCCAAGTACAGAAGGGGCGGAGGGCTGGACCCCTGACGCCTGGTTTCCCAGTCCAGGCCCCCACCTCTGTCAGGGTGGGCCCTGCAGCAGCAGGGAGAAGCTAGGGTTCCCTAGGAGAGCTTGGACCTCCGCTGGGGAGGGTGCCTCAGAGGGGCACGCAGGACAGGTATTCCCTCACCTGCCATTTGTGTTTTGACTTGATGCTGCTGTTTTTTGTAATAAAGATATTTTTCTTGATATGTGACCATACCTGTTGAACTTTTCAGTAGTGGTTTCTGTGACATTCTGCTCAGGGAGGAGTTGGTCTCTAGTACATACCATGCCGTTCATAGTCTGTCACTGGTGGTCTGTAGACTGACCTGAGTTTTTGTATTTAGTCTTTTGTATTAGAGTTCCACTTTGAACCCAACGACTACTTTACTAATTCAGTCCTGACAAAAACATACAAGATGAAGTCAGAACCAGACAAGGCCGACCCCTTTTCCTTCGAAGGTCCTGAAATAGTTGACTGTGATGGGTAAGTACATGCCATTTCAGCTTCTTTTTGGAAATAAAAACAGATAATTTTAGAACTTAACGAGTAAGAGAAAATAAGAATAAAGCAAAATGTC
Source organism: Canis lupus familiaris (assembly GCF_011100685.1). Classification (NCBI taxonomy): domain Eukaryota; kingdom Metazoa; phylum Chordata; class Mammalia; order Carnivora; family Canidae; genus Canis; species Canis lupus. The sequence goes on along the minus strand of NC_049239.1, from coordinate 47,377,826 downwards.
ATTAATCTTCTTAAAAGCCCAGTGGACAAAGATTTAAATTATTAAATAGTCTTTCTGTTTTGGGGGTATGACCGCCTGTGCTGGGAAATGTGTCATGGGGTCACATGTGCCACCATGGGGGCTGGCGGCCCAGCTTCCTCATCAGATGGAGGGATTGGGTCCTCAAGCTCCCTTACATGACACTGTCCTCACTGAACTGATAAATGATCTTCAGTGTTTGTTGAGTGAAGAAAATGAGTCAATGAAGGGCAGTATGGGTCAGTTGCTTGATTCGGAAATTGGTGGGGCAGTTTAATTGTTATCTGACTCATGATGGAGCCCCTTGGTGACTTCAGGGGAAATCACCAGGAAGAGAAGGTGGCTTGGAGTTCTTTCCCCTTGGTATGTTTGAGGTGGTTTGGGAAATTGTTTTGTCTTTGAATTGGCACAATTACCTTACTCATGGGACAAGTACTTCTGAATCTTCCCAGATGAGCAGTTCCAGAGCTTTCTTAAAACCTTTCTAGGCTCGAGTGGTGAGAGTGACTGAGAGAGCATTTCCCAAGGGGAGGCTGTTAGGTGACACGTAGGCCCGGCTTACCAGGCATGTTCCCAAGCAGACACCAGTCTCATGCTGCCAGGGGTTCCCAGTGGGTCCACAGTGATGGAGGGATGAGCAGTGGTACAGGGTTTGCATTTGCACCCAAGAAGGCCCATTCAGCAGCCTGGAGCCAGTGTGTCCACCCCAGACAGTCCTTTGTGCAGCTATAACTTGCTGCCTCTCCACCTTGTCCTGCCTGGAGAATCCAGGTGTGTGAGTGGGTGACTTCAGGGTGCTTTGGGGTCTGGACAGAGGCAGCAGGTGGCAAGCTCCTGAGCGTCTTTTGGGCCTCTTAGCCCAGCTGTGACCCGGCTTGGTAATAGGAAACACCCTCCGAGTACTTGACAAGGGGAGGGGGCATTATGCCACTGTGGTCACAGAACCCCCAGCTTCAGGCAGTGCTGCTAGCCAGCGCGGCGGCAGCCTAGGTCACCTGGCCACTTCCCTTTGTCCAGCCTTCACATGGACTTTGTAGATGTGCCGATCCGACTGGCAGGCTGCTTTCCCTACCTACGTTGTCCAGGTCCTCTAGCTGTGCTTTGGTACCGTGGGTGTTTGTGGTCAGTGTTTCTTATGGCCCGTGTCCGCATGTGTGATGGCTGTCTGTCCCCATAGGTGTGCTATTGATTGGAAGAAAGGGAAAAATGTTACAGTCAAAACAATCAAGAAGAAGCAGAAACATAAGGGACGAGGCACAGTGAGAACAATTACCAAACAAGTTCCCAACGACTCTTTTTTCAACTTCTTCAGCCCACTGAAAGGTGAGTGGGTTGCGTTGCGGATGGTGATTATATATTACGGGAAGTCCTTGCCTTACCCTTAGAGTCCGGTGCAGGTCCTCTGGTGAGTGTGACTGCTAAAGACACAGTTGCTATGCTAGGGGCCGTGGTGCTGGTGCTCACAAGGTGCGGAAGTGGTAGGGGTGGAGGGAGGGCTCAGTGGGCGCCCTGAGCTCCATGCTGGCAGGCCTTCCTGCCACAGCCCTGCCTTTGTCCCTGGTTGTACTCCAGTTACACCTATGCAGCTTGTGGATCATTCCCCACCCTCTCTCTTATAAATTTAGTTTAGTTTTGTTTTTCTCTGTGACTTGATACAACTTGAGGGGTTTACAGATCATGGATTTCTGTTTTTGAAAGACTTAGCTTGGAAACTAATTTTTTTTTCCACCTAAGTAATAAAATAAAGTGACCAAGTGAAGGTTGAGCAACAGGTTTTGAGGGTAAATTACTGAGAAGTCTTAACAAAATTTTTTAAACCTGAACGTGAAGGCCAGGCGGGTTGGCAGTGTTAGAATAGGAGAAAACATGCTCTCTTTATTTTCCGTGAACACGAAGTGATTGAAATCTAGAACTGCCTGCCCCTGGCACAGGTAATTGGTGGGTGTGTGAGTTTTTCTCCCTTGCCCACAGGGTGGCTCCATTTTTAAGTGTGAGCCTCAGACCATGACTTTGTCTCTGAGCTGAGGGCCCTGGCTTCTCAGGCTACGACATTCGCCCTTCCACCCTGTATCTTTCTGGGATTCGTCTTTGATCCTAGAGGATGCAAATGTGTATTGGTTTGGTGGTAACACTAGCCAAAAATGTAGTTAAGTTTTTTCCTTGTATTGGAGAATCCCCTTTGGTGGTCACCTGCATACATTCTCCATGAAACAGGGGCTTTGGTTCCTAAATGCAGTGGCTTTGCTGGAAGGTTTCTTAAGATTGGGTTTTAAGTAATTTAATAATCAAAATGAAATTAAGTGGACTCAGAATTTGGGGGGGGTGACTTTTGGGGTTCTAAAACTGTCCTGTGATGGTTATGACTCTGAAAATGTCCTGGGGTAATTAATGTACACTTAAGCTCTCTGGTAGATAAATTACATGTAAACATAGCTATTTTTAAAGTCGTCATGTATGATATCAAGTGATGAGCTCTGTGAAAACAAATCAAAGGTGACCATAGTAGTGACAGGGCAGGCAAGGGAAAGGTGCTGAAATTCAGATAATGTGTTTTGAAATGAAGGAATCTGGTCTGGTGCCCTCCTTGTCCTTAAATCTATAAGACCTGTCCCAAAGTCACATGAGCAAAGTCCTTGGCACCCAGGCCAGAGTTCCCAGACCCAAATCTTAGCCTGTGGTGGTGCGCACATGCCAAGGCTCAGGGAACATGCTATAGGGGTGGTGTTGACACACATGGGTGCCCAGCCCCTGGGGAGCAGCCAAGCCAGGAGGGGCTAGTTGAGGCCAGGGTGGTAAGCCTCCCGCTCCTGGCAAGACTGAGCCTTGAACAAGCATTTCTAAAGTCTGGGTTTTGAATGGTGGTGGTTAGTTGAGCATCACTGGGCTTTGTTGAGTGGTTTTAAGTTCCTGTATTTGCCGTCACTCTCGGTTCTGGGTCAGGCTCTGGTGCAGCAGCAGAGTCTGGCCAACTGTGCGCGCGCGCGCGCGCGCGCGTGTGTGTGTGTGTAATTGCCCCTGTGTGTGTGTGTGTGTGTGTGTGTGTGTGTGTAATTGCCCCTGTGCTGCACTCTTTGGTGGGCAGCGACCAGCAACACCCTCTTGCCCACAGGGAGTCTTTCCATTGTGTGGGAAGAATGCTTCAGCACTGTGTTCTCTCCTTTCTCCTTTCCAAATGGACACAGTGTGGACCCTACTGAGGTGCAGTGCTTTAGAAACAAGGCTCAAGGATCTTCCTCCCCCGAGAGAATCCTGCAGGGTTGCAGGACACGGGTACAGTCTCCTTAAAGTGTAAATGCGCTGAGTGTCCACAGTCTGGAGCCACTTCATAGGCCTTTCCACCTGCTACCACTAAACTAGGAAGGAAAGTGCTTTTCCCCAGTTGGCGTCCTGAGCAGGTTTCCGAACAGGTCTGGTGGGGGCCACAGGGAGATTAGGGGCTCCAGCTGTGCATGGTCCCACCTTACCTCCATGGATCTGCCTGCATGGGCTTGCAAAGGTTTTGGTTGTCAGTGTAACGTGCGTATGTTTTGTCTTTTTTTTTTTTTCTAGCGTCTGGGGATGGAGAATCACTGGTAAGCTTTGTGTTGTCATCAGAATCTCATTATCTCCAGAGCAGTTGCCCACCTTCTATTCAGTCCCTCCTCCCTCCTTAATCCTCTGACACCTGGGGTGTGCGGTATTCACTACACTGTGGGGCGGAGCCCCGTGTGCTCCACCACTCTCAGTAATGCTGGGTCCCCCAGAGTGAGGGACACGGTGCGGGTGGGGGGCGCGGTGTTCGCTGGTGGACACAGGTTAACATTGGGGTCTTACCTCCTCAGGATGAAGACTCGGAATTCACATTAGCCTCTGACTTTGAAATCGGACACTTCTTTCGTGAGCGGATAGTCCCGCGGGCTGTGCTGTACTTCACAGGGGAGGCCATAGAGGATGATGACAACGTATGTGGGTGGGAGACCCTGGGGGTCCCCTGGTGGCGGGGGAGGGCGGACAAGCAGGGCTCTGGGGTACTCGTAGAGCAGAGTGCCAGCCCCCTCCAGGGACAGCATCCTCAAAAGACCCCAGGTGCTCATCATGTCCTGCTTAAGGTCTATAAGCTTTGGGTGACTTGGAAATGGGAGGAAAATCTCATTTACGGAAGTCTGGCCACAGCAAAAGGTTAGGATAGAGTGGACTCGTGCTAGCCTGTGGTGTGCTGGCCCCAAAGAATTGAAACCCATGGTGCACAGAAGGATGGTGTGGTTGCAAAGTCCCCTCCTTCCTCTCTCCCTGCCTGAGCACAGCCTAGCTGGCTGGCTTTCGATGGTCACCTGAGATTGTTCTTCATTCCAGCCTGCGCTCGGCTCACCGTGTCGTCTTGATTTGTAGGAATAAAGTCTTATAGTGTGCTGTTAGAAGTATGCTTCAGATATTTATTCCCTTGCTTTTAGAGCTCTTAGGTTTCCTGGATGGTTCTCAGTTTCCTTTCTAAGACGTTTCTCAAGGCTTCAGATGGGGACAGCCAGAGCCAGGCAGGTTTGAGCTGCTTAGTGCCCAGGGGCAACGAGGGCCTGCTCCTCGCACTTCTCCTTTGTGCAAATGGGCCCATCCAGAGTGGGCTGGCTGTGTAATCTGGAACTGCTTTGTCTGTCCCTGGGCTGGGAGGTAGTTTTGGGGCAGGCTGACATGGACACGCACAAGTCAGTGTAGTGTTGCCTCGTGTAAGTGCTCAAGTTATTAAGTTGACACAGCAGATTGTAGACCAACACAGTCCCGTAGAACTTTCTGTGATGATGGAACAGTCTTCAGCGTGCCTGCTCTGTCCAGTGTGGTAGGACTGGCCCCATGTGATGCTTGAGGATGTAAAATGAAGCTCTAGGCAACTGAGGTCAACTGAGTGTTTAGTTTTTATTTAATGTAGCCAAAACAGTCTAGTGATGACACACAGTGGAAATCTCTAGACTGCATGGTCTCCACAGTTTTGATCATATACCCATCAATTTTAAAACTCGAACGTGCAGCTCATTATATATTGGTTTACTTCAAATGCATGCAGAGTGGGTAGTACTGGCTAGGACTGTGTGTGTATTCACTCACAACACCTTTTGTATGGGTGCTGCTGCTGAGCAGTGTAGTTTAGAGGTTAGAAGGGGGAGCCGCACTCAAGACTGCTTATTAGACCAGGATCCCGATTTCACCACTCATAGCTGTGTGGCCTCTGTGCTGCAGTGTCCTCATCTGAAAACAGGGTTAACGGTAGACTCTGGTGACTTGTCAGGCTCTCTAAAATAGCACCTCTAACAAAAATTTAAAAAAATAAAATAAAATAGCACCTCTTGGCACCATTACATAGTGCATGTTAGGATAAAGGTAAACTTCAGGTGTCTGCTATGTTGGAAACCTTGCACAACAGCTGGACATTGTTGCAGGAGGGAATGGGTCTTCCACGTTCTCTAGGCTTAGCTTGCTTTTCCCATGAGCTCTGCAGTCACTGTGGAAGCACTGTTCTACGTCACTGTGAGGTGTGTTTGAAACAGGACCCTCTAGGCCCTTCCACGTCAAGAGTGAAATGATAATACTTAGAACCTCAGAAGATCCACGCTTGAGCCTGTTGGAGGGTAGTTCCAATCTGAGCTAAAATGTAGTTCCCTACAAGACATCAGACCAAGGTCTTTCCCTCTCGGAGGCTGAAGGGCACTGGGGGGTGTGTGGACCCCACCAGCCCTTAAGCCCTTAGAAGTTTTGTGTGGGCTGTCACTAAGGACAGGCTCCAACGAATGAAATGTTTGTAAGAAAAAGCCTACTAAATTTTTATGTCCCTCGTGGCGTTCAGGCAGTAACGATAAGGTTTGTTTTGTGTTTGATCTTGTTCTGAGTCTGATGTGTGGAGTTTGAATGAGAGTCTGACCTGTGGTGTCTTTGGACCTAGAAGAAATTCATTCACAACCAACCAACTACAGTGTTAGGCTTCTCTTCACACTTAAACACCAGGGTTTTATCACATTTCTAATAATAAATACCCTTGTAGGAGATATAAAATACTACTTGGAATTCATGTATCTGCATAGTAAAATGCTCCTGTTTGGCTTAGATTAGCCAGTTTCCCAAGGGGTCCCAATATGGTGTCATGATGACCATCTTATTCCTGCACCCTTCCCCATCCTCAGGCCTTGTTTTGAGTGGTTTTCAGATACCCAGCATCCTATGAACACAGCAGGCCTCATGGCTAGATGGCCCCACAGCATCAAGGGCCAGGATGCCCAGAGGCTGGGCCATGCTTCTGCTTCCCACAGGCCTGACCAGTGGGGGCACTTGACAGGGACTGTGCCTGGGTCAGGCTGCCCTTGTTCTTTAGAGACCTAAATCCTGTTTCCTTTCTTTTTTCAGTTTGAAGAGGGTGAGGAAGGAGAAGAGGAGGTAAGACATGGTGAACGTGGAGCATCTTTTCCCTGAGGCTGCACTAGGCTTCCCCTGCCAGAACAGTTGGAGGTCATGGAACCTTGTGTGGAGCTGCCTCGGGGCCTCCACCCTGTTGAAGCCAGTGGAAGGGGGTGGTGGACGCAGGTGCTGGCCCTCTGCCCAGTCGCCAGCCCCTCGATTGACTTAGGAAATGTTGGTTTAACAAACAAATCGCATTTTCAGCAGTGTGTTTATGTCCATTATCACTGAGAACAAAAAGGTGCCTAGAAATCATTGTGTCCAGAGGAAGTGACCTAAGCACTTAGGGACCGTGATCATGGATTTCCTGCTGAATTCGAGGGTGGCTTTCATTTGTGTGGAGTGTGTGCAGATCCACAAGAGTTTAAGTCCCGTGTGTTCAGCTCGCTCTCATCCTTTTCTGCAGGAGTTGGAAGGTGACGAGGAGGGAGAAGATGAGGATGATGCCGACATTAACCCTAAGGTCAGTTGTTGGGGAGCTGCCGTGTCCACCGATGCCATGCTGCTGTGCTGTTGGGTTGTGTCCCCACCTGGCGTGCCTGTCCTGCTCTAGTTAGAACATGGAAAACAGACCAGGAATAGGCATGAGTAGCCCCTTCGGTAGGATTTAGTGCTCGGTGAGTGTCCAGTGAAGGAAGGCTTTCCAAGCTTACTCAGAAGCTCTTTCTTTCCATAAGCTATTTCAGGAGAGCAGCTTTGTTTTCCAGACCCTTAGTCCTTTCAGGGTAATGGCTGAATGACCACATCAATAAGCTGCCATCTATTTGTTTTTGGAAAAGGTATAAAGAAGGAACTTCGGGGGGTTATTTTTTTTAATAGAGTAATTGAATTGTAGACATAATTTTGTAGTTGCCTATGGGCTGAGAATATTCACAAGCTATGTCTAAATACCTCTAATCATTGAAAGTAAACTAGGAAGCATTGCTAAAAAAACAAAAACAAAAACAAAATGAGAGTGGCAACCCCGTTAATTTTACCTGAAGGTCTGAATGTTTACTGATGGTCAGATCAACTTAAATGAAGTTGCTTTGCCACTTAACACATCTCTTAAATCCAGAACTGCTTTAATGTAGTCCTGAAGCTGTAGTATGAATGTCCTCTGTTTGCTAGCATGAGAAATTGAAAGCTCACTACATCTTAGTATTAAATACATCACAGGCTGTTGGAACACTCAACTGACCTGCCATTTATAGCCTGGGTCTCGGTTTAACTAGACATAGTTTGTCCTCCGTTTTTGCCCAAAGTGGAATGTGCACTAAACTATCAGTGTAATAACCCAGCTCTGTAAGTGTGTGTGTGTGTGTTTGTTTTTTTTTAACACCCAAATGTTTCTGTAAATGCATGCTTTACAGCTCCTTCTAGGGAAGGATGAGAGGTGGGTTTAAGACTTTTTTAAATGTACCATATAAATACTGCTTTGGGAATAAGCCTACAGACATACTCACCTCTGCACAGTTGGCCTATCACGGGAGAACTGTAGTGCAAGCACCCCTGTGCTCAGCTCTGTAACATGGGGGCCCTGCCTCAGGTGGCTCACACTGGGCGAATGGGGGAGGTGCTGACACACACATTCATGGTTTGGATTTGAGAACAGAGACTGAGGATGGTTTGCAGGGGGAGCTCCGTTACTCCGTCGCTTGTCACTTCCTTCTGTTGTTTGTCCTCTTCTCTCTCCTTGCCAAACCTGTCTCCTGCCACGTCTGTTTTCTGGAAGGGCATTCTCTCACAAGTAATCTGGCACAGTATAGGGTTGTCAGGACTGGCGCTCCGTGGATCTTCATTGGTGGGGCACAGGGGTGGGATGATAAACTGGGAGGCACCAGGACCGCCAGCCCTGTGCAGCTAGAAGGGCCCGGGTCTTGTCTTTCAGAGGGATTTGTTATATCTGAGTCTGCACACGTGGAGGCAAACAAGGGAGAAGGGATGTTTGGTGTTAAATGAACAGCTGTGGTGGGTTGGGGTTGCTCATCTCAAGCTCAAGATTTTGTAGTCAGTCGTGTCATGAGAAAGTGGCTGTTTCCGCCTGTTTAATCTTGTGCATTTTGCTTTCTTTTTTGCTGACAGTTCCTTTCAATTTTTTCCCCATTTAGGTGTAATTTTTGTCTGTTAATCATTCATGCGTTTCTAGGTAAGGTGGAATTCCATTCATTCCTAATCCAATCTTCTGATCTGTGCTTTATAACAGTGCTTTATTGTGACTTTGTGGATAAAGAGGAAGCTGTTGGCCAGGCACACTTCTAGTGTGCTAGGCTGAGCTCAGGGCTTTCTGAAGAACAGTATTTTTGCGCAGGTGTCTGTTGTATGTACTCCTAAAACTGATCGTCAGAAACTACATTTGGCTCCTGTTGCTGAGCCCAGTGTTTGTTGCTGACCACGGAGAGGCGTGACTGGTGTGGCATTTTTATTGGGGACGGGACTGCCCTCCAGGAGGAGCACAGAGCGTGAGGGCCCTGGGAGGTGGGCACTGTGCAGTCTTCATGAGGACCGTGTTGCACGGGCCACCCTGGAATGAGCCACACCTGTGCAATAGGAAGCAGCCCACTGTGCTTTTTCTTGATGAGTCTCGATTGATTGTTTCTACTTTTTAAATTCAGGTGTGGTGCAGACCAGTAGGTCATTAAGGGCTAGCTGACCTTTGAATGTGCTAGAGTTACTATCTCCAAAGCTGTGGTATCTATGTGGTTTAGTGTTCGGAGCAGGTGCTGTTGCGTGTTATTGGGAGTACTCTGGCTGGGGAAGAGCTAGCTGTGCCCACCTGCCACCCCTGTCTGCCACAGCATGGGCCATTGCAGCTCTGTTCCAGCCATCAGCTCCTCGCCCTTGGGGAACACTGTCCTCACTTGGGGGTAGGGGTGGGGCGCCTGGTCAGAAGGTGCCACAGGAGGCAGGTGCAGTGATGTTCATCCCTGGAAATGTAGGGGTTCTTGGTGCTGTGCTAAGAGCAGCGGCAGTCAGTGTGTAAAGCAGGGCCTGTGAGAGCTAGGACTTGAACTTAAGGCTTCCTGCTGATCCTGACATTTAAGCAGACCACAGGCCTTTGAGAGTCTCTCTGCATTGCCTTCCTGTCTGCTCACTCGGGTGGGCTCACATAGAGAACTAAGAGGTGAAGAGGTAGCACAGCTATCTCCTGGTTAAGAAACGTCATAACTAGGTGAGATGAAGAGACACCTGGATCATTTACATGCATATAGGACAGTGTGTTCTGTTGCTCTTGATTGATTCCTACTGCCCCACATGTCTAAAGAATTGACCAACCAGGCTTGCTCCCCCCCTACCCCTCTCTCACCCTGCCAGTCACTGGGAAGCATCCTTAACCTATTCAGCCTGAGTCTCTCAGACAGGGGACCCTCCTGGGGTGTAGTCACCGTGAATAATACTGGCACGTGACTGCAATATCAGCCAGCACCTCAGTAGTGTCATCAGATCCTTGTCAGGGGCCCGGCTTCTCGGATGGGGGAGGCCATTCCCTCCATAGTCACACAGGCTTTTGGGCCCTGGCTGTGTTCCCCTGTGAAGCTGTGCTGGTCAGCTGTGTGCTTGGTGGCAGTTGTCACCTGTTAAAATTTGGCTTTTAAATGGCTCCGTAACAGGCAGGTTTGAGTTGTTAGTTTGTGCCTTGGAAATACCCAAGTCCTCTCCCTTGATAATCAGTGGCATTAAGTAACCCGGCTGCCATTGGACTTTGTGGCCTGAGACAGAGGATGCTGGGTTTAGTTGTCATCCTGTTTTGGCCTGTGTCACAGGCTGAAAACAAGTGTCTTGTTGATAAAATTGACATCAGAAGCTTCGGGGTTCTGTGTTGACTTTACAGCCGAGGGCCCGTGTCCGTGCAGATGCTGTCCTCAGCTGGGCCACCTGCCTGCCTCCCTGCCTGGCCCTGTGCTCTCCAGCAGACTTTATCTAAACCCCAAGCTGCTGAAGGTATCTTAAACAAATAGATAATACATTCTCCTGGTTAAAAATAAATATATCATTCAAACAGCATATACTGTAAAATGCCCAATGTTGTAAAACACTGTATGTGTGTAACTCACACGTATTCAGGAAGGTGTGCTGCCTGCCCATTCCCATGGTGTTCCCACTTCTTAGCTCCATCTTCTCTAACCCACCTCCTTCTTGGAAATACAACTGTGGAAACACACACTTCTCCCCTCCTCCTCAAAACGTTGCCAGCTACTCTCCCACCCCTGCCATGGCCATACCAGGCTGGGAGCACCTCCTCGCTTCTCCAGCCAGGCTTGAGAGCCAGTGGGTCATTTCCTTGGCCGCTGACCTGGGTTGCCTCCAGATCCACAGTTTGAGTTTGATCTTTTCCAACCTGGATTTCTGATCAGGTGTGTTTTGTTTTGGTGCCTGGGTTCTTCAGTATTCTAGATGAGCAGGACCCCCTCCCAGAGTGTCCCACTGCTGGGCGGTGCTGGGCAGAGACCTGGGGCCAGTCAGACCTGGTGGGTCCCAGCGATGTCTGTGTGCTCTTCCCTTTAGACTTCCAAATAAAGAGCTTATTAGACCAGGGTCTGAGATCATGGTTGTCTTTAGGAATCCTTTATGTGTAATTTTCTTTGTATCTTAAATGTGATTTCCCAAAGAATGTAGTCCCAGCTCCAGTCATAGAAGGTGTCAGTTACTTTATCCCACATGTTCCTTTGAGCCTGTAATGCAGGGATTTTTTTTTTTTAGACTCAGTAGTAGGCTTGACACATTGTATCAGAATAATTTATAATCTTGGCAGCCAAGAATTACAGACTTCTGATCAGTAAATGTATTTACTCAGAATGGTTAGTAATCTCGTCTGTCTCTCAGGCTGTTGTTGGCCTCCGCACAGAATGCGTGGGGTTGCTGACTGCGCTTTTAAACGGTGTGAGATGTGTTAGGTTGTATTGAAGTGGATGTGCTCCTCTGGGGGCGGGGGAGGCTCTCTCCCTGATACCTTTCAGGAGGGATAGACATCCCACTTGGGGAGGGACTGGGAGGATCAAGCCATGCCTGTGTGGAGCTGTTGGAGTGGCCTCCCAGCTGTGGTCTGCTGGCACAGCCCGTTAGCAGAGAGCACTCTGGAGTGCTGGCAGGACTCTGGGGCTGCTCAGCTGCCTCTGGCCCACCCTGGAGTGGCACTGTTTCAGGTGCTGAGCCTGTCTTAACGGGAGGCGAGGAACAGAAAAGGGAGCCTGCTGCTGTCACGTGGGCAGGGGCAGGGGGTTGCCCGAGGCTCTGAGGCTGCTATGCAGTGTTGGAGCATGGGCTCCCTTCTGCACTGAGTCTCCGACCCTGACACGTTCCTCCTTCCCAACACACGGGCTGTGACTTAGACTTACGGCATGTCTTGAAACCAGAAAGGCTGCCCTACTGAGACTTTATTTCTGGGAAATTGACTGATTTTTTTTTTTTTTTTTTAATTACAATCTTAAAAGTATGTTTGCAGTAACCATTCGTTTCAGTAAGAATGAAGGCAGTCAATTGAGTCTTGGTTTGCATTGTTGGTTGGAGATACCTGGTCGACAGCATTGGTTCCCTACAAGTCTTGTCTTCTCTCGTTGACAGAAGGAGCCCAGCCAGCCATCTGAGTGCAAACAGCAGTGAGGAGTGAGCGTCCTGCAGGTGCGGCGTCGGGGACTGGTCATGGCGGCGGCACCACCGTATTGGCAGTGCTTCTAACTTGTTTTCAAGTGCATGATTTTGACTTTAACTTTTCCTTTATCCTTATTATTTTGCTTAACCTGTACAGTGGCAACTTAAATGCATTTCAGAAATAGGAGGTTTGATTCCAGCACCCTCTATGGCCTTGGGTGCAGTGCAGCTCAGTGGACTTTCCCAGGCCCTGCCTTCCGGAGGGCTCTGTAGACCCTGGGGGGATGGGGTGGTGGAAGGTCAGTTGACGCCAAGGGCAGTTGTCTGGGGATGTGGTTCCAGGGCTTCTAGAACCAGTCACACCCCTCCACAGCCAGACTGGATCCTTCTTCACTTGAAGAAACCCATACGCTTTGTGTTTGCCACCACTTGGTCTCCTGTGCTCTAATCCTCTCAGGAGAGCTGATAGAGTAGGGTCCTGTTCTCCTTAGAACGTTCTTTCTCTGGTTTTGTCTTCCTCAGGGTGGGGTAGGGGTTGTGGTGCACCCTAGCCCTGAGGCGTGAGCATTTGTGGTTCATCTTTGTATTTATTTATTCTTTCCTCTTTGTGAAGGGCTTGGGACACATGCTGTCACTTGTCCTTACAGTTTCTGAAACCATGTGTGTGACTGGTGACCTGGTGACTCGCCAGGTGGGTGTGGTCGTGGCTCCCAGGGAGTGAGGCCTGTGTAGAAGGAACCTCGCTCTGTCCTGCCTTCAGCTGAGGGCAGGAGCTCGTTTCCACGACATGCAGACCACACGGCTTTGGGGGGCGGGTTGCGGGCAGAGTGCCGGGGTTCACCAGGCTTCTGTGGTGAGAGGGGCCTAGGCTGGGAAGCACTGCTGTTAGTGTGTACGTGTCAAGTCTTGCTTTGTCAGTACCCCCATTTCTTGGCCCCATGCTCATCTTGTCTTAAAAGCCCTGGGTTCAGAGTGACCTGTTTTTGGCTGGCGTGTGGGGTTTCCGAGTGTGTGACCAGGGTCTCTGTTGCCGGGGATGCAGTGTCCACACTGACCAGGCCTGTAGAGTGCTCAGCCTTACTTATAATACATTTGTAACTGAATACGGTGTTTTCAATTTGTACAGAATAGTTAGAATATTCTATTAAAGTTGTGAAACATGAATCCTGTGCTGTGTAGTCTCTGTGGGGAACCTGGTGGGAGGAGCGGGCAGGGGTACTGGCACCTGCCCCCACGCAGCAGCTCCTGCTGTGGTTGTGCATCCTCTTGAACTGCATCTGTAGAGCCCTGGGGACGGGCAGCCCCCGGGCTTTAGGCCTCAGCCTTTCCGCGTTGTTTTTGAGGCTTTTACAACCAGTTCTTAGGAAGAGGCTCCAACGTTTAGTTTCCCTGTTACACCTACAGACCCACCTCACTGTCAGGGTGGGCTTCGACTCCCTGGGTGGGCCCCTTGCTACCTGGGAAAGAGTCTGCTCTCCCCTAGGAGAGCGCTGTATACCTTTCAGGTCCACAAGGCTCCAGGAAGGAAGATTGTCGTGTAGGGGCCACTTTTGATTGATCTTCTCACTGGTACTGTACTGGTGGAGCCTCCATCCCTTCATAAGAGGGAACGCTACCCCCAGAAACAGCTGCTGTACAAGCCTGTGCTCAGAACCTAACCAGGGAGGGCAGCCCTGGTGGCACAGCGGTTTAGCGCCACCTGCAGCCCAGGGCGTGATCCTGGAGACCCAGGATTGAGTCCCACTTGGGCTCCCCTTGGGAAGCCTGCTTCTTCTCCCTCTGCCTGTGTCTCTGCCTCTGTCTCTCTGTGTGTGTCTTTGAATAAATAAATAAAATCTTAAAAAAAAAAAAAGAACCTAACCAGGGAGTTACAGGTGCTAGGAGAAGGCATGCATGCAGCTTCTCCTGCAGCCCAGCTCACCTGGCGCCTGCCTGGGGGCCTGGCTTCTTCCTGGGAGTGTCAAGAAGGAGAGGCAAGGGCCTCCAGTGCCCTAGACAACTGGAACCAGAATGTTCTCACTACTTGAAGGACCTGGGTCTGGCCCCCCACCCTCCACCCGACAAACCTGCGGGTGCTAGGGGGTGCCTTGTTCCAGCTGACCCAGAATTAAAACCTCATCCCCTGAGGGCAGTCTGCAGAGATGATGCCTGAGTGCTGCTCCCCATCCTCTCAGCTGGGAGCATCTCTTGGGCATGGGCCCCCGGACCTTTGGGGTAGCTTCTCGTCCCTGTGGACTCTGACTGGTTCCCAAGTTCTTCAAATGTTCTGTTCCCCTGGAGCACCGGAATGAACCTATTTGTAAATCCACAGCTTATGGGTCACTACAGGATTAGCAGCAATTGCACAAAATGATGTGCTCAGGTGATTTGCAGGAAGTTCGCAAGGACAGTTTCAACTCTGGGAGCATCCGATCCCACTGGCCCAGGGGTCACTCTGAGCATGACCTTGCAGAGGAATCCTTTCCTACTGGTTCCTGACCATCCTCAGTGGTGACGGACCCATGTTCACTATGAAGCAATGGCCTAAAGATTGCTGGGCCTTGCTGATGAAATGCGGGTCACTTAGGAAGAGTTTTCTCTGATTGGCACAGCGCTGGCTGATGGGCGCTGAGGAGATGGCTGGGGTGGGGGGGCATGCTCTGTAAGAGCCTCTCTGCCCAGCGGTTCCTAGGCTCTGGCGGAAGTCCAGGGTACGTGTGTGTAGAGTGCGTGGCCAGTGTGTGCTGTGGTGGTTTGGAATGTCTGACATTGGGGGTGGAGGCGGGCAGCCTGGGCCTTCCCTCAGAGACTGGCCAAGTCCGTGCCCCTGAGAGCGGGGTACTTAGGAGCAGGTAGTGTCCAGCCCCGTGTGGGTATGCACCTGCACACTCGCGTACACAGCGGCCACCTCTGGAGTCTGGCCTGAACGGGAAGCTGGAGAGAGCGAACTGGGCACCTGGGGTCAGTGGGACGGGGAGTTGGACGGCCTGGCTGTTGGTGGTGAGCTGCGTGGTACAGATGGTACCACAGCGGGCAGCGGGAGGAGTGTTTGGATTGTGACTGTCTCTGGAGGCACTGGGTTCCATTTCCCTGTGGGATAAGAGTGTATGAGCGTGCCATACCCACCCACGTGTGGGCTCAGTCACAGAGCGGGGTCCCTATGGCCTCCAGGACCTTCTCTGGTGCTTCGTTGTCCCAAGTGGGTGGCATGACTCCTGCTCAGAGCCTTGAGAAGCTCTGCCTTCCCCAGCTGTCCACTGCAGTGCTGCCTCCTGGCCTGTCTAGCTGTCCTCTGACCTCACCCCTGGGCAGTCACAGGCAAGGGAAGGCAGGCTGTCCCCTGGCCGAGGAGCCTGGCACGTGCAGCCTCCGTCCAGGCCTCTGTTGGCACCTCAGGGAAGGGGTCGGGGTGCTTGCAGCAGCTCCGGTAGTCACTGGCTCCACATGAGCCAGCCTGCTCTCCCCGCTGATCCCTGAACTGCCTGGAGCCAGGCCTTCCTGGCCTCCACTTTTGGTCCCCCCCCTCTTTTTTTTTTTAAGATTTCTTAAAATTTATTCATGAGACAGAGGCAGAGACACAGGCAGAGGGAGAAGCAGGCTCCCTGCTTCCCCCAATGTGGGACTTGATCCCAAGACCCCGGGATCACGCCCTGAGCAAAGCTGAGCTACCCAGGCGTCCCTTGGGCCCCTAGGCCATCATGGAGCTTCTCTCAGGGTTCCTGAAAGTCCAGGGCCACCTCCCATCCCCATGACCTCTGTGGCCCATACCCTCCTCCTTCCTTAGACTGCCCCTGGTCCACCCTGGTTCTCTTGGAGGCCACAGGTCTCCTGTGTCACCCAGACCGCCCGTGCAGACTTGTATGGACACAGGTGGCTGCCCCGGGGCTCAGCTGCTGTGTCTGAGCCACCAAGTATGTCCACCTCTGCACTGACTTCTGGGAAGTGTTCGGCTCTGTCCTGGCAGAGTGCGGGGCACAGCCCGCAACAGGATGGCCTAGGAACCTTGAAAACGTGGACCGAGTGAAGCCGGATACACGGAAGGGCCTGCGCATGACCCGTTTTTGTGGGTTCTAGAGCCCACGCAGCAACCAAGGCTGCCGGGACGGCAAACGTGCGGGTTAACCGGGGCACCCCGGGAGAGGTGAACTCTTGGAACTGCTTCGCGTGGGTATGTCTGGTTGTGGGTATGTAAACTGTGTCTCAATGGAGCAGCTTTTTCAGAAGTGCCCCCAAATCCGGGTCATTTCATTTAAAAATTCCTGTTTTCCCATGGGTGTATTGGCAGTTGTGGCCACCCAGGGCCAGGCTAGTAGCCGAGGTTGCCCACACCCTCATCCGTAGCACCTGCTTCACTCTGGCGACCAGTCTGCTGTAGGGGTTCATGGCTACCGTATTGTGGCCCTGACCCACGCCCTCCAGTGGCCTGCACTCCCGCTCCCCTCCAGAAGTCAGGCCAATGGCCCGTGCTCCCAGGGAGTGCCTTGGCCTGGGGAAGGGGGAAGCCCTGACCTCAGCCAACCTGTCGTGGTGATACTGCTGGCCTTTGGCCTGCCTTCCGCTCAGAATGAGTCTTCCCCGTCTCCTCCGCCCCCGAGTGCGCAGGGGGTGACCGGAACAATGCCAGGTGGGCTGCAGAGGGGGCCCCAGGGTTGGCAGGGAGACGTGCTCTCCAACCTGGCCTTTAGCCTAGGCACACTGAGAGCACCTCCGGCCATCAGCCAAGCCTCTGGTCCAAGAAGAGGCCACTGTGGGGTCAGCCTCCGTTGGAGGGCACTGCCACCCTCACCCCTTGCCAGGCTCCAGGACCCCTCCTCTGCTGACACTGACCGAGCTTTCTATTCTCTGGATCTGGTGTGATTATCCAGGCACCGAGGCTCAGGGCACAGTGGCCCGCAGAGGCCTGCGTTCCCACCAGGAGAGGGAGGCCCAGACACCGTCTTGAGGCCAAGTCATCTCGGTGCACTTGGGTGGAGCCCCTGCCCGCCCCAGGATGTCACTGCTGAGCCATTCCCTGCCAGCCTGGCCCGGCTGACTCAGCTCAGTGACGGTGACGGCCGGATGTTACTTTCCCTGTCAACCCAGCAGGCCTGCCTGGCCCAGCCGGGCTCCTGGAGAAACGGGGCAGATCCCTCCCCCCCCCCTCCATGGGCTCCTTCCTCCCACCCGGGCTGGGGGCTTTCAGGAGCCCGGGGAAGGCAGTCCTGTCTCTGAATCTCCTTGGGGCTTGGCCTCTGCTTCCGGAACATGGGGAGAACCTTCCTTCCCAAAGCCTTGGTCCAGGCAGGGCTGCCCACGTGGCCCTCCCCGCTGCCTACCAGCCTGGAGCCAGCCCTGGGTGGACTGGGCACTCCAGGGGGACACAGGCATTGCTGGGCGGAGCTTGGCGGCTTCCGCCTCAGGCTGCAGGGAGGGCCCGGGGTCTCAGCCGCCCCCATTTCTGGCAGGGGCTGGAAGATGCCAGCAGAGCTGCCCTCCCTGAGCTGGGAGAGCTGAGCAGAGGAGGGGACTGTGAGGTGCTCCCCCAGGCCCAGCTCTGGCAGGAGAAACAGCTCAGGAAGGTGCAGGGCCGGGGGCTCACCACCTGGCTTCTGGCCTCCAGACCTGGGAGTAGAGAGATCTGTGTTGTCCCAAGCCACCAGATGTGTGGTCACTTGTCCCCACAGCCCCAGGACATTCACGTAGGTAGGTAGAGGAGTCCAGGTAAGATGCTCAGAAGTGCGGGGCAGCAGAGGGGCAGGATGGATAGGACCTGGAGGGGGGGGTGGCAGCAGAGTGAGTACGAGGACTCTGGCCTTCAGGGTGGGGGGCGCTGAGGAACCTGGGCTAGGACCCCCAGCCCCTCGGCAGCTCCTGAGGGGGGCACGTACACAGAGCCTAGAGACCACAGGGCCCCTGGGCTGCTGGTACGAAGGAAGCCTCCAGGGGTCCCCACCAAGAAGAGGGGCACCTCCGTTCCCCTGGTTCCTCGGCCATACAGCCTCTGAGTCCAGCATTTCCGTCCATCTTGCAGACATCCGCAGGGCACGCCGGACGTCTCCCCTGTGCTGCCTGGGGGAGGCCCGGTGATGGGGGAGAACAACTACACATCTTTGAAAACCCAGCTCAAAAGTCAGCAGTGGTCGGTCTCTGAGAAGCCTTGACCCCACCCGCCAAAGCCAGCTAATGCCACCGCTGTGTTGGTCCTCACCTGCCACCAGGCCGTGTGGCAGGACGAGGGGAGGGTTGGCAGCAGACACCTAGGGCTTTGTTAGTGGCCGGGGTGGTTGTGACAAAGGAACATTCGAGGCTTGTGCAAATCCAGGCGCAGGTGGGGCCCCACTCCCTCCAGGGGCGCTGGGGTGGGGGGTCCTAACCGCTCCTCCAGGGGCTGGGGGCCCCAGGCGTCCTGCATGCCCTCCACCCTCTCTAGGGAGGACACTGATGGCATTCAGGGAGCACATAATACACATAATACACATAATACACATAAAATGGGCCATCTTCACTGACTCTAAGCCACAGCTCAGGGCCACTATGCACATTCACACTGTTGTGCAGCCGTCCCCACTGTCCGTCTCCAGGACTGTCCATCGTCCCAAACAGATACTCTGTCTCCCTGAGACACTGACCCCGTCCCTCCCCCGGCCCTGTGACCACCGTCCACGCTGTCCCCAGGAGACACTGACCCCGTCCCTCCCTCAGCCCCTGTGACCACCGTCCACTCTCTGTCCCTGTGAATTTGGAGACTCTAGGGCCCTCGTGTGGGTGGAATCCTTCAGGATGTGTCCCCCAGTGTCTGGCCCGTGTCACTCAGCATCACGTCCCCCAGGTCCACCCACGCTGTGGCAGATGTCAGCGCGTCCCTCCTTGTTCAGGCTGAGTGACCGTTCAGCGTGTGGATGGCCCACGTCTTGTTTATCTGTTCTTTTGTCGTCAACAGACACGGGTTGCTTCCCGTTTGGGGGCCAGTCTGTGGGGGCAGGAGTGGGCGTCCCCCCAGGGAGCCGCCGCATGAGTCCCCGGATGGGACCCTTGGATAAATATTAGTAAACAGTCCACCCTCAGGGGCCGGGGTGGGCTGGAGCCAGATGTCCTGTCTGTCCCGTGATGACTGCCCGGGGCCTGCAGGTGCTGACCGCCGTCCACAGGGTGGCAGCCACACCCTGTCCACCTCTGCCCTCCTGCCCACCCTCCCGCCCTGTGTTTGGTGCATTCCTTTCATTCAAGCTTGCAGAGAGGTCCCGTGTCCCCAGGAACCAGGCCCTGGGCAATCTTCCCCCGTGGGCTCCCCGCCCCTCTCCCAAGCCCAGGCCTGGCCCCCACCCCCCCGCCCTAGCCCCTCCCGAGGTCACTGCAGTTTAGGTCCACATGTCTCCCACAACCTTTCCTGAGCACCTGGGCTGGGCCCCGGGGGCCCCAAAGACGGAGACCCTTATCACTGCATTCCAGGGGCTGATAGTGACCTTTGAGCAGGGCACTGAGGGATGAATAGGAGCTTGCCGGGGGCCAAGGAGGGAAAGGTATTCTGGGCAGTGTCACTGTGTCTGGTGAGGTGGGCCCTGCCCATGAGACTCCAGCCGAGGGGCTCAGAGAAGCAAGAGATGCAGCTCTGCGGGGCCAAGCCGGGCTGACAGTGAAAACCTGAAACCAGCCTCCTGCTCTGGGGCCTCTCACTTTTCCCAGGCTCCCCGCCCAGAGGATACAGATCCAGGGCAGGCCTGAGTCACGGGTGGCGGCCAATGGGCTATGGCACACTCAGGTCAGGTGGCATCAGGCCGCCTCCCTGGTTTGTGGGCCCACGCGGGGGAGACTCTCTCCCCTGCCCTCCTAAGGTTCACACTGGAGCCATCCCGGGGACCCGAAGGCCCAGCAGTTACACAGCTCAGGGAGCAGGCCTTAGGGCATGCCCCGGCAATCCCAGGGGGCTTCCTGGAGGAGGCCAGTGGAGAGAGTCTCCCAGGCGGGGGACGTGGCGAGCCCCACCCCGGGGCTGTTCTGAGCACCGCCTCCCACAGGAAGAGGGTGGTATCGAGCCCCAGGCACTGGGCCGGCTGTGACGCATGGCTTCCTCACCGGCCACTGTTCCCAGGCTGGTTGGGCAAGAGCCTCCAGGGTGCGGATGACCTCATGAGGGGCGTTTGAGAGAGGTGCCCTCATTGTGTCTGGGGACATCCTCACTCAGCTGCGCAGGACAGCAGGTGTCCCTGGCCAGATGTCTGGGGGACCTGTCTGCCTGGGGGTGGGAGCGGGTCCCCCCCAGGCAGGCCCCGCATGAATCCCAGATGCGACCCTAGGATAAATATTAGTAAACTTGGCTCTGACCCACACCGCCTGACGCCATGTATGGAGGCGAAGCCCAGTGCGGGCCCCTCCCGGGTCGTTTGGGTGGGGCCACTTCCTGCCCCCAGGCCTTGGGGCGCACACAGGACAGTGGATCCAGATCCCACTGGCTGGTCCCAGAGGATGAGCTCAGCTGAGTCCCCAACTTCTCTGAGACCCCCACTCCATTCCCTGCAAACCCAAGAAAGCCACTGCAGCAGCCCCCGTGTTGTCAGGAGGCCAACAGGGTTGGAGACCTGCGGGGTGCTGCTTCCCCCACCCCATGTCCCCAGCCTGTGGCTGGCTGTCCAGCACTCTCCTGGCCAAGAACCCTGATGAGCTGCAGCTCCCCTTGGGACACAGGCCAAGTCCACCCCAGGGTCCCTGGTACCTGGCAGGAAGCTGGCTGGTGCGTCCTCTGGGCCCCTGGCTATCAAGTGGCTCAGGGAGGGGCTCCCCCGAACGGTCTGCCCTTAGGGTTACAAGGTCAGTGCTTTGCTTCCACATCATCCTTTCCCCACTCCCCACCCCAGAGGGTCCCCAGATGGGCCTGCTGGGGGGTGGGGCAGGCACAGGGCCTCTAACTTAGCGGGGAGCCAGAGCTGGCAGGTTCCCCAGGGGGCCTCTGGTGGATGGGGTCTCAGGCTCTGGGGCAGGCGCTGACAGTAGTGAAGCTGCCGGGATGGGCCCAACTCCCGACCCCAACCCTCTGGGATCCCCAGCCCAATATCCCCCCCCCCACCCCCCCACACACACACTCAGGCTGCCCTGCCCCTGGCTCTCCACCCCCTGGGACTGTCCTCCCGGCTCCCTCTGACACCCACCTGTCAGAGCACAGGTCACTGTCCCCTCAAAGCTCCCCAGAGAGGCCTGGCCGATGGGAGGCAAGGAGAGGAGTGCTGCGAGGGGAGGCAGGCTGGTGGGCACCCACAGGCCTCCAAGGGGTACAGGCAGAGTGGTGGGCTCCTGGCAGGCTCGTGGGGACCTCTGTCCCTGGTCTGCTTCTCCTGGTGGCCCACTGCCTCTTGCTGGGTCTCACTGCCTGACACCCCCAACCCACGAAGGCCGAGTGCTCTGGGGGATGGAGGGTCAGCGGTCGCACACAGCCTGGTATGAAAAGCCAGTTCTGCTGGGGTGCCTGTAGTGACCGGACTGACCCCTTCCAAGGCCATGGCCACCTGCGTTGTCTTGAGAGAGGATAGCTCTGTCTTCCACCTGCCAAGGCCTGGCCCAAGCCTCTCGTGGGAGCCAGTGACCCTTTGGGCCAGGGCTCTGAACGCCCCTGGAGAGGTTAGGGGACTCCCCAGGGCTGCACCGCAGGGGTGAGGGCAGGGGCAGTTGAGGCCAGCTTCATGGCCCTGTTCCCACAGGGGTCCTGCGCTCCTTTACGCTCTGCTGTCACCAGCATGAACGCTGGAGTCTAGTTTGAACCAGGGACCCATGTTTTCTTTTGCAACCACCCTGCAAGCTTGAACACCTCCTGGGGACCCGGGCCCTTCCTCCGTCCGTCTGCAGTCCTTTCCCAGAGTCACAGCTAGGTGGAGCTGTTGGAAGGTAGGTGCCCTGCCAGCGCCAGGTCCCCAGAGACCCCTCCTGCGACTCCACCCCCACCCCTGGGAACCGGGGAGGAGCCCGGCAGCGCTCGGCTCCTATAAACCCTTTAAAGGAAGAGAGTTTAAAAAAAAAAAAAAAAAAAAAAAAAGCCTGCCCGCCCTGGCTGGGAGGCATGACTCAGCCGCCCCCGCCACCCTCTCCAGGCTGACCCCCCGGCACCAGCAGGGACCTCTCCCCACTGGGCTGTGCAGGCGGGGAGGGTCGTCCGCTGCCCTCTGCCAGGGGGCGCAGGAAGGAGGGGTCCCTCGCGTCTATTGGGCTCCAACGGGTGCTGTTGCAGCACTTTGCGTATGTTCGCTAATCTGGCAGAAGCACCGGCGTCCCCATTTCGCAGAAGAGAAAGCAGGCGCGCAGCACCTGCTCTGCGGGGCGGCGTGGCCCGGGGGTGAGGGCAGGTCCCGGCAGGGCGGCCCGCGGGGGGCGAGGTGGGACCGCAGGCCGGGGGGGCGGGGCGGGGCGGGGCGGGCGGGCGGCGGAGTCTCCCCGGGCCGCCTGGGCGGTGGGGGTCCGGGCCCGTCGCCGGCGCTTCCCGGGGCTCCCTGGGTGAGTCAGCGCGGGCAGGGCCGGCCGCAGCGCATTCCTCCGCGGGCCCGGCGTCCGGGGCGGGGCGGGGACCGCGAGTCACCCCGCGAGGGCCGGGGCTGGCGCGCGGGGGAACGGCGGCGGCGCGGGCGACCCGGGGCCGGGGGGCGGGGCCTCGGAGGGGCGGGGCCTCGGAGGGGCGGGGCCGGCGCGGGCGGGGCCCCATAAAGGCGGCGCCGGGCCGGCCGGGGCGCAGAGCCTCGCCGCCGCCTCGCGAGCGCTGCCTGCCCGCCGCCGCCGCCGCCGCCGCCGCCGCCGCCGCCATGAAGACTCCCGGCGAGGTGCTGCGCGAGGGCGAGCTGGAGAAGCGCAGCGACAGCCTGTTCCAGCTCTGGAAGAAGAAGCGCGGCGTGCTCACCCCCGACCGCCTGCGCCTCTTCCCCGCCGGGCCCGGCGCGCGCCCCAAGGAGCTGCGCTTCCACTCCATCCTCAAGGTGGACTGCGTGGAGCGCACCGGCAAGTACGTCTACTTCACCATCGTCACCACCGACCGCAAGGAGATCGACTTCCGCTGCGCGGGCGAGAGCTGCTGGAACGCGGCCATCACGCTGGCGCTCATCGACTTCCAGAACCGCCGCGCCCTGCAGGACTTCCGCAGCCGCCAGGAGCGCGCCGCGCCCGCCGCGCCCCCCGAGCCCCGGCCGCCCCGCGCGCCCTGAGCGTGCCCCGCGCGCCCCCCGTGTGCCCCGCGCGCCCCGAGCGCCGCCGCGGTGAGTGCCGGCCGGAGGGCGGGCCCGGGCCGGGGACCCGCTCGCCCCCGCCCGCCCCCGCCCGCCCCCGCCCCCGCCCCGCAGGAGCCGGCGCTGCGGACCGAGCCCCACGGGGCCGCGCCGGCAGGAGCCCCGGGGCGCCCCGCTGAGCGCCGTGCGGACCGAGGCCGGGAGCCGAGGCCCTGACCCACATCGAAGGATCTCCCCGTGCGGAACCGCAGAGCCTGGGCCTGCTGAGCAGGCGCGTTAAATTATCAGACTATCTATGTATTTATTGTGATGGTTGTCATGGAACCGTCGGTCTTAATATTTCGTTTTTGCATCATATGTTCATTCCAAATAAACGACTTGGTCTTTTCCCTTTTCTACCAGCCCCGGCGTGGTGCGTGCGGTTCTTGCCCCGGGGTGGGGGGTGGGAGGGGTTGGCGGCCCCCCCTAGTGGGTGTGGGGCGGGGTGGGGAAGCCGGCGCCCCCGCGGCCGGGGGGCGAGGGAAGTCAATGAACGCAGTGTCATCTGCTGGGCCGCGTTCACACCCTCCTTGCCAGGCGACCTCTCCCGAGGCTGGGAAGTGCCCTGAGGTTTGGCCCTGGCTGACTCCTGCTCCTGGGTGTGCCTCGGGAGGCCGGAAGGCCGCGGGGCCACTGCTTGCTCAGGGAGGGCCCTCCCAGCCCGCCTCCCTCACCGCGGTCAGCGCACCCCCGCCTTGAGCTGCGCCCAGGCCGCCCCAGCTGCCCCTCACCACCCACATGCCACCTGTCCGAAGGCCCTCCGGAAGGAAGCCCCCAGCCCTCTGCTCCCCTTGACCCCACCCCACCCCACAGAGGGGCCCGGGCAGCTCCAGCGATCCAGCCGCCAGGTCCTGGCTGGCCAGCACCCACAGTGTTGGACCAGGAGGGCGGTGGCAGGGGCTCCTGGGCAAGTCGGGGCGGGGGGGTGGTCCACACCATTCCTGATGGTTGGCCAGGCCAGCCGGCAGCTTCTGCCCTCCCCGCCCGGCTGTGTCCTCTAGGGGTGAGCGGAGACAGTGTGTCCAGGGCTGCCCGGTGGGGAGGACTCAGAGTTGTATGCCTCCAGCTGGAAGGTCCACTGGTGAGGAACCAGCCAGAGGACAGAAGGATAAGACACTGATCTCCACCTGTTGAGGGGACCTTCATTTTGGTGGCCTTTCTGGCTGGAAGGATGGCGTGGGGAGTGAAGGACCGAAATTGGGTCCTGGCGTCACTCACACGGGACCTGGGAAGCCTGGTGGATCTCCTCACAGGGCCCCGGGGCTCAGACCCAGGCAGGGCTTCCCTTTGCTGGGAAGCCAGAGGAAACCATTCCCTGCAAGGAACTTTCCCCCAAACGACAGGACTTCTTGTTGGGGGAGGGGATTCCTCCGAAGAAGTAGAGAGAAAGCCCCAGGACCTGCACTGCCCCCGATGCACCCCATCCTGCCACTCTCTGGAGACTTCTGCCCAGACCTTCATCCCAACGAGGGGTCAAAGTTGGGGTGAGAGCCCCATCCCCAGTGGGGTTCACACAGAAGCCAGTCTGGTCTGAGCTCTTGGGTCAGGAGGGTTCTAGACCTCTGCTCTCTGCAGCCCCTCTGGTTGGGTCCACGGAATTCTGGGCTTGGGGGTCCCGAGCTGTAATAGCTTGTTTTCCAGGCAGCCTGTGTGCAGGTGGGGCCGGTGCGGTAGGGGGTGGATTGGGGGGAGGGGTGACCTTCCTGGTTTCAGGGTCACCTGCCCCTCCTGCTGGGACTGTTCTCTCTGTTGGGGAGGTGAGGGAGGAGGAGGGACGTGCTCCCCAGTCCTCAGGACTCACTGCCTGGCTCTACCCGCTGGGCTACCCACCAGGGAGCAAGGGGCGGTTTTCCGAGACCTCTTTCCAAGCCTTGAACTCCTCGTCTTTGAAAACAAGCTGTTTCCATTCACGTGGGGTGAGTGACAAGGGCGAATGCGCAGTGTGCTCAGCCTGAGGCCAAGTGATGGTGGACTGGGGGTGACCAGAAAGCTCCCGTCTCTGGGGGTTTGAGCAGAGCTGTCCCGGTGGCAGCAGGGGGAGCCTTCTAACTGGCCTTGGCCTTGGCTGTGCACTGCAGGGGGCAGGGCCCACGCACAGGGACAGCTCAGGTGACTCAGTTCTGCCGGAGCCCTGGGCCCTGCGGCCGCCCCCCACCCCGTACCTCCAGGAAGCTCTCCAGCCTCTGGGGCTGCATCCCTGCATCACTCACCCCCAGGTCCCATGTGACCCATGAGAGTTTGTAAAAATCAGGCAGGAGGAGGAATTTATTGCCAGTCTGTGCCCTGGGACCACGGTCACCCGACTTTGTCCCTCTTCTGGGGCAGAGGCTGTCTCCAGAGCACCAGGAGGACAAGGACGTTGGTGGCAAACTGCACGTGGCCGAAGACAGGGACCCCAAAGCTGCGGTACAGGAGGCCGCCCACGGTGGGCCCCACGGTGCGAGTCAAGGGCTGTATGGAGGCGCAGAGGCCCAGCATGGTCCCTGAGGGGTGGGGGTGGAGGGCAAGTCACACCAGGTCCCTGGACACAGCTGAGACCTCCCCTGTCCCCACCATCATCCCTCTGCTCCCCTAGCTCCCTCCACCCAGACGTGGAGGTCTGCTCTTTCCAGACCACCCAGCTGTGCAGAAGCTGCACTGGTGCTTCTCAGATGTGGAGCTCAGCCTGTGCCCTGCCCTGGAAAGTTCCAGAGCACAGGAGGAGCCTGGGAGGTGGGGGGTGCACAGGTCATGGGCCAGGCCCTGCCCTTCTAGGCCTGCCAGGGAGATGGCATCCCAGCCGGCCTGGAACCGGGTAAGGGTGGGCTGGGGGCTGGGGTACGAGGCAGGCCGACACTCCCAGGATCACCCTCCAGCCCCGACCACCCTCATATGGACGGGAGCGTGCCCCCTGCCTGCCTCTCTGTGCCCACTTCCCAGGCTCATCTGACTGCCTGTGCTCCCAGCTACCTGACACCCCTGTCGCTGAGTACCTCCCAGCAGCCGTGCCCCGTGTAGGCAAGCGTGCATGGGGGTACTGTCAGCATGACGTGTGTCTGGGGGTCCTGGGCTCCTGGGGCTCAGAGCCCCGTCCCTCGTCCCGGGAATCAGAAAGCCGGCTGCGCCAGTGGGGAACGGCCTGGTGAGGCCCTGCCCGAGCTCAGGGCCTGGCGTGGGGGAAATTTAAGAGCGGCTTCTCCCATCGCCCACACGCCCTGCAGACACCGGGGAGCAATTACTACGCCCCCTCTGTGGTCTCGGGTTCCCAGGCTGGTGCTGGGAACCAGCTCCTGGCTCCTTCCGAGCTGAGGGGTGGTGCCTGGGGCTCTGGGTGGCCCGGTAGCTGGGGTACGCTCCACCCTCCTCCCTGCCAGGCCCTGCCTCCACCCTCCTCGCTTTGTTCCCCTGCCTTCTCCCGGCCTCTCCTGGGTGTCGGCCACCACTCCAGGCCACCCTCCAGGCCGTGCCTGGCCGCCCAGGGAAGAGGCCTTGCCCATCAGCCACCTGGTTCCCATCCGGGCCTCTAGACCTCCCGTCTGTCCTTTCCAGGCAGACAGGTGGATGGAGCAAGGGTTGAACAGGCCCCCTGAGCTTTCTAGCCTGCTAGGTCCTTCACCCTCCACCAGCTCCAGGAGCCCCTGAACTCGGCCTGCCCCCTGCCTGCCCCCTGCCTGCCTGGACCAGGGGGTGGGGGTGGGAGTGGAGGTGGGGGATGGGCAGCAGCCGGGGCACAGTCAAGCCCAGGGACCTGAATCTGGGTGGGAGACTCAAGCCTCAAGAGAGCAAGGTGCAGAATGAGGGCTGGGGACATCTGTGTCCCCTTGGGGGTCGGAGGGCGGGCTGGGGGTGTCCCAGATTCAACTGGCTGCGTGCCTTCATTCACTCATTCAGGAAGCACCCGCACCCCATCCCTCCGCCCCCAGGTGCTAGAGGGAGCACAAGACCGGCTCCCGAGTTCCAGCATCCCAGGCAAGCCCCTTCCTGCGCTGAGCACACTTGGCACCCCTGGGCCGTCTTCCTGACCGGCCTCTGCAGGGGACTTTCCATCCCACACCCCACTCCACACCTCTGCCCAGCTGGGATGGCTGCACTGCCATCTTTCCACCCTCCTGTTTAGGGAAATCCTGCCCACTTCAAAACCAAGCCGGACACCGCCCCCAGGAAGCTCTCCTCTCCTCCTCACACCCCTCCTCTTCCCCGCCCCCCGCCCCGGCCTGGCCCAGACAGGCGTGCAAAGTGTCACCTGAGCCATCTTGTGGCCCGCCAGCCCTGCCTTGCCCATGGAAACCCCGGGCAGCCCACCCCACTCAATGCTCACTGGGGCCGGGCAGACTGAGCCTGCAATCGGGGTACATGCTCCATCTGAAACTGCCCAGCAAGCCTTGCAGAGAGGAGGCCCCGGGCTCCCCAGCGCATGCCCGCCCCTGCTCTCACCTGTGTCTGAGGCCGAGACAGCCTTGGTCAGCATGCTGTCGGTGACCACGTTGAGGGCACACAGGCTGAAGACCAGGCCAGGCATCAAGAGGCAGAAGTGGAGGACGTTGGACATCAGGGCCTGGCACGGGGCAGGGCGGGGAGGCCATGGCGACTGGGGGGCGCACGGGACCAGGGCGGAAGTGCCCATCCCTGAAGCCCCCCAGGGAGGGGTGGCCCTGGAGGAAGTGGAGGGACCAAGGGGCCCAGGGGCTCCAACGTGCACTGGGCATGTGCAGAGGGTAGAGGGATGGGCCTGGGACCCCGCCCCTCGTCGTGGGTGCCTTGGGTTGGGGGGGCTGCCCTGAGGGAAGGGCTCACCATGGCCACTCCCACCGCGATGAAGATGAGCACGCTGGCCCGGAGCAGGGTCCCCTCCGAGAAGTGGCTGCTCAACCACCCGATGACCACGCCCTGAATGACCTGGGGAGGCAGGGGGAGGGGTGATGGTGGGAGGGGTCTGGACGGGGCTGTCCCCTGCCCTGGGGACCTCCCTTGCTGTCGGCAGCCCTGGGGGTCCCCTCCTGGACCTAGCGGCCATCAGGTCAGGGTAGAAGAGAAGGTCTCGTAGTGTGTGTGTCAGCAGCGGGGTCCCTGGGGAGATGGGGCTGCCTAGGCCCCTGACCCAGGCACCTGTTCCCTTGTGCAGCCGCTCATAGGGCCACCGGTCCCTCCGAAACCCATCCTGTGTCCTTAATCTCTGGTGTGATGAGCACATGTTCCTCCAAGGAGGCCGGGCCACCGCCGAGGGCAGGTTCGGGAGGCAAGGCTTATGGGGTTTCCTCCAGAAGCACTCGCTGTGCTGCCCTGACTCCAGAGCAGGAGACCCCTGTGGCCCCTGTCCCCTTCGCCCCCCTCTTTAGCGCTTTGGTTGGGGGCAGGACCTGGCGTGTCCCAGATGGGGAGGCCCGAGCCCAGGGACATGTGCCCGTGTGGGCTCCTCCGCACAGCGGGCCCGCAGACGTCTCAGCCACTGTCCACCAGGGGCCATCCCCGGGGGGGGCCCAGGCCCGCAGCTCTGTGTCCTCACCACGCCCCAGTCACAGCAGGTGAGTTGAGGCCCACGGGCTGGTGTCACTTGCCCCAGGTCCCAGAGCAGGAGCGGGGTTCGGGGTGATGGATGGTGAACCCCAGCACCTACAGGTGCCAGGGAAGGTGAGGCGCTCCCTTTCCTGCCACTGCTCCTTTCCCCGAAGCCAGATGAAAGGGCCGGGCCTCCAGGGGCAGGCCGCTCCCAGATCAGGATGGGGCTCCCCATGGTCCTCTCCCCGCCTCCACCAGGCAGGCAGCAAGAGCCAGGGGTGCCCTCAGGGGCTAGGAGGGAGGCTGGGGGTCAGCGTCCCCAGGGGTCAGGGACATGCTGCATGTCCTGGGCGGACCTAGCCCAGCCATGCTCAGTGGGGTCACCCGCCCCCCTCACTGCCTGCCTGGCCTAACAAAATTGCTTCAAACCAGAACCATAAATAAATGTCCTTTAAAAAAAAAAAATCCTACTTTCAGATTTGCCCGATCTTAGATTTGTTTGCCTCTTTTTGTAGAGGAAGGTCTATTAGGCAAGTCCCTCAGCACAGCGCAGCTGGAGGACTCTCAAGACCATGGTGGGGTGACATCTGGCCTCGCCATTCATATGGACACCCAGAAAAAAAAAAAAAAAGAAAAACATATAGACACCCAGACCAAAACCCTGGGGCGGTGCTGTTGTGCCTCAGTTTCCCGATTCGCTTAAAAAAATCCTACACTGGGGCGCCTGGTGGCTCAGCGGTTGAGCGTCTGCGTTCAGCTCAGGGCGTGATCCCAGGGTCCTGGGATCGAGTCCCGCATTGGACCCCCGCAGGGAGCCTGCTTCTCCCTCTGCCTGTGTCTCAGCCTCTCTCTCTTTCTCTGTGTCTCTCATGAATTAAAAAAAAAATCCTAAACTTCCGTGTCTTGCAGGTTACTACACGGAACTGGAAGTTAACAAACAGGCCCGTCCGCTCACACCTCCCCCAGGGGCAACATGGGCTCCGTGAAGCACTCACGTTGCCTGCACCCCTCTCTAACAGCGCCCAGAGACCCTCGTATGACCACGTCCAGCCCCTGCGCAGACCCTCTCTGCAGCCCCCACCCTAGTGTCAGGACATCCAGGCCCCTCCTGCCCTGCAGACCACCCCCCACAATGCATCCTCAGAGCCTAGGCCCTCTGCCTCAGTCCGCTCAGCAGCTGGCAAGCTCCCCACCACAGGCCCTTTGCACCTGCAGCCCTCCCAGCCCCTGACCACTGCCCTTCTGAGGACCCTGTTCTCCCGTGAGGTCCTGGTCACCCCGACACATCAGGTGTGTAGGTGACTGGGTGCTGATCTGCCACTGTGGTGGCCCAGCACCTGGCCGAGTGGGGGCTCTCACAGGAGGGTCTGCAAGTCCCCTGGAGAGACACCACCATCTCCTTGCGTTAGGACCACCCAGGGAGCGGGGCAGGGGATGCCGTGGTTCCCCTGGGGTCCGGCTGCCACTGCCACACTTCAGGAGGGGGCAGGAAATGGTTTGTAGAGGGAGGCAGCAGGTGGAGGGTGCCAAGCACAGGCTCGGCTCACCCTACAGCGGGGCTGCCTCTCGGACCCTCGGTGAGCAACCCTACCCTAGGGGGCCTGGGTGCTGATGGTGCTGATGAGGGGCCTTCAGGCGTCTCCCTGTAGACGTGAGACCCCCACCTCTGTGCACAGAGGTTCCAGAAGCAGCCACCCCCAGGGTAGCCTGCCATCCCTACAGGTGCTGGAACCCCAGGCCCAGCTCAGGCAGGGTCGCCACTGTGGACCAGGTCCTTGCCCAGGCCGCAGGCTACTAGTCTGTCCCCGGGGTCCAGGGCAGAGCCTGGGTGGCCGGGGGCAGCCGTCTAGAACCCTGCCCCAGAGGCCCCAAGTCTGGTTTGCTGTCATTGTTGTTTTGTTTGTCTCCCAACCCATCCTGGCCCGCGGCGCCAAGGCCCTCCCTCTGCCCTGCGGAGCTGCCACGGGAGCTACTATTTTAGCAGCGGGGTCCCGACCGCTCCTGGGCCCAGCGGTGGCGGCAGCATGGGGAGCAGATGGCCTGGAGGTGCTGGGAATGTCATGCGCTTCCGGAGAGGTCCCAAGCTGCCTCCCCCCAGAAGGTCCCAGAATAGCCCCTCCCGCACTCCGGCTGTTGGGCAGGCGTCCAGGGCGGCGGCAGTGCGTCGCCACCTGTCCCTGCCCCGGCCCCCCAGCCTGGCACAGATGCCTAGGAGGAGCCAGGGCCTGGGAGATGGCACACAGGACACCTGTCCCACCTGAACACGCTTCTCAGGTACCTCCTGCCCTGGGGCCACCAGTCTCGGGGCATTTCACGAGGACACAGTGATTGTCACTCGGGTGGAACCCCCAAGGTGCCCGGCCTGTTCTGAGCACTCATTTAATCTGCCAAACACCCCACAAGTCACTGTGGTCTGCCTCACTGGATGGACAAGGAGACGGGTACCTCAGCTTGGAGAGCTTGCCTGCTGTGGGTGGGCAGCCTTGTCATGTGCCCCCCCAACAGGCACCACTCCTGCCCTGGCCTGTCCGCAGTGGGGTGCCGGATGGACACCGGGTGGACCCTCGACACCAGCCTTTGCTGGGCACTAGCCTCCTTCCTGCCCTCTCAGCAGACAGGACCTCCAGGTGGGTGGGTGTGGACACAGGACGCAGGCCCATTGGTGGGAGCCTGGAGCCGGGACAGGAAGGCAAGCCCACTTGGGGGCACAGTGTGCACCCCGGCTGGCAGGAGGGCAGCCGGAAGCTAACCATGCAGAATGTGGATGGCAGGAGTGCAGGACAGCCTCCGAGCGTGGAGAAACTGAGGCAGGCAGGCTGCACGGTCCATCGCATCCGAAGACCCCTGACCCACCCGAGGCGCACCTTGAGCCCCTGGTAGCCACTCACCATCTGGAGCACCCCAAAGAAGGACGTGAGGTAGCCGGCCTGAGCGGCATCCAGCTGGAAGAAGTCCATGGAGATGATGGAGAACATGACCAGGAACAGTCCTAGGAGAGGCAAGGAGCAGCTGCCTGGTTGTCCCCAAGCCACTGGCCGCAGGGCCCGCCTCCCCTGTCAGCTGGGCTGGGAGCCCTGGTCTAGCCACAGTGACTGGTTCAAGGACGACTGGCAGGTGACGCCAGCCGGGTCCCTGACAGCTTTCCTGAGGATTCTGTGGATCTCAGGCACGGGAAGCGTGGCCCCAGGGACCAATGGAGACAGTGCCGAGGAAGGTGCCAGAAACTACCCTGTGGCCAGGCTGGCCAGAGCCCAGGGCATCCTGTGTGAGGGCTGTTGGGCCCCAGGGCTGACAATGTGGGAGGATGTGACCCCAGGCCCTCTGGTGGCCCCCAAAGACCCTTTTGACTGAAGTCAGCCCCAAAGAGCCAGCCTGGATCCAGCACAGCTGGTGAGGGCCCAGCCGGGCAACATCTGCTTCCTCCTCCCCGCCTGTGGACCCAACCCCGAGACCTCTGCTTTTGCAAGAGTGAGAACTCTCTGAGGGCAAGAGATGAACTCTTTGGCGCCAGCAAAACACCTCATTAATTTGTCCTGTGCTGCCTCCCAGTTAGAGGACCCCAGAACAGGGGGCTTGGAGCCTGCCCGGTGGGGTGCTGAGGACTGCCGTGTGAGGGGGGGGGCCTGAAGGCTGCGGGGGAGGGGCACTGCTTTTCTGTTCTACCCCCCTCACTCCTTTTTTTTTTTTTTTTTAAGATTTTATTTATTTATTCATGAGAGATAGAGAGAGAGAAGCAGAGACACAGGCAGAGGCAGAAGCAGGCTCCGTGCAGGGAACCCGGTGTGGGACTCGATCCCGGGACTCCGTGATCAGGCCCTGGGCTGAAGGCAGCGCTAAACCGCTGGGCCACCCCGGCTGCCCTACCGCCCTCACTCCTGCAGCCATTCGGCATGAACCGGGAGCCTCTCCTGCGGGACCCATGTGATGGGTGATGGCACGGGGAGGCTGCGGAGCTCGGGACCCCCGGCGGAGGGAGGGGTCCACGCCAGGCTCGGGGACTTACCGGAGGGGAAGCCGGACACCACCTTGACCAGGAACACGGGCAGGACACCGGGCTGCAGCAACAGGCGGCTAATGGCTTTCAGGTCAAAGATGCTGGCCTTGGGTGCGCCTAGGGGACCCCGGGAGGCCGCTCAGACCACCGCATGGCCCTCTCCCCAGCTCCCCGACCTGGCCTGGGCCCTGGGAGGGGGCGGGCAGGCCTGCAGGGTGGCGGGGAGGCCCTTCTCGGGGCAGCTCCACACACTCCTAGAGCCAAGCCCTCAGCTCCCACTGACCCTGGGAGGCACCAGCACCTCCACTCGCAGGCAGCCTGGCTCAGCCCTGGCCCTCGCTGCCCCGACCTGTGTGACCTGCTGGCCACCGGCAGCCGCTGGGGAGTGGGGGCCATGGTCTGGCTGCGAGCACCCACCATTTCCTGACCCAGTGACCACCTCTAAGCATTGTGGTGTCGGCTTCCAGCTGCGTGTGGCTGGGCGCCCCCTGCCCTCCCCACCTGCCCAGCTCTCCTGGAGGCCAGTTTGGCTGTGCCTCTATCCCCTCCAGGGCCCGGTGCATGTCCTCCCTCCTGACCTTTCTGGGTCCAGGCTTTCAGTCACTGGGCACAGAGGCAGGGGTCCCCTGTTGGCTCCTCTGTGGAGCCCTGCCCTCCCTTGTGGGCCTGGGAGGTCCCACATGTCCTAGCTGCACCGCTCTGCCCCCTACCTTGGCACTCCCCAGGACCAGTGTTCCTGCACACTTCCAGGGGAGTACCCGGTGGGGCCCACCTGGAGGGGAGTACCTGCTGGGGACTACCTGGAGGGTATACCTGGTGGGGCTTACCTGGAGGTGTAGCCTGGGCATTGGCGCTAACCCCCTTCGTGCTGGTGGGGATGCAGGTGAAGCTGAGGACAGCTGCCACAAGGCTGGCCACAAGAGCCACGAAGGCTGGACACTGAATCCTGGGGGTGACAGCAGTGGTCACACAGGACTTGGGTCCTTGGGTGTGGGTACCGCGTGCGGCATCTCCTCCATAAGCCCCTCAGCCAAGCTGGGGTCTGGACAGCTGAGAACAGCTCAAACCCCAGCAGCCACATCCCCACAGCCCGTGACTGGGGGCAGGGGCGGGACTCACAGGGCACATTCATGAGGTGATGCGATGAAGAAGCACATGGAGCTGTCTCCAGGCCCGAGGCTCACACGCAGCTGCAGCCTCTGGCAGCCACGGCAAGTGGGCCCCGGGTCTCCGAGAGTGGGCAGTGGCGGGAGCCCCGGAGCTGAGCCCTGGAGGGAGGGGAGGGGCAGCTTCTCTCGGGAGATGGGCAGCTCCCAGACTGCTGAGGGGTAGGGAGGCCCCCAGATGACAGGTCCCAGCCAGGGCAGGGGAGTCACACGTTGGGGGTCCCAGGGCTCAGCTCCAGGCCTGGAGGAGCTCCCTGCATACCTCCAGCAGAAGGGGGCAGGCCATGGGTCCTGCCTATTTTACAGAGGGGAAAACTGAGGCTCCCGGAGGAAGGACCCTGGCCCCAGAGCAGTTTTCATCCCTCTGGTGGGACTGGAGTGGCCTCCTGGGGTTGGGGGGCAGCTCGCCTCGTCCTTTAGGTGACACACGTCTGGCCCTTTGGGCAGATGGGGAGCTATGTGTCAGGTGGCACTGGGATCAGGACACCAGGATGGGTGCAGGGGTGGCAGGGGGCCCAGCCTGCCTCTTGGCTCCACCTGCAAGAAGACCATGGGACCCCACACGGCCTCATCTGTGTCCGGGCGACCTTCATGCCTCCTTCCCATCACTCACAATGGCCTCAGGAGCCCCTGCCCATTGCGCCCCTCTTCCTGTGGGGCTGGCCATGCTGGGCTTGGGAAGGGGCTTCGGACACCACCCTCGGATGCCCTCCCTCCGGCCTGCCCAGACCACCACCCGGGACCCAGACTCAGGCAGGCCCCTCGGCGTCAGCTCCTGACACAGTCCCTCCCCAACCACGAGTCACCGCATGGAGGGCACAAGTGGCCAGGCAGGCAGTGTCACCTGATAGCATGGGCCCTGGGTGGGGCCTGGCCCCCCTGATCATGACTATTTCTTCTGGAGGCCAACCTGTCCCCTCCAGGGTGTGGAGGGGAAGATAGGAAAGAATGGGAACTTACAGAGCCAGGCCGCTGTGACCTTCCAGGCTGGTGTGCGGCCATGAAGCCCTTCCCCTCAGCAGCAGAGGAAACTCCTATACAACCTGCAAGAGCCCTTTCCACAAGCCCCAACACCTTGTCCTCCAAGAGGGGCTTGCTCCATCAGTTGGAAGTGGCTGGTCCCGAGGACCAGTGGGCCCGGGTGGGACCCTGTGCCAAGGCCCCAGTGAACATCAGACCAGGGAACACATGTGTGAACCAGGTCCTGACCCCAATTCACCAGCCCCACACCTGCCCTGTACAAGGCCTCAGGGCATAGACACAAGGTGCCCCGGCTCTCTGCGGGGGGCAGAGAAAGGACTTCCTGCTCTTGCCCACTGCTGCTGCACGCGTGTGCACAGACACGCGGGGGCACACACGCGCACATAGAGCTCCCTTGGCAAACCACAGGCAGGAAAGGCCCTGTTCCGCCCGGGGTCAGGGGGGCCGTGGGGGCAGGATCACCCCGCATCTCTGGCTAGGACCCCCCCAGACTCACACCGTTGGTCAGGGGCGGAGCTGGCCTTCCTTCCCCCACCTCCATCTGTGGCCCCCCAGCCGACTCCCACCGCCCTGGATGGTGGATAATCGGGCTTTCTGACCACCAGGCTTCTGAATGAACGGGCACGTCTGCGACTGACAGGCCAGGGGGTCAGAGGCCCGGACTCAGCCCCCTGGGGAGGGCCGGGGCCGGCAGGAACGGATCTGTGACGCGGGCAGGGACTCCCCGGCCCCGATGGCTGGCCCCAGAGAGAAGGGCCCTTTCTTCGGGACCTGCACGTCACTGCTTGGGGCCTGGCGGGCAGGGACAGAACCTGCTTTCTTCGCCAGATGCCCCGGAAGTTCGCGGGAGCAGAGGCGGCCACTTAGATGGCTATTTTGGGAGGCTGGTGACAAGCGAGGGCCGGCGGCACAGAGCCAGGGCCCTCCCTGTGGCATCGCACCCACCCCTCAGTGATGGCTGCTAAACCAGGGGGCCCCAGAGGGAGTAGGGGGCCTCAGCTTCCCAGGGGACGTGGGGGGTGTCCTCCCCCCCCCCCCGCAGGCCCCCCGCCGACTCCCCAGGACAGATGCCAGAGGGAGCAGAAGGCCAGGGGACCACGGCGGCCAGCTCAGCCCCCGCCCCACCCTGCACGGAGGGCATCCTCTCAGCCTGGGAGCCCTCTGGCCTCCAGGATGCAGCTTGACGCCCCTGCCCAGGACGTGTGGGTAGGTGCGCCCCTGAGCACCGGGCACAGTCAACTCCCCGCCGGGGCCTCCTGCCCCCTTTGTGCAGGATCGCGGACGGCCGCGTCCGGTTGTTGGCTCGTTGGAGCCGGGTTACAGATTGAGTGTGGACCCCGAGGGCAGGCCACGTTCAGGGTGTCTCTGCCTACCCACCCCTTCGGGTTTTGGTTGAATGGACGGACAGGAGGCCCGAGGGATGCAGGCCATGAAGGGACCCCCGGGCAGGACTCCGGACATCCGTCTTTCTGTCCTTTTGCCCTTCTCTGCAGTGACCTCATTCAGATGCAATGAGGGCCACCCTCTCGGGACACCGAGGGCTGCACGGGTCCCCAGGGGCTGCCTGGCCAGCCTGGAGCGCTGCCCACCGGCCACAGTTTGTCGTGGCCAGTCGCTGGCGCTGGTGGGACGGTACGGCTGACTGCGACCTGCCTTTCGTCCTTAGCTTGGGGCCTGCCGTTCACCAACATGACGTCGTCAGGAGGGCAGCGGGCCAGGCCATCTGCCCACCCTGTGTGGGTGCTATGCTTTTGTCCTCTCCGACCACAAGGTGACAGTACTCACGAAGCCAGTGCTGCCCTCGCCCCTGCCCTGAGGGTCCCCGGGCCCTCTCCTATCCGACCTGGGGGACAGACTGGGGTCAGCTGGGACCCAGCTTCCTGTGACACAAGGATGTGAAAGTCATTGGCTGTCCAGCCTGGAGCTTGGGGTGGAGAAGTCACCCTGCCCTCCCCAATCCCATGACACTGTCACTAGAACAATGTCTGAAAATGAAAGTCTGTGGGGCCACTCCTGATTCAGCCTCCCTCTAGCTTCTGGGGCCCAGAAAAAAAGGATGAAAAGCCTTGTCTGGCCTGACCCTCTGTAGCCCTCTGTGTTCCCTGAGCACTTGATCCCTCCGCTTCAACCACACAGGCCTCCAAGCATGCCCTATGCCCCAAGCTCCTTCCTACCCCAGGGCCTTTGCACAGGCTTTCCCTTGGCCTCGCCCATCCCAGTCCCACCTTCAACAATTGACTTCTCCCTCCCCTGTCAGGTCTCAACTGAGCTTGCTCTGGGCCAGCTGGGCCCTGTTCCTGCACTTCCCGGTCCCCGGAACACCCAGGGTCCTTCTGCTGGGTCTCTGTGTCCCCTCCTACCCTCCCATGGTGGGCACCAGCAGGCCTGGCTGACCCTGCAGAGCCTCGGTGAGACTGCATGAGCAGCAAGTGTAGTAGGCTGCTGGGCTCAGCCACCACACACTCTGTCTCAGAGTCATTCAGGGCAGCCCCGAGTGTTTACTCATTAACTTCCAGGGGAAGCAGTGGTGTCACCGTGTCACCGGGGCGGAAACCCTGTCAGCAGGATAAGGGCTTCCCATTCCCCGGGCCAGACCAAAGGCTGAGATAACATCCCAAGTCCTCAGGGAGATAAGGAGCATAGTAAATTCCCTCTGAGTCACCGAGGGCCCAGTGGGCAAAGCTGGTGGCAGTGCTGGGGCCGGGGCAGGGCCACTCACTGGCCAGCGAGTACCCAGCAGGGCTGCCAGGTGACCGTGACACAGAAGTCCGTTTGCCTGACCTCCAGGAGCAGAAGCTGCCCTGGCCGGCTGCAAATCCTCCCAAGCCTAAAGGAATTGCTATCCCCATGGGCATCTGTCCAAACCCCGAGCCCTTCCAGGGACCAGAGCCTTGACTATACCCCGTGACTTTGTGGGGACCAGCCCCTCAGAATCAGGTGGTGGGAGGCCTGCCCACACCAAGTCCAGGAGTCGGTCCCACTGCCAGCAGCGTTCGCCGGATGGCTCCCCTTTCCAGGAGCCCCTGGACCCCATCCCCTGGGACCTAACTCAGAGCCGTGAGTCACAGAGTGCTCCCCACCTGCTAAGTGACTCAGGGCCCTGGCCTCCCAGCTGGAGCTCCCCGCTGAGCCCAAACCAGTTATACCAGTGCCCGTCCCACATCCTGAGGCTGCCAAATCCACTTCCTCCCCCTCACCCCCGCTGCCCCGGAGGTAGGGGGCATGGCTGAGCCCTTTCAGAGGACGGGTCACAGGGTACAGACTGGGCAGGAAGGTGATGGACAAGGAGCCCTGACAATGTGCCTGGGTTTCTACTGGGGACAGGGAAGGGAGGCGGGATGTGGTCTTTGCGGCGGGGAGACAGGGAGACAGGGCGCTGGCCCCTGCCGTGGGGCACAGGATGGAGACCTGGAGCTCCATGGAGGAGACACCCTCTCCCGGGGGCCTGTTTCCCCACCCATCCCCGCACACCCTGGACACAGTGCGGGTGCGCCCATTTCACAGGTGAGAGCACCTGTCCAGGTAGGTGACAGTAGGTGCCCCGAGGTCCACGGTAGCGGGTGGCTGGGCTGCTGAGAGCCCAGGTGGGTGGGGCAGCCTGGGGGCTCCTCCCTTACCTGCCTCTCCCTCTCCTGCACCCTCTTTACCCCCTGACCCCCCCTAATATGCCCCCGATCCTCTTTCTCTTGCTCCCACCACCCCAGTGGCAGGGCCCTCCTCTCTGTGACCCACACGCCCCTTGGCTTCTGCAATGTCCTCCTGGATCTCGCTCCCTTCCTGTCCTCACTGTGTCTCTCCCTTGAGCCCCGCTTCTAATATGAAGTGCCAGGTCTGGGCTCAGGCTCAGGGCTCAACCTGAACCAGTTCCCAGGGCTTAAAAACCACCCATATGAGGACATAGCCCCGCTCTGCCCACTACACACCCCCTCACTCAGCTGAGTGACCCACAGCTGCCCGACCCACAACCTAACAGGCACCAGACTCAGCCCAGCGTGACCTGGATCCCTCCAGCACCACGGATTGCTCAGATCTCAGCAGGATTCATGGCTCGCCCAGGGCCGCCCCAGGGTCCAGGCATGGCCCTGTGTTCACACCCACATCCCACCCATCAGCAAAACCCAGGCATACCCTGCCCTCTGCCCTCTCCCCCCACTGCCCTCCCTGGTCCAGCTGCCCCCTCCTGCCTGGACTAGTACAATAGCCACCTCAGTGGTCTCCCTGAAGTGGCCCTTGCTCCCCTGTTCTCCACACAGTAGCTGGGTCACACTCAGGCTCCCTGGCCTGGCCCCCTGTGCACCTCCCCTCCATCCCTTCCCTGTTCCCCCACTCCAGCCATACCAGCCTCTTCCCTTCCCCAACCTCAGGGCCTTTGCATCTGGCGGGGCTTTACCTCCCCAGACGTCCTTCCTGCCACCCTTCTCAACTCCTTTGGGTGAGGCCCTGGAGGCCACCTGTCCATCTGCCCTTAATCCTGCTGTATTACTTTTGACTCCATGCAGCTCACCCTGACATTATAGAAATACATATCATTTTCTCTTTATCTGAGGACTTGGCCTCATCACCGCCGTGTCCCAGAACCTGGAATCCCAGGGCACTTAGTAGCTGTTCAGTAAATAGTGGTGAGGGAACAGGTGAAGGGAGCCCCACCTTCCCCACTGCAGCCTCCTGCCTGAGCAGAGACAGACATCCACAAGCCAGGCTCTGGTGAAAGTACTGGGGAGGAGACGGGTGGGGTCAAGGACTTCCTGTCCAGAGGAAGCTGGTGGAACGAGGTCACCCTCCCCTCCTCTTCTCTGGTCCCCAGGGATCAGCCATTCCCCACCCACATCTACTGCTGTTGAGGTCTGTCTGGAGGTACTTGGGGAGCCTGGGGGAGCTGATGCCCCCAGAGGCCCAGGCTAGCAGAGCATCCACCCAAGACTGGAAGGCCTGTGTGCTTATGTATGAGTGTGTGTGTGTGTGATTCAGACACCAGGAGGGCTCCTCCCCTGAGCGGAGTCCCAGGGCAGCTCCTCTAGCCCTGCACAGGGCGGCTGGGTCACTAGCTGGCACCGGGCCTCCACCCACAGCTGGGCTCCTGCTTCCGAACCGAAAGCAAAGGCTGTGTCTGAATGAAGGCCAGGGGCAAGGTCCATTCCTATGAAAGAGGCCGATCTGGAGTGAGTGTTGGGGTGCTAGGGGTGGGGAGGAGGAACCGGGTGGGGCGCCGGTCTCCCAGCGGAAATGAGGCTCCCCTCCCTGGCCTGGTGTGGCCTCTCCAGGGCTAGGCGTGCTGGGTCCAAGGTCACGCTCTTCTCCCCGGGGGTGGGGGGGGGCACTCCTAGGGCCGCTGCACAGACAGCTCAGTGCAGTTCCGAAACCTCCAGAAGCAGCCCCCAGGGCCCCACTGGCCCGGCCGGGACCCCGCCTCCAGGGCCTGCCCTCTGGTTTCTCTAGGTCCAGCCTGACTGCCCCGTGACCCCTGACGGCAGCAGGTCCCCCCAGCTGGGACCTCCTGGGGCCAAGAGGCGGGGGGTGGGGTTACCCTGTGCGGGCGCTGCCCCGATGCGCACCCTGCGGGGCTGCAGCGCCTGTTGAGGGTGGGTGCGCGGTGTCCGCCTGGCGGGGAAGGGGCGAGTGGGCGGCCCCACCCAGGCCCCACCCCGGCCCCCGGCCCGCCCCCCCCTTTCACGGGGGCCCAGCTGCACCCGCCCTCCAGCCCGCCGCCCCGGCTTCCCGCCTCACCCGCACGCGGCGCTCAGGGTCCCGCCGAGCAGCGAGCCGAGGATCATGCCGACGCCGGAAGCACAGGCCCAGCCTGCCCAGGGCCGCCGGCCGCTCCTCGGGCGCAGACAGGTCCGCTATGACCATCTGGGCGGCTGGGGGAGGCCGGGGGCTGAGCGCGGGGCCCAGGCCGCACCCCAGTGTCACCCCTGCTGTGCGCCCAGCCCGGCCCCTGAGCTGACCCCTGTCCCGCCCTCTGGCTCTGGCCTCGCCCCACCTCCCCAGGTCGCACCCGGGCCCAGGCGCCCCCCACGGGCCCCCCCAGTCCTCCCGCAGCCGGGAGACACCCCGCCTGGCACTACCTGGCAGCCCGTGTGCCAGCGCGGCGGGCAGGGGCGCAGCGTAGAGCAAGGCCAGGCCCGGCAGGCTCGGGCTGCAGGCGGCCGCCAGAAGCAGGTAGAAGGCGGAGGCCGCCAGGAAGCTGAGCGTGAACGCGGCCCGCGCCCCACGCTGGTCGGCGAACCTGGGGGGCCCAAACCTGTGAGGCCGCGGAGAGGAGGCGGGCCCTCCCCGGCCCCCTCTGCCGCTGACGCCCACCCCCTGGGGCTGCGGATCTCTAGGCCCCGGGGATCTGCTCATGGCCACCAGGGAGACCTGGGTGCCCGTGGGCCCTGTGGGGTCTCGGCTTCCCCATCCTTCCACTGGGGCAGTTTTCAGTGATGGGGTGTCTGACCCAGCCCAGCATTCCTACTCCCTTTGAGCAGACCTTGTGGGGTCCAGATGGAGCACCGGGGTGTGTGTGTTTTACAGAAAGTGTCTCCCAGGGGCACCCAGGGGACTCAGCAGGGAGAAGCATCTGCCTTAGGCTCAGGTTGTGATCCTCAGAGCCCCAGGGGGCCAACCCCACCTTGGGCTCCCTGCTCAGCGAGGGCGTCTGCTTCTCCCTCTCCCTCTGCTGCTCCCCTTGCTCATGCTCCCTCTCTCTCTCTCCCAGATAAATACATAAAATCTTAAAAAATAAAATAAAATATCTCCCAGGCTCTGGCCCTATCTGCACCTGTCCCCCCCGGGGCCCCTGCTCTGTCTGACTGCTGCCTCTGCAGCCCCTTTTCTGCACAGTTACCCTAAAGATCTGACTCCTGCGGGAGGAGGCCTGCCGATGGCCCTGGGCCCAATGCTCCCGCCTCCCTGAGACCGGTGGGGGTCTGGGGGTCCAGAAGAGTTTCTGCTGGGACCCCCAGCTCAGTCCAGGTGGACGTGTGCAGCCATGAGAGCATTGCTAGTATGATTGCTGTGTGGCTGCAAACCAGCGTTGGTGGAAATGGGGGGCAGGGGCTTTACTAGCCTTGATAAATAGATCTCCTGGGCTCAGCGTCCCCCTCTTTGGAACAGGAGCTGCCGTCACCCTAGTGGGCCCAGCGTCAGGTCTGGGAAGCCGGCATGACCCAACCCATGACCTCTGAGGGGCAGACCCAGGTCATGGCAGGGGAGGGCCCCCAAACTTCCCCACCTGACAGTACCTGCCAAATAGTGGCCCGCCCAGCAGCTGAAGCACCCCGAAGGTGGTCTGCAGGTAGCCAAAAGCCACAGAGTCCAGGCCCAGCTGCCGAGTCAGGTACTGCAAACACAGGAGAGGCCCGTGGGAAGGGGCAAGGGGGTCCTGCGTCCTCAGTGGGTAGGGAGTGGGTGGGAGGGCACCCCTCTGGCCACTCTGCAGGGGGCCTGGGAGAGGCGCTGGGGCCCAGAACTCCGCTTCTCTTCTCAGAGCCGCGAGCCGAGCCCATTGGGACCTGTGGGTCCAGGCTTCACTAGGCCCAGGGCCCGGTGAAGGCGGTCACTGGCCCTCCCGCCCCTCTGCGGAGCACACCTGACGCAGGAGAGACCACCATTTTGGCTTCATGCACTTGAAGCTGCCTGGTGGGCTGTAGCATCTTCCAGACCAGCAAGAGATTGTCCCCAAATGCCCTGATGACCTCCAGAAGGTGGCCCATTTCCCAGTAGGACACAGGCTTACTCTTTGGGGCTTCCAGGCTCCCCTGGAATCCCTCTGGGGAGGTAAAGGCAGTGCCCAGTGTCTCTCCAGGGAACAGAGGAGTCCTGGGAACCCCATATTAGCCCTCTCTACTCCTCTGACTTCAACATCCTGTAGCGGCTCTGTCCCCCACCCTGGCCTCTGAGGTCCTGGCGCCTCCCTCCAGTGAGCTCCCCTATAATGGGTTGAATCCCCCCACCCCCCAACTCCGTTGAAGTCCTATTGCTCAGTATTCAGAATGTGACCTTATTTGGAGATACAGTCTCTACAGAGGGAATCAAGTTCGGGTGAGGTCATTAGGGTGGGTTTGGGGTCTTTCTACATAGAGGGATTTGGGACACGGACACACCCAGAGGGACAGCCATGTCAGGAGTTAGAGGCAGATATTGGAACATGTGGGGAATGTCTGGGATCAGCAGAGGCTGGAAGAGGCAGCAAGGACCCCCCCCCCCCCGCCGGCCACCAGTGTTTGGTGCTTTGCCAGGGAGCCCCAGAAAGCAAATGTGCCTCATCCCTGACCTCACACCCTGTACTCTCCCGAAGCTCAGTCAAGGGCATCCCTCTGCCTTCTTTCTCGCGCACCCCCCTCCCCAGGACAGCTGGCATCCCAGGGCAACTAGCGATCCCCCTCCTCCCTCCCTCTCCTCCCAGAATGGGACAGAGGGGAACGGGGCTGCTGAGCGAGGCCAGAGAAGCCAGAGCCCTGCTGGCTGTCCGGACCATCATCCCCGTTCCCCAGCGAGCCCACGCTCTCCCCCCACCCCACGGCATCCCACCTTCTCCTCGCTCTCAAACCTGCCTCGTCCTCCCCTCCTATCCCTGCTGCCACACCTGCCCACCTGCGTTGTCCTCACCTGAGTCTCTGTCTCCTTGGCATCCCACCTCCCACCTCCCCAGCGCCTCCTCTCTCTGGCTCCATTAAGGGAAGCACACCTGCCGCTGTCTCTCCTGTTTTCCCTCCACCCCTCCCCTCTGGCCACCACCCCAAACCTTGTTCCCTTTACAGCAAAACCCTTGGACGGCCTCTGCCTCTCCCACCGCACACCCGCTGGGTGCCCGCTCCCCTGCTCCCCCAGGCTCAGCTCTGCTGCTCCTCCCACTTGCATGCCCCGCACCCCCCTCCCGCATGACCCCGCACTCCTGCTCTGCTCACACTCCAGGGAACCAGGTTGGGTCCCAGGCAGCCGCTGCCACCCCAGGACCTCTCAACTGCCCGTGGCTCTCCACTCCGTGTCCAGAAGCATCTGGAATTCAGCACATCCAGAACTGGCTCCCATGGCCTCCCCCAGACACTGGCTCCTCTGTTCCATCACTGATGCCTCTGCCTTCCCACAGCCACATCCAGTCCATCGGCAACTACTGTGCTAGACCTTCACCACAGTCCCCAAGGCTAGCGGCTTCCTGCCTTCCCCTGCCAGCCGCCTTTCTGGAGCTTTGCCTCCCCTCTCCTGCCCTCCCCTCCCTCCTCTCTAGCTGCACTGTTCTCACTACTACCCCAGGGCCTTTGCACCAGCCTGGCTTGCTCTTTGTTTCCTTTAAGGCTGCCTTCTGGGGGAGGCTTTCCTGCCCCCAAACCCACCAGCTGTCTGTGGGCACCCTCAGCCTCTGCAGCAGGCCTTATTTTGCACACAGCACAGTCTAAGACTTGGATCGTGAGTCTACATCTGCTATAATCCAAGTTCTGAGAAACGGTGCACACAGTAAGCGCTCAGTGAGCATTTAAAGAACAAAACATGCAGCCTTCCTGGGAGCTCCAGCCTTGCTCTGGGCCTTTCACTATTCACTGGCACTCCCTGCACCAACCTTCCCAGGGAGGGACATTGTGGCCCATTCACGATGGGATGG
Organism: Canis lupus familiaris; assembly: GCF_011100685.1. Classification (NCBI taxonomy): domain Eukaryota; kingdom Metazoa; phylum Chordata; class Mammalia; order Carnivora; family Canidae; genus Canis; species Canis lupus. The sequence goes on along the minus strand of NC_049239.1, from coordinate 47,333,435 downwards.
CAAGGCGTCTGCCCAGGCCCCCGGGCTGCTAAGGATGGAGTCAGGGCTTAGAGGCAGGGAGTCAAGGCTCACTGTCTGGCGGGGAGCCCCTGCCATGCCCACCGTGGTGGCAGAGGCAGTGCCCTCTCTTGCCCAGATCCCCGGGGGAACAGGCTGCTCAGGAGAACCCCCTAGGGGTTCTTTAAAAGTGGCCTGTAACCACCCGCCTACTATTGTGGGCAGAATTCCAGATCTGGGGAGGCCACAGAGGAGATGGGGCCAGGCCTGCCCTCATGTCCTGGCTGGGGAGACAAGTAATTTAATATCGTGCCACAGGATGTGGGGCGTGGGCCACCTGCAGGAGGGCTGACCACGCAGGATCTGGATGGTGGGGAAAAGGTTCTAGGGTCTGCAGGTGTCGCGGAGGAGGCCGTCCGGAGCTGAGGCCTGTGAACAGGAAGGACAGAACCCAGCGGGTGCGGTGGATCAATAGGGCAATGGCCCCCAGGGCGTGGGAGGGACAGGGCCAGGCCAGCCCAGAGCAAGGCAGGGCCACAAGAATGACTGTGCGACAGTGGGGGTGGCTCCCTGTGGCCCCTCCCCAGGGCTGGCCGTGCACCAGAGCACAAAAAGTGCTGATGGATGGACCAAGAGGCACAGTCCCCGGGCTCTACAGCTTGCTCAGATCCAGCGTGGTGAGTGGCCTGGGCAGCCCTGGGCCCCCATCCCCGGCCCCTGCCGTGGCACACAGGGTAAGTGAGAGGGACAGTTCCTGCATGCCAGTGGCCAGGCCCCCTGCGGGCAGGGACTCACCGGCAGGATGGAGAACCGCATGAAGAGGCAGGTGAGCTCCAGGGCAACCAGCACATAGGTGAGGACGATGACCCGGAGACGGCCCGGGGTGCCTGTCCCCCTGGAGTACTGGCCCCGGGCCCCAGGGGCTCCAGCTCCCAGCATCCTAGCAGGTGCAGCAGAAGAGCCTGGCCGGATCCGAGCAGGAAGCCGGCACAGCGGGCAGGGGGCAAAAGTCCTGTTGTGCTGGGCAAGGGTGCTGAGTCACGGGGCGGGAGGAGGGCAGTGCCCGGCCTGGCCTTGCGTCGAGGAGAGTGCCTGTGGGAGAGGCCAGTGCTGCAGGACCCCCGGCCGGGCTTCCAGCCAACTACTGTGCAAGGTTAGGCCACTCTTGCCCTCGGAGAACATGGCAGGTGGCCCTCCGCCTGCACCACTGACAACTCTGAGTGTAGGGGCGCATGGCTCCCTGGGAACCTGCAACAGAGGCCCTGCTGGCTTGTGGGGGCCAGGCTCTGTGCCCCACGTGCCTTACACAGGAAGGCACCAGCACCCCATTTAATGAGGGGAGCCCCGTTTTAGAGGCCCAGATGGTTGCTGGCTGCAGTTCAGGTAGGCGCCTCCTGCATGTGTGGGCCTTGTTTTTTGGGGCCCTGTTGCTGGGAGGGCGGCTCCTTAGGCCCACAGTGCACCCCCCACCACGATGGAGCAGTTCTAGAGGAAGGCTTACCCCCACCCCCAATCCCCCAGCTACACCCCAAGGGGGCATTGGGAGTGGCCTGAGGGTGCGGTGGGGGATACACCAGGATCCCCAGGCAGGGCAGCTCTGTGTACCTTCTGCTGCAGGGCGAGGTCTGCTCTCCAGCCCCCCAGCTGGCAGAAACTCAATTCTGTGGCTCCACAGAAGCCCCTGCCCCAAGGGTGGGCTTCAGAGCCTGGGGTCCAGCCTGGGTGACAGCAGGCGGAAGCCCAGGACTGCTGCTTCTGGCACCCTCTCCCTCCAGGCTCAGGGAGGCTGGGGGAGGCGGGTAGAGGTTGGGAGCCTCAGGTCAGGGGCACCCGGCTGGCTGCGCAGAGGCTCCGCACTGCAATGAGTGCACGCCAGGGGATGCCCTTGCCAGAGTGAGGTCTGGTGCCTGCCTTATCCTAGGGTTCTGATCCAGTGGGGTGAGCTCTCCTGGGGTGGGCTCTGGCCTGGCCCTTCCGTTGCTGGGCTTGGGTACCCCTGCTCTCTGGGTGACCTGGGACACCAGCCTTCCTGGGGTGCCAGAGACTCTGGCCCAACGTGTCTCGAGGGGCTTGGTGCCTCCCCCCACAGCTTTTCTTCCAGGTTGGTGGGGGAGGCAGGGACTCTGACTTCTAGAAGGGGGCCAGGTGTCTAGTCCACACATCGGGTGGACAGAGTGGGAGGAGGACAAGGCAGAGGGACCGGGGACAGCGCAGGAAAGGATAGGAGGGGAGACAAGTGGAGGGAAGGAAGGGAGAGGGGGAAGGAGGGCAGGGATCCTTGTTTGCCCCCCCCCCCCCCACTGTCTGCACAGAGACCCAGAGGAGGGGCTGGGGAATGGGGCATTTCTGGAAACAGCTCCTGGGCCCTCTCCCCACCTCCCCCTACAGACCAGTGGATCAATCCCTCATGTCACTCAGCTGCCACTTCACCCCTTGGCCGGGGCCAGCAGAGACCCGTGGAATGCAGGTACACCTGGCTTCAAGTGGTCCCTGGGGGTGGGGGGAGGGCTTGGGGGGGCAGTGGAGTGCTTACAGCCCCTGATCCCGATCCCCTGTGGAGTCCTCGGGAGCACACAGATGCCCCCTTGGAATCAGACACGATTCCCCAGATAAGGAACCGGATGCTGGTGTAGGACACAGTGGCCCCGCCCCCGGCGCCAGGCCACAGGCCCAGATGTCAAAGCCAAAGTCCCCTCAGCCTTTTGTTAACTACAGCTCAACGGAGCAGAAAACTGCCAGTTCCGAGGAGCCCAGCCAGGTGGAGCCGACAGCCACCAAGGTCCTCCTGGGGTGCCGAGGGACAGCTGGGGGGAAACCAATGCCCAGCTGTTAGGGGCGCAGCCAGGGAGCCTGGGGCCCTCGCGGGCCTGATTTCAGGACAGAGGCCAGCTGGCCTAGGTCAGCAGGGGTGTGGCTCACACCACACCCCCCCACATAGCGGGCCTCTGTTTGAGGAAGAGCTCCATCCCCACGGTGGAAATGGGGGACATGTGTTTGTACCTGGGGAAGGGACCTGCTGCTCTCTGCCAGCCTCAGGGGCTGTGCTGAGAGCCCAGAGCCCGGGCAGGTGGACCAGCAGGGGGTTCCCAGAAGAACTTCCAGGAAGGGTTGCCCTGGGTTGACGGGGACGTGGTGTGTGAGATGCAGGAGCCCTGGGAGGAGGACTGGAATCCAGGTGGTTCTGTGTTCTGTGAGGGTGAGGTGGGGGATGGGACTGTCTCCAAGAGGCTCCACAGCCCCCCAAGGCCACAGACCTGGTCAGGAGGCCGGGACATCATCTGGCTCCTTCTGGGTTCTCTGGGCAGGAGTTGGGGGTCAGGAGGCAGGAGAGGGAGGAGTGAGAGTCTGCAGCCTGCCCCAGGGCAGGTGAGGGAGCCCGAGGTCACTGCAGAGCACGTGGGGTGGGCAGGAAGGAGCTGGTTACTCACCTCCCTTCCTCCTGCGTCCAGCAGGGTCTTGGAGAGCTTGGAACTGGTTGGAGCAGAAGTAATCGGCTCTACCTGAGTATTTGTCATGAACCAGCTCCTCCGTGTGGGCGGGGAGCTTCCTGGTCTTGAGAGTGTGGGAAAACTGCCCTCTGGGCCGTAGGAGGAGAGAGGAGTGGGGGAACTTGGAAGCCCCAGTGGCTCTTCCTTCTCCAGGCTAGCCTGCCCTGCCCACTCGGCCCCTCAGCACTCGCCGGGCACTTCTCTAGGACCCGCGCCCAGCCCCGGAACCACAAGTCTCCTGGGCAAGGCTGATCCAGGCCCCTGCAGGAATCAGGGGCGGGGTTAGGGAGGAGGGCATCTCAGAGGAGGTGACAGGAGGATAAGGAGGAGTCTTGAGGATAAGCGAAGGTTGGCCAGGTGCAGGAAGGGCCTGCCAGACTGAGAGCTGAGCCCAACTTCAGGTGTTTTGAAAGCTGAGAACCTTTGATGGGGTGGGGGCAAAGGTGTGTGTGGGGCTAGACTTAATTCTGGAGAGGGTTGGTGAGGCCAGATCTCTGAGGGTCTGGTTGGCCACAGTAAGGCCCTGGGGGAGCCCCAGAGGCCTTGGAGGGGGAGGCACGGGGTGAAGGGGAGGTGTGCCCTGGGGAGGGTCCCTCTGGCTCAGATATGCTGGAGGGTGAGACCCATGGGTGTCTCCCAGAGCTGGCAGGACCCAAGGGCCTGCCTGGGCATCTGAACTGGGGATGGGCTGCACAATAGGCAGCCTCGCTGAGGCTGACCACTGTGTGCTGGGCTCTGGGCCAGGTGCTGGGGATACTCAACCCACAAATGTGACTGCCCCGGTGTGGCTTGTTATAGTGAGCCTGAGAGTGCATGTATGTTCATGTGCGTGTGCACACAGGTGCATGTACGCGTGTGCATGCATGTATGTGCATGTGCAATCGTATGCTGGTAGACACATGGGTGTGCAAGTACACCACATATATGTATATGCATGTGTGCGCATATATGCGAGCACATGTATACATGCACACACGTGTACAGGTATGTGCATGTATGTGTGTTGTGTGTGTGCATATGTGTGAGGGGGTAGATAATACCCAGTATGTGTGATAGGTAAATTATATAGTGATTGTGAGCGTGTGGGTTTTGCTCTGCAACGGAGCCACTGCAGGATTCTGAGCTTCCCTTATGTTCTTCCAGAAGGAGCCTCTGGCTGATGTGCAGATCAGGGACTGGGCAGGTGAGGGGGAAGAGGGCGGAAGGGCCAGCACAGGGAGCCTTGCTGTCCCAGTAGGGTGAGGGGGCAGCGGAGGGGGTGGCGGGACTCTGCACACCTGGGGAAGGAAGAGCTGGTGTCCTGATGGACGGGGCGGGGCCGAGAGAGCACCTGCAGTATGGCCTGCCATTAGCCGGGAGGTGGGGGTTTCTCCAGGGAGAACATGCTGGAACTCCATGGCCAGGTGGGCGGAGACGTGGGTCAGTGCAGGCGGCGGGAGAGTGTGGTTTGCAGCCGTGGTCTGAGCTGGAGGCTTGAATTCGGGCACCATCCTCGGGAGATGAGCCCTTTTGAGGGTCGATGAGAGGCCAACGGAGCTCATTCTGCTATTACTCCCTGAGGGCCCACCTCAAGCGTTGCCTCTTCAGGGATGCCCCGGGGTTTTGGTGGCAGGACCCGGACGGTGGCGGCGGGACCGCGGAGGTGCTGTTCCGGCCGCGGCCAGCAGGGGCGTCAGACGCATCTGTGCTGGGGCCTGGCTTGGGGGAGGGTGTGCGGCTCCTGCCTCCACCTGGTGCGCTGTCCTCGGAGTCAGAGCCTTATAAGGGGCGCCCCAGCCCACTGCGGGTGGCGGGGGCCTTGGCTCACCAGCTCCTTCCCAGAGGCCGTCTGGTTTAGGGTCTTAGAGGGCAGAGTCATTTTGCAGGTGCCACACAAGGGGTTGTGCTGGCAGGTGCCAAGGAATCTTCCAGAGCTGGAGTCTGCAATAGGCTGCTGGGGTTGGGGTCTGGGCGGGGGCCTGGGGGGGCTGCGCCTTGTCCAAGGCTGGTTCTCTCCAGCTGAGTGTTGGGTTGGTTCTGACTCACCCTCTAGGTAAGTGTGTGGGATTGAAGCCTTTAGGTTATAGCATGGCCGCATCCCCAGGGGGCTTCTCCACCGGCCTCTGGTGATCCAGCGACCCCAGAATCAGGTGGAATGAGGGCAGGAGCCTGCTCAGGGGGCAGAAGCTGGGGTCCTGGGACGCACAAGCACTCACCGGGCTCACACTGGGCTTTGCTCTTCTCCGGGCTGTGTGCTGGGACACAGGGTCCCTCACTCCAGGGCCCAGCAGGCTGCTGGAGGCGTCCGTGGTGGGAGGCCTGCAGACTGGAGACCTGGGACCCTCCAGTGGGACAGTGTGGGGTGGTCAGGTCCCCTTCCTCCCACAATGGTCTGGGCGACCAGAGCAGAGGAGGAACAGGGGACCCTGTCTTGGGAAACTCAGACTTGGCCTGAGGTGTTTCTGGGACATGGGGCTTTCCAGGTAAAAATGGGGACAAACCTGGATGGCTGGTCACTCTCCCTTTATGGATCCCTGGAGGCCAGACAGACTCATGCTGGACCTTGACCTGAGGGAGGGAGGGAGGACGCTGGGGTGGTGGTGGTGAGAACCACAAGGTCATGGGGTCCCCACCTCCAGCACCCTCGAGGGACGCCTCACCCTGACTTCCGTACTCGGGAAGGAACAGCTTCAAAGGAGGGGGTGTCCATCCAGGGAGGCCGGAGGGGAAGTGGCCAGCAGCTGGTGGTCTGGCCTGGCAAGGGCCTCTGAGGGGGTGTGGGAGGGCGGAAGGGCAGTCCGGATGCAGGAAGACACAGGCCTTTGAACTTCCCAGGGGAGCAGGCCTCAGAGAGAGCAGCTCCGCACCTGTCCACCAGGCTGCAGTGGGGAAACCAAGGCAGGATGTGTGGCAGGAATACACTCCTCTTCATGAGCCCCGGGGCTTTGGTCTCCCAACAACACATGCCTGGGGGGTGGGGGCTGGAGGTCTGCAAATGCCTCGTAGGTACCCAAACCTCTTCCAAGCACCATCTGGAAGAGGCAACACCATGTTCTGACCATCCAATCCCACATCTGGTGTCTTCTAGAACCTCTGTCCATTGGAAACTCAATAGAGAATCCATCCAGAAAGAAGCAGGAAGAACTTTCAGGAAACCAGAAGTCACAAACTCACAAACCCCTTCCTACTCTGGAGAACTCTGTGGCTGTCACCCGGCCACTTTCCCCTGCCTGGATGGCACTTTTAAGATGCCTGGCTGTTTGGTGTCTGCTGGGGGCCACCACACCGACATCGGCTTCCCTTCCACACTCTGGACACCCTGGCACCCGGCTGGGCGAGATTCTAGGGGACCTGGTGCCTCCTGCCCCAAGGCCCCTGGGCCCCTGCTCCATTCCAGGGTTGGCTGGCTCTTGCACACATCTCGAGTGAACTGAAGAAGAGTGAGTGATAGCCCCAGCATCCACTCTGCCCCTGGCCCCCACGGGACTCAGCACAAGTCACAGCCCTGAAAACCCTCCCCAGAGCCTGTTCCATCAGGCAGCTGGCCCCTCTGCACCCAGCAGCCCCAAACCTGCCCTGGCTTATTCACCTGTTTCTGACTCCACCCACCAGCCTGGAAGCCCCTGGAGGGGAGGCCCCCCCCTGAGGTCCCAGGGAAACACTCCTAGCCTAGAACCTGATTGGACATTCGAGGAGGAGGGCCTGCTCAAGGTCACACTGCCAACAGGGGCCTGCCAGGCTACCATAGCTAATGTCCAACCCAAAGGCAGTCACTTGCTTCACTATTTTCCATAAATCAGAATTCAGAGCATCCGGGGCAGGGGGCTCCTCAGGGAGGCTCCAACTGTAAAACCCCAGCAGCCCGTGTGCATTCCAGGTCTTGACAAGGGGCTTGTGCTCTCAAGATTGTATCTCCGTCTGTGAACCGGACAGGACCAATCTCTGCCGTCTGGGAGGATTAATGAGATAACTGGCATATAAGGTGCATGCACGGGGCTGCCCAGCACAGAGAGGGTGCCACCAGCAGCAGCTGGGTGCTGACCAGCATCCAGCTGGGGCTGGCTCAGGACCCTGTTGAGCACTAGGCATGCACACAGCTGGGTGGGATGGGTCTGAGTGTTCAGTGGAGCCAGGCCACCAGAGTCATGATGAATGACCTGCATCCCATGGGCCTCTGGGCTCTGGAGGGGACGGTGGCACTGTCCAGCTGCCTAGTGTGTAAAGACCATTCTGCTCTGCCTGACAAGTTATTAGGGAACTGCCTGTGACTGGGTGGGGGGCATGTGTGCCCGTGTTGGGGTCTGCATCTCCCCACCAGCCCATGTCCCTGCGCTCAGAGCAAAAGTCCAGTTTAAATTACAGTGGCAGCTGGAGGTGCCACTGGTGTTGGGGCTGTGATTGCCTGCCGCTCTAGGACAAGGAGGGTGCTGACCACTGTGCCAGGCTCATGTGGACATGGCCCCCGAGCCCCATCAGGAGCCTTACAGGTGAGAAAACAGAGGTACAGAGAGGTTAAGCGACTGGTCCAGGGTCACACAGCCAGTAAGAGGCAGTTGCTCTGACTCTAAAGCACAAAGGCTTGTGCTTGGCCAGGCAGTGCCCCCTCCCTTGTTCCCTGCCCCAGCCCCCTCACCACGAGAATGCTGCGAGCATGGAGTGGCCAGAGGTGGAAAAGCCATGTGGCCGCCAGCAGGAATCCAGGCCTACCCACACTCTGGGGGTGGCTGTGGGCTAGGGCCATCCCCTCTGTCCCTCTAGCAAAGGGGCACCCAGCATCATGGAGGTACCTCTTGCAACCATCCTTCCCGACCCCTCTTGGCCTCTCCTTAGTCACGCCCCATACCCCAGGGTCCCAGAGCCCTCTGACCTTGTCTTTCCAGGACCCACCTCTGCTCTGGCCCGGGGCCACTATGATTTCCTGCCCGCCTGACTTCCCCGATTCCCCACCCCCCTTCCAACCTCTGCTCACGGCACCTGATGCCACCATTAAATCTCAGGACCCTGGACCCCAAGCTAGAAGCCTCCTGTGCTCCTCGATGCCTTTGAAATGTCACCAGCTCCCAGGCTGGAGTCCCAGGCCCGCACGCCTGGCCACTGAAGCCAGCCCTGGCCATTTGGCTCATTCTGGGGTTACTTGGGACCAGCCATGCTGGGCTTGGCCACCTCTCTGCCTGGGACCCCTGCCCTTCCCAGATTCCCCTCTTCATCCCAGTCCTCAGGTGGGCTCTGATGGGGGCTCCTGCCGTACTCCTGCTTCCCACCATCCTAGATCAGGCTTTGTACCTGGCCGTGGGCAGCCGGGAGGCAGACCCAGGCCCTCCCTCCTGGCCATGGGGTTCCCTTCAGGTTCATCTGTGGAGGGAAGCTGGGGGACTCTGGGGCACACACTTCTCATCAGGCCTGCTTTCCTCTCTGCTGCTCCCCCAGCAGGGGCCAGGCTCCATGCCCAGAGCTGGACTTCGGGTGACCGCTTCGGTGGGCACCATTGTGAGAAGCAGCTGGAGCCGGGTTATTCTTGTGACCGATGGACGGTGCTATGCTTGAGTGTCGGCCGGCGGCCGTCTGGGCCCAAAGGCAAGGGCAGGCCTAACGAGGAGGCCCAGGCAGCCTCAGGGCTCTCCACCGCCCGGGGCCTTGGCCAGCAGCACTGATGGAGGGACAGCAGGCAGGGGGCGATGGGGGGGGGGACAGCGCAGGAAGGGGAAGAGGGGCTGGGGCTGCGGAAGAAAGGGAAGGGGCCCAGAGGGGCCAGCCCTTACTGTGGGTCTTTACCTGGTGGACACTCCCCTCCTCTCCCTGCTCCTGGGCCCCTGGCCCCCTGACCCCTGCTCACCAGAGAAGAGAAAAGTCGTGTGTTCTTTCCCAGAGAAGTGTGAGTGACAGCCTCCCCCAAACACCAAGGGAAGAGGGTTTTTTTTTTTGAAAACGGGGCTTTCCCCCAGCACAGCCTTGACCGGCCACCTTGGGTAGCCCCTCCTCATTTAAACTTGAGGAGACTTACGGTCCCAGAGAGCAAGGCCCTTGCCCAAATTCCCCACCAAGTGAGGGATGAATGGGGGGTGCTGAGGGCTGCTGGGGGTGACCCGGGCTCTCCCCGGGCCTCTCCCGGTTCCCTGCCTGCGGGCAGGTGGGCGGGAGCCTGGCTGCAGTGCCAGCGATGGACACCAGGGGGCAGCAGGCGTCCAGCTTTAGGCCTCAGGGCCTGAGGCTGGATGCCCTCGGGGCTCAGGGGCGGTCACCTCGGAGGGAGGCTTCAGCAGCCCCTCAAACCCTGCCAGGGCCATCGAGGGAGGGAGGGGACAGGCGCCTCTTCCGCTGAGCCCATACTCTGTGTGGCCTGCAGGGCATCGGGAGGACCGGCCAGGACTCGGCTTCTACCTCCTGGCCTCCGTCCCCACCAACCACGGTGCACCTTTGAAACCCTGCTGGGGGAAGGGCAATGGGAACCCAAGGTGAATGACGAAGTGGGGAAGGCTCTCCTTCCCTGGCCATGGTGGCCAACTTGCTCTGGGGCCTGCTCGGGGCTGTGGCGGGAGCAAGAAGCTCCCATACTGCCCGGTCCAGCACAGGCCCAGGGAGACCCCGCCCCGGGGCCTGGTGGGGATGTGGGCTCCCAGCTCCTGTTCCTCATAACTGCAGGGCCAGGGCTCTGAACCCACGAGGGGTGGGGGTGCAGATGGAGGCCTTCCCGTCTCCTCTCTGGCTCTCCAGCTTCTCGGAAGGCCGTGTGGGTGTGTTGGAAGCAGGGTGGGAGCTGGGATCCCCTGTGTCCCCTGTGGACAGGAGAGGCTGACTCACAGGGGTCCCCCTAGCTCAAGGAGACCGGGCAGGAAGTCAGGGGCACGGTGGAATGAGACCCAGGAAGGGGCATCCACTCACCCACATTCATTTCCCCAGCTCTTTCCTTGGCAGGGTGAGCCTCGGAGCTGCGGGGACCTGCCCAGTCTGTGTTCTGTGGTGCAGAGGAGGGAAGCCCGGTGGGGCTCCGAGCTGGCCAAAGTGTCCTAAGAGCCTCCTGCATAGCTGCCCCCTCCCTGGAGAGCCTGGGAGGGTCTGTCTGCAGCTTAGGATAACCAGTGGTCACGGGCCTCCTGGGATGGTCAGTGCTGAAACCAGAACAGTCCTGGACAAGCTGGGAGGAGGTGGTCCTCCTGCTGGAGACTCAGAGGGGAAGGGGCCCCCCGCCTGTTGTGGGGGACTGGGCAGCGGAGTTCGCACGTCCGGGGCTGTTCCCTGCTCCCTCTGCGCCTCCCCCAGGGCCTGCCCGGCCCCTCCTGCTAATTCCCGGGGAGTGAGGACCCCCGGCCCGCCCGGACCAGAGCACAAGGCAGCCCCTGTAATCCGAGCTTTGGATTCCCGTCGTGAGGCCTGTGGACGCGTCACCGGAGGGAGGCCGGCACCTGCGGAGGACGTGCCTGGCAGCCGCCCCGAGAACAGCCCGTCCTGGGGGGGCTGGGGGCGGGGCGAGAGGAGCGCGGGAAGTCAGTGCGGGGAGGAAGGTTCTCGCTGCTGCTGCCGCTGCTGCCGCTGCTGCCGCTGCTGCTGCTGCTGCTGCTGCTGCTGCTGCTGCGCCGGCGCTGGGCCCTGGGCCAAGTGTGCTAGGAAACCCCCCCTCCCCGCCAGCCCCAGCTCCAAGCTGGGCTGGCTGCTTGTCGCTGGAGGCTGGCTAGTTAATCTCTAACTCTCCACACTCCTCGGGGCCTCCAGGCCTCATCTTACGGAGGAGAAGGTGACGCTCCGAGGGGCAGCAGCCTCCCCGAGGGGTCTGGCTGGACCTGTCCAGGGCCACTGCTGGGTGCTGCGGCTTGGGGCCCCCCGGGGCTGGCCCTGCCCACGGCCAGGGGGTGGGGTATGCGGTGGACAGGCCAAGAGCTACATAGGACAGGGCAGCCTGGGCTGGGCAGCAGCTCCCCGATGGGAGGCACCTGAGGGGTCTGCCTCCCAGGCCAGGGCCACAGCCCCCACGGATGCCCAGCTCCGGCTCCCTCCCCTCCTTGGGGGACTCTTGCTTTCTTTCCTCTCCAGCTTTCATGCTCAGAGAGGGGCTCAGGGCCAGGGAAAGGCACCGGATCTGCTGCCACTCAGCGCTGAGTGGTTGCTCGACCTCTCTGAGCCTCTGGTTCCTCCCTTGCTAAACAGGCATCAGAACACCTTCCTGTACGGGTTCTTGGAAGGATTAAGTGAGGCAAGGAGCTGAGCCCGGGTGCAGGGGGGGCTCAGGGTAGCTGGTGCTGTGAGCATGGGTAACCTCCCTCTGCACTCCTGGGGGTGGAGGGACGCACCTGGTAAACAGTCCCAGAGGGCTGCAGGCAGACACCCCTCGGAGGGTCCCGGGGAGCACGCGGGGGGCGGGCCCCAGTACGAAGACTGTCCTACTGGGCTTCCAGAAGCAGCTCCATGTGGCTCCCCAGGAGGAGGGAGCTCTGGGGATACCCGGTGGGGAAGTCAGCCACCAGGCAGCGGCACGTGGCCGAGGACGTTTTCCGGCCCACCCAGCTCTGCCACTCGCTGGGGCAAGAGTGTCCCCCCCCCACCTCCCTGTGCCTCAGTTTCCTGGAGTGCAGAAGGGGCCCACTCCCTCAGCACTGGGGGTGGGGCAGTCTGTGAGGAGCAGTGGCCCCGCCAGGGCTTGGGTTAGGGGGTTAGCTGCCTTAACCACTGGAGCTGCACCAACTTCTTCAATCTGCCCAGGCCTGTCTCCTCATCCAGAAAACGACACCCCGAGCAGGCCCGTGCCACACGGGGGAGTTGGGTGGCTGCGGTAACAGATGACTCCTGAGGGCTGGTGGCTTCAAATGCAAAAAACGTTTCTTTCTCACTCCCCTCCGTCAGGAGGGTGTGCAGAGAGAGCTGGTGGGGCTGCTGGCTCAGCTCCCTGTGGTCATTCACAGCTTCTGCTGTCCCCAGGAGTCCCTCCCTGGACCCCTGCCCACCCCTCCATCTAGCTGGCAGGGCAGGGATGAGAGGGAGAAGGATAGCTTGGCTGGTTTGTTGGGTCCCAGCCTGGAAGGGGTGCAGCGTGCTTTTGCTTGTGTCCGTGGCCCCCCCAGCAGCAGAGGGGCTGGGAATGTGGTCTTGTTCTGTTCGTTCAGAGGAAGAGGAAATGGTTTGGGGAACACAGTGCCTTTACTGGGTTGCTCCTCTGCTGGACGGGGGTAGGAAGGGCAGAGATGCACACTGGAGAAGCCAGCAGAGGGCCCAGTGTTTCTGACCCCCTCACCCTGCATGCGGGCTCCCCCACTCCCACGCAGGCAGGATGTCGGGTGCCGGGGCATCCCGGGAGCCTGTCCTGGCTGGTCCCCAGGGGCCAGCACCCCATCTCAGGTTCTACCGTTTGCAGCAACACAGAGTACAAACATCATGCCTTTTGTTTCCTTTTTTCCTTCGGATATATTTTTAATTACACAAGTAGAGCTTGGTTACTGTACTCAGACAGATGTTCACTTGCTTCGGGGGCCCCCTGGGGTGGAGCCCTGGGCCTTCTCTCAGACTCCCGGCCCCCAGCTCCTCGGCTGTCCTCCTCCAGACCCATTCCCGGCTCGGGACCAGTCACTCAGTAAGCCGGTGGGTATCCGTAACCAGATTCAGGGGCGCAAACTCAGAGTAGGTCACCTCCCGGCCCTAATGAGGCCAAGAGGGGAGGCGTGCCCATGGCCTTTGGAGAAATCAGAGCAGAAAGCCTAGAGGGAAAGCAAAGAGAGAGCCAGGCATCAAGAGGATGGCGAGTCAGTGCTCCCTCCCCACTGTGCTCCCTCCTTTCTCTGCACAACAGGTGAGGCCCAGCAAGGGGATTCAGGAGAGCCATCCTGGGTCCCAGCTCATGGCAGCCACTATTGCTGCACTGTGTGACACGAGGTGTGTGGGTCTGCCACTCCCAGGCCTTGGAGGCAGAACTCAATGCCACACGCTGTTAGTTTTGTCACTGTGGGGGTGGGAAGGGGTGCTGGGACCCTCCTGTCTAAACTCGGCCAGCACCCACGGAGGTGTCAGGGCAGGCACCAAAGGCAGTGGCAATGGCCCTCTAAGCCCACCTCCGCCCTGGACAGTGCTTGGGGAGGGCAGGGTCAGCTCCTGCTCATTCCCCTTAGGGAGCTGAGGGCAGACAGGTGTTCATAGCACCAGTCCCTGCTCGGGAAGAGAGCTCGGGCTCCCCTGAGTGTCTGGAGCAGGGGCTGGGAGTGGGGTGGCTTCCTTCCTCTAGGAAGAGAGCCAGCCTGGAGGCTGAATCTGGGCTGCGGGTGGGCTGCTTCCCCAGCCTGCCCTCCTGGGCAGCTGGAGCCAGAGTATCCAGACCTCTCGGGAAATCCTGGGGGCCACTTGGTTCCACATTTTGTGGTCACCACTGGGCTAGGGCACTGGGGAGGCTGGCATAGCCAGGCCCTGCCTCCTTCCAGCCCCAGGCCGGGTGACAGCAGCTGGTGTAAGGAGTCCACAGAGCTTGGGGGACCTTCATCAGCTCCTCTTTAAGCTCCTGAAGATACAAAATTGTAGCATCTACCCCTGTGGCAACTTTGGAATCCAGTGCACAGAACAGAATAAAAACCGTGAGCCATTGCCTGTGGTCCTGTCATCAAGAGCCCAGCACCCTGCCCTGTCCCCCTGCCCCGCCATGCCAGTGCCCACTCCTGTTTGTCTCATCCCCTCACTTCAACCTTCGGCACACCCACACCCAGGATACCTCATCCAGGACACATTGGCACACTTTCACAGCGTCCCATCCCTAAGAAGTCCTGGAACCCACCTGACCCCGTGGGGGAGGCAGTCTGGTTGGGGTGGGGTCAGCCTTATTTCTCTTACTCGGCTCATGGGCTCATCAGGGACAGAGGCTAACAGCTCAGGACTCTGCTGGACTGTCCAGCAGGTGCCTGACCCTCCCCACCCCCCAGGCCTCCAGGGCTGCTCTTAGCTTGTGTGTGTGTGGGGGGGTGGGGGGGTGAGGAGTTGGAGGCATTTCCTAGGCTCCCTGCCCCACAATAGGCTGGGCCAAAGGGAAAGCTGCAGAGAGTTACCATCTCCCATGACCTGGCCCAGTGGGGATGAGAGCCACCGAGGAGGACCTGGGGCTGTAGCAAGGCCCCGCGTGTGGGGGGAAGGGGTCTGGGTCCTGGCCAGTCCTTCCCCTCCCCCTCCCCCTGGCAGCCGCAGTAGGGCCCCGTGGCTTGCGTGCCCCATCATTCTCTCCCAACAATATTGATTAGTCACAGTGAGGGGGTGCTGGCCTTCCAGGATGGTGAGACAGGTACAGCTCCTACAGCAGCTAGAGCAGGGCTGCCCACCGCTCACCCCTACCTCCCACCTGGGGGGCCCCAGAGGACCAGGATACCCAGTCAAGGCCCTAGGCTAGGCAGAGCCAGGCCCACCGTGGCTGGAGAAGCCTCCAGTGCCCTGTCCAGTACCCCATCCAGAACAACAGCCTCCGGCTGGTGTGAATAGTCCGACCTCTGGCATTGTGTGGCCCAAGCCTGGAGTGGCCAAGCGGAGGCGGGAGAGGTGTCTCGCACCCGGTCCCTGAGGTGGTGGACATAGCCCGGGGTGGGTGCCCATCCCCCGGCAGGGGTGGGTGCCCATCCCCCGGCAGGGCTGGCCAGGCCCCAAGACCTCAGGACTCCAGGGACTGAGGGCCCGCACTCCAAGGTGTCTGAGACTTCGCCCTTTGGGGTAAAGAGCGGTTCGAGGGCCTTAGGGCCAGCAGGTGTGTTGGGGCTCCAGGTGCGCGGAACCCTGCCGGCGACTGCAGCCCCGGGCGCCGCAGGCAGGCCGCGCGGGGGCAGCCGAAGACCCCATCTCGCTCCCGCTGGGGACGAGACGCCCGCGGCGGGTTCAAGGCCCGTCAGCTGGCGCTGGAGGCCCAATGGTGAGCGCGGGCGGCGGGGCGGGCGCCCCCGGGGGGCGAGTCGGAGCTGGCCGGGACGCCGGGCCCCGCCGCGCCGAGGAGGGCGCGCCGGCCGAGGGGGCGCCCGCCCCGCCGCCCGCCGCCGCCACCGCCGCCGCCGCCGCGCAGCCCCCGCCAGCAGACAAAGGAGCCGGAGGGGGGCGGGCAGGGGGGGGATGGGGCGAGGGGGCGGGGCGCCGCGGTGTCACGTTACCGCCCGCAGCGCCCTTTAACTCGGGCCCCGCCCCGCTCACTGCCCCGCGCCCCGCCAATCGGCCCGCGCGCCCCGCCCCGCCCCCGGGTGGGTGTGTGCGCGCTGCCAATGGGCGGCGCGCGGGGGCCGGGCCGCCAGCGGGGCGGGGGCACAGCGGCCCCGGCCAATCGCCGCGGTGTTGTCGAAACTGAAAATACTACATATGCTAATTCGGCGGGGCCCTCGCGCGGGGGGGCGGGGTGGGACCCTCGCGTATAAAGGGGCGCGCGAGGGCTGGGCGTTCCACAGGCCAAGTGCTCTGCGCTCGGTAGGTGCCAGCCAGGCCCCAACGAGCCGAGCGGGCGAGGACAGGCACCGAGGGGGCGCGGCCGCCGGCCGGACGACACCGCGAGCGAGATCAGGAGCAGCCCAGGCCCGACAGCCAGGTAGCCGCCGCGCCGCCCTCCCGCCGCGTCCCTTTGCCAATGCAGACTCCGGCTGCGCGGGGTCTCCCTTGCGCCCGGCCTCCGCCCTCCTCTCCTCTCCTCCTCCTCCTCCTCCTCCTCTTCCTCTCCTCTCCTCTCCCGCGGCCCGGGCGCGCGCCGCCCCGGGCCAGGTTCGACGTGTGTCTCCGCAGCGCAGTGGCAATGGAGCGCCTTGTCGCCCGCCGCACCTTTCCCCTGTTCGCGCGCACCAGCGCCTGCCGCAGCCTCTTCGGGCCGGTGGACCACGAGGAGCTGAGCCGCGAGCTGCAGATCCGCCTGGCCGAGCTGAGCGCCGAGGACCAGCGCCGCTGGGATTACAACTTCCAGCAGGACGTGCCGCTGCGGGGCCCCGGGCGCCTGCAGTGGACCGAGGTGGACAGCGACTCCGTGCCCGCCTTCTACCGCGAGACGGTGCAGGTGGGGCGCTGCCGCCTGCTCCTGGCGCCCCGGCCCCGCCCGGAGGGCGCAGGCGATAGCCCGCCCCCCGCGCCGCCCGCCGAGGAGCCCCTCGACGGCCTCGGGGAGGCGCCGGCGCCGCCGTCGGGCGGCCCGGCGGTGGCCCCCGCCCCGGCCCCTGCCGCGGCGCCGCCGGAGAGCGATGAGCAGGAGGCGGTGCCGCCGCCGCCGCCGCGCAGCCAGGAGCCCCTGGCCGAGCCGCTGCACTCAGGGATCCCGGGGCGCCCCGCGCCGGGCACCGCCGCCGCCGCCGGGGGCGCCGCCCCCGCCGCCAACGCCGCCGCCGCCGCTCCTGCCGCCGCCGCCGCTGTCGCCACCACCGCTGCCGCGGGAGGCGCCGCGATCAAGAAGCTGCCCGGGCCTCTCATCTCCGGTGAGTCCCGCGCGGCCCCGCCCCGGCCCGGCCCGGCCCTGCTTTGTCCGGCCGGCCGGGCTCCCCGGCCTCGGGGGCCTCCCTCGGTCCCCGCCTCCTCCCGTGGCATTAAAGGGCCAGCGGCGCGCAGGGCGCGGCCGCGCCCGCACCCCGTCCCGCCCTGCGGCTGCGCTGCGCTGCGGCGCGGCGGGCGCGGGCGGGCCCGGGGAGCGCGGGCTCGGGGCCCCCCGGGCGCGCGACCCGCGCTCGGGCCGCGGGAACCCCGCCCGGGGCGCGGCGGGCGCGGCGGGCGCGGCGGGCGCGGCGCCGAGGGGGTTAAGCGCGGCGGCAGCCCCGGGGGGCTTGGCCGCGGGACAAGGAGAAATGCTTACACAGCACATTGCGCGGGCGACGTAAACAAAGCTGACCCGCCGCGGACCTCGGCGCGGGCGGGGACGGCGCCCCCACCCCGGCCCCGCTCGGGTTCCCCGGCCGACCCCGCCCTGAGCGGCTGCGCGCGCTGTCGCCCGCAGATTTCTTCGCCAAGCGCAAGAGACCCGCGCCCGAGGCCAAGGCGTCGAACGAGGTGCCCGCGGGATGCGCCGCGCCTGGCGCCGCCCCGGCCGTGGGCTCGGCGGAGCAGACCCCGCGCAAGCGGCTGCGATGAGGTGGGTAGGGCCGCGCGCCGCGGCCGGGCGGGGAGGGCTGGCCCCGCGGGGCCCGGGGTCTGCTGTGCTCACTGCGCCTCTCTCCCGCAGCCTCGCGCGCAAAGAGCCCTGAGGGAGCCCGCTGGGCAGCGGACAGGACAGGAGCGCGGGGCCTCGGCTGGGACCGTCCATGTAGCAGCAACCGGCGGCAGCTGCCACCGAGCAGCGTTCGGTTTCGTGTTTAAAATTTAAAAAAAAAAAAAACTGTGCAATGTATTAATAACGTCTTTTATATCTAAATGTATTCTGCACGAGGAGTACACTGGTCCCAAGGTGTAAAGCTTTAAGAGTCATTTATATAAAATGTTTAATCTCTGCTGAAACTCAGTGCAAAAAAAAAAAAAAATGAAAAAAGAAAAAAAAAAAAGGAAAAAAGAAAAAAAAAACATGTATATTTGTACAAAAAGTTTTTAAAGTTATACTAACTTATATTTTCTATTTATGTCGAGGCGTGGGCCGCTCTGCCACGCGATAGCTCGGTTATTGGTTATGCCAAAGGCACGTCACCGCATCTGGTTATCGACAAATGTAAATTTATTTTTATAGCGGACTCTGGGGGGAGGGGGTCGCTCACAAGCTGTAGCTGCCGTACAAGCCCATCTAGCTAGTTCTCTTCGCGCTTTCGCTGTCTCTTTTTATTATTATGATTATTTTAAACTTGAAGACAAATCTGTTAAAAATGGTTCCTGAGCCGTCTGCACCACTGCCCCGGCCCCTCGTCCGCCGGGTTCTAAATAAAGAGGCCGAAAAACGCTGCAAGTCAGCTCCGTGTGTGCTTGAACTGCCTCCAGCTCCCTTCTCTGGCTCCCCCAGAAGTTAGGGAGATAGGACAGCGGACACAGGGGGTAGCCCAAACACTTGCTAGGCCATCGGCCCCAAAGCCACAGGGACTTTCTCCCGATAGGGCAGGCCTCCCACCACCTGCTGCAGGCCCCTAACTTAGGGATGAGCGGCCCCGCCCTCGCTCTGCCAGCCCTCCCCCGCCCCCTCCGCCCCCTCTCGTGCGGGGGGGGCTGTGCGTCGAGACTTGGGGGTCGGCTCACGGCTTCCCCGGCTGCAGGGAAGCTACCCACTCTCCAGCCGCCCTGGGCTGAGCCCGCATGGGGCTCAGGTGGGCACTTGCGGGGTGGGGGTGAGGTCTGATGGGCCAACGCCCATCCCCCTTGCTGACTACTGCGGCGCCGGCGCCTGGGGACCAGAGCTTTCAATTCTTCGGGCCCCAAGGGCTCCAGGGTCCCCAGCTTCGTGGGCTTGGGTCCACCAGGGTGGGACCAGAAGACCCCTCCCCCCCTCAGGGGTTCCTGGCCTGTTCGCGCCCACGGTGGGGGGGGAGGGGCAGCCCAAAGGCCTGCGAGGGGGGAAGGGGGGAAGGGAGGCGCCAGGGGCCAGGTGGGGAGGGGTGGGCTCCTGCCGCATCCGCCGCCGCTGCCCCCGTGGAGGAACTCGAGGTCGCATCCACCCGCGTGCACCCACCAGCCTTTGGCTTTCAAAGTACTCCCTTTCAGTCGAAAAGAGGAGGCTTATTTTATTTTATTTTTTTATAGCTGACCTATAAACCTCTGAAAATTATGGCTTACAATGGAAAGGATGACGTGAAGTAGCACAAACTGACGGGCTAGCCGGATTCGTGCGGCTGCCTTGGGCCAGGAGAAGCGGGGGAACTGGTGGTGCATTTAAGTTAACCGTTTAGGGGCTGTAGACACCCCTGCTCACATCTCCCACGGCTCAGGGCCCCGGGCTGGGCTCAGCCCTGGATTCTGAAGACGCATCCACACTTGGAACGCACTCAGCTTCCAAGTGCCTAGAAGGGCCTGGAGGAGGGAGATGGGGTCTCACAGGTCACTGAAAAATGCCCCCGCAGTCAGAGAGGGGGGCCCTGCCCCCTCCAGCGTGAGTACAACCTGGGCATTAGGGCTGCATAGACCTGACAGCAGGCTTCAAGCCTCTCCTGTGGAGAGGGCGCCTTCCCCACCCCACACCCGTGTGACCACAGCCTGGTGGGAAGGGAGGATCATGCAGCTGAGGTGTGAGTGGGGGTCCGCCACGCCCAGCACCTGGCAAAGTCTCCCTGAATTACAAGCCATTACCCATGATGGAATCTGGCAGGGGAGGGACACCTCATGGGCCCCCAGCACCACGGCCCCTGAGGCCTCTGCCCTGCTCTGCACACAGCTCTGGCATGTGACCCAGGGGTGCAGCCTACATGTCCCTTCCAGGTGTCACCCAAGGGTGGTTTTCCCCAAAGCGGGGCAAGGGCTGCCTGCAGATGGGACGGTGGCATCATTTCTAGAGATGGTCCGTCCTGGTAGCAGATACCCAGAGATTGCCCTCCACAGGGAAGAGCGCTGAATGTGGAGTTGCTGGTGGGACCCTGGGTGCATGTGGCCCAAGGCAAGTCCTTCTTTCCCTGGGCCTCAGTTTCTTACCTTTGGTGCCCTATGATTCTCATATGAGGATGCTATGGACACAGTAACATCTGATGGCCCCAAACTCTCTTATCTGGGCTCCTGATAAGAAAGCATGAGCATACGCCCCACTGTCAGAACGAGCCCTCTCCTCTCTGGACCCCCAGGCCGTGCCTAAGCCTGGAGCACCAGGGAGCAGGCTGGTAGCCGGCATGCCCCTGGGCATCCATGCTGCTGCTGATAACCACAATGCTAGCACTACAGCCACAGCCAGCACAACCAGTATTGGGGCCCTAATGGCAAGTGCTGAGCACAGTTCAGCCCTGTCATGGTCCCTATTTGTCTGAGGATGAAACTGAGGCATGGAACAAGCTGCTGGAGGGTGGTCACTGACTTGGTGGGGCTGAGGGACTGGGGACCGGCTGCATTGCACTAGCCTGTGCCTGGGAAGGCAGGTGGGGAGGGGAGCCAGGCACCCAGGGCTGCAGGAGGGAGGTGTGAGCTCACACACACATGAAGCGTGGAGCGCTGTGCCTGGCGCACACGGTAAGCATGCAGTACCCATCAGGGGCTCAGATGATGTAGGCTCCCCCAAACACTAACTGAACAAATGCTAGGCTCTTGCCACACGGCAGCTTCTTGCAGACCAGGCTAGGAAGACAGGATGTAGAGCCTTTAATCTGGAAGCCAGACAGGTAGAGGCTGGGAACGGGCCAACCCGGGCAGCGGTGGGCTGGGGGGAGGGGGGAGGGCGTGCAGGAGGAGACGGCCCCCGCGTGCACAGGTGGAACAGAGTCTGGAGGCCAAGGGGGCACAAAGGTCGTGAGGGAGGCAAGGTGAGTGTATCTGAGGTGGGAGTGCGGGAGGTAGGAGAGTGGGGCGAGGGGGTTGCTTGGGGGTCTCTTTTGGCACCGGGGCCCTTGGCTGGCCTGGCCTGCCACTGGGCGTTGGGCTCGCCCATGCTTGAGACATTATTTCATCTAAGAGTGTCTTTTGGAGCGTTCCTGCCGGGCTTCCCCACTCCCTCTCCTTTTCCTTTGGTTTTCTGGACCTTCCTGGGGCTACGGGCTGGGGTCAAAGGTTGGATTTTATCTGTAGGCAGTGGGGGCCCCTCAGGTGACAGCAGTTGTGGCAATTTTTAAAAGTGTGCTGAGGCTGCTGGGTGGGGGAGGCAGGTATTGGTGAGGGGCTCCCAAGGCCACCCAGGCCCAGGTACTAGTTTGGCAAATATTCCAAGTGCCTTCAGCGGGCTATATGCTTCTCGGGGCACCAGAGCCACGGCAGAGAATGAAAGAGAGGGGCACAGTCGGTCTCCGCTAGTAGGAGCTGCCTCTATGGTGGGAGGTGATGTGGCGAAACGTGTTAAGTGAGCCACAGCAGAGATTGTAGCATCACCCGAGCCGCTGTGCCAGGGCAGAGGGCAGGGGGCGACTGCTTAAAGCAGGCTGTGCCCCACGGGCTCCCTCCAGCCCCCCAGCAGGTGACGTCTGAGCCTGACAGGTGATGGGCACGAGCTATGAGGATTAACTGGGGGAGGAGTTCTAGGGAGAGGGAACAGCCGTTGCAAAGGCCCAGCGGCCTGGTGTCTTCATAGAGTAATGGGCCAGAGGGGCTGGGGTGGGAGATGAGGTCGAGAGAGCTGAGCTGGTCTGGCAGGGAGGGTGAGCAGGGCTGCAGGCGGTTTGGGAAAACAGGTGGGGGGAGGCCTCTGTGGTTTGGGGTTCCGGTAGTGTGAATGTGGGTCATTCTCAGAGCCGAGGAAGCCTTTACAGTGAAGGGGACAGCAGAGACAGAACCTCTTCTTTTTGACATAAGTTGTCATTCAGACCATTCCCTGCCCTGATTCCCATTGTCACCCGGCCTGTGGACCCCGGGGTACATGTTTAGTTCTCCACTTTGCCAAGGAGGCGTTGGTGCTCATGTTACAGGCATGGATGGGACATTCAGACACGCAGAACCACTGGCCCAGGGCGGCCAGCCAGGATATAGCTCCCCCTCAGGCTCAAGAGCAACTGTTTCTTAAAAAGAAATTATATATCATTTTTAAAAGACTTTGTTTATTTATTCATGAGAGATGGAGAGAGAGGCAGAGACACAGGCAGAGGGAGAAGCAGGCTCTCCGTGGGGAACCTGATGCAGGACTCGATCCCAGGACCCCAGGATCATGACCTGAGCCGAAGGCAGCTGCTCAACCACTGAGCCGCCCAGGCGTTCCTATACATCATTATTGACTAAAGTCTATATTTGATATAAGAGGTCACTCTTGGTGGTGAACGTGCTATGGGTTCAGATGCACGCGTGATGATGTGTGTCCAGCACCACGGTGTCACATGGAATGGGGTCCCTGCCCTAAAGCCCTGTGAGCTCCCCCTATTCATCCCTCACCCCCAAACCCTGATGACCCCTGATCTCCATCCTATGTCCCTAGTTCTGCCTTTTCTAGAATGTTCTAGAGGTGGGGTCATGGTGTGCGGCCTTCTGACACTGGCTTCTCTCACCCACTGATGTGCATTTATGGTTCCTCCGTGACCTCTCGTGGCTCCAGACCTTGTTCCTTTTCAGTGCTGCATAATATCCCGTTGTCTGGATGGACCACCGTTTATTTGCCCACCCACCTCCTGAAGGACTTCTTGGTTGCTTCTGACATTGGACAATTCTAGATAAAGCTGTGCAGGTTTTTGGTGTGGATATACATTCTTACCTCCGCTGGGTACGTACCAAGGATCATGGCTGCTGGTCCAGATGGCAAGACTGTATCGAGTTTTGTAAGAAACCACTGACTGTCTCCCGGTGTGGCTGCCCCATTCTGCATTCCCACCAGCGGTGACTGAGAGTTTCTGTCCCAGGCACTGTTTTAAAGATGTTTCTTCTGTGTGGACCACACCAACCACCAGGTTTTACGTGAATTGAAAAAAAAAAAAAAAAAGTAAAGAGAAAAAGGAAACTTCATCACAATGTAGACCCAAGGACAAAGCGTAGTTAAAAATGCACCGTGATGACCGTGGCTTTCAGTGAGCGCCTCGTGGGTTCCACCTGGCCGAGATGGAGAGCCTGGGCTACTGGTCAGTTCCTTATCCAGCCTGCTCTGGTGGATTGCATTATTGTCCAAATATTTGCTGCCCTGCCTTGTGGAAGGATTCTACATCTCCTGCAGGTGGGTACAGACTTGCCTACGTGACTTGCCCCGGCCAATAAAATGTGTTCTTTGTGCCATATGCCACAGTGAGGAGCTGCCCTACAGTGCTACCATCCTCTCGCTCAACCAGGAAACCGTGGGGCCCCAGCAGAGGCTGCCCCTTCCCAAGATGTGCAGCACAGCCCAGCTGTGGCCCACCAGGCCGGGACTGTCACAGCTGAGAAATTCTCTGCAGGTGGTGTTAGCTGCTGAGGTCTTTGTTACACAGCACAAAGTAAATTCAGCTGACAGAGACAGCTTCTTTGAAGATTCCCAACTCACCGTTTTAGGTTTCCAGGAATGACACGAGGGCCTGGTGGCATTGTCAGGTTGTCCTGGATGTTTGGACACGTGTCTGAGGTTACGGAGACTCCTCTCTGGGCACCGTGTTCAGTGTCCTCCAGGCCCTGACTCTGTACTGTTTCATTTAAGGGCTGGAGGCTGGGTCGTTTGCACGGCCGGGCTCCCTATCCTTCCTGGCTGTCTCCTATTCTGTACTGTTTGTGCTTTAAAAAAAAGTGCTTTAAAAAGTGTCCAGGAGGGACGCCTGGGTGGCTCAGCGGTTTGAGCATCTGTCTTTGTCCTGGGATCAAGTCCCGCATCGGGCTCCCTGCATGGAGCCTGCTTCTCCCTCTGCCTGTATCTCTGCCTTTCTCTGTGTCTCTCATGAATAAATAATTAAAGTCTTAAAAATTTTTTTTAAAGTGTCCAGGAGGCGAGGCAGAGAGCAGCCGGGCAGAGGGGCTGCAGGTGGACGAATGGCAGAGAGGAGTAGAAGAGCACTCCTGTTTGGAACCGGACAGCGTGCTTTGCATGGCCAGTGTGACAGGGACCCAGATTCTGCCCAAATCCCGGCATGCAGTGGCCTGTGTTCGTCCCCATCACAGAAATTAATCACCCTGAGCCTTCCTGGGGCAGCAGAACCAGTAACAAACTCCCAAATGAATGAAAACTCCTGCAGCCCCCCCGCCACCCCTTGCCCCTAGCACTGCACAGTGTGGCTGGGCTGTCCGAGGCCCCGGCTCTGTAAGCCACAGTGTGGACTGGACACGTAAGTGCCGGGACTAAGCATCGATTCACCGCTGCAGGAGGCTTGGCCGCAGATGGCTCGATGGCTCGGGTGAGGTCTTCTCCAGGGCTTGCCCGCAGTGGGAGGGAGCTGCCTCGGCCAGAGTCGTGACCCCTTCCCACAGGCAGCTATCTCCAACGACGACTGGTGGTTGTGGGGGACAGAGCCAGGCCCTTGGCTCAAGCACACAATTCTGAGGGACCATCCCAGCTCCAGGACTCGTGGGGCAATTGGCTGAGAACTTGGTTTCTTCCGTCTTCCCAACCTGCCCCTTCCCTCTGCCACAGGGGTGAGTCCACGAGCATCCCTGACAAAGCATCCTGCACCCATGCACACACGTGGACACACATACAGACACGCCCCTACAGAGAAACTCACACTCACAGACACGCATACAGAGACGTACGAACATGGACACAGGGAGACACACATACACATCCAGTAATTCTTTTTTTTTTTTTCCTTTGATGAAGGAGGAAAGATGTGCACTTTGGGACGTGGGCACAGACTCAGCGACAGAGCTGTGTGCTCAGGGGCACCCCTAGGAAGGCCCGGTTGCCTTTCCCAGTGTTATTTAAACCCTGAGGGAGTGTCCAGGGGCAGTGGAGATACAGATCATATCGCCGAGAGACACTCTGAAATACGAAATAGAAAGGCCCCCGGTGGCCTGAGTGGCATCTGCTTTGATCTTAGCTGTTGTCTGAAAGCCCCAAGGAGCCGCAGGCCTCAGTGTCAGGTGGCCGCATATTTACCTCTCAGCCCCAAAGCGTGACCACAACTGTAACTCTGCGATGCTAGGGGCATAAAGTCAGGTGAGCCCTGGCATCCGGTACCTTCTCTTCCGTTGGCACGAGAACACCTGTTCCAATTATTTCTTGCCAAGTAAAAACTATCCCAGTGCTTTGTGGTTTAAAACAACGGTTTTGTTTATACCTATGATGTTATGAGTCAGGAATTTGGGAAGTGCCGGCAGGTAGTTTGGCTCTGCTTTATGGGGTGTCAGCTAGGGTGGTTTGATCGGGGTTGGGGGGGGTCAACCTCCAAGCTGGTTCACTCCCATGCCTGGCCTGGTGGACTGACTGCTGGCAGGGGAACCTCTGCCCCTCCTCCTGGGACTTCTCCACGGGCCCCCTTGGGCTTCCTCACAGCGTGGCTGCTGGATTCAGAGGGCGCTGTCCCGGGAGCCAGGCAGGAGCTGCAGGGGCTGCCCCCACCTCGCCTGGCAGTCGAGCAACAGTGCCTCTGCCTCATCCAGCTGAGCTGGCGAGTCATGGAGACGGTCCAGGACCCCCAGGCGGGCACCCAGCCCTGCTCCTCCAGAGATCTTGCGGCCACCTTAGCCACAGCAGCCTTCCCAGAGGACCCGGCACTGGCGCTTGGGCCCCAGCAAATGCTGGGGGATTCGCTTCGGGACTCGCGAACCAATTATTACCTAAATTAAAAACAACACTGTTTTCCGTTCACATGGATGTTCAGCAGCACACAGAAACACGGGTCACTGAGTGCTTCCCGGGTTTGAGCTGACCCATCACGATGTTTTGCTCAGACATCAGAGCTGGGTCCAGGCCGGAGGCAGAGCTGTGAGCACACGACCACACGGACTCCTCTTCTCCAAGACCACGGAGATGGTCTCACGACAACACCCGATAAGGCCTTCCTGCCTTCGTTGACTGTACACACGTGTATTTACCTACGTGTACGGGTGTATGTAAGTCACACCGTAAATACACATTCATATATCATCTGTCTTATGCACACACATATATACTGTATTCATATTATGCACAGGCACACACATGCATTTATATACTTTCTCTTTTTTCATTAACTTTGTAGCAGGTTTTAAACTTCAAGAGCAGTAGTTATAATATCACTGTACCTCCTTTAAAAAATTCTTGCGGGAGCTCATAATCATGCACGAAGTTAATGGTGGGCTCTGTGTACTCATCAGCCAGGGCTGACGATCATTAACATTTTCCTAATCTTGCTGATTTGCTTCCTCCCTCTAGCTTTGAACTTTTTTTTTTTTTCTTTTTTAACTGGATCCCAGACCCTGTGTCCTCTCATGGGCAGATCTTTCCTTGCAACGGGAGCCGGCCAGCCTTGTTTCCGCAGATGCAGCCTGGACCCACAGCGCCCTTCCCCGCCTTCCGTGTGCCACCCACCAGCTTTGTCCTGGAACCATGCCTTTCCCCTTATTCCAGAAGAACACTATCAGCTTCCAGTGAAAATGACACAGATATGTTGCTGTCCTCATGCCACGCCACGCCAGACTTCCTGAGACCCTGCACGGGGGACCCGTCCAGGGATGGCCAAGTGCAGCATCACCACCTGGAGGGCCTAACTTCTTTCTGGCTGCCTCCGTGGCATGCCGCACGTAATGGACAGTCCTGCGTGTAGAGACCATGTCATGATTGCCTTGGAGCCCTGGCGTGTCAACGTGCTGCTGCTTTCTGGGACCTCTTTTGAACCATTGGTCCATCTCTGGTGGCTGCAATCATTTTTTTTTTTAAATTTTTATTCATTTATGATAGTCACAGAGAGAGAGAGAGAGAGAGAGAGGCAGAGACACAGGCAGAGGGAGAAGCAGGCTCCATGCACCGGGAGCCCGACGTGGGATTCGATCCCGGGTCTCCAGGATCGCGCCCTGGGCCAAAGGCAGGCGCCAAACCGCTGCGCCACCCAGGGATCCCTGGTGGCTGCAATCATATAAACATGGAAGTGTCACACAAGGCCTCGTGCGTAGATGGCAGAAAGCACATCTGCAGAGACCTGATGCATGGCAGCTTGGCCACACCTACCGGCCCTCAGGAGCACAACGGGGTCACACCTGTGGTGTGTGTGTGAACACAGATCATTCCCTTCTCCTTGAAAGTGCCACCTCCCTGCAGCTACGTCCAGAAGGGCTCTTGGGGGCGCCAGTGAGGCAATCCCAGGGGGGTCTTGGGGACTCGTGGGCAGGGGCTGGGTGTGGGGTGGCTGGCTCATGGAGAACAGGCAAGGGGTTTGGACCAACTCCATTTCAGGGAGCCCAGGGGTTGTCAGGGGGTTGCAGCAGGGGGCAGGGTGGTGGTCATGACCAGCACTGGGCTGTCTTACTGATTATATTCCATTCCTGACTTCCCACTCCTTGACGGGCTCTGATCCCAGCCCCCACTGCTCTCTCCTGAGTGGGGCCCCTCCATGATGAGGGAAGCAAAGGATGAACCCCCTCCCCTCTCTGAACCTCAATTTCTGCTCTAGCAAAGAAGAATGGGGCCCCTAAGGGCCCATCTTGTTCAACGTCCTTGGGGTCTATGAAGCCCACGGTGGTTTGAAATCCGTACTCCTCTGCGGCTGCTGAGGACCCCATCCATGGCCCTCCTGGTTCAGGCTTGGGAGACCTAACTGGTCCCTCTGGTGGGAGGGAGCCCCCCACCCTGGAGCTCCAGGGCTTTTGTTGGGATGGTCATGTGGCTTATTACCCAACCCTGACCCTTCACTCTGGGTCCAGAAAACTGGCCACAGGGGCACAGTCAGGACTGCAGAGACCAGAGTGAGGCCACCTGCCACCTGCTGTCCACTGACTGAAGCCAAGTGGTCGGGGGCCGCCCTCCCAGCGAGCACTCCAGCAGGCAGGGCTTTGAGCTGCTGACCCACAGCCCCAGCCACCTCTCTGCCTGGCTCCGGTCCTCGTGAGAGTCTAGCTGTGGGCCGAAGGCAAAGGCACATGTCTGTCTCCTCTGTTTTCTCAGCCATTCCTTCCATGTGCTAGGGGATATCACTTTGGTCTTTATACCCTAAAGGGGCAGGGGCTGTGACCTGTGTGACAGCACCTGGTTCCCAGCCTGCCCTGGAAAATCCCATTGGTGCTGATGATGCTTGAAGTCCAGAGCCCTGTGCCTGGATGAGAGAGAGAGAGAGAGAGAGAGAGAGAGAGAGAGAGAGAGAGGAGGGAAGGGAGGGAGGAGGGAGGCTGGAGGGAAAGAGGGAAAGAGAAAGGCACCATTTCACTTCTGTTTGTTTTTTCCTTTGATGGCTCCTTTCAGGGACTTTGCTTTTTCAGCCTTTACCTGCCGCTCTGGGGGCTCCTGGAGCCCACTTAGGGAGCAGCCTGTAGCCCCCCAGTCCACTGGCCCTTGCACCTCCCATGACCCTCTCCTCACCAGGAAGGCAGGATGAGCAGCAGGAGCCAGCCCACAGGGGAATGCCATCAGAAGAGCAAGGCACATGGGTCTTGGGGAGGCAGACGTATGTGTTTTGGGGAGAGCTGGGCGTTCCAGAGAGGCGCCTTTTGGGGAACCTCGGGCTCAGGCCAGCCCGGCTGCCTCTCAGAGGCCCCCGGAGAAGGTGGGGAAGGTGGGAGGACACGGAGGAAGGAGAACCGGCGTCAGGGCGGGGCCAGGAGGAGACGCAGCCACGCAGCCTGGCTGGTAGAAGTCACTCGAGGTCAGAAATGCCCAAGCAGGAAATGAGATGCAACTTGTAAAAGACATCAAAGAAAATGGAAAACATTCTTCTAATATGTCATGGAGAAGGGAGGGCATGGGGAGGATGCGGCCCTTTACTGGGGAGGGGAGGGTGGGGAGGGGAGGGGTGGGAGGAGATGACACTAGATGATGAAAATCCAGAGCTGCGGACCTGCCGACCTGCTGGGAGTGAGCACCTCTTCGCAGCCAGGAGACCCCAGAGGCAGCTCAGGGCCCTCTGGACGTGCCCCTCTACCTGGCACCTCGGAGCCATCCCAGCCAGCTTCTCCAGGGCGAGGGATGCTTCATGGCTTGGAGCACACGCTTGCAGGCCACCAGCACAGGGCCAGGGTTGCCAAAGACCTGGAAGCTGAATGCGCGCCTTTTCTGGGAAGGAAACACCAGCTGGTCTGGTGTGCCAACACTTGCAGATGCCCGTCCGGGAGCCCGTGTCCAGCTCCCTCCATGGAGAGAGAGGCAGTGTCTGTCCAACCAAGGGGATGCTGGCCTCAGCACCCTTGTCCACAGCCAGGAGTTACTCCTGGGCCCTCAGGTCGAGGTCCATCTCCAGGGCCCACCTGAGGCTGGCTTGTCTGGAGTGGGGGTCCTGCTTCCGGATTCTGCGGCCTGTGTCCCAAGTGAGCCTCTGTGGCCTCTGCATCTGGGTGCGCCCCTAGTGGAAATGCAGACCCTGGAACAACTCCTGACCACGTTCTGTGTGCCTCGGTCCCTGCTTCTAACTTCCAAGGAAAGAGATTTGCAGCCACCAAAGATGTTTACAGTAACACCTGGGGAGATACGAGGTTGCACCAGATGATGTGGAACAATTGGTAGTCAAAGCCCCTACCCGTGGGGCCTGGGCTCTGATGAGAGTGTGTGTTGGGAAAGGCTTGCCCCCTGACCACCTGACCACCCCCACCCCCAGCCAGGGGCCACGGAGGGGACCATAGGCTTCAAGCTAGTCTTCATTATGAGGGGGGGTCGGTGCTGGGTGCACATGTAAGCATCAGGAGATATGAGCTGCGAGTCCAGGCTCCTGAGAGTGGCCCTCCCTTCCAGCTGGAAGCCTCAGCCCGACCTCTGAAAGGGGCAATGGCTAGGAAGTGCGGGGGGGGGGGGGGGGGGGGGGGTGGTGTGGTGGCTCGGCCTGGCACCCAGGACAGGGGTGCTGGGTGTGGCAGGGACAGGGAGAGTCTCTGCTTTCAAGGGGTGCCAGGTCCCCAACTGGGCTGGCCCCGTGTGGCACGATGGGCGAGAGCCACGGCCTTGGCAGAGGTGGAGCTGTTTCCTCCAGCCCTGGGGGGGGCAGCCCGGAGCCTGCGAGCTCTTCCCGGGAGAGGGTGCTTTCCTGGGCTCCCAACACTATAAACAGCAGCAGGAACCGCTGGGTTCAAAAGTTCGAGGATTTGGTTCAAAGGCGGCGCGGTGAGCACCCCAGCCCAGCCCTCGGAAGCCGCCTGCAGCAGGGTGCGTGGATGCGTGGGCGCCCCGCAGCAGGGACTGCGCCCGAGGGTCCGGCCCCCCGCCCGACGGGCCGGCAGCCCCGGGCCAGGCCTCTCCGGAGCGGCCGCAGCTGCCCTGCACGCGGGCGGAGGGAGCGCAGCGGTGCCCGCGCCCCCGGCCGGTCGGACGGACGGACAGACGGACGGACGCGGGGCGGCGGGCGGAGCCTCCTCCTCCGGCCGCGGGCCGCTCGCTCGCTCGCTCCTCGACTCGCGGGTCCGCGGGGAGGGGCGGGAAGGCAGCTGGACGCGGCGGCGATTTATGGGCCTTTCAGGCGAGCAGGTGCCTCCTCAGGCCGCCCATTGTCTCGCCGGCCTCACAATGGGGCCGCCGCAGCCGCAGTGCCGGCCCCCGCCGCGGCCAGCCCTGCACGGGCGCGATGGAGCCGGCGGCGCGGGCCGGCGGTCGGTGCGCCGTCGGTGCGTCCGTCCGCGCGGCCCCGTGCGCCCGCGTCGGGAGCAGGGCCCGTGCGCCCCGCGCCCCTGCCCGCGCGCCCCGCCCGCCCGGCCGCGGGGACCCCGCGCGCCGACCGTGCGCCCTGGGCCGTGGCGCCCGCTCCTCCTGCGCCGTCGGGCACCCGGCTCGCCTGGCTGGCACGGCCCGCGCCGCGGCGTCCCGGGCGCACACACAGGGGCCCATTCTTCCCTGCTCCGCGCAACCATATGGCAAATCCGCGTCGACACAGCAGCCCCCGCTCATTCAGGCGCAGAATGTCCCGCAACAGGGAACAATCACAACTCTGTTCGCGTCTATTATGGATGCGAACGGGCGAGAAAAAAAAAATCATTTAACTCCAAGAGATAGCCAGCTAATTACCAACCATATGTGAGCCCGGGTTCAAAGCGGTGCCGAGGAGTTCATTCGGAATCGGGGCGACTTTATTAGGTATAGAAGACAGATGTCCCGACAGCACACGCATCACAGAAAATCGTGTCAGGGAGTTCTTGAAATGTCCGGGAGAGCTCTTTAAATATTAAAGACCCAGCCTTGCTGATGGGCTGGGCCGGGGTCCTCTGGGAGTCCCGGGCCCAGGAGCGGGACTTAGCAACAGCCACCGTGGCAGACGCTGGCCCTGCCGCCCGGGAGGGGTCTGTCCTCCTCCACCCCCTCTCCTGGCTGTCTGAGGCCTGGTCTCAGGTGCTCCGGGCGCCCGGGGAGTGCAAAGGGAGCTGGGCTTGCTCCGATGGCCCATCCTCTTTGTACCGAGCCTCCAAGGACCAAGGGCTGGCTCTGTCGGGATGGGGAGCCCTCCCCACCCCCCAGGAACTAGAGGGAAGCTGGCCTTGGGGGTGTCTGGGTGGTTACCCCAGCCCCAGTGGAGCCGGGAGCCCAGTGGGCTGAGCACACACTAGGTCTTCCTCGGCGACGATTGAATGAGTGAGTGAGAGAGCGAGCGCGGCAGCCTGCAGGACTAGGAAAATCCCTCGGGGAGGGGTGGGAGTAGTGGGGACAACCGTGAACGAACAATCTCCCGATTTCTTTACCAAGAAAATAGCTCCTGGCCATGAGCCTCATTCTTGGAGGAAGGAAAAGAGAAGGCACATTTGAGAGAGAGAGAGAGAGAGAGAGAGAGAAATCTTGCTCTGTTTTCCATGCAATGCAATTATGTTCCAGCTTTTTCCCCTTGTTATTCTTTTAAGCCAAATGTCTGAATAAAAGGATTATTCCCCCGCCCCCCCAGGACCGTGGGGGCCACTGCTGGCGAGATTAACCGCCCCCATGGCTTCCGCATTTCTTCTATGAAAGTAAGTGAGGTCAGCTGCCATTCATTGTCACAGCATATATATTTGAAAATTTAAATATTTGAATCAAAGGAAAAGGAGGGATTTGCATTTCTGCCCAACGCGACAAGCGCGTTCCGAGAACACCGCACAATGGAAACGTTTCAATCGGAATGAATTGTCTCCTCACAGGAGGATTCTGGATAAAGGCAGCCAGTGCTTTCCCTTTTGTTTCTTCTGCTTTTGTTTTGTGTTGGTGTTTTTCTTTCCTCTTACCCACTCCAATCCAGGAGGGTGTTTTCTGAAACTTGGTGGCTGACTTTGGTTTCGAGGACATAAAGAAACATGGAGAAACTCCCAAGAAACGCTCACATCAGAGGCCTCTCTGACACAAAAGCAAAATTTAATTGAACATGTGTGGGTGGAAAAAGAGATATGGGGACTCCCAGCGCTGCTAGAATGGGCTAATCAGCTGACTCCAGCTGGATGGATGCTGCTGCTAATGAAGCCTCCGGTGAGCAGGAGGGAGGCCCAGCCCCGAGCCTGGCTTCACCCTCCAGCCGGGCCCTGACTCTCCGGGGCACCAAATCTTGCCGCCAGACACCCAGCCGGACCCCACTTCCTTCCCACTGTCCCCCATTAGCATTAGGGGGACAGCCCTCCGCTCTGTACGTGGCTTTTCTGTCTCGGCCTTGGGAATTGGCATTATGGGGGATTCCCCAGGTTCATCATGTGTCCCTGGGTGTTGAGAAGATGCTTCTAAAGGAAACCAACTGGGTGTGGGTGGGGGTCTCTGCTGGAGGCCTGGGCTGTGGTCTCTTTGTCCACCCTGGGTGTGTGGGTCTGGACTGGGGTCCTCCCTCCCCTCTGTCTAGCTGGGTTCGGGTGAACACTGGGAATAGTAGTCTTCTAGGGCTGCTGTAACAAAGTCCCACACACCAAGTGGCTCTCACAGCAGAATCTAGTGTCCCGTGGTCCTAAAGGCTGAGGCCCTGCGCGGGCAGGCAGTGTCCTCCGAGGCCTCTCTGCCTATGTGTGGATAGCCATGCTCTCCCTGGGTCCTCAGGGTCCTCATGGGGTCGTCCCTCCGAGTGTGTCTGTGTCTTGATCCCCTCTTCTTGTGAGGACCTTGGTCACAGGAGATCAGGGCAACCCCAGTGACCACATGTTATCCAAATTACCTCTTTAAAATCCCTCTGAGGTCAAATTCTGAGATACTGGGTGTTAGGACTCCAACATGGAATTTGGGAAGCACACAGTCCTGTTTATAACACTGGGCTTCCACCTTGGGTTTCCTGCCCCGAGACCCGGGGTGCCTGATGCTGAGCTGCCTTGTCCAGGCCTCTGGCAGCCTGGTTAATTCTAGAGTTGGGGCTGGGGTTGGCTTGGTGATTGGGGTTCATGACTAATCCAGCTTCTGGGGCCTCCTACCTTTCAGGGAGGCCTCAGTGGCATCTGGGGATTGCTCCTCATTTTGGGACCCCTCCTGGACTGGATAGTCTCCTCGAGGTTGCTTTCTCGCCTGCCCGGACCCCCACGAACACTAAAAACCTGGGGCCTGGCCCCCCTCGCAGCCCCCTTGCAGAGCCTGTGCCTGTGGCGTTGGTCCTCCTCCTCTTGTGTCTGGCTCTAGATTCCTTTCCTTTATTCAGTTATCACATTCCTGCTTTTTCTTCTCTTTCCCAAATCTACCCCCACCCCCAAATTCCTAAATCCAAATAAAAGTCCATTGGGGGCTGAAATGTGATGTAGAGTTCACAGCTCTGCAAGGTGAGCTGGGGCTGGAGCCCTGACATTGACCTCCATCCTCGCCCGGCCCCTGTGTTGGTGTGCGACCCGTACTGGTTTTTTTGACCTCTCTGAGCCTTGGCTAGCCTGCTTCATGGCCAGCAAGATGCTGGCCTGTCTCCTAGGCAGAGTGAGAAGGACCTAATGAAAATGGCTGAAAAAACACTCCAGGCATTTAAAAAATGTCACGTAATTGCAAAACAGTAACGACAACAACAATATACTTCGGAGTTTTACTGGATCTGAGGGGCAGCCCAAGTGGGATTTGGCACGTAGTGGGCCTGCCCTGGCTTCTGTCCAAGGGGCTTTAGTTCCTGAGGCACCCCCAGGACTCAGGGGTCCTGTCGCCGGACCCCCATGCAGGGCTGAGGCTCCCCCACTGGTGGGGCCAGCTCTAAGCCTGGTGCTTTTTATTTTTGTAATTTCTAAAATGAAAATAGCCTTGTATTTTCCCTGATTGTAGAAATATATGCTCAAAAAAAAAAAAAAAAAAAGCAAACAGTACAGAAATGTATAAAGAAGAAAGTACAAGTTCCTTCACTGGATTCTCCTCCCCGGAGAGAGCCATGGATGGATGGCAGTTTGGGGCTTGACACTAGTTTGGGACCTACATCTACTCTTTAGGTCCAGAGTACATATTTTTTTTTTCAGAGTACATATTTTAGTACATATTTTAAAGCTTTAGAGTAAATAGATGTACACACACATATGTTATTTTAATTTCAAAGTATTTAACCATGATGAAAGGTTTAAGGGACCCATAATGTGAGTGTGGTAAACAAAGGAGGAGCAGATGAATGTTTGGGAGAAAGACTTCAGTGTGGCTGGTGACCATACAAGATGGGAGAAGCTGGCTTACATCTTAGCAAGTGAGAAGAGGGCCAGATGTGCCCAGGTCCCAGGTCTGGGAGGGACGCTGCCTTTGCAAAGTGGTAGCAGAACAGGAGGAAATACAGATGCTCTAAAGAAAGACACTGGAGTGCAGATGGAGCCACCGGTGCCATGGGTCCTGGCAGTCAGCAAGGTGGCCAGGCTGCGGGTCCCAGGACACCATGCACAGGTGGGGTGCTCAGTTGCCCAGGAGGAAGACAGAGGTCTCTGGTTCATGATATGCCTGTTGGGGGTTAGGACCAAACCATGTTTGTCTCGAAGGGGTATATAAATTGTGTTTGAACTGTTTCCTGGAAAGAAATGAAAGGGGAAGTCTGAGGAGGGCACCTGTTATTTCCACACTGATAGGAAACGGTTTCCATCCCATGACCATGGAAACTTCCATGGTGCATCCTGGCTGTGCACTTCCGAAGGATCCACCCCCTGTCCATGGCTCATCCCTGTGTTGGCACAGATCGTTGCCTGGCAGGACGGGTGTCAAGGGTCGGCTGTGCCCTCCAGGCCGAGCCTGAGTGTCAGCTGGAGCCTTTGTAAAGTCCCCCAGAGGGCTAGACTGTGCCGGATGCCGGGCACCCCTTGGTGAAGGTGCTGGGAGGCTCCCCTGAGGAGCCAGGTCGTGGAGGTGCCTGGGGATTGTCTGGGAGGAGCTGCTCCTGAGAAGCCCTGAGGTATCTAGGAGGGGGTGCAGGTGGAGCAGGGCTGGAGGGAGGTACTCCAGGCAAGGGGTTCAGCGGTGGGGCACGGAATGAGGCCGGTGGTGACTGGACCAGTTCACCATGCTGGCTGGCTCTGGACCTGGGCGACAGAGTATCCCTTTGCCTGAGTAGTTTACGGAAATACAACAGAAAATCTGAGGGATGAAAGAAAGGGTCTCCTTTCTCACGGTGGCTCTGGCCCGAGTTATGTGCCAGGAGTATTGGCCTTCTCCCGTGTCAAGGCTGATGGAGGTGGGGGGCGGTGAGTCCTTCACCCACCAATGCATAGGCTTTCTGAGTTTGTGGTTAAAACGCCAAAAGGTCACAAAGGGACCTTTCCCATCATTCATTCATTCATTCATTCATTCATTCATTCATTCATTCTCATTCACTCATTCATTTTCCCAAGCCCCAGAGCCCTCATCCTGCTGCCCTCGGTGTAGTCAGGCCGGAGCTGGCTCTGGGCTCAGAGCTGCGGGGGTCGGGCCATCTGCCCCAGTGCTGGGTCCTGCCGGTGTGAAACTGAGGCAGGGGCGCCCGTCCCACTCCGGTTGCTTGAAGCGTCCTGAGGCCCTGGCTCCAGTAGAGCCCCGAGCCTGCCCGGACTCACCAGGCTGCCCCGGGTGCCGCCTGCGGGCGAGGGCCCCGGAGTCAGAGCCAGCGCTTGAGCTGGGGTTCTGGGGCCCACCCCGCCCGCCCCTCCCCCGCGCCCGCAGCCCCCACCGCCCTGCGCGTCTGTTTGGAGAAGAAAGCGGACCAATTTGTTTTCATTCAGAATCACTTAAGATCCCATTTTGGAGAAATGAAAAGAGAAAAGCGCGCTTCCCGCGCCCGGCCCGCTGGGTGCCCGCTCGTGCCCGGCG
Organism: Canis lupus familiaris; assembly: GCF_011100685.1. Classification (NCBI taxonomy): domain Eukaryota; kingdom Metazoa; phylum Chordata; class Mammalia; order Carnivora; family Canidae; genus Canis; species Canis lupus. The sequence continues at coordinate 47,297,348 of NC_049239.1, read as the reverse complement.
GCGCGCTGGGGGGCGCCCCTCCCCCTCGTCCTCCCGCCCCCTGCCCTCCACCCCCGCGCACCGCCCCCCACCCGGCCGCGGCTCCCGGCCCTGGGGCAGCCGGCCTGCAGGCCCCCGGCGGCCAGGCCGCGCTCATCTGCATGAAGCGCACACTCGCGGCCCATCTGCAAAGGCGCAATTAAACGCGGGGGGCGGGGGGCGCCCGAAATTAGCATTTCCGCGGCCATCTGGCGCGAGGAGCGGGCGCGGCCGGACAAAGGGCGCCGGGCGAGGGGAGAGGCGAGTGTGCCGCGGCATTGACCTGCAAATGAGGCTTTGTCAGCGCATTAAAGCTGGCCGGACCCCCGACCCCGCTCCCGCCCCCGCCGCCCGGCCCGCGGCCCCTCGCGGCCCAGGACCCGGCCTGGCACCCGGAGGCCTGGGGCGGCCTGAGCTGCGCAGCGTCCCCCGTCCCCGCCGGTCCTATCGCTGCCAGCCGCAGAGCCCCTGTCCCTAACCCCCATCATCATCAGGCTCTGAGCCTGCCACAGCCCTGCCTGCCTCCAGCCGGCGTGCTCTGGCCGCGCAGGTGGATCCTGGCTGGAGTCCTGGCAGGTGGGTCTGTGCCTGGATGGGTGGGGGCCAGGTGTGGGAGAGTTTGCACGGCGGATAGTAAAACCCGGCCCCTTGGCCCCCCTGCACGCTTTTGGTATTTTCCCCATGGTGTTTAATGCCCCCAGTCTTTGAAAACAGGCGACTTCAGGTGGCTGACAGGCCTTCACAGTCGGGGGCACTCTTTGGCAATGGGCACGATGCTTTCCTGCCTGGTGACCTGGGATCTCCGGAGACAAGCCAGGGCTCATAGTCTTGAGGCTCTCTCTTTCCTTGCCTGGCACCAAGCCCTCAAGAACTCAGTATGAGAGGGGGTGCCTGAGGGGTGTGGTTAGACACCCCCCCCCCGCCCCCGCAAGAGCCCTGGGTGACACAAGGAGGCTGCAGAGAAGGCCAAGCCCCTGGAGGATGGAGGCAGGACCGGGAGCCCTGCACACAGATGCCCGGGTCACTTGGTGCCCCTCTAAGTCCCCTGCACTTTTGATAGTATTGCTCAGACTCTGGCACCCTCTCAAGGCCTAGGGTGATGTGAGACACAGAGGACGGTGTGTATCTGTCTCTGGGTCTCAGTTTCTTCAGGTGGACAAATGGGAGTTTTGGTGATCCTGTTCAGGGTGATGTTCCTCTGCAACTCCTGTTCTTCCCCTGGGGCACCAGCTCCCAGCATATGGAGGGAGATTTCCTGCAGGAGGCAGACCTGAGGCAGAGAGGGGCAGGGAGGTGGTTGTCCATCCCGGGCTCAGTGGGGTGGGGCGGGGCTGGGGTCTGGGATCCTGGTTAGGGTGCACAAGGAGGATGCTGGAGACCCAGGGAGAGGTCGGGTCGTGAGGCTGTGAGTGCTAGATGGAGTCATGATTCTGGGGGACCCTCAAATATCCCCCCCCTTAGCAGTGGCCAGAATGTCTGAAACCTCAGGGGTCAGATACAGTCTTCTTTAGATTTTCCTTCTGGGGTGCTAATACTGTCAGAAAGAGCAAGCTTGAAGTTGGGCAGTCAATAACACTCCAGTGAAAATTAGTCTGCCAACTCATTTTCTTGGAAATTAGGTGTCCAGGGGCCAGTACATAAACACCGAGTCTCTGGGACAGGAGTGCTCAGACTGGGAGGGCGTGGGATGCCAGAACTCTGAGCTGGGCAGCAGGAGTGGCAGGCTCTGTGTTCCCCCACCTGCCAAGTGGCTGAGCGACCCCTGGCCTCATCTACGGGCCACGCGTGCGAGGTGGGGCAAAGGTCTCTGACCTGGGAACCATGGGAGGCTTGGGTGGGGGATTTCTCCACCTGGACCTTGCATTTCTGCTGTGGGAATGGTTAGCACCCCTCTGCCCTTGTTACAGGAGAGCTGGGAGATGTGGCGCCTGGGACCCTGGTGGCACCTGGCACTCAGGTCTCCTTCGGAAGCTGGAACAGGGTTCATCAGACAAGGTTATGTGTGTGAGATGCCCCCCAAAGCAAAGTCAGGCCAGTCATGGTGATGGTGGGGATGGTGGCCCCATCTGTGCTTGGGCCTGCCCTTGGGGCCTGGCGCATGCTGCCTTGTTCTCACAAATCCCTGGGGCTGTGCCCCTGGAGGAGATAGGGTGCAGAGAATTTCAGAAACCTGCTCTCCTGACGCTGCCTCCAAAATTCTACTGATGTGGGATGGGTAAGGAGAGTTTTGGGGGTGGGTCGGCCTATCGGGTGGAGCCCTCGGGGCTCCTGAGGGGCTGCAGTGTGGCCGACATGTGGGGAGGGTGCTGGACAGCAGGTGGCAGGTGTGCCCCCTCTCTCCGTGGTTCTGACGGGCACCTCCCATTCTCCAGGTCAGGTCCAAGGACTCAGCCAGCAGCGGAGCCCGGCTCCCAGGGTCGTGAATGGCCACAGCTCCCGGCTCTTGTCCTCAGGAGCTTCTGGTCCAGCTGAGCTGGCTTCCTGCAAACTGGCAGTTCCTAGACAGGTGTCCAAGGAGTCTCTCTGTTAGGCAACCCCTCCATCATCTGCTGAAGGGGTGCTGCTGTCTTTGGGGGCGGCATCGAGGGCATCGAGGGCACCAAGGGCTTGGTGGGGAAGCCGGGGCCACATTTGGTTGGCCCTTCGGAAGACTTCATGGAGAAGGGCCCCGTGCCCTGGGCTGCGGTGAGTGAGTAGGAGTTTGCTTAAATGGAGAAGGGGAGATAGGGCTGATCTGGAGGGTAGTGGAGGTGGTGGTGGCCACAGCAGGGGTAGCGTGGGAGGAGCCGGGACAGCTGCTGGTGGGGGGGTTGGGAGCATGGGGGGCTGGGCCTGGAGCCTGGCCTCCTCCTGCCCGGAGGTTCCAGTCTCTGCTTCCTGCAGTGGGCTGAGCAGATATTCATGCCTGCTAGCTACAGGACGCTCTTTTCACTGTGAGCAGCGGGGCAGAAGAGCTGAGTGACAGGCAACTCGTGGCCCTGCCTTTGGAGAGCAGGACCGTCTCTGCGCCGAGTCCTGGCGGAGGCTGGATGCCAAGTAGGGACCGGGGACGGCCCAGAGGGTGCGCTGGGGAAACCGGGTGCCGCCAGCCACTGCATGGAGGGCAGGACGGTGCCGAGGCCCCAGGCCCTGAGCCCACCTCCCTCCCTTCCTGCCTGGCCCACACATGGGACAGAAGACACGGCTGTTGGAGACCCTTACCTGGAGCTCTGCTGGAACAGAGAGGACCTCCTCCTGCTTGGGGGTCAGCAGGGCTCAGAGGTGGGGGTCCGTGGGGCTGTGCCCAAATGCAGAGGCCAGGATGGGAGGCGGGGAGGAGGCGACGAGGGCCAGACCAGCCCAAGTCACTCTGGGTGTCTCCTGCAGGGGAGGGAGGGCCAGTGTGGGGGCCTCCTCTGTGTATCTGCCTGCTTCCTAGATGGCCCCCCACTGCCGGCCCATCTGTAGAAGGGGTACAGGAATCTCTGTCTGCGGGGCAGGAGGCCGGCTTCCTCAGACCTTGGCCCTCCCTGGGGTTGCTCACACTGTTCCCTCTACCACCTTTCCCTCCCATCGTGGCCGCTCGGGCCGTTCTCCTTCCAGCTGCTCATCCACAGGGGACCCCTGGGGAGGGCAAGCGGCAGGCCTGGGGAGCCAGACACACCTGGCACCACCCAACTCTGCTCCTCACCTGTGTGGGAACCTGGGCAGGCAAGTCAAGTGCTCTGGCCTCGGGTTCCTCATCCATAAGATGGGGGCAGCAAGACTTGCCTGATGTGCTGGGCCCACCTGGAGGACTGTCTCTTAACGCTCAGCTTGGAGGGTCCCTGGGTTCAGTCTGGGTTGCACCTGTCCTGGGACCCTCTGCCCGCTGCCGTGGCCCCTGGCAGGCGGTCTGAGCTGCGCTGGCTCCCCGGGGCGGGTGTCCAGGCGTGGGAGGGCCCAGGTGGGGGAGGCGGCCCCTAGGTCAGGCCAGGCCGGCTCCAGCTTGGGCTGAATGGCGCTCTGTCCTGCCCGCCTGTGCCTGTCATCTGCCGCTGGGATTCGGTTTCCTGGAGCTGGTGCGGCTGCAGGTGGATTCTGAGAGGCCGGGTGACCTCGAAGCCTGGAGCCCAAGTGTCTCTGAGCCAGGCGGGGGCTGGGGGTAAACAATGAGGCCTTTTCCCGGGGGAATGGGGCCGTGCAGGCAGGGGGACAGCAATCTGCCTGGGCCCTCAGGCCTCGCGGGCTGCTGGCAGTGAGAGGGGCTGCGGGGCGGTGGTGCCAGGCCTTGGCAGGGCTGGAGGGAGGCTGGGCCAGCCGGGCGCCGGGTAACCGAAGCCCCTTGGACACACTCAGGGTTTGTGCAGAGCTTGCAGGGCGCGGCTCTGCCTGCTTCACCCTGAGGCTGGTGGCAGGGGGGAATGGGCGGGGGTAGAGGAGAGGTGGGTGCCCAGGGACAGGAACTGTGACTGGCCACCGGCTGCCTCGGCCTCCCCGTGGCAGCTCAGGTTCTGTGGGAGGTGAGAGCAGGGGCTGGCCCTTCCTGCTTGCTTTGTGGGAGGCAGGGGTGCTCTGGGCGGCGAGGAGGCTCAGGGCTTCCTGGCGGTGAAGAGCAGGGAATTTGGACTCGTGATGGGGTGCCTGCTTGCTGTGAGCCTAACCTCCGGGGCTCTTGTTCTGTCTCCCAACCCGGGACACACTTTCAGACTCATTCATTCATTTGTTCCTTGGCCCCCCCCCCCCCCCGCCCACAGTCACCCACCGGGATGCTCCCCTGGCCGCCTGGGGCCGAGACTGGGAGTCCCAGCCGGTGGGCTCAGAGGGATGTGGCTGCCCCCAGACCCCCCGACAGGAGGCGGCCTCTGAGCCGTGGCCACTCTGAGTGAGCCTGCGGGCTGCCCTGGCCCACGGGGCAACTGGGAGCAGAGGCAGGGCTGCAGGGATCCACTCCTGGAGAGCGACTGTGGCTCCTGGGGTCTGGGTGGGCATGGGCGTCCCCAGCTGGCCCCAGTGGCCACCCCTTAGAAGCAAATGAGTGCCTGTTAGTGGGGGTGCTGTCATGCTCACGGCAGGTGGGCGATGGAAGGTCAAAGGGTCCACAGGATCCTTCGTGCCCAGTGGGGAGAACGCCGTGGCAGCACAGCTCAGGCTGTAGGCCGCTGCCCAGGACCCTGAGCCCCCGTGGGCGTGGACACAGGTCTACTGCTGCGGGACACTGTCTGGGAAGGCGTGTGTCTGCTCCTTGGTCTTCTGGGAGGAGGGGGCGGGTGGGGTGAGCGGTGAGGGGCCTGCGCCTTCCCAGCCTGTGGCCTTGGGGTGTTCGGGAACACAAGGTGAGACCTATGTATATCTATACTCGAGAAAAGGGTGGAAGGGAAAAGAGTGGGCTCTGAAAGACCCCAACGGATAGGATCTCAGGGACTGGGGGGCCTGAGAAGTCGCTGAAGAACATTCAGGAAACACCTACTGCGTGGCCGTACTGGCAGCCACGCAACCACATGGGGTAGGACGTGGTCTCACCCACGTTTGAGCAACGGGGAGACTGAGGTACAGAGGGGTGGTGTTCCTAGCCTGAGTTCCCAGGCTTCAGAGGCTCCAAACCTGGTTTCCTCGATGTTGGGCGGCTGCTTGAGCCTCAGTCTCCCTTTCTGTATGTGGTGGTTCTCAGCGGCTGTGCTGTTGAGGCATTGGAAGGGGTGTTTCTGAGGTCTCCCAGGAGGGGCTGTCTGGGGTTGCCCTGTGTCCATAGAGCAAGAGGGCGGCCTGGGGTCGGACACAGCGTCCTAGGTGGAGCAGAAGCCCACAGGAGCCCACAGGCCCCGCACAGGGACAGCCAGTCAAGTGGAAGGCCCAAGTCGATTGTTGTGGCCTCCTTTTCCTCTCCAGAGGCCTTTTGACGGAGTCCTGTGGACGGGAGAGGGGATTTGATTAAGACCCTTTGAAATTACTTAATGACATTACCCACCGTCCCGACAACCCCCTTTAGAAAGCCTTTCTTGAGGGGCCTCCCCCGCCTCCCATTCCAGGACAGGCCCTTCTCCCAGGCAATGCTGTGGTCCCCGGGGGCCCCGCCGTGGTCAGGGCCCCCGCATCTCCTCCCCCTCGAGTGCCTGGGGCAGCCCTACCCCAGGCCCGGCCTCTCCCAGCACGAGCCTCCTCTCCCTGGGCCTGACGATCCATCTCCGACCTGTCACCCCCATTGTCCTTGGCAGAGGGGCCGCAGCCCCGCCTTCTCGGAGCGGCCTGAGGGTTCTGTGCGCCAGCCCCAGACCCCTCAGGCCGGTGCTCTGGCCTCAGGGGGGCTGAGGCTGGCAGGGGGTGTCTTGCGAGTAGCTCCTTGAGGCTTTTGAGGCCAGGGCATCTCAGTCTCCTGCAGGGGCCGCTCATCCCCACGGACCCTGGCCCCCACTGGCCTTCCCTGACCGTTCCAGAAAAAGTGAATGGAGGTGAATGAGTCCCTAGGCATAGTGTTAGTCGGGTGGAGCCCAGCAGCTTTCCTGTTCGTTGGTTTGCTCTCGAGACGTCCACATGGGGACAGATCTGCGGTGCTGTGGCACATAAGGGCACGTTCCTGAGTTTGGCAGTCCGTATACACACTCCGTCCGCCCTGAGCTCTGTGAGCGCTGTTGCTGGTTCTTGGGTGTGAGGCTGCTGTGGCTTTTGTACTGTCGTCTGCTTCGCGCCCTGCTGGCAGCTCTGGTCAGTGGCCACGACCATCTGAAGCTCAGAGACGCCAGGTGCTCTGCCCAAGGATGCATAGCAAGAGAGTGGCTGAGCCAGGATGGGACCAAGAGGATCCTGGCTCTCAGACTCTAGTTTTTTCTATATCCCCACTACCTTCCCCGATGTTCCTGTGAAGTCTTGCACTGTGTGTGTTTAGGGGGTGGTGGTAGTGGGGGAGAAAGAAACAACCACAGTGAATTCACTGGGGTTTGGTAGATTGAATCATCAGGTTTGTAACAATTTCTTGAGGTTCTGTGTGTGTGTGTGTGTGTGTGTGTGTGTGTGGTTCGGATGTTCTTGCATGCAGGAGCAATGGCAGCTTTGTTGGAATCAGTGGCCATGCCTTGATGGACCACTGGGCGCTGGGCTGTATTGGGTAGCCATGCTGCTTCCAGGTTTCTTGGCCCACGTGGACCAGTAGAGGAGCTGTGTTCAAACCACCTGGCAATGCCCTGCATCTTTTCCTCGGACCCGGCCTTTCTGGCATTTCCATCTAACCCAGAAGGCCAGTCTGTCCCTCCCTGCCCCCCGGTTTCCTAGCCTGGCAACAGGCTTCTTTGTCACTGGAAGTCCCGCTTCTTCTCTGGGGTTTTTCCAATGCAAAGTCACACAAATAGGTGTCACGTTGGGCCAGCTCTGGCCTGGAACTCGGTTTCCCCCTCTGCACCAGGCGGGGAGGACCCATGTGGGCCCCGAGGCTGCTCTGCTCGAGTGTCTGCCTCCCCGCAGTACCATCTCTGCACCCCAGGAGCATCCCTGGGACTCCCTCACTGTGTGTTTTGCAACATCCTACTGGCTTCCTGGGGCGGGAGCCAGGCAGGAAGACGGCTGCCGGCATGATTGATCCAGGCAGCCCGGGCCCCTGCTTTGATGCTGCTCAGAAAGATCACACGCTTCCTACAGGCTAGAAACCGGGAGAGAATTTCACCGAGCAGGGTGTGGAGGGGGCTGGGTGGGAGGGGAGAGGAGAGGGTGTGGGGGGGTTCAGAGACGTGGGCAGGTGGGAGGCATTGTGGTGTCCCAGCGACACACTGTCCACTCGATCTTGACACCTCTACCTCTGCAACCTGAGGAAGCAGGAGGCCAGATCCAACAGACAGCAGGATGGTCCCCATCCTGGTGCCTCACAGGGGTGCCGACAGGAGGGCCAAAGGAGGTCACGGAGGGACCTAGTGGGAGGGGTGGTGCTCCAGCCTCAGGGGCCTGGGCTTGGCAGACAGACCACTGTGCTGACAGCCCCTAGCCCAGCCTCCGCCCAGGCCTGGTGGGCTGGAGCTGGAGGTAACTCCCCGATGGAGCAGGTGAAAAAACAGCAGCTGGCCAGGGAGGTCGGAGGTCGCCTGCCTGGGGCTTCCGTGCTGCCTGGCGGCAGGACCTGCTCTGCCCACCCGCCAGCACCCTGCTGCATGATGGCTTGGAAAGGGCCCAGGTGGGGGCTGTTGGCTGCAGAAGGCCCTATCCCCGGGCTCCTGGCACTCAGAGGTCAAGGGAAACTGGAATTCTATCCAGCTCTGTGGACAAGCACGCTGCAGGCCCAGCTGCCAGGGACCCCAGGGCCTCGAGGGCAACAGGGACTGAGCCAGGCCCAGGAGGGGGCTGCCGTAGGGGGCTGAGAATGGTGAGGCTGGAACACCTTTTCAGACCTCCAGGGAGCCACTGGGACCCAGGGCTCGGAGGTGGTCCTGGAATGAAACCAGGGCATTGGAGCAGGTGGGTTTCCAGCGAGCTGGGAAGGGCCCCCGACCAGGGAGACTGGCTGCATGAAGGGAGGTCTCCAACCCTCCAGGTGACCCCCACCCCCAGACTCCCACAGGAGGATGCTGTCTTGGGGTTGTGTGTGGGGCCATCCCAGGATCCCTGGCCACATCTGCCTTTTGCCACCCTATCTCCCACCCCAGCTGTCTGGCCATGCCAGTCAAAACACCTGCCTGATTTCTTCAGGGCATAGGGTGGTAGACTCCCCTCCCCCATGCATCCGTCAGGTGGCACAGGCTGGCGGTGCCCTCCCATGCCCTGCCATGCAGACCTCCCCCCACAGTGCCAGTAGCTTCTTTCCAAACCTTCATTTTTTTTTTTAGATTTTATTTATTTATTCATGAGAGACACAGAGAGAGAGGCAGAGACACAGGCAGAGGGAAAAGCAGGCTCCTCGCAGGGAGCCCGATGTGGGACTCGATCCCGGGACCCCGGGGTCACACCCTGAGCTAAAGGCAGATGCTCAACTACTGAGCCAACCAGGTGCCCCTCCAAACCTTCATTTAACTAGCCCTTCCTGAGTACCCAGTGCCAGGCTTCTGGGGTCTGACCTCTCCTTGTGGTCTGGGAGTCCAGTGGCCCTGCTGGTGGGCACTGCTCCTGACCCCAGCCCGGTGGGTGCTGCCGTGCTCCCTGGCAGCTTGGGGCCTGACACAGCAATAAGCAGGATGTGGGCCTGGCCAGAGACTGGGGGCTCTCAGGGAGAAATGCCATCGGGGGGTGGGCAGGGCTGCAGCTCACAGGGCCTCTCGGGCCAACCTGCTGGGCCCGCCGACGGCTTGCTCTGGCTTCTGGCAGGGGCCTGGATGTGAGGCAGGAGGGTCCGGGAAGCTGCTCTGAGGGCTCATGCGGCTCAGGCAGGTGGGTAGAACCCAGCACCCAGGCATCTCCTAGGCTGTTTGGCTGCCTTTATTAAGCATCTACTGCGTGCCAGACCTGGGCCCAGAGCCCCCATGTCTTATCTCCATCAGCCCCACCCCCACACTCCTTTGAGGGGCACCTTCACCATTCCCATTTCACAGACACGGGGTAGTAGGAGTGTGGGCCTATTCTACCCCCGCCCCCCTAGCTTCCGGCCCCTTGCCCAAAGACCAGGAGAGTCCCGGGTTGGGCTGACACAGGCCTCAGACACCAGCCCCCGCGGCCAAGCCCAGCGCCCGAGAGGTGCCATCCACCCGGCCGGCTCCCGAGAGCACAGCCAGGGGGAGGGGCACTGGGGCCCAGGATGGGGAGACCCCCAGCAGCCCCACCCTGCTACCCCGGCAGATGCTCCCAGCACCCATCGGACACTGAGCACCTCACTGAGGGAGCCCAATTTGGAGACAAAGGCCGGGCACTGCGGACAAATACTCATGGACACCGTGAGCAGTGAGGGCCAGGCGGCCGCCGCGAGGCCCACAAAGGGGCTGGGGGAGGGGGCGTGAACGGCCCGGGCTGCACTTGCCACCGTTGCCCGGGCGACGGCCCTCTCCCGGAGAGGTCTGCTGGGCCATTGTCCGGGGCACACAGGACGTGTCATACACCAGATGGCCGTGTGCTGTCTAAGTCACTTATCGGGGGGCAGAGTGAAGGAATGCGGCCGGCACGGCGGGCCGGGGCGCCATCTGTTCCCGCAGACCGCGGGCACCGGGCGGGCATTGAGCGCCCGGCCGGCCGGCCCAGCCTCCACCGCGGGCTTTAATTAGCTAATTCCATAATTGGGCTTTATTTCAGGTAAATTGCATTTCACACCCGAGAAGGCCGCAATGGCCCGTCCAGGAGTGAAGCACTCAGGCACTTTGTGTGCAGTCGATAATACGGGAAACAAAGCCGGGCTGGGTGCAGGGGCCGTGCCCTGCCCAGATGGGCGGCCCCAGCCGGAGCGCACCGAGGGCCCCGGGGGCTGGGGGCCAGGGTGCCAGGGGCTGCGGGGGGCCGGGGGCCCCAGGGAGCCGCCGAGGGCCCTGCTCTGCAGCCAGCCGCTTCCTGGGGTTTCCACAAATATTTACCCAACAAGGAAACAACAGCTTTTGCCTTTCCAGTAATTGTTGCTCGCTCCCCTCCCCCGGTGGGTGCAGGCGGCGGGGGGGGGGCGGGAGGCCCCGGGCTCTGCGCCGCCCCTCCTGTCCTTGCCCTGCCCTGGCCAGCGCCGCTCAGGCCGGATACCCAGTCCCCACAGTGGGAGCCCCCGGGGGGCGCTGGCCCAGTGGGGCTCAGCATAGCGGGACCTGGGGCCCTCCCCGCCTGCTCCGTCAGAAACCTGGGTTGCCCGTCCTGACACTGGCCACCAGCTGCTTCCAGGGGCCTTGGGACAGCCGGTCCTCTCTGTGTCAGCCGCCCCCAGCCCTGCCGGCCTGGGAACGTGGGTGGGCTCTGGAAGGGAAACGGGAGGGTGAAGTGGTCCCAGAGGATGGAGGAACAGTCAGGTGTGTTCAGCGGACTTAGCCATCCCCTCACCTGACCGAGCGTGTCTGCATCTGTCAGATGAAGCGGAGGACTTGCTGGGGGGCCATGCAGAGGGCGGTGGGCACCCATGGGGCACGGTGAAGACAAGTGGGTCCCCCCCGCATGTGCCTCCAGCCTGCTTGAAGCTGGGCAGGCCCAAGCGAGCACCGTGTTACTGATGGAGGAAATAAAGGCCTGTGAGGGGGCAGACATGTCCGTGTCGGGCCCTTGGAGCCCCACCATTCCCTGCACCTGCCCCAGGAGGGATCCAGTCTGCGCTCCTTGAGCTCCTGGTGGGTGGGCCTGGACATGTCCCAGTGCCATAGGAGGGCTTCCGGGTCCTTGGTTGAGGGCCAGCCTGGCCCGGGAGGGGCAGATGGAGAGGACTGAGTGTGTGCCCCGAGGCAGCTACCCTCTTGCCCAGGACCCGGAGCTCCACCAAGGCCAGGCCTGGACTGCATGCTGGGTCCTGGCAAGGTGCCTGCCACCCCCCAGGGGCTCAGGGGCTGCTGGGAGACGGGCAATGACCACATCTTAACAATAGCGGGTGGCAAGGGCTGCCCCAGGGGGAGGCTCCAGGGCTACAACAGCCCCGACTGGGGCCGTGCCAACCAGGGCCAGAGCTTCTGACTGGATCCATGGCCTCAGCAAGCTCTCTGAACACCAGCCCCTTCCTCTGTGAAATGGGCAGCCACCTGGACACTGTAGGAGTCCTGTCCACTGGGCAGGAAGGGAAGAAAGATGGACCCAGGAGGAGGTGGGGCACCCCGATGTCCATAGGTCGGGGGGCAGGGGAGGGCAGGAAGACTAGGGCGCTGTCCTGTCCATACCAACCCTGTGGCCCAGGAGCTGAGGGTGGAGCTGGTGTGGGGGACGTGAACCTACAGGACAGGGTCCCCGAGCTCCACCCCCAGTGCTGGCCTCTGGGCATCACCATCTTGTCCATCAGCCCTGTCCCCTCGAGGGGTCCCGAGGCCTGGAGGGCTGCTTCTCATGAGGGGCTTGCAGGGAGGGCTTGCTGCAGGAGGGGGCTTTGAGCTGGGCCATAGACCAAAGAAGTGACTTCAATACGAGGAGGTGAGGGCTGGAAGGACGTTCCAGCAAAGGCCGGCGGGCAGGCCGTGTTTCTGGCCATGTTCCTTCCGTCCACTCAGCTCTTATGGACAGAGCTGATCCGGGTGCTGGCTCTGGGGCTGGGGCGGTAACGGCCTGGCCTCGACATGCTTCTGGGCCAGCGTGGGAGACCCTCCTCACAGAGAGCGGGGGGCTCCGTCCTTGTCCCCTTCCCAGGCCAGGGCACACAGAACGAGGACACCCCGGAGTGTTGAAAGCGGGGCGGCAGCTCGACAGGAGGACGGGGTGGTCCCAAAGGCGGACCGTGCCCTCCGTCACCAGGGTGAGTGCTGGCCCGACACCAACTCCGTGACTCCACGTTTATTAGGAAAAGCGCCACAATTAAAAATCAAAATCACACCGTGAAACTCATTAAAACACAGATTCCAAATCACCACAAATTATTCTGATTTCTGTGAGACATGACGCCCAGGAGGAGCCCCTGTCTTGTGCGGGGATCGTGACACCCACGCGCCCCCTTCGCTCAGCAGCCGCCCGGGGCCATTCTTCCCAGCGGCTCAGACCTGGTGTGGAGTGGAGGTGGGGGCCGTGCAGGGGGCAGTGGGCAGGAGAAGCTGCCAGTCCAAAGTGGGGGACGTTCCACCCCCAGTGGACACCTCGGGGACAGCGGTGGCCTCAGGGTCCCCTCCCCCACAGTCCTGGCCCCCTGAGCCGGCGTCTCTGCAGAGTGGAGAGCACGGCCAAGTGGAGAGCACGGCCCAGGCCCGGGGCCCTCCGAGTGAGGCTTCTAGGCCTTGATCATGGTCATCCTGGATTTGGCATGGGCTGGGCCTGCCCTGCCCTGCCTGCCTCCTCCCTGGGTCCTGGGTCTGAGCCTGGGGGTGGGGTACCCATAGACCCTGTCCAGACTGTCCCTCTGTCTCCACTCAGGAAGCCCCTGGGCCACCCAGGTGGGCCTTCATGCACCTGTGCTGTTTCTTGGCCATACATGGGATGGAACAAGTGCCTAGGATGCCAGCCCCCCTGGGGAGGGGTGGTTGAGACTGAGCCCTGCCACTGTGTCCCAACTGCCATACAAATGAGGTGGGGGGCCAAGGTCTCAGAGCAGAGAGGGGCCCCCAGACCCAGTCAAGTTCTAGTACCCACTTGCTGGGGCTCTCAGGGTGGCCTGGCCCCTGGGGGGCTGTGGGGCCTGGGAAGGAGGGGCTTGTCTCTTGAGCCTTTGAGGAAGGTGCCAGTGACCTGGGGGGTGGGGTGCCCCTGCTGGGTGGGAGGTGGGCCAGGCTGAACAGGGCATCTCTGCACTTTCCCTTGCAGGCCTGGGGCCCCAAGCCCCCATCAGGACCCCTCTTCGGGACCCCTGCGGGGCACAGTTAGCTGTTCGTAGGTGGGCAGGGTGTTGCTGGGCAGGAAGAGCTCGGGGTTGATGGAGCTGCAGGGCTGAACCACCTGGACCCCGCTCCCGCTGGGGGGGCGGCCACCTGGGGGGCCACCATGGTACAAGGAGAGGAGCTGGTGAAGCATGTCCGTGATGAGCACCAGCCTCTGGTCCAGCTGTGTCACCTGTGGAGACAGGAGCAGGGATGAGTCTTGGGTGGGAGCAGCCCAGGTGAGCAGGTGGCCTTGGGGCCTGGGCTTGGCGGCCGGGGTCGGGGGGTTGGGGGAGGGGAGGTGCCTGCAGGTGTGAGCTGTGCACACCCGCGTGTGCAGGGAATGTGCATCTGCATGGCAGTGGCCCCCTGTGTGTGTTTGTGCTTGGGAGACATGAGGGTACAGGGAGACCCTCCCCTCCACCGCCTTCTGCAAGTGGAACAGATTATTCTCCCTGGGAAGTGCTGGAGGGTCGTAGGGTCTGTCCTCTGTCTGCCCCTCTGTCCCCCTACCAGCAGCTGGTCTTCCCAGGGAGCCAGAAAGTCAAGACCCCCTCTGCACCAATCTCCCAGGGGTCAGGCTGGGGCGCTCCTTCTGGCCACATGACCCAACACCCCTTTTATCAAAAGCCTGCCCTGCTCTGAGCACTGGAGTTGTCCATGGTGAACAGACAGGGTCACCCGGCAGAACCAGAAACAAAGGTGGGGGCCATGTAGACTGGGGCCAACAGGTACATTCCCAGTAGAGGCTGTTGGATGTCCAGGAGCATGAGGCCAAAACTAGCCCAGGGAGGTGTGGGGAGTCAGGGTGCACCCGGGTCTGGCGCTGCTGAGAGGCACCTGCTCACAGAAAGTAGGCCAGCAGGGGCTGTGGGGCCTGTGAGTGGTGAGCCGGTGGACAGGGTCCAGGCAGCTGCTGGATCTGGAGAGGAGGTGCAGCTCAGACTGGGGTGGCACTGGGGGGTCAGGCCCTGGGGCAGCTGCTTGTCTGAGGTCCCGTCACCCCATCACCCAGGCCCAGGGGGGCTGCTCCTCTATTTTCTCAGGTAAATCTGACGTGGGAACTTAGGCAATAAAGGGAAGTGGTGCAGGGTTTCTCTGTTTGGCTGGGGAGGGGCCTGGAGGCCACTCGGCTCTCTGACCCCCCCCAAGCTCACCACCCCCATCCCCTGACGACTGTTGGACTCTCTTGTTCTCTGTAAAGCTGTTTGGAGACCACAGACTAGACCAATACCCCAAACCGCAGACACAGACCCCGAGGCTCCCGGAGGAGAAGGTCTTGCTCTTGGTCACCAACTGGGACCCCTGCCTCTTCCATGTCACCCCTGCACGCCCGCCCCTGGGCTTCCATGCTGGGAAGACAAGAGGGTGAGGTGGGGAGGGGTCAGGGCTAAAGCAAACGGTCCTGGGAGGGGGTGAGAGTGGGGATCCCAGTGGATGGAGCTCAGAAGGCTGGGTGGACGCTCACAGTGAGCAAGGCAGGAGGGGACACGGGGTGGTGGGACTTGCTTGCCATCACACTTAAGCCCCACCCCTCTTCTGACCCCTGGGGCGGGAGTCACCTGGGCTTCCCGGGCCCTGCACACCAGTGGCATTGAAGGTGGCATGTCCCAGCGTGGCTCCGTGTCATCTAGCGGCGCAGGCCCCAGCTCAGGGATCAATTGGTTTGGCATTAATTAAAGCAGCAAATATATCACAGAAGAGAATTTGTGGTTTCATAAATTTTCACTCAGCAGCACTTGAACATCTGTGGAGGCCCCCAGATGTGCAAGTGGGTATGGAAGCCTTTATAGGGTGTTCTTGGACAAAAAGGAAACAGCAGTGTGGTTGGGATGCGGCAGGGGTGAGGGGGTGCGGCACCATCCTGCGGGCCGGCGGCCGGGGCAGGCAGAGGTGTAGCGCCTGCTGCTGGGTGGCCCAGGCCTTGCGGGCCCCTCTGGGCCCCTGCCCCCTACCTCCTACCCCAGAGCTCTGCCCCCTCTGGGACTTGGCAGCTGACCTTAGTGCCACCCCCTTCCCACCCTTGGCTGCTGTGGGCTCCGCTGCTGGCTCTTAGCAGCCCGAGGGTGCCCTGCCCAGCATCCAGGCCCTGTGGTAGCCTCTGCTCCCTCGATGGCCAGTGGAGTTGGACACTCTTCTGCTCTGGGGCAGGGTGTCAGGGTGGTCCTGGGTCCTGTGGGCTTTGGAGGGCCCGAGCGAGGGTGAGGGCAGGTAGGTCCTGCTTGGCCTTGGGCCCCGCTTTGTCACTTTTTGGAGAGATGGCCCCCAGAGTGGCCTTGTCCCACGTCCTCCCTTTGCTTGAGCACAGGGAGCCTTTCTCCGGCTCACATGTAGGACTGATGGCTCAGTGGGCTGGGGTGGCTGCGTGGCCACACCCCAGCTACAGAGAGGTGCATCCACCTGGTGGGGGCCCTGGGGAAGGTAGCCACGCGCAGGGACCGGGAGCCGTTCCCCGGAGCTGTGGGGGCAGATCAGTTTTGGGGATCTCAGACCTCACGGTTCCTTGCAATCTGATAGAGACTGAAAAGACAGGGCCGACAAAAGGGCCCTTGTTCCTGGCCTCGACTCACCAGATTAATAACCACAGACGACGCACGCGGCCCTCCGAGGAGAAAAAAGCAATTAGAGTAACAGCTAGCGAGAGGGCCCCAGGCGGCTGGTGATCAAACCCAAGGCGACGGGGTTCCTGTGTGATGTGGTTATGAATTTGTTTTCAAAAGAAAATCTTGAAAAAGAGTCTTTCAAGGGAGGTTTTTGCAGGACCTGCTCAGCCTTGATCCCGGCTCTAGACCTGCTGATGGCCCTGGCCCCTTGGGTGGGAGACAGGCGGGGGCGGGGGGGCGGCATGCTGAGGCCGGGGATCCAGGGGAGGGAGCCCCCCGCCCGAGAGGCAGCTCGTGGTGCCCTGGGGCCCCCCCTGATCGGCGTCTGCAGGTGGGGCGGGACCTCTTCCCGGGACATCCTAGGGCCCTGGGTAGGGTCCCAGGGCAACTGGAACTGCAGACTGGCTTGGACTCACCTGGGCTGCGGGACCTGGGGGGTTCTAGGTGCAGGGCCCGGCACTGGGGAGCCCGGGGCCCCAGCTGGCTGCACCCTGGCACGCACAGCAGGGGCATGCATGGGGAGCGGCCGCGATCACTCAGCACGTCTGCACACCGGCTGTGCGTTCACTTTATCCTTTACTTGACCCCCACCCCGTCCCTCCTGCAGGCCCCTGGCTCTCCCTGGCTCCCTCACTTCACAGATACCACAGAGGTGAGGGAGTGAAGGGCCGGGAATGGGGGGGTGCCGTGGGGCTGCCAAAAGCCATCTTCTCCCTCCTTCCCTGGCTGCAGACCTGGGGCACCTGTGAGGCTCAGCTGTGCCCAGGTCCCAGCGACTCCGGCCCGCCACTGTCTTGGGAGGGCCTTGAGTCCCTGGAGACGGCTTGGAGGAAGGGGTGTGGCTGGCACCCAGCTGAGGGCAGGTCTAGGAGGGGCTCAGGATAGGGCTCCCTGGCCTGTCCCCTCCCAGCCCCCATGCTGGCCAGGCCAGGAGGGAGCCCTGTGCTGGAGAGCTCAGTGCAGAAGGCCACCTCCCCTGTCCCCCAGAGCCCCAGCCATGCCTTGAAGATCTGGCATTGGGCTCGGTGTTCTGTCTGTCTGCAGAGCTTGGGAGACCCCTGCCCACCCCTCCACAGCCCAGTCCCGGCCAGGCAGCCGTCCTCTCTTGCTGGGACAGGTGCAGTAGCCTGCCAGCCAGCTTTCTGCCTCAACATGCTTCTGCATGGTGGTTCTTTCCAAACACACGCCGGGTCACGTCGCTGCCCTGCTCACACCGACCCAAGCCGCTGTCCCACTGTCAGAAGCCCGAGTCCCTGTGTGGTCCTGGCACACACACACCCTTTGCTCTCTGGCTTCCCGTCCTTCCTCCCTCTTCATTCACTCTGCTCCAGAGCTCGTGGCCGATCCTTAAACATGGTGGCCTACGTCCCTGCTGCTCCTGCAGCCTGCCCCAGCCTCCCTGCACCCTGAGATGTCACCAACATCCCTGATCTGAGGTCACCTCCCTCCCCGGCCACAGCCCTCCTGACCCTCCCACCACACCCCACCCTGAGCAGCCCGTATTTTCCCCAAGACACTTGGTGTGTGCGTGTGTGTGTTTCTGTCTCTAATTAGAATGAGGCTCCAAGAGCCCGGGGCCTGGGCCCTTCCTCCCAGCCCTGGGGGGCGAGCACTGCGGGGGCGCACTGCTGGGCACCTGGACTCCAGAGCCTCTGCGGAACCCCCGAACCAAGGGGACAGGGAGAGGAAGCAGGGTGACTGTCTGGGGCGAGCTGTCCAGGGACGTCCTGCTCAGCGGGCAGCGCGGCCGGCCCTGGAGCACGCCTGTGGCCCGCGGTCCGCCCCTGGCGCTGGGCCCTGGACTCCTCGGGGCTCGGGCGCGCCCCACCCCCACGGCAAGGAGCTGACAACAGCGCCCATAAATCACCCTTTCGGTCGGGCCCATGGGGTTGGGCCGTCTTACAGGGCTGGGCATGAGTGGGAATCGATCACGGCGCTTCATAACGTCCTAATTTATGGCAGGAGACGGTGTAATTGTGTTTATGACTTTGTTTTAGTGCTTTAGCTCTTGGAGAGAAACCAGCGCGTTCCTAGTTGCTGCGGTTTCACTGCCAGTCCCCGGGGCAGCCGCTTGGCTGGAGCTTTCGGAGCTGCGGCAAGCCGCCGCGCACCCACCGCCGCCGCGCACCCACCGCCGCCGCGCACCCACCGCCGCCGCGCACCCACCGCCGCCGCGCACCCACTGCTGACTCGGCCCGCGGGCCTTCTGGGGTGCACGTGGCGGGGGCCGGGGGCCGGGGGCACACTGCGGCCGGCCTTGGAGTGAGGACACGTCTGGGGAGCGGGGGCTGCATGGCACCTGATGGGCCACCTGGGTTTGTCTCTGAGCTTGGCGACCTTGGACAAGTCCCTCGGCCTCCCCATTCCCCACGCGCTTGGACAGGGATGACGGCGGAGCCTCCCTCGGTAGCAGCGGCAGGATTGAAAGAATTCATGCACAGAATTCACGCACGGGACTCTGGAAATGGTGCTCGGCACTCGGTAAGCTCCCACGAGGTGTCCCACCGTGACCCACGGTGATTCCTGCGAGTGTTTGTGCACGTCTGCCGCATGGAATGAGCGGAGAGAGACTCCTGTGTGGCCTGGCTGGCACACGTGTGTACAGATGTGTGCATGTGCATGAGTGTGCACACACGGGCTTTCTGGGACATGGGACACTAGGATGGAGAACGCACTGGCCGCTCCGAGTGTGACTACACAGGCCACTGTCCATGGAGTCATTCCCTGTGCTGCCAAGGGCACGAGAGTGCCTACCAGGACCTCTAGGCCCCTGGGCCTTTGTACGTGCTAAGGAGGTGAGCACCGCCACGGCCGGAGACCCTGCAGTGACAGAGCAGCGCAGAGGCTGAGCAGGAGCCCTCCGGGCAAGGGGCTCTGTCGGTGCCAGTGACTTCTGACGCGGACTCACCGTCACCAACACGTGTCCTTCCGCCAGGGTACCGGGCCCTGCACTCGGGGAGAGTCCAGGCTGGGGTGAGTCTCTGCCCAGGGACACAGGACACGTGGCAGCCACTTGTGTGGGGGCTCTGGGACTGGTATCACGGCGCAGTCGATGACCTGGCACTTTGCTATGGCGACAGGGTCAGAGACCGAGACCCAGACCCCCATCCTAGCGTCTGTCCCTCACGTCCACTGCTCTTAGTATCTGTCCCTTGCAACTCCTGGTGTCCTGGCATCTGTCTCTCATGTCTCCTGGCGTCCTAGCATCTGTCCCTCGCATCCACTGCTGTCCTAGCATCTGTCCCTTGCATCTCCTAATGTCCTAGTGTCTGTCCCTCATGTCCACTGCTCTTAGCATCTGTCCCTCACATCTCCTGGTGTCCTGGCATTTGTCCCTTGCATATCCTGGTGTCCTGGCCTCTGTCTCTCATGTCTCCTGGTGTCCTAGCATCTGTCCCTCACATCCATTGCTGTCTTAGTGTCTGTCCCTCGTGTCTCCTAATGTCCTAGCGTCTGTCCCTTGTGTCCACTGCTGTCTTAGCGTCTGTCCCTTGCATCTCCTGGTGTCCTAGCGTCTGTCCCTCACGTCCACTGCTGTCTTAGCATCTGTCCCTCGTGTCTCCTAATGTCCTAGCGTCTGTCCCTCGCATCTTCTGGTGTCCTAGCATCTGTCCCTCACGTCCACTCTTGTCTTAGCATCTGTCCCTTACATCTCCTGATGTCCTAGCGTCTGTCCCTCATGTTTCCTGGTGTCCTAGTATCTGTCCCTCCTGTCTGCTGCTGTCCTAGCATCTGTCCCACACATCCGCTGCTGTCCTGGCGTCTGTCCCTCGCGTCCACTGCTGCCCTAGCATCTGTCCCTTGTGTCTCCTGGTGTCCTAGCATCTGTCCCTCACTACTGTTGCTGTCCTAACATCTGTCCCTCACGTCCGTTGCTGTCCTAGCATCTGTCCCTAGCGTCTGCTGCTGTCCTAGCATCTGTGCCTTGCGTCTGCTGCTGTCCTAGTGTCTGTCCCTTGCATCTCCTGCTGTGTGGGCTGCAGGGTGGATGGAGGCAGCCAAGCTCTGGCAGGTGGTCTGAGCCACTGTGAAGGTCAGCCGTGTCTCATCGGAGCCTCTGGCACTTGTGACCAAAGGGCTGAGGACCTGGTCAGGCCCACCCCACGCCCCCCATAGACCCTTCTGGAGGCCTGCTGACTATCCCTTAGGAGTGCAGGTTGCTTCCTTCCCAGAGAGCACCATACAGGGAGCAGGCCCTTCTACCTGCCTCACAGACCCCTGCTTGCCTAAGAGCCACCTGTGGATGAGAGGGTCTGCCAGGGAGCTCAGTGCTGCCTCGTTTCAGGTTGACTGTGGGCACAGGTCATCGTGTCTGTGTTCACCGGGCTGGCACAACCTTGCCCACCCTCCGTGCCCAGCCCTAGGTCCTCCCTCTGCACAGATACCCCCAGGTCTGGGGCCCCAGCACCTCACCTCCATGGCACATGGGTCTCATGGCATCTCAGCACAGCACGTCTCCAAGAGTCCTGCCCCCAGTCCTGTCCTCCCAAGTCTCAGCTGCGGTCCTGCACGCTCTAGAACACAGGCCCCGTATCCGACTGCTCTCCTCTCCCTCACTGACACCCCAGCCTGGACTGGCCGCATGCCTCACCGGCACTGTTAGGTCACCACTTGCCACCACGTTTAGCTCACTCCCACTTGCCCCAGACAGTTGCCAGGTGAGCTTCTCCCTGCTGACCTGAGCTTTTGCCCTCCGTGGAGTTCCCAGCCGGTGCACCCAAGTGAAATGTCATCTTCTGCAGCCCCTCATTCAGTACCCCTGGCCCACTTCTCGGGTCCCGAGCACATACGTCCCTCTCAATCCTGCCCCAGGGGGCCTTTGAACTCACTCTCCCCTCTGCCACCACATCCTATCACCTCAGCTCGTGTTGAGAGCAGCCATCCCTGACCTTCCCAACCAGGAACCTCCTCATCTGACCCTCACTGTTCTATTGGTAGCCCTTACCACTCCCCAGTGTGTCCTGGGGGCTCCCCTTCTACCAACAGAAGGCTCCCGAGGCCAGGCCTTCAACCGCTGTCACTGTGGTATCCCCAGAGGGCCTCCCAGAGCCCGGCATGCAGTGGGTACTTGGTAAATACACGTGGGATAGAGTTGGTGCTCCACGAATACTTGCTGGGTGAGTAGGTGAGACCCCTGACATTCTCCTGGGGCCCCAGTGCCAGGCTGCAGGGAGAGGTCCTCCAAGCCAGATGCTTGCTCCCTCCCTGGAGCAGGGGCCAGGAGTATGGCTTACACTGCTGGCTGGGCCTTTTCACTGTCATTGATTTATAAAGGCTCTTTGTATATTAAGGAAGTCTTTCCTTCAGCATGTACATCACACATGTTTTTCCTTAGTGTGTTTTTTGTGTCGTGAACCGATTTATGACAATCATAATTATTATTTTTTGGCTTGCTGCAACAAAAGTCTTATTTATTTGTTTGCTTTTTCACGTAGTGGGAGTTATCCCTCTCTTTCTTTATGATTTCTAGATTTCTGTGCAGGGTGGTCTTCTGCATTCCAACACTGAAACTTTTTTTTTTTTTTTTAAGATTTTTCTTATTTATTTGAGAGATTGCATGCGCTCGAGGGAGAGGGAGCTCAAGCTGGGGGAGGGGCAGACAGAGGGAGAGAAGCAGACGACTCCCCACAAAGCAGGGAGCACAACACGGCACATGGTCCCAGGACCCCGGGATCATGACCTGAGCCGAAGGCAGATGCTTCACCGACTGAGCCCCTCAGGCACCCCTTTTCTGGTGCTTTTCATACTTTTCCCATGCATCTTTGATTGGCACGGGATTGATTTTGGACTACAGACCAGTTTTCAGTGATGATCCCGATGCTGCGTGGCACTTTAGGGGGTAACCTACCAACCCACCACTGCACTGGATACCCCCGTACACGCGGAGCTCCTCGTGTTTCTGCCTACCTTGCTGTCTGCACTCAAACACAGCGATGGCAGCCCCTTAACAGGCTCCGGGCAGCCCGGGGTGGCACAGCGGTTTAGCGCCGCCTTCAGCCCAGGGCCTGATCCTGGAGACCAGGGATCCAGTCCCGCATCGGGCTCCCCGCATGGAGCCTGCTTCTCCCTCTGCCCATGTCTCTGCCTCTCTCTCTCTCTCTCTCTGTGTGTGTCTCTCATGAATGAATAAATAAAATCTTAAAAAAAAAACAAAACAAACAAAAAAAAAAACAGGCTCTGCCACTGGCCGGTGCTGTGTTCTCTCACGGCTGTTCTCTCCGGAGGGGAAAACCTCAGTGGCTCTGTCCCGAGCATCCAGCAGGAGAGGCCGCGGGGGAGTGTGGACCAGCTCACCTGGACAACGGTGGCCCCCTCTGCTCGGGGCCCCCACGGTCTGAGGGATCCCGTTTCTCTGCTCAGAACTGGGAGAAGACTGTACCCTGAGCTCTGAACAGAGGGCGACGTCCCAGGGTGGTGGCTGCGGGGTGCTGTGTAGCCTGAGCCCATCCCTGCCCTGTTAGCCCCAGCCTCAGGGCGCCCCCTGTCTGTCCCCGCTCCTGCCCCACGAACACCCTCCTGGGTTCTCCCGTGGCGAGTGCCCTTAGCTCGTCTGCAAGTCTGTTGTTTCCTCCGTGAAGCCTCCATGGGTTCTGTACTGGATGCTCCCCCAACTCTGGCCTCTGTCGACCTCTCCTCCAGAGCTCACACCTGCTTCTTGTTGCCCCCCGTCCCCCGCTGCCCTGCAGAATCCGGGTGTGCTGTGATCGTCAACACAGTCCATACCCGTGGACACTCGATCCCCTGCCCTCCCCACCCCTGCGCCTCCGTCGGGGCCGACACATCCACAGCCCCACCAAGCCCTGCTGAGGCTGCTGTTCCTTCTAGTAATGCCCGAGGGAGAAGGGGGCTCATGGGACACAGGGGGTCAGTGGCAGGGTCAGGGGGCCTGGGTGGGGCAGCCAGGAAGCTGCCCACAGCCACCAGGCAGGGCGGGGGGCACTGGGGGAGACCCTAGGCAGGGCTCGGGACTCCCCAACGGGCTGGCTAGCCCCTAGCCGGGCCTCCGGGGGGTCCTGCCAGCAGAGGCCAAGCAGGGGCGGCCACCTGCCCTGCCCACGTCCAGCCGCCCTAGGCCAGGCCGACGACGCAGGCGCCCTGCTCGGGGGGCCGGGCAGGCGGGAGTGTAGGGCAGGCTGGAGACGGGGGCTGCAAGTGAGAGGCCGTATTTGTGTTGGCGGGAGGGAGGCCCCACCGGCATCTGAGCCCCCCACCCCGCCTCCCCTCCTGCACTGCCCCTCTGACGGGCCTCGAAGTCCCGGAAGCCAGGGGGACGCTGGGCAGAACACTTCGTACCTGGAGCCAGGGAGCGCCTAGCCGCCTCCGCCAAACCCCAGGGCTGGGTGGGAGGGTGACACCGGGCCCAGCGATGGCTGGCAGGTGGGCAGGGGCTGCCCAGTGGCTCTGTCATCAGCATGCTCGTGGCCGTGGCTGCCCTGGCCAGGCCTGGCCACCCCATCCCGGCCACCCAGCAGTGCCCCCTTGACGCTCGGCTCCTCCTCCCTGCCACTCTCCCTGGCCGACGGACTTCCTATCTGTACTCATAGCCTGTCCCTGCCCCGAATAAAGCCCCTGTAGATCTCCCCACTGCTCTCTGGATAAAGACACAGCCCTGTTTTGGCCACATGGTCTGGGCCGTGTCCCACCACAGTCACTGCCCCTTCATGCCCCAGGTTGGCTTCCTCCAGTTCCTTGGATGTGCCTCTCCCTGCTGCAGGGCCTTTGCACCAGCTGGTCCTGCTTCCCAAAGAATCCATTGCTTTGCTGAGCCTGCAGACCCTCCCCATTCTTCTGGCCCCAAGGAGAGGTTCTCCTTCCTGCTCCCTCCTGGTCTGCAGGTCTGTTCCTCCGTGCTGTCCTTCCATCCCCGCAGCTGGCTAGGGTACCACTGGCATTATCTGCTTCAACATCCACCTCCCTGAAAGCAGGGGCACTGCCAGGCCATCCCTGACCTTCACTGGCTGGGTGGTGACTCTGGGCCTAACAGGCAGGGGACAGTGGGTCCGTCCTGCAGGTAGGGCAGCTGTGGTAGTCCCGTCTGAGAAGGGAGGTCGGTGAGCATGTGGTTGGGCCTCCCGGGGGCAGGGTCCTGCTCCCCTCCCTGGACAGTCCCTCAGGTCTGTGAAAGGCTCCAGGGGAGAAGGTCCCGGGGTCTTATTTAGCTCCCCAGCTCCCCAGCACCTCTGACCGCTTCCCTGCCCCCAACACCAGCCGCACCCACAGCCTGGTGTTCACATCTCTCAGGCTGCGCTCACTGTCCCCACTCAGCCAGGGGCCACGTCCCCTCTCTGGACACTCATGCCAGCCTCCCCGGTGGAGCCTGATGGCACACGCTCCCCGGCCCGGTCCTCGGATGGCTGTGGCCTGGCCCCCGACCCCACCGGCCCCGCCGCACCGGCCTCCAGGAGAGCGCCCCCTCCACGCCCACGGCTCTGCCCAGCTGGGCTCTTTGCTTTTGGACGAGCCGGTTTACCAGGTTTCGTGTGACAGGAGTACTCTTCAAGAACACTGTCCCTGAAAAGTGAAAACATTTCAAAGAAGCATCGCCTTTGACCGGGCCCGCCGCGCCCGGTGCTCTCCTCTCCCAGGTAACCGGCTCGCGGATCTGCTGTTTATCCTTCCGGCTATTTCGCAGCCCCGGCTTGCACATGTGGTGCGGATTCCCTGCGTGGCAGGTTTTAGCATAAATGGTAACATGAGACACCGTGGCTCTCTCCTTGCTTGTTTTCACTCAACACAGGTTCTGAGGTTGCCTTGTTGAGACACGTCCACGGAGCTTGCTTCCCCGGGGCGGCTGCGCAGGGGGCCTTCTCGCGGGGCTCTGGGGCTGTCTCGTGGCCGGTGTCCCCAGGCAGGCGGGGAGGCTGAAGCTCGGCGGATGCACCCCTGCGCCTGCTCCAGGGACCCCGGGGAGGGGACTCCACCCCAGGGATGGGTCTTCCAGGGGCCATGGTCAAGGCCACGCTCTGCAGTGGCCCCTCCACATGGTCCCTATACCTGCCCTTCTGCTCTCACTAGCCCCTCCTTGCCCTGCCGGGCTTACAGTCAACTGTTGAGCGATGACTTTCCTTCTTGATGAAGGTTTCTGCCTCCTTTATCTCCCTCCTGGGATGGGGCCTCCCTGCAGGTGGGTGGGCCTCCTGTGACCCCAACTCCAACGCATCTTCGACCCCCCGCAGCCACTGAGCCCTGATAGAGCACCTCCGTCCTTCAGCCGTCTCCTGTCACCAGGAGGGATCACTCCTGCCTAGCCGCTTGGCGAGGACACGCACTGAGCCCCCAGCTCCCCAGCCACTCCTGCCCAGGGGTCTCCCCTCTAGGGGCCCACTCATCTCCCACTGTGCGCCGCCTGCCCAAGAGCCTTGCACCCTTCCCTGCTCTGCTCATCCAGGATCTGGAGGAGAGGAGTCCTCCACCCTGGCCTGGGGCTGTCCTCGGAGCCACCTGGCTGCTATCCCAGGTGCCCCTCTGAGAGCACCGGCCCAGCTTAGCCCTCTCCTCATCCCCAAATCACTACATGCCCCTCCCTCACCAGCGGACACCCCATCCCCAACAGCAAAACACACGAAGCCCTCTCTTGACTTTGCCACCTGTGGCTGCTGCCTGTCTCTCCTAGAGGTGCTGGCCGCTGGTCTCTGGGCCCAGGCCGCACACAGACCTCCTGCCTGCTGGGCCGCCCCTCCAAGGTCGCAAGGTGTCCAGAATGCAGCAAGTCCTCACTGGACCGGATGTCTCTCCCCGTTTGCTCCTCTCAGGGCAGCCTGATCAGGTAAGGGGTCAGGTCAGGAGTCCCAGGGCCACCCTGGCTCCTTTCTGTCACACCTGCCATCTGATGCAGCCCCAGGGATGCCAGCGTGGTCAGGGATCTGGAGAGCTCTGGAGCCCCAGCAAAGCCATCTGGAATCTCAGCCTCTCTCCTGCCCCCCCAACCCCCCACAGCCATGGCTGAGCCATCAGCACCTCCTAGATGCCACAGCAGCCTCCCACCTATGGTTCCAAAGCCACTCTGAGGCCCCCAGGGTGATAAAATAGGGGCTCTCCATATCCCCAGCACCAAGGCCGGGGCTACTGTCATGGCTTGAGGCCCATCGCAAACTGGTCACACCCTCCTTGCTGCCCTGGCTTATTTTGCTCTATCCCTGAGGGCTTACTGCTGTCACAGGCCCTTTGCACCTGCTGCCCGTAGGGCAAGCTCTATGAGCTTGAGGCTGCTTCTGCCTTCCTTCAAATATTCCCTTCAGTGCCCCTGCAGGGCCCACCAGGGCATGCCCGCCGCCTAGCTGCCGCCCTGTCCTTGGCACTCAGCACGATGTTGCTGACTCGTCTCCTCTCCTGCCTCTGTCCACTGCAGACAGTCAGTGGAGCTGGCCTTGAGGGTGGAGCTCCTGCTTGTGGTGTCGTGGTTGCTAATCCAGGGCCCGGCACATAGTAGGTGTTCAGCAAAGATGTGCAGAATGAGTGAATCACCACCACGAGACACCAGAACCGTTCAGGACAGCCCCGGGGAGGACGACCAGCAGAGGGGCTGAGGGCCTTGGCCGGCACACAAGAGTATTCAGACACGTGTGTGTGTGTGTGTGTGTGTGTGTGTGTGTGTGTGTGTGTGAGCGCGCGCGTGCACATGCAGGCCTCCACCAGGGCTGTGCTGAGGGCTGCGCCTGGTGTGGAAGCTGGGCATTGGCACCCAGAAAACTCAGGGGTGGTGGCAGGGATGGGGTGCTGGGAGAGCTAAGGTACAGACTGGCCGCTCTCATTCCCTGGGGGAGCCCTCTGCCTGCCCTCTAGGTGCCGGGGTGTCCGGCCTCACTGCTTTTCCCGCCTTGGTCCTGGCCTGGAGACAGCAGCCCCATGACTCAGCAGCCCAGGGCCGGGCTGCAGCTGCGGCTGACCTAGACGGGCAGGCAGCCCCCAGCCCCCGGGCCCCAGCCCCCCGGGCCCCCAGCCCCCGGGCCCCCGGGCCGGGACCCAGCTCAGGGCCGCTCCCCCCACCCCCACTTCCTGCTCATGCTCCTAGGACAGGATTCCTTGAATCAGCCTCCCTTGAGGCTGGAACCAGGTTGGAGGCTGGGCCCGAGGGCTCTGGGCTGGGGTCCCAGATGGGGGCTGGGTGGCCCGGCCTGGAATCTGGAATCCGGCCCCTTTCCTGGCACCTGGAAGAGGCTTGTGGGGAGGGAGACGTGGGACGTGCCCGACGGCAGGGCTGGAGCCCCCCTCCCGGAACTTGCTTTCCTGGGAAAGTCACAGGGGTCTCCTCCCCTATAGGCTCAAGCCCAGTGTCCTGCCTGGAATTGAGGCCCGGCCGGGGGCTTGGGTGTGCCTTCTCCACCTCATGGAAATGACAACACTCTCCCAAGCCTGTTCCCTCCTGACTTGTGAGGCCCAGAGCCCCGAGCCAGAAGCCCCTCAACCTGTCCCTCCTCAGCCGGGCTCTGGCTCCCTGGGACAGGGGACTCAGCAGCTCACGGGCAAGACCAGCACCCATGCTCCGGGTGTGGGTGCAGCTGACACAGCTGCCCGAGGCCAGGCCCTCCCTGCGGGCAGGGGAGAGGGCCTCCTAGAGGCTGGGGCTGGGGCGGGAGTGAGCAGCTCTGTGAGGCTTCCCACACCTCTTCCTGCTTCTCCAGCTACTGAGAACAACAAGGGACCCTCCAGGGCATCCTGTCCTCTCCGTCCTCCACTGCCCCCTCCATGGCATCTCGGCACCATGCCCACACCCCACCTTCTGCCCTGCCTGTGCTCTGCCCACCTCCCCTGCTTCAAGTCCCTCACCCTTCCTGGCTCAGCTTGGGGAGGTTCCCACATTGCTGGGTCTGGGCACTTCCCCAGGACCCATCTTGAGGGGACGGGTGGGTCTGGGGGGGTCTTGTGCTGTCACCTGGCCACAGCCAGGCACGGCAGGTGCTGTGTCATGTGGGGGGTGTGGACCCAAGCCTCTGCTCACCCCCAGCCCAGGTGCCCAGGGCCTGGTCACATTCCCTGCTGCTGCACCCCTGCCCCCACCCTGAGACCGACTGTCTGGGAAGTGGGTGAGGAGGTGGGGGAGCAGGGTGGGCGGGCAGGAAGTTGCTGGGGCTCCAGGCCAGGCCCCGAGTGCTCCAGCCCCATCTGGACATATTTGGCAGGTCCTGCTCCCTTTCTGCTCCCAGAACCCCTCCTTCCCAGGCAGGCGGACATTCCCAGCCCTCCCTTCCCTCCCCGCTGCCTGGCCCACCTTCCCTGCTCTTGCCTGCTGTCCCACCCTGGGGCCCCTGCCCTTGTGGGTCACACGTGCTCCCCTTCTTTCCGGCTCAGCAGCCCGGGTCCAGCCACACGCATACATGGGACTTGGTCTTTGGTCACCTCTCTCAGCTTTTGTGGTGGCCTTTGTAAGACAGAGATGAGAAGGGATGCTTCAGGGAGTGAGGGGGGACTGGGCCAATGTCTCCACGTTCCCCCCAGCCCCCTGTACTGCAGCTCCTTCCTGGTCCTGGGGATGGGGTTTATGTCCACAGTCACTGACCAAGTGCCGGGGCCAGAACGTGGTGGCCGTGCCCAGGGGCCCATCCTGGGGCTCAGGTGACCCACCGATCAAGGTGGTCTTCAGAGAGGTACAAATCCCCACAATTCCGGGGTCCTGCTTGGGGCTTGGTCCTAAGTGGAGGAGCCCAGCAGGGCTGGGGTCTGAGGGCAGGTGGGGGGCCTGGCTCTCGGCCTCCCCCACCCTCACATACCCTGGGTAGGGAACAGGAGGGCTGTGGTGAAGGCTATCTAGGCCAAGAGAGACAGTCTCTGGACACAAGGACTTCCCTTGGCCCAGGGCCCTGGGATTCTGGGGACCCAGGCTTGCCCCTCGCTGGTGGGTACTGCAGGGCACTGGCCCCAGTTCTGTTGCTCTTGGGCCTCTAATTCGCTGGCTTCTCCAGCAGCCCATAGGCCTCCCACCATCTGCGGAAGTGGGCAGGGGGGGTGGTCAGGTCCTCTGTTTTTCTACGTGGTCCGCTTGTGGGGCTACTGCTGCACTGGTGCTGGGGGAAGGGGCAGCATGCCCCCTCCACCCAGAGGTTCCCCCTGCAGCCGTTTCACCAGCCTCCTGGCTCTGTGCTACCCAGGAGCACCCTCCCACCCCCAGCAGGAGGAGTCCGCATGGGGATCAGGTCGAAGTGGCAAAGCAAAGAAGGACGCTCCTCGGCATGGAGTCTTCTCACCCTTATGAACCCTTGACTAGGCCACCTGCAGCTCCTCACTGCTGCTCCCCTGCACTCTTGTCCCCCTCAGTCCAGCCTCCACACCCAAGCTGTGACCTTAGGAAGCTCAGCCTTGACCCTGGGTCCTGAGGCTACGAGGCCGGGGCACTGGGGGGACAGACATGGGGTATCCTTGGGAGACCAGACAGCTGAATGGTGGGGGTTCCCAGGAAAGCCCACAATGCTCGGAAGGTGAGCGGAAGGGTGGGGAGGCCTCCACCCAGGAAGGAGGCTGGGGGCTGGCTGGGGGCCCATCTGGCCCAGGCTGACCTGAGGGCTGATGAGAGATTCAGGCCCCATCCTGCGCTCCCAGCCCGCCCTTCCTGCTCCTAGGGTTGGGAGGAAGAGCTCCTGGGGACACCGGGCCTGGCTGGGGGGGACCCACACTGACTAGATTGGGTGTGGTCTGTAGGCCTCCAGGGGACCTGGGTCACTGACAGTCACAGACTGCAGGTTCCCTCTGTGTGTCTTGATCCAGGGGTCTTGGAGACCATCCTTGGTACCACCTAGGTCATAGCTCTGAGAGGCCCACCTGGGCAGGGGTCCCCTGTTCTCCTCTCAACCTCAGTTAAATGTGGGGAGTGGGTGCCCACTACTGAGCCCTCCCCTCTCACTGCAGCCCCCTCTCACACAGCGCTAACCCTCCGGATCTTGTCCAGGGACCTTCCAGCTCTATGTCTGCACATGCAGCTTGAAGTGCCTGCCTCCTTACCCACTCTTCTGCTCTTCCCAAACTTGGCCGCACATCCTCACTGTTCCCCCATAAGCCCCTGATCCTCTGCTGACCATTTCATCCCCCTTTTCCTCCTCAGCAGAGCATAGTCAAACCTTCCATTCTCCTACACCATTGCTCCTTCACTCCATAATAGAGCTTTCTCACCACCAGTCAGCAAGCCCACTTGAAGAGCTCCCATGGGTGCTGTATCTTCCATCCCCAGAGGTGACTCCTCAACCCCCTCAGCAATCTCTTAATTTTACCTTGCTATTTCTAAATCCCTTGCTTATATTATGATTCCTTGCTTTTGCAGTTTTAGACATTGTCTAGCCACTGCCTAACATGGAAGATGAGAGATCAAGATTTCATTTTCACAATCTCTGCTTTTGCCATTCTCCTATCCTCTCAATATATTGCAATTGTAGGCTAAATAAATATTTAGTGGGGCCCCTGGGCGGCTCAGTCAGTTAAGTGTCTTCCTTTGGCTCAGGTCATGATCCTAGAGTCCTGGGATCAAGCCCTGCATCAGGCTCCCTGCTCAGCAGGAGTCTGCTTCTCCCTCTTCCTCTATGCTCTCTCTCTCTGTATATATTAAATAAATAAAATCTTTAAAAAATATTTACTGTTTGCATTTGTGTAAAAATTATGTAACTTTATATGCTTAATAAATGAGGTTTTCAGCTGAGTCATGTGGTCTATGATTAGAACTTTTTGTTTTCCCTGGGGTTAAGAATTGCCTTCATGTTTTGCTTAATTTTCTTTTTTAAGATTTTTATTTTTAAGTAATCTCTACAACCAATGTGGGACTCAAATCTGCAACCCTGAGCTCAAGAGTTGCTTGCTCTACTGACTGAGCCAGACAGGTGTCCCTGTTTTGCTGAATTTTTAATGCATCTATCAACCAGTGAATTCTTGAACTTTCTGCTTGAATTGTAAAACTTCTATTTATTCAGTTGAGAGCACCAGCAATCTATCAGCTTTATTATTTTTTTTCTCCTGGAAGTTTCTTTCTGCAGTCCTCAGAGGACTGGTTGCTCTTCAGGCCTGCTGAATAGCTGTAGTACTAGAACTCTTTCCCCCCTCATTTTGGAAATTTCCTTGGTTGGCTGGTATCTATCTATCTATCTATCTATCTATCTATCTATCTATCTATCTATCATCTATCTATCAATCATCTATTTTTTGGGTTGGATTCTCCTGGTTCTTAAATCCTATGCTTCTCTTTTTTGGTTTATGCTTCATTTTCCTGGAGCATATCCTCAAGTAATTTGCTGGAAAAAGCCTGTGGTAGGTAAGATTTTTGACTGTGCATGTTTGAAAATGCCTTTAACCTACTTTCATACCTGAAAGTGTGGGTGTAGAATTCTAGATTGGAAATGTTTTTTTCCCTCAGGAGTTTGAAGGCATTTCTTCATCATGTGCTAGCTTTCTGTATTGCTGTTGAAAAGTCTGATGCCATTTCGACTTGCTAGGCTGTGTATGTGACCTACTTTTTCTCTCTGGAAACTTAAGGTATCCACTTTATTGGTGGTATTCTTAGGTCAAATCTTGTGCCCCAATGAGGGCATTCAGGGGTTTAAGGAAGGAAGAGGGTAGGACTCTTACTTCTTAGCATAAAAGTGTTCACCAGGGATCCCTGGGTGGCGCAGTGGTTTGGCGCCTGCCTTTGGCCCAGGGCATGATCCTGGAGACCCGGGATCGAATCCCACATCGGGCTCCCGGTGCATGGAGCCTGCTTCTCCCTCTGCCTGTGTCTCTGCCTCTCTCTCTCTGTGACTATCATAAATAAATAAATAAAAATTAAAAAAATTAAAAAAAAAAAAAAGTGTTCACCGAACCCATTTGTTTTTATCATGATGGCCCATTCTCCACCCACAGCTGCTCCTTGTGTCCTCATATTCAGAACCTCTTGGATTCAGTTTCTCCAGGGACTAAGCCTTCTGTCTCTGGTTGGACTGGAGGACAGGCAGTACCTGGCTTCATGGGCTGGGGAAGGGATGGGGTGGCAGGATGTATGACCTGGGAAGTGTCTGCTGTTCAGACAATCTTCGGTAAATATCCTCCCTGTCTGCCATTCCCTCTAGCACTCCGGAGGCTAGCTGGGGGTGCCTGACCCTGAGCCTGCTCAGGGTTCCAGGCTGAGAGCTTTTCCATTATCAACATCTCTTGCTTTTGCAGGGCTTGGTGTCTATATTCTTGGTTTCCACAAGTCCTTCTGGTTCCCCATTTCTAAACTTCTGTTGATAGTTTTTAGCCTCTCTTGTCTCCTCTTCTGATCACTTTAGATTTGTTGATCTATATCTTAAAACACCTAATGCCTTTACTGTTATTTTAGTGGGGTTTGGAGGAGGTAGAGATAAACACATGTGTTAGTTTGCCATATTTAACCAGAAGTTGTTCATTAACTTCTCAGCTCTCTTCATCTGGGTTGTGGTCCCTGGTACCACAACTGCTCTAGTTACCAGTGGCCTCCCAGTGGCCACTTCAATGTGTCTTCTGCCCTGACTTCTCAGGTTTCCGTCTTTGGGGGGTGGGTCCTCCTGTTGAAGCCTTCCAGCTCCTGGGACCCACACTTTCCTGGGTTTTCTCCGCCAAGTCCACTCTGTGACCCCCTTGGTCTGCTGGCTGCCTCTGCCCTCCCTCTATTGCCAACCTCACCACGTCCACAGACTGATGGTTCCTGGTTTCGACTCTCAGGGCCAACCAGGCCACGGGGCCCCAGGCCCTGGCCTTACCACTTTGGTGTCTGAGGGCCATCTTGAATGGACACGTTCTGTCCTCCCTGTCCCCTTCATCCCAGGAAATGGCAGTGCCATCTAGTTCCCACCTGAGTTCTCTCTAGCCTCCAGACCACATGTAGAATTTTGTTCTGTGCAAAGATGGTAAGTTGTCCATAGCTCTTCCCTCTCTCTCTTTCTTTAATTAAGGACCATGAATTAAATGGGTTGAATGCTTGCCTGTAGTAGAGATTTGGCTTCTCAGGGGCCCTTGTAGTGATTTGGGTGTGTATGTTACATTTTGGTCAGTGGAAATAAGAGAAACTGATACAAGTGGCTTCTGCATAGGGTCTTGTCCTTCCTTCCTGCTGCTGGAATGCAGACATGATGGTGTCTGTGGGAGCAGCCATCTGGGGCCATGAGGCAGATGTGTATTGGGGACAATGAAGCTAGCAGAGAGCAGGGCCCTGGGTCTTCATGTAGGGCTGTGCACACCCCAGCCCTGAGACCCCATGGGTGGCGAAATTCTGTCTGGATTAGGCTACCACTCATGTCATTGTTTTGGCAACAGCTAGAACCAATCCCCTTGCCCTGAACCTGGTCTGTCACCTCTGCCAACTGCTCCTCTGCACCCCCCCTGGTGTCCCCACCACATTCTATATGCAGTTTGGATGCATGTAAATCAAAATATGTCCCCTCTGGTCTTAGAGCTTAAAACCCTCCTACAACTTCCCATCAGAGTCCATCTCTGTATGAGGGCTGCCAGCCCCGATCTGGTCCTGCCAGCACTCCATTCTCACCTTGTCCCACTCATCAGAGCCCCACTGGCCCAGGTGCCACTGTCCCCTGGACCTCAGGACTGATGTCCCTAGCCCCTGGGTAAAGTTTTGTTGAACAACATAGGGAACAGTTAAGCAAGTGAGTCAGTGCAGACTTCAGTATCAGAAAGCACAAGAACCTTCCAGGGCTCTGGCGGGGGTCAGAGCCTGGCCGTCAGTATCGTGAGGTGTCGGGAGGGCCAAGGATGACTTGGGCAGGCCTTCCCCTGCTCCTGGACGCCTGTCTAGCTCATGGGCCCCTCACTTGGCTCCTGCCACCCCCACCTACCCCGCTGCTCACTCACTGGGGTTTTCTTCCTCCTGGTCCTCGCTGCTCTGTAACCTTGCGCCTATCCTTGGCGCTTGCAGGCTTCCTGCCCGTCTCTCCCTGGATCAAGCTTCCCGAGAAAGGGGTTTGCGCGGCCTCCCCAGCACCTGGCGCAGCTCCCGGCACACGGTAGGTGCCCGAGTCACTGGTTGATGGATCTGGGCTGGAGGCAGTTGCCTTGCACCCCTCTCTGTGCTCCCGGGGACCCAACGGGGGTGGACCGGGTCGGGGTGGGGGTGCTGGGTGAGCCCCCCCACCACCACCCCAGAGCCATCTGTGGGCACCTGGCCGCCGATCGTGGGAGAAGAAGGAGGAAGGGCTCAGAGGCCAGGCCTGGCGCAGCCTCCAACACTGCCGTCCTCCCGAGTTTCCGTGACTGTCTGTGCGTAACCGCACGGCGGTTTCCATCGGCGCTGCCAAGTGGCGGCTGCCGGGCCTGGCCACGGGTTCTGATCCCCAACAAGCCTGCCCTCTGTCAGACAACCCTGGGAAGCCGGGGAGCGCTGGGGGCCCGAAGGGTTAAACTGCCCTCCACCACCCCAGTCTCAATTTCTCAATTTTTCAAAGGCCAGGCCCTCTTTCCTTCCAAGTCACAGCTGACGTGAAATGTAGCCTTAAAATGCAGCTGACATGAAAAACAATAGCACTCCCTCGGAGAGGTTCTGCTGTGGGCTGGATGGCCCCCCGCCCCCCAATAATTACTCAAGACATTGGCATGAGCCAGGCCTGGTTAGGTAACAGGCTGCTTGCTCCGGAGACTTATAACTCACAGGCAGTTACACATGATCTCCGCAGACAACAAAATCGTTTCCAGGATGGCGGGGAGGGCGAGGCCTCGGAGAGGGTACGGGGGCAGGAGGAGCCGAGGCCGGGCTGGGTGGGGGTGGGTTCCAGGGAGGGCCTCCCGGGGGCTCCTGGGATGCAGCCTGGGAACTTGGGAGCTGGGGAAGCTTCTGTGGGAAGTAGTTGCCCTGTCCCTCTCTGCTCTGACCCCCTACCCGCACCTCAGTCTCCCAAGCAGGAGGCCACCCCGGTCCAGCCTATCACTGAGGAAAGCGCAGGGAAAAACTCATTCATACTGAAGTGTGAATGACTAACTGTGTGGGGAGAATTCCCTCCTTCTCTGCAGAAGATAATTAATTGTCTGTTTACTGTCCGTGGCCCCATTGTACGTTACTCCCTCAAAGGCAGGTCCACATACTTTCCCCCGTGTTCCCAGCGCCTAGTACATAGCAGACATTCAGAAAATATTTGTTGAAGACAACATCTAACCCAAAGAAGGAAGCGCCAATGGTGTAACTTCAGGCACACGGGGTGGGGCCTCCTGGCAACAAGTGCCAAAGGGATGCTGGCAAGTGGATGCTTGCGGACACTCCTGCTCCCCTCCGCGCTTCTCTCTGACACCTGGGCCTCTGGAGCTCTCCCACAGGAAATGCCTGTTTCCCTGGAAGGATGCTGAGGTGGGGTGGGTGGAGGACTTGGGTTGTGTGGGCTCGGAAGGCCCTCCCTCCCGCCCCCGTCGGACCAGGTCTGTGCTCTGGCAGCCCAGCAGCAGGCCCGTGCCGGGGGACCCCATGTCTGGGGCTGCAGTGGGAGGGAGGCTCCAGTGGGGGCCCAGCCTTGGATGAACCTTGGGGAGGCAGCTGCTCCCACTGTTCCTAGGTCCATTTTCACTGTGACCAGCTCTGCGCACAAGGATATCCCTGTCCAGGTCCATCTGACCTCTGTCTCAGGCCCAGGCTGCCACCCTTCCTGCATTGTCCCCCTGCAGAAACCAACACGTGGACTGTGGGGCAGGCCCTCAGCTTCCCTCAGTGGGCCCTTCTGCTGGGCAGTGCCGGCTTCTGCGGACACCTGGCTGTCCCCGCCCCAAACACCCACTACCTCACCGAGGCACTCAGGCCACAGGAACTTACGGGGCACCAGTGGAGGTGGTGGTGGTGACCACGGTGGTGTGATTTAAGTCCCTGATCAGCACAGTGTGTTGTGAGGTCAGTGGAGCCACACCGAATATGAAATCCCACGGCTCCAAGTGGCTACACCCCGTGGGACATCCCGGTTTGCTTCCTGTCCTCTGGGTGGCATGGGGCACCCCTTCGCGAAGCCAGCTCCCCTGAGTTTGGGGGACACCCGAGCCTCATGCCTCCCACATCTGCTCACCCTTCTGTGGTTGTCCTGGCTCACTCTCCTGCCTCTGCAATCTTTTGCTGGTGACCTCGTCCACACCCCTTCATCAGAAGTGCCATTCCCACCGTTCTCCAGAGTCCACGCTCAGCTCGGACCTGTCCTCTGGCCTCACACCCTGACCACAGGCAGAAGCCCCCATGCAGCATCTCAAAGACCCGTCACATCATCCCCTGCCATGTCTGCCTGGGGATCACAGCAGTCTCTTCTCCCCTACTGCATGGTCAACCGGAGCCTGGAGAGAGGGCTTTCCTGATGATGCCCCTCCCTCATCCCCCAATCCAGCCACCTCTCATGCCTGGATTTTGGTCCCCCCGCGCCCCCCACATCTCCTGTGTCCACCCTTCTTTCTAACCCTGGTTCTCTCTCCCTTCTCCCTCCCAGGACCTCAGCCATAGTGCCTCCTGTCTCCCCTGTCCCTTTGGGATCACATCATGTTGCACCCAGACAGTGGCCCTTCCGGGAAGAGTTAACTACACGTGGGTAAACGTTGGTGGCACGGTAACCCAAAGGATATGCTCACTGTACAGCTTATGATGAAGAAGCAGCACGTGGGCCCCAGGTCGTGCCCTGCCCCACTCACGGGACAGTCGCTTTCAAGGCTCCCCCTTGGCGGTTCCCTCATCAGCCTTAAGAAACATGCTTGCCATGGATTTCCCCATTTATCAACTTTTGATATCTTTCCTTGCAGGGGACTAAGGATGGAATTCTCACCATTTTATGATTCTTGGGCCTCCTATCTCCCTGTATAGTGTCACCGTTGTTTGGATTCAGTCCACAGTGATCCGTGCCCAGTGCTTTTTCCCTTGGAGCCACAGGGTCCACGGTTCGCCACTGCGTTTTCTAGCAATGCCTTCATTCAGCGTGATACCCTGCTGTTTTGGAAGCCCTGCTGCACCATGTCTGCTTCTAAGCCCACACTGCTCATTCTCCTGGGAGGCCGACCCTGGACCTGATGTCCTCTGCTCATGCCCTGGTTGGGGCCACTCCACCTTCTCCCTGCCTGCCTCCAGGGCCTCCTCTGTCCTGTTTTCCCCCACATTTTGCTGGGGCATGTTCTCTATAACTTTCTGGGAAAAGGCGCAGAAAGAAAGTTTTATGAACTCTTGAGTGACTGAAAATGCCTCACCCTTGGTGGGTACTTTGGCTAGGTATAGAATTCTATTTTCCTTCAGAAGTTTGAAGGTGTTTCTGTAAATCTCTACTGAAGACCAGCCCATGGTTCGGTGGGTCACCCATCAGTTCTTTAAGAAGATTCCTGGGAGTTCCAGGGTGGAAGGGCACAAAGACATGGCAGCTGCTCTCTCTAGTGCCAGGTTCTTGGTGAGTCTTTCTTCTCATTCCTCCCTGGAATGTCTGGGAGTAGGGTAGTGGGCCTCCTTGGGTGGAGCCACCATGCTTCCTGGATGTTCCCTCTTACTTTTCACCTTTCTTCTTTATTTCACTTTAGGGGAGATGTCAATCATT
Source organism: Canis lupus familiaris (assembly GCF_011100685.1). NCBI lineage: Eukaryota > Metazoa > Chordata > Mammalia > Carnivora > Canidae > Canis > Canis lupus. The sequence goes on along the minus strand of NC_049239.1, from coordinate 47,259,971 downwards.
CACCAAGTTTTTTTTATTTTTTCCTGATTTTAATTCAGCAGCATATTTTACATTTCCAGGAGCTCTTTCTGGTTTTCCATTTGTTTCTTTTTCACAGCATCCTGTTCTGGTTTAATGATTACATTACCTTCTTGAATTTCAGAGTGATCTTATAAATGCAGAGCTCCATTGCCTTATATCCTTTGGGGTGCCCTGCTGGCCCCCTTAAAGGGCCCCAGGGTATAGCACCATCTGGCACTTCACCTCCATCACCCCACCCTCTCCCTTGGCCTGTGCTCAGCTCTCTACTTCTACTCACATCCACAAGTCAGGCATGTTCCATCCTGCCTTGGGGCCTTTGTGTGTGCCACCCCTGTCTGGATGCTCTCTGCATCCTTCTGTGTAGTCTATCTAATTTCCACAGATGCTTTATGTTCATATCACAGAGTGCTTCCATGGATGCCGTTGCTAATGGATGCCGTTGCTAACTTCTGACACAGGATCACAACTCTGGTTATGTGCCCCGCCCCCCCCAGCTCTCTTTATAGCATTTGGCATGGTTCTAACTACATAGCTGTCTCCATTCTCCCATACCTCCTGGAGGACGATCCCCATGAGGGCAGGGTTTGGTTCACCTTGTCTGCTGCTGTGCCCCAGGGCCTGGCACTAAGCTGCTGCTTGTATACATGTCCTATTGCTACTGTGATGAGTCACCACACACTTCCAGGTGCACACACTGACAATCTTATAGCTCTGGAGTCCAGGAGCTCACTAGGCTAACGTGAAGGTGTCATCACAGCTATGCTCCTTCTGGAGGCTCCAGGACCAAAACCACTTCCTGCTTTTTCCAGCTTCTAGAAGTACCTTCCTTGGCTCATAATCTCATCCTCCACCATCACAGCCAGCAGCCTAGCACCTTCTCTCCTCTCTAGCTTTTGTCTCCACTGTCACAGCCACTCCTCTGTCTCTGACCTCCTGTGTCCTTCTTGTAAGGACTCTTGTGATGACACTGGGCCCATCCAGATAAGCCAGGGTAATTCCCATCTGGAGATCCCTTACTCAGTTTCATCTGCAAAGTCTCCTTTGCTGGGTCAGGTGTCAGGGAGTAGGACAGGGACATCCCTGGGGGTGGTATGTGACTCCAGTGCTCATATGCACTTGCAGGGAAAGTATAGAGTTTCAGTGGAAGGTAACTGGATCTCCTGGAGGAAGTGTCCTTCAAGGGGACACCTCAAGGATCAGCCAGGTAAGGAAGGGGAGATGTCACAGGCAAGGAGATTAAGGTGAGCACCTCTGAACAGCTTCAACAACTCCTGGGTGGAGGGATGATTTGAGATAGGGTGGTCAGGGGCCACCTTAAAGCTCCAAAAGCAACCACGAACAGGCTAGAATTATAATAAGGGCAGGGGATGCTGTTGGTGACCATGGGGGTAGAGGGCAGCATGATTCCTGCCTCCACAGGGCTATTCCACAGGCCACTCCTTCCTTGGCATCTCCTGGGCTCTCTTCCTGTCCTCTTTTTCTCTGGCCCAGGTCTGATGACCTCTCATCCCATCTGAGTCAATCTGGCCAGCCCCTGTGGGTCCCCTGACCCCTGCCTCCAGAGCAGTGATTCAGAACACACAATAGCCTCTCCTAAAACCTTTCAAGAGCTTCTGTTGGGGCTAGCATGAAGACCCAAGGTGCAGGATTCTCACTGTGTGCCCCCAGACTTATCCCACCAGGTTCTTGGTCCCCTTTCTATCCTCACACCTGCCCTGGGTGAGGCCTTGCTGAGAGGCAGAGGCAGCAGCAGAGTTCAACACTCACGTTGTAACTGCCTTCCAAGCTACAGGGTCTCTTCCTGAGATAAGGAGTCACCAAACACCCAGGGAGCCTGACCCTCCCTGTGGGACAAGAGCCATGCTGCAGGCGGTGACCTCACACCAGAGGAGGCTAAGCCAAATTGGCCTTTAGATTAGATTTGATGTTCTCAGAGAGGCTAAACGGATGGGTGTCCACAAACAGAAGGGAATTGAAGACCCTGTCAGCAGACGTGGCCATAGAGCAGGGTGTGAGCAGTGAGTGGAGGGAGAGGTTGAGGGCTCCAGAGGCAGAGGTTCCAGAGACAGACAGGGAGACCCAGCGAGGAACAGAGCTCCTTGCACGGATCTGTGGGAAGGCACATATGTGCCTGGAGTGCAGGGCAGGAAAGATCAAACAAAACCAACACGTTGTCAAGAGATCCGCAATGTTGTTGGCAACTACGGCACTGTCGTCAGAAGCTGACATACCACAGCGGGAAAAACAAACAAACAAAATAAGGATGTGGAGGAACCCAACTCCTCCACTGGCAAGTTCAAGTCAATCAGCAGAACGGCCCAGGTTGCCTCTACATGTGCACAGAAAGATCATGGAAACAACCCCCTTAGGCCCCAAGGGAAAAGTCCACGCATTTCAAAAAGTTCATACCTTGGAGTAAAATAGGAAATTAATACCAGCTAAGGAGTGACAAAACTGACACACAAGGAGCTTTACAAGATCATGTAGTTCCAAACGATGCTTTGGATATAAAATAGCAATTAAATCCATCTAGAAAGACCCACGACAAGAATGATAGAAGCACGTGGGATGCTGCCAAGAGGGTATTCAGAGGAAGATTGATAGCCATTCTAGAAAATCAGAAAATGAAGCTTCAACTCAAGAAGGTGGAGGAAGAACAGCAAGATAACTGCCGAGAAAGAACTAGAGAGAGAGGATAAAGGAAGATACGAGCAGAACAGGAAAGTGTTTATGAAGGCAGAATTGGTCAGTAAAACCAAAGGAGGGTTGTTTGGGAGCCAATGACATGCAAAAGCTTGAAGCAGGAGACAAAGAATTTGGATTGGAAGAGGAGGAACAGCCATAGGTGCAGAGTGAGTGGAATACGTCATGTCCTACAAAACCAAAAACTTGACGGGATGAATCGCTTTTTAAGGAAAAATTACCCTAAGCAGCCAACGAAGGAGGAAATCCCGAATAAACTGAAGCCCCCAGATGAGGTGAAATAATAGTCACTTATTCTCCTCCAGATGGGCTCAAGTCTAGTTTTTTGGGGGCGATTCTACCATATTTCCATGAAGTAGAAACATGGATCTCACACAAAGTGTTCCGGCGCACAGGAAAGATGGGGCATCGCCTAATGTATGAGAGAAAACCAGGTGCCAACCAGGTGCCAGAGGCAAAGCCAGCTGCAAACAAGAGTCCCCCACCCCCACCGTGTCCCCTGCATTGTAAGAGAGCAGACTGGATCGGGCAGTTCAGAGGCATCTCTAGAATGCAAGGCCAGCTCGATCCTGGAGGCTGAGCCACGCACTAGCTCACATGGTCTATTTTGGCCGCTAGCTTAGGTGTGTTTTCAACCTGACTTCTCCTGCCACCATGGGCTGATGGGCTCTGGGGTGTGTCCCCCATCCCCAAGCTCCTGGCCTGCCCTCACCATGCCAGCCCTGCCTGTCCTGGCTGTTATTCTGGAGTGTTGTTTGTCTCCAGCCCCTCGCCCCTCCACAACTCAGGGCCAGGCACATGTGGGCACTCGGGGAGGGGGTCTCTGTGGAACCCATCTGGTGTTTACCTCCACACAGCTTTGTGCAATCTTCCCCACCAACCATGGTTCTTGCGCAAACAGGGTGTGACGCTGGGATGGGAGGGAGGGAGAGATGGGTGCACAGAACACGCAACAGGGGATGGGAGGCAGCCAGTGGTGATGCTGGAAGCCCAGCCTCCCCCTGCAGCGAGCTGAGGTTGATGGGAACAGAGGGGCCCTGGGATCCGGAGGCAGGGCGGTGGTTCAGGTGTTTCAGAGTTGAATGAACCCATGGATATACATTGGCGTTCAGATGACCTCTCAGGGGCAGAGAAACCAGGGCTCTGGCACCAGAAGGTGGGAGTGCTTTGCTGGGAGCCCCCCCCCCCCCAATGCCTTCACCATGTACCTGGGCATCTGCTAGTTCAGTGAGATCCACTCCCTCAAGTGCCCCTGGGCCGTGTACCCCACAGCAGCTGCCCTGCGCGGGTACCTGGCCGGCACTCAGGAAACAGGGGTGGAACCAGGCCGGAAAGAAGCACACTCTCAAAGGAACCAGGGCAGGATGTGGGGCCTCTCTGGGAAAGCCCCATGCCCCTCACTCTGACCCCAGGGCTCTCAAACCTGTTCTTTCCTCTGCCTGGTCTCTGTCACGCTGCCTCCCTCTTGCCGTTCTGGCCTCACCTCCTGAGAGACGCCCCTTGGCCCCCTCCAGTCCTCTGTATCAGAGCCCCCCACATTCCTACTGTTATCCGAAGGTTGTCTTGCCCACTTTTGTTTCCCCGATTCCTGTCTGTCCTCCCCAACAGGCCACAGCCCCTTGGGAGCCAGGACCCCCATGCTCTTGCCCAGCACCAATGCCCGGGGCACAGGGGTGTGCAGGGCCTGCTGATTGAACAAATCTGTGAGGGAGGGAATGAGGCCCAGGAGAGGACAGTCCTGGGTCCTGCTGGGCAGAAGCTCCTTGGGGAGCTCGGGCTGGTCTGTGCAAGGGGACGGAGAGGCCTGACCCTGTCCAGGCTGGAAGGGGGAGCGTAGCGAGGTGGGGGTCCCACAGGGCTAGTGCAGGGGCTGCGTGACTCTGCTGGTGGCTGGACCCCTCATGTCACCTGCCTTCTGAAGTGACAAGTGGTCTGCCCCCCTCCCCCAACACAACTCTGCTGGCTTGGGGACAGCGGGACGGACGCCTGTGGGGGAGGGTGTGGTGGGGGCCCTGGTGGCAGCTGAGAGCAGGGCCTGCAGGCTTGGGGGGACCTGGGGAGGAGGACTTTGGGCAGCTGACACTGGGGACCTGGGGCCTGACAGATGGGCCGTAGGGGCTTGGCAGCTGGACTGGTAACAACTGGAGTCAGAGTGGGCCACCTGGGGCCACGTCACAGTGCCTGAGCTGTGTGTGTGTGTGTGTGTGTGTGTGTGTGTGTGTGTGTGTGTATGTGGGGGTGGACACGGGGGCCTTGGGCAGGAGAGGGCACAATGGGGGTCCCTCTGGGCCCTTCTGCACAGTGGTGACATCCTGTGGTGGCCCCCAGCATCAAGCTCAGGTGTGACAGGCTTTTCCACCCAAGAAAGTCCTCTGTCTGAGCACTTTTGGGCGGCCCCAGTGTGCACACGCTGCAGGGACTCCTGAATGTGCACATCCCGCTTTGGAGGCCGGGAAAGGCTGGGTGCCATCAGCGTGGGACACAGGGTGGAGAGGGGGTGATTGTGTGTTCAACACCCCTGCAAGGTCCCTGAAAAGATAACAGCTCAGACAGTAACGTGTATCCGCCAGAAAAAGGAAACACAGGTTTCATGGAGAAGTCGCTCGGGAACAGCTGGGTTAAACAAAGTAGGTTCTTCTCCTTGCAGGCCTTCTCAGAGCATTTAACACGCAGATAAGCATGCTTTGTACAAAGCTGGGGGAGCGGAGCACAGTCGGGAAGGGAAAGTGTATCTGGAATGTTCTGGGGATTCTTCTGACCATGAACCCACCACCACAGTCGGAATGCTGAGTGGCACGTCCCAAGGATTCGAGCTTCCTTAAGTGCGATGCTCTGCCTCTGCCCGGGACCCTGTGTGGGGAGGGCTGGCCCCTAGCGTGGCTGTGCCACCTGTCCCCGCCCCCGGAGGCTCCCGCAGGCTTTGTGGAGCTGGGACAGCCCTGAGTTAATGCCCTGGGCGCTGCCCTGTGGCCACGGCCCCCGGCTGAGCCTTGGGAAGGCACCAGAACGGCCACTGGGGAACCTGCTCTTCCCCGGGAGCGGAGGGAGTGTGGGGAGGGCTGGTGGGCTTGGGCTTGGGTTTGGGGGAAGGGGCCCCCCCACCGCCGGCTGGGGTCGGCTCCGCTCTGGGGCCGCTGGAGTCTGTACAGGGCTGGGGGCGCCGACACGGCCTTGGTCTTGGGGTATGACGGGGGTTCAAGGTAGCGCTCAGAAACTGGCTGAAGCCACGGAAAGAGCCGTCGTGGGTTCTGTCCAATGTAGTTAAAAACATCTGACTGTGACCACAGAAATGCTGGCATCCGGGGCTGCTGCAAAAACATCTTCATGTGAAATGCAAACGCGCCGCTGCCTGAGGAGCTCGCGTTAACCCTTGGAAGGGAGTGTGCTCGGGTGGAGCCCTGGCCTGGCCTCTGCAGGGATGAGGCCTGGGCCCCCGCAGGGGTGAGGCCTGGGCGCCGTGCCCCCCACCCCTGGGGTAGGCACAGCGCATGCAGAATGTCACTGGACTCCACTGCCCCCAGAGGGCCCCGCGCGGCCTCGGTCCTCCATACGCTCACAGCATAGGGATATCTAGGTTTTGGGGGCGACTTCCAGAGGCAGAGGGGCAGCCCCTCCCGGGGCTCAGGCTGTGACTCAGACTCATGTGCACTCACCCAAGGGACCCTGAGTCGGCCACACTGAGTCAGGTGCTGTGCGTGGTACAAGGAGGCAGAGTAAGGCCTGCGGCACTCGGGTGGTGTTCCGGGGTCGGGGAGAGAGACGTGAGAACCAAGGCAGTAAAATACCTAGAATGTTAGACGGTACCTGGGGGTTTTGGGGGGCCTTGGAGAGCTGGGCACGCCTGATGGATGAGCAGGGCGTACATGGGAGGTGTCAGCCGAGGGCGGAGGGCACCAGCAGGAGTGGGCAGCCACAGCCCAGGAGCCACGGCCCCGCGGCCACCGCTGGGGGAGGCATCCCTTCACAGCACGCTCTCAGCATGATCCTACCACGGCCAGCTCGCCTGTCCACCTCCGGGACCGCCGGGCGAGCTCAGCCTTCCAGCACCGCTCCCAGTGCTACCACGCATGGTGCAGAGGTCTGTCCGACACCTGGGCCTGGCGCCCTGGGAGTGAGTCTCTGAGGGGTGGTGGCGGGGCCAAAGGGCAAGCACAGCCTCCATCTGACGGCCCTAGAAAGTCTCCCCAGACGGGCAGGACAGCCCTGTGTCCTCCCATCGTCACCAGCACTGAGCACTACTCTTCTTTTTAATTTTTGCCAGTCTGCCCTCTATGGCCAGCTCCCAGACCTCAGTCTGTGGGCTCTTGGCCCACGCTGTGTCTTCGTGGCAGTGGGACTTTCTTATGCCCTGTGTGATTGCACCGTGTCCTGTAGGCCGTGTCTGTTCACCCTCTTACCACCACACACGGCACAGAGGGTGCCCCCCAAAAGGGAAGGTCTGGTCTTATTCCCTGAAACAGGACACGCTGGGAGGGGATGTGCTGATGGGCCTCAGGCCTCTAGCTGTGGTCCGTTTCCTCAGGGGCTTATTGCTCTCTCCAGGCCAGGCCACCAGCTGCCCACATTCATCTTGTGCAGGCGACCCTCACTCAGGCCTGTGTGCACACTCTGGCCCCCCAGTGCCAGGGGCCGCCTGCCAGGGAATGTGTCCAGCTGGTCCAGCCCCCAGGCCCGCCCCCCCGCCCCCAACAGGTGCGGGTGACTCAGCACAGGCAGCTGTTGGATGCAGCCTGGAGACCCCTGAGCAGCCTGCCTGGGCTGAGGGTGGGGCCTCAGAGTTCCGAGGGAGTCTGGCGGGAAGGGGTGGGCATAGCTCAGGCCAAGGCCTCTGCTGCTCTTTCTCTTTGCCCACCCTTGCCTAGTAAGGCCTCCAACACCTCCTGCTCTTCTGCTTGTACAGGAGGAGGGGGTTCTCCAGGGAGGGGCCTGGGTCTGTCTCGGCCTGGGACAGGGATGGTGACAGTACCGTGTGTCTGTCCTGGCAGGCCAGGGTGTCTTGGGTGCCCTGTCTTTCTTGCGGTTGGCTGCTGCCACAGGATACTCTGTCCCCACTCCAGAAGGCTCTGGTAGCGGCATCGGGTATCTGGGTGTACAGAGAGGGAGGGATCTCAAGACCTTTGACTCTGGGCCAGGAGAGCCCCAACGTGTCCCTTTAAAACCTAGTGATGCCCACAGAGCATCAGGGTCCTGAGTTTCCCTGCATGGGTGTGTACGAGACAGGGCTGCAGGCGGGACACACACTTTCTCAGCAGCCCCCCGGCCAGCCCTGGAGGCAGGGGGTCAGGCAGGCCAGGAAGCAGAGGAGGAGCACCTTCACATAAGCAAAGAAGAGTCCCAGAGGGAAATGGCTCAATACTTAGGTCTTGGCAGTATGACAGAGCTGTTTGCTCTGAGGCAAATGGAACAGGGAGGGGAGCTGGCCTTGAGGGCTTGGGGCCCACGCATTCCTTCTCCCAGGAATCCTTGCTTGAGCTCCTTCATCTACTCCACCGAGTTTGCTTGTTTGCTCACTCTCTACCTCCCTTCCATCTGTCCGTCATTCCATCCATCCCTCCACCATTCCATCACCCATCTGTCCATCTATCCATCCATTCATCCATCATTCCATCTATTCATCACCCATCTGTCCACCCATCCATCCATTCCTCCACCATTCCATTCCATCCATCTGTCCACTCATCTGTCCATCCATTATTCCATCCATCCACCCACCCATCTCTCCATCTATCCATCCATCCACCATTCCAACCATCTGTTCACTCATCTGTCCATCCATCTCTCCACCCTTCCATCCACCATCCCATCCTTCTGTCCATCTATCCATCCACCCATCCATCCACTCACCTACCATTCATCCATCCATCCATCTATCCACTCATCTGTCCGTCCATCCATCCATCCATCCATCCATCCATCCATCCACCATCCCTCCATCTGTCCATCTATCCATTCACCCATCCATCAGCTCACCTACCATCCATCCATCCATCTATCCATCCGTCCATCTTTCCACAATTCCATTCCATCCATCTGTCCATCCACCATCTTCCCTCCCTCCTTCCTTTTCTTCCTTGTTTCCCTTCCTTTTCTTTCTCTCCATCCATGCTGCCCTCCCTCCACCTACCCACCCTCCCACTGCCCACCCACAGCACTCACCCTGCCCCGCCCTTGCCCCAGGCCTGTGTGCCTGCTTTCATTCCTTCTACAAGCAGTTAGCAGCTGCCTCCTGTGTATCTTGCAGCAATGACAAGAAGATCAAAAGGCCTTGATGACGCAGCCGCTGGCCTCTGGAGTGACAGCCTGCCACTAACTAAAAATAGACCAGGATCAAGATGCTGGCCTTCTCTCTAGTCCTCCTCTGTCTCTTGAGTCCCTGCCCCTCTCGACAGGGGACACATTCCCTGGGGCCGAATGGGCCTAGATCAAAGGAGGTCATGGGGACAGGCATGGGGGTGTCAGGGCTTGGTGGCCAGGTGTGGGGTTGAGGAAGGGGGTTACTCTCAGGGCCTTGGCTGACATCATGGATGGGGCCATCTGCTGAGAAGGCAAGCACCCAAGGAAGGCAGGCTTGGGGGAGGAAGAGGAGGCACCTGATCCTGGCCCCAGTGAGTGTGAGGAGCCAGGTTCCCCAGGAGCCCCAGTGAGGGACACACAGGTGTGGGCTGGGCCAGCATTGGGCTCCTAGGATCATGTGGCCTTGAAATGGCCCCTGGGTGTTTATGGGGTTGTCAGAACCCCCACCGAACTGCCCTGGGCACGTGGGAGCGGGTGGGGACAGATGCTGTCCACTCCCGCCCACCCCGTTGACACATGCCAAGAGGGAGCTGGTTGGTGGTGGGAGGCTCAGCTTGACCTTTGTTCATGGTTAATTCATTCAGACAGCAAGGCCACCACAGAGTTTGCTAGGCGCTTACTACACACCAGGCTCTGGTCCAGGCACAGGGCTTTCGTAGGGACAATCCTACACTAGTCCTGACACGGGGCAGCTTCCCTCTCCATGAGGGAGCCAGTCACCCCTGCCAGCTTTAGGGTCGGATGGGGATGAGGGACTGGGGGCACTGGAGGCATGTCAGCCAGGGCTCTGGAGGCATAGACCTGAAGGCAGTGAGGGGACCAGCATGTCAGGTCAGGGAGGAGCAGGAGCAAGCGGTGGCTCCAGGTATGGCCACATGGCTGGTCGGCCACGGCACAGCTCCGGGTTATGCTTCGCGTGGGCCCAGAGGCCTTGAGGAGGGACCCCCAGGAGGCCAGGGGTGGCAAATGGGAGCTTCAGGCAGGTAAGGCTAGAGGGACTCATGAAGCTGGGGACCCACGGGCTGTGGAAAGGCGCCGGGAGTGCATTCCAGGGAGAAGGGGCTTTAAGCTGGGAGTGCGTGGTCTGGTTTATGTTTGAGACATCCCTGTGGCCACTGCGTGGAGACAGGAATGCAGGGGCCGAGGGAAGCCGGGCGCCCCTGGGGATGGGCTGGCCCTCATCTTTGGGAAGGAGCACTACGTACATACATGCTGTGCCCGTCTGACGGAAATGCCCTTCCGCCCTGGCAGAGGCTGCAGAGGAAGGAGGCTGTGTTTCCAATCCACCTCCCCAGTACTTGTGACCCATGCCCCTGGGGCGCGTGGCTTCCTTCCTTCCACACCACCATGTTCTCAGCTATAAGTGACCTTGGTAACGCCACCCACAGGGCTCTGGTGAACCTCACTGACTGCCTGGCCCACTTCTTCCAGGCAGCCCTCCCTGGATGCCCACGCCTCAAGCGGTTTCCTCTTCCTTGGAGTCTCTGCCCTTTGGACCTTCCTGGGACACAGGATGCACTACAGTCCCTCCCCTGTGTGGACAGCTGGCCCAACAGACAAGGAGCTCCCTGTGGGGGGCACTAGTGTGGCTTCCAGCAGAGTCAGGAGCCTGATGCCCCTGGGCTGCTGCACATGATGTCAACAGTGGCAAGTCTATCACTGTGGCTCAGGACACAGCCCCTAGCACCCTGGCCTCTGCAGTCAAGGACTCAGGACCCCTGTGGGTGTGGGGGTCCTAGCTCCAACAGGCCAGACCTCGTGAGCAAGCAGGGCCTGTTTTTGCTGATACGACGGTCCCATAAGTCCCACCGTGGCAGCCAGCCAGGCAGGCAGCAAGGAGCTGGGGCCTGGTCCTGCTGTCAGGGTGGGGCTGGGAACAGAACCCTCCTCCCTGTCCCAGATCAACAGGAGGAGGAGGGGGAGGAGGAGGGAAGGGAGGAGGGGGAAGGAAGGGAGGAGGGGGAAGGAAGGGAGGAGGGGGAAGGGAGGGAGGTGGAAGGAAGGAAGGGAGGGGGAGGAAGGAAAGGAGGATGAAGGAGGGAGGAGGGGGAAGGAGGGAGGGAAGAAGGAGGGAGGTGGAAGGAAGGGAGGGAGGGAGGAAGGAAGGAGGGAGGGAGAAGGAAGGAAGAGGAGAGGGAGGGAGGGAGGGAGAGGGGGGAGGAGGAGGAGGAAGGCAGCCTGTCCACACTGACTTGGTGTGTGTGCGTGCATGTGTAGGCCTGGGCCACAGCTCACACTCCAGCAGCCTGTAGTCCCTTCTGCTTTAGTCCGGGGTGGTGGGGTCCTACACCAGAGGCAGGGGTGAGGCTCGGAGGGGTTAGGAGACCCTCCAGGGTAGGGGTGTTTAAGCAACAATAGGACGCACGACTAAAAGTTGGGATTTTCAATAAACCATGAATTTCCTCTAGTATAAAACATTGTAGAAAATATTTGGGATATACTTATACAAAAAGTCCTTGTTCACCTTAGCCATCCTGTGTTCTTTTTCTCTTTCGCTAAAACCAGGGACCTGGAGGCCCTGCCGCTTGGGGGTGACTTCCAGACCCGGGGCCCCCAGCTCTCCCTGGGCTATGAGGCCTGTTTGTGGGGTACGGCCCCATCCCCCCGCTGCTGGCACTTGCCTGGCTGGCTCCCCTGCCAGAGCAGCCCTCGGGTCGGCAGCTCCTGGGCCAGCCCACACCCCACTTCCCTCAGCCACGCTCAGGTCCTGTGGAGCCCACGGGGTCAGAAAGTCTTAGCCCCTCGGTCCCCATGGTTGGCCGGCCCAGGTGGGCAGGCAGGTCCCAGGGAGGAATTCTCACTGCAACCCCCCACTCCCTTGCCCACCAGGAACATTTCCTCGGCTTCCCATCCTGGAAATCATGCACAACCTGGCACCAGGGACTCTGAGTCCCCGGGGAGGGGCAGAGTGGGCACCTCTGCTATCGTGAGAACATGTCCCGAACTTCCCACTGCCCACAGGGATGACGCCCTGATCCATGGCATGTTTGCACTGCCCAGCAGGCCCCTGGCACCCCAGCAGGCGCCTGAGGAAAAGCCCATAGTTGTTACCCAGCGTAACTGACTACTGCCTCCGGCTCGGCCCCCAGTGTGTGCTCACTCAACCCCCAGTGCGGGGCACCCTCTCCTCTCCCAATTATGTTAAAAATAAGACTATATTCTCAGTAATGCGACTTGTCCCCACTGCAGAACTGTGGGATGCTGGTGCTGACAGGGCTCTGAGCACCTGCTGCCCGTCTTGTGGGGCAGGGCCTCCATTTGTGTGGAGAGAGGCCCCCCTGCACCCACCATCCTGCTCTGTCTGCTGAGCTGGAGGGAGGAGGCGGCCATGTGATGGCAGGAAGCCCTGTCCTGGGATGCAGGGCTCCGGGGCTGGCTCGTCCACCATGATGCGGGAGGCTGGCAGTCACACTAAGGCCCATGGGGGGGAGGGCACACAAGTTGCCCCTTCTGGTCCTAAAAGTGGCCCCGTGGGCCCAGTTAGCAGAAGGGGAAACTGAGACTCAGGAGGTCTAACACCCGTGTGGTCCCACAGACAATGATGGTGGAGGTGGCCACTTAAACTCTCATGTGACGGGTCACGTTCCACCATGTGATGGCCACCATGCCCACCACCATCTGCTCTCCTCCGGATGGTGGTCTGCCAACACCCTCCAGCACTGCCCTTGCCGAGAACACCCCAAGCACAGGAGCAGGATGAGCACCCAGCGGGCACTCAGCCATCCCTTTGCTCAGCACTTCTGCCCTCCTTGTCCCTGGTTCCTACCTAGCAGCACCAGAGGCCGTGAACCTTAGCAGGATGCTGGGACCCACAGGCATGACCTCATGCTCCCCCTTCCAGGCCTTATGAAATGTGTAGCTATAGCTTAATTAACCGGCACACAGGTTCAGGAGGACATTCTGGCTATGTGCACAGAGCAGTGACAGTGCCAAGGAGCTGAGCTTGGGGGACACAGAGAGGACCCAGAGGATTCTGGACCATGAGAGGGTCTCAGGCTCAGGGACTCCAATGGGATGGAATGTCAGAAGTCTGGGCTATGCTATGGACAGTGATCCAGGGCAGCAGGAGGACAGCACAGTGGCTTCGTGAGGGAGGACTCCATGCTGGGCCTGTAGGAGGGTGGCAGGGTGTGACAACATGGTACAACCAAAGTGTGCAGGAAGGGAGTGGAGATGTGCTGGGGACCATGCCATCCTGGTGACCTGGGGACAGTGACAGTGCTGAGGCCAGCCAGCTGAATGCCACACCAAGAAATTGCCCGTGACAGCACCAAGGGGGTAGTCGGCATGAGGGGGCGTGAGGTTCTCATCCTGTCCTCCTGCCACACCAAGTGTCTTCCCATTGGACTTCCAGCCGCCAGCCCTGTCTCTAGGCAAAGCTCTTGGAAGCAGTGCCCTGCGTCAGCACTGCGACATATGGGGTCCCTCAGTGCGCAGCTGACACCCCACCCAATCACAGTCAGCACAACCTAAATGCCAACAAGCCTACCCGTGCTCTGATCCCGAGTAAACATTTGAAAATACTTGGAACATGAAAGAGAGGCCAGGCTGATCAAACAGAAACAGAGGATCAGGAAGTGACGCGATTCCAAGATATGAAAATGTATCTGGAATTCCCAGAAAGATTCCAGGAACTGTTACACCCACCAGGCAAGGGCAGGACCCCACCACAAATGTGACAGAACAAGAAGACAGGACACCGAAGACAGGTTTGGTAATAGGATTTCATTACGAGGGTAAAGTCGGGGATATAATCCTACAAATAGAAGAGAGAGAAAAGAGACATGGAAGTTTCCTGTAAAATGTCTTCCATCTGATCAAAAGGAATTTGAAGGAGACAAGGGACATGATGTCATGAAGGACATGATCAGAAACAAGAAAGAGAACTTTTCTGGAGCTCAAGGAGTTAAGTTCCTGAAGACTCCCCCCACCAAATACTCAGCACCCTCAATGAACAAAGTTGGCCACAAAGGAACCTCAGGGGGAAATGCAGACCCTCCAAGGCTAGAATGTAGATATGGGAAAATTCCAGGGAACAGAAAAAGGGAAGAACATTGAAGAAAGTTTGAAGCTGAGGCAGGCATGAGAGGTCTCCACAGGAGGTCTGGAGGCCAGGAGGCTTCAGGACAGGTCTGCAGGATTCTGAAGGAACACCTGTGATTCTATACCCAGTTAAACTATCAACAGGCACAATGATTGAACAAAGGTGAATCTAGATCTTCTGAGGACTCAGAACGCTTACCATCCATGCCACGTACCTCTTACTAGGAAGGCGTTTGAAGTTTTTCCAGAAAGCAGAGGAAACAAACAGTAAAGAAGATGTGAGGTCCAGGAATAGTAAGTTGAGCCTAGGACAATCATAAAGGCAAGTTCTAGAATGATGCTAGGCAGGAGGCCTCAAGGGGGGAAAAAATCCAGATTGGAGCAGGGAAGAAGGAGCGCTCCAGAGGTAATGTGGCCAGGACACAGGTGGTTTGAGAGACAGGGCACCCGCCCGGATAGAGGGCCAAAGGAGGGAGACAGTGCAAGCAGGAGGAGGACCCTCCAGACTTGGTCACCTGAGGAAGAAATTCACCTAACCAGGAGAGCAATCAAAACTGAAATGAAGGGATCTCTGGGTGGCGCAGCGGTTTAGCGCCTGCCTTTGGCCCAGGGCACGATCCTGGAGACCCGGGATCGAATCCCATGTTGGGCTTCCGGTGCATGGAGCCTGCTTCTCCCTCTGCCTATGTCTCTGCCTCTCTCTCTCTCTCTCTCTCTCTGTGACTATCATATATTAAAAAAAAAAAAACTGAAATGAAGAACTGAGGAGTGGGCAGAGAGGTGAGCCCCAACTTCACCTTCATGCAGAACCAAGATAAACCCACAGAGGCAGGGAGGGCCTCTGAACCGCATGCACGTGCTAGAGGTCTGACCAATGTCAGGACCACAACACGGACGTGACTGACTCATCCTGGGAGGCAGAAAGGGGGTGGGTGGGTGGGATTGCAGCCACTCAATACCACACGGAGTTGAAAGAAGACCACGAAAACCCACAATGACTCCAACTTCCCACATTTTGTGATGTTTTTTTTCCCCCCTTGAACCTGAAAGTGATGTTTAGAAATGAACTTCTTTGGTGAAGAAATGCTTATCTAAATTCAGCATTTTTTTGGTTTCCCTTTTTTTTCTTTGTTAAGAAGAACAGATAAATCAAAAGTAGCACTACCATATTCATAATTATTTCTGATGGTGTGTCTATTTGCCCATCCATCCATCCATCCACCCACCGATCCACTCATCTCCTCCATCCATCTACCCATTCATTCTGCCATCCATCCATCCACTCATCCCTCCATTCATCTACCCATTCATCCCTCCATTCATCCACTCATCCATCTATGTATACGTGCACACAGCCATCCATTCCCCCATCCTACAACCACATGCCCACTTATCTATTCATTTAACCCCCCATCATTTTTTCCATGCAACACGCAGTTCAATGTCTAGAACGTTGCTCCTCTCACATTCAAGATGGATATTTCTGGGATAATAAGAGATATCCTTAGGGACAGAAGGGAAGCCCTGGAAGTTTTCACTTTCATTTTCTAACCTTTCTGTACTATTTGAATTTTCTAGAAATTCAAGTACAACTAAAACATCTATCCAAACACTTTCATTGAATAAAATTAATGATAGTCATCTATGGAGAAATTAGGGTCTTCTTTTTGTTTTCCCTTTTGGACAGCTCTGCATGGAAGCCTATTAATAGCAACCCTGAGAGCTATTTTCAGATGCCCCTCCCTCAGAGGTCTCCCTGGCCCTCCGGCCCCCCTCCGTCACAGTGCTGCACGGTCATTACCCGGGTCTGTAATCTCATGGTTTATTTCTGATCAGGGGCAGCCCCATAATTCCGGGAACGCCGTCTTGTCCCTGTGGCACCTTGAGCACATGCTCACGGAGATGTGGTACGGGGGGCTGGGGGGGGCACTGGGTCAGCCTGGATGCATTCACTTTGAGCTGCAGCCCACCAGGCTCTCGATGCCCCAAGCAGATGGCATCAAACCCCTGTCTGGCGCTTGGCAGTGGGCGGGGAAGACAAACCCACAACAGTGCCCACAGTGGTGCCCACAAGATGGGGCGGGAATCAAGAGCTTCCACCTTGCCACGTGCCGGGCGCCAGGCCAGGTGCTCCCCAGACAGGGCTCCAGGTAATCCTGGCCAGGGGCCCAGAGTTAGTGTCCCTGTCTCCTTCTTACAGATGCAGAACCCGAGGCTCAGAGGGGCCATGGAGGGTGGCCAGGGTCGTGCAGCTAGGAAGCGGGAGGGCAAGGGTCTGCACTTGGCTTTCTCTGCTGGGAACACCACTTGTGTCACTGACAGGGGAGATCCCAGGGCTTCGGGGAGCTGGTGAGGCCAGGGAAGGAGGGCTTCTGGATGGCAGTGGGGGAGGCACGAGGGCTGGGGCAGAGGTGAGAGTAGGTGGTGGCCAGGCAGGCTCGAGTTAAGGCAGGCTCCTGAGGTTGGGCCAGAGGAGCAAAGACGGGGGTGGTGGTGATGGCCGGGATGGGAGCTGGGGCCAGGGGTGCCACGCCAGCCACCTGCCACTGTGCACGAGCCCAGACCCACCTGTATATCTCAGGGCTGTTGGCTCTCTGGGTCTGTCTGGGATGGGCAGGGTCTCACCCCCCATCCTGGCCAAGAGAGCCCGGGAGCCGTGCTGCCCCTCCTGCACAGAGCAGGACGCTGTGACCCTGGACAGGCCGTGGGCAGGCGAGGCCAGGCTGCCTTCTGTGCTCTAGACGGCAGGGCGACTGTCTGTGGGCCTACCGAAGGCAGGGAGGCGGAGGCGGGTGAGGCTGTGGGGGTGGGCTGTCCCTGGGAGGCCTAAGATGTGAAGTGCAGAGAGGTTACCCCCCATCCTGGTCTGCCCCCTGCCCCAGCCCGGAAAAGTCGGGGGAGAGAGCGGGAGAGAGTGGAATGGGGTGGATGGCCAGGGAGGCCGGGGAGGCCGGGGAGGCCGGGTGCTCCTGGCAGGCCTGGGATCAGCTCAGCTAGGGGACCGCGCTGGGCCTGCCCTGAGGCCACGCGTCCCGGGCAGGACCCCGTGCCCGGTGCCGAGCGGGAAGGCCCCGCCAGGCAGTGGCCGGCCCAAGGAGAGCCGAGAGCCTGCGGGGAGTGTTCCAAGGAGAGATTTATTAGTGAAACAAAAGCATATTTTTTCAGGCAGGACTGTTTGTGCAGTTACCTCATGACATCGCCTTGGCCCGGGGCCCAGATCGGGCGGCGGGGAGGCCTCGCGGGCGGGCGGCACGAACCCGCTCCCAGCGCTGGTCCCCGCGGCCGCCCTTATCTGGTCCCGGACATCAAAGCGGGGGCTTTTCATAAGCGAATTAAAATAGCACACCAACAGCACAGGGCCGGGCGGACCCCGGGCCAATTAGCTCCGAGGCGGGCGGGAGGCCTTGCAGGGGGAGGCTGCTCGCTTCAGGAGCCACTGGGGCTCGTCACACTCGATGAAATATTTTGCCCAAAGCTCATTATAATAATGAACCTGCATTTCTTTCCCCCAGAGAATAATTAGCAGACTTCCAAATGGCTTAAAGCGGCAATTTAAAAACTGCACCCCCCCCCCCGCCCCACTGTCCCATTTACTTCATTTTGTGACAAGGAGATGTTGGCGCCTCTGGAAAGGGCCAAGACTCTCCAGTGCCCGGGCCACGGCCACTCGCCTGGGTCCCTCTGCCCACCCCGCACCCGGGCCCTTGCAGCTGCCTCTGGGTGGGGGCCCGGTGTGGAGGCTGAAGGAACCAGAGGCCTCGGAGGGGCTTTGGGGCTGGGCTGGGTGCTGCTTCAGGGAGGGTGTCAGCCTCTGGGGGCACAGGGTAGGTCCCGCCTGAAGGCACAGCCCCCACCGGGGGAGTCACCTGGAAGCGGGGACCTGGGCCTCGATGTTCCCCTGGCAGCCATGCGATGATGCCTACCCTAGGAAATGAGCTGGGGTACACGTGGCTGGCAGGGAGGGGTCAGGCAGGGGAGCCCAGGGAGGTGTCCTCCCCACCCTATGCATGGCCCTCAGCAGGACCCAATGGCTCCCAGCAAGCAGAGCAGAAAGGTCCCCGTGCCCGGCCCCTGCCCCAGCCCAGCTTGGGGTCACCGCCTTTCCCAGACACGGCAGCACAGTGGCCCGATGGGCGGCAGGGCCAGATGGGCCAGGGTCTTTCTGCAGGGAGCCTCCTCCCCTGCACGATTATCTCCTACTCTTTCCCACCCGCTGAAACCAAAACCATTCGGCACAGAAGATTCTGGAAGATACAGGAAAGTCTCTTTCAAACATGCATCCTGAAGCCCACCCTCCTGTGAGGCGGTGTTCACACACACGCGTGCACTGCCCCCTGGGACTGTGCGACACCCTGTCTGTCTCCCTGCCACCTCGTCCACTATGCCTTCTCCCTGGACGGTGGAAGTCTCACAATTGTCCCTAATGCATGAATGTCGGCTGTGTGGTCTGTTTCTGATTTTTCACTGATAAAATAAGACTGTGACCAACTAGTCTGCATGTAACTCTTTGGGGCAACTCAGATTTGTTCCTTCCTGGACAGAGGGTGACAGGGTCGCAGGGAGAGCAGTGTGGCAGTGAAGCACTTTCTGGAAGGGGCACCGGTGTCCAGGCCCATCTCATCGGGGCGTCATGAGCACAGAATTCACATTCATGTCTGCCGACCTCTCATGTCTACATTTAAGTTCTTAGAGCGAGGGTCTGCAAACTTTTCTGTGAAGGGCCACGTGTTGGGGGCCTGGTGGTTTCTGTTACAGCTCCTCCACTCTGCTGTCGCCTGTAGGTGGCCAGACATGGATCCTACATGAATGGGCGTGGCTGTGTTCTAATAAAACTTTATTTATAGAAACAGGTTGGGGGCCAGATCAGACCTCCGGACTATGGTTGACCAGCCCCAGCTTTGAGGACAGAGGGAGTGAGGCCTCTTCTCAGCTTGTGACCCTTCTTTTGTGAACTGTCTTTCCAGGGCCTGGCACCCTCCCTTTAGGGCTTTTTGACTAAAAACTGTCTTTCTATCATCGCCTGCGGTTTTTGGTGAGTAGGCTTGGCCGGGCGGGGGCCCAGTGAGGCTGCAGCCTCTCTCCCTGCGTCCAGCTCTCAGCCCCTGCCGCAGAGCCGTGTAGAGGCCACCTCTGTCTGCTGCCCGTGGGCTAGCTATTCACAATCTTCCTGGTTGTGCCTTTCCAATGAGTTCAATTTTGCATCTACGGCTTCATTACCTACGGGGTCTGGGGTACCCACAGTGACTCACTAGCTTAATTTCCCCCCTAAGTAGCTGGTGTCATCAACGTCCCATCTGGTCTGTGATGTTGCCCTGTCTGCCCCTTGGGAAGCGTTATGGCCAGTCCCAGGTGGGGCCAGGTGGGTTGGGGACAAATCCCACACATGCGGCTCAGAGCTACACAGCTGTGCACCCAGGCCTCAGCCTCCTGGAGCATGACAGGAGGGTAGCAATGCCCTCTGCACTGAGGCAATGGGTGTTCCACTGCACCTGCGAGTGCTTACCCTCCTCCCAGCACCACTGCACCATGTGCTTTCAGCACCTGGCACTTGGCACACTGGTCAGCCCAGGGACCGCTGGCGAGCTGTGTGACCAGGGGTGCCTCAGTTTCCTTCTTGCAAGGCGTCATCATGGAGGCCTATGTCTGAGAGGAGTCTCATCTGTGGGGTGGGTGGAGAGCTGCCATGCTGGGAACGGAGTACCCCACACCCCGTTATCCTCTAGCTGGCTACGGGCTATCATGGAGAACTCAGTGACCTCTAAAACACCTCAAATTTAAGATACAGCAGCAGCTCCTGGTTCTTGTCACACCCAAGGGAGCACACACTGCTGTAGCAGTCATGACACCTGTCCCCCTGCCCTGCCCCTTGGCCTTCAGTTCCCTGTGGCCCTTGCCCTGCACCAGGGGTTACTACCATTGCAGTGGCCCGGGCTCGGCATCAACGGGACCTGCCAGGTGGCTGCAGCAGGTGATCTAAGGTGGCTCCACCCCCAGGGCTGGGCTGAACTCCACTGACCTCGGGGCTGTGGAACTGGCAGCTGGGGCCAGCGGCAGGCATGGGGCACCCTGAGCGCTCCGTGTATTCATGAGACTGTAGGGCAGCTAAATGGGAGCCAGTGGGGCTGAGCTGTAGCATAGCTGTAGCTGTAGCCTGGGGGCAGGAGGGTAGCAGAGAGGCTGGGAGAGGAACAGTGAATGTGGCTGGGAGGACAGAAAGAAGGGCCGCAGGAGCTCCCTGGGCAAGTTGGGGCAGGTGGCAGCCCCGGGCATCTGGGGGGCAGGCTGCGGGCGGGCACCAGCCCCTGAGCTGCGCAGTGGGCAGGCTGGAGCAGGCAGGGAGGAAGGGGCTGGCGGCAGAGCTGGGGAGGGCACAGGCCCAGGCTTGCATGCCCCCGTGCTGGCAGGCTGCTCTGAGCCCCCTCCCCGACCCCAGCACACAGACCCTCCCCCAACATGCCCACCCCTCTGCAGCCCTGCCCTGGATCAGCACCGCCTGCAGGGGTGAGGTTGGGGGTACACCGGCTCTAGCTCCCAATCACAGCACCGGGCACCCTGAGTTCCTGGAGACGGGTGCATCCTCCAGGGTACGGGGGACGCCGTGACCCCCTCTGGCTCGAGAACACCTCTTTCTGTGCACAAGACCTCTGCAGACAACCCCCCGAACACACAGCTAGGCTCCTCTCTCCCGGCCCTGCCTGTAGGGCCTGCAGGCCCAGCTCCCACCCCAGCCCATCCCCGCCTTGGCTGAGGCTGACCCTTGGCCAGGAGTGTTTTTGCCTGGCCAAGCCCTAGCTCCGCGCAAGCTAACGCGGCCCCTCGGAGGCCCTGCTGGCCTCGCACACACCGTTTATTTCTCTGTGATCGACTCAGACAGCCCCAGAATCCTCCTGCAAGGCCACGTCGGACCCTGGGTGTGTCCAGTGTGGGGCCCTGGCTGGGGTCTGGGGCTGCTGGTGTCCCTGCTGCCTCTGTCCCTTCTCAGGCTTTAGGCTTGCGGGTGCCGCACGGGCAGGTGCCCCAATGCCCAGCTCACGTTGGGACTTGTGCTGCCTGCCTGTCTTTAGCTCACGAGGAGTGGCCAGGCCAGGGCTCATCCCAGTGGGTCTCATGGACACATTGAGGCCAGGTGGGGGCCCAGGGGTGGCTCCATGGAGTAGATGAGCCCAGAGCACTTGCCTAGCCGCCCCCTCCAGCCATGTGCATGGGAGCCTGGCCAGCGAGGGTGATGCTGACGGTCTGCTGAAAGCCTGGGGACTTCCTGGGCCCTACTGCCAGGCCTGATGTGCTGGGCCCGGTGGAAGAGCTGGGCACTGTTTCCAGCCCAAGGTCTTGTATACATAATCCTCTCTTGTGCTCCCCTCCCTCTGTGATCCCCACTCTCTGGACTTGGAGCTTCCAATGTGGCCGTAGAGGAGGCGCTGGTGCCCCTCTGCCCTCTGAAAAGTGGCATACTGTTGGGGGGTGGCTGGAGAGATCAGCTTTTGCCAGGCCTGTCCTCACTTCCTGGGGGCGCCGGCAGCACTGGGCTGGGGCCGTTAGGCGGGGTGGCCGTCAAGGTCACTAAAGTGCAGACCTTAATGAGACGCCAGAGAGCCGAGGCCTGAGCCCCAGAAGGCGTGGCCTGGCGTAAAATGTGACCCTATTAGGCACGGCCGGTGTCTCTGGTGGGTTTAGCAAACAGACCTTAGCGGGGCCCTTAAAGGGGCCCCTGGGTCCAGGGGGGCACATTCCAGGGCTGGGCCCTCGAGATGGCAGTTAATATTGACAAGATCTGGGAGGCTACACTGGTGCCCCCAGTCCCACTGGCCAGGATGGGGAGGGGGCCAGGGCCCAGGGCCAGGGTATGAGTCCACTGTCTTGCTGTCTTCCTCTTTAGTAGATGAGGCAGTCTAGAAGGTTCCACACAACCCTCCCCATGACCAGAGTGTGGTTCATCTGAGCTCTTGGGTGGCTGGTCACAGGGCCACCTCCACCCTTAGCTGAACTCCCCCCCCCCCAAGGGAGCCTGTTGTATACCATCCTACTGACTCCCCTGCCTCTTCTGAGTTGGGGTGTCCCATCATCCCCATTGTATAGGTGGTCAAATGGAGGCTCAGAGCAGAGGTGTCAGCTGCCCAGGCCCCAAGGCCAGTTAGCAGGGAGACAGGCGATCTGGGCTACTCCCAGATCTGCTGGGGTCTGGAGGCAGCAGGAGGGAGGAGCTGAGAGCTGAGGCCGAACTCCACCCCAGGCCCCAGTGCAGGCAGGGCTCCCAGGGGTCTGGCCCCCACTGAGAGGGGTGGGAGTCAGGCCCATGCTGGCGTCAAGGTAGGTAGGACACTGGGCATCAGCGCTGTGGGTGGCCTTGCCCGGCATTCTACTTTGCCAGCAAAGCCTGGGCTTCCTCTCCAAAGGGAAGAACATGTAGGCTGCGTGGCTTCTCTGGTGGCTGGAGGATGGGGGGGCCCTCAGTGGCTCAGCCCAGAGCCCCCAGGCTTTTGACACAGCAGGGTCTGGGTGGGTGGGCCGCTCTAGCATTCAAGGGTCTGGAGTGGGGCAGGCAGTGCCAGGCACAGCTTCGCTTAGGAATTTATGCGGCACTTTGGGGGGCGGAGACCAGGCCCCATGTCCGGGCTACGGGACAGGCTTTGAGCGTCCAACACCTTCCCAGCAGCTGTCCCGGTCATTGGACGGTCAGCACAGGGACCACGCCCGCTCTTGCTCGGGGTCAGCAGCTTTCTTCCCCTGGGCCTCTGGGTGCTACCTCAAAGCAGCAGAGGTCGGGGGACCATCCCAAATTTGCAGCAACCACAAGCAGGCTCAGGGAGCCCAGCTGGGTCCAGGCTCCTGCAGCTGATGCCTGACCCCAAAGTTTCCCACTTTCCCGACCTCTGAGGCAGAATGAAGGCCCGGACTCTGCTACTGCGGCAGGGCGGGCCCAGGGGCTGGGGCCTTCTGAGGCCATCGCGATGCCCCGGGCTAGGGGGGACGGCAGAGACAGGGGAGCTGCGTGGACTCAAGTGCCCTCACTGTGCACGGGGGTGTGCTGCCCTGACCTGGTCAGCGGGCATGGCCTGAAGGGGGCAAGGCTGCTCTGGCTCTCCAGCTCTCCCTCCCTCCCCTCCTGCCTGTGACCCCTGCGTCCCTCCCACCCCCAGTCCACATGCTGAAGCCCTCACCCCCAAGGACTGTATCTGGAGACCTGGAGGCTAAATGGGGGCATAGGGTGGGGCCCTGATCCATGAGCATTGATGTCCTCATGACAGGAGACCCCAGAAGGCAGCCGTCTGCAAGCCACGAAGAGTCCTTGCCAGTCCTGCTGCACCCTTGACCTTGGAGCCCCCAGGGGTGTGGGAAACCAGTGTCTGTGGTTTCATGGTGTTTGTTACAGCAGCATGCGGGCCAGCCAGCAAGAGGGGAGCATGGATCCCATGGTATGGGGGGAAGGCGGGCGTGGGGTCCCAGGGGAACGCCGAGCACCACCTGACGTTTCCCCTGCGAGACCTTTGGGGGTGCCCTGCTGAGCCCGGTGCCACCCCATCTCAGCCACTGGCAAGGCCACCAAGCCATGACCTGGTTCCATCCCTGTCCTTCACCAGGTGCCACTACTTCTACTTCTCACCTGGTGCCATGCGTACCTCCCTATCACCAGCACCTGCTTTGTGTGGCTTGCTGATCCCCTGCTTTCTGTCTCCCTTCTGGAACATTCTCCAGACTGGGCAGCTAGACTGGGCTGTGCAATCCTGTCCTCTACCTCTTGGATCTGATCCCACGGCCATGGCCTTGGGGGCACTGACCACACTGAACCCCCCCTGTTCTGGGTCCACCCTTTCTCTGCCACCTGCCGCAGCTGGATTAGTCCATAACTTGGATAACTGTGCTCACCCATCACCCCTGGTGAGAGCTACGTGTCAGCTCTAGGTGTGTGACCTGGCATGTCCCCAACCCCGAAACAGCCCTATGGCTGTTCCCATCCCCCACCTCATGGCTAAGGAAACTGAGGCACACACAGGCCATGCAACCTGTCCACTTGCACGAATGCAGCCCTCACCCTGCCCCTGCCTACTCCAGCAGCTGCCACCAGAGGTGGGGGCCCGGGGGGCACGTCCATTCTGGCTCCTCCTCACCACCTCGCTGGGCCGGACATCACATCAGAGGGGGCCCTGTGGGGAGGGGTGGGCTGAGGCAGCGGGAAGGGAAGGGAAGGAGCCTCATGGGGTGGGGCTGGAGGGCTGGGGGGGTGCTCAGAGTGGCAGGTGTGGAAGACACGCCCTCCCGGGGCCACACGCCTCTGCGCAGTCCGCCAGGTGCCTGGCCACCACCTGTGCTAGGGACCTCACCCCTGCCGTGGACCAGCTCTGACTGCCGAGAAGTTCTTGTAAATATTCCTCCCGCTGACCCAGAAACCCTGCTCCTGGAAGAGGAGAGGGCACTGGAGCAGGTTTGCGGTAACAGGATAGACAATGGTGAAAGATTGCACGCTCTCCTGAGCACTGGGTGCATTTGTCCCGCTGAATGTGCCCTCCCGCCACCTGGGGCCTGACACACACACACCTGGACCACCACAGACCACCCCCCAGACAACGGCCATCTGTCTGAGAGTTCCTGGCCTGCACTTGGCTGCAGGTACCCGGCCTCTTGTCTGCTCAGACACAGCCCTGCCCCAGGGCCTTTGGCCTTGCTGCCCCTCTGCCCAGAGCTCCCAGTTACCTGAGGGAGCTGCTTCCTCCCTCCGTCCAGTCCCTGTTTCTGCTCTGTGGTCGGGAAAGGCCTGCCCCCCGATCACTGCGTCCCGGTCTCTTCTCCTTTGCATGGGTCCTCTCTGCCCTGTTCTCGGCCCCTTTGACCCCTCCTCTGTTGCAAACCCCCATAGTCCCCAAACCAGCCCCAAACGAGGCCAACGCAAGCCCACAAGCTAGCCCAGCCCCCGGCCGGCTGCAGAGGCGAGAGTTCAGACAACGCGCGACCAATTTATAAACAATTTTCTCTGTGACGATTAAGTTACATTTCCCCCAATAGCTGCTTAATTTTCTTGTCAAAAATACACAGTTTTCACATTTGTCTCGCTGCAAGGGTAATTAATTTCCAGACCATAAGTAAGAACTTAATTTGATACCTGCAAGGATTATAAACTATTTCAAGCTGTTGTTTACATGAAATCAAGAAAGATTCGTTCTGTTTGCAATTATGTTAATGAGGAAATAGAGTGGGTATTTTTTTTACTCGGCATCATTTTGCTGTTACCAACGAATTAGTCCAAAAGGGTGTCCGCTGCCGCAAACCCCACCATGGCTATTTTTAAGGTGACCCTGGCTAGTGGGGGGTCTGCGGAGTGGCCACGTGCCCAAGGGAGGCTTTTGTGGGGACTGCTGGCACCGGGGCCGGGTAAGCGCTCGGGACTGAGCAACCTTGTCCGTGGCCCTCTCTGATGGTGGGTGGGGTGGGAGGAGGACGGAGGGTGGCCAGGACATGCGCCCCAGCCCCTTGGGCATCCGTGTCCCCTGCTCCCCCAGGGTTCACACTGTGCATATGCAAAGAGCATCCCAGGCTGGGTGTGAGAGGCTCCCATGTGCCCAAGAACGTGGGGCTGGAGCCGAGGAAGCAGGGAGGGGACCCGGCCCTGGGAAGAAGGCAAGGAGGGCCGTGGAGCCTTTTACCAAAGGGTGGTCAGGTGCAGACAGGGTAGGACCCTGGGCCCCCAGCGTGAGGGCCAAGGGTGGGTGGCAGTGGCAGGCAGGGAGGTGGCCAGGCTGTGTGGGCAGCAGATGCGGGGTTGGCTTGGCCCTGGGGGCTCCGGGGGGGCTTTGGGGGACACGGAAGACAGGAGCCGGCATCAGATGTCACTAAAAGTCTAGCTCTCCTGACACAGAGCTCTCCCCACCTGCCCGCCACAGGGGACGCGGGATCGTCATGGTCACAGGTCACCACTAGGGGGGTGTCGGGCCTCCCTGAGGCTGCCTGGCACGGTCTGCCTGGGGGGTGCGGGCAGAGTCCTCATAAATCCCGGGATGCTGGAGGCAGCCCTGGTGAGGCTGGAACAATGTCCCGCCATGGCCCCCTGGGATGACGTGCCACCGCCCACCACCAGCCAAACACGGTGGTCCCTCCCACGGGTCCAGCTTTCCCTCACCGGCCCTGGGGGTGCCGGTCTGGGACAGGCACCAGCTTGCTCCACACAGAAACCATTCATGACCAGATGAAGGCCGTGTGTGTCAACACCTGCCCTGACGTCCTGGGGCAGGCACACTGTCAGGTGCGGTGGGCAGGGGCAGCGCAGCAATGGGCTTGCATGGGGAATGCACAGGCCCTCAGTAGGCAGAAGGGCCCACGGGCTCTGGCTTTCTGGGGAACCCGCAAGGCCTTCCTGCCATCCTGGGCCTTGGCGTCCTTGTTATGGGGGTCCCAGCTCTGAAGCAGTGGGACATGCGGGCCTGGGTCTGGGCCAGGGAGACAGAGGCCACAGGGACATTTCCTTCCTGAGGGAGAAGGGTTGTGACAGCAAGCCCACCAGTGAGAGTCAGAAACAAGGGGTGTTTCTCAGGCTCATGGTGGCTGAGGAGGGACAGGGCTGGGAAGGCCTGGGTGGGTGGCGGGGGGGTGTTGTCTCCCACCATCTCATCTGCTGGGTGCAGAGTGACCCGTGTGGCGTTAAACATGGTGTGAGTCGGGAGCCCACGGGTGCGGCAGGATGGGGGCTGGGCAGTGTCCTCCTCACTCGGGGACCAACCTGCATCTCCTCATCTGGAAGATGGGCCCGTGGCTGCATGTGGCCCTGTTGGGCAGCGCCTGCATGCGTATGTTCCTCACTGGTCGGGGAAAGATGGGGCCACAGGAACCCCTCACCCCACCCTGGATTTATGAGCCGAAAAATAAGGTGGTTTTCCTTGCAAATGGGCAGGGGAGATGTGGCCCGCTCTGTGGCTGGGGTGGGGCACCGGGGGTCACCGTGGCCACGGGAAGCCTGGAGCTGGCAGGATGGCAGGGGCAGCACTCTGACCTCTGAGGACTCTGGTCACCCCCAGGGGAGACCTGTGTGCCAGGCAGGGAGCCGGCTCGGAGCAGGGAGGTTCCGTGGTGCCCGCCTGCGCCCTGGGCTCACTGTTCTGGCTGTGGCTGGGCGCTGGCCTGGCTGTGGTGCTCTGGGGTTGGGGGCAGGGCACATGGAGGGGACAGAGAAGCCAGTTCACCCGATCCCCCGAGGCCTCGTCGATGGTGCATCTCCGGGACCACAGGCCCTGCTCACCCTCCAGCCCCCAGCACAGGGAGGCCCTGAGAGGGGCACGGGGCTCCCCACCTGTGCAAGGGGCTTCCGCCCAACCCTCGGAGCACCCAGGGAGGCCAGGGCGAGCTGGCTTGCGTGCTGTCGAGCTGAGCAGGAGGTCACCTGCCCGGGCCCCACTCTCCTGCCCTCTGCAACCGTGCAGATGTGACGAGCCACATCCTACCGGGCCCTTCTGCCTGCCCATGGGCATCTTCCTGCCTTTAA
Organism: Canis lupus familiaris; assembly: GCF_011100685.1. Classification (NCBI taxonomy): domain Eukaryota; kingdom Metazoa; phylum Chordata; class Mammalia; order Carnivora; family Canidae; genus Canis; species Canis lupus. The sequence goes on along the minus strand of NC_049239.1, from coordinate 47,232,445 downwards.
GGGAGGTTGATCCGTGGACTTCCCCAAGTTTGTACCCACCAGGAGAGAGGAACTTGGGAGGGACAGGCGTGGGACAGGGGTGGTGGCTGCAGAACTCAGTGGCTCACTCACCTGCTCTCAGCCTCAGATGGCTCTGTACCCCACCTACCCTGGGCCCCAGGGCCTTTGTACGGGCCGCTCATCGGGTTACTCTTCCACCCCACGATGCCCTCCACTTGATTCCGTCCTGCCCTCCTGACGAGGGAAGCGCCTGCCTGCCGGGTGGTCCCCTTTTACATACTGGGAAATAGGTATTTATGGGTCACTCTGTGCATTCCCTCCTCTGCCTGCCAGGCCGGGTGCTCCAAGGGGCAGAGATCATCCTGTCCCAGTGGACATAAGATGAATGGATGCTCGCCTGCACGCCTGCAATAGTTCAGGAGGGTTCCTGTCCTGGTTTCTCTACTTTTTGCTCCCGTGACCTCTGCTCCTTTGTTTGGACCAGGGGGGCCTCCATTTCTAGGTTACCCGTGGGTCCTGGAGAAGGTACAGGGTTGAGAAGACGCCCTCAGGGACTCTGCTACCACGATTTCCACCCTGGGTTTCGGATGTAATCACTCTTCTAAAAAGGTAACGTCACAAAGCCTTAAAACCCGGACCCCGTGTTTGCTGGTGCGTCCAGGATACGACCGCAGGCCCTCTGCCGGGCCTCATCGCTCTGGCTCTTGGGGCCGATAGTGGCCAGGTGACAAGGGTCACCCGGGTGTCAGTACCTCGGGCCAGAGCCTCACACTGCCCCGAGGAGCTCCTGCCAGGGGTGGGTGCTAGGTGGCCCAATAGCGTGGGGGCGGGTGGGCCTGCTGGATAGAGTGTCCCTGTGCGGGCGGCAGGCTGGCCGGCCACCTCGCTGCCCACACAGATGGCTCTTTATGTGCCAGACCTGACCTGTGGCTCCTGGCCGGCAGCAAACAGAGGGGGGGCTGTGCACGCTCACAGGCCTGCGTCCCGGGGCGGGGGTGGTGGCAGTGGGCAAGGGGAGCGTGGGAGGGGGTGTGCACGGGCCCCGCTGACCCCCTGCGGCCACACTTGCGCCCCTTCTGTCTGTTCTCAATGTGCCAGGGTGGCACAGCTAAGAATGTGAGTGGGGTCTCCACCACCCTCGCTCGGCCCTGAAGACCCCCACCTCCCTCTGCTGACGTGTCAGGCCTTTCCGGTGGCCCACAGGGCCTCAGGGTCGCCCAGCCCCTTCCCTGTCTGCCCTGACCTCTAGGTCCCCTCCAGCCCTGGCTGCAGCCACACCGCTCAGACGAGCCAGGCCCGGCCCCACCGCAGGGCCTTTGGACCAGCTGTGCCCTCTGCCCGGAACATTCTTCTCCCAGGGATCCACATGCCTGGCTTCCTTGCGCCCAGAGGTCTTTCCCGCAGGGCAGCAGGCCCAGGGCCCACCTGGACACACAGGGTTTCCTCTGAGCGGGAGGGAGGCATCGAGCCTTGCCCCCCGAGCCGCCTGGCCGCCCTTTGGCTTCCTGAGAGCAGGACCCACGACGGGTCTCGCGTCCTGAGCGTGTTCCTGGTACTGGACCCACAGGCGCCCCCCCCCCCGCTGCCTGCCTCGTCTGCACAGCGGCCCCCGTTTCATCGACGAGGACTGGAGGCCGGGGGGTCCCCAGTGCGTAAGGGGCCCCGCGCCCCGCAGCCTCTCCCGAAGGTGGGGAGGGGTTGGAGGCCCCCCCGGCCGCGGCAGCGAGAGAGGGCACGAGGGCCGGGGGAGGGGCCGGGCGCGGAGGCATGAATGGACGCTCGGGTGACGAGGGCGGGAGCAGCGGATGAGGAGCGGGGCGGGGAGGGAGCCCGCTGCCAACGCAAACAGCCCAGCGCGCCTCAGCCCCGTGTTCAATCCACAAAAATTTCCATCTGCCTCTGGAGCGCTCGGAGCCCAGGCAACGAAAGGCCGCACGCTCGGCAAAATAAACAGCAGCTCCTCACGGCGACTCCCCGCGGGTGCAGCCGGCCTGGAGGGCGGCGTCGGCGATGGTGGACACGGGCCTCCGAAGAGCGGGGAGGCCCAGGCCTGTGCCGCGCGGGCGCCGGGCGGGGTCGAGGCCGCCCGCTACTTGCTGCATGTGGCTTTGCGGTTGGGGACCTGCCGGCGTCCACCTGCCACCCGGGCCCGGCGGGCGAGGCCCGGTCGCGGGGCCCAGCTGCCGCCCCGGGGTGCGCCCAGACGTGCGTGCCTCGTCCCCCGGCCTGGCGCTGGGACCCCGAGGGGAGGCGGCCCCGAGCGTGCCGGGCGCGGGCTCCCCACGGCCACACTCGGGCCGCAGGGCCGGGGCCCCCTCCCCGGCGGGCGGGACAGCCCTGCCTCTGGGCTGGGACATCTATTTTTGGTGGTGACCAAGCCACTGCTTAATATGCAGGACTGGCCGGGGGCAGGCTGTGCCCTGACCCGCAGGGTGACAAGTTTTTAAAAAGGGCCCATTTTGATCAAAATACATGTTTTTCTGAGGTCGGCCAAGGCGGCTGGGAGGGTTCGCCTCAGAGACAAGGCTCCGGCCGCCCTCACGCCCGGGCCCCCGCAGACGGCCTGCCCACCCCGACCCTCCCGGACCCTCCCAGCTGATGCCGTGGATCACACACCCACGGAGGGGCCCCGGCCGCCATGCGCCGCCTGCTCGCCCGCACGTGGGCCTCTGCCGCCACCAGGCCCTGGCCCCCGCCTGCCTCCGTGGACCCACAGAAGTTCGCGTGGACTTGAGCTACATTTTTCAAAAAATGTACATTTCCTTTCTGGCCAATCTTTGTGGCCTATAAATAGAGTCATTCAGGAGAGGCCGAGCTGTCGGGGGCGGGGGTATCGTCACTGGGCAGGCCGAAGGGAAACGCCCAGGAAAGAGGGAGGGAGGTGTGGGGGGGAGAACAATTCTTGGGGTCGGCTGAAGCCACAGAGAGCAGGGGGCCATGGTGCAACCGGGGAAACTGAGGCTCAGGCCCAGAAAGCTTGTTCCTGGCCCCACGGCGAGTGGGGTTAGAGCAGAGCTTAAACGCCCTGGCTGGCTCCTGAGGCTGCTCCCTGCCCAATGGCCAGTCCATTCTCGTGCCCACTTGTTCTGAGCTTTACAATCAGACACCCAGATCTCTGAATTTGCTGTACTTCCCCGTGCCACAGGGCCTTTGCACGTGAGGTTCCTCGGGCCTGGATGTGGGTCAACTCAGGAATGCTCTGCAGCACTTGGCCCAGTAGCACTAAAATCACCCTCTCCACTGACTGACTCATGGGCTCACTGAGGCCCTGTGACTCACCAGTTCTCATGGCCGGTGAGCCAAGGGGGCAGGGCTTGAACCCAGCTGCTGGCTGTGTAAGTGCCAAGGGAGGGCCGGATTTTGTGCTCTGTAAAATGGGGAGGGGGATGGGAAGGTCCCTGGGGCCTTCCCACGTATCAGTGGGAGGCCTAGATCATCAACTAGAAGCCAAACGTGTGCAACTGGAGAACACATGGGCACGGGAGCCAGGCGCCCAGGCTCAAATCTTGGCTCTGTTTCACTGAGGCAGGGCTGCAGGAGGGACGAGGCTCTGGGCCCATAAATTAGGTGCCCTGGAGGGAGGCACCAAGTGGGCCTAGCCGTTGGCAGCTGTCTGGGCAGGCTCTGGGCCTCTCGGGCATCGGGGGTGTGGGCGGAGGCCACAGAAGACCAGGCCCGCCTGAGTGGCCCTGAACTAGTGTACTTCTCTCCTGCCCACCTCCTTGCCTTGGATGGAGGAGACACAGAGGCTCCGGGGGCCGTGAGCCCTGGGGGCACTGGGTATCTCCCCATGGGGAGGCGCAGGCACAGTGGCTCCGGGTTCCAGAGATGGGGACCTGCTGCCGGGTTGGGGTGCCACCCTCAGGATCACTGCTTGTCATGGAAAACCCCCAACTCTAGGCCCCATGCCAGAATGTGGCACTGAGGGAGCTGCAGACCTTTCCATCCCAAACAGGGTGAGACTCTCGGGCCCCTGGGGGGCCTTCTAGGCCAGAAACAGACTTCAGATGCCAGCATTCACATTCCCTCCTGGGAAGCCAAGGGGCATCTGCTCCTGCTGACCAGGGGGGAGTGGACAGGTGGTCAGTAATGGACTGACCATGAGGTCAGCCTTCCTGCCTTTTGCCTTCGCATCTGGAGAGGCCCAGGACTGCGCTCTGGCCAGCGTGCTGCCCTGGGCATCAGCCCTGATAGGAGGTCCAGGTTGCAGCTCCAGGCCAGCTCTGACCTCCGTCCTACAACCATGGCCTCTTGGCGGACAAATCCCCTAGACACCACAGAGGCCTGAGGGTCTCATGCCTGATGGATGGAAGGGTCTAGAATGCCTGCAGCTTCTTCAAAGGCCACCTGGTCCATGCTTTCACTTCAACGAGGGGGAGACTGAGTCTCTGAAATACCACCTCCAGCAGAAACTCAGACCCACGGATGTGACCGGGGCTGCCTGCCGCGGGGCCACTCTGATACTCCCAGTCACGAGGGCCCACCCACTTCTCTGACCTCAGTGAAGCAGCTCCCCACAGATGTGGCTCAGCCTTACGCAGGGACTCCTGCTCTGGTCCTGTCACCTGGAGCATGGGGATGAGGGTGACAGGAGGAGTTGCTCAGATGGCAGGGCTGGGAGATGGCTCAGATGGCAGGCCGCGGCTGACCATGTCCCCTCCCATCGCCCCTTCTTGTCCCTTTGTGCAAGCATGCCTACTGCTGACATGGAAGCCAGCCCGGGCTGGAAGGCCAGACGGCCAGATATGGCTGTGCCTCCCAGGCTTCTCTTCCTGGGTGCCCTCTAACCTGAGAGGACTTGACCCACAGAGTCAAGCCCAGCATGTAGGTCTCTTGGGTGCTGGGCTGTTTTAGGGCCCTGCCAGGGGCAGAGGGCTGAGCCACTGGCCATGTTGCTGGTGCACTCAGTGGCAGGTGTGCGTGGGCAGGAGCAGGCTAGCTGTGGAGGCCATCCCACGCTCAGGCAGGCAGGCCTGAGTCACAGGTAAGTCTGCCATCACCTCTGGATGCACGTGGATGGCCAGACAGATGTCCTGACCCACGGATGCCTCCAAAGGTCCTTGCTCCTCTCACCACGTGGCCGGAAAAGAGCCACCCTGCTGGGACTCCGTTCCCCAAACTCCTCTGGGAAGGGCCATGCTGCTCGTTCTCACCAACAGGGTGGAGCCGAAGCCAGGCGTGCATCCCTTCCAGGGGGACTGTCAGGCCTGGAGGGGGCCTGGATGTGCCCCATGGACTGCACCACTCTTCCTTGCGTCGACTGAGGGGGAAGAGGCTCAGACGGATCCCGAGCCCTAGAGTGAACTTGGAGCCTTGCAGAGGGGATGCTCTGGGCTGGAGCCCAGGGGATGGTGGCCCTGGGGACGGTCCTGGTGGGAGGGCAGCCTTCGCGGGCAGAGGACCAAGCACCAGAGCAGGGGGCTGGACAGGGAAGGGTGGCTGCCTGGTCTCCCCTGAAACACCTGAGAATGCACACATGGATTGTAAGGGGCCTCTCAACGGATAGGAACCGAACATCACCGAACATCTCAGAACTTCTCAGAAATGCACAGGCCGTCCGCTGCCTGGCAGTCCTCGCACCCTGGAGGCCAGCCCTGCCCTCCTGGCTCCACCTCAGGCCTCGGGGCTTAGCCTGGTTCTCAGTCCTCTTCCTCAGCAGCTCGTGACAGTGTCCCTCCTGCCACTGGGGGGCCTTCCCAAGTCCCCGTGACCCCAACTCTCGCTCTTACAAGCTGCGGTGTGACGAGTGTCATCCTCGGTGAATCCCCACCCCAGGCACTCCACCGGCCCGTGTTAGACGCAAGGGCACGTATTTTTCTGACATTAACAGACATTGCCAGACTCCTTTCCAGAGCTCTGTTGTGCCGGATCCGCATCCCCCCCAGCGAGGGACACGAGTGACAGTGTCCCCACATGCATGCCAGCACAGGGTATCACCACCCTCTTCAATTTTGACATTAGTGTGGGTCCCCCTGGCCACCGGGGAGGGCGGGCATCTCCCCTCGAAGACGGCTGGCCGAAGCTGGGCCTTCTATGGGGAGAAGCCTCCAGAGCCCAGCTCCGGGCACGGCCTGCGGGGGCGGCCCCGGCCGTGAGAACGCTGGGCTCGGCGTCCCCGAGGCCCCAGGCGGCGGGCCCGGGCGGCCCTGACCTCAGGCTCCCTCCAGGAGAGCGGCGGCCCCAGGTCTCCGGGGCTCCTGGGGTCCGGGGACTCCCTGGCAGGCCCGCCCCCCTCTGCCCAGGAAGGGGGGCGGTGGCGCTCAGCGTCAACTGACGCTTTCATTATGGGTTTATCTTTGAAACCCTAGACAAAACAGGGCTTGTGTGGTTTGACTGGAGAGCCAGCACCTCAGGACCTCGCCATCCACTAAGACGGCTCCTCAGGAAAGAAAAAATACACTAACCTTAAAATAACCAGTTCCCAGAATAGCAGCTAATGAAGGCTTCTGAAGGGGGCCCTTTGATCAGCTGGAGCCCACGCCTTCGCCTATTTACGGCCCCGTCACTCCAGAGCGGCTCACCAGCGAGGAGAGCAGGCCGGGGAGGGGCACAGGAAGGGGGGGCTCTGAACAGGGGTGCAGAGGGCAGCGCTGTCGTGGGAGCCCCACACCTCACCCAGCTTCCTGATGCTACCCGCCTGAGTGGGCGGCCAGGGCATGACGGAGCCCACGGTGGTGGGGTGCTCTGTGGGGAGCCTGCAAATGCGGCCTCGCAGCCTCCTGAGAGCAGAAGTGGAGGCAGCCCGGCCGGTGGGAGACCAGGCGTGGTGCAAGGAACAGAGTCCCAGGCAGACGGTGGGCAGGGAGGCCTGGGTCATGGGCTCTGGGGGCTCGAGGGAGGGAATCCAGGGAGGATTCTGTCCAGCGTGCACCGAGGAGCCTGCAAGGACATGTCCCTGCTGGGGACATCAGGGCGTAGGAGATGCTGCTTCCCTGCCCACTGCTGCTCATCTGCCTGCGTCAGGCACCCTCTCGACATGTCAGTGTTCACGGGGCACTTCCCCGGGTCCTGCCTAGGTTGGATGGTGGTAGGGGGGTCCGCATGAGAGCGGGTTGTCCAGTAAGCAGCCACCAGCCCCATTTGGCCATGGAGAACTTGAAATGTGGCTTGTGAAACCCAGGAAAGGAATTTTAATTTAAGTTAAGCAGATTCAAGTTTAAATATATATAAACTATCTATATAAATATATATATATATAATTTTTATATTTATATATATAAAAATATATATAAAAATATATCTATATAAATATATCTGTATAAATATAGATCCCCGATTCAGTAATTGGAAAACTTTAACTATGTTTAGAATTACTTGGGTAAGAGAGCCTCGTTTTTAACTGTAAATTTTACCTCTAAGTGCAGACTGAGGAGTTCTTATGAAAATGTACCATCCAAACTGAGGTGTACTGTAAACGTAACACGCACACCCGGCTTTTGAAGAAACAATGTCGATAATCCCGACAATTCTTTTGTATGGATTATATACTGAAGTGATAATATTTTCAATCTATTGGGTTAAATAAAATATATTATTATAATGAACTTAATCTATTTCTTTATATCTTTTTAAATGTGGCTATTAGAAAATGTTAAGTTATATGTGTGGCTCCCATGAGATTTCTATTGGACAACCCAGGCCTAGACTCTGGGTCAGCAAACTTTTCTATAAGAGGCCAATGAATATTATAGGTGTTGTGGATCACATTCAAGCTCTGTTTTCTATTTAAGAAATTGTATTATTATTGTTATTATTATTAGTGTAAAAATAGGTCAGGGTTGAGATTTGGCCCAGAGGTCCCAGTTTGCTGGCCCCTAACTGAATTAGGCCAGTGGGCCTCAGTACAAGTTAGTGGGAGGGATTCCTCCCTTTCTGGGGGGTAGAGAGAGTGTAGGAGTTTGTCCTTGGTCTAGCCTGCCGAGGGCTGGCAGCCCAACCCAACCCTCTGGAGTTCCAGCATGAGACCCACTTATGACTGAGACCCCAGGGACCAGCATAAACCAGACCTGTCACTACTGTCCAGTAGCTCCCAGTGTCATGAGGAAATAGAATGTAGCAGAGTCAGGAACCAGTCTAGGGAGCTGGGACACCACAGCCACAAGACCCAGGCTTTCCAGGAAAATCCCACCTTCAAAATCCTGATTCTATCTGCTATGTTAGGATGAGAGCTTGTCTGATCACATGTTGGAGAAAGAGACTCACTGGCATTAATGAGTTCACCAGGAAGTAGGGGAGGTCAGAGGCTGAAAGTGCAGTGAAAGTGGATCCCACAGACGTACAAGGTGCCCTGAAGGCATCTGATGAGCTGAGCAAACATGAGTTTCACAGGTGATGGATGGTATCCAAGCCCAGGCCTGCCCCAGGTGGGAGTCTTGCAGCGCAGCCCTACATAAAGCTGGGACCTTCAAAGGACTCCACGTTCAGTGTGAGGGTCAATGAGAAATAGCCCACTTCTCAAAAAGACTAAAGAGAATCCCCTGCTGCTAAGGGGAGTGGAACAATATTTGCTCTGAGAAATCACATCCACACTCAGCTTGGAAGCACAAATGTACGCTTCCTGGGTGGTCTAGAAAACTTTGAGCCTGGGATTTAAAGTCCTGAGTGGTAATGCTCCCACATGTATAGCAAAGGAAGAGGGAACCATAGATCTTCCCCAAGACCCTGAACTCCACTGGGCCTTAAAAATAACCACAGATAAATTTTAAGATATATACACTTCAGATTTTAAAGAAGAAAGCCCTCAAAGGGAATGAAACACCATGAATGAAAATCAGGAAGGAAAAAACAAAGACCAGAGAGGCAGACTCACAATGAGTTTAGATAACAAAATTAATAGAAATTAAACATAAAATAGCCACATTCAATACACTTCAAGATTTTTTAAGTTTAAATATACAAATGAAAAGGAAGATACTATAAAAATGATCTATCAGTTGTGAACAAGAGCCAAATAGGATTTCCATAAATAGAAAAATAATTGAAATTGAAAATTCATTGGACAGGTTTTACAGATTAGACACAGGTGAAGAAATAATTAGTGAACTGGAAGGCAGATCAGAAGACATGATCCAGAATACAGTATAGAGAAACAATGTGATTTTAGAATGAGAGAGATTCAAAAACATGGCGGGGAGTGAGATGGTCTGCCACATACCTAATGAAAATTCCAGAAGGAGATAATGAGCTAAGGCAAAATCTGAAGAGCTAATGACTGAGAGTAACCTAGAACTGATGCCAGACACCAAACGGTAGATTAAGGACTCACCAAATTCCAAGCAGAACAAACAAAAGAAACTTCATGAAGACCCTTTGGTAAAAATACAGGAGACTAGAACTACAGGAGAGATCTTTAAAACAGCCAGAGAGAAGAGATACACCACCTTCCAGGGAGCAAGAGCTCCTCTTCACCTTTGTTCTGAGGACTGACAGTATAAACCCAAGAACAGTCAGATAATATTTTCAATGTGCTGAGAGAAAACCATTTTGGTAATCTAGGACCTAGAATTTTATTCCCAGTGGAAATATTTTTTAAAAAACAACAGCAAAATAAGTAATTTGAAAAATAAAATCTGAGAGATTTTGATTTTCAACTAAGGAAATTCTAACAAATACTTCAGCTGGAAGAAAGTGATCCCAGATGTAAGTTCTGAGATGAAAAATAAATGATGAGTGACAAAAGAGGCAAATAGGTGGGTAAATTTAAACACATATTGATTGTATCAAATACTACTATTTATGACTCACTGGGTTAAAAAAATAAACATGATTGAACTAAAATATACAACGAAGACTATAAATCAGCAGGAGAGTGACTGAAGTGTTCTAATCAAAAGTATTATAATGTCCTTATTATATTATAGATGTGGGTAAAAGTAACAATTAACTCTGCCATATATCTATTTAAAATGTTCTAGGTTAACATCTACAAGAATGACAATAGAATACATAATTTTAAAAACAGTAGAAGAAAAAGCAAATGAGAAACAACCATCAACCCAACACAAGGAGCAAAATAAACCTTAACAAATTTAGTACAAATGGAAAACACAAAATACATTGCTAGAAATCAAATATATTAGAAATTACTTTAAGTATAAATGTGTTAGATGATTAAAAAACCCTCAGCCATTAAGTGTTCCTAAAAGATATCCAAAATGTGAATATAGGATTAAAAAGAAAAGATTTTTTAAAACTTGACATCAAAATCAGAAAAAAAAAATCACAAGAAAACTATAGATCAATATCCTTTATGAATACAGATGCATTCTTAACAAAATATTAGCTAAGTAAATATGGCAACATATAAAAGAGATTATAAACCATGACCAAGTGGGAAATACTAAGTTAGTTTCTTATCTCCAAATTGGTTATCATACCATAATAATAGCATAAGGGATAAGACCCATGTGACCATCTCAAAAGATGCAGAATGGGCATTTGAGAAAATCCAAGATCCATTCAAGATAAGAACTCTGAACATACTAAGAATAGAAGGAAAAAAAAATCCTTAACCTGATAAAGAGCATCTGTGGAAAACCTACAGCTAATATCATAACTAGTGGTGAACAACTGAGTGCTTTTCTCAGTTAGATATTATCTGGCTCCTTCTAGTCAACATTTTACTGGAAGTTCAAGCCAGTGAAAAATAGGCAAAAAGAGAAATTAAAGGCATCCAGATTGAAAGGATGTGAAACTGTCTTTATTTACACATGGCATGATTCTATACATGGAAAATCCTAAGGAATCAACAACAATAATAATATTTACTAAAATTAATAATAGCAAAGTCACATTTTACAAGTTTTACATAAAAAATTAATAGTATTTTTATATACTAGCAATAAACAATTCAAAAATGAAATGAAGGAAACAGTTCTATTAACAGTAGCACCAAAAGTCATAAAATATTTAGCAGTAAATTTAACAAAAGATGTGTAAGAATTATATGCCAAAAATGACATCACTGGAAGAAACTAAAGATAAAATGAATGGAAGGATATGCTGTGTTCATGAATTAGGAGACTCTCTATTGTTGAGATCAGTTTTTCCCAAACAGATTCATAGGTTCAACACAATCCCTATCAAAATCCCAGCAGGCTGGCTGGCTTTCTTTCTTTCTCTCTTTTGATAGAAACTGACAAGATGATTATAAAATTCATAGAAAAATTCATAGGACTTAGAATGAGCAAAACAATTTGAGAAAGAAGAAAACACTTGGAAGACTTATGCTACCTGATTTCTTTCTTTTTTTTTTTTAATTTTTATTTATTTATGATAGTCACAGAGAGAGAGAGAGAGAGGCAGAGACATAGGCAGAGGGAAAAGCAGGCTCCATGCACCGGGAGCCCGACGTGGGATTCGATCCCGGGTCTCCAGGATCGCGCCCTGGGCCAAAGGCAGGCGCCAAACTGCTGCGCCACCCAGGGATCCCATGCTACCTGATTTCAAAACATATTATAGAGCTACAATAATCAAGAAAGTGTGATGTGGATTTGTAGACAGGTATATAGACAAAGAGAACAGACTCGAGAATCCAGAAATAAACCCACATATTTTTGTTCAGTTGATTTCTGACACAGGTGCTGTGACAATTCAATGGGGAAAATAGTCTTTGCAACAAAAGGTGCTGAGACCCTTGCATATCTATAAACAAAAAATAAAAAAATAAAGGAGATTAATTTAGACTTATCTCATACCATACCCCAAAATTAACTGAAGATGAATTACAGGGCAAAGTGTAATAGTTAAATCCATAAAACTTCCGGAATTAAACAGAAGAAAACATTCATGGCCTTCAGTAGAATGTCGAAAGCATGAACTATGAAAGAAAACATACATTGGACTTCATTAAAATGTCAAACTTTTGTTTTAAAAGAAATGATGAAGATAATGAAAAGACAGCCACAGAAGGGGAGAAAATATTTGTAAGTTGTTTATCTGATAGAGGACTTGTGTCTGGAACATAGAAACCACTCTTAGGACTTAGCCAGAACAAACGACTTAGCCAGTAACAGAACAAATGACTTAGCCAGTAACAGAACAAACGACTTAGCCAGAACACAGGGAAGAGTTGAATGCACACGTCACTACACATGACTGCAAATGCTGAATAGGCATGTGGAAGGCTGCTCCACATCACTGGTGATTAGTGAAATGTAAATCAAACCTATAATGAGACACAGTCATATACTCACTAGATTGGCTAAAATAAGAAAGACCAACCTTACCATGTATCTGCAAGGATACAGAGAAGGTGGAACTTTGTACATGACTGGCGGGAAATCACATTGGTACAGAGCCCTTTGGAAGACAGGTCATAAGTTTTTTTTAGAAAATTGGAAAGAAACTTACCATAGAATCCATCAATTCCACTCTTAGGAGCCTACCCAAGAGAAGTGACAATGTATGTCCATACAAAGGCTAGTGGGTAAAAGTTTACAGCAGCATTCTCTATAACCCCAAAATGCAAAATATCCAAATGTCCATCAATTGGCGACTGTGTAAACAAAATGTGGTCTATCCATACAACAGAATACTAGTCAGCATTAGAAAGGAAAGAAAAACATGGCACAATAAAGATGAACCTCAAGAACATTACATTATGTTAAAAAAAAAAAAAACCACCCAAAACTCAGAACACCACATGTTGGATTGCTCCATTTATATGAAACCTTTACAAAAGGCAAATTTCTAGTCTTACAGAAATTTGAGGAGTGCACCTGGGTGGCTCAGGCAGCTAAGCGTCCAACCCTTGATTTTAGCTCAGGTCATGAACTCAGGGTTGTGAGATTGAGCCCCATGTCAGACTCCACGGTGGGCATGGAGTCTGCTTAAGATTCTCTCTCTCCTCCCTCTCCCGGTCCTCTCTCTTTCCCTCCCTCTGTAAAACAAAACAAAACAAAACACCCCCCCCCCCAAAAAAAAACACCACAATTTAAGGATACAAAGACAGAAAGCAGAACAGTATTTGACTGTGGCTGGGGGTGGAAACTGGCAATGATTGCAAATGGAATTAAGAGAATTTGGGGGATATTGAAAAATGTTCTAAAACTTAGTTTTGATGATAGTTGCTCATCGAATTAGAAATTTGCTAAAATCTGTCATACATGTACATTGCATGAACTTTAGGACATGCAAATTATACCTCAATAAAGCTTTAAAACAAAAGATGTTCACAGAAATTTAAGTCTGGATAGCAATGATAATAGACTTTAAGGGCAAACAAAACACTGCTTGATATAAAGAGGATACTGTGTAATTATAAGACATTGAATCCAGCAGTGACTATATAAAAAGTTTAATATATGCATCTAATCATAAGACCTAAAAACATATAAAGCAAAAATTGACAGAAATATAAGAAAAACTAGACACATCCTCCACAGTAGTTGGAATTTTGATGTGTTTCTCAGTAATGACGGATCAAGTAGATAACAATATTCCAATCAGAATACAGATTTCAAGAAAAACAATTAGCCAGCTCATCCTAATGGACATAAATATAACCCTGCAGCTGACAGCATTAGAATACATATGGTATTCAGGCATAGAAGGTCCATTTACAAAAATGGACCACTTATTGTGCCATAAAACATGTTTTGTAGTATTTCAAAGGACTGGTGTCACACAATCACTTTCTCTAACAAGTGAGCAATTAGAAAGTTCTCACAATTCTAACAACAACAAAAGTCATGCTATAAATAGCTTCTGGGACAGAGAAGAGGTCATCATGGAGATTAGAAAGATATATAAGTAAATGGACATTAGATTTAAATTCTACCTATCAAAACTGGGGAATGCACTTTAAGTGGTAGAGGACAATGTATAGCCTTAAAATCACACCTTAGAAATCTAGAAAGTCTGAAAATTAGTAATTACTGAACCTAAGAAAGAGCAATATATCAAGGCCAAGTAAATAGAAGGAAGAAAACAAAGAGAACTCAATGAAACAAAATCAAAACTTATAATAGCAAGGATCGATAAAGTCAAAAGTTTGTTGAAAATATTAATAAAACTGGCAGATAGCTGGCAAGCTTGACCCATGGGGAAAAATGAGAAGGCACAAATAAACAATATTGACAATAAAACAAGGCGCTTAGCTACTGATGATATGGACATTAAAATGATAATGCCAGTGAACTGGAAAACTGAGAGGAAATGTACAGATCTCTAGAATGTACGACTGAACAAAACTGACACAAGAAGAGATAGAAAACCCCCATTCCCATAACCGCCATGGCTTTGACTCAGAGTGTGAAGTCTTCCCACAAAGAAAGCGCCAGACCTAGGTGGCTTCACCTTTAAATTTCACCAAACATTCAAGGCGGGGGGAGGTGATCCTAATCCCATATAAAATCTTTTAGAATACGGAAAGAGAGAGAACGCTTCTCAACTAACTCATTCGGTGAGGCTCACATACATTTGACACCAAATCCTGATGGGGACAGTATGATGAAGGAAAATGGGGTCATGGATGTATCTTACATGCAAATGTCAACGCAAAAATCCTGAAGGAAATATTAGCAGGCAGATTTCAGATGTGTCTAACAACGCACGATGTGAAGGGCTGGGGGCAGGGCCACAGGCCACACGGATGGCTGGACAATCATCAACAAGGGAGATGACCACTGTCTAGATCCTGCAGGGAGGCTGTGGGGCCAGAGAGCCAGGTGAGCAGCATTGAGGTGGCTCTTAGGGGTGAGCGGGGTAGGGAGAGGGTTGTTGGGATGACAGGGTCTCAGGCCCGCTGGCAGCTGGGGGTATGGAGGAGTCCCTCTGGGATGAGGACCGAGAAGGAGGAGCAGCATCTGGGGCAGATGCCAAGCCCTGGGTAACTGGCCTTGTCTGGTCCAAGGGGAGGGCAAGCATGTGGTCAGCAGAGGGGTCTGGGGCAGGTGTGCTTTGGGGGGGCTCCCGGGCTGGGGGCATCGGACTCCAGGAGAAAGGTGTGCTGGCCAGGATTCTAGGACAGGAGGCTGCAAAAGGCATGTCAGGTGGTGGTGGGGTGGGGGGGGGGCTTCCCACCCACGCCCTCTGAACTGGGGCCTGCAAACCCAGTCCTTCCCTGTGTCCGGCTCTAAGCCATGAACATTTCCGGCAAAAACAGAGAAGAAAGAAATCCTCCAGCCCACTGCGCTCCTCATATCAGCAAAAGCAGTATGAGCTGAGCTTGCAAAATAAACAGGGCTCAACATAAACACTGCAGCAGGTCCTGAGGACCGAGCTAAGAATACACATGGGGGAGGAAGGTTGGGGCAGTCTTCTCTGTGGCATCCCCAAAGAGCTGAGGGGACGCCTGCCTCCGAGCAGCCCTCGCAGGGCTGGGGGCTGGGGGCCAGGCAGGGGGGCTCGTGTTCTCAGGCCAGGCCCCTCTGTTGAATCTGTTCCAGGGCCCTGGACCCCCCAGGCCCCAGCTGGGCCCTCCACGCCGTACCTGCTTCCTTTCCAACCGACCCCTTACGTTTTTGTGTTCACGAAGCACTGTCTGGGTCCCTCTGTCTCTCTACTTCAGCTCCCCCACCCATCTGCCGCGTCCTCTTCCCTTAACCCCCTAACCAGCTACGTGACCTTGGGCAACTGCTCAAGTTCTCTAGGGCTCAGTTTCCTCAACAGTAAGGAAGGATTTCTTTGGGGAAATAAAAGTCCCTCCTTTCCAGAATAAAGACAACACGAAACAGCACATGGCGGCTCTGGTGATTTTTAAACAGAAGCATGCAAGGAGCAGCTCATGCCTTTCTCTTTCCCTGCTAAAGGGAGGCCAGTGGGGAGCGGGTCTGAGTCATGGGGGGCAGGTTCCCAACTGTCTGGGGGTGATGCCTGTGGGGACACAGGCCGTGGGATGGGAACGTTACTTTGCTCTTCCCATCCTGGGAGTGAGGCAGGCCTCAACGGCCAGGCCAGGCCAGGTGCAAGGTACCCCAGGGACAGGCAGGTGGGGGGCTGTGCACTGTGGGGGGAGCACTCTGGCCTGCCGGAGCTGTGACGAGGGCTCTGGTGGGCAGGAAGTACATGGGACCCTCTTCCCCCTTGTGGCCCCTGGCTGGCAAGTCGTGAGGCCCAGAGGCAAGGGCTCCTTGCAGGGAAACTGAGGCACCCCTGGACAAGCTGAATTAGCTTTCCCTGGCAGTTCCCCGCAAGTGGACATCTCAGGCCCTGATCCTCAGAACTGATCTGGTCCCAAGAATGGGGGCCAGCAGCTGTGCAGCCCACATGCCCCCCACCCAGCTCCTCTCCAAGCCCGTGTCCTGCAGCTGAGTGAGCCCTCCTGGGATGGGAGCAGCAGCACAGATGGCCACACCTCTCGGCGTGAGGGCCAGGTTCCTCTCCCGCTCAAGGCCTGCCCAGTGGGGTCTCTGACTCCCTGGCATTGCTGCAGGCCTGCTGGGCCTCTGAGGGCCGGTGGCTGCTGGATTTCCTGCCTCTGACTTCCCACAGTCAGCAGGATTGCTCGGGGGTTGTTTATGGTCCCGATGGCCCCGGTGATAACTGTGATAATGTGGGGCCCGGGAAGTGCCACTGTGCCCTCTGGACCTGGCGAGGCCCTTTCCCAGGGTCTGCCGTCGAGGGGGCATGGGCCAGCAGCGGAGGAGGCCCTGGAGGCCAAGGGGGCGGGTGGGGACCTCGACCTGGCATGGAGTGTCAGCTGGCTTGTCCCCTCGGAGACTCCAGGCAGGTGGGCTCGGCTCTCGGACCGAACCGGCTCCTCACAGCAGTATGGGACAGAGTCAGCACAGAACCAGTCTCCCCAGTGACCATGTGTGTAGCTGTCCCAGAGTCCTCACTGCCCAGCGACAGCCCCTCTCCTGAGTGCTGGGGCCACTGGGGGACTGTGTCCCCAAACCTTGCCCCAGGGATCAGGGGCTCTGGGAAATACTTCCCTTTGTCATTCGGATCCACAGAAATGAGGGCACTAGTTCTATATATATCCCCAAGGCCGGTGCGGGACCCGCCTCAGCCCACCCTGCTGACCATGGCCAACCAGGGCATCCAGGTGGTCAGATCCTGCAGGCTGCTGGATGTCTGCTGCTCCAGCCGAGGAGGGGGCACTGTTCCAGGAGACCCTGTCCCCTACCCGCATCACCCTCAGAGGACACCAGGCTCTAGTCTGAGCTTAAAGGGTGGCCCCCCCCGAGAAGCAGGGCACAGAGCTGTAAGAAAACCCTAGACCAGCAAGGCAGGGGGTTGAGGAGAGGTGAGCACACCCAGAAGCAGGGCCCACTCCCAGGGCCACTGGGGGCAGGAAGGATCACGTGCTCCCAGGCTGCCATGATTCCCATCAGGAGTGGGGGCCACGCTGCCTCGGCCAGGGCTCCAGGACGGGGTGAGGGGCCTGGGTCTGTTCCCCGCGCTACCTCTCCTTCCTTTGATGTCTAGAAGCCTCCCCTCCCACACACACAGGGTGCCTGGACTGCTGCACTGGGTGTGGCCACGGGCTGCCCCCAGCCCCTGGCCCCAGGTACCAAGAGGAGCACCTGATGAGGATACACCTCGTTCACTGGAGTGGCCAAGCCCAGGGTCCCGAGGCCTCTGATATCTGCTGCCTGGGGATGTGACTGACTTCTCCTGGTCTCATCCTGTTGGACAGGGACATTTCCCACTGGGCCGTTGGCCTGAGAGCAGACAGGTACCAGCCTCCCGGGCCTGTGCTGACCAGAGCACCCGGTCGTCCGTCTGGCAGGGCCACACATCAATGTCACAGTCTCAGCCAGCCAGGCCCGAAGCGAGGGCCCCTGTGGGCACCTAGACAGTGGCCCTCCCTCTCTCTGCCTGGTCCCATCCTGTGTCACGGTCCCATGGCCACCTAGGCCAGGGCAGATGGTGCAGGTGGGGAAGAGATGATGTGGCAGGCCGGGCCCTGGGGTGGGGTGGGGTGAGGTGGGAGCTGCACCCCTGCCCCTCCTGCCCAGCTACAGCGGAGATGAAGTGGGCCAGAGCCCGGCGTTACCAGGGAAACCGAGCGGCAGACACAGACCCTGCCCAACCGAAATCCCTCTATTTTTAGCCTCCGGGCTACTTTGAGATAAAGCCCGTGTAGACGGACGAGCTGTCGGGCAAGATAACGGCTGCTCCAAACCACAGAGACTTCACAGGGTGGGCTTGAGCCTAAGAAGGGCTCCTTCACCCCCCAGGACACCCCGGGAAGAGGCTCCCATGCTGAAAGACCTACAAGCCCACGGGGTGCATGGGGCATCCTGGTGGCAGAGGCTGCGCAGGCCAAGGGGCCTGTGACAGGAACAGAGGGAGTGCAGGCTTGGCGGCAGGAGAGGACCCATAGGTCCCACGTCCCCCCGGACACCCGCAGGGCCTTGGGCGGCACCGCTCCCCACCCAGCACCCCTATGGAGGCGGGTCCTTGAGACTGCAGGCCCTCCTCCCCACCGACACGCCCCGACGTCCCCTGGTACCACCGTCAGCACCTCTGACCTCCGCGAGTGTACACAGCGACAGCAGTGTAGATGGCTTTTCCCACCCCACGGCGCACTGGGCAGCCTCAGCCTCTCCCAGGGGGCCCTGGGGGTACTGGGCACTGCTCATCGGGAAAGACACCCATTGCCAGAGGCCTACAAACCAGGTTCCAGGCACCACCACCCGGCTCCAGGGGGGTGGGGGACCCCCGTGCCATGGGGATCACCCTGACCCTGAGGATGGTGAGCGGCAGAGCCAGCGTGGCCTGGGACCCTCGCCTACCTTGTCTTCTACTCGGTTCAGGCGTGCCCCAATCGTGTTGCTCCCACGGTCCTTGCTCTTCTCTGTGGGGCAGAGGACCAGGATCAGGGATGTGTGTTGGGGGGGGGCTTTGGGGGAGGGTGATGAGGGTGGGGCAGCCGAGGGTCACAGGCCTGCACCTGTGAGCTCCTCCACAGTGGGAGCTCTGGGAGGCGGGGCCTGGGCTGGACCGGGTGCCCCGTGGCCCGCCACCGCCCCTCCTGGTTGTGGCCTCTGAGAGCCTGGTGCAGGAGCGGAAGATGACCCTGTGGGGGCCACGGACATGGTGCCCACTGCGCTGCATAAACCCAGCACAGACGCTGCCTGCTTCCTGCTGTGCAGGTATGGCGTGGATTTTCAGGTGGAGGGTTTGTGGCGACACTGCACTGGGCGGGTCTGTTGGCAACCGGGTCCCAACATCATTTGCTTACTTCCTGTCTCCATGTCCCATGTGAGTAATTCTCGCCCTGTTTCAGCTGTGTCTGAATTCCTACCCGCGCTGTGGTGATCCGCCGTCAGAGACAAGACTTGCCGACGGCTCAGGTGATGGTCAGCACTTACGAGCCCCAAGGTCCTCTCCAGTGAAGGTCTGCACACTGGCTTTTCACACACAATGCTGTTGCACACACTGGACTATGGCACTGCATAACCATCCCTTCTATCTGCGTTGGGAAGCCCTAAGATTCTTCAGACTCGGCTTTATCGCAATATTTGCTTTATTGCAGTCGTCTGGAACAACCGTGGGGTTTTGCTGCCGTGGGCCTGCACGTTCTGCACTCCCTCCACCTCCACCCCCACGCTGGCCTCACTCAGCTGCCCTGTTGTCCCACCCTGGGTGAGCCACGGCTCTCACCACAACTTGGGCCAGGGTGACCCCAGGAATGGGCCTGGCCCTGTTCTCCCTGGATGGAGCCTGGTCCGGGGGACATAAGGAGTCAGAGCTGGACAATGATGCCCACCCTCCTGCGGCTGATGGTCCCTCTGGTCCCTCTGGGCTGGCGACTCACCTTGCAAAACTTCCCCACGTCTCCCCCCCTCATGGGATGCTGGGGTCCACACCCCGATCTTTGATGGCCTAGAGAGGCTGACCGTTTAAGGGGATCCATGCGGATTCTTGCACTAACTGTAAAGCACGTTCCAAGGCGCTCGGCTCAGGGTGGAGGCCACCTGCTCCCCTCTGGTGTGTGTGGCCTATCCTGCCCTTCCAAGGCCCTGTGGCCCCTTCTGACAGGGAGAGGCAGGTGCAGGTAGAGGGGTACGCAAAGGGTCTGGTGCGGGCAGGGTGGCTTGATGCAGAAACCCACCTGAGACGGAGATGAAGAGGGAGGGCTTCCCGATGGACTGGTCCAGCCTGGGAGGGAGGGAAGGAGACAGATGGAGACCAGCTCACGCTTGACCTGGACGCCACACGTACACCCAGCCTGTTGGTGGGTGGACAAGCAAGGTGCCTGGCAGGGTGACAAGCCACCCACCCCTTCTGGAGACACCCACCACTACCTCCCATGCCCCAGAGGTCTGTACTATGGATGGGGGGAGAGTGGGGGGGCTCAGAGACGAGGGGCAGTGGTTGGGAAGTTCCTTAGATGTCCTCCCTGGCCAGGACAGGGCCTCAGGACTGCCCCATGTCCTGTCCTTGCTTTGTAATTGGCCCAGACCGGGCATCTCAGCCGTGCTCATGGAGACCGTCCTGTGAGCTGGTCCTTCCAGGGTGAGGCCAGGTTGCTGAGCCAAGGGCTTCACGTCCCTATGGTGGGTTAGCCACGGCGGGGGGCAGCCACCAGCCTGAGCCTCTGGGTGTGGTCAGGACGGGCACAGGGTCCCAGCCCTATCCCGGGACACAGGGACTTAGGTTCCCAGGCTAGCCCAGCAGAGAGGTGCAGCCGGTGTGAGCCTGTGCCGGCCCCAGGGACCACGCTGCCTCCATGAGAATGAGCTCCAGGCTCTAAGCCAGAAGCTGAAACACGGCAGCTCCCACTGGTTGGAGTTCCTGGCTGCAGGTCTGGGACGGGGAGAGCGCAGGCACACAGACCCGTGGGGTGGGGCTCCGTGCCCGGCAGGGTGTTCCCAGGAAGTGGGTGAGTCCTGGGCAGGGCCTGGGCCCCCTTGGACGCGGTGCAGTCGAAGGCAGGCGCAGAGGGTTGGGTGGGTTGTGGAGCTGGTGCAGCCCCAGGGGGAGGGAGCCCCACGCAGCAACTCCCCCCTGCCCGTCCCCCCAGGTCACTCCCAGCACCCGAGCCCACCTTCTCTGCAGCTCTTTGATGCGCACCATGAGGTTGAGGTGGCCCTGGGAGTACTGCTCAATGACGTCCCGCACATCGTAGGGCTTCCGCGCTTGCTGTAGGCCACAAAGACAGTCAGCCCCCGCTCTGAGCCCCCTTGGCCCAGCGCTAAATGTGGACGGTGATGCTGCCTGCCTGGGGGGGCCTCTTGGGAATTTAAGGAGGTTACCCCTATGGTGCAATGGGACTGTTCTGGCCCAGGGCGCACACGGTGGCCCACTCTCCCCTGGTGCTCGGCCACTCCATTCTCAGTCACTGGGGCTGGGTGGCCCTGGGCTGGCGGCTTGGCCTCTCTGGGTCTTAGCTTCCTGCCCACTCACCGCACGGCCTGCCTGTTTGCCCTTTGCAGGTTACCAGCTCCTATTATTGGAAAGAACTAGTCCAGTTGACGGGCCAGGAGGGGCAGCGCTCTGCGCAGCCACTGTCTTCCTGGCCCCGCGCTGAGCCCTGACACCCTCTCTGGCAGGCACACCCACTATTCTCGGGGTTGGGGAGAGACAGGCAGAGGTGGCCCCAGGGGACCCCCAGCCTGCTGCGCCTGCTCTGGGACAGGCTGCCTGCTGCAGCTCTGAGGCTGCCAGGGCAGAGGGGACACTCCCACAGCAGGCCTGGGGCCACACAGGGCGGAGCCGCTGACCCCACGGCACCGAGGCTTGGCGCCAGCTCTGAGACCATCAATGCATGTGGGGCTCAGGTGAAATCACCAGAAACCACAACAGAGAGAATGAGGCTTCTTATGATGTCAGCAAAACCTCAAGCCACATTTATGGCCCTGTTCCCAGGAGCCCGTGGGCCGAGGGTCTCCCCCAGGTAGCAGCAGGCCAGCTGAGTGGGGGTTTGATGGCCCAGGAGGCCCTTCACACACACAGGCCAGCCAGAGCTGTGTGGGAACATAGAGCCCCTTGACTCAAGGGGCTGCGGGGACGCCAGGTCAGGGGCACCCAGAGTGGTCCTCATTAGCACCCAGGAGTCCACATGAGCAATGAGCCTGGGGTGACTGCCTCTAGCTGAGGAGGGCGAAGGCCTGGGAGGCCAGCCAGACATCTGGGTGCAGTGGGCCCGCCTGGGGTGGAGGCGAGAGTGTCAGAGCTGCATCTCAATCCCGGGGGCCCCCAGGAATGTGTCTCTCCTGCCCACCAGAGGCCAACCTCTCCTTGAGGTGTCCCCTTCCCCCGAGACTGGGGCTACCCTAGTCTGACCATGGCCCAGCCCTGCTTTCCCAGTAAAATGGGGTACCCAAGGGCACCTGAGTGTGCTTCTGACAAGCCCAGGAACTCTGCAATCAACATGGGCAATGCCCCGTTATTATTCTGGACTCTAGGAATTCTCAGGCGGGGGCCTCCTCCCTCCCAGGGGCTAGGCCTCAGAGATCTGGGGGGTTCCTACCAGGAGGGGCCCTCGGGCCTCACAGGCAGTGTGCAGCCCCTCTCTGGGCCCTGAATCAGGATCCTGAGATTGGTGGGGTGGTGGCGGGGCTGGGATTGACCTGATCTTCCCCAAACCACAGCTGTACCCCTGACAGAAGGATGTGCCACCCTTGGGGCCCATGCTGGGCAGTAGAACCATCTGCATGGTCTTGTGGGCTATGTGCCAGGCCTGTCATGAGATCCCAGGGTCGGGCATGGGATAGGACTCTAGGTAGACCCTCGGCTCCCTGCATCCTCAGATGGACGATAGTCATAACAACAGGTATGGGCTAGTGATAATGTCCTCAGATTTTACTTTTTCCTTCTGGAAGATGGGGGAGGCTAAACCCCGCCCTCCTTCCTGGAAGATGGGGGATACTGAGCCCCGCCCTCCCTTCTGGAAGATGGCAGGGGACACTGAGCCCTACACTCCTTTCTGGAAGAGTCTGAGCTCTTCCTTAGTGCACACACTGAAGGTGGCTATGGGTCATGACAGTCAGCCCCCTGTGGGCCCAAGGCTTTGTGAGGCATGAGGCACTTGCAGGCAGGCCAGAGAGGCTGGGGGTCGGCAGGGGGCTGGCTGCCTTCAGAGCTCTAGGTGGCCTAGGTCTGGTCTGCGGGAGACATGCCCTTGGGCTGGGCTCCTGGGCAGGCTGGAGAGCATGGCCACTCAATGCAGGTGAATGTGGGCACCTGAGTGTGCTGGGAGATTGTGTGTGCGCACACACATGCCTCTGGGAAGGCAGGAGAAAGTGTGTGTGTGAAAGGGGGAAGACGAGAGTGTGCCTCAGCAAGTGTGTCTGCAGGACGGGGCTGGCAAGCTGGGCACGGCTCCGGGATGCAGCTGGGGAGCCCTGCCTCCCCTTGCGTAGAGCACGGACTGCAGAAGGGCCAGCAATGCCTGGCTGGCCCCCAGGACCCAGGGACCGGCGGGGCCCCAGGCGCCCTGAGACTTATCTTGGTGCTGCTGAGCCCCCCGGGGTCTGGTCCGCACTCCCGGAGGCCTCTGCAGGGGCTGCCTGGGCCCCGCTGGAGGAACCATCTCAGCTTTCTCCCCAGAGCTCATTTCCTCTGGCGGCAGCAGCAGGAGCCTGAGATGAGCCGAGATAATGCGGGGTTGTCCAGACTGACCGACGGTGGACAGGGGAGTTCAAGGCAAACCCGGAGGGCTAAGAGCCTCTGGCTCCTCTGGCCAGACACAGGGGCGGCCCGCCGGGCACTTATCGGCCAGGCAGAGGGGCAGGCGGGGGGCCACCCGCCACGTCTGCAGCCCCTGAGGCCGGGGGCGGGGGTGGGGTGCAGGCAGACAGACAGACAGGCTGTTGTGGGGGAAGGGAAGGCATCCCGGACAGCTGGGCCTGGGGTGGAGGCTGCTCTGGAGCCTCACAGAGCTCCTCACTGCCAGGCGCTCCACCGTGGGGTCCCTCCTCCCCATCCCGTGGGCCTCCGTGCTGCCTCTGGCAACGAGGGCCAGCTGCTGAGGCTGAGCCCCCCGCCCCACCCCACATTGCTCAAGAGCCTCTGTCTCCCACCAGAGCAAACTGAGAGGCCCTCAGGAGCATCTGCATTCAAAGGGCCCCACATGCTTTCCTCCAGGGCCCCCTATCCCAGGCATAAGGGTGGGGCAGAAAGCAGGAGAGATAGGGTTGTCCAGCCTGCTTCTGGGGACCCTGGCAGGACCCTGGCCTGTGTCCTGTGGCAGAAAAGGCAAATCCCGGCCTGGAAGGAAGGATGGGGCCCCTGCTGAGGCCAGCAGGCAGTTTTCTTGCCTGCATTTCAGGGACAGGGTGTTCCCCAAGTCAGTTCCAGCCACGGTGGTTGCCCTTCTACCAAGGATGAGCTCTGTCCTGAACTGGAAGCTGCCCACATAACCCCTGAGCCGAGCCTGCCAGAAGCCTCATGTTTCTGCCTTCTGTGCTGGGTGCCCCTAAACCCAGCAAGCCCACTGTCCACCCTGGCACAGCCCCCCCATGTCCTCACTGCACCCCAAGTGGTGGGTACAGGCTGCTTTGCAGGGCCCTGCCCTGGAGGCTCAGTGGCCTGGCTTCTCAGGCTGGAGGTCAGCCTTATCCTAGAAGATGCCCCACTGACCCCTCTGCTCCACCAGGTTGATGTCTGGGGTTTTTGCTGTCACTGCTAAGCTGCTCACCAATACACCCTGGCCTTTCCCAGGGCCTCCCTGGTGCTGCTCAGAGCAGACCCCCAGAGGGGGTTCCATAGCCCCTTCCCCACCAGGATTGTGCTGGTGCTGTGAGGAGGCCAGGCCCTCCTCTCTAGTGCCCTCCCAAGCTGTCCCACCATCAGGGCAGCCAGGGCCCCTAGGGAGGAAGGCCACAGATCAGATACTCGAGAGCTCTGGGGCCATCAGTCTTGCCCAGGACATTGCCACGCAGACTTCCTGGTGTAGCCAAGACTGGCACTTACCATGACTCGTCTATTTGGGCAACGAGGAGGCCCAGGCCATGGTGGGACCCTTTGCACGACCTGCCCTGGTTCAGTGGTGAATGGCCTCCCTGCCCGGGGTATCAGACAGATAGGCAGCAGAAGGTCACCAAGGGACTGTGTGTGCAGCCATCCCAAACAGCAGCCAGCTGCTGAGCCATGGGGGGTACACACAGTGGCCAGGGAGTGCTTCACTGAGGGGTGCTGTTGGGGCTCGGACCAATGGTGGTCAGCTCTGGGGCAGATGCTGCCCACGGGCTGCCATGGGTGAGGGCCCTGTGAGCTATGCAAGGATGTGGTCTCACACCATCTCTTGGGCTCTTGTTCCCATTACAGATGGGAAAGAACTGACCCAGGGCTGCCTGGGGTGGGAGTCTGCGTCCAGAAGTCCACTCCCAGTGGGGCTCTATGGCCCAAGTGGTGTGGTCTCTGCTGAAGGGATGGCACAGGAGACACAGCCTGGAGCAGACAGAGGGGCCCCGTTTCTTGCCACAGCCTCGCTGGGACCAGCTGGGGGAAGGGAGCAGGTCAGCCCCAACCTTCCCTGCTTGGGGACCTGGACGTTACCATTGCTCCCTGGGGCCCCAGTCCCCAGCCCATTGGGCACTCACTTTTTAAAGGCACTGGTGATCAGGCCTTCTGGAAAGAGAATGGGCACCCCTGAGGGTCCCCATTTCTGAAGTCTACATGTTCTTAGACTGAGGGTGGAGCCAGGGACCTTCTCAGACCCAGGGCTGTTCCCACAGCAGGGGAGCTGAGCCTGCCACCAACTGGTTTTCTATGGGGGCCTTAGGCTCCAGGGGATACCAGGGGCAGCTGCAGAAGACCTGGACCCGGACCCAGAGGGTGAGCTGATGGGGCAGGGAAACCCTCAGGCCCCAGCCTCACCCTCTCCCTGTAAAGGTGAGTCGGCCCCCAGGGCACAGGCAGGGCCAAGTTTCTCTTCTGTTCTCGTGACTCCCATTGGGGGCAGGGGGTGAATAGGGCCAAGAGCACCGACTGTGTGGGACAGGGCTCCGGGGTCTAGGGGACCCCACTTCCTGCCCGGGTGATGAGGGGCAGGCTTGGCACCCTCTCTGCCACTCCTGAGTCATCTGCCAGTCAAGTAGGGGAAAAGAAGGGTGAGACCCTGAGGCTCTGTGTGTACGTGGCTCGAGGCTGAACCTCAGGGCAGGGTCCTTCCAGGGGCTGTCTTGTAAGAGGGAAAATGAAGTTGTTGCAGGATATTTGATGAGGGTCAGGCCTAGGGTGTAGCAGGATGGGGTGAAGGGTGGCCTGTAGTCTTTGCCATGGGTGGGACAGGGGCTCCTGGGGCTGGGCCAAGGGCAGAAGCGCTTAGTAGGACTCACCTGGAATTTCTTCTTGGCTACAAAGTACTGCATGCGCCGAATGACCTTGATGGTGGCCCGGTGGTGCTCCCGCAGCCTGTGAGGGAGAATGGAGAAGAGGCGTGAGTGGCTCCCCTGTAATGGTCATCCTGTGCCCAGCATTTTCCAAAGCTTGGCAATTTCCCAAGTGCCTCCCACTGCATGTGGGCTGGGCCCTTCCAGAAATAGAGAATGTTGAGCCCCATGGATTGGAGGACTTCAAGGCTCCACATTGGTTGGGGAGGAGAGCAGACCAGAGGCAAGAGACTTTTAATTAGCGGATGGTCCCAGGGGGATCCTTGCCTTGCCTGCTGCTTGGAAATGGTACGGGAGTCAGTGTCCTGGGTTCACAGTTCCCTTAACTCACAGCAGAGCCACAGAAACTTCTTTCTACCTTCCGGCCTTCTGGCTCCTTACCAGTATAATGGGGAGGGAGTGCAAACAGAGGGTGCCCAAGGTCCCTTTCAGCTGGAACATTCTATGTCCCATACACAGGCATACACTTGGAAAATGTAGGGGTCATAGGACAAATTAGGCAGAGACAGTTACTAGCTACATCACTTGATCAGGAGATTATGTCATCTCTCCTCTCAAGTGCCTTCTAGAAATCTAGATCCTTCTAGAAACAAAGATCTGTCTAGAAACATCAACAAAGGAAGCATGACTGATGATGCGCATAGAAAAAAAGTCTAGAAGGAAATACAGAAGGAAATTCCCCCACATGGAAGTGGTGGGGCTTTGGCTACCAAGACTGCATGTGACCACACCTCTGCCAGGAACAGAGTGCTCTGCCTGCACCTCTTACACATGGGAGAAAACCAAATTATCTATAGGGAGATAATATCTTGGGCCCTTTATGTATTTTTACATTGAAAAGACTGAAATCCAAGGGAAAAAATAGACCACAGAAACAGATCTCGAGATGTGGCAAGTTCAGTGGTCCAAATGCTTGTAGTTCCTCCATCAAGAGATAGAATTGGTTTTCCCACTACTTGAATTTGGGTTGACCTTGACACTTGCTCTGACAAAAAGAATGCTCGGAAGTCACACTGTATATATGTGATGTGCTCTTGGAATGTGGCCCCATGAGCCAGCCTGAGCTGGCTGGCTGGAGAAGCTGCACAGAGGAGAACAGAGGTGCCCCAGTCAAGAGCCAGAATCAAGCAATAGACATGTAGTAAGACCGTCTCTGACAATTCAGCCTCAGGAGGTCTCCAGATGACTGCATCTGCACGTACACACATACACAATGCCAGCAAAACAACCTCCCCATTGACCTGACACCAAACTGCTGACCCACAGAATCATAAGAAAACGAATTGTGGTCTTAAGCCACTAAATTTAGGTGTGGTTTACTAGGCAGCAATAGATTACAGGTAAAGAAATTAGGACTCCCAAAATGGGGTCCTTTCATATCAAGATCTTCAAACACAAACACATGGAGCTTGTTTGGGGACCAGGGATTGGACAGAGGCTGGAAGAAAATGGCAGATCCTAATATGTTGGACCTAGAGCATGATGCTGTCATTAATTGGATGAGACTTTTTGGTGTCCTTGGAAGGGTGAGTGAATTTTGTTCTGCGAAGAATGTAAAAAGTTATGGGTCTGTTCCCACCATGGTGGAAGTGGACCATGTGTCTGAACTATGGTCTCAAGAACCCTCACAGCTCCCACTGTCATCCTGTCAGAATGCTGCTGCCACATGCATGTGTCTGAGTGAGGCTGCTGGAAGAGCAATGAGGAGGAGAGCTGTGACACCCGGGCCAACAGCTGGGTAGCTCCAGACACGTGCGGTTGGCTGAGACCACCCGGTCCTGCCAAGCTGTTGCATGGATGAGCCCAAGGGAGACCACCCAGATGAGCAGCCCAAAATGCTGACCCACAGACTCATGAGCAAACAGATGGCTGTGGTTTGCTTCAGAGCTTTTAGATAAAGACTTTAAAATAACCATGATTAATTGGTTCAAGTAGATGGAGAATTTCACCTGAGAAATAAAATCTGTATTAAAAATAAAACGGAAATTTTAGAACAGAAAAGACAATAATGGAAATTAAGAATGCAACAGATGAATCTGATAGCAGAGGAGATGTGCAGGAAAGGAGTATGTGTGAACTGGAAGGGAACTGCCAGGTGGGGGTATGGGGACAAAATAGAATTAAACGTATGGAAAAAATGCAAGATGTGGGAGATATGATTCCTACACATGTGGAATCCCAGTAGGAAAGGAGACAAAATGGAGACTCGGCGGCTGAGACTTTTCCAAAAATGATGGAAGACATCAGGCTGCAGATGCAAACAGCTCTTTGGATCCCTAGGCTTATCAGAGTAACACTGCCTCCACCAAAGGCACAGGGAATGTCACAGAAGCAGTGAAGGAGGGAATGGGAACAACAGCACATTATCCTGATGACTGGCTTCTCAACAGAAAGGATAGAAGCCAGGTGGCATCTGTAAAGTGCTCAAGGGAAATTACTACCAACTTAGCATTCTGGATCATTGAATAAACCCTTTAAAATGAAGAACAAAGTCAGGAAATCCTGTAGGACTCTCCTCAGATGAGGTCCCAAGAGGAGTCAGCTTCATAGAGACAGACAGTAGGATGGTGGGAGCCAGGGGATGGGGCGGTGGAGGGAGAGTTAGTGTTTTGTGGGGACAGAGTTTCAGTTTCACAAGAGGACAAAGTCCCAGAGACAGAAGGTGGAGACGGCTGTACTACATGTGAATATGCTTAGTGCCCCTGAGCTGCGCACAAAAATGGTTAAGATGCTATATTTTATGTTATGTATATTTTACCACAATAAAAAAAAAAAGAAGAAGAAGAAGAAGAAGAAGCTGAAACCAAAACCAAGAGAATTCACCGCTAGGAGAACTGCATTGGAAGAATGATTCAGGAGACAGGCAGAGAAAAATGATCCCAGAAGGAGGCAGGAGAATACAGGAAGGAATTAAAAACACATAAAAGGACAGATTTATGAGAAAGTTTAAATTTGTATTGACTGAAATGGTAATGCTTCGTGAGGTTCACACATTATTAGAGACAAAGAGGGATATTTCATAATTTTAAACAATGGTCAGTTTGGTAGAAAGGTATCAATCCTAGATCTGCATGCACATAAAAGCCGTACACATATGTACATGCATAGCAAAACTGCATGATTAAAATAGCATAAAAAGCAGAGGGTATGGATGGAGTCATGCACTGTGAGCACCTTGTGCTGTCAGGGAACTGGTAGAAGTGCTAATCAGAGGTTGACCCCGATGAGTCAAGGTGGAAAGTACTGATGAATAATAAAAGTATGTAAAAGTAACAAGTTAACAGAGAATAAAAATGAAGTAGTATCAGTATTTGATTCATCTAGAAGAAGCAGGAAAGGAGATAAGAAAGAAGTGATGGGACAAAGGAGGGATGAGTGTAAGACAGCAGAGCGTTGGGTTAAAAAAGCAACTTGAGGGATCCCTGGGTGGCGCAGCGGTTTGGCGCCTGCCTTTGGCCCAGGGCGAGATCCTGGAGACCCGGGATCGAATCCCACATCGGGCTCCCGGTGCATGGAGCCTGCTTCTCCCTCTGCCTGTGTCTCTGCCTCTCTCTCTCTCTCTGTGACTATCATAAATAAATAAAAAAAATTAAAAAAAAGCAACTTGATGTTGCTTCTAAATCTATATATAAATATATAAATTTGTATATAAATCTTTATACAAGGGGGCACCCGGGTGGCTCAGCGGTTGAGTGTCTGCTTTAGGCTAAGGTCGTGATCCCGGGGTCCTGGGATCGAGTCCCGCATCAGGCTCCCTGCAGGGAGCCTGTTTCTCCCTCTGCCTGTGTCTCTGTCTCTCTCTGTGTGTCTCTCATAAATAAAATCTTTAAAAAAATCTTTATACAAATATGAAGACATAGAAAGGTTGACAGCAAAAGGATAGAAAAAGATATATCATGGTGTAGCCAAAAGGGAGCTGGTGTAGGTAAATTGTATCATACAAAGTAAACTTTAAATATAATCAGAGACAAAGATGGATGTTTCATGTTTTAAAAAGCTGTCATTCTGGTAAGAAGATATCCATTCTAAATCTGTATGTACCTAAAAACATGACCTTAAAAAATATAAAGCAAAAGTGGCAGGACTCAAAGGTAAAAAAGAATAGGCGCAATCATGGTGGGGGATTTGAATACACTTCTGTTGGTAACTGATAGAAAAGCAGTCAAACCATTGACAGAGAGACAAATTTGGATGACATGAGTAGCAACTTGACCTAATCAACATTTACAGAACACTGCTCTCAGTAGCTGAAGAGTACATAAGCTTTCCAAGTGCACATGGAATGCTTATGCGAACAGACTATACGCAGGGCTTTAAAAGCAAGTTCCAACAAATTTCAAAGAAATTCAATCAAATATGTATTTCTCTAACCACAGTGAAATTAAGCTAAAATCAATAAGAAAAAGATAGCTAGAAAATCCTTAAGTGTTTTAGAGATTAATCTCAACGACCCAAGGTCAAAGAAGAAATCTAGTAAGAATCAGAAAGTATCTTAAATTGGATAATAATAAAAAGCTTACATATCACACCTAAATAAGTGACTGAGGTATCCTGAAATAAGTGCTTAGAGAAAACCTATGACCTTAAATGTATATATTAGAGAAGAGGGAGGCCAAAGTCTCTCTTAAGAAGTTAAAAAAAAAAGATAGCAAATTAGACCCAAAGAAAGTAGATAGATAATGCAGAGTACAACTCAATAAAATAGAAAATGAACATTACATTAAAAACATCAACAAAGCCAAATTTTGCTTCTCTGAAGAAACTAATGAAATTGACAAACTTTTGGCAAGAGTAACCAGGCAGTGTCAGGCATCAAAAATCAACATCTTTACGGACCTCCAGAGTTAAAAAATCTATTTGGAGGACATATGTACAAAACCAATTTTGATAGTTTGGTTAAAATGTATCAATTTCTTAAACATGATACATAAAAGCAGACACAAGAAGAAATAAGAAATCCAAGTTTCTCAATATTCATCACATATATTAAATTAGAAATTTTAATGATCTTTGCACAAAACAAACAAAACCTTAAGTCTAGGTGATTTTACCAGTAGATTTTGTAAACATTTAAGGAAGAATGGAGCATTTTTATAAAGTAGCATGCCTTGATATCAAAATCGGACAGGATGTTTCAGGGAAGAAAAACCACAGGCCAATCTCTCTCATAAACATAGAGGCAAATGTCCTGCCCATAATAGCAGCAAACTGAACCCCATGCCATCTATGAAGACATATGATTGATGAAGTTTAATCCAGTTATCCAAGGCTGCGTCAGCATCTGAAAACCAACCCACATAATTGGCCACAGAATAAGTTAAGAATAGATTATATTTGTTTTATAATCACAGAATAAAATCAACGGAATAAGGGGAAACATATAATCAATTCAAAAGATGCTGAGAAACATTTGATAAAACTCAAGAGCCATTCCTAATTAGCAATGCAACTCTAAGTAAAGCAGGAATCGAGGGAAACTATCACATGGAAAACAAATACAAACATGAAACAAGACAAAACCCAGTAGAGCAAACATCACACTCAACAGTGAAATAGTAGGAGGCCTTCCTTCTGAGAGAGGGAGCAAGGCAGGGTTGTTCCATGGTCACCATTTCTACCTGACATTGTCCCAAGAGTCTCAGCCAGTGTGTCAAGGGAGGTTAAAAGGAAATGAAAGACAGGATCATGGGACAGGAAAAAAAAAAAAATAAAACCACCATGACTTGCATTGAAGTAATCACAGATATTAAAAAAAAATCTTCAGAATCTTCAGATAAACTCTTTGATTGATGAATGTAGCGAGAACGCTGGTTTCAAAGACAACATACAAAAATCATTGGTATTTCTGCATGCTAGTAACCATTAGGAAATAAAACAAAAAGAATGCCAATTACAGCAGCATCGCAAACCATAAAATGCCTGAGAGTAAATCTACTGGACATGAGCAGGGTCTCTACCCAAGAAAGTACCAAACATTAAGTGAAAGAAAGGAAAGAAGCCCTAAATTAATTCAGGACATAATGTTTATGAGTTGGAACGTTTAATGTTTGTAAGGTGCTAATTTTGTGGTATGGATTCAATGTGACTCCAATCAGTCTCTGAATGCTTTTATTTCTTAATAATTTTTTTGGGGGGGGGAATTTCAAGCTGATTCTTAAATATTTATGGAAAAGCAAAGAGCCAAGAATAGATAATTTTGAAGAATGAAGTTGGAGGATGTACACCACGGAGTTCAAGGCTCAGTGTCAAGCATTAGGCATGGACAGTGGGTGTCAGAAGAGGGGGTCCTAGATCACACCATTAATGAGGTGGCACTAGATTAGGCTGGGGATTACTTCAGCACAAAAGAATGGAACATTCAAAGGTGAAGACGCATACATATATGTGGTCACTTGTCTTATGACCGAGGCAGTTTCAGTTCACTGGGGAAAGAATGTTCTCTTCAATAAATGGCCCTGGGACAAATTGGACATCCATATGAAAAAAACATGAGCTGTGGGTCCCGGCCACACATCGGTTACAAAAGTAATTCCAGCAAGGGCAGAGACCTATAGGAAGGAAAGGCAGTCAAGCCTGCAGAACGAACACACAGCAGAGTATCTCCACGACCCCGGGAAAGGCCAAGATTTAACAAAACACAAGAAGCACTAACTATGAAAGAAAAATATTTGACAAATTGGGCTTCCTCGAAGTTAAGAACTTTTCCACATCGAAAGACATCATTAAGAGAATGAACAGACACTCCACGCGCTGGGAAAGGATATTTTCTCGTGAAGGACTTGTATCCAGAATATATGAAGAATTCCTACAAATCAAGAAGGAAAAGACCACATGATTAAAAAAAAAAAATAGACGAAAGATCCTAACGGGCACCGCACCAACGAGAGATGTCAACATGCACCTGAACTGATGCTCAACACCATCACTCAGCGGGGAGACGCAGATCGAAACCAAAATGAGGTCCTTGCACGCGCTTACTGCAATGGCTGGAATTAAAAAGGCCGACGATGTGGAGCGTCAGTGATGATGTGGCACAACTGACCCCGTGTGCTGCTTGCTGGTGGGAGCGGACGCTGGTTCCGTCGTGCTTGAAAGCTGCCTGGTGGTAGCTGTGGATGGGCCCAGGGCCTGGCCCAGCATTGTACTTGCAGGTACACGCCCCAGAGAAGTGAGTGCACATGTAACGTTGATGGCAGCTCTACTCATGGTAAATAAAACTCAAAGTGACAAATGTCTAACTACAGCAGCAGAGAGAAGCAGAGAGTGTTCCTATAATGTAATGTCACGCAGCACCACAAAAGAACACGCTACTGACACCCACACAGAACCCCGCCCTGGCCAAGAGGCTAGCCTGGAATCACCTGTCACCGGGCAAGGACCCTTTGGGCCACCATGGGGTCCCAGCTGGGAAAGAGGCCCTGTAGAGTGTAGGCGGTTCTTGTGCCCTCAGTAGAGAGAAGGCATGGCACCCTGTGGGCAGGAGGCGACACCCAGCTGACACCCACTCTGAAGCTCCCCATCTGCGGAGGGAAAGGATGGACCCGTTTGGCCATCCCACCCTTTGGGAAGGCAGGAGGGCCAGGGCCTTGGGTAGGGGCGGTCATGCCATACATCCCCCTCCTCTCGGTCCTGAGAACGGAGAACCCCTCGTCCCCACAGGGACAAGGACTGGGTGGGCGCTGGACTTCGTCAAATGCTTTTTTCCCATTACTTGATCGGGTAGGATTTTTCCTCTTTAGCCTACTGATGTGACAGGGTTACACTAATTGATTTTTGAATGTTGAGCCAGCTTGGCTTATCACATGCTTGTGGTGTTTCATTTTTGTTAGACATGGTTGCATAATTAGTTGTGGTTTCTTTTTTATAATGATACTGAAAAACCCCAGGAACCTACTGCTCAGAATAAAAGCTACACCTCGACAGTCCCCACCGCTGCTGTCCTCCAGCCTCGCCACCCTGGATGACCATCCTCCCAAACCAGTGCTCCTCTCATCCTTGTTTTACTGTTTATGTCATTTTATCAAATCTACATGTAGCTCTCACCAGGCATATATATATATATATATATTATATATAAAGTTATATATATTATATATATAATTTTATTTTATATTTTATTTTTATATATAATTTTATTTCAGTGATTTAGACTTTATAAAAATGCCATTATGCTTTTCCTTGGTATGACATTGCCATGACCCCCACAGTTGTGTGCCACTCCTATTTGTTTTGATTGGTGGAAAATACTCCTCTGTGTGGGTATTCTAGGTTTCTTCACTTTCCTCTTGCGATGGGCATGCAGCTGGAGGCCAGGCGTCTGGCTCATGGCAAGGACCAGGACGACACTCAATGACCCTCTTGGGCTGGGCACAGACTGGTTTCCTCTGGTGGCACCCAGGCACATGATCACTGGCTCATCGGTGGATTCAAATCTGGTAGGTGATGCTGCACTGCCCCTTAGAGCAGTGGTCTCACCATGCATGCCCCCCCAGATGTGCGGGGGACCCTGGGCCACACAGCCCTGACCACACCCCCAATGATCAGCTTTCATCATTCATTCCAATGAGTGTGAACACTTTCACACTCCAGTTGGCCCCGGGCGCTTCTTCCACAAGGAAGGCTGAACACATCTCTGGGCTGTTTCTCTGTTTGGCTACTTAGGCTCTTATTGATGAGTTTGATGTTCCAGTTGTCTATATAATTTCTACCTACCTACCTACCAGTTTTTTGTCTGATTATGTGTAGGGAACACCCACCCCTGTGGCAGCAGAGAAAGGCTCCTCAGAAGATGTCCTAATCCCCAAACCTATGAAAATGTTACCTTATAAGGCAAAAGGGACTAGAGATGTGATTAAGATTAAGGACCATGCGATGGACAGATTATCCTGGATTCTTCGTCCGGGCTCATGAGATGCCAGAATCCTTAAAAGTGGAGCTTTCCCTGCTGTGGTCAGAGAGAGCCCTGACACGAAGTCAAGGCAAGAATGGCAGCATCCTGGCTGTGATGATGGAGGACGGGGCTGTGAGCTGATGCGTGTAGGTGCCCCAAGAGCTGGACAAGGCCAGGGGATGGCTTCTCTGTTAGGGCCTCCGGGAGGAAGCAGCCCTGCGACCTCTTTCAGACCCGTCAGACTGCATCCGGCTTCTGATGTGTGGGACCCAGAGATCCTCAATGTGTGTTGTGCCAAGACACCAGGTTTGAGGTAATTTGTTACAGCAACACCAGAAAACAAATCCTAGTTTCAAGTCACCTCCCTGTCTTTCAGGTGCCTTTGGAGGGACAGGAGCTCTTATTTCTTATCAACAACTCTATCAGTATTCCTCTGTCATCATCAGTGCTTTGAGGTCTTGTACAAGAAATGGTTCTGGGGCACCTGGGTGGCTCAGTGGTGGAGTGTCTGCCTTTGGCTCAGGGTGTGGTCCCAGTGTCCGGGGTTGAGTCCCACATTGGGCTCCCCACAGGGAGCCTGCTTCTCTCTCTGCCTGTGTCTCTGTCTCTCTGTGTCTGTCATGAATAAATAAATAAAATCTTAAAAAAAAGAAAAAAGAGAATCTCTAAATATGGCAAAACTTGCTTGTTCAAAAAGCTAACAAAATGGAGTTCTGGCAAGACTGAGACAAGATACAAATAAAAGTAGTACAAAAGAAAATGAGAAATTGCTAGAAATGGGGATACAACTGATAATAAGGGAATACTTTCAACAACTATATGCCAACAACTTTGGAAAACCTAGACAGAACTGGGCACATTCTTAGAAGAAGTTCTGACTCCTTAGAACTGACAGAAGACGGGATAAAATGTCTGCACGAGCTTGCAACTACCAGAGGTATCAGAGTTGTGTTAAAGACCTTCCCACAAGAACACACCAGGCCCCCGTGGCCTTATCCCAAATTCAACCCCGCTCTCGCAGGACAGAGCCTCCTGGCTGTAGGCAAACATCTGCAACTGAACAAAAAATGGAAATGCAACATATCAAAATTTGAGGGATGCAGCCAAAGCGGCTCTTAGGGGGAAATTTATAGCATTCCATGATTACAGTAACAGAAAGGAAGGGTCTGAAACCAAGGATCTCAGTGGCTACCCTAAAAATCTAGAAAAAAGACGAGCAAATTAAACCCAAAGTAAGCAGACGGGGTGGCTGTTGTTGGTGTGGCCTGAGACCCAGCCCTGTGCTGACCAACCCTGAAGGCCGGCACCCAGGGCCCCTCGCTGAGGCTGTGGGAGCATCTCAGTTAACCAGCCTTCGTGTCTCCCAGCACCCCTGCTGCCCTCTCCCGGGAAAGTGGCTGACTCTGGGGATTCTCTCTTTTAGGTCTCTCCAAAGGAAGGGGTTTGGGAATGCGGTGGGGAGGTAGTGGGCTGCTGCCACTTTCCCTTCAGAGGCTGGAGGGGTCTGGGAGGAGGGACGCCTCAGTTCAAGCTCTCAGACTACCTGCCTCACTGGTCAGTAATGTCTGGCACTGTGTGTTCGTTTCGTGGCACCAGTTCTGACGGGAAGGCAGGGTATCCCCAGCAGGCCCCAGAGGCAGGTACAGCCTTGTGTCCTGGGCTCCCCATGGGCCACCATACAGAAGGCAAGGCCACCTGTTTCACTGAGGGCCTCAGGGCCAGGCACGTCCTGGAACCACCCAGGGGCTGGGGGTGCATCACTGAGAGAAGCATTCCCCACAAGCCTGGGGACTGGGACTCAGAGGGCAAACTTCCATAAAGCTGGAGGGTTTGCTGGAGGAAAATGCTCTCCTCTCTACAGCCCATATGCCTTTACAATCAGCCCGAAGGAGTTGCCTTCTTTAGGAAATAAGACCTTCGTGTCCAGCTTTGCTTGTCTTTATCCACTGCCTACCTGCCCGGCCTGTCCCTCGTCCCAGCCCAGGGTGCCTACTGTCCAGGCACTTCCTGTCACCTGCTGCGGCAGCAAGTGGGCGCTGTGCTCTGTGCTTTCCCAAAGCTCATTTATTTCAACCTCGGGATGAATG
The DNA here is from genome assembly GCF_011100685.1 of Canis lupus familiaris. Classification (NCBI taxonomy): domain Eukaryota; kingdom Metazoa; phylum Chordata; class Mammalia; order Carnivora; family Canidae; genus Canis; species Canis lupus. Next base: position 47,195,234 of record NC_049239.1, on the reverse strand, counting down.
TGGGAGGCAGTGGTCAGCTGCGACCTCATCTTACAGGGGAGGCAACCAACCAGGGAGGCAAGTGGCTCGGTGGGCAGGAGTGCAAAGTCTTGTGCCCCAATGTGTGGCACCCGAGGCCCTCACCTGCCATGGTACCGTGGCCTGGCCCCCCTTCTATCTGGACTCCCAGGGGCACCCCCATCACAGCTCAGGCCGCTGCTTGGACCTGGCTTGACGGAGGGCTGGGTCATGCCCTCGCCTGGGCTCAGGTTCCCGTCCATGGGGCTGGGTGTCCAGGCCTCTCCACCAGCCGGTGCTGGGCTCTAGGTCCCTGTCCCATCCACCTGGGCCCCGCAGTTTCCCCCTGCTTGTGACCTGCCCTTCCCCTGCAGCTCCAGCCTGTGGCTCCAGGGAGATGCAGGGAACTCTGTGGCCGAGTCAGGTGACTCCACAAATAGCGCCCCGCGGGCCCTGGTTGTGCAATCCCGGTAATTGGAACCAGCTCCCTCCCCGGGCATGGTCCTGCCTGGGTTAGAGAAGCCACTGCGCTTGGAGGTCAGGTGAAACACAGGGCAATCGTGACACCACACCTGTCTTGTGCTGGCCCTGAGTTGACCCGTGGTGGCTCCAGAGCCAGCCCGCCTTGACTACCTCCAGCCCAGGGCTACGGGAGGAGAGCGCCCAGCCAGGCGCAGGGGGGCTACTGCTCTGCTCTCTCCGCACAGCCTCCTCCACCACGGCCTCTTGTCCTCAAACCCTCTCCACGCCAGGGGCCGCGCTCGTACTCCCTGCGGGTGCCCCTCGCCCTCCTCCCTGGCCAGAGCGCAGCCGGTGTTCCCATCATGCAAACCCTGGGGCACCCCGTGGAACTAGGTGTCACTGCGCTGGGGCTGAGGCTGCGCGGCCAGTACTCCCCACACCCAGCGTGGTGTGAGCCCAGAGACAGAGCTGGGGGTGGGGGCAGGTGATGCGCCCTGGCCTGCGAGCCCTCAGGAGCTGGAAACTTGGGTGGGTCCAGATCCGGAACAGGGACCAGTGGTGGCCTGAACTGTCCCTCTCACGTGCTTGGGATGGCTGTGGAAACCGAGTGCCGAGCTGGACTCAGGCTGCGTGCTCAGCCTTGGTTCAAAGCCGCATCTCTGCGAGGGGATGGCTCTCCGCTGCTGGACGGCCCGGCTCTGGGCTGCCGTTCGTTTAGTTCTTCCTATTCTTGTACCCTGGGGTTCGTTCCCCTGGGGGGGTGGGACAGGCTCAGTCAACAGACTTCTCTGCCTCCCCCTCCCCCCCATTCCTGACACAACACCGTGAACATCACACCAAGTGAGAGGACACATATTGGGTGAAATGTTTTGAATGTGTGAAGTCATGGAGACAGGAGGCAGATTCATGTTTTCTTCTCAGGGGAGTGGGGAGTAACCCTGCAGGGGTGCAGGGCTGCTTTGGGGGGGGGGCAACCAGAATGTTCTAGATCTCGGCAGTGGTGGTGGGCATCCCATTCCATGAACACAAGGGGGGTGGAGGCTGCCCCAGGCCACTCCTTAGGAGGAGGCAGGAGAGGCACATGGAGGTGCTAGGTGCTTCTCTGGGGAGGCAGGGAAGGAGAGGGGGCATCTTGGCCCTCCTGGCTTTGCCCAGGGCACAGCCGTCTTTGGGGTTTTTCCTCAGGCGGCTCAGGGATCCAGGCAGGCAGCCTCAGGGGTGCAGCCACCATAGGCCTCCTGTGTCCCTGGCAGGTACAGAGGCCTTTTCACTCCCCAGCCTGGCTGAGCCTCTCCCGTCCAACCCGTCCGCTGCAGCATGGCCACTGGGGGGGCTTCCCAGGGACAGATTGCAGATCCATGACCACCCCTTCCACAGCCACAAATCCCCACAAATCCCCATGGCTCCCTACTGCCCGCCCAGTGTTGTCCAGACTCTGAGGGTGGCCTGCTCGGCCCTTCACAACGCACCCACAAATAACACATGAGCTGCAGGCACTCTAGGCTGGACCCACGATGACACACTTCCATCCCCTCAGATCTCTGCATCATGTGTCACCAAATGCATGTGGTTCTGAGGTCCTTGTGAGATTTTCCACATACCGATGATCCAGAGATCAGAGCAATCCCATGCTGGCCCTGGTTGGCAGTGAAATTCTTCGAGGACCTGGGGACAGGTGACCGAAACAGATCCGGCAGAGGGAACTGGTTTCAACACATCCCAGAACCAGGGGAAAGGAGCCAATTCTCTCTCTCTCCAAGACTGGGGGCTTCCTACTGGATCCCCGAGACCCCCCCAACACAGGTCAGACCAATGAGCTTCTCATCGCAACTTCCCTACTTAACCCAGCCCTGTGTAGCTTCAATCAACTCCACTCCTACCCAGCTTGCTTCTCGCCGCCTCAGCCCAGAAGGAGCTCGGGAAACTAGTCCCTCCAATTCCATGCAGCCTGAGGGCAACTCTCTGCAAGGCGACGCACCTGCACCTGGGTGCCCAAACCCCTGCTAAGAACGGGCCTTGTGGTAGAAGCTGGGGTGAGTGAGGAAGACCAGGCCCTGCCTTGCATGGCTTCTCAGGGTGTGGGGTGCAGTACAAGGCGCCCCAGAGAGGCACCACAGTGGCAGCGGTGTCCAAGGAAACAGGGTGGCCTCAGACCAGCACAAAAACCCCAAGGGAGTGCTGCTGCCTGCCACCAACCTTGCCTCAGGGACGCTAAGAAGACAGCATGTGAGTTGGGGGGAGAAGCTGGCACTGGGTGGGGAGGCTTCCCGAGGAGCTGAATCCAGACAGGCAGGACAGTGACCGCTGCTGGGGACACTGTGGCCCCGAACAGCCCTGCCCCTTCCCTGGCCCAAGCCACCTTTGCCTAATGAGCCATGAAGATGGAAGAGTCCAAATGCAGAGATGCCCCAGACGGTGAGGAGTGGCCCAGCTGGGGAAGCGACATTGTGTAGGGATGAGGAGAGGCGGGACACAGTGGTCAAGGCTGGGCAGGGAAGGAGTCAGTGTGGCCAATGGCCCAAGTGAGGGCAGCAGGGGACACACGGGGGCGGCCAGGGATGTGGACAGTGCTGTCGTGCTCCCTCCAGAAAGGGGCACCGTCAAAGAGGAGTACACTCGGTGACCACCACTGTGGTGAGTAGCAGCCAGAAGCTGGGCACTGGACCTGAGGTCCCTCGAATGTGATTCATCCTCCCCTACCTGCCAACCCCAAGTCTCTCCGTCAGGGGAGGATCTCCCAGCAGTAGGACCCGAAGCTGTGGCCTGCACCGGACATCTGGGTCAATCGTCTCTTCCCCTTTGCCCATGGAGACCCCTGCCCCGTGACCCGGGTCCTTCTCCCAAGCGCTGGGATCTGTCTCCTTCTGAGAGCCTGGGGTTCCCCCTTGGAAGCAGGGCATAGGAGGTGGAAGCTTGGATGAGGGCTTGAGAGAACCCCAAACTGATTTCTATGCCAGGCCTTGGCTGGTTCCAGAAAATCCCTGGAGCCCTTGGGAGCTGGGGGCCCCACAAAGACAGCGTGGCCCAGGCTGCATGATAGCAAGGATGTGGCCCTGGGGGGACACGGGGTCTCGGAGTGGCACGGACACGCAGCTCCGAGCTTTGGTGGCTATGAGCGCTCGGGAAGACACCGGGGCCAGGCTCTGGCCCCTCAGGGGTGGGGGGCAGGGTCCTTGCCCCCCGACGGGACGTGGTCCTGAAAGCCCGCCGCTGCCCGCGTGGGGTCACTGGAAGGCGCCGGCGAAGAAACGCATCTTTGTCCGGCCTCTGTCCCCGGGAGGGGCCGGGCGCGCAGACACAGGGAAAGGTTGGGTGTGAGCAGGCGGCTGGGAGGACCCCATTTAAATCCCGGGGAGATTATGAGGGACGTTTGTTGCAGGCTGTCAGCCCTCATTAAGTTAATGGAACTGGCGAGCTGGCGTGCTGCCAGCACGCTGGAGAAAGAAAACAAGAAAAGTGTTTTCAGCGAAAGAGCCAGGGGGTCCCATTTCGCCCGCAGCCCCGGGAGATTATGAGCCGTCGGTAATGGCCTCGCTGGGATGACTTACCGGGGAGTTGTTGATTAAAACAAGGGGAGAGAACCCCTAACGTCTAAGAAGAATTACATGGGCTTCTCACTGATTTTCTTCTAGAAAAGTGATTTGTGTGCACTTCCTTCCCAAAGCCTCGTCCCCGGGCAGCACCTCCGCAGCCGCTCGGGGTCCTGGGCAGGACGGCAAGACTGGGAAGTAAAGCCCGCACAGGGCTGTGTAGACGTGGGGAGCAGGGGGTGGCGGGCTGGGTGAGCCCTGGGGGTCAAGCCAGGACGTACTGCCAGGACCCCCTGGCCCTTGGGAGGGGAAGACCCTCCTCCCTGCCCTCAGGAGCAGAGAACAAGTCACCCCAGCGGCTGTATGGGACCCTCACGGCCCCTGGGTGCCCCTCCTGGCCCTCCGGCACTGCGACGGAGGGCTTGGGGGGTCCGCCGCAGGCACCGGTGCTGGGCCTCCTGCATCTGGGACCCTGCTTCTCCCCGTCACACCCAGACCCCCTAACCTGCCAGGCCACCCACACGCTCCACACTGCACCCTGAGCTCCCATGACCACGGTCCTGGGCCGGTAGACCTGCCCTTCCCCAGACACCAAACCTCGGGTGGGGCCCCCAGGGTCCCAGCAAGACACCCCGGCACCAGGTCCCCTGCCCGGACTCCACACTGTCCTCCCCTTCTGCCTTCTCCTGCTCCCCCCGCCCCATGCATGGACCCCAGGCACCTACCGGGAGCCAGGCCCTGGCTTTCGGACGCACGGTGCCTCTGCTCCATTACGCTCACTGCACAGGACGAGGCCGAGCCTGGGGAGCAGAGTCACTCAGCGCCTGCAGAGCGCCTGTTCCCGCCAGACTGGGAGACACGGCGTGGATCCTGGGGATGCGGTCTCCGCTTGCCGCCTGCCCTCCTCATCGCCTGGCCCCAGCTGGGGCCTCTCAAACACCCCCCACTCCCCAGGTGTCTCCCATCTAGAGAAGGTGTCTCCCAAGGCCCTGGAGGTTTGGCCTGACTTTCAGGACATTTTGCTTTTGTAGAGTCCACCCCTCCTGGAAATCATGGCATCTACTGACCCTTCTTGCTGGAGTGCTGAGTGGACGGGCCCCTAGGTCAGGGGTGAAGTAGCCAAGCTGGGGATCTCTGAGCTGCCCAGCTAGGCACTGAGCCTCCTTCGTGCCAGAGGTCCCGGGGCTGCTCTGGGTTCCAAGGCTGGTAGCAGGGACTTGCTCAGCACAGCCCACAGCTCTCTCTCTGCTCCCAAGGCTGCCCCCCAAGCCCTGGCTAAATATGCCTTGTCTGATGCATCACAGAGGGCCAAGGGCTGGCCCCTCAGGCCACAGCTAAGCCCATGGACAAAGTGACAACTGTGAAGAGAGGAGGTAGATGCTCTGGTGGTGGGGTGGGGGCTGCAGATCACAGGCCCTGAAGGTGAGGGATGCCTCGTGCATCCCTCCACAGGACAGGTGTTCCAAGGGCCCAGACAGTGAGGTACCTACCAGCCAGGGCTCCTGGTGATGCAGGGACAGGGGCTCCCGGACCCAGGCCTCCAAGAGGCCTCTAGCCTAGCCCTCGACTCAGCTGGTGTGGGTCACACAGGGCATTCCCTCCAGGATGCTGAGAGGCTCCACCTGGGGGAGGCACCTGGTGGGGCCCAGTCCCCAGCCACCATGCTCCCTCAATACACAAACAAGTGAGATCCACATGGAGAAGCAGGCTGTATGAGGTCAGTCGTGGGGGACAGGTGCTGGCTTGGCCTGCATTCCGAGGGGCACTTTCTTTCCCTGACCCCCGTGGTCCAGGGACATGAGGAGACCGCCTTATCCCACCTTCCTTGGGGAGCTGGGGGTTGAGGTGGAGGTGTTCCTGTCTAGTCATGGGCACCCCTGGGGCCAGTGAGGACAGTGCCGGGTGTCCACGAGGGGAGAGCCGGCCTCTCACCCAGGCCCTGGGGCTGAGCACGAGTGTCATGCAGACTTCTGCAGATCAGATACTGTTTTCAGCGCCCCAGGCCTGAGCGGGTCTTCCCGGAGAATCCTCCCCGTCGGAGGTTGGGGAGCAGCCGGGCCAGTTCCTGAGAGGGCTTGCTCAGAGCTGGAGGGATTGTTTTTGAAACTCAAGCGTTATCACTGCTATCTGCTGAAGTCTGGGGAAGCCGGCTCCCCGGGCCGGGTGCCTCACCTGCCTCCAGCCCCGCCTGCCCTGTGCACCCTGCTCCCTCTGCTGTGCCCACCCACCTGGGGACTCCGCTGCCCCCGCCAGGCCCGTGCCCCCCTGCCCATCCTGCCCTCTCCCTCCTGCCCCTGCCCGCACCTCCCTGACGCCAAGTTCCCTTCCGCTGGGGCACGCGTGTGGGGCCCCAGCAAAGTCCTTGAGGGCCCTGTTTTTCTCACGGCTGCATTCCCAGCGCCTGACACACGGAGAGTGCCCGGCACACAAGAGCAAGGCCACGGTGCCGGGCTGCTCCGGCCCAGGCCAGCAGGGACAGGGTGCCGCCGCCGGGGTGGGGGGCTGGGCCGCGGCCGGTCAGGCGTGCCGGGCCGGGGGCAGAGCGCGGGGCAAGGCTCTCCCGGGGCCACCGCTCGGCCCTCCGCCTCTCCCTCCCCCCAAAGGAAAGGAGAGGTTAATAAACCAATTACTTTGGGCAACGAAGCAAAATAAGTCCCATTAAAGTAATTAACGTCCTTTGCACAGCCCCCATTGGAGAAGACTAATAAATTGGGGCTTTGTCACCATCCGGTAATTCCTCGCTGGGGCGTTTCTTCATCCCCGTCCAACTGCACAGTTTAAGGCTCTGTTAATACTTTTAAGACGGGCTCGATGCCAGACTAATTAGATTTGCATTTCCACCATGGGCCAGGCTAGGCTCGGATGTGCCCAATGAAAGAGGCCCGAGGACCCCGCAGGGGCCCCGGGGACAGCACCCGCCTTTGAGAAGGGGCCATGTGTGGATTCCCACGTCTGGCCTGACACTCCGTCTGCCGGCCCGGCTCCCCCACCCCCGCACACCAGGGCACCGCTCTGATCTGAGCCAAGGCCAGGCCTCCTTCTCCGGGGGGTCTCTTCCTGAATCTGCCCACCCCGGGGGGCTCCCGGGGGTCAACCGGATGATCTAGGACCCCAGAGCCAAACCTAGGTGTGTCCAAGTAGACATGAGGGAAGGAGAGCAAGTGCACAGAGGAGACACCTGATGGGCACTGCCCTGGCCAAGTGACCCAGGTTGACATCATGGGGGATAGGACACCTCATGACACATTATGGACACGTCAATGGCATGTGCCCTGTCATGATGGGCGAAAGGGGCAGTTCACCTCTGCGTCTTCCTCCCTAAAGCCCATAAGCCCAGTTTAACCATGAGAAAACCAGTAGATCAATCTCAATGGAAGGATGTCTGGCAAAATACCTAACCTGTCAAGGTCATTCGACAATAAGGAGAGTCTAAAACTGTCACAGCCAAGAGGAGCCCAAGGAGACATGGCAGCTAAACGTCACATGGGGTCCTGGGGCAGGAACATGACAGTAGGGAGAAATAGGAAATCTGAATCAAGTGTGGACTTCAGTTAGCAATAGCATAGCCACTGGTTTGTTAGTTGTGACAAATGTACCATCCTATGCAAAACGTCCATGATGGGAAAGGCTGGGGAGGAGGTGGATGGGAGCCTCTGCATGACATTCATGATCATCCCATAATTCTAAGACTGTCCTAAAATCTTCTCCAGCCTTAGTCTCCTGCTTTGCATGATGGGCACTGTCCCTTGACCTGGCCCTACCACGGGACCGTCACGAGCTCAGGTGGCACCACGACCAGGTGAGGCTGGGCAGGAGTATGTGCCTGGGGAGATGGCAGGAGCCACCAGATCGGCTTGAGTGAAGACAAGCAATGCCGGCACCCGGATGCTGTCAGCTGGGTTGGGTCTGCATCATGCACAGATGCCAGTCATGCCCCCCCACCCCAAGCAAAGCATGGCCCACGGAGGGGAGGACGGGGAGGTGCCAGGGAGGGGGTGAGTTAGGGGGGATGAGGCAAGGCTGACTGATGGGCCCCACGCGCTGGGACTAGACATAGAGCAGGAGTGTGTGCCATAAATGGAAGGCAGCGCGGCAGGTACTAAGTCGGGATGTGCCCGTGGCCGTGTGCTAATGCCAATCACCTCTCACAACATTACACTTTGGATTTCTTAGAACTATTTACTCATCTCTTGCTTTTCTTCCCCCCAACCTTTCAAAACTGTAAAGACCATGCTGGGCTCACAGGCCATGCAAAAATAGGAGGCAGGTCATAGTTCATAACCTGTTCAGAAAGCATTCGATAAAGTTCAAACCTCCTTGCAAAAAGTTAAGTGAAAATTCCTATTGAATAGGACTAGAAAGAAACTTCCTTAATTTGGTAAAATTATAGACCAAAAGCGAGCGCAGACCGTCCCAGGAGTGCGGGGAATGTTTCTATTAATGTCAATAATCTGTTAATTAAAGGAGAATGCATTTCTGTGAAGACCTGGCAAGAGACAAGGACGCCTGGGACCGGGTACCCTGTACGGCAGTCCTGCAGGTACCACTTCATGCAACAGAAAGAACGAACTAGGCGTGAGGGTTGGGAGAGAGAAAACCGTCCTTATCTGCAGCTGATAAGATCATCTACTTAAGAAATCAGCAAGGCCAACAGATCAATAATTAGAACTGACGAAAGTGTCCACCGTGGACGCCCAACCCCGTAGCCTCCTCTCCCCCAGCGAGAAGCTCCTAGGGAAAATAAGCGCCCAACTAGCACTAGAGAGGGTGCGTTGTCAGGGGTCATAAAGCAGCCCCCCGTGAGAGGAGTCCCCTCGGAGCGCTCCCAGACCCCAGGGGAGGACTCAGGAGATGACCCGAGCCGCTCTGAGCGACTCCTTGCTCTTGGGCGAGAGAACATAATATACTGTTTCCATTTCCCCGAAATCCAACCTGTAAATCCAACGCAACCCCAAGCAAACTTCCTATTGAAATTAAGAAACTTAATAATGTTGCCGTGGAGAAACAAATGTCCGGAACAGGCAGGTCAAACTTTAACAGAGGTCACGTGCAGGGCGGAGGGGGCAGGTGCGCTGCCGGCAGGAGTGCCTCTTTGCAAACCAAAGCAGCAGGTCTACATGGCGCTGGCGTGTCCCCCCGGAAAGCAGACCACTGGTGCAGAGGAAGGACCCGCGTCACACTCCCCGCAGGCTTGGGAACAGTCCTGACCACAAAGATGACACCGCCACCCTCCAGGGACAGGCTGGAGAGGCCGGGAGGCGGGTGGCCAGGCATAGCTACCGCTCAGAGGGAAATGAGGCTGCCCCCCTCGCCCCCCAGCTGGCACGCAGGGGTGTCCCTGGACGTGACGAAGGCCCATGTGGCAGAAGATGGATTATAACCCATGGAAGAAGATGCAGGAGAGTATCTCCTGACAGCACACCCGATGAAGCCATAGGTGGATGCGTGTGTGTCTGTCTGTGTGTGTGTGTGTGTGTGTGTGTGTGTGTGTGTGTGTGGTGGGGGGTGATACCATTTGGAGCTCCCGCTCACGGAGGGGCCCCCTCGGGCAGCTGGGCTGTCCTCTCTGCCCAGGGCCCTGTTCTCATCCACCATCTGCTGCCCGGCTAGGACCTCTCCTCTCTTTATGGAAACTCCTTCTTCCCTGCTGCCCTCCCAGAAAAATCCTAAGCTCCGTGGAGGGGACTTTGTCTCTTTTGTTGACTGGGACAGTGCCTGGCATGCAGGGGTGACAGGATGACATGGTGAGGGTGAGACGAGTGTATAAGCACAGGCTCCGAGCCAGTCTCAGCTCTGCCCAGCCTCAGCTAAGGGCCTCTAAGCAGATGCGCCTCATCCCCCCACTGGTGTCAGATGCTCATCGGGACCGGCATGGGCGAGAAACGCATCCTCTGCTCCCTCCCAAGGCCCAGAAGAATCTAAGGGAACTCAGATCCCCCAAGGAGCTCCCCAGCTGAGTGGCCAGTCTGGTGTCAGCCTGGCCCAGAACCTTCTCTCCGGAGTCCTACGCTCATGTTCACAATGAGGTGTCACCTTCATGTGCATGGACCTAGGACCTTCTAACCAGGCAAGATGTAAGCTGCAGCTTCTGGCTGAGTCCCCAGGGGCGTCCTGGGAAGGTTCCTTGTTGGCTGCACCAGGAGCCGTGCAAAGGGACAGTGACAGACCTGTCCCCCACACTCCTTGAACAAAGAGCTTGGATCTCTGTCCCTCAGCTCCCATTCCTCATCCACCACCCAAGCACAGGGCTGCAGAGAGAAGTCTTCAGTGAGCAGGATGGGGCATGATGCACATGCTCAGCAGCCTTAGGCTGCCTGGAGGGTCAGGGCAGGGTGGCCGGGGAAGGTGGTGGCCCTAAGGGGCCCCAGAAGTGGCCCCCAAGCATCAGGCTCATGGTTTGGGGGAGCATCAGAGTGTCCTAGGAGGGGATAACCATGTGATCATGAGTGAGACAGCTGTGGCCAAGAGGAGGCTGTGGGTGCCAGCGACGGGGTGGCTGAGGAGGGCAGGTGCCCGGGGTCAGGGGAGGATGGCACAGGTGAGAACATGCAGGAGCAGGCCCTGGGGCGGCCACCCCCGCCCCCAGCCTACCAGGGCAGGCCTGCAGCTGATGTTTTGTGAGGACACCTGTGTGATTTCCCCTGAAACATCCTGCCCCGCTGGAAGGACCGGCCGCGGGTAACATTCCTTTCCTGAGGCAGTTTGTAGACTGAATAGGCATCCCAGGCCACTGCTGGGGGCAGGTGGCCCATGACGCTGTGCACTTGGGCAGTAGGTGGTAGATCATCAGAAAGTTTGGACAGAACACAGAAGTAAGGGATCTGATACACGGCCACCTGAGACACATCGTCTTGACCCCAAAACGACCCACGTGGACCGATTGCCTAACCTTGCAGTGTAGACCAAAGTCCTGTCTGCTCCACCATACTCTGAGAGTATCCAGAATTTCTCGGCTTTTTCTTTCAGGTGGAGAGAAAATGTAAAGGCCCTGACGGGGTGGTCTGGGCACGGAGGTATCACAGAACCCCGCCCCCCAACACTCTCCTGGTCCCTTCAGTCGTTAGACCCCCACACACCTCAATGGAACCTTCCTGAAGTCTCCAGTCCACGTTTCCACAGAAATCTGAAATGCACATCTGTGCACAGGAGCTCGGGTACATGAACTTTAACCATTCACCACCCCCCACCCCCACGGCTGACCCAGCAGGGTCCCTGGGGGCAGGTGCCCTGACAGGGGGGATGAGTGGGCAAGAACAAGGAATCTAAACCCCAGGTCCTGGTCATTCCTAAAAGTAGTTAAGCTAATAATGGTAACAATATTATGATATGACACATTATACTTCTGACTTATTTTCTGTGCACTTACGATACGTTATTATAAGCACAAATTTATGTAATATTATCAGTAAAACAGGATTATTTATAACAGGACAGAGTCAGAGTAGGAGAACATCACAGAGCACCATGTGTCGGCACACGTGTGGGTATGAGCTTGTGTGTGTCTGGTCCACCAGAAAGATGACTCTTGCATCTGGGCAGTGGCCAGAGCATGCTAGGCACTTCCCGAAGGGCCTCAGGTAGAGGGCCTTGGGGTGGACAGGGTGGATGTAGTGGGCAGGTGGATGCTGGTTAGCAGCACCCCAATTCGACCCCCTTGGGCACCACTGGCACATGCAGAGCCCTGCAGCCCAGCCACGCAGACCTCAAAAGAGGGTCAGGTAGGGCTGCTGTCCTCTGGGGCCTCCCTCCCTCCCTGCCTATACTATCCTGGGGATCAAGACAGGGGACTTGGGGGGAGGTCAGGGTGGGATGACCACAAGGGCTGGGGCATCTCGAACCTGAGCGCCGGGCAAGGCCAGGGTTACTCCCAATGACAGGGTCAGCCCCTGAGAGAGGATGAGAGGCGAGGTCCTGGGGGAGGGGAAGGGGTTTGCAAAACTCTTGGAAAGATGACCCCTGGAAGCCCAGGCCCCAGACCTCCCCGACCTGAGGAGCACAGAATCCCGTGCTGGGAGACCCCCAGAGACAAAGATCGGGTCCCTACAGGGCTGCAAGTCCGGCGGGAGAATACATAGGCTGTGGCGTGGGTGCCCGCTCATCCCTGTGGGCTGAGGTGCTCTGGGCCACAGTTGTCCCCAAGGGAATGTCAAGAACATCCCCTTCCCTCTCAGACATCACAGCCCGGGGCTCCTGGCTCAGCTCTGATGTGCCTGAGCCTGTTTCAGTGCTCACAGGTGGTGGCGGGGGCTGCATGGCTCTGCTGAATCCGAGGACTCCACCTCGGGGTTTGGGCGAGGAGCACTGTCCTGGATACAAGCAAGGAACAAGCCATCCCCGACACTCGAGGGCCCGCCCGCGATAGTGGACCGTCGAGTGGCTGCTGTGCATCCTTGCCGGGTTGCTTCAGTGCCCAGACCAGCCAGAGGCCTCAAAGCTCCAGGCTTCCTGCACCCACCCCCTGGGGCCCCGAGGGCCTGGGTTTGCTCTGCTTGCTTGCATTCACTCAGACAGGAGGCCCCAACGGCTCCCCTGGAACACTTGGGGGAGGGGAGGCCTCCTTCCCTCCTAGGGCTCTTGTTTGCAAAGCTCCCAGAGGACCTGGCAGGACAGAGCCTGGACAAACACAGAGCATCCTCGGCCTCAGAAAAGCCAAATCAGTAAACAAGCCCCCCTCCCCCGCTGCCGCATGGCATTTCTGCCTCTGATTGATTCAGCTGCAAAGTGCAAACTGCCCCTAGAAAGGGCGGTGGGGGGCCTGGGCCCCAGCCTCCCATTCAAACGAATCCTTCCTGGGAGGCAGTACAGCTGCGTGGGGAGACGCCCCACTGGACAAGAGGGCCCCCACCCCAGCACCAGAGCGGTGGCCAGATGGCTCCGGGTGCCAAGGCAGGCTACAAACGGGCAGCCAGGCCCAGCTCCTTAGTGGGAACCACCAGGCCCCAAGGCCACCGGCCACCTCCCGTGGTGTCTAAGCTCTGGGCACCAGGCAGCCCCTGATCTGGACCATTTTACCCATCTCACCGGGGTGGTTCCAGCCAGTGTGAGTCCCAGACACCTGCTTGGGGTGGGGGGGGACAAGAGAGAATAGAATGTCCACTCTGAGCAAAACCTCCACCACCTCGAGCGTAGGCCAGGGCAGGAGAGCCTGGTTTGTTTTTTAGAACTTCTATTTCTTCTTCCTTTTGCCTTTTAATGTAAAAAAATCGAACGAGGTCACAGGGCCCAGCAGACTGTCCTGTAATAGTCAACAGCAATGGACAAACTTCAGAACAGAGAGTTCTGGGAGGTCAGAAAATGGTCAGAGGGGTGTGCAGGGGGCTTCTGGGGGCTCCCAGACCTCCCTGGGGAGTCAGTGAGGAGGACTCAGCTGGGAGATGGGAGGGGTCAGCTGGCTGCCCCTGTCAAGGAGCCCAGGACCTCCACTCACAGTGATGGGGTGATGACTGCAGGCAAATAGCAGCAAAATGTTCGGGAACACTGCACCAGGAACAGAGGAAGCTAACTAAGGGGAGGAGGGCCCCCCACCCCCAGATCCCGGGGACCTGGTGCCCACTCCCACACCCTGGTCCACAGCCACGCGAGGGACCCTTTGATTCCCATCTGAGGGAGTACAGCCCTCAGCGGCTCAGGGGGTGAGGGTGGGGGCAGGGAGGCTGCAGGGGCCCATGGTGAGCAGAACAATGCCCCCCAAAGATGCCTCCGTCCTGTCCCCTGGAGCCTAGGGACAGATTCGGCTCTGCGGCAATGGGGGAAAGGCTGCCGATGGAATGAAGTTTGCCAAGCAGGTGACCTTGACATGGGAGATTGCCCTGGATTATCTGTGGTCACGAGGATCCTTGCAGGGCAAGTGGCAGGAGGGGCAGAGTCAGAGGATGAGAGGTTACTCTGTGCAGAAGGTCAGAGAGGTCCAGTGAGGAGGGCTCGTGCCGGCCTTGGCTGCCGTGCAGAGGACGGGGCCCCCAGCCAGGGAGTGCGGGTGGCTTCTGAAGCCCCAGCACTGATTAAAGGGACCCCGCCTGGCCACAGCTTGATTTTAGTCCAGTGAGACTGTTCTGACCTCCAGGACCAAGATGAAACATCTGTATTGTCTCAAGCCACCGAAGTTGGCCATTTGTCATAAGAGATGAGCATGGCCTCCAACAGAACAACAGGGTAGAAGTAGCCACATGTCAGGAGTCAGAGGTCCTGGGTTTAATCCTGTGTAACCTCCGGTGACCTCGGGCCTGCCCCTCACTTCCCAGGGACAGGCTCATAGCACCACCCATCACGGATGCTGGGGCGGCCCTGCTGCACCCACGGTCTGTCTCCACACCTGGCCTGTCGTCCTCTGTCACAGTCACCCCAGGAGGACAGGCCAGCGTCCTCATCCCCGATTCTCAAGGAGATGGAGGCTGCAGGGATGTCCTCACTGAGGATGTGTGGCAGCCACACTGTGCCCACCCACCTGGCCTTGGGTGCCCACCTCGCCCTTGCAGGAACAGACCTGGCCTGGAGTCCAATTATGGCCCACTCGAGGGCGGCTCTGGTTCCTGGGGCGGACGGCTGGGCAGAAGCCGGGCTGGGGGAGGACATCCCCTCTCGTGTCTGTGCGCCTGGTGCCCTGTGCGTGGTCTGCCCAGCTGGGGCCCCCCCGGGGAAATCAGATATCCCCCACACACACATACACACCTGGAGGCCACATAGGCCCATACCAGGCTAAGCCCCAGGGCCTCCCAATGACCTGGGGACCCTGCTACGCTGGGGTGAGCAGGGCTTGGCCTCCTCTGGCCTCCAAAGATACCAGGCTTCAGGCCCATCCCACAGCTTTGGCGGGTCTCTGCCCCCTGGGAAGGTGAGCAGAGGCCCAGACAACGTCTGAAGCAGATCCACGGGGTGTTGGTGGCCCTGACACCTTCCATGTGTCACTCTGGCCTTTAGGCTGGAATGGGAGGACCTTCTCTGTCTCTCTTATCAGGTTCAATACAAATATCACCTTCTCAGGGAGCCCCTCCCTGATCGCCTTGGCCTCATGACCATGCTGCTGCCCAGCATGTAGCCTAGGAGCCTGCTGTGAGGGCCTCCACCCCAAACCCTGGCCTCCCCTGCCTGGGGGGCTCACACCTCCCCACTTTTCTCCCTGCTGTTTGAAGATTTCCTTGCTTACTTTCTTTGTTTTGAGTTCTATTTCCCATACTGACCACAGGCTATTGGTCAAGCTCAGGCTAGGACACTCTCCCCTGCCCTGGGAGGGTAACATGGTTCTCCCCTCGCCCCCAGAAAGGCCCCAGAACGTCCTTCCTCTGGACAGTCTGAGCACTGACGCCTTCACCACCCCCACTGCAGCCGCTCCGACTGACTCCCACTTGTCTTGACAGCAACAGCAGGCCCCACCTGTAAGAACGTGTGACAGGCCGGCCAGTCCTCATACCTGACACCCACTGACTCCCCTTGAGGCCCGGCCTCCTAGCCTGAAGCAGGCCGATGGAGCTTTCTCTGTGACCCGCGCCCTCCCGCTCAGACCTACCAGCTGTGTTTTACAGTCTGTTCGGGCCGAGTCAGGACCAGGGCTTCCCAGCATGTTATACAAAGGTTCTTCACCAGAACGGAGTCAAATGGATTCACGTTGGGATCATAAATATAATGGGGATATTTTTATTTTCAAGTAGCACTTCTGAAATCTATAAAATTAAGCTAATATACTGATTTTTAAAACAAGCACTTTATTGCCCTGTGAGTCAGAGTTCGCCAGTCTACAGGGTTGGGAGTTGGCTCCTGTTCCCAGGCATCCAGCAGGGTCCTGGGGCCACCCTGGTGGGCCTGGGCCTGTTGCCCCCGCTGCGCAATGGACACAAGAGAGTGTGGTGACTGGGTGGGGGGCTCTGCTTCCCGTTCCCACCTCCACCCACACGGCGGCCTGCACAGGGAACCAACCCCTCCCCTCGTGCCTTACCTGGGCTCTCCCCCCTTTGTCCTGCCTGGGGACCCTGCCTCCAGTGTCCCCATCCCACTGCCCTGGCCCACCTGGTGCCAGCACACAGCCCTCAGCATGGCTCCAGAGCCCACTGAGGCAGCCTGGCCCACACCTGCCGGCAGTTCCTGCCCCATTGAGTCAGCCCCATTAGAGACCCCAAGGGGACACCTGGAAGGGGCTGAATGGGGTTTGCAGGCCCTGCAGCCCAGGGGCCAGGAGGAGGCCTGAGCAGGTCTGCCATGGCAAGGACTTCACATTGACCGCCCCCCCACCACACACACCTGACTCCAGGTCTAAGCCAGGGGCTTCCTCTCCAGGTAACTAGCAGCTGGCACCCCCCTCTCTGGACCCCACCCCGCCCTGTGCTCCAAGCACAGCAGCTGGCCTCTGACCCCAGAATCTCCCCAGGCTCCTTGGACGCACAGGCCCCGCGGACTCCACAGAGCCCTCCATGGAGCTGGGCTCTCCAGCCCCATTTAGAGCAATCTCTAAATGCTCAGGGATTTAGAGACTCTGGTGCCTGCATCCTGTCCAGGTTTCCAGTATTTACAAGTACCCAGTACCCTGCATTCTCAGTGCTCCTCAATCTAATGTAGTCCCAATCCCAGCTGCCCCAGGATGGTGGCCAGGGAAGCTTTCCTTCAGATGCAGGGCACTGGGAGCCCTTAGGGCAGGCAGGCAGGAGACCTGCCAGGGCATCCACAGGACCACCCCGTCCTGCACCAGCTCCAGACAGCTTACAGGGTCCTCCTGTACCCACATCCCCAAAAGCCTTCTTGCCTCTTGGGGCAGAGATCACCTCGTTGCCTGGGGTGGGCCTCTAGGCACAGAAGAGATGGGGTGGGCGCATCCCAGCCACACCATCCTGCCTTAGAAGGTGATCGTATTTGGAGATGGGGTCTTTAGAGAGAAAATTAAGTTAAAATAGGGTCACTGAGGTGAGCCTGATCCAGTGTAACAGGGGTCCTTATAGGAAGAGGATAGGAGGACACAGACATGCATGGAGGGATGACCCTGTGAGGACCCAGGGAGAGCACGGCCATCCACACACACACAGAGAGGTCTCGGGAGGACCCTGCCTGCCTGTGTCTGGACCTCGGGCTTCGGCCTCCAGGACCAGGGGGACAGTGAGCACCTGTGCTGTTTGTTACAGCAGCCTACCCTGACTGATACAAGCACGGAGCTCACAGAGGTGCCAAGCACAAGATCACAGGGAGGGCAGGGAGGGCTGGCCAGGCCTTGGAGCACAGGTGGCAGGTGGATGAATGGGTGGGGGCATAGGGATAGCATCTCTAGAGGGATGATGCCAGCAGGGTGTGGTGTTGGGTGCCCCTGGCCCATGAAGCTGAGGTCAGAGGTGGGGTGAGGAGTGAATGAGGCAGGGTGGTGGCAGAGTGCTCTGAACAAGGTGGCAGGGGGCACACGAGCTTGGCAGGCAAGGCAGGAGGGGGCGGCCACAGGTCCTCCTCCTGCAGTGCAGGGCCTCAAATGGCAGGAGCCCCCCCAACCCACCCCAAGTCCATGGTGTCCTCCTGCCACGGGGGTGGGGCCTCTCCTAGCAGCTCCCGGTGGAGGTGAGGACCTCAAGAACCCTTCTCAGTCCTTGCCTTCCTGCTGCTGTTTCTGTGCACAGACACCCCCCCCCAACCATGGGTGTAACACGCTCGCTGGGGAGGTCAGTGCAAGCCAGGTGACGACCCACACGTGTGTCTGCCCCTCTCCCTCCAGCAGGCCAGGGCACGCCTCTGCAGGGCCTTCACTTTTCCGTGGTCCCAACCCCAGGGAAACTGAGGGGAAGCGGTGGCCGCTGGCTGGAGAACACAGTCATGCCAGCCGAGTGCTCTTGTTCCTGCCCCATCCATAGAGTAGCTTCTGGAACTGCCAGCTCCCTGTGCTTAGGCCAGAGATGCTCAGCTGGGGCTGTGCATACCTGGGACCCGGGGCTCCTCGGGGGGGACCCAGAGTGGGAGACCCCACTCTGAGGCCTGCTCCTTCTCTTTGGGGGGGTCTTCGGTGCAGGGGTAGCACCACTGTCCCCCACCCAGCAGCCCAACCTCAGCCTCGAGGGCCCCCCAACACACCCGCAGCGAGCCTGCCTCTGCCTCCTCATCTGACCCACTGCGTCCCAGCCCTCAGCCCAGAGGGACCAGCAGGCCCTTCTCGGCCACCCCTGCCCAGTGCGCCACCCACCAGGGCTCTGGCCCGACCCAGCTGCTTTCTGGGTCTGAAACTCCCCAGCTGTCTCTCACTCAGGCCCGTGTGTGTTTTCATTCGTTTGCTTTCCTGACGTTTATTCAGCACCCTGTCACGCACATGTCCAGAGCCTGGAGGGCCAGGACAGCGACCCTCCCCACCCCCTCCAGGGACCCGTGCTCCCAACTCGCAGGGAGAGATGTGTGTGAGACTAGCCCCCTGATGCATTCTATCAGAGACCAGAAGCTCTGTGAGATGAGGCCCAGGCTGGGAGGAGACCACGAAGGGCTGGACCATGGAGGAGTCTCAGGGGAAGCGACAGCTGAGGCTCGAAGACTAAACAGGACTTAGCCAGGGAGGAGTGTGTACTGGGAAAACCATACAGGGCTGGATAGAGGGAACAGCATGTGCCAAGGCCCTGAGGTCAGAGGGAGCGCTAGGGCTATAGCTGGGACAGGGGTGAGGTGAGGCACGAGGTGGCACCCGAGGGGTCTGCAGGACCAGGGCCCCCAGCAGGAGGGACACATTCTTTGGACTGGGGGGGAGGTCTGGGATGGTCCAGGGTTCTGGCCTGAGCCACCTGGAGGACAGGTGAGTCCCCGGGCCCAAGCTGTGGAGGCTGAGGCTCAGGGCAGGGAGGGTATCTGGATTCCCCACCCTCAGGTCCCTTCCTGTCCTGAGCTCCTCTTCTCTCCAATCCCCTGGGGCCTACAAGTCTCCCTCTGGCCTCCTGCTGCTCCACCTTCTCTGCCTCCCTTGTGCTCGCAGGCTCGTGGGTCCGGCTGGCCGAGCTGCCCCAGAGCAGGGGGAGACAGCAGCACCCATCCACCCCTCCCTGCGGGACCTCCCTGCCCCCGCCCCTTCTCTGCCAGCCCCCCAAGGGCAAGCTGGGGGTGCTGCCCTATGCTGTGCGGTCCTGACAACCTGCCCACATCTTGGAACCTGACCGAGTCCACTGCCCTGGGGGTCACCCACAGTCACTGGGCCCATAGGGAGAGCCTGGGACTGCCAGTTGATGGGGCAGGGAGCAAACAGATGGGGCGCAGGACAGGGGAGTGGGCCCCAGGGAGGCCCAAGTGGGGAAGGGCCAGGATGCCCCAGGGGCCCAGGAGCCCCTTCCCTCCAGGGGCAGCCTGTAGGATGTAGAACAGCACAAGGAAAGGGGGCCGAGGGGGCACTCCCCAGTCTGCCTGACGCTGGGGGGGGGGTGAGGGCGGGCTCAGGTGTGGCTGCCCCGGAGGCCCCTCCTCCCACGTGCCTGTGGCTCGCAGCTGGCTGGCTGCCTGTGGGTGGTCACAGGCTCCCAGCGGGAGCGCCAGCAGCCACTGGGGGTTGGGGGGCTGGGGGGGTGGCTGGAGCCACCCTGCCTGGGGCATGACGGGGCTGGGGCCTGCGGGGCAGGGGACCCGGTGGGGGAGACCGCCAGGGCAGGGGTCCCCTCCCCGGGCCCCGGTGGGTGGGACAGAGGCCCCCGGGCTCCGGCTGTGAGGCGAGGCCCTCGGTGGCGGCCACAATAAATATGTTTGTTCAAGGGAAGCCAGGCTGGGAGCTGTGCGCGCTGGCCTGGTGAGGAAGAAAAGGCCGCTTGTGCCTCTCACACTGGGGCGATTGTTCGCGCTCACGCAACTGCTGCCCCGTGGCCGGAAAGGTCAGACGCCCCTCGGGCCCCGTCGGAAGCAACTGGTGCCTCAGGCCCCTTTGCCCGCTCCCAGCTGTAACACCCGTCCGTCCACATCACCTCTGGGCCTTGGCACGGGAGGGAAGGTGCCGGGCAAGGCCTGCGAGGCGGCCCCGGCGAGGGCAGAGGGAAGGGAAGCCGGGAGTCGGCCTGCCCGAGTGGGGCAGGCACCCCGAGCTGGGCAGCGAGCAGGCCCAAGGCCCCAGCGCCTGGGAGGGACGGGGCAGTTTGCTCCCCGGGCGCACGGAGCAGCGATGGCCCGGGTTTGGATACGCGGGGTGCCAGGGTGAGGGCTGCGGACAGACCCGGCGGGGGGCCACTGAAGCAGGACCAAGCCATCACCCAGCCTAGTAGCCGAAGGGCCCCAGCTGCAGCCCACCTTCTAGAACGGAGCCTGGACACATGGCCTGCAGTGTGGGGTGAGCGCATCCCAGACTCGTGGCTTGCCCTGATCTCGAAACCCTAAAGGACAAAGATCTTGAATCCAAGGCTGGTCTTCTATTCCTCTGATGGGGGAGGGCCAGAGCCTATGATGTGGCATCCCCAGGGGCCGCCCCAGGTCACCCCCCCACATCACCTCCCTGCTGTGCCCTCGATGCTGCCACTGTCTGCTCTTCTCCTCCAGGGAGAAGCTCCATGGAGATGGGGCTGTGCTGGGGCGAGGCCTTGGCCACTGCCCAGAGGCAGGAGAGGCGGCCTGCTCGCCCACACCCCCCCACACGCAGGGAGGGCTGAGGAAGGGGATGTTCGAGGGCACTGCTGGAGGCCAGCCTCCCAGCTCTGGCGCCTAGAGGTCCAGGCAAGCTGCCGTCCCAGTGGTGACATCGTGACAGGCTGCCACAGTGACCCAGGGATCTATGTTTGCAGAGTGAGTCCCCCCAAAGCTGCCTTTCAATCAGAGGACCAGGGGCTGAGAGGTGACCCGAGAGACCCAAGGGAAGAGCTTCTAGAAGCTTCCAAAGAGATGGTGCCACGGCTGGGCACCCAGGCTCGGGAGCCCGCCCTGCCCCGGCCTGCTGCACACATTCCTTCACCAGGGCTGGCCGACGTCCCTGCTCTGTGCACTGCCCAGGGCGATTCTAGGGCCCTGACCCCCCAGCATGGGGGTCTCCCCACGCAGACGGGCTGCATGGGCCATGCTGAGGTCTTGTCTGGAGTAGGGTTGTTCAGGGCCTCGCCTGGGGTTGGCAATGGGACACAGGATGGCGAGGGAAGTCCGCATCCTGCCGGGGGACACAGCCTTGCTGAGGTCCTCACTCCTTGTGTCCAGCACTGAGGCAGGGTGGTGGTGGGCGGCCTTGGCTCCCTCTCCAGGGACTCTCCCACGGACACACCACTGGAATGTGCTGGACTCACGGGGCTGAATTTCCCAGGGGCTGGACACACCGACCATGGGAAGAGGGTGTTGGGTGCCATCCGCCCTGCACAGCCATGGGCAGCGGGGTTGATACCACCTTGCAGAACTGCGGGGGGCCGTGGGGAGTCCAGGTGGTGGTGGGGATGGCTTCCAGGCCAACCCGGACCCCCTCCACCAGGCCCCAGGACCTTCACCTAGTTCTGCTTCTCCCTGTCAAGCCAGAGGCAGGTGTCTGCTCACAACACGAGGTCACAGGCCTCCGCCCTTCTGTGTGAGTGGAGCTGAGCCTCCAGAGCCACAGGAGGCCTGGCCAGGGTTCTGGTCCCTGCGGCCGGTCCCAGCGCGGCAGCCTCTGGTCCATCTGGCCAAGGGCCTGGCCCAGCTCCTGTCCACAGCCTCCCAGTCCTGGCCTCCTTTCCCTGTTCGCCTCTGCCTGTTCGAGCCACCACGGCCGCACTCCTGGAGCCCGTGCCCTCACCTGCCTCCACTGGGCATGAGGGTAGGAGCAGGGAGGCTGTGGCCGCACAAGCCCTCTGCCAGCACGTGCTGCCCGGGGACAACGTCCACCTCCCCCTGGGGCCTCCTGGGCCCCGCCTGCCACACTGCCTACCTCCTGGCTCCTTGGGAGCATCCTGTGTTCCTTACAGGGCAAGAGGGAGGCAGGAGAGCAAGCACAAGGAGGAGGTGCTGGGGGCGAAGGTCCGAGCTCTGCAAGGAAGGGGTCATGAACTGGGGGGCAGGTGGGTGTCTCCAGAAGCTGGAAAAGCAAGGACTGGATTCCGCCTGGAGCCTCAGAAGGGATCACAGCCCTGCTGACACCCAGATCTTAGTCCTGTGGGACCCACCTCGGGCTCATGACCTCCAGGACCGTTAGATGGTGAATCTGTGCTCCTTTGTTAGAGCAGCTCCAGGACACTCAAACTGTCCCCCTTCCCAGCAGCCCCAGAGTCCACCAGTTCCCTCCCCCTGCCCGGCCCAGCCGCTGTCCCCTCTGGTCTGCACACCCTGGGCTCCCAGGCTCACAACGGGTCCCTCGGTAGGCCGTCCTTGGCTTTGCGGCCCAGTGACCGTGCTGCCATCTGGGCCAGGTCACGCCCCACCTAGAGTGAAAGCCAGTGTCCTGGCCTGGTGAGATGCCCGAGTCACGGCCACATAGGCCTCCCCCTGGGGACCCTCATCCACAGCATCACCCTCCCCATAAGACGTCCCCCGACCCAGCTTAGGACAGGCCCCCTCTGTGTGCCAGCCATGTCTGCCTTATCAAGAAGTCGCGAGGAGCTAAATATGTTCCCTTCGGTCTCTCTCACTGTCCCCTCGTTGGATGCTGGCTCCTCTGGTCTGTGCCAGCTCTGGGTCAGTTGATGTCAGCTTTGCCCCACACCTGGAGCAGGTGTCCTATGTTTGTTGGGATCACGCACACGGGTCTCTCCTCCTGGGCTTTACTGGCTGGTCTAATTTCGGGGGAGGGGGGGCAGCCCCCACGGGGTGGCCATTTACTATCTCACTTTTCAGGCATGGCTCCTGAGGCCGGGGGATCTCGTCATCCGCAGAGTGGCCCCAGCCCGTGGGGAGCCCAAGGGAGGGGGAGCATGCGGGGACCCTGGGCTGCCTCCCTGAAGGGAAGGGGCTCTTGGGCTCCGGCCCACGTGCCCTCTCTGACTGTCCCAGGCGGGCGGGGGGCAGGCGGGGGGTGCTGGATCAACGGGCTATTGTTGGGTGAGCACGGTTGCCGCCCGGCTGCACCGGCCCCTGTGTCTGCAGCAGCTCCCAGAACCAATCAACACCTTATCGCCGGCATTAATCACCCCGCTATCGGCCCCAAATCAGGCAAACACTTGTGGGGAGTTCAAACCCCCGACTTCACACAAGTTTCTGTGTAATAATAGATTAAGTTTCTGGAGGTTCTACAGCATCTATGGAGGCCAGCCCTCTGGGGCGGCAAGAGGCTGCCAGGGGCAGGCAGACACTGCCCCCAGGTCCCTCCTGGATGCTCCCCTCCAGCCAGAGCCCTCACGGGCCACACTGGCCATCTGTCTTCTCTGGGCCAGCCTCCGGGAGGATGCAGTGTGGGGCCTGGCTGCCCTGTCCCCTGCTCTGGCCCTGGCTCTGAGAATGGGCAGCCTCGGGGTGGTTTGAGAATCTCTGGAGGAAGAAGCTTGGACCCTGGCGAACAGGAACAGGAGTCTCCGCCCTGGCCCCAGAGGCTAGAGGAGGCATTGTCAGAGTCAAAGAGGAAGGCAGGAGATGAGGGGACAGGAGAGGCTGGGAGGAAGGGCAACACCATCATTTGACCTGGAGCAGGGCATGTGCAAAGGCCCTGGGGCAGACATGCCCTGGAAAAGGCTGGAGGAGGAGAAGAAGGCCAGACAGCCTGTAGTGAGGGGCTGCGGGGAGGACAGAAGGTAGGAGTTGAGGGGGAACTGGCCCTGTGTACCTTGGGTGGGTGAGAGTCACGAGGACAGAGCAGGAGTCCCAGGGAACATGGGGAGCCCCTGCGACCCCACAGCAATGCCCTCCGGGGGTTGCAGCATCTGCCCCTTCCCAGCATGAGTGCAGTCCCACTGGCACTGTCTGTTCACCCCCCAGACACAGCCCTTCCCCACCAGCCCCCACTCTGGGTCTCTGTGTGGTGGGGTCCCCCGGGGCCAGCTGTGACCCCTGCCATCTCGGGTCTGTGCTCCTCTCCTCAAGGTGAGCTGTTCATGCAACCTTCACTCTGCAGGGCTGTGGGGTACCTCTGAGTCCAGGCTGGATCTCCAAGGACACTGGCCTGAGCTCCCGCCCCCCCCCCCCCCCACAACAGACGATCCCAAGGTGCTGCCTGCTTTCCATGGGGTCCTACCCCACACACTGAGCTTTGCTTCATTACCTCCATTCTACAGACAGGACAAGGGACCTTGCAGACACTGTGAGCTGCCCCCAACCTCAGCATGGCAGGATTTGGACCTTGGTGTCTGCCTCCCTAGCCCAGAGCACCTGCAAGCTGCATTCATGCCCCCACCCCAGTCCTGGGGCCATCCCTCCCAGAGTCCAGTGTGTATTTCCCTCCAACCTAGACAGACGTGTGCCTAGAGCTCAGAAGCTTCCAGAACAGCAGGCAGCAGGCACAGACCTTTCTGCCAGGATATCCGGAAGTCAGTGCGGGGCTTTGTCCAGACCGCCGGAGCCCAAGCCACACCAAGCGGCTCAGAAGTTCTCGGCTGCCCACTGAGCTCCAGCCTGGCAGAGCGAGGGGAGCCCGGTGCACAGGGTTGGGCAGGTTCCCTCTCTCTGGGGAGAGCGGACGTCCGCGGGGAGCGGCTGGGAAGGGCCTGGGTGTTCTGAGCCTCCAGGAGGCCCGCTGTGGCCCCGGTGCCCAGGTTGGGAGGGCTGCCTCCTGAGCGGGGGATGGCACAGTCCCGCACAAGGCAGACACGCTGGTGCTTCAAACCCCCACTCCTCACGCTTCCTGTTTGAGCCACGTACAAAAGTACGTGATCTGGGGCAGAACTAGCAAATAATGTTCCTCCACTGCTGGGAATGTGCCTGGCCCACCTCTGTGGCCTCACTGCCCCTCCTGTCACCGCATATGCCCCTCCTGTCACACATGCCATGGTTGGCAGGGGTGGGGAGATCCGGGCCCTGAAGGGGATCGCCCCTCTATCCTGGGCCTCAGTTTCCACAGCTCTTAGAGAAGAGCAATCGCCCTGGGTCAGGTCTGGGCTCTTGGAAAACCTGTTGCTGGCCTGAGGCTCACCTCTAGAAAGGCCCTCTCCCTCAAATGTGCTCCGCTACCACACACCCCCCCCCCCGCCCCCGATTTGAGGTCACTGGCAGATCCCCGCAGATCCATCCGGGGATCCCAGGGGTATCAGGACAGGAGACTGGGTGCATGAGCCTCCATGCGAACCACACCCAGCCAGGCCACGTCTGCACACACACGTCACATGAGTGGTCACAGCCCAGCCTGAGCCACCGCCCGGGACCCACCCTTGGCCTCTGCTGCCCAGGCCAGCTGGAAGCAATCTCCTTGGAGCGGGCAGGTGGTCCTCCTTAGCTGGCCTCTGAGAGCCGTCCCCAGCCCTGCACCCACGGCCGCCTCGGGCCCCTTCCCTGCCGGAATGAACCAAGCGCTCTGGAATTCGTGAAGAAATCAGGGGTCTTTGGCCTGCTGTTTTTCTTGGCGAGGCCTTATCACAAATGAGCGGGGAAGCCCGAAGGTTAGGGTTTCAGTTAGGTCAGCAGAATCTGAGAAGCTGCAGTCGGCCTCCTGCCTCTCCTTGACCTGCAGGGCCCTGGGCTGATTAACCAGGCAGGTGACCTGAACTTTGGGCAGGGGGGAGACAGCGTTTGCACAAGCTGCCAGGTCTCAGGAAGCCGGTGGCCCCTGCCTTCCCCTATGTCCCCCTCAGCTGGAAGCGAGCCTTGGCCGTGGGGTCCACAGCTGGGAGCTTGGGGCATGAAGGAATGACAGGGCCTTGGTCGGTCCAGGAAGGGGGTGAAAGCAAGCAAGGCAGGGGTTCTGGGAAGCCAGCCCTTTGACCTCAGGGACTGTGCAGCTAAGCGGCCTCCTCAACCACAGGTAAACACGATGCCTCTGCTTCGACTCAGGGAGGTCAGGGACCCCTAGCAGACAAATGGTGGGGCGTCTCTGCTGCAAAAGTCATTCTTCCAACACAAAAGGTGGGCTGAACTACCTCCCCTGACCGCGGCGCCAAGGAGCCAAGGCCACGTGCAGGGGTGGCCCACAGCCACGTTCTCTGGGGCTCCGGGAAGGGTTGAGCACCACGGCTGGCGGGGTGGCCTTCCATCCGGGCACTGTGCTCTTGTCTGGCTCACAAAGTCTACCCACTGTGCCCCGACTGAGGCGCCCCAGAGCAGATGGCATGTGTGACTGCTGGGCTCGCTGGCCGTGTGTGAGCAGACAGGGCGCCCAGTGGCATTGGTCTGGTGTGCCGGTTCTCAGTGGACTATTTTTGAGCTGCCCTCGCTACCTGGCGCAGATTCCTAGATCAGGGATCTGCACCCTGTGACAGAGACCACCGTGCCCCCACTTTACAGCTGAGATTGCCGAGGCCCAGAAATTGAAGGGTCTTGCTTGAGACCTCACAGCTGCAGAGTGGAAGCACCAGATAAAGCCAGCTCTGCACTGGGGCTGAAAGTTTGATCCTACAGACCCCCTACATGCAGGGCGGGTGACCCGTACTCCCATCCTGACTCCCAGCTCTGCCCAGGCAAGTCCTCCAGTCCTCATCTGTGAGCCCAGGATGCCATGGCATCGCCTCCGGGGGGGAGGGGAGAACGTGAGCACGGCACAAGCTCCCAGAGCACAAGGCTGGCACTCAGCTGAAGCCACAGGCAGACTCACCACCCCAGGGTCCTCCACCCTCCTCCTCGAGGGCCCACAAACCAGGTGCCGTGTTGAGGTGCAGGACCCACTCCTATGTGCCCCATGTATGGATGTCCTGGCCTTTCTCCTGCTTTGCTGCCTGACATTTGCTGCCTTCCCCACTCTGGGGGCCACCTGGGCTTCCTGAGGCAACACTGGAGCCCCGGTCCCGGCGGGCACTCGGCGGTGCCCCCACCCCACCCCCCGCCAGCAGCCCCACTGTAGCGGGACGGGGACCCTGGCTGCCAGCGTTGTGCCATTCTGCAGAACCCCATCCAGCCGGGAGGACGGCTGCCGCTCCCGAGGATTTAGGGCCGTCACCTGGCAGAGCTGGAGGGCTCTCCGCCCTGACAGAGTAAGTGGCTACGTGCCGAAAGGTGACACCGTAAAGTGATACTGAGCCAGTGGGAGGACCGTATATTATCTGAGCCTGCAAGTGTGCGTGTTTTTCTTTCTGTCTTTCCTTCCTGGACTCCTCGTCTGGGGCTCCCCGATGATTTTATTGGAGTGTCTAGGCCCAGATGTGGTTTTCTATCAGGAGGACCGACCTGGGGCCCCAAGTGGAGCTGGTGGTTGGAGGGGGCATGTGGATGGAGGGCAGGCTCTGTGTCAGGGGCCGAGGGCCTGGTCTGCATCTCTGCTCTGCCTGGGGAACCAGAAAGCTCCTTCACACCTGCAGCGGGTCGCTAGGGCTGCCGCCCCTCCCCCCTTAGTCTGTTCCCCACCCCCACCCCACACCACCACGTGACTTGCCCCGGCCACCCGGGTCAGGAGCACAGAAGCACTTGTGCATCAGGCTGTCCTCTCTTATGGCTGGGAACTCTGGGCCACCACCGTGTGAACCACCTCAGCTCGCCGGCTGGAGAGGCCCCAGCCACCAGGCGAGGGCCTGACCTGTGAGAGAGGCCATCCGAGACCGCCCAGCCCCCGCGCGGCCCAGGCAGCCTGCTCGGGTTGCCCCCACGGAAGTATGAGCAGCGAGGTTTTGGGAAGGTTTGCTATTTTGAGCTGCACGATTAGGGGATAGTTTGTTTCGCAGCAAAGCTAACTTGCTGGCTCTCTGAGCCTCGGCGCTGTCCTTAACTGGATGCCACTGTCTCCAGGCGCCACTGTCTCCAGGCACCACTCTCACGCCGGGGCAGATCCACGAGTGGGACCTCCAGATACACCAGGAACATAGAAAGTACCGCAGGCTCTCACCTCCGCACCTGCCCCCACCTCGCCCCAAACGTATCAAGGACGGAATCATATCCCACCCGACAGATGAGGACACCGAGGCACACAGAAGGAGGGGCTTGCTGGGGTCTCAAGGGCCAGAGCGAGGACCGACCCTCGTCTGGGTGTGTTCACATGTGTACAGTGCCCCCAAGAAGCCCAGCGTCCCTTGGGAGGCTCTGAGAGCCTGGACGCCTTGTGCGTCCCCACAGTAAATGGGGACAGGACTGTCAACACCACCACCCTGGGGTGGGGTGTCCAGTTGTCATAGGCAGGCGCATGGTGCTCCAAGCTCATGTGGCAGCTACACCTGCCCCTGGCGGGATGGGACTGGGGTGCACCCAGAGCCTGGCGCTGCCACGATGGCTGAGGCCTCTGGAACCTGGACCCAGCAGCTCGGCCTGTTCCAGCCATCCCTCAGAACCCGGCGCCTACCTCAAGCCCAGGCCCACCCCCCACTGCCCCTGCCGCCCCAGCATGACTGGCCTCCCTCGGCCCTGCCCGCTGTCACCCCACGGGGAAGCCATTACCCCGTGGCTGACGAGTCACACCCAGCCCCGCCCCAAGCCCCCTATCCTTTCCTGCCCTCACCCAGCCTGCTTTTCTTCACCTGTCAACCTGATGGGATGTCACGTCACCTGTGAGCTTGGGGGGTGCAGGGTGTGTCAGCTTTGCAGCTCCCCACCCCCCATGCCCTGACTTGCCCGGGCCAGCCCACACGGGGACCTCGGGAATCAGCCCTGCTCTAAGCAGGTGTGGGGCTTCCTACAGCCTGTGCCAGGTGGGACCCCAGGAGGCTGCAGGTTCCGTTCATGTTCTGTGAGGGATGCTGGCCCCCTGGAAGCTGAGGTGATCACTGACTGTGTGGGGAAGGCCACAATGCATGTGTCCCGGGGGACAGGGGATGACGTGGATGGAACAGGACTGCTTGAGCTTATAGTGAGGGTGTCCCGGAGGGGTGCTAGGCCTGTGCTGGGTCCCCAGCAGGGGAGCTGGGTCTCATGGGCCAAGACAAGCCCACCGTGGGGCTTCCCTGAGCTAGATGCAGGGACAGAGGTCTCAGAAGGGCCCAGACAGCAGAGGGATGACCCTGGGGGGCTCGGCCTGTGCTGCTGTGACTGGGCTGGGGTGGCCACCCCAGCAGCTGTTGGGGAAGACAAGCAGTTCTGCAGAATGACTGCCTTGCATTGTTTGCTGCATAGCGGAGGGGGTTCTCATAAAGGCCCCCGTGGGGACGATGATGGTGACCCCCAAGGCCCGCCCCCACCTCCCCCGGGCCCAACTCTGCGGGGCGCCTCCCACCCCTGCACGCAGGAGAAAAGCCACGAGAAGACTCTTGACCACCGGAATGTAAATCCCTAGAAATATTTCTTGATACAATCTGCTAATTCCACTCACACCATGGATGGGGGAAATACTGGGCACAGCCTCCACGGCCCGGGCTGGAGATGGAGATTTGCAGGCACCAGGAAGAGGGGGCAGCCGCCTGGGCCCTGGAATGGCGGCCTCAGGCCCTCAAAGCGCCCAGCGGGAGTCGGCTTATTAGCGGTCTTGAACAAAAGCTGCAAAGGCTTGGGGTCCCCTTGCACGCAGACCCCCGCAGGGAGCCTTTCAACCCCCAAAGCACTGCCTTTTAACTCAGGCCTCCTCCGCAGGACAAACAGGGGAAGAAATTAGTCGTGGATGCTGCTGGATGTTTTGTAACTTGTCGGGTTGTCTCCCTGGGGTTGGTCTGGCCCAGGCCGCTAGTCTCTTGACATTCAGAATGGAGAACCTGAAGCAGGCCCCTGCTCCCCCCTCCCTGCCTTTTTAACTCTTTACAAGCTTCCAAAGACAAAACCCTTTGCTTGCATCTGGGCGGGCCTCTGCAAGTGGCTCTGTCTAGCTGGAAAGCTGGGGAAGGGCAAGGAGGGGCCCGGCTTGGCCTCTGGGGTGGGAAGACCCAGGAGAACCACCTCTCCTCTCTTGGCATCGAGCCCTGGTGGCCTCCAACACCCAGCAAGGGCTGCCCCCCAACCGGACTCACTGAGTGAGGGAAATGAGGGACTAGGCTCCAAGGCTGTGACTTCCCACTGCCTGGGGCACAGAGAAGCTAGGAATCTCCCCAGTAGGCACGGGGCCCTCGGGTTCTGGAAGCCAGGCCTGCCAACGGGCAGTGGACACCATGGCTGGTGCTTCAGCTCCCGTTTTCGGTGGCTGAGGAGAAGCCACTGTTGGGCCTCCAGTACACTGGGGCGAGTTCCCTGATGCAGGACGCTCGGCCAAGGCCCCTGGAGGAGCTCGGAGCTCCGGCAGGCAGGGGTTAATGCCTGCGCTGCTGGCCAGGCCTGGGTCCCACTCCCCTTGCAGAGAGCAGCCAGGTGACCTTCGAGGGGGCTGCCTCTGCTCTGGGAGGCTCTCCCAAGGCTAGTGGCCTCCTCCTGGCCTTCTTCAGCTGTCCCCGCACAAGGCCAGCGTGGGCTTGGCCTGAAGGAGGCCTGACCTCAGCCTGGCCCCGGAAGGCAGCTGAGCCAGGGAGTGTGTGCCTGCGTGTGCACATCCGCCGGACATGTAGGGCTGTCGACACACGCGAGCTTTTTGGGACACCAGTCCTTTGCAAAGATAATAAATGTCGGGCACATTAGGTTTGTCTCAATCCTCTAAGCCTTGCATATACGATCCATTTGGAAAGGTGTCGTGCTATCCGAGGTGTGAGGAGGGTCTCCTCGCCAGCCCCCGCCAAACTCTCAGCTTTTGGCAAGAGCTGCCTCCAAGGTGGAGGGAGAGGGGTGGGTTCAGGAGCCTGTCTGGGGAGGTGGTGAGGCTCAGGGTGTCTGTCTCCACAACAGAGCGGCCCCACCTCTGAGGGGATGGGGGAGGGGTCAGGCACCGTGTGTCTGGCACATGTGCGTGACCTGGTCATACATCTGCGATAAGAGTCATCTGTGTTCATATCCACCCTTCCGTGACTGAAGATTATAGAAAATTTGGATGCCTCCAGAGGTCATGCCCAAAGTGGGCTGTGTGTTTCTCTGAGACCACAGGGTGCACAGCCTGAAGTGCTGCTGTGCAGGCTGCCCCGGGTCTGGGAGCCACCACAAGTGGGCCCCGGGCACTGGGGTTACCAGATGGGCCTGGCCGCCCCCAGGGCAGCGTTACTCGTACAGGGATGGCAAAGCCATGCCCATCCTCCTGACTTCTTGTTTTTTTGGTCTGTGTTTGCTAAGCTCTGGGAACCTGTGCACCAGGCGTGACACCGGGGTTAACCACCGTCACCTTTCGGGAAGGGCTAAATATGTGTATTCATAACCTCTCGTTTGTGATCACGAGGCTTGTTAGCCCGCCTGAGAGACACGGAAGTCGAGGCTCAGGAGGCCGGCGCTGCGTCCGAGAGTGCACTGCGAGGAGGCAGCCTGGTAGGGGCTGGAGAGGTCGGCAGCCACAGGGCCTCCTGCCCCGAGCATGGACTCGAGTAGGGGTGACGGGAGCAGGTGCCACCTACTGATGACCCTTCGAGGGCTGGGTGGGGTCATTACCAAGGAGGGTCCTAATTGCAGCTGCCCTTCCCGTGACAAACCCCAATGGCACTGAACGATGGCCCATGTTGTGCACATGCTCCGAGGAGCTTCGGCTCGGGGTCTTAGCTTTCCCTGATGGCTTCTCCCAGTCAACCTTGCAGCCGTTGGAAGCCAACTCTTGGAGCGAAGCCATCCCTGCCCTTCTGCCTTGGCATCTCCATTCTGGGAGCTGCATCCCATAAAGCTTGCCTTGGCGATGGGTGGTGGGGGAGGCTCCGTGGGTGCAACCGGAGAGATGAGGAGGGGCCTCAGCCCAGAGGCAGGAGGCTAAGCCCAGGGCCTGCTGGGGGGCTCCGGGGTACTGCAGGGTGCTTGTGGTCAGAAGGGACTGGAGGCTGGACTGCTGTTCAGAGCCCCACCCTGCGGGCTGGGGCCGGTCCTCAAGGGCTTTAATCCAGGCCAGGCGTGTCAGCCTGTCAACCCAGAGCTCACCTTGAGAGAAGGGATCAACCCCAAGCGGGGAGCTGCCAGGGCATGGGGGCTACACCCTTGCGACAGAACAAAGCCAGAAAAGCTTCCGCGGCCAACACGCCCTGCCCAGCCCCCTGCAGCCCAAAGGAGTGTTTTCTCTCTGACCCCAACAGTGCCCCGGAGGAGGAGTCACTACCCTGGGGTACTGAGACCTGGAGGGCTCTGGGGGCTTGGTCCTCTGTCCCAAGGCCCTGGACGGACTCCCCTTCCTGCTCCTTCCCCTCGCTGCCCTGTTCCTGACTGTCCCCTCCCTGACGCTGTCCTGGGGGACCTTCGCTTCTGCTCTTCTGAGAGCCTGTGGTTAGAACAAAATAAGAAGCCAGTCGGTGGGGCCTGCAGAACTTTCCTGAATACGGGGTGGGGGGAGGGCCGTGACTTCCTGGAGCTCCCCTCCCCCGCCCCAGCCTCCTCCTAGCCCAGCCGTGGGGCCTGGCAGGGGCCGTGGGGCCCAGCGGGGGCTGGTGGGGCCGGCGGGGGCCGGTGGGGCCGGGCGGGGGCGGTGGGGCCCAGCGGGGGCCGGCGGGGGCCGTGGGGCCGTGGGGCCCAGTGGAGCAGGCGCAGGTAATGGCTCTTCAGGAGGACAGAGAAAGGCCGGAAAGCCTGGAGGGAGGGAGAACTCTACCGTGGCCACCTCCACGTCTCCTCTCTGCTGGCTTCCAAATACCGAGTGTTTTGGAGAAACCGTGTGTAGTTAAGTGGGAGCTCAGGCCCCGCTGCTAACCCTCCCGCTCGGGGTGATCTGTGGGCTGCCTTCCGAAGTCCCCTCCCCCTAGACACCCTGAATACTGCCAAGGGGCCCACCTGAGCCCCTGCCTCGTAGGGACACTGCTGGGGCAGCCCCTCCACCTCGCCCCTGCATGGTGGGTGTTTGCCCTATTTGGGGGGGGGGTGGTGAGGGTGAGAGGGAAGGGAAGGGGCCTCTGCTCAGGAACTCTCCTTCCCCCTACCCCCCCCCCTGCCCCGTCCATCCTCCTAGCCCCCAGGGCAGCTTGGTTTCGAGCAGGACTGCGTCACCAGCTAGCAGGACTGCCGGCGCGGGGCGGGGGCTCCGGCTGACCATTAACTTTTCCAGGCCCAGGTGCCGGAGTCTGCACACCTGCGGGCCGTGAGAAGGCGCCGCAGAGGGCAGAGGCCGCGAGGCTGGCACGTCGGTAACAATACAACCCTCAGGATGTGTGTTTCTCACATGCGCACTGGGCTAGGGCTTCATGGGAACGCGTCTCAGGGACACTCACGCACAGCCCTGCAGGGAAGGTCTCGTGCTCCCCAAGCTGACCTTATGGGAGATTAAATGTCAGGCCTGTGGGCAATGGGCTGGGATGTAAACTTGGGGCTCCCCATGGTGAGTGGCATGTGTTGGGGGTCTGGGGATAGAGGCCGGCTGGCTCAGCGTCATTTTGTCACCCTGAGGGTTGAGGTCAGAGGCCCTCCAGAAAGCCAGCCTCAATCCTGCCCCCCAGCCCCCAGACTCTGATGAGAGGAGGGACCCCACACCCCTCATGGCATCCCTCTGGGCTCTCTATTTCTGCTGGTGTGGTGGCCGGGGCTCCCGTGCATATACCCTGGCCAGCCTGCGTGGGATGAGCAGAAGGAGAGGGGGTGGGAGCTCCAGGGCTGCTTGTTACTCAGCAGGCCCTCAGCCATCCTGACTCGTCTCGGGTTCACAGACTCTTCTGCAGCTGACACCAAGACCTGGGAACCGTTTCGGGACCCATAAGTTGGTGTCCTGCTGTGTGCCTGGCCTCAGGCTGGGTGTGACCCCCAAAGCTCCCACTCAGGACCTAGATACGGCAGGCTCCTGGCTGCCCACTGCTCTCTTCAAAAGCAGAAACAGAAATAATGCACTGGAACCAGTACACTGGTGCTCTGCCCCATTTGATGCGGGCTGCCTGGTTCCACCTCACCCAGAGAAGCACCAGGGTGCCCAAGCCTTCCACAGCTCCCCTTCTCCAAGGGATGCCCGCATCCTGGGGAAGACTTCAGGAGAAGATGTTCTGGAAGGTAGGGAGTGGAAGTCCACTGGGTGTCACAGGAGTGAGGCGGTTGTGCTGACCCTACCTGGCAGGCCAACCCTGGAAGCTGGGCGGGCAGCCACATGCCCTGGAAGCCCAAGGTCTGCCCTGGAAGCCAAAGACTCAGCTGTCATTGGAAGAGAGGCCAGAGTTTCTAGATAGGTGCCACGTGCATAGCAAGGCCGAGGCCACATATCCAACCACTGGACGGCCTTCCTCTGCTATGGCCGGGCCAGCTAGCCGCACAGCTCTAGCCCCTGAGACCATCCCTCCAGGGCAACCCCAGAGGAACCGTGGCATGTCTGAGGACGTCCAGGGGCCCTCGGCTTCACATTCACTTCCTGGCTTCTTTCCTAGCAGGAGAACCACCTGAGCCTGGCCCTGAGCGGGTGCATACCACCCCGGGGTCATGTATGACCACCCCACATGTCAAAAATTGTAAGTGATACAAGCGGCAATTAACGTGGACCTTGCAACCAAGACAAACGAGGTGCATGAGACATGGGGGTCTGACCTCCACGGGCGGGTCAGCGCCTTGCCAACGGAGCTTG
Organism: Canis lupus familiaris; assembly: GCF_011100685.1. Taxonomy (NCBI): domain Eukaryota; kingdom Metazoa; phylum Chordata; class Mammalia; order Carnivora; family Canidae; genus Canis; species Canis lupus. The sequence continues at coordinate 47,160,893 of NC_049239.1, read as the reverse complement.
TCCTGCCACTCCCAGTGCTGGGGAGGTCAAAGGCAGGGCACAGCCTCTGGGATGTGCTTTTATGGTAGGGAATCAATCCCAAAACTGCAGGTCTGAGGTTGTCAGGAAGCCCTGCTTTATCTCAGGTAGTCAAGTCCAAAATTTGTCCCCTGGGTGAGGGTGGCCTCTCCCTGCCATCCGTCACAGCAAGCCAGATTTGGGAGGGGGGTAAGGGGGGTGGGTGAGGGGGTTGATGGAGACTCAGGGGGATGGTTTTGAGGTTTGCATCAGCATGGTTTCTGACCTGGCTGCCCCCTGCCCACTCGACCACCAGAGCTTGGCTCAGGTGGCTGCTCCCATACCCCAGAAGGCCAAGTGGCTTTCAGGTCAACACAGGGCTCCAGGGGAGCATGGGGCCACCCTGGCTGGTCAACCCTCATAGGCAGGGCCAGTAGAAATGCAGTGCCAGAAAGACAGAGTGTGATATGCCGGTGCCCCAGGAGTGCTCTCTAGGCCACCCAAGCCAGCACCCACTCACCCTGAGAGAGGTCTTCTTAGATCTAACTATTGAGGTGGTCACAGGCTCCCAAGGCTGGTGGGGGCCCAGAAGGGACGGGAGTCTCCTCTGAGAGACCTTGGGAGGGCTGGACAAAGGAGGCCTGGGCCTTTCTCAGGGTGTGCTGGAAACCAAGGCCCAGGGCCAGCCCCCTATCCCTGGGCCCTCAAGCATAGCAGGTACCAGGCGCTAGAGCTCAGATCTTCTCCCACCTCCTCCCTGTCCTTTTTGTCCCCCAAGCCCTGCCCAGGCAGCCCAGACTCCCTTCCCAGACTCCATCCCATCCCCCGCTGGCCACTAAAGGGACCTGGGTGACATGCACAGCCCTGCCCTGCCCCACACCTCCCTGACTCCTTTGGGACAAGGCCTTTAAGATATGGCCTGCCCTGAGCTCTCAGGAGAGCTCAGACCCCAAGAGGAGCATGATCCAAACTCTGCTGGCACGGCTCCCAGTGAGTGAGTGAATGTGTCTATACTGGCGCACCTGGTCTGTAAAGTCGGGGCTGGTGTTCATGGAGGGCCCTTGCCGAGAGCTTCCCACCATATTCATGAGTGCGGGGCCACTTGGGCCAGCTGTCACCTGTTGCCAAGTGTCACTACCAGCCTGTCCATCCTGCTACTTCTCACCTGTGCCAATGATGGACGCACTCGAGGGCTGCAGTGCCTCACGGCTGTGTGTTCAATGCAACACTGGCCGGGGCTCCCCGCTCCAGTGTCCAGGCTGGCAAGTGGGAGAACACGTATGTGAGGGAACCAGGACTCAGGTCCTATGATCTGGACTCTTGGGGAAAGAAAGGCACATCTGTCTACACAGTTTTCTTGCTCACGAAGGGAAAGCTGCCATTTGAACGATGATACTGGGACACCTTAGCTGGCCTTCGAGGTCCTCTGCCACTTGACGCTGCCCTAGCCTCAGATCCTGTGCCCCCCCCAGAGCCCAAGCGCACTGCCCACATCTGCGCTCTCACCCGACACGGCTTTGCTGCGTTGGGTCTGCCCGGCGTGCTGTCTCCTCCGCTGAGAATCTGTCTCTGTGAGGCCTTCCTTGGCTGACCCTTCGCCCCCTACCAGTCTGCCTGACACCTGCCATTCCCGAAAGCCCTCCCATCCACTCAGAGCACACATGCGGTGAGAGCCTCGTGTTCAGCCCAGGGGCATCGAGATGAGCAGAAGCACAGAGCAGGCCTTTGTCTCCACTGATAACAGAATGGCTACCTGGCCACCCTGACTCCCCCAGAGGACACTCCGGCCTACCAGAGGAGCCACAAGAGGAAGCCTAGAGTCCATGGCCCAGCAGGCTGCTCCATCAGAGCACACAGGCTGCTTCTCAGGGGCTGGGCAGGGCCTCAGGGGCTGGCCTCGGTGCTCAAGCTGCCAGGAACGTGGGGCCCAATCCAAGCCAGTCGGGTATAGAATGCTAGAAGACTCCTGTCTGACTTATCCCTGGAGTGAGGGTAGACAGGCAGGACTCTTGCAGCCCAGGTGCTGGTGGGGTCGGGACTGGCCATGGCTGTAAGAGGCTCTGACAACAGGACAGGCTCAGGAAGGAGGCCTCCATGGCCACAGCTCAGGCCTGAAGACACTGTGTGACCTGTGTTGTTCTGTCTCTACAGGGACTCTAGTGGGGCCAGGGACCACAGGCCTGGCACCCTCCCCCACACCTCCCCCCCCCCCCCACACACACACACACAATCGGGGACGGAACAAAGGCGCGGTGGTGAGCAGCATGCTGGGCCGGAGCATCTGCAAGGGCCGGGCTCTGAGTGGGTGTTTGCCCATCTGGAAGCAATATTGCAGAAATGTAAGGCGGCCAGAGTACGGGATATTCTCTGAATACGTGAACTCTACAGTGAGGAATATGGATTTAATGGATAATCTTACCAGCAGCCAAAAGAACCCAGATTCCTCCCCAGGCCTTCACCCTGCACTTGGCTTCCACCGCAGCCCAGCCCAGCCAGGGGCCAGCAGCGCCTGTGGCCATGGCCTCCAGAAACAGGGCTGACCCAGCATCTGAGCTCACTTTTTTCTTGCACTGGATGGGAGTGGGGGAAACAGAGACCTGTTCCAGCTCCTGTCCTTGAGACGCCCATTTACAGGGAGGAGGACGACGCTGGAGAACACATAAGTGTGTGTGTGTGTGTGTGTGTATGTGGTGTGTGGGGGGGTGGTGATTAATTAAAATCTACAATGGCTACGACTTGTTCTGGAATCTGGGGGAGAAAAAACCATTTCTGTAGCTCTTCCCAACTTAATATAGCTGGAATAATAAAATAAAACAATAAAAACCACAGCGGAAAAGATGACTGGAGCGTTTTTATGGCGAACAGCAGAGGAAGAGCCCAGAAGGCCCGATGGAGCGCGGCGAACAATGTGATTCAGGGAACGCTTCCAGAAGGCGGGAGGAGGAGCGGAATGCAGGTCCGGCTGGCCTGGGGCGCCGGGAGGAGTGGGGGCTCCCCACACTCAATCCACGGAAGCTGCATCTCAGGCAGGGTCCTGGCTGCTCTCGGATCTCATTTCAGAGGCTCATTCATCCCTCCCTAATGTAAAATCCCCAAATGCCAAAAGCTTCATGACGTGGCTAATAGCGCAGGGGGGGGTGTTGGCTGGCTGCCTCCTTGGTGCCCGTGTGTCAAGGGGTGGGGCCTCTGGCTCCCCATCCCTACCAGGATCCCCCAACTCAACCCTGTTTACAGCCAGGGATCTCCCAGGGAGCTGACCTTTGACAAGAGCCTCACGGGGAGGCAGAGGTGGGAATCCTTCTGGGTCCTCCACAGCCTCCTCCCCACATCCAGGCAAGGACTCTCTAAGGGAGAACATGCACACCCCATACCAGGGGGCTGCAGCACAGGAGCTCAGCCCCTCTGGCTTCCTGGCCACAGGGTACAGTGCTCCAGGGCAAAGAGGGCCTCAGGCTGTGGTTGTCATGGAGGAGAGGAGACTCCCACTGCAGGCCCCTTCCTACCCCATCTGCACATTCCAAGAGGAACAGAAGCCCTCAGAGCTCCCTGACCTACCCCCCATCTTATGAGGTAGGGGTGAGGTTCAGAGAGTGTGGCAGCTAAGCCTGTAGAAGTGCCCATAATCTGGCCTGGCACCGTGGGGGAGGCAGGTGGGCAGGGAGCCTTTTCCTCTGCCCCAGAACACCTTAGTGTGACCCCTGAAGGCCCTGCTCTGAGCCTCCCCCCAACCTTGGGGTGCTGCTATCCCCATTCTGGACTGGGTCCCAGCCAGCCGGTAATGATATCGCTGAGGTCAGGCAGCCCAGTTGGACTATATGCTCCCTGTGGTCAGGGAGCTCCAATGTCCATCCATATCACTCCTAGCAGAGGGTCTGGCGCACACAGGTGCTGAATATGTGCAGAGTCCATGGATGAATGAGGAGAAGGAGACATAGAGCTTGAACGAGATGACACATGTGCAGAGCCTCTCCCAGGTTCCCAAAGGACATAAACTATGGCCTCCTTGTACCTGGTCCCCTCCCAGCTTTCTAGGGGGCAGGGAATACAGGGAGTATGCCCCTTTTCCCTAAGGGGAGAGAGGCCCAGTGAGTCTGCGGTATACCAGCTGTCAGTGACCCAATTTGGTCTAAACAGCTTGACCCAGCCCCATCCAAGGATTAGACACAGGTGAGCAGTAACCAGCCCCAGCCACCTGCCTGCCATTGGCTTCAGGCAAGTTCACCAGGAGCCAGTTCTGCCTCCCCTCAAAGGCACCCTCCTCAGAAGCAATGCCAGGACCCTCCCCTCTAGGGCTACAGACGAGATTTGAGACCTTTGAGTTGAAAGGAAATTTGAAAAATCAAGTTCCTTTTGTAAGCTGCCAAAGTCCTGTTTTCCTGGTGGTGAGGCCCTAAGATGCCTCACTCAGCATTAAGGATGATCTCTCGTATCGAGGCTGGGGAGGGGGTAAGAGGGGGCTGTGATAAAACTACTTGTCCAGGAAACAGTTTACTTATTCCTACAGACCTTACTGGGGTTCCCACACCCTGTGCCTAGTCTTGGGGTAATATAGTAGAGTGGGTGATATAGTAGAGCCACCGGGCCTCTGGGAGCCACAGTCTGGGGGGTGGCCACTACACCTGGGGAAGACAAGATATGTGAAGAGGTAAGAGAGCTCCTGGGTGTGAGGGGCACCTTGGGAACCCCCGGGACATGAGGATGCTCCCGGAGATAGGAGGAGAGTATGTGTCCCAGGTGGGAATATGAAGAGACTCTGGCCAGAGCAACACTTTGTGCCCTGCATGAAACTGGGACCATGAAAGATTGCTGGAGCCCAGAGGAAGGGGCTCAGGGCTGGGAGTAGTGTGGAGCCTCTGGGGAGCATGGGTATGGAGACTGGGCAGGATGGACAGCTGCTGGTCACTGCTGCACAAAATCCTATGGCATCAACAAAAGAAACAAACAACAACAACAAAAAGAAGACCTAAACAAGAAGGAAAGGTATCCCATGTTCATGGACCAGAAGACCTCACGTTGTTGAGATGCTGATACTTCCCAAAATGATCTGAAGATTGATTGTAATCCCTCCTAGAATTCCATCTAGTTTCTCTGCAGACATTGGCAAGCTGATCCTAGAGTTCATATGGAAACTCAAGGAACCCAGAACAGCTCATCAATCTTGACAGAAGAACAAAGCTGGAAGACCAACCTGGTTCACCTGGTTTGGCCCAGCCCCAACTGAGGGGATGGACACAGGCAGGCAGCTCACCTGTGAAGGCTGTAGGACTCACACTTCCTGATTTCAAAGCATTACCACAAAGCTACGGTAACCAAGACAGTGTGGCACTGGCAATAGGACAGACATACAGATCAAGGGCATAATAGAACTAAAAGCCCAGGAGTAAACCCTCACATTTGCGGTCAGCTGGTTTCTGACATGGGTTTCAAGATCACTCAGTGGGGAAAAAACAGTCTTTTCAACAAATGGTGCTGGGATAGCTAGATCTCTGTATGCCACAGAATGAAGCCAGACCCCTACCTCACACTCTATACAAAAGTTAACTCTAATGCATCAAAAACTCAGATGCAAGAGCTAACACTATAAAGCTCTCAGAAGAAAATAGGAATAAATCTTTGTGACCTTGGATTTGCACATTGCTACTTATTTACAACACTAAAAACACGAGCCTCAAAAGAAAAAAAGTAGTTTATTTGGACTTTATCAAAGTTAAAAATCACTGTGAGTCAAAAGACACCATTAGGAAAGTGAAAAGACAACTCACAAAATGGGGGAAAATATATACGATGAGGGACTTGTGTCTGGAATATATAAAGAACTCTAATTACTCAGTAATAAAGTGATCAATAAAAATTGGGGAAAGATCTAAATAGACATTTCATAAGGAAGAGATATGAATGGCCAATGAGCACATGAAAAGATGCCCCACATCATTAGCCATCAGGGAAATACAAATCAAAACCATGAGATATTACTTCATACCCTGCAGGGTGCCCAACGTGAAAAAGATCCACAGTAACAGGCATTGGCGAGTATGGGTGGAAATTGGAACCTTCCTATGATGCCAGCAGTAAGGTACGATGGCACAGCCACTGTGGGAAATCGTCGGGTGGTTCCTTACAAAGTTAAACATCAAGTTCCCAATGACCTACCAAGAGCAGTGAAAATATATGTTGGTACAAGTTTGCATCCTCACGTTCATGGCAACATCGTTCATAACAGCTGAAAAATGGAAGCAGCCCAAATATCCATCAACGGATGCAAGGATAAACAAAATGGGCTCCAGCCACACAACGGGATGTTGCCTGGCCATACGAGTGAGCGAAACCCTGACATCTGTTGCACAAGGATGGACCTGGAGGACATGATGATAAGTGAAGAAGCAGTCAAGAAAGGCCACGTAGTGTGTGATTCTCTACGAATGTCCAGAACAGGCAAATCCTCACAGCCGGGAAGCAGATTTGTGGCTGCCTGGGCTTGGGATGTGGGAGGCGGGAGTGGAGAGCACTTGCTACTGGGGATGGGGTTTCTTTTAGGGGTGCTGAAAATGTTCTGGAACTACACAGTGCTGACGGTTGCACAACTCTGAGTATCCTAAAAACCATCAAATTGTACACTTTCAATGGGTGAATTGTATGGAATGCGAGTGATTGCTGAATAAAGCCAGTACGGAAACAAAAATAATAATAAAAAAAAAAAAACAACACAAAACAAACAGCCTCCACAGCACCCCAGTAGGCCCCCAGGCAGCCCCCAACTCTGAGCGAGGCCCCCGCTGGCCCAGACGGCTGAGTTCCTACCCATGTCCTGCTACGCAGTCCCCAGGTTGGACATTTCTCATGGTGAAGGCCCAGGAACAGGGAGCCAGAAGTCCTGTGCAGCTGGGGTGGGGGGGGCCTGGAAGCTGTGCAGCAGAGATGGAGGCTCCCACGCTCCAGAGCCAAGCTGACGTGACTAAAGCTAAACAGACCCCATGCCACGACGGGGTTACAGCTAATTCTGTGCAGCGCGCTGAGCCCCTCACCAGCGATGGCAGCCGTGGGGAGGGGCGGTGGGGCAGGCAGCCCCAAAGGTAATTTGCACACGGAGTTTATAAGGCCCCTCAGCTCTTTTAAACATATGCTTCTCTGATTATAAACAGCTGATGGCTCACAAGATTCAGATTTTCCAGCAAGGCTTCCAAAAAAAGATTACACTCCAAGCAGAGAAAGGTGACGGGGTGCTTTGCTGTGGACATAAATCCAACCACGTTCTCCAGCAGCTGGAGCCGCCCCTGCTGCCAGGCTTGGAGCATGTCACATCTGTAAAATGTTTGCTGCCATCGACATGTCCTGAGGAGGACTCTGGCTCAGCCACGGTCCTGGGGAGGGAAGAGGGTGAAGGAGACCGAGCCCCCCATCCGAGACCGAAAGCCCTGTCTCCTTGGAGCTAAGGCTGCATAAAGCCCTCACCTCTCACATGTAGACCTGGGTAGAGGGCTAAGGCTTCAGGCTGCTGCCTGTCCGGTGCACTGGCCTCCTTATGGAGTGCCACCTGGGCCTATGCTGACTCCATGTCTGAGCACCCCACTCTCCCCAGGGATGTGGGGTACCAAGAAAGAGGAGGGGCATGAGCGGATTAGAAATGCTGAAATGTAACCTTGATTCACCACCTTGCCCAGTGCAGTGTGGCCAAGCTGGTGGCCGGGGGTCAGGCTGCAACACCCCAGAAAGGAAGAGATTCCGCTGAGAAAGTGTTCAAGGCCAGTCTGATATGTAGCTGCTGCTGAGTGAGTCTGGGTGAGGCAGTTGTCCTCTTCCTGCAGAGGAGATGCTCTGAGGTGTCCCCAGCTACCTGATAAAGGAGGCCATGTTCAAGTGGGACAATTAATGAGCAAGTGGTTCCTGTTTGTTTGTTTGTCTGCTCAGGGAGTTTTGAGGGGCAGAGGTACCACCCTGGGGGGTCTGGCACCTGGGGGCCTGGGGACTGCCCACGCCTCCTCCCACACTGGGTATCCAGAGGAGCTCCAGGGAAGACAGGGCAGTGCATGTGGGATCAACATCCATGCCTTGGGGTCCCCATTGCTATGGGGCTTAGGTAAAACAGTCCATGCCCTCCCCACGTGGAGTCCCCAGTGCCACCGTCCACCCACAGGGTATCCTGCTGTCAACCCTCACGGGTCTGCTCCTCTTTCACTGTGGCTAACCCATGAGAGGGCTCCACCATGCTCCCAGGAACAGAAAACAAACTGGGATAGAGCTGGCTGCCTGAAGCCCCCCCAACACACACACCACTGGGCCCTTGTCACGAAGAACCATCAGTGCGGGGCAGGCATGAAGATGTTCAAGGTCAGTCCATGGGCCCACAGGTCACAATGGCACCTGTGTGAAGCCAGAGAATCCATGTGCAGGTCCTACTACCAGCCCCCAAGGGCAGGGTGCCAGGAGAAGGGGAGGGAAGGGAGAGTCACCACTACTGGGGATAGTGCCCGCCTGCCCTGGGTGTGTGCCCTGCCAGGCATGCTGGGGAGCAGAACCCTGGGGGCCCACTCAGAGACAGATGAGAATGCACCCTAGCAACCAAGCCCCTTCCCGGATGCCTGGGAGGCTCCTTGGTGGTGCGGGGTCATTGGTCACCAGCCTCAGGAGAGATAGGCATTGCCTTTCATCCTACCCATGAGCTAAAGAACTGGATTTGGATGTTCTCTAGGGAAGAAAAAATCACTTATTACAGGTGCCGGATCACGTTCTAGCTATTACCTTCTCTCAACCGTGAGCACATTGTCACAAAGTCGCCCTTCTGCTCAAACCCCAGCCCCTACCTGTTTCCCAGAGACTGCCCACTGAGTCACAAACACTCATCTCACGGGCACCCCAGGTTAATGGCCACTGGCCTGGAGGACAGAATTCAGATCCTGACAAAACAGAAATGTGGCTTTACGCCTGGAGCAGATGCTTTTTGGCTGTAGCACCCTCTCTCCCGTGCCCAGATGCCATTCACACTGGCAAAAGCTGACAGGTGGGCCAAGCCCTCTTCGCTGCCCCTGGGAGGATGGTTGTAACAGCTAGTTACGGCCATCCTTGGAACAAACTGCCCAACAACTTCCCAGCTTCAAGCAATGATCTGAGGGTGGTTCTGGCTTAGGGTCTCTTGGGAGGCTGAAGTCAGGACTGGCCAGGGCTGTGGCCACCTGATGGCTTGGGTGGGACTGGAGGACCCACACTGATGGCACGCTCACGAGGCCATCGGTGGGAGGCCTCGGTCTCCACTGAGCTGCTTGGGTGTCCTCACAATATGGTGGCTGGCTTCTTCCCACGTCAGGGATCCCAGGGGGAGAGTGAGGAGGAAGTTCCCTTGCCTTTTGTGACTCAGTTTTGGAAGGCACACTCAGACGTTGCCACCATATTCTATTTATCAGAAGCAAATCACTAAGTCCAAAAAAAATCAAGGGGAGGGAATTAAGCTCCATCTTTTGAAGAAGGCATCTCAAAGGCCTCATGGACAGATCTAAAACCACATGGCCACGTGGTATCCCAAACCAATGGCCCTATCTCCTCATTCTTGTTTTTGCTGTCCAAGTTGATGGGAGCAGTCTCATTCGGTTCCCCCAAAACCTCTCATTGTCAACCATTTTGTGCCCACTGCTCCCTGAAGGCCTGGCGGTTTCCACTGGAGGAGCCGTGCCCTCTACAGGCACAGAGCCATGTATATATGGGTTCTCTGTAGTATTTGTTCTTACTGTCAATCTCAGATGAGGGCCTTCTGACATTTAAAAACAACCTACAACCCTCAGGGCAACCGGGATGGGGCTTCCTATCAATGCTTTGGCCAGAACTTCAGGGATAATAGAAAATTCTTTCTGGGCTGATCCTGGCAGTGCCAATGTCCTCAAAGGCCTGGGCCCATCCAGCCCCCAGGGCCAGGGAGGTTGTCGTTGAGTGGCAGCTGTGCCAAAGGCCGGCCTGGGCAGGAAGTGGGGGACAGGAAGGCCCCAGGGGGCTGTGCAGTGGGAAGAGTTGCCTCTGGAAGGTGATGGTAGAAAAGACTCTTTAGGCAATGGGTCTGGCAGGGCCTAGCTCTTTACTTTCCCACCCCTCAAGCCTGGCATCTGACCAGGCCCCAAGCAGGTGCTCAGGAGACAGCTGCTGAGTTAACCCGCATCGAAGCGGGGGCTCTGGGAGAATCAGGGTTGGCTAATCAAGGCTTGGCTGTACAACGCCGAAACATACACACACAGCACAGCTGCCCTCTCGGTGGGAAGCGGCCCACACCCCACGCTGCCACTCATCAGGGCAGCCTGGTCTTGAGACCCCCACCTGTCTGGCCTCGTGTTATTGCAGACCCCAGTACAGGAGAGCAGATCTGCTCCTGGGAGAGAGCCACGGCGGACCCTAACATGGCATAGCTGTCTAATGGTGCACCCCCGAAATTCCCTTGCCAGGTTGCTCTCCAAGAAGGGGTACTGTGGGGGCCCGTGCTTGTCCTGGAGCTGGGACCATCCCGGGGAGACAGAACCCACATCGATCACACACCTTGCTCTGTGCCCTAGGCCACTAACACAGGGAACGGCGCCCTGACAAGCCATGCCCGCGGAGCGACGATGCCCCATAGCTGTGCCGCTATCACCATAGCGGAGCAGAGGGGCGGGTGCTGACTCATGTACACAGGCTTATTAAGATCCAGCTTGCCCACCTGACTCTCACCTTCCTTCCACATGCTCCTAGGGGCCACCTGAAGCCCTCCTTGCCCTCAGCCACAGAGTGCTGCCAAAGCCACCTCCTGTGGGAACCCAGCCTGGCTGCTTCTTACCCCTCCAGGGGGCACCACCTTCCTCCAGGCCTCCTGCCTCTCTCAATGGGGTAATGGCAGGTCTCCCCACAAGGCAAGACCCCCTTGGCTCCCCCTCTCATCCCCACTCCTCAATTCTCTCTCCATTCAGCAGCCAGAGTGGTCTTTCTAGAAAGGAAACCTGACGCTCACCATGACACTCCCCAAACCTCCCAGAGATACCTCCCTGTGCTAGGTCTCTTCCATGGCCTTTGAAACCCAGAACGTCCTGGAGTCTGCTTATCCTCACTGGAGCATGGGATGAGCACAAGGCAGGGAGACCGGAAGACAAGCGCTCTGAGTGGGGATGGAAGGGCGTGCCACCTGTGGGTACAAGGCAGATCTTGGGGGTAGAAGGTGGGACACATGTGTCAGGGCTGAGTAAGGGCGGGGCATCATCCACAGGCCAACATACCCAAAAGTGTTGGGCCAAGGGGCACGAGGCTCATGGAGGCCTCAAAAGGAGGAAGTTTCTGGAATGAGGATGTGGGAAGCCAGGCCAGCAGAGACTTTTGACCAGTGAAGAAGCTGCTGGATGGAGGGTCATGGGGGTCACAGAGACCTCATCCAGGACAGTTGCAGTGGTGTGTGTGCAAACATGTATGCTTGTGTGTACAAATCTGCTCTGGGGACACCGAGCAGGGGCCACCGGTTCTGGGGGACGTGGACATGGTGGCTATTGAGTGCATGGGCTGTCCTTAAGAGCAAGCTTCTCAGGTGCCCTGGGCTCCTCACCCCCTCCATGTTCCAGTCCACATCGGAGAGCAGCTCAGGGCAAGGATCTTTCCTGGGAAGATGGTGCTGGGGCGGCCACGTGGCCTTGGGCCTCTCTGCTTCAGAGGGAAGCAGCTCTCTGGGAACCTGGCTGAGCCTGAAGCTGGTTCCACCCTGAGACTCCGGGGGTGGGAGAGCCGTGGAAGGAGTGGGGGGTGAGCCACGGTCCAGGGAAACGCGGGGCCGGGGCCTGCCATGTCCTGCCGCTCGGGTGAGGGGCTCCCACCCGCTCCTTCCCCCCTGCCTCGCCCTGTGGGAGGAGGGCTGGTGTTTCCCCCCCGGGACGCCCGGGGCTCTGGGCCCCATCTGCACTTCTGTGCTGGCAAATGCGGGAGAATTAGCTCAGCGACTTCCTCTCCTAATCCCCCACCCCCATTCTAAATACCTCGGAATCAAGAGAAAAGCCGAGTGGACGTTTTGAGCCTAATTCTCTTCAGCTGTGTGTGCGTGTATGCGTGCGCACACTCGGGTGCAGAGGTCTGTGGGGAAACCTTTTGAACCCCGAATATCAGCGCTGGAGGGAGTGCAAGGAACGTTAGGTCAGCCCCCACCACGTACGGATGAGACAAACCAGATGCCCTCTGTCACACGGGAAGCGGAGGTGGAGGCCACCAGGTGCCCGGGCTCTCTGCCCGGCACCCGCCCCGCAGTCCCCGAGCCACGTCCCCAGCTTCCAGGACCTGAGAGCCCCCAGGCCAGCCCAAGCTTGGGAGGGACTCCCCCCCAGCACAACCCAGGCCAGAGCTGGCCACGCCCGCCACCCCCTCCTGAATTCCCATGTGCCAAAGCCAGCTCTGGGCCCCCCTCCCAGTACGCCTGGCAGCCCCCATCTCCCCCAGGCTGGCCTGGGGGCCGCCCAGCCTTACATACTTCTCCAGCCAATTCCCACATGTCTCTTGTCTCCTGACGAGACAACAAACCCCTCTCAGTCTCAGAATGTTTTCCTCTGTGTCTCCCCCAAAGGACTAGAGCAGAGGAGGGAGGCTGGTGTGGGCACACAACAGGTGCGCTGGAGCTGGCAGGCAGCAGGAGCTGATTGACGGCGCCCCATGTGCAGCGAGGGGGTGAGGGCTGAGGACGGGCCCGCACGTGACTCGGAACCATCTTCCCTGACCACTGTGTCAAAATTGACAGCAGCAGGCTCCTTGGCCTGGCTCGAAGCATGGCTCCAAGAACACGGTCCCAAGATGTGGTGCCCATGGACTTTCTCCATGAGGGGGTCTCTTAGGAGAAGATCCAAGTGTTCAGGATCTCAGGGTCTGAGGCTAGAGGGTTCAGTGGGGCAAGTACAGCTGCCAGAGAACACGTACGAATGAATCTGTCTGCTCAGGAGGTATGCCCCCACCCAATCACATAGCTAGAACCCCAATTTTGTTCAGATCAGCTCAACTCCATTTTCACGATTAAAAAATCATTTTTAAAGATGAAATCTCAACCAACACTGTCACTCTTTTAAAGGGGGACCACCATTTTAAGAGGACCAGCTGTAGGTGGCTTTTCATCCCATGCTCAATATTCTTGGATTACAGACAAAACCAAAACAAAAAAGTTGAGGAGAAGCTGTGAGTAAAGACTGGAAAAGTCAACTATTGGAAATAAGATGCAGTTCACAGGAACAGCCTAGGCATCTGTATGTTCTGACAAAGAAGAAGGTCTAGAGCACTTTGAAAACTTCTTGTCTGTCTTTCCTACTGGAATATAAACCCCACAGAGGCGGGAAATCTGTGAAATCACTCTGAGGACCTGGGGCTCCCCCTCCCCTGGCATCCCTGGGGAGGTGGAAATGGACACGCCTGGAGGCTATCCAGGGAAGGGTCTTCGCCTCCCACAGGAGGGTGCAGGAGGCCATGGGAGGCAGAGGTTGGAGCTTTATCCCACCGGCTCACAGCAGCAAGAACCAGGGCAGTGCCTGAGGCCACGTTTGGCCTCTTGTTCCAGCACAGCATTCCCTCTCACTCTTGTCTCAACAGCTCCACTAGGGCTGGCAGCATCACTTCCACTTTCCAGGTAGGAATCCCAGTGTTGCACAGTGTGGGCCAGGACTTCAATCCCTCCCTGTCATTCTCCACCAGGGCAGAGGGTCACAGTGGTCACCCTGTGGAAGTAGGGAGAGGGAGGCTGAGCACGCAGAGGTGGTAGGAAGGTGGTGGGACCCTATGTGAGCTGAGGCTCCAAGCCCCTGGAGCATGCTCCGTTGTCCCATCAGACTTCACTTAACAAAACACAAGTTCAAAGATAAAATTATTAAGAATTTCAAGATGGTGACAGCAAAGCATCAAAACCCTGTGTGTGGGGCAGGGCCCCATGTGATGTTCCTGGTCACAATCTGCCTCTGGGATAGGCAGATGCCCAGAAACACCCATCCAGGTGGTGAGGCCTGGCTGGCCCTCTGTCAACTGTACCAACCGAGGCTAGCTGCACCGCCTTTCCCAGGGGCTGGTCAGGGGACAGAGAGGTGACCAATTTGGCACTGCTTGTGGAGGTCAGAAAGCAAGCTGTTGATGTGTAAAAAGACAACACCATTTCTCCCTTCTCCTCCGGGCTGAACCACAAAGAAAAAACTGACTCAGTCACCCTTGGAGAAATTCCTGGCTCTTTTTGTAGACAAATATTTCAGGCAAAAGCAGTTGAGATGAATGGTCTCATTGCTTGCTTTGGGTGCGGGGATGGCTGCTTGCTTGGCTGGCTCCAACTTCCCCCTTCCTCCCTTGAAGTCAACCCCTGGTTGGGGGAGAGCGAGGGTAACAACTTCTGAGAAAATACTGAGAGTTCACAGAAAGTCTAAACTGCCCTAGATTTGCTGGTAAAACCTCAGTGGAGTGAGAGCCCCTTGAGGACAGACTTCCTGATGGCTGTTCACTGTAGACTGTCTCTGCTTAGGTCACTGCTACAAGGAGCTCAGGAGGAGCTCAGCAGATGTATGGGGAGGATGGTTGGATGGATGGATGGATGGATGGATGGATGGATGGATGAACAGATGATCAGATGGGTGGATGGATAGACAGGTGTTTGGATGGGTGGTTGGGTCAGTAGATGGATGGGTGGGTGGGTGGATGGTTGGGTGATTGGGTGGATGGATGATTGGATGGGCAGTTGGGTGGGTGGGTGGATTGATGGTTGAGTGAGCAAACGGACAGATAGGTGGGTGGGTGGATGTATGGATGGTTGGATGGGTGAGAAGGTGGGTGTGTGGGTGGATGGATGGGTGGGTGGGTGGAGGGATGGCTGGGTGGTAAATGTGCCCATGGGTGGGTGGGTGGGTGGCTGGACAGTAGGGAAGCCAGTGGACCCAGCCTCCAGGCACAGGTACATCCTAAGTTGGAGATTACACCCAGAATTGTAGCCGCCCGGGAGGGAAGCTGAGCACCCGGGTCACCTCCTTCGGGGTACCCTGGGCAGGTCCTCTCCTTCAAGGGCCCGCCTGTCGGTCTGGGCGCCCCCTCCCCCGTCACAAGGTCTCCCGAAGAGTCAACCACAGGACGTCCTCGGCAGAGCCCCCGAGGGCAGCACGGACGCCCCTCGCAGGCCCCCAGGAGGGGCGGAGGCCGCTGCCTGCCTCCGTGGACCGTGGGGCAAGGGTCTACCGCAGGCCGGCTGCGTGCTGAGCGCCGAGAGCGTCCCGCGGGGCCCCCGGCGGGTGTGGACGTGCGGAGGTGACCGGATGGGGTGGCGGTGGGGGTGGGGGTGGACACTGCGCCGCGAGCCAGGGCGGGGTGGGGTGCGGCACGTGGCATTCCAGGGGCCCCGCCAATCCCAGCCCCGGTGGCATCGGGCCTGGCCCCTGTTGGCCAATGGCAGAGCGCGGTACACTGCTCTCCGGGCCCAGCCAATCCGCGCGGCGGCACGCGGCAACCCACCCCGCGGGCCCGACCAATCGGCGCCCGGGCGGCCGCCACGTCAGCCGGGGTCCGGGCGCGGCCGAAGGCTTTCGGCAGACCGTCGCCCCGCGGCTCAGTCGGCGCTGCGCTCTCGGCGAGGCGGACCTGCCGGCGGGCTGTCCCCACGGCCGCACCCTGCGCCCTTCCTCGGCCGCGCCGTCCTCCGGCCGCCCGACGCCGAGACCCCGCGCTGCGGCCACCGAGGTGAGCTCCGCGTCCGGCGGGCGGGGGTGCGGGGTGCGGGCGGGGTGCGGGGTGCGGGATGCGGGATGCGGGCGGGGGTGCGGGCGGGGTCCTCCGAGCCCGGAGTCGGCCCGGCGGCCCCGCGTCGGCGCCCCGCGTCCGGGTCCAGCTCCGCATCTGGAGTCCGCCTCACGGCCCTGCACCGCGGATCCGAATCCGGGGGTCGGGTTCCGCGCCTGGAGTCCGCCTCGTGGTTCTGAGTCCGGGTCGGATTCCGTGCCTGGAGTCCGCCCCGCGGGCCTGCATCGTGGTTCCAAGTCCGGGTCCGGTCCGGGTCCGCACCGCAGTCCGCCTCGCGGTCCAGCCCGCGGCTCAGTCGGGGTCGGAGCCGGGATCCGGAGTCCGCCTCGCGGTCCAGCGTCGTGGATCCGAGTCGTGGATCGGAGCCGGGGTCCGGAGTCCGCCTCGCGGTCCAGCCTCGCGGTTCTGAGCTGGGGGTCGGGGCCGGAGCCCGAGTCCGCCCCCGCCCCCGCCCCGCGGTCCAGCCCCTTGGTCCAGCCCCGCGGTCCCGATTCCGGGGTCGGAGCCGCCCCGGGGATGTCTCCGGGGGTCGGGTTCCGCGTCCGCCTGGGATCCGAGCCTGGGTCCCGTGTTCTGACGCTCGGGGCTCCACGGTGGGGTCAAGGCGGGCTGTGGGAGCCAAGACGGGAGTCCTGAGTTGGAGGGGAGAGTCCACGTGGCGGCTCCGAGTCCAGGGTCCGAGTCGGGTCCGAGGCTGCGCGTGAAGGCCGCCTCCCTGCCTACGTGGCACATTCCAGGGTTGGCGGCACATTCCAGGGTTGGCCACTGGGGGCGGGATCAGTCGGGATCCCGGGTCTCGGTGGGGGCTCTGAGTCCAGGGTCCCAATCAGGGGTCTGAGTCTGCGTGTGAAGCCCACCTCCCTGCCTACGTGGCACATTCCAGGGTTGGCCACTGGGGGCGGGATCAGTCGGGATCCCGGGTCTGTGTTGGGGTTGAGTCCAGGGTCCCAGACAAGGATCTGAGGCTGCATGCGAAGTCCACCTCCCTGTCTACGTGGCAGACTCCAGGGTTGGCCAGTGGGGGTGGGATCAGAGTCGGGATCCCGGGTCTCAGTGCGGGTTCTGAGTCCAGGGTCCCCATCAGGGGTCTGAATCTGCATGGGAAGTCCACCTCCCTGCCTACGTGGCACATTCCAGGGTTGGCGGCGGATTCCAGGGTTGGCCATCTGAGTGCGGGATCAGAGTCGGGATACTGGGTCTCAGTAGGGGTTCTGAGTCCAGGGTCCCCATCAGGGGTCTGAGTCTGCGTGTAAAGTCCACCTCCCTGTCTACGTGGCAGATTCCAGGGTTGGCCACTGGGGGCGGGATCAGTCGGGATCCCGGGTCTGTGTTGGGGTTTTGAGTCCAGGGTCCCAATCAGGGATCTGAGGCTGCATGCGAAGTCCACCTCCCTGTCTACGTGGCACATTCCAGGGTTGACCACTGGGGGCAGAATCAGAGTCAGGATCCCGGGTCTGTGTTGGGGTTTTGAGTCCAGGGTCCCAATCAGGGATTGGAGTCTGCATGCGAAGTCCACCTCCCTGTCTACGTGGCACATTCCAGGGTTGGCCACTGGGGGCGGGATCAGTCGGGATCCCGGGTCTGTGTTGAATTTTTGAGTCCAGGGTCCCAGTCAAGGATCTGAGTCTGCGTGTGAAGTCCACCTCCCTGCCTACGTGGCACAGTCCAGGGTTGGCCACTGGGGGCGCAATCAGCGTCGGGATCCTGGGTCTGTGTTGGAGTTTTGAGTCCAGGGTCCTAAGCAGGGATCTGAGGCTGCATGTGAAGTCCACCTCCCTGTCTGTGTGGCACATTCCAGGGTTGGCCATCTGAGGGCGGGATCAGAGTCGGGATTCTGGGTCTCAGTGGGGGTTTTGAGTCCAGGGTCCCAGTCAAGGATCTGAGGTTGCATGTGAAGTCCATCTCCCTGTCTACGTGGCAGATTCCAGGGTTGGCCACTGGGGGCGGAATCAGAGTCGGGATCCTGGGTCTCAGTGCGGGTTCTGAGTCCAGGGTCCCAATCAGGGATCTGAGTCTGCGTGTGAAGTCTACCTCCCTGCCTGCGTGGCACATTCCAGGGTTGGCCATCTGAGGGCGGGATCAGAGTCAGATCCTGGGTTTGGGATTTTGAGTCCAGGGTCCTAATCAGGGATCTGAGTCTGCGTGTGAAGTCTACCTCCCTGCCTACGTGGCACATTCCAGGGTTGGCCACTGGGGGCGGAATCAGTCGGGATCCCAGGTCTGTGTTGGGGTTGAGTCCAGGGTTGGGGGTGCAGGTGGGGGATCGATAGCCCAAGTTAGAATCGGAGTTTGAAGTAGGGGGTCCTAGGTGGGGTTGGAGCTGGAGTGGTGCTTCTGAGTCAGAATCAGAGACCGCATGTGGAAGGTGTCTGGTTCTGAGTCAGGTCTGGGTGGGGGATCTGACTTGGGGTTTTGGGGATTCTGAGTTGGAGATTGGAGTTGGGGTTAGGGGTCTGAGTTGGAGGTCACAGTCCAAAATTGAAGCCCAAGTTTTTAGTCGGGATGGGGCGTCTGAGTCACAGGTCCGCTGGGAGTTGGGATTTGGAATCATGAGTCTGGGTAGGGGAGGGAGTAGGGAATAGAATTCTTGGTCATGTCTGGGATTGGAATTGAGGATTGGAGTCACAGGTCTCAGGCTGGACAGGAGCAGGGGACAGCCTGCAAGTTCAGCTCCCCCCACCCCAAATCATGTGTTCCTTGGGCACATCACATTGCCTTTTCTGTAAAATGGGAATGAGTGCCTTCTTCCCACAGGACGGTTCTGGTTATGAGAGGGATGAATTCGTCCCCATGGAATAGCTCTGTCCTAGCCCGAGAGTCACAGAACACGGAAACGCTGCTAGAACGGTAATGTCTGAATTTTAGGTGCGTTTGCCAGTCCCTCTGTTTGCTGCGGGGGCCCGTGCTGGGCCTCGAGCTCCCAGGGGGGAACTTCTCTGTTCTGTTCTCTGCTGCCTGCCCCACACCCAGCCGAGAGCCTGATACACAGCCTTGCCTGGGCAATACTTGCTGAAGGAACGCAGGCAGGCAGGATTAACCAGATTTCTATGGTGTCTCAAATGATCCATCTCTGCACCTGTTTTCCAGATACTCACTGGGAGAAAAATTTAAGGATTGGGTTGCTTGATTACAATTCTATTTTAATGTGTTTCCAAACATGCTAAAGAGAAAAGTAGGCCTGTTTCAGGATTTATGCTCCAGCTAGAGGGATCTTTTTAAATTGGGAATCAGAGCATGTCCAAATTCAAATAAGGAGAGCACAAGAAAATTATGAACTAGTTCCCTTATGAATGCTGAGGTCCCATGTACACCATTAGCTAACCGAATCCAACAGTGTATTAAACAGCTCTTCAACAAGTGGTATTTCTCGTAGGAATGCAAAGATGATCCAATATCAGAAACTCTATCCATGTAATTCACCACATTAAGAGTCCAGAGGAGAAAAACCATATGGTTTTCTCAATAGAGACAGAAAAATTATGATATAGTTTAAGGCCTATGCATGATTTTAGGGTGGGGGGATACCAGTTAGCCAGCCAGGACGAGAAGAGTACGGCCTGGACGCGATACAAGCTCTGTACCAACACTTGACTCTTCAGCAAACTCGATAGAGAAGCCCAGAGTGTATCCTTTCAGATAAGAAGTAGGCATAGGGGCCCATCACAGGTCACAGGCGTCCCCTCACACAAGGAAAGGGGATAGACCCGAAGGAGAGGGGGTGGGGGGTGGGGGTGCAGGGGGGAACGCCTGTCCTGGGAAGTATTGCCCGTGTTGGGCTTCTCAGACAAAATACAGAGGTCCCCAGAGAACTTTTGTTAACATGGGCTGGATCTGTTGGTAGTCAGTTACCTTCTTGGAAGTTAAAACTGAGAAACATTTAAAACCAAACCCAGGGCCGTACAGCACAGATTCCAGCAGGGTCACGCTTCCTTTGGAAAACTCTAACTCTGTGAGAGTGAGAGCAGAACAGGCAAATAATATCTGAGTATTACGATGAAAGTGGTTTTGACCTTGTGCGAAAGGGCCTCCGGGGCTCTCTGGGGTCCTCAAACCACACTCTGAAAACTGCTGAGCTGCGTGAAAAACAGAGTCAACTTTCAGAATGGAAAAGAGACTTGAGCAAAGGTTTTGGATAGAAGATCGATGCGTCCCGCCCCCCCCCCCGCGCCCCCCCCCCCCCCCCCCAGCACTTCGGCCAGTAGTGAGTGAGCAGCAGGACAGAAGTTAAAGTAGTAACAGTAACATTCAGGTCTAGGAATGAACAAAGAAGACTTTTACGGAGAAAATTTTAAAATTCTACAGAAGGACTTAAAGGAAGATCTTTTGATATGGAGAGACCTTCCATTCTCTTGGATGCGGCAGCTTAGCATGAGAAAGCAGGCAGGTTTGTCCAAATCTGTAAGTTTAGTACAACTCTGCTTAAACTTCCAGTGGGAGTTTTTGAGGAACTTGACAAACATATTCTAAAATGTATGTGAAAGGAAAAGATCTGCAAACACCAAGTACACTTTGAAAAGGGAGAACAGAGGCGGCCTTGTACCAGCAGATCCCGGGGCCCACTCCAAGCCTCAGTAACAGGAGCGGCGGGGGGCGCTGGCCCAGGACAGACTCGAGAGGCAGGCTCGCTCCTGGAGGAAGGTGGCCCCAGACGGAGGTGGCGCCGCATGTCTGTGGGGACCACGCAGAGGACGATCGGGGGGAAGTTCGCCCTGAGCGGAGAACTCGGAATGTGGACTCCTACCTGACCCCCTAGAAAGAGCTGATGCCTGTTTACTAGGAACTAGGAGCGTGCCGGAGAGAATAACCTCATGGCCCTGGGGGGCGGGGGGCATCGGCCTCACACGCGGATCCGGAAAGCACAGACCTCGGGACCTGAAGTTATGGACTTGAATACGTGCAAATAAAGTATTTCTGTTAAATCACTCCATTGTGGTGAACGTCAAAACTATTTTTGTCACGCCTCTGAGACGTGACTTGCTGTTTTCACTCTTGCTCGTGTGGCTTTGCCCAGGTTACAGATGACAAATGACACAATATTTGAAACAAAGCTGAGAACAATAGCCAAAATACACTAGAACACTCTGCAAACCAATGAGAAGAAGATAGGAAGCCCAAAAGAACAGTGGGCCAGTGATAGGAAGTGGCAGTTTGCAGGGTGGGGCCGGGGGACTGTGGATAACAACCCTATAGAAAGATACTCAGGCTCCCTAGGAATAAAAAATGCAGATGAAAGCAAGGGGCATTCTTCATCAGAGAAGAATTAGAAAGTAGGATCATGCCAAGTGTTGGCAGAAATGCAGGAAACAAGCCTCCCTGTGTGCTGCAGGTGGGCATGTTAGACAGGCACAGACATTCTGGAGAGCCTTCCAGCACTTCTTCCTCAAATAAAATATTTAATACCTGCAGCCCAGCAGTTTCCCTCCTGGGTAAACAGCTAGAGCAGCCCTCAGCAGAACAACGAGGGGCTGTGTGTGTGCAAGCTCAGTGCAGCCCTGCCCGTGGGGGTGGGGAGTTGGAACCCGGCACTGTGGTTAGGAGTAAGGACTAGATGTACACTTCACAAACTGGAGACATGCGCAAACACGGCGCTGAGTGGCACCGACGCCAAACAGAACGAGGGCCTCAGTACGCGGCTCTGTACTTAAATTAAAATGACACACCACCCAGACATGCTAGCAGATATTCCATGCGTTACCAGGGCACATGCACACAACGATATAAATAAATTACACTGGAGCAGCTGTCTAGGGTGGGAGGGGAGCTGGGGGGGGGGGAGTGCAGAACGGAGATCAGATGGAAAAGCATGGAAAGGAACAGAGCGATGCCTCCCTCCCACGGACCCTTACAGGGGGGACCCAGTTTCACGGACTCGCAGCTGTGAGTTCCCCCAAGGCCTAGGTAGTCAAGTCCCCAGAGCCAAGAAGGAAGGAATGAATGCCCGTCCCATCACTCTCCTGCCAGGTACCCTCTAGTGGTTTCTATTTCTAGGAAATAATATTCAAATTCCATCAGGTTTTACAAGATCTGCCCTGCCCGCTGTCCTCCTGAGTTCCTGTCACGCCAGCCTCCTGCCTCTTTCTCAAACTGGCCAAGTGCCTCAGGGCTGGTTCACCAGCCCCCTCTGCTTAGCCAGCCTGGCCTGTGGGCTTCCTGTAACCATTCCTTCTCCCCTTTGCTTGTTGGGGAACCTTTCTGTGAGCTTCCCCTGGCGAGGTCAGCTCTAGATGTCAGGCCCCCACAAGCGCAGGCTGCACCATAGAGCTTTCTAGCTCTGGGTCAGCTCAGTGCTTGCTGCCCATCCCGCTCCTCCACCAGAAGGGAGGCCTCCCGAGGGCGCGTTGTCTCCTCTACGGGGTCTGCGCACCGGCTGCGTCATGCATTTCTGCTGAATGGCTTCATTGATTTGTTGAATGAGGGAAGAGGCCAGGCCAAGAAAATGCGTCCATTTTCAGAGCACAGAAATTAAGCAACACATCGGGATCCTCGCGCCTCAGACCAAGAGTTCCCAACTGTTGCACTGGTGACATTTGGGGCTGGACCATTCTTTGTTAGGGGGCCTGTCTTTACCCTTGTAGGATGTGTAGCAGCCTGGCCAGCCTCGAGCCAGTAGATACTGGTGGCTCCCCCTCAGTTGTGATATGCGGAGCTGTCTGCGGATGTTGCCGCAGGTCCCTTTGGGGCTACCCCAATGAGGGCCCCTGCCTGAGGCCAGCTCGGGGGACTGGGATGGCCCTTTACATGCAGCTAACCTGGCCTGTATCCTACTGTAGCCAGTACCCACAGCCTGCCTCCCTCCCTGCAAGGGAGAGACCCTTACTCCAGCCCAGCCAGCTGGAGCACCCCCTTCCCTAGCCAAGGTGGGTGGGGGCCTCACGTCCCACGGCCCCTCGGCTGCCACCTGGGGCTTTAGCATCTTTAGTGGCAGACCCTAAGCCACTTCCGGCCTGGGCCTGTGTGGCTGGTTGGAATCAGAGCTGGCCTGGATGGAGGTCAGAAGGTCCCTCTCACCTCCAGTTAGTGCAGATGGAGGAGTGAATGGCTCTCTGTGGACAGCAGGTCTGGAGGGTTTGCAATGTGCTGGAGGAGGAGGCCGCCTCCTGCCTCGGGACAGGCCCAGTGCAGGGCAGGGAGTAGCCTCCACTGCCCTCCTTCCTTCCCTGTGCCCCCTTCGACCTCTGCCGCCTTCCTCCTTGCTGACAGGCCACTGACTGGAGCCTGGTCGACCCAGGGGCAGCCAGGAAAGCTCTAGAAGCCAGAGCAGGCACCCACTCCCCAGCCAGTTCTGTCTGCCCCGACTAAAGCCTTTCTCTCTGGGAGCCTTTCCTGGGGCAGGGCGAGGCCCTTGTTTGCAATTTAAATGTGGCCTCATTTATGGAAGGGTCCTTGCTCCTCCGAAAAGCCTTGGGCTCAGGCTCGCCCTCCCCGGCAGCCGGGCCTCAGCCAGGAGAAGAAACTGATCTAATAGGCCTTTCTACTGCTAATTGTAGCAATTAGTGTCACAGAATGGGGACTCCCTGGGGGGCCGGTGCAGGGCACACAGGGCTGTCCCCAGCTCCTGGGGCTGCCCCCCTGCCCGGCAGACTGGGCCCCCACCAACATCCTGGCTAGGCTTCAAGGTGGGGGTGGGGTGGGAGAGGGCGGGGCCGCCTGTGTGCCCAGGGGAGTCCTGGCAGGGTTCAGGCCAGTGGCCAGACAGGTGACCCTGGTCTGGGACATGTGGCCCTCCCAGAGCCAGTCCACGTGTGCCTGTGTATACAGGAGGGCAGCAGTGGGGAGCACCTGATGGTGGCAGGAAACTGCTTCTAGATGGGAGGGGGGTATGACTTTTCCTGGTGTGGCCAAGGACAGTCCTTTCTCTCCTCCTTCACAGGGGAGTTCTGCTCTTTCATTCAGCATGCTTCCAGAGCCCCCCTAGACCCCGCGACACTGATCACTGAGCACACACGTGCCATGGTGCCACACGCCTCCTAGTGACACAGGCCACGGCGCAGCTAACTTCGAGGCTTTCCCAGGCAGGGGTTGTGTCTGAGGGGCAGGGTGATGACCATCACCCCATTTTACAGATGGGGCACTAGCCGCTGGCCCAGGCAGCAGGGATTTGAGAGGGCCCAGCAGACCCTGATTTGGAGGGGAGCACCCTGGGTGGGAGCACTGGCCCCGGGATCAGAAAAGCACCTGAATAGGGTCCTAGGAGCTCCCCTGGGGAAGCTGGGGAGGGGGGGGCAACAGGATAGCGGCTGAAGGCAAAGGGCCCTCTGGTGGAGGAAGCCTGTGAGCTAGAGGAGGAGGAGATGCTCAGCTGGGGCAGAGGCCAGACCAGAAAGGCTGTGTCCTGCAGGATCTGACCCTGTTCTGAGATCTCGGGGAGCCACTGAAAGGTCCCACTCGGGGAGGCATCTGCCCTCCACTGAGTGGAGAAGGGACTGAAGGTGACAGAGCAACGTTTGCTCCTAGAGAAGTGCCCAGGGGGCAGGACCAGCCCAGAAGGTGATGAGGGCAGCCAGGAGGGGACACGTTGGCTGGCAGCAACTGGAGGCTCCCAGTGCCAGGGGTGGGGGTCCAGCACACACGGCAGTAGGGACCCTGGTGGTGGAAGGGAGCGGTGGGGCCTATGATGGAGTGTGGGGGGCCAAGCTGGAGAGATGCTACAGGAGCTGGGGGACCAGTTTGGGAGAGAAAAGCTGCCCCAGGTGGGTCCTAGGAGCTCAGGGTTCAGGGCCTGGGAAGGAGATGGAGGATGAAGCTCGGGAAGGAGGGACTCCGTCACTGGCCTCTGGGTCATGGCCTTGGGGACCGGCACCCCTGCTTCTCTAACGTTGGGCCATGGCCGGGCCCCTGACCCACACGTGGCCCCCCGGGGAGCCTGGGATGGAGGCTGCTGCCCCCTCTGTGGTTTCACTACACAGAGGCACTCCCCGTGGGCAGGAGGGAGGCCTCGCCCTCACCCAGCCGTCTCAGAGCCTCCCTGGGGTGGAAAATCCCCCCAATCTTCACAGGAAAGCCGAAAAATGGCCTTGAATAGGACCGAGAAGAGAAAACAAAGAGGCTGTCAACTTCGGAGCTGTGGCGGGGGCAGGGCACTTTGTGGACCCCACGCAGACAGCACTTTCCAGCAGTTTCTCGGCCCCAGCACCCAGACCCACAGACGCAGCAGGACGGGTGTTCATAGGGGCGGTGGCCCTCCCGCTCAGCCTTCCTGATTAACAGTTCAAACAGGCCTCAGAGGCTCAGAAGGGTTCAGTGCAGAACCTCTAACTCTCCTGCTTGCTAATTTTTAAACACAGCTGAGCTCAGAGCGCCCCTCCCAGAAGGCCCTGAGAGGGACTCTGCAAAGGCCCCACCCCGGTGTTGCCAGTCATCCTTGTGCGTTGAGAACAAAGGCTCCCCATTCCCTTCCTTGGCTGGCCAGCTCATTCTGACGCCTGAGACGAGACTTGTCCCTGAAGCCCTCCGTCCACACCTGTGGAATTGAACACAAGGCCGTGACTTCTAGATGAACCTTCAAGATCGGCTCAGAGTAGCTGGACTCCCACCCACCTGAACCCCTGGGGTGGGGGCATGGCTCAGTTCCTGCGGCTACACCAACTCCTGGCAGTGGGAGGATGACAGCCAGGTGCCAGGGCTAGAGCCCTCCCACCGCCCCCAGACCCAGGGCTCTGGGGTGCGCACCACATCTTCAGCCACCTAGAAATCTAACATTGCTCACACACACCCCTGTGACTCCCGCACGCCCATCCTGTGTCCTATCCCCTCACAGGGCCTGGGGTCCTGTCCCCTCTTGTCTCTGCTCAAACCCCAGTCCCTGGCACCTTCTTAACAATGGAAGCGGAGATCCCATCCCATTGGGCCCTGCGGACACCCCGACTCTTGGCCTCTACTCTCACACCAGTCCTACTCCTGGCCCTGGGACATCCTCAAGGGAGGGAGACAGCCCTTGTAGTAGGGGCATATGCCATGTGCCAAACAGTCACCCTTGCAGCCACAGTGTGCCTTCACTCCTCAGTTCCTGGATGTCTTTGCAACAGCCCCACAGGGAGGGAGGTGCGGCCTGCATACTTGGATGTGGCATAGTGCCTCACCTGAGGCCATGGGGCCCTGACACCACAGAAGTTAGCTGGGTCCCTGCGGAGACCAGCCCACCAAGTCCTCTTATGCCAGAGGTGGGTTATGGGGCCTTTATTGGTTCCCAGACCATCCTAATCTCGGAAGAGAGACATATTGTCAAACCTTCAGCTCTGTAGCAGAACCAGGCCAGGGAGGGGAGGGGACGGCTGACCCGAGCAGCCTGTCCCCAGGTACCACTGTGGCCTATCACTGTTGTTGTCGTGGAGGAAGGCAGCCTGGGAGTCCAAGAGGCCTGCCCCGCACATGTAGGGCTGGATGCCAAGAGGGATGCCGAAGGCCATTGCTGGACACCTGGGAGGGCCAAGTGCCACCCTGGGAAGGCATCTTTCTCTTCCTGCATGGGCTGCTAGGGAGCCAAATGCCACCCACCCCCCCGGCTTCCCGTAAACAAGTGGGACTGTGCCCGGTCCAGGTGCAGAGGGCAGCTGTCCCTAGCAGCCACTCAGCCGGCGCTGCCCTCCCCAGCCAGCCACTTGCCCAGCTGCCCCTCCCACTCTTGCCACCAGGGCTGTGAGCCACTTGCTGGCTTGTGTTGCTCCTAAAACGTTTGGATTTTGGCGATTCCGGAAGATACCCCACCAACAGAGTTCCACTTGAGTCACTGATCCATCGTTCGTTCTGGCCCTACTGTGCAGGCCTGGTGCTGGGACACGGGGGCTGTCAGATGGGCCCCTCTGTGAGCTCCTGGGCTGGCAGAGCCAATTGGGGTGGGGGAGCCAATCGGGGACTGAGGTGGAACCTGGGTGGTGGTGGGTGGGGGCACGAGGCTCTGGGGCTAAGGAGAGCGCTTGGTTCTCCAGACACCTCGCACCTCTAGTAGGGTGGAGCCCGTGCCAAGGGAGGTGGAGGAGAGGGCAGGGGTCTCTGTGGGCTGGCAGGCAGGGCGCCCCTCCTCCCCATGCCCCATTTCCCCAACTGGGGCTTATACCCCCCTCAGGCTCCTCTCCCCAAGGCCACTAAAAAGACCTCAGGCTGGTGGGGGGTACATCCCAAAGAGTAGCATTGAGTCCCAGGGTTGGTGGGAGATTATCTATGCAGGGGCTGATAGGAACATCCCCCCAGGGCTGACTTCAAAGCTGCTCCTTCACCCCCTGCATCAAAGGCAGCAGGCTCAGCGGTTTGAACATTAAAAGAGGAGGGTCTTGGACCTTCGCGGTCACCTGCCTCTCTCGGCTTGCCCTTCTCAGGGTCTTGAAGGCCTACGTGTACGGGCAGGTGGGGGCCAGAACACTCTGCCTCCTGGGCCCCCAGGAGTCCCTACACATGACAGGGTGGACTCTCCCAGGGCCTCTGTTCCCCACCTAGACAGAAGCTCCCTGATCTATGGCCCAGGCTCAGGCGGGAGGGCCCTGCTGAAGTGAGCATGCCCCGTGCTCCAAGGCAGACCCTCCCTCTCCCTCTGGAGCTCTCTGCTAAGGCTGGGTTTTTCCACCCTCCCTCCCTCTGGGCCCCACTGGGTCCCCTGCCTGACCCCAGCATACCCAGGCCCCAAAGCACAGACTCCTCGTTGCAGTCGAGCGAGCTAGCAAGTGTGCCCGCGCCCAGAGGGGTGCTGACCCCTCCCTTACATGGGAGACATCAAAGGGAAGCAGGAAGCTCGGGGCTGGCTGACCCCAGCAGGCGGGAGAAGCACAGTGTCACAGCTCAGCCCCTGGCCCAACTGCTGGGGATTTTCCACCCCATCAGGATTTCCGCAGGACACCCCGACTCTGGCCTTTGAGGCTCCTCGGGAACCAGGGTTGGGACAGGAGCCTGAGGGGGGCAGGGGTCCAGGGATGCTGGAAGACCCCAGTTCTCACTATCCCCAAGCCTTGACGGCTGCTGGTTCAGGTGCATCCGACCACCAGCCTGGGCTCTGGGACCTGGCTGGGGACACAAGTTACGGATTTCGCAGAGGGCCCCTCTCCCAGCAGCCACACCCCCAATACAGGTCAGGGGTGCCAGGGCCACTGAGCAGCCCATGTATGAATAGCCCCAAGTCCTAGGTTCCCAGGATGGACCCTCCTGAGTACGCTGCCACAGCCTCCACATGGAGAGGGACATGGCCATGGGTGGTGTGCACTTAGAAGAACCTCCCGCAGAGGCCAGTCTGTCCCAGCCCTCATCCCACGGCCATCAGTCTGGGACCCCAGCATGCCCACAGACCCTGCACAAGGTGGGCAAGGCCAGTGTCCGATGGTTCCAGGGGGCTTTGTGGCCTCGTGCCTACTTCGTACGCTCTCTTTAGGATGCCTGTGTCACTCCCTGGGGTCCCTCTCTGCCTGGAGTTGAGACTGCCAGGTCTTCATCCTGAGCTCTTGCTCCTGCCCCTGGGAGCTGTAGCTGGTCACGAGGGAGTGATCCAGGCGTCACAAAGGCTCTCCTAGATCTGGGTTGGCCCTCTAGGTCTGCCACCGGGTAGATATACCCCAGGGTCAGCAGGCCAGAGGGAAGTGCACCTGAGTCCCTTTGGCTGTTATGTGGGGGCGCGCGGTTTTATAGGTGCAGGCTGCTGGTCCTGGGCTGAAACCAGGGCTAACTGTGACATCCCTCCTCAGATACAGGTCTGCCATCCAGGTGGGGACCCACGTTCAGTCCAGCAGCCTGGCTCTGAGTCCGGAGCTCAGCCTACGAGCAGACACGCTCATGTGGGAAGTGCTGGCAGCAAGGCTCCCGATCTGGTTACAGCAGCTGTCTTCACAGGAACGGGCTGCCCAGGGCTGCGTATGAGGCTACCCTGGGGGCGGGCAGGGGTGTCTGTTGGTGGGAATTGTTTCAAAACAATCACAGAAACTTGGCAGGCAGGGGCTCTGGGCATTGGGATCTGGGTCTCCTGGTCAGGGGTCCGGCCTCCCAGGCCAGCAGCATTACGGGGGTGGGGACGTGTGTTCTGTGCATCACAGAGCCTGAGGGTCACATAGCCAGGCTGGAGCCAGTGGGGGATGGAGGGACACAGGATGGGCGGGCACAGCTGTGTTCTCAGGAAAGCATGAAAACCCAGAAGCGAGGGGTTGAGACGGGGTGAAGGCCCACACTTTGCCATCGACTCAGACCTGCTGGAGGGCTGGCCTGGCACCCTTCTCTGCTCTGCCATCTCCCGGGCTACCAGGAGCCCAAGGGGGGCTAGAGGGAGCCCCCCAGCCCCGACTCTCCTGGGAGTGGACCGAGGTCCTGGGTATGCAGGCCTTGCTGCTAGTACTCAGGAATGGGTGGGCTCGTCCACAGACAGCACGTGGCCTCCCTGAGCCCAGGTGGTGGCCGCGCCCCTGCTCAGCCAGGAGGTTGCCTAGGAACCCGCCCGGTGTGCTCCCGGGATGCACTGCGTTGCGTGGGCCTTCTGGGCGGACCGATGAGTGAGCCTGAGGTGGGGGCCTGCCTCCACAGACCCCAGGCCCACAAGGGGCCTCTGAGACTCCTATGTCCTGTGTGGGTCAGGAACACAATCTACTCTGATAGAAAATCTTTGTAAAACCCTGATCTGTGTCTTGGGGAGCTCTCTGGCCGAGACTGGCCAGGGGCTCCCTTGGTAGGGAGACCTCAGCCCCACCCACCAGTGACCCGAGCAGGCCCTTCCCGTAGCCCTTCAAGAGAACGCGCCTCTCCGAGGGGCTCTTCCAGGCCCCTCGCCGCCAGCTCCCAGCCTCTTGTTCACCTGGGAAAGCTCAGCCTCGGCTTTGGTGCCACAGACAAGGGACCTGCCTCCCTGCCGGGGGGTCACTTCAGGGACCCCAGGAAAGCAGACCTATTGCTCTTCTGACACCTGACAGTGGAAGACGAGGAAGAGACGGGAGGTCAGCTAGAAAGTTCTGGAACTCTGTTCACCACAGGAGTGTGTTCTGTGGGGAGCCAAGTAGTTGGCGAGGACCGAGCCCACGCGGCCCCCTGGAGCCCGCGTGGGGTTTGGGCAGCAGGCCCCGGGGCCCCTTGTGTCCCCGCTGGGCCACCTCGCCGGGGAGGCCACGGGGACAGAAGTAGGGCAGGCTGCCACAGCCACGCCTGCTCCCCTTTGTTCCGTTACTCCGTCCTCGGAGAGGGCGGCGGGCCCACCTGGTCAGTGACAGCTGCCTGTCCCCCGGCAGAGGCGGCCGGGCCCCTGCGGGCACCGCTCTTCCTCCGCGGCGGCCTGCCCCATTCTCAGGGGAAAGGCCCTCTTGAGAGCCGCTCTGAAAGACTTCCCAAGTTGCCGGACCAGTTAATGAGTTCTTTGCTCTAAACAATGTCTTGATAAAGGGGACGGATGGAGTTAGCTGGTGTTGACTAAGGAGAGACAGGGTTGCCAGGGAAATGCTTCTAAGTGGAAAGAAACAAAAGAGCGTCGTCGGGTTTTGTCTGACTAGGAGAAACGCCGCCGAGAGCGTACCTTTGGCCATCTTTTGTGTTTATGATTGGGAAGAGACGGGCGGCAGCGAGCGTGGGGCCAGGGCGAGGACGCCACAAAGCCGGTGCGCCGAGCGGGAGCCACCTGGGCCGCCCAGGTGGAGGATGGAGTGGTGTTTCGGCGCGATGTTCACCGTCTCGGTCAGAATTCAGGGGCTTTTATTTCTTTAATTCTTGCTCTGGGTTATAAATCTCTGCTTCTCCTCAGCAGCTCGAAATGTTTATTCAGAACTAAGCCCTATGTTTTAACGAGTCCTGTTTTAATAGGAAAACCATCTTTGATGGAATCATAATGCAATTCCTACTTCTTTTCGACCCACCAGAGCCCCAGGACCAGCCTTTGCAGAGGGGCCTAGCGCCTGGCACAGAAAAGCGGGCCTCCCCACATGGCTCACCTTGCAAACTAAGATGCCTCCCGCAGGCCTGGGCCCTCACCCACCATGCCCGCACCCTTGGCAGGGGCCTGTGATCAGGTGCCGGTCCCACACCCGCCAGGGGCTTGTCCCCACACCTCCTGAGCTGCTGAGAATTATCCTGGGAACGGCAGGATCTCAAGGCCCCTGGTTCTCAGGCTAATGGGAGGAGGCCCTGCCATGGAGAGGTGGGGGCAGACTTCCTCCCCGGGAGGACAGAGCTGGGTGGCCACGCATGGAAAGCCTCTGAGCACAGCCTGGTGGCAGGGAGACTCCTGGCTTCCGGGTGCGTCGCCTCTGAGCACCTCCCCAGGTGCCGCCACCGCCTGTCCAGGCACCTCAGCCATCCCCCAGGCCTCTGTATACACCCGGAAAAGCCTCTACATACGAGACCCCTGGAGGGTCGTTGTAGTTCATGCATCTGGTTTCCCTGCGTTTCTAGAAATGGCAGCAGAAGGGAGTGGGTCAAGGGGAGGGATCCTTTGTGATCAAACACCGTGGGTCGACTCTGGATTCCCAACTGCCATGGCCTGTGGAATGTGAGCCCTGCAGGGAGAGCCAGGGCGGAGGAGCTCCAGAAAGAGTGGGGAGGCCTTATGGCTGCTCTGGACCCACCGCAGGCTATGTAGGCTCTAGCAGGCCCTGGCGGGATGAGGGGCCACAGCCCGGGTCCTGCCCCGTGGCTGGCCTGGGCACAAATCCCCCTCGTTTATTCATTCACCTATTTCTTCATCAAACATTCACAGAGAGGCCGTGATGGGCTCCACATGGATTAAGCCCTGAAGATAACAGCACTGAGCCCAAAGGCCTGCTTCTGCCTTCACCGGCCCCCCGCACTTGCCGGAGACAGCCAGTAAACCCTTGAGCACAAATAAACACGCAGTTATCCATTAAGAATGGAGGGGGGGGGGCAGGATTCTCGGCAGCCCAGTCTGAGGTGGGGACGTTCCAGCTAAGGCCCACAGGGCCTGGGAGGGGAGATGGTCGGGGAAGAGCCTAGGTGTATAATGATACCAAGAGAATATTGGAGGAGCCACGACGACTTCATTAGATGTACCACTCAAGGTCGCTCTGAACTTGGTGACCCTCGGCCCTAGACTTAACCTTTCAAGCCTCAGGTTGATCATATATAAAACAAGAGTGATAATATTCTTACGTCAAAAGCTGCCCTGATGCGCAGATTAGTGAAATCATGTTTATAAAGCGCTTAGCACAGCGCCTGGCGGAGAGGAAGTACAGTGCTCTTATTCTTTGAAGATTATTCTTTAGCTCAGAGCGTGTGCGGGGCTGGTGAGTTTTCCCTCTGCCCAGACGGCGCCGCTGGGCCTCCTCTGGAACATCTGTATGCCCAAGAAGTGCAGAGCAGGCCCTGAGAGAGCCAGGGCTGCACCCGTCTAACTCCTGCTGGTCCTCGGGGACCGCACAGGGCCTGGGGTGCTCACACACACCCCCTGCACACCCCCAGACCCCGGGCCAGAGGGCACCTTTCCTCCACCTGCCCACAGAGGACCACCCCAAATCCTCTATATCAGTTCTGAGAGCCTGGAGCCTGCATGTGCCAGCCCTGGGGGGCAACCAGAGTTCCAGCCTGGAACTGCCCCTTGTCCTTCTTAGCCAAATGCGTGTGTGTGGTGGTGGTGGGGGGGGGGGGGCAGGGGAGCGGGGACAGTTAGAAACCTCCAGAAACATGAAAGGCAAGTTCTTTCCAGGCTTAAGGGGTGGGTCCAGCCCAGACCAGGTGGGGCCTCCATCTTCCACCAAGGGAGCCTGAGGCCAAGGAGGTCAGCGAGTCCCAACCCTGCTCCTAGAGCTTTCATGAGGATCCCTGTTCTTTGCAGTCATCCCAGCTCCTAGAACCATCCTATCCATGGGGGGTGATCAGGGGGCTTCAGGACAGTGAGGGGTCACATAGTTGGGGGGAGAGAGACGGAGCTGGGTAGCCCTGGGGGTACTGACCCTCCATAGGGGGAGCATTCAAGGAATGCCCCACAGCCCGGCCTGTCCTCACGGCTCCCTGAACCCCTGCTTCTGTCCCACAGGGAGCTCACTTGCTTCCTTCCATCCCACTCTTCATCAAACGTCAACGGTATAAAAGGACTTTCTTTCTGTGTGCTGCTAGCATTCAGAAATAGAACTGTTGTCCAAGAATTTTCTCACAAGAAGGAAATCCTGCCATTTGTGACAACATGGGTGAATGTGGAGGATGTTGAAATAATCCAGACGCAGGAGGACACACAGTGCACGATGCCAGTTACATGAGGGGTCTAAAGCCCTGACTGCTGGAGGCGGAGGGTGGTGGTGGGCGGGGTTGGGGTCAGCCCCCCGGCGCAGAGGGTCAGTCCCGTGGGGCAAGTGGGGCCGGACCAGAGCTGCAGTCAACCACACTGCACGGTGTCTTTCACAGGCTGCTGGGAGGGCAGGTTTGGCATGAAGCACCCTTCAATAATAATAATAATAATAATAAAATAATAATAATAATAATAATAATAATACCACCAGCAATAGGGTAAGAGGGAGCTCTGGGAGCTAAGGGACAGTTTATGGCTGAGATCACAGTGATGGTCTCATGTGTGTGACTTCTCTCCAAACTCATCATGCTGCACACGTCCATTCTGTACAGACTTGGTATGCCAATCATACCTCAATGAAATGGCTAAAAAAAAGGAAAAGCAAAACCAAAAAAATACTTTTTCACAGGAACTTTTGTTTTGTTTTGAGCATATAGTTTAAAATAATCACATTCTTGATGAAATCCTCCAGAGCCTCTTTAACGGAGCCCAAATGCCACTGACGTCCGCATCTGGCAAGGCTGACACGATACAGGAACACACACCTATCTCATCTATGATAAGGCAATAACCCTACAGAAAATATTAGTAACTTGGGTCCATTGGCTTTGAAAAATCCAAGCCGGAGCAGGGAGGGTCGTGCTGAGAACGCCAGTGGAGGCCCGGCAGCCTGGATGGGTCTCCAGGGAGGTGGGTTGAGCACGAGTCGACTTCAGAAGGTCCCCTAGTGTGCTGTCCCACATACAGAGCATGCTCAGCAGGACAGGCTTCAAAAAATGCACAACAGATGGGTGGCTGCCGAGGCTGAGGACACGGCTGGTGGGAGGGAGCGCGTATGGCTCTGAGGGGTGACACGAGGGACCCTGCGGATGACAGGAGTGCCACTGGAGCAGTGTCTGTATCCTGCCGGTGATCTTAGCCTACAGTTTGCAAGATGTCACCGTGGGGGGAAAGTGGTAAAGGACACATGGAATCAATTATTTCTTACAACTGCATATGAATCTGCAATTATCTCAAAATAAAAAGTTTAATTAAAAGAATCATGATCCTCATACTAAAAAATCAACAGTCCTAAAAATACCCAATAATGAATTTTAAAATGTACAAAATCCACACAGAGGGCTGAAAAATATTGAGGGACTTTATAGCTCTTTGAACATAGATAAACCTCTCCTATTTGTGCCTAGAAAGGCCATTTTCGTAAAAAAAAAAAAAGATAATTCTAAGTTAATCTAAATTGATCGCAGCTTCCATAGAAAATACCAAGAGAATGTAGAGGGTCACACACATGAGAGGGTCACACACATTTTTTTTTCTTTTAATCAGACAAGCTGATTCCAAGGTCTGTAAAGTTCTGAAGAGGCATCATCTGGAGCTCTTTGGTGGCAGCCTGGCTCTCTCGAGCTCCAGAAAGGCTGGATTTTAAAGACTGCCCGGCATCCTAAATAGTCTCAGGAGCACACACTGCATTTCTTTCTGAAGCTGACCCTCTTCACTCAGACTCCCTCCC
Organism: Canis lupus familiaris; assembly: GCF_011100685.1. NCBI lineage: Eukaryota > Metazoa > Chordata > Mammalia > Carnivora > Canidae > Canis > Canis lupus. The sequence continues at coordinate 47,126,484 of NC_049239.1, read as the reverse complement.
CTGTGGCCTCGTCAGGCAGCCAGCATAGTAAATGTGGTAAAAGATGCACACCTGCTTGGGCACCCCGTAGCCTTCCTGCGCTTTAGCACCCGTCTCTGCACTCCATGCAGGGGTCCCTGCAATCCTCCCAGCAGCCCTCTGTAAGGCATGCTTTCTTGTCATCTCCATTTTACAGAGGGGGGAGACTGAGACTCCGGCCACATAGCTCCCCCAAGGTCCAGCAGGTAGGGGGTGGCACAGTCAGGGTTTGAATGCGGGCTGTTGCTGCAGCTTTGCCCTTAGCCACAAGTTTTTGTTCCCAAGTCCGTAAAGGAGGACTCCAAGCAGGGGGGCAGGGGACTGGGGGCAGCATTCCTCTGGGCTGGTTTCATAAGGACAGGCTAGAAAGGCTGCAGTGGTCCAGGGAGCCTGGACAAGCAGATGGTCTGGGCTGTGCCGTGGAGCTGTGCTGACCTGCACTGCTTGTGCCAGCACCTGAGCTAGCAGGCTTGATGGGGTCGGGGTCTTGTGGTGACCGAGGGTGGGGCTGGCTGGATCGTACAGATCCTTACTGCAGCTTTCTCCTTGAACTAGGACTATTCTAAACTCTTATTCTCTGCTGAGTTGCTGAACTCACGTTTCCTACGATGCCCTGAAGCACACAGGATCACACATGGGTGGGAAGCGGCCCCTGGGTCAGACCTGCATCCCCTCTGCAGCTGGACTCTACCATGTGAGCAAGCCTGAAAGAAGCAAACACTCCTGCTTCCTAACATTCCAAGCTGCCGAGGCAAGGCCTCGGCCCCAGACACTCAGCTTCCCGATCAGCTCCAGAGCTAATCCTGTGTCTACATCTGAAGAGCGTTTTGATCCACGCCCTGGATTCTCTGGTCGGCTGCGCCGTGGGAAATGCAGTTTCCCCCGTTGGCCTTCCAGTAATAGGGATACGGAGGCCCTGCCATACTGATAAGCACATCATAAAGTTCCCAAGTCAGAGCACCCAGCCTGGCCTGTCCCTGGCCCGCTGGTCGTCCAGAAGCCCATCTACACTCGGACACAGATGACAGGGGAGTTTGAAACACGATCAAGGGAGCAGTGAAGTCAGCAGCGAGGAGGTGATGCGCTCAAACAGCTCGCGTTGGGACAACTAGTTAGACGCCCGGAAAATACACTGCATTTAATGATTTCTTACACCAAATCCCAATGAAACACTATGTCCATGTAAAAAGGTGAAAGAATGGCAGAAGAAAACACGGGAGAGTCCATTAGAACAAGCTCAGAAGAAAGAAGTGTTTTCAGGTATACAAAGGACCCTAAGTCACAAAACACCGCCAAAATTCACGTCAAAATTTAAAATTCCCACCAGCAGAAAAATATAGAAGCTAAAAGACAAATGAAAAGCTGGGCTAAGATATTTTTGACACATGCTGACTTCCTATCAATCAATAAAAGGGGGGTGGGGGCTCAAAAAGAGGAGAATTTAGGAAGATGGAACACAGAAGAAATGCTCTTAATTATTTGAAGAGATAAAGCCCTCATTTATAATAAGTGTATATCAGAACTCCAGCATGGCATTTCTCATCCATCAGATGAATGGAGATAAAAGCCAGGACTGCATGTCTGCTTGGGGAAGGTGCGGGTGTGGGCGCAGGGTGTACAGGGCCACATTCACAGTCACGGTCATGGGCTCCAGGGGCCCGCTCACAGTCCTGGACTCACGGTCACGGGTGTATGGGGCTGCTTTCATGGGTACAGGGGGCACAGGGCCCCGGCAGGGCCGCCTTCACGGGCCCAGGCACAGCTGCCATTTGGCAGGATCTGTGAAAACATGTACATATGGGGAAAATGGACTTTTGGAAGTGAATCCACTTAGAATGGAGACAGAAATTAAATGAAACACGGATCTGACCGAGAGGTTTCCTTGAACAATATCGACACTAGCTGTGAACACAAGCCTGTCCTAGGAGAAGCTGTTGTCACGGCAGACACCTGCTCATTTTGGAATGAGCGAGTGGAGACAGCCTGGGGCTAGTGGCCGTGAAACGTCCTGCGACACCACCGTCCTGCGGCACCACTGTGGGGCACCTTTCACCACAGCCCAGGCGTCGGCAGCTTTTCCACAGAAAGACTCGTTTCGTAGAAGGGAGGGCTTCGCCGCAGTGCGAGGGGCTGTCCGCAACCGTCGACTGCTTCACTGGCTCTGGCCTGAGCTGCACATCCAGGCACCCGCCTTGATTTTGTCTCCCCCCGGTAACTGGGGGAACCCTGCTTGATCCCTGGGGCAGCCTTCAGTTCCCTTCATGGAATCTCTCATCTTGGCAAGGTTTCCAGTTCTTCTTTACAATTGATTCACTTTGTATGGTGCTTGTTTGGTAAGGGACAGCCTAGAAAGAGGCTCCGCCAACAGAGCTGGAGCAGGGATAAGCCTGGGGGGAGACAGTAGTGTTTGGTGGGAGGGACGGGCTAATTTCATAATCGGGCAGTTCCTTAGTACGTATCTGAATGGTTAATGGCCGTCTTTAGCTGCCCTATACATCCATCAATAGGGGATTGTTCAGTCCTAACGGCACAATGGAATGCTCTGCAGCTGTTAATAGGGAGATGCGCTAGATGTCTTAATATAGACCCATCTCCAGAACACCCAGGCATCTTCCCTTTGAACAGTGCACACTGGGGCCGCGAGTTCTCCAACAAACGAGTGGCCTTGCTCAGGGGCTGCGGAAACGTCCCCTTAGAGCCCGGCACACCGGCCAGGGCTCCGTTCTCTCCGTGTGCCTGGTGCTCGCTTCCTGCCCAGGCTGCAGAGCCTCCCCGATCGCCATGTATGTCCCTGCTGGGCCAGTCCTGCCAGCCGCAGGGAAGTCTTGTCCTCAGGCCCACTGTGCGGCCCACCCCTGCCTCCATTGATGGGATGCTCGCCGACCCACCCAAGCGCGACGCCTTGGCCCGACGGCCCTCTCACCCCACCGTCTGGATGTCTCTTTTCAGGCAAGATGGGCTCTGGTGTTCACCGGAAACAGAACCGATGCCATAAGGACTGTAGCCCCATGTGGGGGAAGCCCGGTGTGGCGGGCTGAGTGCAGAGGCCATGTCTCCTGGAAACTACACTGGAACCACACGGCACGCAGCTGTCCCCGGCTCGTGCGTGTGCGTGTCCACGTGAATGTGCGCACAGAACACTTAATAACAGTGCTTCTTGGAGGCGCTGCACTATGTAAACCAACCTCACCCAGGCAGCCCAAAAAGAAGCATGGCATATCCATACATTAGCTCAAAAAAGGGAAACCTCGGACAAACACGCACACCACGTGACACCTCATGGAAAAAGGTGGTACACGTAAGGATATGCACACGGACATACTTGCTCACATGAAACACCGGGGAAAAAGACGATCAGAAACTGTTATCAGTGCTAACTTTTAGGGAAGGAAACTCAGGAATTTGGGGTTGGGGTGGGGACAGCCGGATTTTTCACTGTAGCCCATTTTGTGCTCTGACTGCTTTGCCGTGTGTGCGTGGAAAGCCCGCTCCATTATGAGGACCGTTTTCCTAGCACAGCGTTGCGGTAGGTGAAGCCCGGTGTGCCGCAGAGCGTGCGGAGGTTTTGCCAGGCGGTGAACGGGCAGCCCTGTGCGGAGGCTGGGGAGGCTGGCGGGAGGCAGCTCTGCCGCATGGTGCTGTGGGCTCTGGTTCATGTCACTCCGAGGAGCAGGGGCTGCTCCAGCACAAAGAGGTTTTTGACAGCGTAAGGCAGAACCAGAGCGAGAGCAGACCCTGGGCAGGCTCCCAGGGAGCCCACCCCCACTCTAATGGGAAGGGGTGCCCTCCACCCCTCTGCAGACCGACAGGCTCTCCTAGGAAATGAGATGCTGCCTGTGGTCTGTCACTGCAGGATCTGGAGAGGAGTGATTCTCTAAAGAAAGGAGCGTGTACGTGTATGGCATGTTCTGGCTGCCGCGTCTCATTAAATACTTTAGTTTTTATGTAACTCTTTCCCATTTTCAGGTAATCTTTGACTTTAATGAACGCAGCAATGACAACACGATGTATCTTTCAAGTGACCCACCTCCTCCTGTCTGTGTTAATGTAAATATTCTCTAACGCATACTCACAACTTAAAAATACGGAAAAGCACCAAACCTGGAGCATGGACCCTAGCTGAGGTCCATGCTTTACTGTTGCCAAAACCCAGCTTTGGGGAGGAGCGACTTATCTCCACTTCTGAAACGGCACGGTGCGGGTGGGCGCCGCGTGGAACCCGGGTCCTCCGGGGAAGTGACACTGTTGACCTAGGAGGGGGCCCAGGTGCTGCCCCCGCTGGGACAAGGGGGGCGCGGAGGGGAAGCCGAGGCCAGGGACCCACTCCGGACGCGTCCACATGCAGCCTCCACAGGGGCCCTGCCCTGGCATCCCCGTCCCCCGCCTGGGCGTGGGGAGGCCGGGCGGGAAGCAGCCAGCCCCGAGCCCGCCACCGTAAGAGGACACGGAGAGAAACAGCTCCAGTCAGCCCCACAAGCGAGGCCTGGAAAACTCTGCAGCTGGAGCGGACACAAAGGACCTTTCAGACTGCAGCCAAGGTGCCCAGGGAGCGGGGCTTTTTTTTTTTTTTTTTCCTTTTTTTTTTTTTTTTTTTTTTACAGCTATTAGGGTGACAAGCCTTTCCAAAGGCCAGCAGTTGGCGAGGGTTTCCAGGAAGCTGGTCTGGCACCAGGCTGGGATTGGAGCAACTTTAACGAGTTAACTTCAGAAGGAAGGAATCATCAGGGAAGGTTTAAGGTTCAACAAACTTTTTGAATTATTTTGCAAAAAGTTCTGGCTTTCAAATTCAAAGGCATGTTTAGCCGTGACTGTTTTCAGCCAGAGATTATTTCAAAGGCAGCGCAGCCCGCACGTTTCTGATTCATTCAGTCCAGGTATTTGTCTCAACTCCTCGGGACGGGCTTTGCCAGTGCCATCCAGTGCCGGGAAACGCGGGGTCACCTTACACGTCTCCTCAAACACCCCTCCGCCCACGTGCCTCTCCCTCGGCCAGCCCCCGTGGCCCTGGGCGCACACGCGCACACACGCGCACACACCTTCCCCGAGCAGGAAGCTGCTCCCTGCCAAGAGCGAATGGAATTCAGATTTCCAGAGGGTGTCCTTGGCTCCCAGATCCACAGCCACACACTGAAGAAAGGTCCTAGTGTGTGTGGTGGGGGCCCAGAGAGAGGGGCCTCCATCTCGGCTCACGTCTATCTGGGCCCCAAGAAAAACCCACAACTGGCTGTGCTCTCCTCAGCCACACCCGGCCTCAGTCACATTCCTTCCTTTCCTGAGCCCACACTGGGTGGCCACACAACCCCGCTTCTACACCTCCCTCCCCACCGGCAGGGAGACCTCGGCCAGGCCCTCATGGGGCGGCCAGCAAGCGCCAACGAGGGGGCCGCACCCCAAGCCCAAGGCAGCCGGAAACCACCGAGGGGCCCGAGGGGCTGGGCATCCCACCCGGGGCCTCCTCTCAGCAGTTCTCACTCCCCGAACAGCACAGCCAGGGCCGAGCTCCTTGCGGGAAGTCCCTCTTCACATCCCACCTGTACCCTCCTGGCTGCTGCCCCGGTGCCCCCCCCCAGCAGACGCTCCCCACACACCATGAGAAGCACTGCCCCCCGCCCCCACCCCACCATCCAGGCTGGGCCTTCTGAGCCCTGAGATCTGGCATCCTCGGGAGTTAAACATTTACAGGCGTACACCAACAGCAGCCCAGTAAATGAGACAAGTCCATGATCAGCCACACACGGTGGACAGGCTGGTCACGCTTAGCTTCTCTTTGACCCCAGTCCCTGGGACCTCGCCACCTGCGTGGCCAGGTAGCAACAGGTGGAGAATATGGTCGTCCCACAGGTCTTCGGAGGTGGTGAGGACTGATGAGCAGGAGCACTGCTGGCTTTTCAGGTGCTCAGCACCCACGGAGGCCCAGCACCCGGCAGAGCAGGTCTGCTGCTAAATCAGAGCCAAGCCATATCCCCCCAGACAGGCCCCTCTGTCTGCTCGGGAGACTCTTTTCAGAAGTGGGGGCTCCTGGGCCTTGCATTTCTGCCCGGGGGGAGGCTGCAGCTTTACAGCCTGGGCTGGAGTCTCTGCTTGGGCTCCTGCCCCTGCTCAGGGCCACTCTGACCCTCCTGAGCTGGGAGTGCTGGCACCCCTGCCCTGGTCGTGTTCACTGGGGTCTCGGGCCAAGTGCCATAAGGTCCTGCAGTGGCCTGAGAGGCCACGGCACTGTCCCTTCTGGCCAGCGCAGACCTTACATTTTAGTGTTTCTGGAATGCCTCGGCTCTACTGGCTTCTCCTTCCAAGCATGGCCCACAGTGGACTTAACTGAGGGACACTCTTCCCGCATCCCTTGGGGAGGGTCTGTGTGTGTGAGAAGCAGCAGGAGGAGAAGGCCACGGCCATGGCCTTCAGGAAGTGCGTCATGCTGCTTTCCAGGTAGCCAGGTGCCCAGAGCATGGCGTTCAGGGAAGTGCCCTGGCTAGGCTACCCTACCAACAAGGGTTGGGGTAGTCAGTTGACCTAGGCCTGGTGTGGGGTGGGATGCAGGTTCTACTAGAGCAGATGGGCCCTGCTGGAACAGCAAACATGCATGGGATTCGGGGTCAGGATCCCAGGGCCTGTCCCAGCTCTGTCAGCAGCTGGCATATCCCCTGGGCACGGTCCTCTCATCTCTGGTGTCAGGGTCCCCACTTCCCAAGCTGTTTCTCCTGAAACCTACAGAGATATTTCCCTACCCCAAACCTAGGCCCCCTGGTCTGACAAAGTCTACCACCCAGGACAGGATGGGGGTTGTTGATGGAGAGGCCTGTGAGCCTAGAGCTGCCACGGACTGTGGGGGTAACTGGGACATCATCTCAGATGAAGTCCTCTGGACCTCTTGGGTGGCACCAGCCCCAGACCGCACACACTTGCCAGCCTGAGCTCAATCATGCTGGGAGCACTGCCCCACCCGGGCCACCCCCATCTCATGAGTCTGCCCCCTGTTCCTGCTACAGCCTCGCCCTGCATCCAGGCCCCCAGGAGCTCCCACCTGGAGCCCACACACCCAGCTGGGGGCTTCCATGGGGCAGTTCAAAAAGAAAAGCTGGAAAAAAAGCATTCCAGTGTTTTTAACTGGGAAAGATTCCACTTGATTTGACAAGTCCAGGATGTAAGGACAACACGGGAACCACAAGCCTGCCACTGAGAGGCCCAAGAGGAAGGATAGGTAGAAGAGAGGTGTCCTTGGGCCGGGGAGTGGACAACACGGGGCCCCAGAGCCACCCAGGCAGGGCCAGGGAGCCAGGCCCAGAGCACACTCAAAGGCTGGAAGCCAAAGGTCCCAGCATGACCTTACCTTGCACTTCATACCCTAGATACAGAGCCCGGCTACGGGGGATGAGGTAGGGGCCCTGGGGCCAGCTGCTGGGAGCTGCCCACCTGCTCAGGGGCCCTGGCTCTCCGGTCCAGGTCCCTGGCTACAGCGAGGCCATGGGGAAGGACGCTGAGTGTGTGTGTGTGCGAGGGAGTGGAGCTCTGTGCTCTGAGCAGCCCTGACTTCCCACCATCTTCCAGATGTGCCCTCTACTGCCTACTGATGGCACCCCACTCTCTGTCTCAGTTTCCCCAGCAGGGCAGCACAGGAAACTGCTGTGGCAAGTGTTGAGCTTTGGGTGCAGCATAGTGTGATCTTGTACGATGGTTCAATTCCAAAGTCTTAGGAGACAGATCGCGTAGAGTCACAATTCCCTTTGCAAATCCCTTGAGTTGCCCCGAAAAAACAACAACAACAAAAAAAAACCAATCCTGTCTCAGAGCTGTGTGCACACCCCGCTGAGCGGCCGTCATGCCCGCTCAAGTGGGAGCAGCTCCATGCAAACGCAGAGGCTTTCCCTGCTCCCCAGACACAGGCAGCGCCGTCTTTCAAGAGGGCTGCTGGGGCTGCTCCCCACATGCAGACGTCACTTACGGAGATGATCAAAGCAGTCGTGGGGTCAGGGTAAGGGTGTGGGGCTGACAGGGTGCCAGCCTCTGCCTCTGAGGCCGGACTGGACTCCTGTCCCCCCCCCCCCCACCTCCACTATTTCTTCCCCTTCCCTCCATGAAGACTTCCTCCTAGGTGGTGCCCCAGGCCTCCCGAGGCAGATGAGCCTTGCCCTCCTTGCATGGAGGTGCCAGGCCCACGGTGTGTGGAGAGACCGTGCAGAATTCTCGGAGCAGGCAGCCAGGAAGAGACACTCGGCCAAAGCACTGACTCGCTCCACGCGCCGTCTCTCCTGCTGATGGGCCACAGGAACACTTTGGGAGGCCCAGACCCCACACCAGATGCCGGCCGCCTTGTCTCTGTGGGCTTGTGACTTCCCTGCCCACCAGCCCTCCGGGAACCAGCCTGGCCTCCCCCTCAAGGACCTGGGCTCCCCAAGAGACCGCCTGCCTGGAGATGAGCCCTGGCTCTGTCCCCACCTCGCAAGTGACACTTGCAAGTCCTGACTCTCCCGAGAAGCAGAGGTACCGACCCTCTGCTTGTTTTGGACCCATAAGGACACAAGCTGTGCATCTCAGCTAAGCGCAGCCTCTGCTCGCAAACCTGACACAAGACATGCAGCCTCTTCTGAGCACCTGGCAGCCAGCAAGCCCGTGACCGCTGCAGCCATATTTGGGCTGTCCCTCTGCTAGGCCGCCCAGGGGGCTGCACGGGGCCAAGAGAAGGCAGGACACCAGGCCCATGCTGCCCATCTCTGCTGGAAGGCTATCACCATCCTTGGCGGGTAGGCCCGATGGCGAGGAGGACACATGGCAGCAGGATGGCCCTCCCTGCCGAAGAAGCAGGACATGGGGGGCCTAGGTCTCTCCCTGCACCTGTATGGGAGCCGGAGCTCCTTTCTTTGCTACGACAGGGTGTGGGTGGTGCACCTGCCTCCAGCCCACGTGGAGCCCGAGGCTCGAAGGCCTGCAGGCAGACCTGGTGAGTGATGGTACCTAATGGCTACACACTGACCCCAACCGTATCCCATGGACACTTGTGATCTGGTGCTTTACCAAGCCCTCAGGTCAAGTAAGGGACGTCTTCGTGGGGTCTCCCAAACCAAGGTGACATTTATCAGGCACACTCTCGAAGGAGGCACCGGGCTGGACATGGGCCTCAGGGCCTCAAGCGCTCACACCCGCCCCGTGAGGCCCGTCTCCAGGGTCTGTGAGAGGACGCCAAGGCTCAGAGGTGAGCTGACTGCCCCAGTGTCCCTCCCAGCTGGGGTTCCTGGGAAGACCGTTTCCCTGGGGTGAATACTCGAACATCAACTGATGAGGAGTAAACCTCTCATAGGCCACAGGCAACCACGGGACCGGAACCTACAGAACACAGTGGGGAACTGGAGAGGAATTTGGAGTCAACGGGGGATGCGTGGAGGCCACAGCTGCAAAGACCTGGTATCATGACGATGTTCATTCTCCTCACCTAGAGAGGATGCTGGCCGTCAGGGGGAGAGGTGGGCTGCACAGAGACAGGCCCGTTGGAGGCAGGGGACCCAGCCAGAGCCTTCTCCACTGGCCCCAGACCTGTTATCAAACGACGGAGCCAGGGCTACAGTCTGCCCTGCAGAGCTGCGCAGGGCCCCAAACCGGAGTGGGACGGTGCGGAGCTGGCCAGGGGGTGGAGGGTACTGAGCCAGCCTGCGTCTCCAAGGGGGAGAAAATGTACCTTGACCTCAGCCTCACATTGGATGCAAAAATCGATTCCAGATGGACCACGGATCTACATGTGAAAGGTGAGCTAATAAAGCTTTAGAAAAAATCAGAATATCTTTATGACCTTGGAGTAGTCAAAGTTTCTTTAATAGGACACAAACAGCACTATCCAGAAAGGAAATGTTTGATTAACTGGATCACATTAAGAGTTCACTTAAAGTTCTTCTGTTCATCAAAAGACGCCCTCGAGAGAGGAAGGGACGGCCCGCGAAGGGAGGGGGATTTCTGTGCTAGGTGTGCTCGGGTGTGTGTGTGCAGGCACACTTCGGCACGCACGTCCCCGCCGCCCATGAGTCCTACCGGGATGCGTGAAGACAGAACGAGAAGAGGTCCATCACGGAGAAGAGGTCACCCAGAATAAAATGGGCACAAGACCTGCGCCTCTTCACCAAGGACAGCATCGGACCGAGGACCGAGGCGGGGACGCCTCCCACCCGATGCCGCAGATCCCTGCCGCCGCCCGCCGGGCCAGAGGGAAAGCCCGAGAAGTGGCGTTGGCGGCGGGGCGGCCGTGCCCGGGGAAGCGCTCGGCAGGACCCAGGGAAAGTAAACACGCAGTCGGGCGCCCGGCGGCCCCACACCTAGGCAGCGCGCACCGGAAATGCAGCCTGTACCGTCGCCAAAAAGCCTGTACAGGATATTCTTAGCACTAATGATAACAACCCGCCGCTGGCACCAGTCCACGCAGCCGTCGACAATAGAGCGGATAAACAAAGTGTGGGCCGTTCACACGGTGGCGTGCCAGCGGTGCTCCCTGCAGCCACGCGGCCCTCAGCCCGGGAAGCCAGACGTCCGCACGGTGTGTGCGCCGGGAGCGTCTGACTCTAGAAAGTTCGGCAATGGGCAGCGCAGAGTCCTGCTGCCAGAAGCGGAGACAGCGGTGACCCTTAGAATGTGGGACAGGAAGTAGGAGCCCCGGGGATTCCCCCGGGGGACCTCTGTCGCTCTGCCTGGGTGCAAGTTACGAGCGGCCTTGGGCTGACATGTCCCAAGTGCTCTTGAGATGTGTGTGCTCATCTGTGCGCACTTTGTCCTTCAACCAGAATGGTCAAAGTGGCCTAGATGCAAGGATGGAACTTTCTGGGCCTAACTTGAGAGCCGGACCACCTGTGCCCGGAGAGGGGTGGGCCCGGACCCCGACTCAGGCCTCCTGACCCGGCCGCCCTAGGGCTCAGCCTCCTTTCCAGATTTAGGGAAACACTGTGAGGGGGCCCAGGACTGCCAGAAAGGTCTCCGTAGCCACACCAGGGCTGTCTGTGAAGTCACTTTGTTCTCCACCCACCTCTGGGGTACGGATGCTCCCTCTCTCTGACATTCTCCAGCACTCCTTGCCTGGTCCAGACCAACCTCACCAAAGACCTGTCGGAGGAGAGCACTGAGCCCAGCCTGGGGGCACCCCGAGACCAGGCGATACCGCCACGGCCACCGAGGAAGGAAGAAGCCTCCCACGTTCCTCCGGGCCTTCTACCTGGACTGAGGGCCCACTCCCCAGAGCGGTGGCCTCGGGAGGCGGGCTGCATCCTCCTCACGTGCTTAGATGGAGGAAGTGAGGCTCCCAGAGGTTAGGGGGCCTCTAGGGCCGGCCCACAGCTGGGCCGGTGCAGGCTGAGAGCCAGATTGAGGGCATCTGATTCCCAGTCCCGTCTCTTTCCCACTGAGCCACTCCGCCTCGCTTTTAATTTAATTAGGAGAACATTTAATCCCCCCGTGCATTTCAGAGACGGGTTTGAGCTGGCCGGGGCTGGGAGGCTCTGACGGGGCCTGTGACTCATGCAGCTTTGCACAGCACTCCCGGGCCGGCTCCCACGGGGCTTCCTTGGCACCTCACGCAGACAGAGGTGGTCTGGAGCTTCCAGAGAAGACAGGACACCGGTCTGGAAAGACAAACTGGTCTCATCTGTTCCTGGCAAGCCCCCTCCTTCATCCCCCTGGACACTAGCCCCGGAGCGGCCTCCTCATCCTTTCCCACCAATGTTTGCAGGGCAAGAAACAAAGCAAGAAGCATGGCCACTCGAAGAGGTGTGGCGCCTGGCGCCTCTGGGTCCATGGGAGCAGGCCACAGCTGCCCCAGGCCTCCGAGATGTCCTGGGCCGTGCTGGTCCCAACCAAAGAGCTAGCGCTCCGGTCCATGTTACTGAGTGTGGGGCCGAGCCTTGTGACATTTGCCCCCATTACCAGAAGGCACGAGGCTGGCCCTAGCCTCGCTGACAAACGCAGAATTCAGGAGACATTAGCAGTGATGTGGACGAAAGCCAGGCCGCAGCGGCCTTTCTGGAAAAGACACACTTGAGCATTTTGGCATGAGACTCCACAGGGTCCAGGAGAAAGTTGGAGACATGGAAATTCTAATTAACGCACATGGGGCTGGTTTTGCTCAAGGATCTACGGGTTGTCCTGTCATGGGAGGCCAGCAAGCACATAGTTGCCAGGGAGGTGCTCGTGGTCACCTGGTGGGCCCCATAGTGCCCCAGCCCTGCCTTCCCTCTGCCTCCCTTCTGGGGAGGCCTGTGGTCCTCCCCATGCCCATCTGTATGCAGGGTGGCACACTATGCTCTCCCCTGAGGAGCAGGATGGGGTGGCTGGTAAGCAGGAGCCTCGCCCAGCCAGGATGCCATAACCGAAGACCTGGAGAGGACCAGGCGTCAACTCTTCCAGAGGAGCCTGAGGCTTCAGTGTCTGCAGCAGGCCTGGCCTCTTGCACCAGGTGCCTGGGGTATGGGACAGATGTGGACTCCTGGCCAGTCTGGCTGCCTTGCAGCTGGGCAGGGAGTGGGGGGCTTCACAGAAGTGGCCGCTGTCTCCTGAGGCTGCTGGGACGAGGGTACCCAGGCCCAGTCAGAGCCACAGATGCTCATGCTGAGGCCATTCTGACCTAGCTGCACTCTGCCCTGCACACCAACACCCCTGCCGAAGCATTCACGGCCCTCACCACCTTGTTCCCTCAGGTGAGGCTGGCCTGGCCCTGGTGGGGCAGGAGCTGCAGTCCTGGGGCTCATGTGGCCTGGGGCTTCAGGAGTGCCAGGGAGAGAGCACCTCAGAGGAGCCACACGTACCCTGCTCCCTAGGAACTGAGGGTTGGGCAGGGAGTTAGACACCCTAGAAGGGTCCCAGGGCCCAATCTGAGGGCTCAGGGAGCTGGTACGGAGGCCCTGACAGCCAGAGCACATGGCCTGGGCCTCAGCGAGCTGAGGATGACACAGCCAGCCTCTGATGGCAGAAGATGAGTGACAAGGCCGTCTCAGATGGGGATGCCATGTGTGAGGCGTGGGCATGCACACAGCGGTGGCCCTTCCTTCCCACAGTCCTGCCAGGGGCCCCCAGGGGGCAGGAGCCCACGAGGGGGCTCCCCCGGTCCCCCTTTTACCCTGGATGCTCCTCTACCTCTACCTCTACCTTACCTCTACCTCACACTTGCCCCTTGGAAGCCCTGTGGCAAGGCTCTGAGTGGGGGACGCAGGTGCAGAAGCTCGAGGCAGACTTCTGCCTGAAAGGTGTGTGTCAGGCCGTGGCCCAGCTCCCCGGAGCTGTGGGGGGGCCCCAGGGCTGCACGGGGATGGGGGTGGGGCTTGCTTACAGCGCCAGGACCACGCCGCCTCCCCAGCCCGCTGTGTCCCAGCGACTCCCTAGTTTGCGCCGGGCCTGCTCACCGGCCCCCGGGCCCCCACCCCTTGCCCCACCAATGGCCAGCAGGCCCCGGAAAGAGGAGCTTCGCCCAGCCCCAGGGACCTTCCCGTAATCAAGGCTGCAGTGACCTCACCTCCCTGGGGCCCAGCGGGTGGGGAGAGCTTGAGATGGAAACAAAATGTGTCTTTATTTATGCTTTTAATTTGAATTCTGGAACTGACCCAACGTGGTAATACACTTAACCTCAGTAAAATGCTGAAGAAAAATGAATCTGTTTTTCAGTAACTGCTTCCCACCCACTCTGCCCCCTGTGAGACCCCCGTGTGCACCCCTGCCCTAGCACACACACCGGGGCGTGGGCGTCTGCTCCCCGTGCTGGGCCCGCAGGGCCGGGCAGTTGATAGGAGTGTCCCTGAGCCGCCGGAGCCAAATTTATTTAGGGGCACTGATCACCAGGAGGGCTGGCTGGCGGTGGAGGCACGCAGCCCCAGCACCGGTACACAGGGCAGGCACGGTGCCCACCGGAGCCCCCCCTTCTAACAGTCAGGGTAGGTTGGGGCCTCTGCCCAGCTTATAGCCCCAGCAGTGCTGAGGTCCTGGGCCCCAAAACCTCTCAGTGAGCCTCCACCCTACTCTCCCCACTGGGGCTCCCCGAGGCATGGTACCCTGTACTGAGGACATGTTGGTGCAGGTCCCCTGCCAGCTCAGCCTTGACTATGCCCTGACCGGACCACGATGCCATGAGGTGGCCCTTTGCTGCCCCTCTGGCTCCTTGCTCCCAGCCCCACCATGACCCAAGTATGACACCTGGACCCCTTCCCCCTTCCCAGGGGCTTCACATCCAGCTACTGCTTCTGGATGGCTCTGCTGGGAGAAGTTCTAGCCTGGGGACCTGGCTGGCTGACGACTGTGGTACAGGCCCCGACGGCACTGGGCCTGACAGCAGACACCTCCCCGCAGCCAACCTGCCTCTCTGGGGGCGCCAGCCTGGGAAGATCCACAGCTGGCATTTAGGACACTGATGCCCCCGGATCCCGCAAGCCTAGGGCCACAGTCCTAGAGGAGACACAGCTTAGCGTCCGGATGATCCAGTCTTGCTGGTGTGGGCGGCCTCCTCGGCTTTCGGAGCAGGTAGGCAGCCTGTGGCCCCAGGACACTTGGTGAGTGCTCATGCCAGGGCCGCCGATGGCCCTCACCTCCAAAGGGGTGACCATTGGGGCCTCGGCTACAGAGCCACCTGGGACCCGAGTCTTTCATCACCCTCACCCTGGGCTCCTCTGTGAGGGTCTTGCAGGGCCAGGGAGCTGGAGAGACCTCAGCACCCGGCTGGGTGGATGGTGGTAGTGGCCCTGTCCTTCCAGGGTGGGACTCCCTGCGTGTGTTCAAGGGGCTGGGCCACAGCCAAGAGAATACAGGAGAACAGGCTCCGGCAGGACAGTGACCCTGGGGACCCGAAGGGGTGGCAGGTACAGGGAGGTCCGGGAGGAGTCCACCTGCCCCTGGGCCATGGCCCCCTGTGGGCTCGGGCTGTCCTCACTCCGAGTGGGCACTGCACCTGTGCCGCCCACAGCGCCAGCCGCAGAACTGCACTCTGTGGTCTCTGTCGCGCCCTGGACTCTGTAAAGGCCTCCGCCACAGAGGTCCCCCCACTCTGCCTGGGGCGCCGGCCTGCCTCGCACGGCCCACCTGCCTTCCTTGTGCGTGCCTCGGCTCCTGCCACACATCCAGCAAGCCTGTCGCATCCCCTCCAGGACGGGTGGGAGCCCAGCAGCCCACCCCAGGGCCGTGTCCACGAGGACAAGGTGCTCCCACCAAGCCTCCAACTACGGGGTGCTGCCCAGTGTCCCCAGAGCCTGGGGGCCTGGAAAGATGGCCCGCGAGTCCTGCCTCATCAAAGCCCCATCCTGAGCCAGTCCCATCTTTCTCTCATTCTGGCTACGCGACCCTGCCCATCCTGCATGAGCAGCCCCCACCGGGTCCCAACGTCCCCGGTCACCCGCGAGGCAAAGGCCACCGGCCCAGGGCACAGGGTGACAAAGGCACACACGGCCCACGAGGACTCCGAGACCCCCAGAGAATGAAAACACCCTTCAGAGACGGGTCCGTGGAGAGGGGAGCGCGTCAGCGAGGGACTCCGGGTGGGGCTGAGGGGAGCGCCTGTCTGATGGCAGGGGAAGCCCCGTGGGGCGGTGGCCGGAACGGGCCCGAGTGCCCCACTGACCCCAGCACTCGGTCACACTGGGTGCCCCTGCTGGGAGCACTGAGTCATAGCTCGCAAGGGAGTCACACCACGGCGGGGCCCTGGGGATTGGCCTGGCGGTGCGGCGATGGCGGGGGAGGCCGGGCGCGCGTCCCAGGCCAGCTGTGCCTCGGGGGAAGGCCAACTGGAAGGCGTGGAGAATCAGCCATTTCCTCCACCTGAAGGAGCCCCTGAGGACAGCGGCGGCAACTGGCAGCCGGCGCTCGGCATCTGCCCCGTGGCTTTGGCCGGGGCTCTACGGGGAAACGCTCGAAAACAAAGTCGTCTCTTTTTTGGGGGGCGGGGGGGCGAGGAGAGAGAAAGACAATCTTCTCAGACGCTCAAGGCACACAAACAAGTGGAAAATGATCAGTTTGGTTTTCCATAAGTCAAAACAAGAGGATCATGTTCCCAGACTTGGCGGGCGATGCCTGGGCGCTCCTCCCCGCTCGGTGCCCAGCACTGGGTCCGGCCCCTGGCAGCAGGCCGCCCGCCCCAGGTTGCCGAGGGCAGGCGGCAAGTGGCGGGCTCCGGGTGAGGAGGCCCAGGGCCGGGCCCCGAGGTGGCCCCCGCGCGCCCCACACCCCTCCAGCCCGTCCTGGGCGGGCGCACGGGCACTCACTGTGACACATGGGTGATGGGCGCCAATAGCGTCTCCCCCTCGAGGTCCAGGTCCTCGGCGAAGCTGTTGGTTCTCATGAAGTGGGCTGTGCTCACCTCCAGCAGCATGGGGCTCTTCTTCACTGTGGGGAGAGGCGTGGGGCAGTACGTTAGGCCTCCGTGGAAGGCTTGATGGGGCAGGGGGCGTGGGGCCAGCCAGAGCTGAGCTGGGCTCTGATGCCCACCCCAACCTACCACCCCAGCTGAGGACGGACTGGCATGCCCTGAACCTTCCCACAAACTGACAAGACCTCCGCACACGGAGCTGGGTGATGAGTGGGGATGGTCCGTGAAGCTTCCGCCCCAAGGATCCATTAAAACAGCCCCCACGAGACTGAGATCTCAAAGGCTGAGGAGCAGCGGGTCTGTGACACCTCCGCAGGGTGAGGGTCACCTGAGCTGAGCTCAGGTGGCAGGGCCTGTCCCCAGGCTCACACCTGACATTCAGGTCAACAGTAAAACACAGCTCACAGGAGTCTGGTGAGACCCTGACTCCTGCCACCATGCCATCGCTCTCAGTCTTCGGCGAAGACCCAGGGTGGTGGCACTCCTGCCCACGAGGAGCCACAAGCTCAGGAGACAGGGGCAGCCATGGAGCCCCCAGCCCCCTGCTCAGGCCACAGTGCCACACCTGCCACCCATACCCCAAGGGGTGCAGGAATTCTCTGGCCCCAGCTGCTGGTGTGGTGTCCAGCTTCCTGGGCTCACGCCCAACAACCTGGTGATGGTGCTTGGGGCTGATAAGGATATATGCCTGGCTGACCCCCCCACCCCGATTTTCAATTTGGACTGTTTTCTTTTCTTCATTTAAAGTTTATATTTTAAAAGAAGCAAGTACTCATTGTAAAAAGCGAAACAACTCAAAGATTCATGAAGGCCCTCCTCCTGCAAGGTCACCCGTGTCAACTGCCAAATGGATTCCTGGCTCATCCCTCAGCTCATCGTAACAGCTGATACCAGGTGAGACAGCTCTGTTCTTGTCATCTCATTCTTTTACAGGTACCACAGATGTGGATCTCTGTTTTGGTAGTTGGATGATAGTCCGTGGTTTACACCAATGGCTAAGGTCACTAAGCCGTTCTGTGGCTGATAGATCCCTAGGCTCCATGAGCTTTAAGCCACGACTTTAAGGCAATGATGCGCCACCCATTATATGAAAACGTGACACTGGGGCCAGGCGAGAGGGTGCTCCCTAGGTAATTTTAATTGTTTTCCCAATTAGTTATAGCAATCCAGACCTCACCAGCAGCATGTGAATGTGACAGCTTCCTCGTGTTCATGCCCAAACCTGCTGCTGGCACCCTTCCCAGGGCCTGCCAGGCATGGATAAAGACAAGGGTGCTGTTTTTCCTTTTGTGCCGAGGGCCTTTTCTGGCTCGGGGGCTGTTTGCACTCTCTTGCAGAATTGCCTGTTCATACCTTTTGCTCTTTTTTGCTTGTCAGCTTGTAGGAACTGTTTATATACTAAAGATATTATTAGCCTTTGGTCATGTAAGGCACAGATATCTTCCCCAGTAGCCTTCAGTATGGTTGTTTTTATCGTAGAAAATGTTTTATGTGTCGAAAGTGATATGCCTATCTTTTGCTTTATGAAAAAGGAAGATTTTCCCACTTCAAAGTAATACAACCATCTCTTAAATTTACTTGTGATCTAAATGTATGAATGTTGTGTAAATTTTTATACATTTAGCATTTATGCCTAACATTATGTGTATTCATCAACGATCTGAAAATGTAGAAGTACTGTATACAATCTTCAGAAACTAACATAAAACATAAAATATAAAACTTCTTGAGGAAGACTCAGAAGAATGTCTCTGGATCTTGGATTTGGCCATGAGTTTTGAAGTACAACACTACAAGCTCAGTCAGTGAGAGGAAAAAATTAACAAATTGGACTTTATCAAAATTAAGGCACTAGCTCTGCAAAAGACACTGCTAAGGGAAGCAGAAATAAGCTACAGACTTGAAGGTGTTTCCACATCTCCTATTTGGTTGAGGACTTGTATCTAGCATATATAAAGAACTCGTATAACTTGACAGCAGGAAAGGCCACCAACCCAATTTAAGAAATGGATTACAAGAAAGTACATAGAAAGATTCTCAGTTCAATCAACATTACTAGTTGTTAGGGAAATGCAAGATAAATCTACAGTGAGTCACCATGAGACCTTTACTGGAATGGCTATATTTTGTGAAGAAACAAAACCTGAAGCCTGACAATACCACGCACTCACGAGGACATGGAGCAACTGAAACTCACAGGCTGCTGGCGGGGATGCACAATGATATTATGGCCATGTTGGAAAAAAGTTCAGCGGCTTCTTAAAAATGTGCACTGGCGGTGTGACCCAGTGGTCCTCCTCCCACATATTTACACAATGAATCAAAAATTTATCTTCATAAAAACCTGTACATAAACATGAATAGCAACTTCATTCATGGTCGCCAAAAGCTGGAAAGAGCTAAGACATCCCTCAGTAGTAAGTGAATGGGTAAACGAACTGTGCTCTATCCGTACAATGGAACACCACCCCGCAATCAAAAGAAATGAACTAATAATTCATGGAGCAACATGGGTGACTCTCAAATGCATTTTGCTAAGCAGTGAAAGAAGCCAGATGTAAAAGGCTACATATTATATGATTCCATTTATATGACATTCTGAAAAGGCAGAACTACGAGGACATAAAACAGATCAATGGCTGCTAGTGTTTATGGGAGGGGGAGTATTTGACTTCCAAAGGGTTACACGGGGGAATTTCTAGGGCTGTGGAACTTCTCTCTGTGATGCTCTGGTGGTGGATACGTGAATCCAGGCATTTGTCAAAACCCGCAGAACTGTGTATCTCCAAGCATGAATTTTACTGGATGCAAACTTAAAACAAAAAAATCAACCAGCCTGTTGGAGGATCCTAGGAATGAAAGCAGACTGTGAAAAGTGAATTCTGTGCTATGAATGTATGACATAGTACTGTATAGCACGGAAAGAAGGGGAAGAAGGAGGTGGCCTACTAAGCTTTAGGAAACCATCTTTTGACCGTCATAAACACAGTGCTCTAGTTGGTAATGTTGTTTCTCGGAAGGGAACTACATGTACACATGTTAAACAAGTAAGTAAATAAATTATAGATAATGGGATCCAGTTTTCTAACGTCAGAGAAATATAGTAGCAAACACAGTGTGTATGATGGGGGTGGGTACAAATGAACCCTGTGGCCGGAAATTTCTGTATGAACTTGTATTTAGCTTACTGCAGATGCAGCTATAAATACAGATACATGTGTGTGCTTGGGTTATGGACATTCATATACTTCCTCACTCCCCTCTGGGAGGCCCTAGAAGCAGTGACAACCTGGGAGTAACAAGCACACCCAGTGCCAGATCCTGGTTTCTAAGAACCATTCATTTTCCAGTCAAAGGAAGCAGGGCTCTCTGGCTGAATGATGATGATTCTAGGACTCGGGCAGAGAAAATACAAGGAGCCCAAAGTACTGTTTAGTGCTCAAAAGGAAGAGAATGGGCAAAAAATAAATATACAAAATGGATGGGGGATATGTCAAGTGGACACAGGAACCTACCCCAAAGGACTCTCAATTCAGGGGCCAAAGCCAGAACAATTTGAGCAACAAAATAAATAATGGTAGTATTGAATTATAGCTCAAAACCTAAGTTTTCCTGAGTCCATACTGATATAAACTAACGACTAAATAACTGGAAGAGAGGGACAGATCTTCCATGGATGAATGCTCAAATCAATAGGTGGAACTTGAAGGAGAAACTTCAAAGCATCTCCCCTCAGGTCTCCCTTCCTCCCTGTGGTGGTTTTAACCTTCGTCCACTGACTCTTTCACACCCTGTCCCGCAGAAGGCAGAACACAAGGCCCCTCCCCTTGAGGCAGACTCAGGGACCGCTTCCATGAGGCGGCTTTGGAAAGGGGAAACCAGTAACTCGATGGTGGAAGAATCTGACACAGCCTCAGCCACGCGGGTCAAGGCTAGCAGCACCAGTGACAAATCGTGTTGATGTCATGAATCCTGATGAGATAGAGGGGGCAAAGCACCTCACTTCTGCTCCCCACAAACCCATAACCCCAGTGTTACCCTGAGATACCAGACAAACCCGACTGTGGGACACTGACACCCAACCGGTCGTCCTCACAAGTGTCAAGGTCATGGAGAGCAAAGAAGGCCCGAGGAGGAGATTTCGCAGATCAGAAAAGACTCTGAGACCCGCCAAATATAAATGTACATGCAACTGTAATTGATGGATCTTGAAACAAAGGACAGTAGTAGTTAAACTGGGGAGATCCAAATGAATGAACTGAACTGTAGCTTAATAACACTGTTGCTGCAATGTGGATTTCTTAGTTTTAGTAATTACACTGTGGTTATATACAGTGCTGACAGTAGGGGAAGCTGGTGAAAGATATACAGGATGCTCTAAACTATTTTGCCCCTCCTGTACATCAAAACAAGTATTTTGAAAACAAAAGTAAAAAAACAACAAACAACCCTAAATAAAACAAACAAACAAACAACCCCTCTATATAATAGTACAGAAAATTCTTCAGTGTCTAATGAAGGATATACAAGAACCCTAAGGAGAAATGATAAAGCCTTGATGAGAGCCATTCAAGAAGACATAACCAAAAAAAAAAAAAAAAAAAAAAAAGAAGACATAACCTAACAAAGGGGAGAAAAATACTTTTGTTGCTCTGAGTTGAAGACTGAAAGTGAAGAGTCTCCTCAAACCTTGATAGAAATCCTAACGTTTGTGTGTTGGAACCTGGCACCTGATTCTAAAATTGATCCGGAAATGCAAAAAGCCAAGAATCAACAATATTCTTGAAGAACAGCGAGCTAGGAGCCTGGTTCTACCAGACACTGGCACTTCTTGCGAAGCCATGGCCCCTGAGATGGGGTGCCGCCGATACGAAGAGAGGCAGCCGGCCAGCAGGACAGGGTGGCGCCTTCGGAAATAGCCCACGTGCACGGGGACGCTCGCTGCGTATCCGAGGTGGCCGGTACAGGGTGGGGGAGAGTGTTCGGGGACAGCTGGCTGTCCACATGGGAAAAACGTTAGGCTGGACCCTCACGCCATGCACCAAAAATTCATTCTTGGCATTCCGGGCCATTGAAGACTTACGAAGAAAAGCAAAACTCGAAAGCCTTTAGAACTGAATCTAGAAGAATTATCTTCGTGAGCTCAGAGTTTGGAAGGTTTTCCTAAAACTTAAACAATATTCATACAGGAAAAGACTGACCGAGTCAAGGGCACTAAAATCAAGACCTAATGGGCAAACACCACCTCCGGGAGTAAACAGACGACCACAGAGGACGAGTACCCACAAAATCGGAAGAACTCCTGCAAATCAGTAAGAAAACCACCAACAGTGCAATGGAAAACGGGCGACAAAGAAGCAGGTCGGCAAAGAGGGATCCAAATGGCCGAAGAACATGTGCAAAGGTGTTGTTCCTGACTAGCAATCAGGGAGATGTAAATAAACGTAGGGATTTCACGGCCCGTGGGGGTGAGGGGCAGACTTCCAGCAGGAAACCGCACAGACATGACTTAGTCACACTCGGGAGAAGGGCTCCGAGAGGAGGCTCTCTGCCCGTGACATTCCCAGAGAGCGCAGCAAAGTGACCGGTAAGCCTCGAAGAATGCAAGTACAGTCAAAGGCTCGCAGGCCTGGGACCTGGCGAGAGCATTTACCGCCCCCATTTTAGAGACTCGGGGCTGAGATTCAAGTACCCTGGGTTATATTATACAGTTGTCAAGTGACAGAGCTAAAACTTCGTCCAGGATTCAAATGTTCTTTCAAAAAAAAAAAAAAAAAGAAAGGAAAAAGAACACAAATACATATTTTTATGTCTGCATCACTTGTATACAGAAGGAAAGAAGGGCAGGAGGGTGGCTGGAAAGTGGGGCTGCTTTCTAAACACCCGAGATGACAAGTGCCATCTCTAAAGCCTGTAGGCCAAGGGTGAGCCACCTGACCCCTGAGAAAGGCCCAGCCCTGGTGTTTTAGGAAATTAAAATGTGCACATCAGTTGGCTGCCCAGAGCGGGTGGGGCTTGCACCTGCCAGAGAAGAATGTGTGCTGTTTGGTTTAATCCTGGGAACAGCACGAGGGGCCCCGCAGCGAGGGGCAGAGGGGTTCCACAGGTGTGTTTTTCCAGACCGAAAGGAACGGCGCTGCCCTGCCCGCTGTCTGTGTCAGAGACTGTGAGGTCTGCCTCCCCCGCCACAGGTAGGCAGTGGCCAGGGCCGCAGACCACCTCCCACCTCCCTGATTCTGCGGTGGGGGCCTTGGATCCTCCGTGGATACAGCGGCACGCTGCCCCCTTCAGGCTTGGGCGTGGGGGCGATTGCCAGGTCTCAGGAGGGCTGGCTTGTCGCCCCCCCAACCTCCAAGGAGCCCAACATGTGACGAGGCAACCCACAGCCCCGGCCTCCCAGCTACAGAGCAGACCTAGCCTACGGTGGACCCACCAGGGCGGCGCATCCGGACACCTGGCTCCCAGGAGGGCCGGACCCTGGGGCAGGGAGCGCGGTGTCCTGGTGACAAGGAAGTCACACTTCCATTAAGACGGTCCCAGTGTTCTGACACTTTCATTCCTTGGCTGCCTTTGCCTTGTCGAGGCCGGAATCTGGGCCTAAGTTTTCAGGGCAGAACAAAACAATTTTGTTTTCTAGGAAAATGGGAGGTCTGGGATGGCGAGCGTGGCCTCTGGCGTGGCGACCGGCACAGCTGGCGACACCGGCTGCCAAGCCTCGCCCTCCCTCCGGAGAACAGAACCGAACAGCACAGCAGCTTCCTTCCCAGCCGGCAGCCCTGCTCAAGAGGGCAATTTAAATTTTCTTACAAAAAAAAAAAAAAATATGGGCACAGAAAAAAGACTGGAAGGAAATAGACCAAAATGCTAACTGCGCCTGGGTTTGGGTGGAGAGATGGTGATGCTCAGTGTGCCTGGGTTTGGGTGCATAGGTGGCGGGTGATTTTCACGTCCTTCCTTCTGGTGTCCATGTTTTCTAGCCTGGACGACACCTTTGCACATTGGAGAGGAACGGTTTGTGGGTGTCCCAGGTCTGTGCCTCGCCTTTCTTCACTTGGCCCCACAAACCCTGCCCTCTGGGGCACCCTGTGCCCTTTGGTCCCCCACCCATGGGGAGCGTCCCCCTTGGGGCCCAGCTGCCCATGCACATGTCCCGGCCTCATTCCCAGCAGGGTCGGCTCCCATGTCCCAGGCTTCTCATGCCTCCCCCTTGCTCTAATGGTGAGGCTGGGTCACCCTGACTCTGGGGCACACCTGGCTCCCCCCAGATGCAGGAGGAGGCCTCCCAGTTCCCCTCTGCTGCTTCAAGTGTGACCCCACTTCACTGTCACATCAGCCCCACGGGGTGGCAGCTCTGATCCCTGCTTTTAGATGAGCAGAGTGAGATTCAGGAGGGTGAAAAGCTGTGCCCCGGGTCACACAGACGAGGCCGGGCCTCCAGCAGCAAGTCAGCGGTGGTCTGGCTCTGGCCCGCCCTCCCCCTGCCCCTGAGCCCCCTGCCCTCCACCCTGGGGAGAGTCTCCCTGGTAACCTCCCCCACCTCCCCTCGTGACTGATGAAAATCCTGTGTAATCCCCCAGGTGTAACCCGAGTCCTCGGCAGAGCCGGCCCTGCCTGGGCCTGGGGCTCCCTTGCGCCTGGGACCCTCGCCTCCCGCCTCCCGCTTCCCCCTCCGTCCGGGCCCTCAGGCTCAGGCGCAGGCGCATTCCCTGGGCCGGCCTGTCCCATAGGGATAGACAGAAGCTGCCCCTGTCCTTCCCAAGTGAGAGCCCCCTCACCCCCCCCCCCCAAGAAATCCACCCCTCTCAGTGGATTTGCCAAAGCCCCGCGGATCCTGCAGCGTGAAGGAGAACCCCCTCCCCAGGGCATCCGGACAGCTGCAGCCAGACCCTGCGTGACATCGCTGAGCCGTGGCCCCGGGCCCGTGCCAGCTGCCTGTGCCCGGCTCACAGACCCCGAGCCAGCGCGGCCGGGCCGCCACCTGTGTCTCCACTCAGAGGCGAGAAGTAAGGGGCACGGACAGAGAGTGTAAAAGCCATTCCCACAACAGCTGCCAGGAACAGGGGCGAGGAGCGGAGCGAGAATGTATATTCACAGCTGGCACCCAGTTCCGCTCGGAAAATACCTTGCTTGAGTGGACACCTGTTGTTTTTGCCCGCCTGGCGGCCAGGCCTGGCTTTGGGAGCGGCTTCTCGAATCGTCCTTAGGGAGCTGCCCCCTCCCCACTCCCAGGCTACAGGGTTCAGGGATCCACGGGCTGTCCCCAGAAAAGGGCCTGTGGCCCGGGACTGGCCTTGGGAGGCACAGAGGCAGGTCTGAGGAAGCTCGTCCCTGGTTGGGGCACAGGAGAACCTGGCCCCAGGCTCTGGCGGGAACCGTGGGGGAAGGAGACAGCTCGGTCTGTGGGCTGGCTGAGCTGGTGGCTGTCTTGTCCCCTGGGCAGGGGCTGCCTGAGGCTACAGCCGCCCCCTCCCCGTCCCCGGGGCACAGGGGGAGAGGGAGCAGGGCGGGTAGGGGGAGTGAGAACAAGCGAGCGAGCTCATCCCGGCCCCGGGGTCCAGCTGTGTCTGGAACAGCTGGGTCCAGATGTAGAGCCAAAAAATGTCCCTTTGTGCTTCAGCTCATCTGAGTTTGGGGTTCCATCACGTGTTACCAAGAGAGTCCTCAGGAATGTGTGTGACCAACAGGGGGTGAGGCATGAACCCGGAGCGACGGACCCGGGGAGTCAAGGTCACGTGTGCTCGGGGAGGCCCAGGGCAGGGGGGATGAGGGCCGGTGGCCGGCTCCCCTGACTCCTTTGCTGAGGCCTCATCTGCACCCCGCACAAGGAGGTGATGGGCGCCAACGCTGGAACGTGCCGGGTGTCATGTCCGGTCGAGGATGTGCACACGCATTTGACAGCAGCAGGGCCGCGACGTAGAAGTCGAGGGCAGGGGCAACCCTGGGAACCCTGGCCAGTCCTGGGGGCTGGAGGAACCCTGAGCAGAGGGCACCAAGGACCTGCATCCTGCACCTCCCCTCGCAGCAGGACCCCCCGGCTCCAGCGCACACAGACCTGTGGCCCGAGGGGGGGGCTTGAAAGCGGGGGC
The DNA here is from genome assembly GCF_011100685.1 of Canis lupus familiaris. Classification (NCBI taxonomy): domain Eukaryota; kingdom Metazoa; phylum Chordata; class Mammalia; order Carnivora; family Canidae; genus Canis; species Canis lupus. The sequence continues at coordinate 47,101,077 of NC_049239.1, read as the reverse complement.
GCTGGTGGGGCGGGACAGGCGGTGACACTGCGGGCCAGGGGCAGCCCTGAGCAAGCACAGGAAGCAGAAAGGGAGCCACATGGCCACCCCCACAGCTCTGCGACCCTCTGGGGTCCCCGTGGTCCAGGAAGTCCCTGTCCGAGCCTCCCAAGCCACGGTTCCAGGGGCTGGTTCCCGGCAGCAAGAACAGCCCCGGGAAACGTTAATATACAATGGAATCTGGGCTCAGCACTGTCTTCTCCAAGAGTTGAGCTCACAGGACATTCCCAAGAAACCTCTGGAGAGGTGGGGAGGAGAGTTTCTGGAGGTCTTTGGATGAAGAAAACAAAAAAGTGTCCTTGATTTTCAAGGCAAAATTACAGAGGAAGAAAAAAATGTTTTTAATCTAATTAAGAGCGATCTTTTCACCTTCATCACAACATCGCGGAAACGTGCCAGTGCTTCACTTCACACAATAATCAGAGCAATTAGTGAGGGAGAAGCCTTGGAAACCGGTGCAGATGTTCTCAGAATGTTTAATGGGGAAATGAGTTGCAGGCCTCGTTCTCAGCATCCGGCTCCAGGCCCTGGCTACCAAATCCAGACATCTGCTGGGGCCCCACCCCCAGGCCCCGAGGGCGCGGGCTTGAGAAACGCAGGTCCCTTCCCAGGCCGCCTCCCAGCCAGGCCAGATCTGGGGCTGAGAGGCTCCCCACGGCTCCCCGAGCTGGAGCCTGGACACAGTCAGAGCCACCCCAGAGCCGGGGGGAGGCTTCACGTCAAAATTATGTTAACAACTGATGTCAAAAATAATCAACTCAGCCTGGCTCCCCCACCCCGTCCCTGTTGGCTGCAGGAGGGCTGGGAGGCAGGGAGAGGGCAGGGGGCCTGAGGGGAACTCAGCTATAACTGCCCCCCCAACCCCGAGTTCGCGAGGACACCACTGCATTGTGAAAAGACATGGTGGCATCTGCCCAGTGTCCCCCACAGGCCCCCTTCCTATGCCGCTGGCCTCTTCACGAGCACAGGAGTCAGAATGGTTTAAACGTGAGGAATTTCCAATAATTGGAGAATACATGGAAAAAGGGGATGAAGCTTACTTAAGAACTGGTCGGTTCCAGGGAGCAGGGGGCATGGGGCTGCTGTTCTCTGGCTCCGGGGGGACCAAGCCCCATGCAGGGCAGGTGGCTCTGCAGAGCTGCCTGGACGAGACACAGTGTCCTCGTGCGCCAGGCCCTGCCAGATGCTCCCGTGAGCACGGTCTCTGACCTCGGGGCCTGCTCACCGTACACAGGCCTGAGGGGTAGAGAGAAATACCCCAGCTCCCTGAACAGCTGGTGGAGCAGCTCTGAGTGGTGCTCTATGCTGCGCCCCAGCTGCCCACCACAGAGCCCTTGCTCAGTACATGCACTGCACGAGGACGCCTGAATCGGGCTCTGCATCCAGTGGAACTGACCCAAGACGCTGTGACAGGAAGCTACTGGAGCATCTTAAGTAGGAGACCAGTGAGATCCACTTTATATTTAAAGAACTCCCTCAGATTGCTGTGTGAAGAAGTGGTGGAAACGGAATGACTGATGAAGATTGAAGGCCAACAAGCTAGGCAAAGAAACAGCAGCAGCTTGGCCAAGGGAGGCGGTTGGAGGGGAAGCAGGGGTGGGCAAGGTCAGAGGGTTGACAGACTCTGCCTATGGAGTAGATGGACACACTACAAGGAAGGCATGCCTCTAGGAGACTTCCAGCCAGGGAGGGCACACCGCTCCCTTCCCTCTGGTTCCAAGCCTCCCCCAAGGTACAAAACCAAGGAGTGCAGCTAAAGCCACAGATGAGTGTCCCTTCGGCAGCCTGAGGAGACCAAACACTTCAGTCTTCCGACCTCCTGAGTATAGAAATTAACCAGATGTGAACAATGCTCCAACCACCTCCCACCAATGCAAGCCCATGGCTACAGGGTCAAGACATGAAGTTGAAGATACTCTTCAAAAAAAAAACAGGAGGAAAGTGAGGGATCCTGGCAAAAAATAAAAAAGAAGGAGGAGGAAGAGGAGTGGGGTAGAGGAGGGAGGAGGAGGAGGAGGAGGAGGAGGAGAGAGTATGTACCTCCAAGGACCCTTCACCTTCACCTTCACCGAGGTATTAAGAAGAAGAAAGGGGGTATGTACCTCCAATTCACCTTCACCTTCACAGAGGTATTGAAAAATCAAGCCCAACCTGCCAGAATCTACCTGCCAGAGTTAGGAAGCAGTCAGGAAAGAGGCAACATGAAAGTGGTAGGAAAACTCAGTGGCATTTGTATTAGCCCTTGTGACACCCCTACTCTGGCTGGGTGCTAGCTTGAGGGCGGGGGTCCACATTCCCAGTGTGGGGCTCTGATCCTTGGTTCTGGAAGGAGCAGAGAGGTGAAAGGTGAGAGGCATTCCTTGAAAACACTGGCAGGGAGTCCAACACATTCCAGCCACCTGGAGAGAACTTATAGTTGAGGGACACAGTAGAGCACAGAAAGCCTGGGCAAAAAAGCTGGAGAAATAATTTCCTTTGGAAATCAGACCACTCAGAAGCAACTGTGTACACAGAGGAATTGGGAAGGCCAAGCTCACACCCAGGGCAGGATGCATGCTTTGAAAAGTCCCAAGAACACACTAAGCTTTCCTCACTGGCTGAGCTTTCTGCCCACCCTCAATCAGGAAGGGAAGGCTAAGGCAGAGATGTAAACAGCCCAGGCAAATGTCCAAGTGCCCAGCACAAAGCTAAGCTGCAAAGACTGGAGGAATTCTTTCTTAGTTTTTTCTCTCCCATCTTCTCCCTCTGTCTTTCTGAGCCCTGGCTCTCAAGGAACGTTTGGTCAAAGTACAAGCTAAGCATGAGCTAAAGGAATTGAAACTTCAGAGACCAAATGTGACGAAGTTTACAGATTTCACAAAAATAGATTATAAGTCCCTAACCAGCTATAGCCCACAGCAAGACAAAACCAGTATTAAGGAAGGGCAAGCTTCTGATCTCTGCAGTTACTACATATAATACATAGAATATCCAGTTTTCAACAAAAAGTTATGAAACATGTAAAGAAATAGAGAGTGTAGCCTGTTCACAGAAGAAATGAGCAGATAATGCTCCTGAGGAAGCACAGACGTTGAATTTACCAGACAGAGACTTTCAAAACACTTTCTTAGATATGCTCAAAGAACTGAAGGAAATCATAGACAGAGAAGTGAATGGACCTAGGAGAACAATACGTGAAAAAGTAGAGAATATAAATGAAGATAAATTATAAAAAGAAATTAAATGGAAATGCTGGAACTGCAAGGCATGATACCTGAAATGAAAAGCTCACTAGAGGGTTTCATTGGAACAGACAGAAGAATGAGTGAACATGAAAATAGGTCAATTGAAGTTATCCGGTCTAAGGAACAGAAGGAAACAATATGAAGGAATAAGGAGCAGACCCTAAGGACCTGTGGGACACCATCAAGTACACCAAAATATCCATAGTCGGAATCCCAGAAAGAGAGGAGGAAAAGGGGCAGAAAGAATATTTGAGAAAATATTATCTGGCAATTTCAAATTTCATGAAGGCATGTAATCTATACTTCCAGGAAGCTCAGTGAACTCAAGGAACACATCATAATCAAACTGTTAAAAGACAAAGACAGAACCATGAAAAGAGAGAAATGACCGATCACATAGAGGAACATGCAGTAAGATTAATGCCTGATTTCTCATCAGAAAGTGTGAAGGCCAGAAGGGAATGAGATGACATTTTTAAAGTGCTGGGAGAAAAATGAGTTGAGAATTCAATAAGGAATAAAATTATCTTTCAACAATACAGGGACACTACTGTGCACCTGAAACTAATATAACACTGTATGGTAACCATTCCAGAATAACAACAAAAGAAAATAAAAAACAAAGAAGGGAAAATGAAGACCTGCCCTACAAACAATGCTGTAGAGAGTTCTTGAGACCAAGGTGAAAGGACCCTAGAAAGTAACTCAAAGCTATACAAAGAAATAAAGGATTCCAGAAAAGGTAACTGCACATAAAAGCCAGTATTATTGCATTTTTAGTTTGTAACTTGCTTTTATTTCCTACATGACTTAAAAAACAAATACATAAGACAATAATTTACACCTGTGTAACTGGGAATACAATGGATAAAGATAAAATTTGTGACAAATATGTGAGGGGGAGCTATATAGAAGCTGTGTTTTGTATGCTATCGAAGCTGTTGATATCAGTTCAAACTAGAGTTTTATAAATTTAGGATGTTAAATGTAATCCTCATGGTAACTACTAAGAAAATATCTTAAAAAATATACATAACAGGACTGAGAAGAGAAAAATTGTACCCCACTAAAAAATCAGTTAAACACAAGCAGTCAGTAAAAGAGGAATGAGAAACAAAGGTCTAAGACCTACAACAAAAATAGCAAAATGGCAATCCTTCCTGGACAGTAATTACACTAAATGTAAATGGATTACATTCTTCAACCAAAAGAGATTGGCAGAATGGGTAAAAAGAAATTATACAACTGACTCTGTCTACAAGATACTCATTCTAGATCCAAAGACACAAATGGATTGAAAGTAAAAGAATAAGAAATGATATTCTATGCAAATAGCATCCAACAGGGAGCTTAAGTGGGTGTCCTAATACCAGGAAAAATAGACTTTCAGTCAAAAATTGTTACAGGAGATGAAGGACACTATATATTGAGGAAAGAGTCAATTCATCAAGAAGACATAGCAATTACCAATATATATGTACTTCATACAATAGAATTCCAAAATATGGAAGTAAACATTGACAGAATCGGGGGAGACACTGACAGTTCTATAATAATCGTTATAGACTTCAGTACCTCACACCCAGTAATGGATAGAACAAGCAGACAGAAGATCAACAAGGAAAGAGAAAACTTGAACAATATCATAAACCAACTAGACTTAACAAAGAAGTCTAAATATAGAGGACACTCAACCCCAAAACAGCAGAATACATAATCTTCTCAGGTATACATGGAATAGTGCCCAAGATAGAGAACATGTTAGGCCATGAAGCAGTCTCAGTAAATTTTAAAATTAAAATCATATAAAGTATCCTCTCTAACCCAAATGGAAGGAGGCTAGAAATCAATAATGAAAGGAAAACTAGAAAGCTAACAACTATGTGGCAATTGAAACAATTCGAACACTCTTTTAAAACTGGTAGATCAAAGAAGACATCATAAGGGAAATTAGAAAATACTTTGAGATGAATGAAAATGAAAACACAAAATACCCAGACATGGATGCAATGAAAGCAGTGCTCAGAGAAAATTATATCTGCAAATTACCACATTAAAAACATAAAAAGATCTCCACTAACCTAACTTTACAGCTTAAGGAACTAGAAAAAGAAAAGTAAAATAAACCCAAAGTTAGCAGAAAGAAGGAAATAATAAATATGACACTGGTGAAAGATACAAGAAAATAGGAAAACAACAGAATCAACAAAAAAGTTGGCTCTTTTTGAAATGAACAACAAAATTAACAGACTTTTAGCTGGAATGACTAAGAAAAAAATTAAATACATATAAATAAAAATGGTGAATGAAAGTGGAATAGCACACTTGACCTTACAGAGATAAAAAGAAATATTGGGGAATACTATGAACAGTCATGCTTCAAAAATTAGATAACTTAGATGAAATGGACAAATTCTTGGAAACATACAAAGTACAGAAACTGACTCAAGAAGAAATAAATTCTGAACAGATTTGTAACAAGTAAAAGGTTTGAATCAGCTATCAACAAACTCTTAAGGAAGAGAAGTCTAGGAACTGATGGCTTCACTGGTGAATTATACCAAACATTTAAAGATGAATTAACACCAATCCACAAACTCTAACAAAAAAGATGGGGCGGGGGGGAGACCTTGTATACATTCTATAGAATTGTATTATCCTGATATCAAAGCTAAACAAGTATACCACAAGAAAGCTAGATAACAATATTCTTAGGGATGCAAAATCCCTCAAAAACAACAACAACAACAACAACAACAACAAAACAACACCAGTATACCAAATCCAGCAGCATATTAAGATGATTATGCACCAGGGCCACGTGGGATTTATCTCAGGAATGGAAAGGTGGTTCAACATGAGAAAAATCAATCAGTGAAATATATCACATTGATAGAAAGAGGAAAAAACCCACCTGAGCACCTCAAAGGCAGAAATCAATGTCCATTGACCTTTCAGGGTAAAAATTCCTAGAAAAATAGGAATAGAAGGTAACTTCCTCAACACGATAAAGAACACCTATGGGAAACCCGCAGCTACCATCATACTCAATGGTGAAAAAACTGAAAACTTGCCCCCTCAAGCAGGAACTGGACAAGAATGCCTGTTTTTACCACTGCTTTTCAATAATGTACTAGAAAGTTTAACTATGGCAATTAGGAAATAAAAATAAACAAACAAATACATAAATTGTGAGCATCTATTTTGGAAAGGAAGAAGTAAAATTATTTTTTATTCACAGATGACCTAATCCTATATGTAGAAAATCCTATAGAATCCTCCATTTAAAAAGAAAAGAAAATCCACTATTAGAGCCACTGAGTTCAGTGAAGTTGCAGGGCACATGGTCAAGACAAAGAAAATCATTTGTGTTTCTATCCACTAGCAATGGACAAACTGAGAAAGAAAATGATTTTTAAGGACGCATTTACAATAGCACCCATATTCACAGATTGGATAACTTAGCATTGTCAAGATGACAATATCACCCAGTGATCCACAGATTTAGTGGAATTCCTATCAAAATTCTAATGTTCTTTTTAAAAAACAGATGGAAAAATTGATCCTACAATGTTTATGGAGTTGCAAGTGGCCCCTAATTGCTAAGATGGTGTTGAAGAAAAGTTGGAGGACTCACATTTTCTACTTTCAAAACTCTTACAGAGTTACAGTAATCAAAAACAATGTGGTAGTGGCATAAGGACAGACATATAGATCAATGGAATAAAATGGAAAAACTAGAAATAAACCCTCCCATACATGGTCCACTGATTTTCAAATGAGTGTCAAGACTATTCAATGGGAAAGGATAGCCTCTTCAACAAATGGTGCTGGGACAACTGGAACAGCCCAGGCAAAAAAAAAATGAAGTTGGACCTCTTCCTCACACCATATACAAGAACTAAATAAAAGCTTATATGTAAATATAAGAGCTAAAACCTTAAGTTTCTCAGAAGAAAACATAGGGGTAAATCATATGACCTTGGATCTGGCAATAAATTGTTAGATATGATATAAACAACAGACACAACATTGTGAATGTGGTAAATGCCATGAGTTGATTTTAAAATAATTTACATCATGTGAACATTACCTCATTATAAAAAAAATAGAGGAAGCACAGAAGACTTCAAAGAAGCAGAGACATAAAGAAAGTAATAAAAAGACAGTGGCTCTAGTTAATGGAAGCCCAACATTCATATCACTGAAGTCTCTTAAGGAGAAAATAAAAATAAGAGAAATTATATTTAAAACCTTATCTAAGAAAATTTCTATAAATACAATAAACTCTAACTCTTGCATTTCTGATACTATGTAGATACCAGAGAATTTATCTAGAACAATCAATTCTGAGGCATTTCCCAGTCAAACTACAAGACTTTACAAATAAAGAAGATGGTCTCCCGACAGAAAGATGAAATAACTATGGAAGCAAGAGAAGCATGCTAGCAATGGACTTATCGAAGACAGGCCAGAAAGCAAGACAATGGTGGAACATTTTCAAAAACCTTAAGGAAGTGCATACCAAGGATTTTATGTTCAACCAAGCTGACATTCATATATCGAAGTGATGGAAAACCAGTTTCACTTGTGTATAAATTGTACACACATGTGCTTGCTCAGGAACTTACCAGAGGATGAGCTACATGCAACCACTGGAAGGATGGGGAAAGCTCTGGCAAGGGAAGTCACGGTGAACATTTTGTATATTTAGTTACCAATAAAGACCCAGATAAAGTTATGGCTGAATGAGAACATATGAACATCCTACATTCTGACAAAACAGAATACGAATCTGAGAGAATGAGGAAACAGTATAGACCAGATACAGTGCCCAGGAAGTAGGACTTAGATACACGACAACAGGAGTCCACGGATACGATTAAAGCTGGCACATCACGTAGAATAAGCCTAAGAGAAAGGGGTATTTAACCAGAACAAAACCAGTCACACAAAGGAAACCACCAGAAGAAAGAATACATAAACATTCTTAAATACCAAAATAATTAATGAAAAAGCAGTGCAGACATACAGAATAGAACAACAAAACCAGTCGGACATAATTCAGGCAAAAATCACAATATGTGATAATACAAGCATGTCATTTGTACTAATAAATGACAGTAAAAAACGTGCCTCTTAAAAGAAAAATACATTCAAATTGGTTCGTAAAGCAAAACCCAACTCCATGCAATTAAAAAAAAAAAGACATCTAAAATTCAGTGATTGAAATGGCTGAAAAATATAGGAATGAATGAAGACGTAACAGGTAACTGTAAACACTGAGAAAGCAGGGGTTATGATTCATGTATCAGAAAAAGTATAATTAATGCTGAAAAGGCATTAAATGAGACAAATGAGGATACTTTAAAATGCTAAAAGCTGTATTTCATAATGAAGTTATAACAATTATGTACAAGTATGTAGCAAATACCACAGCAACCACACGTATAAAGCAGAAACTATTGGATATTCAGGGGAAAATATAAACATTTTGGTGAAGGGAGAGTCTAATGTTCCACATTCATAGGATGGCCTAAGTGGACCAAAAGAAAAAGATATAAAAAATCTGAAGAACATAGTCCATGAGGTAGGTCTTTTGTAGAGAACACTACCCCCATGAAAACAGTTCTCTTTTTTTGAGCACACATTTATAGGTCTAAGCACATAGATCAATTAAAAAAAAATACACAGACTACCAATTGAACAAGCTAGAAAAAAGGACTGTAAATCAAAAGAAAGAACAAGGAAGGAAATAACAAAGATAAAAGAAATTAATGAGGCAGAAAACAGTAAAATAGTAGGCCAAATTAATATAATAAAATCCTGGTTGCATGAGAAAAATAAAATGGAAAACACAGACAAACTACCATTTAATTAGGGAGAAAAGAGAGAAAGCACAAACATGCAAAACAAAAAACAAGAGAAAGTGCTGTGAAGGAAATTTTTAAAATAATGATAGACTGCGTGATACACTTCTATGCAAAGAATTTGCAAAACCCAGATGAAATGGATAACTTCCTTGCAAAATACAGTTTATCTAAAATTGATCTCAGCAGAAATAGAAAGCTTACGCACACTGATTTCCAAAAAAATAAGAAGAAAAAGTTACTAAGAAACTACCCTGAGAGAATGTGCCATATCCAGTAGGTTTCACAGGAGAAGTCTATTGAAGCCTTTTAGAAACTGGAGAGTCTTAATACTACATATATTGTTTCAGAGCACAGAAAATGAAGGAAGCCTTCCAAATACTTCTTAAAGTGTAACACTGATATGTAAACCTGATAAAAATAGAACATGAAAATAAAAGGCCAATACTATTTGTGAATGCTGATGCAAAAATTCTAGATATTTCCTCATATGGATAGTTTTAAGAAGAAACATATGATTACATCTAAGAATTTATCAACCATTCCTACTAAGAGTTCTTGTGAAGGTACAGTAGATGGACATCTCCTTGACAGGACTACAGAAATACTAGGATAAAACAGAGTGAATTCCTCTATAAACAACGCATAGTAAAAGGGACTCCTGTCTCGGACTAAAAAATCCAGATGTCATAAGAGGAGATCAATATATTTGATGACAGGCATAATAAAATAAACCTTTTGCATAGAAAAAAGTATTTTAAACAAAATTAAAAGACAAATGACAAAATGGAAGGAAATCTTTGCAATGTATGTCATCATCAGAAGGCCTAAAGCTATGATACACACAAAATGTAAAAACTGAAGGAGTAAAGGACCAAAATGGTTATAGAAAAATAGGCAAAAGATATTAACAGTTCAGGAAATTACATATACGAATGGCCCTTCATCTTATGAAAAGATTGCTGCTTCACTCGTAAGAAGATCACTGCAAGCTAAAGCTAACTCAGGATACCTTTTTACCTATGAGATCGACAAAAATTTTAAGTACCGATAACCTACTCCTTCGGTGAGGCTGTGTGCAACAGTCTCACACTGCTGGTGCAAATGCAAAATGGTACTCCTCGTGGAGGGGAATTTGGCAATATTTAACAAATCTAAGTGTGTGTTTATATTGCAACCTAGTAATCCCACTCCTAGGAATTTACCTTAAGGGTATACCTCCAACAATATGCAAACAATATGCATAAGATTATTCAATGCAGCATTTTATTTGCAATTGTAAAATGTCAGAAACGTGCCAAACCTCTGGCTGCAGCATAGTGAGTCTAGCCGCCATCCGGAAACTACCTACACAGGCAAACTTGAGACACTGGTTGTCAGGACTATAGGACATAGGTATTGAGAAACAGCATGTAACTGTAACAAATGATGAGAAAGGTCCCTACCAGTGGATACTAAGTGATCTCTAGGAGAAAAGGAGAGTACAAAAAGGACAGATCTAGAACACCACCTTTTTCTGTAATAAAGGTGAATGAGAAAATCAACACATATGTTTGACAAAGAACATACACATATCACTCGTGCAAAATAAACTCGACAGCACTGGTTACCTATGAGGGACGGAACGAATTAGGATGGAAGGGCATGGGAAGGAGGGAAATCTCTCAGTAGACCCCCTTGTATGGTTTTGACAGAAGTATATCAAAGTTCTACATACACGAAAAAATAACATTAAATCAGCAACAGGCAGCACATCTCTGGAAAGTGGAATGAGGGCGAAACTTCTCCCTAGACGGCGGTGATAAAACCAGACAAGACTGTCAGAAACAAACATTCAAGAACTCCAGAAATTAACCGAAGGCTAAATGGAAAGTGTTTACTGGAGAAAGAACTATGAAACCTCAGGACAGCCGTGTCAGTGGCACTTTTGCTTAGGGTTGCTCCCATTCCCCCCACACAGGCTCAGTGGCACTAGTAGCCTGGAGGATTTTCAGTCCTGATGCCAATGAAGACGGCCAACCCGACCCGGAGCCTCATGGAAGACCCCATGTACGACATCAAACAACAGTGACCTCAGGGGCAAATCAGCAAATCATCGGGGAAGGCCGATACCACAGCTTCCAGAGGCTATGGTACTGGTTGGGACAAGAAACAGACCAGCAAGAATTTTTAAAGGATTCCTGAGATCTGGAAGACTGCACGCACCCTCCAGAGAAACAAGCAAGGACACCTGTTATCTGCTTATCCTTGGCTGGCTGCGGGACCCCATGCGGGCAGAAAGCAACAGCCACAAAAGACTTGTAAACTGTCTGAACTTTGAGTGAGTGTCTCAACTCACATGCACATCACCTCAGCAAAGGGAGGACGCTTCATTGGCTCAAGTTGTTCAAACAAGACTTCTGACCAATGGTGGCCTGACCCCTGGGCTATGCTGATCTGGGGGTGACACAAAGAACGCCAGGCTTAAAAACAAAAGCATGTTAAAGAAACAAATAACAACCTGTGCAGAGACCCCAGTGACCACATGCTGCAGGAGGCACAAACCGCAGAATGGCGCAGGCAGGGCACAAACACGCCATCAAAAGACCCAGCAGCATAATTGCCGCCAGTTAGGGGGAAGAATCAGAATCCAGAGTTCCTATGTTATATAAAATGAAAAAGTCTTTGAACAAGAAATTATGAGACATGCAAAGAAACAGAGAGTGTAACCCTTCAACAGGAATCAAGAGGAGTCCATAGAAATGATCTCCCAGAGGCCCAAAATGCTGGCCTTTGGAGGCCAAGACTTCAAAGCGTCTATGATAAGCATGTTCAAATAGTGAAAAGAAATCATAATTAAAGAACAAAAGGAAAGTATGATGGTGGTGACACATCAAATGGAGAACATCAGTAAATAGATATGATTTATGAAATAAACCAAATAGAAACCGTGGGGTTGCCATGTACAGCAACTCGGAGGGAAAGCCAGAGGGGCTACACAGTAGACGTGAGCTGGCGGAAGAAAGAAAGGATTAATGAACCTGAAGATAGACTGGTAAAGAGGACTTGTTCGGAAGAACATGAAACAAGTGAAGAAAACTGAGCACAGCTATGGAGCCTGTTAGCTACCGGTAGGGATGGCAATGTTCGTGTGATTAGAGTCCCTAGAAGGAGAGGAGGGGGAGCCAGACAAACACATCTGAAGACCAATTTGGTAGCACCCTGAAGCAGATTCTGTCCAGTTGAGATGCTTACTGTAACCCCCAGACCGTACTACTAAGAAAACAATGTAAAAACAGGAAAAAATAAACTAGCAAGGGACTTAGTGTGGCACACCAAAACACATCTATTCAACACAATGGAAGGCAGTAAAGGGGGGAAGAGAGGAATAAAAGAGACACAAGACCTACAGAGAATGAGTAGCAAGTGGCAGATATAAGTCCTACTCTATCAGTAATTATATTAACTGTAAGTGAATTAAATACTCAATAAAGAAGCAGAGATTGCCAGACTGCCAAGCACAGGAGCCAAGCATATACTGCCTACAATAGATACATTATATATTCAAAGACACAAATAGGTTCAAAGTAAAAGGATGGAAAAAGATGGCATGCAAACATCAAACACAAGGAGGCTGGAGCCGCTATCCTAAATACCAGCCAAAATTGACTTTAAGACAAACTTACTGGAGACAATAGGGACATTTATAATGATAAAGGGGTCAACTCATCAGGAAGAAATAAAAATCACAAAGTATGAAAGTTATAAAGAAAAAAATTACAAAGAAATAAAAATTGGGTATGCTGCTAACAGAGTCCTAAAATCCATTAAATAAAAACCGATGGAATTGTAGAAGCAGACAACTCAACAATAGACAGTTCACTAGTCAACAATAGTATTCAAGTCTTTTATATCCTTTGTCAATTAAGAATGGAGTATTGAGCTCTTACCTAACTAGGACCATTGAATGGGACCATGATGCCCATGTGAGGTGAAGCTGTGTGGCCCTCTGCTTAATGCCCTCCCTCTGCCCCTGTTCTGGTCCTGGGGGATCACTGGGGAGCTGAGCAACTACCCTACAGCGGGATTCACTAGGGAGCTGATCCTATACCTCACTCAGGCAACGTGACAGTGTGAGCTGGCAACCCTCCTCCCATCGGGAAGATGTTTGTGGCCATAAAGGGGAACGGAACTATTATTCACCTCCCACAATGAAGTAGTACAAGGCAGTACCCTATATTTTCTCCAGTGGGATTGGTGGGGCCCAGGGGGAAGCTAAACATTCATGTTCACCTGGTCCTCTTGCCACACCTCAACAAGGGAACAGTCTGCAAAAAAAAAAAAAAAATATATATATATATATATATGTGTGTGTGTGTGTGTGTGTGTGTACACATATATACATACACACACACATACACACATATGTATGGTCCAGAGTCTCATAAGCTCTAAAATTCCAGGGTACAATGTAAAATCACTTGTCATGCCAAGAATCAAGATAGTCACAACATAAATAAAAAAGATAATCAAGAAATCCTGTAACCACAATAAGTCAAATATCAGAATTACTTGAGAAGGTTTATAGATGTCATTATAAAAATTCCTTAATAAGCAGTTACAAATTATCTTGACACAAATGAAAAAAACCACACAATCACAGCAAAGAAATAAAAGCTACTACAATGTAAATATGGAACTTAAAAACATAATAACAAAATAAACCTCACTGAATGGACTCAAGTTTGAAGTAGGGATGACAAAGGCTAGAATCAGTGAACTTGGGATTAGATCAACAGAATTGACTTAATCTGAATAATAGAAAGTGGGCTGAAAATAAAAAGTGAGCAAAATTTCAGGAATCTGTTTGACAATAACAAAAGAGCTAACATTTCTATCACTGGAGTCCCAAAGGAAAGGGGAAAGTGAGACAAAAATTGTATTCAAAGAAATGGCTTAAAACTCCCTAAATTTGGTGAAAGGTACAACCCTACAGAGTCACGAAGCTAAGTGAATACAAAGCATAAGTCCAAACAAATCCACACCAAGACACATTATAAACTGCTGAAAACTAAGGACAAAGTATTTTGGAAGAAGAGAAATGGAACATTACTTCTAAAGGATCACTAATTTGAATGACAGTGCATTTGTCATTGGAAACCATGGAGACCAGAGGAAGTGAATGCAGAGGAGGGAATACATCCAAACTTATTCTACAAGGCCAGCATTATCTTGATACCAAAACCAGATAAGGATACCACCAGAAAACTATAGACTGCTATCTGATGAATATAGTTGCAAAAATGCTCAACAAAATACTAGCAAATGGAATTCAAGAATGAATTAAAAAGATTAGACACCAAGGCCAAGTGGGATTTATCCCTTGGGATGCAAGAATGGTTCAATATACACAAATCAGTAAGTGTAATTCATCTGACATGTTAGCATCCTTAACAGACTGGGTTTAGAAAGAACATACCCAAACATAATAAAGGCCATATATGACAAACCCACAACTAACATCATACTCAATGGAGAGAAGTTTAAAGTGTTCCCCTAAGACCAGGAACAAGGCAAGGATGTCTCTTCTCACCTCTCCTATTCAGTATAGTATTGGAAGTCCTACTCAGAGCAATTAGGCAAGACAAAGAAATAAAAGGTATCCAAGTTGGAAAGGAAGAAGTAAAATTGTCATTATTGCTGACAATAGGATCCTATATATAGTAAATTCCAAAGAACCAGTCAAAAAACTTGGAATTAATGAGTGACTTTGGTAAAGTGGCAGGTTGCAAAATCAGCATATAGGAATCAACTGCATTCCTTCACACTAATGAGGAAGCATCTCGAAAAGAAATAAAACTGTTCCATTCAAAATAGTATAAAAATATAAAATACTTTTTTAAAAATTTTTTTATTTATTTATGATAGTCACACAGAATGAGAGAGAGAGGCAGAGACACAGGCAGAGGGAGAAGCAGGTCCATGCACCGAGAGCCCGACGTGGGATTCGATCCCAGGTCTCCAGGATCGCGCCCTGGGCCAAAGGCAGGCGCTAAACCGCTGTGCCACCCAGGGATCCCCAAAATATAAAATACTTAGGCATAAATTTAACCAAAGAAATATAGTGTCTATACAATGGAAACTAAAAATCTTTGCTGAAAGAAATAGAAGACAAAGAAGTGGGAAGCCATCCTATGTTCATGTATCAGAAGACTTAATACTGTTAAAATGGCCATCCTACCCAAAGCCATCTACTGATTCAATGCAATCCCCATCAAAATACCGAAGACATCCTTCACTGAAATAAAAAAAAAATAATTGAAATTTGTATGGAACCACAAAGACCCCAAACAGTCAAAGCAATCTTGAGTTATGACTATAAACTAGTTTATAATGTTGCATACACATTTATATTTCGCATATGTTTTTATACATCATTATCTGTGGTGTGTGTATCATTAAAACTATAAACTAGTTTGAACTAGTTCAAAGCCATAGTAATAAAAGCTGTATGGCACTGGCACAAAAATAGACACACTGATCAATGGAACAGAACAGAGTCTGGAATTAAATGCCAACATATATGGCCAACTGATATTCCAAAGTAGCCAAGAGTACCCAATGGGGAAAGGATGGCCTCTTTAGTAAATGATGTTGGGAAAACTGGAGAAACACATGCAGAACAATGAAGTTAGATCCCTGTCTCACACCACTTAAATAAAAATTAACTTGAAATGGATCAAAGACTTAAACCTAAGACCTACAATCATAAAACTCTGAGAAGAAAATGTAGACAAGAAGCTCATCAGTATTGGTTGTGGCAATAATTTAGGTGGCATGATGCTAACATACATAAAAAAAAAATCAACAAATGGGACTACATCAAACTCAAAAGCTTCTACACAGCAAAAAAAAAAAAAAAACAAAAACTAACAAAAGGAAATAATTGAATGAAAAGACAACCTACAGAATGGGAGAAAACCATATATAAGGGATTAAAATAAAAAATATATAAAGAACCCAGTCAACTCAATAACAACAACAACAACAACAACAAAAAAAAGCCAACAAATTTGATTAAGAAGTAGGCAGGACTAAATTAGACATTTCTTCAAAGAGGACATAAAAATGACCAGCAGGCATGGGAAAAGAAGGTTGACATTGCTAATCATCAGGGAAATGCAAAATCAAAACTACAATAAGTGGCGCTTGGGTGGCTCAGTCAATTGAGTGTCTGACTCTTGATTTTGGCTCAGGTCATGATCTCAGGGTTATGCTGCACACTCAGAGCCAGGTCTGCTTGGGGCTCTCTTCCTCTGCTCCTTTCCCTCTCTAAAATGAATAAATAAATATTTAAAACAAAACAAACCTGACAATGAGGTATCACCCCACATCTGTTAGAATGGCTATCATCAAGAAGACAAGAGACAACAGCTACTTACAAAGATGTGGTGAAAAGGGATCCCTTCCTTTATACATTGTTGGTGGGAATATAAATTGGCCCAATCACTATGGAAAACAGTATGAAATTTCCTCAAAAAGTTAATAGATCTGTCCTACAATTCAACAATTCAACTTCTGGGTATATATACACTCCTATGTTTATCACAGCATTATCCCCAACAGCCAAGATATGAAAATAACTCATATGCCCATTAATGGATGAATGGATAAAAAAGATACACATACATGGTGGAATAATATAAAATCACAAGAAAGGAAGATACCCTCCTACTTCCAATGACATGGATGGACCCTGGGCACATAATGTAAGTGAGATAAGTCAGCCAAAGTCAAGTACTATATAATATCACTTACATGTGGAAATCTAAAAAAGCTAAATCTCTCTATATATATAAAAAAAGAGTATAACACGGTGGTTACCAGGGAATGCGGTGGGGGATGAGGGTTAAGAGTGATGGCGTTTAAGGTACAAATGTGTAACGAGTAGCAAATAAGCCATAGAGATCCAAAGCATAGTATAATGAATATAATACCACACTATAGTTACAAACTGTGATAAATGTCATTATATCAAAAACCATTATTACAATGTATCAATGTATCAAAGTAATACAGCATACAGCTTAAACTTACACAATGTTACACATCAAATTAATTCAGCAAATTAAAGAAAGATATAAGGAACTAAAAGGAAGTAAGACTTCAACACTTCACTCAAAGAAGCAAAGCACTGATACCAGATTAAGATAAACTACGTACTTATATTGTAATACCTAGGGCAATTACTAAGAGAACTATACAGAAGTACCCACTCAAAAATACTGAAGACATCAAAAGGATATTAAGAGACTATTTCAAACAATTCGACACATGAAAATATGACAACTTAGATGAAATGGACCAATTCCTCAAAAAGCACACACTACTGTTTTCCCAATATGAAGGAGGTCATTTTGTAATCATTAAGGAGATTAACTTTTTTAAGGAGATTAAATTTTTAATTTAAAAATTCACGAGAAGGAATTCCCAGATACCAATGGCTTCCCTGGAGATTTCTCCCAAACTTTTTTTTTTTCTCCCAAACTTTTAAAAAAGAATTATAATGCCACATAATCTCTTCCAAAAAACAGGAGGTGGGGGGACTACTTTCCAATTAATTTTATATAGAATTTCCCTGATAATAAACCCAAAGATATTACCAACGGAGAAAAGTACAAACCAATATCCCTCATGAATGTAGATGCAAAAATCCCTTTAAAATATTAGCAAATAGAATTCAGCAAGATATGAAAAGAGTTACATACCACAGCCAGTGGGATTTATTCCATGCAAAGTTGGTTCAGTATTCAAATAATGCAATGTAATGCACAATATTAATAATAATAAAAATCACATGGTAATATCAGTTGATGCACAAAATACAGTTGACAAAATCTAACATCTTTTCATGATACAAATGCTCAGAAAATATAGATAAGGGAACATCCCCAATTTGATAAACACTGCCTACCTCCCCCCAAAAAAAACCCTATATCGAACATTATACATAACAGTGAAAGACTGAATGATTTCCTCTTAAATCAAGAACAAGGCAATGATGTTCACTTGCCATTCTTATTGATTGTAATACTGGAAGTTATGACCACTATGGTAACAAAAGAAAAGTCAACAAGAGACACATGTATTGTAAAAGAAAAATGAAACTGTGTAATATCCAGAATATATAAAGCTCTCCTACAACTCAACAACAACCAAAAAAAAAAAAAAATCAAAGCAGAACAAAAACTCAAAAATGGGCAAAGGACTTGAATAGGCTTTTCTCCAAGCAGATTATACAGATGGTCAATGAGCACATGAAAAGATGATCAAATTACTAATCATTAAGCAAATGCTAATCAAAACTACAATGAGATGCCACTTCAGACTCATTAGGATGGCTACTCGAAGAATATTTTCTTAATGAACAGAAAATAACAAGGGTTTGTGAGGATGTGAGGAAATTGGAATTCTTTATGTGCTGCTGGGAAGGATGGGAAATGGTGTAGCCTCTGTAGGAAACAATAAAATGGTTCCTCAAAAAATTAAAAATAGAATTACCATATGTTCCGGCAATTCCACTTCTGGGTATAGACTCAAAAGAACAGAGAGCAGGGACTTGAAGATATATTTGTATCATCATGGCTGTAGCAGCATCATGCATAATAGCCAAAGGTGGAAGCAACCCAAAGAAAAAAATTTAAATTAAAAAAAAAAAAGAAAAAAGAAAATGGTTGCTATTTAAAGATGACATCATAGTAAGAGTGCTGAGAGCCAAAGACAAGGAGAAAGTACTGAAAGCAGTAATAGGAAAGGAGGAGCTCCAACAAAAATTAACACATGAATTTTTGTCAGAAACAATGGTACCCAGAAAGCAGTGAGGCAGCACCTTCAATGTGTTCCAAGAAAAAGAAAGTTAACAAAAAATCTTATATCCAGAAAAGCTATCTTTCAAAAGGAAGACAGAATAAAGACATTCCTGGATTTAAAAAACAAACAAACAAACAAACAAACAAAAAAACAGAAAATTTCTCATTAGCACACCCATTTCATAGGAACTACTGATCATTTTTCAGGTGGGAAGTAACTCCACATAGAAAATCAAATTTATACATAGAAAACAAAAAGCAGGGGTGCCTGGAGGCTCCATCGGGTGAGCATCTGCCTTCAGCTCAGGTCATGATCCCAGGGTCCTGGGATCGAGTCCCAGGTTGGGCTCCCTGTTTACTGGGGAATCTGCTTCTCCCTCTCCCTGCTGCTCTTCCTGCTTGTGCTTGCTCACACACATTCTCTCTCTTAAATGAATAAATAAGATCTTAAAAAAAAAAAAGAAAACAAAAAGCATCTATAAAGATACTTATGTAATAATACATGACAATATAAATGCATATTTCATCCCATTTCTTTTAACTGAATGAGAAGGTAATTGTATAAAACAACATGTGTGTAGTTGTGTTGTTGGGCTTGTATCGTCTAGAACGTACTATTTTTGCCAGTACCAACTCAAAGCAGGGTGGTTGCTGCAAAGCTGTACTGAGCTAAGGAAATGCCACCAGCTGGTAATCTGAAACCACATGAACACAGGAAGAGCATCAAAATGTTGAGTAAGTGGGTTAATAAAACAAATACTACATACTTTCTTTTCTCAGCTTCTATAAAGACAAAGTTACATAAAGTCATCATTATTACAGTGTATTGTTGGGCTTATAACATGCAGGTATAATATATTTAACAATAACACCACAGACAAGGGTAAAACAGAATAAAAGAATACAGGAGTCACTTCTGTATCTAAATAGGCTTAGGTTAGAACAAGTGTGACATTAAAATGTGTATGACAGGGGTACCTGGGTGGCTCAGTGGTTGAGCCCAGGTCGTGATCCCAGGGTTCTGGGATCGAGTCTTGCAAGGGGCTCCCCTCAGGGAGCCGGCTTCTCCCTCTCCTTATGTATCTGCCTCACTCTCTCTGTCCCTCATGAATAAATAAATAAAATTATATTAAAAAAATATGTGTATGATGAATGTAAGAACTACCACTAAGGAAGTGACTCAAGCACAAAAACTCACCAAAGAACCTTAAAAACTGTGTTAGAAAATATTCACAAAACGCAAGGAAAGCAGTAAAGGAGAAATAGGGGAATGGAAGATATAGGAAAATACAGACATAAATCCAACCATATCGACATTAACCATGAACGGATTAAAAAATCAAAAGGCAGGGTGAGTCAGACTTGATTTAAAAAATGAAGTCCAATGACACACTGCCTACAGGAAGTTACTGTAGATTCAAAGATACAAACAGATTGAAGGTAAAAGGATGGAAAAAGATACATCAATAGCAACCACACACTACTTGGAGCACTAGGCCAAAACCCAAGTAGCCACAGAAATACCAAAGGGAAAATTGTTGGAGACTTCAATACTCCATTTTCAGTAGCAGATACAACAAAGCAGCAAAAGATCAATAAAGAAAGAGAAGATGTGAACCATACTATAAACCAACTAGACCCAACAGATATCTACACAACACTGTAAGCAATCACCAAAGGGCATGCAGTCTTCACATGCACACAGAACGTTTTCCAAGAGGGACTGTATGCTGCACCATGAGACAAACCTTGATACTTTTAAAGGATTTTAATACAGATTGTTTTCTGAACAACAATGGATCAAAAGTAGAAATATGTGAAATTTAAACAACTTACTCTTAAATGACCAATAATCAAAGAATTCCTAAGAAAAATTAGAAAATACTTTGAGATGAATGAAAATGCAGACACAACCCCGAATAGCCAGGGGAATTTTAAAAAAGAAAACCATAGCTGGGGGCATCACAATGCCAGATTTCAGGTTGTACTACAAAGCTGTGGTCATCAAGACAGTGTGGGACTGGCACAAAAACAGACACATAGATCAATGGAACAGAATAGAGAACCCAGAAGTGGACCCTGAACTTTATGGTCAACTAATATTCGATAAAGGAGGAAAGACTATCCATTGGAAGAAAGACAGTCTCTTCAATAAATGGTGCTGGGGAAATTGGACATCCACATGCAGAAGAATGAAACTAGACCACTCTCTTGCACCATACACAAAGATAAACTCAAAATGGATGAAAGATCTAAATGTGAGACAAGATTCCATCAAAATCCTAGAGGAGAACACAGGAAACACCCTTTTTGAACTCGGCCACAGTAACTTCTTGCAAGATTCATCCATGAAGGCAAAAGAAACAAAAGCAAAAATGAACTATTGGGACTTTATCAAGATAAGAAGCTTTTGCCCAGCAAAGGATACAGTCAACAAAACTAAAAGACAACCTACAGAATGGGAGAAGATATTTGCAAATGACGTATCAGATAAAGGGCTAGTTTCCAAGATCTATAAAGAACTTATTAAACTCAACACCAAAGAAACAAACAATCCAATCATGAAATGGGCAAAACAGATGAAGAGAAATCTCACCGAGGAAGACATAGACATGGCCAACATGCACATGAGAAAATGCTCCACATCACTTGCCATCAGGGAAATACAAATCAAAACCACAATGAGATCCCACCTCACACCAGTGAGAATGGGGAAAATTAACAAGGCAGGAAACCACAAATGTTGGAGAGGATGCGGAAAAAAGGGAACCCTCCTGCACTGTTGGTGGGAATGTGAACTGGTGCAGCCACTCTGGAAAACTGAGTGGAGGTTCCTCCAAGAGTTAAAAATAGACCTGCCCTACGACCCAGCAATTGCACTGCTGGGGATTTACCCCAAAGATACAGATGCAAGGAAATGCCGGGACACCTGCACCCCGATGTTTATAGCAGCAATGTCCACAATAGCCAAACTGTGGAAGGAGCCTCGGTGTCCATTGAAAGATGAATGGATAAAGAAGATGTGGTTTATGTATACAATGGAATATTCCTCAGCCATTAGAAATGACAAATACCCACCATTTGCTTCGACGTGGATGGAACTGGAGGGTATTATGCTGAGTGAAGTAAGTCAATCGGAGGACAAACATTGTATGTTCTCATTCATTTGGGGAATATAAATAATAGTGAAAGGGAATATAAGGGAAGGGAGAAGAAATGTGTGGGAGATATCAGAAAGGGAGACAGAACATAGAGACTCCTAACTCTGGGAAACGAACTAGGGGTGGTGGAAGGGGAGGAGGGCAGGGGGTGGGGGTGAATGGGTGACGGGCACTGAGGGGGGCACTTGACGGGATGAGCACTGGGTGTTATTCTGTACGTTGGTAGATTGAACACCAATAAAAAATAAATTTATTAAAAAAAAAAAGAAAGAAAATGCAGACACAATATGCCAGCATTTCTGGGATGCAGGGACAGTGGTGCTGAAAGGGAAGTCTCTGGCTGTAGATGCTCACAATGAGAAAGAGAAGAGAGGGGAATCTGGGTGGCTCAGCGGTTGAACATATGCCTTCACCTCAGGTCATGATCCCAGGGTCCCGGGATTAAGTCCCGCATGAGGCTCCCCGCAGGGAGCCTGCTTCACCCTCTGCCTATGTCTTTGCCTCTCTATGAGTGTCTCTCATGCATAAATAAAGAGCACCTTTAAAAAAAATAAAAATGAAAAAGAGAAAAAAAAATGAAAAAGAGAAGAGACCTCATATCAAAAACCTAACTCTGCCCTGTAAAAAACTGGAAGAAAAAAGAAAAAAAAAAAAACTAATCCTACTGCAAGCAGGAGAAATGAAATAATAAAGAGTAGGATAGAAATTAATTAAATCTCTGAGGTTAGAAAAATAATACAGCCAATAAGACCAAATGTTCATTATTTGAAAGATCAATGAAATTGACAACCCCTTGGTGAGGCTCATGGGAAAAAGACTCAAATTTCCACAATTAGAAATGAGAGAGAGAAACTTACAGCTGTCTTTACAAAAATAAAAAGGATTTAAATGAATACTATAAACAATTTTATAACAATATGGTATACAACTTAGATAAAATGGATAATTTCCTAGAAAGTAAAAAAAAAATACTAAAACTAACTAGGAATTGGTCAAAAATTTGAACAGACCTATAACAAATAAAGAGACTGAATTAGTAATCTAAACACTACCCACAAACCAAATCCCACAAGGCCCAGATGGCTTCCCTAATAAATTCTACTGAAAATTTAAAGAATTAAAATTCTTTACAAACTCTTCCAGAAAGAAAATAGAAGAAGAGGAGGAGCACACCCGAATACACTCTGCAAGGGCAACATTACCCTGCTACCAAACCAGAGAAAGATAAAGCAAGAAAAGAAAACTACAGAACAATAACTCTTAGGAAAGTAGATGCAAAATGTTCAACAAAATACCAGCAAATAAAATTCAGCACTCTACAGAAGGGGTTCTACACTAATGCTAATGCACCATATCAATAAAATAAGAGGCAAAACTGACATGATTATCAAAAGAGGACACAGAAAAAGCATTTGGTAACATTCCATTCCTTTCCATGAGGCTAGAGCAGCATTTAGGGTATGAGGAACAGAAAGGAACTTCCCCAGCCTGATAAAAGGCATGTCCTATAAAACCACAGCTAACATGGTACTTCATGGTGAAAGACCCAGCGCTTTCCTCTTGAGATCAGCAACAGGACAAAGATGCCTGCTCCCACCACATCTATTCAACATTATCTTGGAAGTTCTATCCAGGACAATTAGGCAAGAAAAAGAAAGGCATCCAGTTTTGGAAAGAGAGAAGTAAAACTATTTCTAGTCACAGATGACATGATTTTATATATAGGAAAAAATTTCAAGGAATCCACTAAAAAACTATTGTAACTGATAAACAAGTTCAGCAAGATTGCAAGATATACTTGTATATAGAAGCCAACTGTATTTCTACACACTTTTGACAAGCGATCAGAAAATGAGATTAAGAAAAAATTTCACGTACGATAATATCAAAAAAGGATAAAGCACAACAATGCAAATGTACTTACTGCCGCAGACTTGTAAACTGGTTAAAAGGATAAAGCACAACAATGCAAATGTACTTACTGCCACAGATTTGTAAAATGGGTAAAATGGTAAATTTCGTTTTATATATATTTTATCACAATAAAGAAAAAAAATACTCAGGAATAAATTGAACAAAAGAAATGCAAAACTTATACTCTGAAAACTACAAAGTCTTATTGAAAGAAAAGATCTAAGTAAATGAAAGACATCCCATTTTCATGGATTGGAAGACAACATTGTCATGTTGACAGTACTTCCCCAAGCTGATCTACCGATTGAACACAATAGTCACCAGAATCCCAGCTGAATTCCTTATACAAACCGACACACAGATTCTAAAATTCATACGGAAGTTCTAGTGACCTAGAACTGCTAAAGTCATCTTGAAAAAGAGTAAAGCCGGGGGATCCCTGGGTGGCACAACAGTTTAGCGCCTGCTTTTGGCCCAGGGCGCGATCCTAGAGACCCGGGATCGAATCCCACATTGGGCTCCTGGTTCATGGAGCCTGCTTCTCCCTCTGCCTGTGTCTCTGCCTCTCTGTCTCTCTCTGTGTGTGTGACTATCATAAATAAATAAAAATTTAAAGAATAAAGTCAGGGGATTCATATTACCCGATTTCAGAACTTACTAGAGTAACAATACTCAAAATGGTGTGGTACTGGCATAAGACAAGACACAGACATTTAGATCAATAGAAAAGGATGGGAGTCTGAAAGATAAAGCCTTTTATCTGTGGTCAATTGATTTTTCTCTTGGGTGCTGAAAGAATTTAATGGGCTAAGGACTACCTTATGAAATGGTGCTGGAACTATATGGATAAAAATGAATTTGGACCACTCCCTTACACCTTAAGCAGAAGTCAACTCAAACTGTATCAGAGACCAAAATATTACAAAGCTCTTAGAAGAAAACATAGGGATAAGCCTTCATGACCTAAGATTTGGCAATACTTTTTAAGACATAACACCAAAAGCATAAGCAACAAAAAGAAAAAAGATATATTGAACTTCACCAAAACTAAAGCTTTGTGCTTCAAGGGACATTCTAGAGAAAACAAAAAGAAATCCCCCAGAGGGGAGGAAATATTTGCATATCATATACCTGATAAGGAATTACGGCTAGAATACATCAAGAATTCTCACAACTCAAAAACAGAAAGACACATATTCTAATTTTTAGAAAAGGATGAAGGATCTGAATAGATCTTTCTTCCAAAAAAGATATACAAATGGTCAATAAAACAGGAAAAGATGCTCGATGTCATTAGTCATAGGGCATTGCTAATCAACACCACAACGAAGTTCCATTTAACACACGCTAAGCTGGCTATAACGATAACACAGATAATAACAAGTGTTGGTGGAGGTACAGGGAAATTGTAGTGTTCGTACATTGTGAGAATGAAACACGGCACCCTCACTTTAGAAAACAATCTGTAAGTTTCTTAAAACACTAAATATAGAGTTACCATCTGACTCAGCGTTTCTTTCCCAGGTATTTACCCAGGAGAAATGAAATGTGTGCACAAAAACGTGTACCTGAATGGATGTTCACAGCAGCATTATTCATAACAGCCAATAGGTGGAAGCAACCCAAGTGCCTATTAAGTGATGGAGGGATAAAAAACACGTGGTATATCCGTACAAAGGAATATTATTCAGCTGTAAAAAGAAAAGAAGTACACACACAACATGGTGGGTGAATCTTGAAAGCATGAGCTCAGTGAAAGAAGCCAGGTATTGTAGGACGTCGTGTACGTAAAGTGTCTGGAATAGGCAGATCCTTAGGGGCAGAAGGCAGATGAGTGATTGGCTAGGGCTAAACAGGATGGAATGGGATTGGGACATGGTGTTTAAAGGGGGCTGGGTTTCTTTTTGGGGGGTAATGAGAAACGGTTCCAGAACTGCGGTGGTTGCACAACAGTGCAATTGGGAATGTAATGAGACCACTGAATTGGACGCTTTAAATGGCTGGATTGTATGGTACACAAATTACATCCTAATAGAGCTGTTACCAAAGAGCCTACAGGAAAAAACGCTCAGGATCTAGGGTAGGACAAAGAACTGTTGGACTTGACGGCAAAAATACAATCCATCTACAGGGTACACTGGACTCACTGAAATTAAGATATTTGCTCTGGAAAGAGCCCAGTGAGAAGGATGAGGACGATGCCAGAGTGGGTGACAACATGCACAGATGACATGTCTGACTTAGGACTAGTATCTAGTTTATGGACGGGCTTCTCAAAACTCAGAAGTTTGAAACAACCCACAGTGGGCAAATGGGCAAACAATTCCAACACTTCAGTGAGTAAGAGCTACAAGGGGCCGAGGCTCTTGTGGAGAGATGTTCGGTGCCGGCAGCCTTCAGGAGGACGCCAGCTCAAATCGACGACATATTGCTACACACCTATGGAACAGGTACGACGAAGAACAGCGTCAACACCTGATGTCAGTCAGGACGTGGTGATGCAGGGTCACTCCCACACTGCAGGAGGGAACAGCTTTGCTGTTTCTTAGACAAGTCTGCACATGAGTGCCATACAGCTCAGCAGGTATGTTCCCAGTCCTCATCCCAGAGAAACGACGTCACGTTCACACGAAAACCTCTATGTAGCTGTTCATTCATGCCAGCTTGATCTGTGTATTCATTTTCTGGGGCTGCTGTCATAAATTACCATGAATCCAGTGGCTTAAAATGACACAAATCTGTTCTTTGGCAATTCTGGACACCACCATGGGCCAGTGTGATTCCTTGGGGAGGCTCCTGGGGAGGATCATTTCCTGGCCTTCTCTCTTCTGGAAGCTGTGTTCCCTAGCTGGTGGCCTTTCCTCACATGTACACCGTGTCTTCTCCCCCTGCTTCCAGTGCTATGTCACTGTCCTCTCCCGTCGTCACATCCCCTCTGCCTCCCTCTTGCAAGGACATATATGGTGACATCGGGCCCACTGGGATAATCCAGGATCACCCTCAATCTCAATATCTTAATTTAAGCACATATGTGCAGAATCTCGTCTTCCATAGAAGGTGACAGTCACCGGTTCTAGGAATTGGGACCTCAATGCTTTGGGGGCTGTTATTCAGCCTACCAGAATTTGTAGTAGCTCCAAACTGGGAACGACCCAGATGTCCTTCAGCGGGCGAGCAGTTGAACCAACTGGTGTCCACACCATGGAATACCACTCACCAATACAGATGGACGAGCCATGGATACACAGATTGGATGAATCTTGAGAGTTATGCTGTGTCAAAAGAGCCAATTCCAAATGCTCAGATGCTGTGCAATCCATTTATATGCCATTCTTTTTTTAAATTTATTTATTCATGAGAGATACAGAGAGAGAGAGGCAGAGAGAGAAGCAAGCTTCCTGCAAGGAGCCTAATGCAGGACTAGATCCCAGAACCCAGTCACACCCTGAGCTGAAGGCAGACACTCAACCACTGAGCCACCCAGGTGCCCCTATACAGCATTCTTGAAATGACAAAATTATGGAACTAGAGAGCAGTGAGTGGTTTCAAGGGATTGAGGGGATTTGGGAGTGGGAGGGAAGTAGGTGTGGCTATGAAGAGGCCGCACCAGGGACCCCTGAGATGGGGTGTCCTGCTTCTCAGCTGTCTCAATGCCACTGTCCTGATTGTGATTTTGTACTCTTGATTTCAGATGACGTGACCACCAGGGCAACCATGTAAATAAAGGGCGCATGAGATCAATCTGTGTTCTCTCTTATGGTTGCATCCGAATGTCTAAAAATACTAACGTTAATGTTTAAAAATGGGCTAAAGATCCAAATAGACATTTCACCAAAGATGATACATAACTGGCCAACGAGCACATGAAACAATTGTGAGCAGCATTAGCCACTTGGGAAGTACGAATCAAAACCAAAGAGAGACAGTCCTTCACCCCTAGCCGAACGGCTAAAGACAACAAACAAAAGGAAATATTAATAAAGTCCTGGATAAATAGAGACCCTCACAGATTGTTGATGGGAATGTAAAATGGTACATCCATTTCGGAAAACATCCTGGCAATTCCTCAGGAGGGGAAACAGAGAGTCGCCATTTGAGCCAGTCTGCTGCTGGCTATCTCTCCAAGAGGAAGGAAAGTGTGCACAGCTCGTAACCACATTTCTTATAATCGCCAGAAGGCAGAAACAACACAAAACAATGTGGAAAATGATCCCTTAACCAGGTGAATGGATGAGCAAAATGTGGTTGTCCACACCATGAATACTTTCTAGCAATGAAATACTTTTAGGTGCTATAATTTGGATGCACCTCAAGCACATGCTTAAAGCAGTCAGAAAGACAAAGATCACATTTTGCACGATTGGCCAGAGCAGGCACATCCACGGCCACCAGCAGTAAGCAGAGGAAGGATGTCTGGGGCCGGGGTTGGGGCAGAGACGGACCTGCATGGACGTGGAGGGTCTCATGGAGGGTGGGAGTGGGGTGGGGGATGTTCCAAACCTGGATCGTGGTGATGATGGCATAAGTCCGTAAATTTCCTGGAATTACCCTGCAAATGGGTGAATTTTATGGCATGTAAATTATACCTCAATGAAGTGGTGTTTTAAAAAACAAGTAAAAAAAAAAAAAAATGAAGCGTACGGAACTAATTTTCAAATGAGTGCCAGAACCTCACTGAAAAGGGAGAGAACGGAAAGAGTAGGAGAGAGGAGAAAACTCACTAAGCCAAGCACTCTGAGACCACAGTACTGGATTAAACAGCCTCAGTCTCGGGTGGGAGGAGGGAGAGAATCACAAACACACCAGGAGGTGTGATTTGACAGTAGCAAGGACAAAGCAACTAATAAAACATCTTCGGTGCATTGTGAGCAGTGAGTCTGCATGCGAATAGGGCCGGGAGGCAGGCATCTCACTGTGGATGAAGGAGGCTTGCAGATAAAGGACGCACAGTGTGGACACAGGAGAACAAGGGACACGAGTGTGGGCTCCAGCTGTCCCAGGGCCGCATCTGTTTCTGTACGTGCATGTCTGTACACACACGTGTTTGCATGTGCACTCTTAGCTCTGTGCACAGAAGGGCCGAGCAGAAAAGACGTCTAGTAGCAACAAGCACACCCAGTGCCCAGACTTTGGTTTCTAGTAATTTCATCCCCCGTTAAAAAGAACCAGAGCTCCTTGGAAAATTGGTGGACTCTGGGGCTGGAGCAGTGTGTGTATGAAATAAGCCTGAATCTTGTTATACCAGAACATAAAGAAATGCTAAAAAACAAACAAACAGAAAAATGTGAGCATGTCATAAGGACACAGAAGCCAGCTCGAAAGGGCTTCCACCGGCCAAATCCGGGACAATGTGATTATCGAAATAATCAAAGACAGTAAAAAATTATAACAAAAAAAAGTCCATGGCCCCATGTATGTAGATAGTAAGTCAACAGAAACAAATAAATGGGAGAGAAATAAACTCCCCACGGTGCAATGTTGAGATGTCTCCTCTTGGAATGCCACTCTTGCTGGACAGATTATAATGCTTTTGTGGAAGGGGTGCTAGCGCTGGACAGGCATTATTTTGCAACCACCATGATAAAGACTGGTTCCAGAAAGCCTCCAAATCAGAGAGACATTTTTTAATAAGGAACAGGATATGTTCAGGGCTTTAGATGGTTTGCCCCAGTTGCTTATCGGTTGCAAAGCAAAGCAGAACGACTGTTGGGCGGGTGATTAAAGTCACTCCACCCAGGAGGGGCGGAGAGCATCATGCGCCCGGGGCTGGCTCACCCCACGAAGGACCCCCCCGCCCGCCCCCCTCACTGACGGGACATTCCAGCTAGAGAGGCACAACCTGAATCTAATACGAGGAAGCATGTGCCCCCCACCCCCAGCTCCCCGAGAAGCGGCAGGACTGTAACCCCCAGAAACATCAAGGTCGTTAAAGGCAGAGACGGGAAACGTTCCAGATTACAGGAGGCTAAAGAGATGGCAATACGGACCCCCAGTCTGGATGCTGCACTGGGGGTGGGGGTGGGGGGCACGCTGTGAAAGGCATGGCCACGTCACTTGGCAACATGGGGACCCTCAGAGTAGACAAGGTGAAGCGACCGGAGCCGCGTTTAGCGGCAGAGGTTGAGAAGTGTGCCGTCGCTTTAAATGGGGGGTCCCTTTATTTTTAGGAAACACACAGCGGAATGTCTAGGGGCAAAGGTCTGCCGGGTGTGCGGCTTACGCTGCAGTGGCTCAGCAAACACTGCTACGTGATTGCACATACGCAAAGGGGTACACACGGTGAAAGGACCGGGGGCAAAATGTTAACGATCAGCGAATGGCAGATTCATAAAGAGCACGTGGATGTTTCCAAGCTCATTCTTGTTCTTGTTATTTTTCTGCAGTTCAAAATTTATTTCCAAATACACAGTTAAAAACAACCCCTCACACAGCTCTGAGCTATGCCTTCAGCCGAGTGGTCTTCAGCGGTGAGTCCCGTCCCCCCCCAACCCCACGCCCACCCCTGGGGACACACCCCTGCTTATTGTAACACAGGGACACGGGGCTGCAGTCCCCAAGAAGAGGCCAGGACACTGCTGGACGTCCTACAGTGCCCACGGCAGCCCCTCCACAGCCTGATCTGGCCCCAAATGTCAGGGCTGGAGAAACCCTGCTTCCCGCGGATGGCGAGAGAGAACACTGCCCCACCACGGACAGCCGGTGGGGGTGCCAGGAAGGGGAGCCCCATCTGTGGGAGGGTGAGCCCAGGCAGCGCCCACTGATGTTAGACACACACCTGTCCCTGTGTTAAGGGCTGAACTGAGTCCCTGAAACCCAGATGCTGGGGCTCTCTGCCCCAGCACCTCAGAATGTGACGTTTGGAGAAGGGACCCCCGAGGAGGGGGAGTTCCAGTGAGGCTGTCAGCGTGGCTCCTACTCCCATAGGGCTGGTGTCTCTATAAAAGGAAGAAATCTGGACAGAGAGAGAGAGAGAGAGAGAGAGAGAGAGAGAGAGATGCCGGGGATGCACAAGCCCAGAGGGAAGACCCTGTGAGGGCAGGCGAGAAGGTGGCCCTCTGTAAGCCCAGGACCGGCCAGCCCTGTCCACACCTTGACCCAGTCTTTCTGCCTCCAGGACAGCGACAGAAGCTTCTGTGGCTTAGGCCACAAGGCCTGTAGTATTGTGTTACGGTGGCCTCTAGCAAATGAATGCATCCTGGAGATTAGCACACAGAGATGCAAGTACTTGTAGGGGGGGTTCCAGGGATGTGTTTGGAAGACTGGCCCAAACCCGAAGCAAAGTAGATTCCTGGCAGTGGAAAAGTGGCAAGTGCACACCGTGGGGAATGAAGGACAGATCCAAAATCTGAGGATGAACTGTTCCAGCAGCTGCGGAGGGGGGCTGCCGTGGGGAACTGAACGGGAGAGGCAAGAGTGCAAGTGTGCCATGAGCCCCCGAGCTCGCACATCATGATGAGCCCCTGCTCCAGAAGGAGACTGGGAAAACCAGAATAATCCCTAGACTATTCCCACCAGCCACAGGTGGGAGGGGGCCAAGCAAACGACTCCTTCACAGAGGACCAGGGCCTGTGCAAAGCCCACGCGCCATGCCCAGCTGTGGAGTGAGAGGTGTGAAGACTAGAAAACAACACAACTTTAAGAAACTGTGAAAAAAAGACCAGCCCCAAGATTGGTGGCATGGGGAGCCGGATGGAGAGCAGGCTGTTTGGCGGAGGAGGCGGCCAGGCTCCACTCAGGCCCAAGCTGAGCACTCACACGTTCTGATCAATTCTGATGCGACCCTGCTAGGATCCCCATTTCCCAGGTACAGGAACTGAGGCTCAGAGAAGGCAGGAACTGGCCCAGGGTCACACAGGAGAGCACGGCAGAGCTTCCTGGGGCCCCAGGAAGTCTGGCTTACGCGCTGCTCTTGGAACCATTCCACGTTTCTGCCACTCGACTTTTATTTATTTGCATTTTTTAATTTTTTTATTTAGATTCACTTAATTAACATGTGACATATTACTGGCTTCAGAGGTAGAGGTCAGTGGTTAGCCAGTCTTATATAACACCCAGCGCCCAGGACGTCATGCGCCACTCGACTTTTAAAGGCAAAATTGTCAAGGAAGAAGGATTGACTGTTCCTGTTTCAGAATTTGGTGTTAGATTTTAAAACAGTAATAATAACCAGGAAAGGTAGGGCAGATCTGGGTTGATGCAGAATGTGTACGTGCACATGTGGGTGTGGGTGTCTGTGTGTGTGTACGATCCATCGCAACGCAGGTTTTATCTGTGTATACAAATGAAAGTCTGTGTTTTGCAGATAGAGAATATATCTTAACTTAGGCCTGTGGAACATTTACAAAAGCAATGCTTTTATGTTTGCACTTGGATTCAGAGAAAATCTTTACTGGAAAAAAGCAACTATTTCACAGGCCGTATCTTCTCTCTATAAGCCTGTTAAATTAAAAACAACAGAGATAAAAAAACATCTTCTGAGAAAACATCTCTTTAGATTAAAGAGAAAGTCAAAACATAAAATAAACACGATCAAGAAAGCAAAGACAAGGCACATATTTCATGGCAAGATCTACACCGCAGCTAACGCTGCGATCAGAGGAAAACATCTAACTTCTAAAATGCCATGTAGAAAAAAGACTTTAAATCAGCCAAGTGTTACTCTTAATTACGTTTTTTAAAAAGCGAATTAATCCAGGAGAGGGAATTAATAGACATAAAAGCCCAAGCCAGGGAAACAGAGAACGTAGATAGCCAAAAGGTAATTTTCGGGTAAGAAAGTAAACATATAATGAAATAAAATAAAATGGATAGATCCCTCATGAGACTGGGGTCCGGGGCGGGGGTGGGGGGTGGCGGTGGGAGAGGAGGGCGGGAAGCAAAACCATTAAAGCTCCAGCAAGAAACAAAGAGCTGACCAAGACGGAAGAACATAAAATCACTAGAAGTAACTTTGTTGCTACCAAGTAGCAACATAATTGCAACCCTCGAGGATTAAATAGCAATGAATACATTACCCCGAAGAGGCAGCACATTGATTTAGAACAAATTAGCATAAAACAGACTAAAAAAGAGATTAAAGATCTCCTTTAACACATGCACCAGCCCAGATGGTTTTACAACTTTGCCGCGCTGTTGAGCCTCCGAGAAGGTGATCCCAGCGCTCTTTTCAGGCTGTCCCGGGACTCGGCGGCCTCCGTCCGCACACACGGGCGGGGGCCGCGTTCCTCGTCCTCAGGGCCTGAGCTGTGGTCACGTCCACGATCGCTCGGCCGCCTGGGCCCCGAGGGGACAGTCTGGCGCGTCAGTGGCTGTCTGGGGCACACACCACACTTCCTCGAAGCAGAGCCCCACGCAGGGACGCCAGCGGTTTGCCCATCTTTTGCTCTTTAACGACTGCAAACACGAGTGCCCTGATCGTGGGTCATTTTGCAAATGTGCAACTTGAGTGCATTACATTGCTCGGAGGGCTGAAGGGCACGTGCATCTTGAATTTTCATGCAAATCCCCTGAAGCATCTCTGCGTCTCTGGGCCAGGCGCTTGCACCAGCGTACCCTTCCCACACCTGTGGCTGGGCCGAGGGTTTCCGAGCACAGTGGCCCACGGGTGACTCTCCGCAGAGGAGCCAAGCTCCCAGGGCATTGATTTACATTTCTGTGATCATAACTGACGTTATCAGCATCTGTGCCTCTGTAGGAATCTCAGTATCTCCTTTTTCTAGAGTTGTTTTCATGTCTTTTATCCTCTCGTCTTCGGGACTTAGAGTGTTTCCCAATATCCTGATGCAGTTAGCCCCATGTGTATGATATGAGCGGCTGCTGTTTTCCCCAGATTATCATTTTAAAAGTTTTTTTTTTTTTTTTGCTATGCTAAATATTTTATGTTTCTTTTCATTGAGGCCTAATGGACATGTAACAAACTGCCCGTGTTTACAGGGTACAATTCCGGTAACTTCTGACACATGAAACCGTCAGCACAATCAGGATCGTGAGCGTACCTACCCCCCTGGGTCCCCTTGAGCCCTTCTGCACTCCTCCCAATCTGATCCCTGTTCCCTTGCATCCCAAGACAGCTGCCTCGTCCTGCTGTCATTCTAGAACAGTCTGCAATTCTTAGAGTTTCATATAAATAGAATAAAGCACTATGTACTCTTCCCCCACCCCCTTCTCTCTTTCTTTGTTTCTTCTCTCTCTCTCTCTCTCTCTCTTTTTTTTTCCTTTTTTGGTCTGGCTTCTCTCACTCATCATAATTATTCTGCTATTTGTCCAGGCTGTTGTGTGCGCTCATGGTTCATGCTTTGCTATTTCTGAGCATCACTGTGTGGGTATACCGTGATTCAGATAACATTTTGTCAGATGTTGATGGGCATTTTCCATGTTTCCAGTTTTTGCAAAATAGCTATGAACATATTCCACGGATGAGTGTCAGTATGTGTGTCTGGACACGTATTCAGGAATTAGAATGGCTGCATAATATGGCAGGTGCACATACAACGTTTTAAGACACTCCCAGTCTGATTTCCAGAGTGGCACCATTTGCAGCTCCACCAGCAGAGCACGAGGGCCCCAGCACCGCATCCTGGGTGGTAACTGCATGGGTGTTAGCCTCTTCCCCTGTAGGGCCACAGCACTTGGTAAAATGAATATAATAATTGTATAGTAATATCTCATTTGAGGTTTTAACAGGCATTTCTCTAATAACTAGCAATATTGAATATATTCTGTGCTTTTCCATTTCTTTTCTTTGATGATTGTCTGTTCCATCATTGCCTGTTTTTGTCTTCTTATTGCTTAGCCGTAAGCATCCCTCTTATATTCTGGACACAAATCCTTTATCAGATGGATGGTTTGAAAATATTTTCTCCTTGTCTGTGCTTTGTCTTTTCATCCTCTTAATATTGTCTTTCAAAGAGATTTAATTTTGAAAAGTTCAAATGGCTGGTTTTTATGGTCGTTCATGTTGCCAGTGTCATGTTCAAGAAGCCTAGACCTCAAAGTCACAGAGATTTTCCTCTTGCATTTTCTTCTGTAACTTTTATTTTTAAGATTTTATTTATTTGAGAGAGAGAGAGAGCGCACACCAGCAGGGTGAGGGAGAGGGAGAAGCGGGCTCCTCGCTGAGCAGAGAGCAGACACGGGGCTCGATCCCAGGACCCTGAGATCATGACCTAAGCCGAAAGCAGCTTCTTCACTGAGCCACCCCAGGTGCCCCTTTTCTGTAACTTTTAGACTTCACCTTTATTTTCGTGATAAATTTTGAACTGATTTTTATATATGATGCAAGACATAGCTCCAGGTTCATTTTCTGGCAGGTGGATGGTCCTGTTGTCCCAATACTGCCTTTGCACCTTGGTCAAAAGTCACCTGTCCATGTGTGTGTAGGTTTATCTACACTCTATGCTGTTTATCATTTATTTACTTATCTCTATGCTGGGGCTAGTCCTCCAACTTTGTTCATTTTTAAATGTTGTTTTGGAACTTCAGGGTTATTTCCATGCAAATTTCAGAACCAGCTCATTAATTTCCACAAAATGCCTGGTGGGATTCTGACTGTTATTAATTGAATTTAAAGATGAATGTTGAGGCTGGTGATTGTGAGCACAGCGCACCTCTCTGCTGACCTAGAGATTCTGTGGCGCCTCTCAGCAACGTTTTATGGCTTTCAGCGTGCAGTGCTTGCATCCTTTGCCAGATTGTCCTCAGAGTATTTCATGTTTTTAATGTTACAGTAAGTGGTATTTTTCTAAAAAAAAGACTTCATTTATTTATTTGAGAGAGAGAGAGAGATTGAGAGAGCAAGAGCAGGCGGAGGCAGAGGGAGAAGCAGATCCCTGCTGAGCAGGGAGCCTGCCTTGGGGCTCGATCCCAGAACCCAGAGATCATGACCTGAGCTGAAGGCAGACTCTTCACCAACTGAGCCTCTTAGGCGCCCCAGGAACTGGTATTTTTAAAATTTTGACTTCAGATTATTTGCTGCTAGAATGAGGAGGTAGAGTTGATATTTGCAGGTGGCCCTGGCTCTGTCCACACCTCGGTTCTGGTGATTGTCTTGCACACGCACCAGGTGTTCCGCACAGAAAACCACGCCACCTGCAAACAAAGAGAGCTTTACCTCTTCCTTTCCTATCTGGATGTCTGGAGTGTCTTTTCCTTGACTGTTCCACCAGCTGGAATCTCCAGTTCCGTGCGGACTAGAAGTAACAGGAGCAGGGACCCTTGCCGTGTTCCTGATCCCAGGGGGAAAGCAGCCCATCTTTCTTCACTAAGCTCACGAGCCGAACTCTACATGTTGATTGCCTCTATGACACAGAGGAAGCTCCTTAGTCTTTTCTATCTGCTGTTGTAATGAATGGCTGACCTGAACCCTGGTGCAGGTACCACAAGGGGGCCTGGGACCCTGTTCTCATCCTGAACAAGGAGCTTTTCCCTTGGCTCAGGTGAGACAGACCTGGAAGTCACAGAAGATTTGCTCCGACTCCTTGCAGTCAGTGCTGGGCTTCATCCTCAGGGTCCCCAGAACATTCCCCAGAGTAACCCAGGGGCTCACTGCAGACACGCTCCTGGGCCTTCCTGCAAGCCCCTGACTCAGAATCTCAAGGGGCCATCTCTGAAATCCTCCTGATTTGAGGGACCCTCCCGGGGAAGTTCTGACCTGGAGCATCACCACCTTGTCCTCTGCCAGCAGGAGCTCATGGCTCCCCTTGACAGGAACATTGTCACAAAGATGAGGACTTCTGTTTCCAGTAATAAGTGGCCCTGATGCCATCACAGGCCTCTCTCTACAAACTCCCAAACAAACTTGCTGAAATGACCAAATGTCTTCTGTGGGCTCCATGAGGGCGGCCCCAAGGCCCAAAAGTGGAGCTGCTGCCACAACGCAGACCCACGTGGGCAGTCCCGGGCATCCACTCACGGTGTGGACTGGACAAAGAAGCCGGGCCTGGAACCAGCACGAGGCAAGAAGTGGGGACCAAGACTCTACCTACAAACTGGGCTGCCAGGAAGTCAAACAGATGGTAGGAGGGTAGATGCAAATCACAGAAACTACGCAAGATGGAAACCAACTGCCAACCTAGGCATGGCAGATGCAGAGAAGAAAGAAAATCGGTTCGTATTGGCCTGTGTCCTTGGAGTAAAAGCAAAACGTGTCCTCTTGCTACATGTGGATGGGCTTGTTCTCAGGGCTTGTATTTATACCACATGGTTATCTAGAAAACCCCACACCACAAACGTTCTGGACAGCTTCACGGGGTCACCCTGTCCAAGGAACAACTTCTGCAGAACAACGTCCCCTCAGGGGACATGGGAGCCCCACAGATGAAGACCTCCACCAACCATAGGGAAACAAGCCATCATGGGAAAGAGCTGGGGAAGCCACAGCGAACAGAGGTAGGCTCTCCACAAACTGCGGGTGATGGTGTCACAGCACGGGTGATGGTGTTGTGATATGGAGGATGGCGTCATGACATGGATGATGGTGTCATGGCACAGATGATGGCATCATGGTACGGGTGATGATATCATGACGGGGATGATGATGTCATAGCACAGGTGACAACATTGTGACGTGATGATGACATAAGCACGTTCAAGTGATCCAGAAATTCAGAGCTGTACGCTATGCAGAGGGTACACGCTGTGAAGATCAAGTGAATCGAGCCCTCACATGAGGATGTACAGAAATGAAAAAATGTGAAATCCTTGAAATTAAAATGTCAGCAGGTAGACTAACCTGGCTGGGGATCAGATGCCGGAGCAGTGAGGTAACAGGGAACAAACCGCAAGGAAGGCCATGTGGAAAGACCAAGCAGGAAAGTCCCAGAGCCAGCCATGGAGGTCAGAACGAAATGGCCAAAGGGACATTCCCAGGGCAGATCAGAGCCCTGAGGGCAGGTGGTACATTGTGACACATTTGTACTAATTTCCAAACTGGATAAAAGACATGAACCCTTAGGTTCAGGAATCACAACCAATGGCGGGACAGACAGAGCTAACGCCTCCCTGCTTCACTGTGGTGATGCGACCCAGCACTAGAGTCAAGGAGATGCACCTGAGATCCCCAGGGGACAGGTCACTCACTCGGGGTGGCCAGAGAGCCGGACAGAATGTGTATGCTGGCCCCTGCAGCACACCTGCCAGTGTTCACAGGGAATATGTATCTCAATCCGACTGTTCCCCAACCAGACCACCACCCAACAGCAAAGGCAAAATATAAAGATTTCAGACAAATAAAAACTGAGTTGATTGTCGATAGATCATCACTGGAGGAACCACTAACCACTCAAGGCCCTTCAGGAAGAAGGACGTTAAACTCAAGCTCTGAAGTGGAAACCTAGCAAACCTGTTGGTAAATGTAAGCACATCTCAACCACATACAAGTGACTAACTCAGAGGATTGTTTAAAAAGACAAAACCTAAACAGAGGCCAACAGCAGCTAACATGGGGAAGGGGCGCAGGGTGGGATCCGGGGCACTGGGTGGGAGACAGGGTGTGGGGTGGGATCCGGGGTGCTGGGTGGGATCTGGGGTGCCAGCCCCAAGACAGCAGCTGGTGGAGCCCTGCAGGACCCTCACTATGTGCACAGCTGCCAACTGAGGGGAGGGAGGAGGGTGAGGCCTGGCAGGTGTGGCCAGGGGCACAATGCCCCCTGCAGACTGCACCCCACAAATTAGACTCACGAGCGCCAGGCTCTTCTGTGAACATACCGCACGCAGCCCCGGGCTCCGCGACAGTGCATCCCCAGCACAGCTCCCAGGACTTGCTCACCTCTGACGAGTGTGTGGTGGGAGTGAAGGCCTCTCTGTACCCGGCGCCCCCAGCATCTCACACTGCCCTACCCTGGAGGGTCGCACCCAGGCTGCCCAGGGTCCGCAGGCCCCTCTTGCTGGCTTTGGCTCCTCTGACCCCCCGCCCCACAGGGACCATGTCCCACCAGCTCGTCCTGCCGGCCTCCCATCCTCACCATCCTGGCTGAGGCTCAGAGAACACAAAGCTGACTGCAGCTCCTCCTGCTCTGTGGACTTCCAGGGCCCAGGCTGGCTGACACCTGCAGGCTCCTGGCACGTCGGCACCGGCACGCCAGGCGCCCACGTGGCCTCTCTCTCCACGAGGAGGGCAGGCTTGCACCCACCTCACACGAGGAGAACACGTGGCATCCCTAGGCTGGAGACCACGTGGAGCCGCACAGAGGCATGGTTGTCCCCCATCTCCATCCTGCTGCTTACCCCCCCAGCCAGCTCTACTCAGCACTGGCACCTCCTCCTCCAAGAAGCCTTCGGGACCACCCAGGCTGAGCCTGGCACCAATACCCCAGACGTCCACATGCTCCACTCCCTTGCTGGTGCCCATCTTCCTCCCTGGATGCCAAGGATCCCCTGCCACCCCCACCCCATGGGCCTCCACCCGGCCCTGCATGCAGGGGGGTCCTGAGAGCAGACTCCAGTGACCAGGACAATGTGAGCAGCTGGGGGCCTGGAACCTGCATAGGGATGGGAGCCTGCTGGGCAGGGCTCCCTCTGTCCACACTGCCTGCCACCACAAAGGGTCCTCCTGCGGGCCCTTTCCATGAAAACAGGAAACCCGCCTGGGAATCACAGGGGCACAGACGAGGCTCTGCAGGCCGTGAATGTGGGTGGGCAGCCCTTTCCCGGACCCTGGGTGTCACAGAACAGAAGCCCAGAGACACGGTGAGCTTGGGACATGGAGAGAAACCACGGAGCTGGGGAGACAGCTACAGGCCAGTGCTGGGATGGAGATGGCACCTGCCTCACATGCCCCCTGGCGCACCCAGATGCCACCCGCGGGCGAGGCTCAGGTGCAAGGCCTGGGTCCTGCCCGGGGGCGGAACTCAGCACAGCTGCTGGCGTCCTGCCGCATGGGGGCCGAGCGGCAGGCCCTCCTGGCGCTGCTCCCTCCCCCACCAGGGCTCTTGAGAGTCCCCGCTGCCACCCACGGGCTGGGGGCCACTCGGGGCCCCCGGGGGCCAGGCCAACGGCTCAGGCACGAGAAATGCCGCGGCTCCAGGCTGGGCTGACTTATCGCGTCGGCGGGAAAGCAAAACTCCTCCGTGCAAAAGCATTCCACAAAGGGCGCCTGACTTTCCTGCTCTCGTGCCTCGTTAACATTCCGCAGGCATCCCCGGGTACTTAATAACAGCAAACAGTCTGAATGGAGCGCTCCGCATTCAGCAAACAGCCAGAGATGCTTCTACCCACGGCCGACCTGCCCATTAGCATTTACAGAGAGCCCCCATCTGCATGGCGACAATGGTCCTGCCCCTGAATCCGGAGTTGGGGGGGGTGGGCATTTGTTGGCACAATTGTCCCTTGTGCCCACTCCGGGGGGCGGGCGGGGAGCGCGTCCTGGGGAC
Organism: Canis lupus familiaris; assembly: GCF_011100685.1. Lineage (NCBI taxonomy): Eukaryota > Metazoa > Chordata > Mammalia > Carnivora > Canidae > Canis > Canis lupus. Next base: position 47,060,654 of record NC_049239.1, on the reverse strand, counting down.
TCACCAGCGAAGTGGCCAGATCTGAGCCAGAGCGGAATCCCAACAGCGTGTGATGGGGCCAGGATGGCCCCATGCCCAGTGGGGTGGGCGCCCCGGCCCGGTCCGCAGACGGCTCCGAGGAGCAGGGAGCGGCTGCAGCCCCTGCCTGGAATGCTTTCTGCCAGGGGGGCTGCGATCAATGTGGGGGGCACATCGGGGGTCAGCCGCCTGAGAATGGAGCACTTGGCAGGGTGGGCACCCATAGGCACAAAGGGTCAGGAACAATATGAGCCTGTCCCTCTGCTACAGTCGAGATGGTGACACTACCCTTCCAACTGCCGAAGAGCTGGCATGTTCTGGTGGGTGCCGGGCAGAGGATGACAGAAGAGCAAAGGTACATGGTGCCGAGGAATGGGCCAAGTGTGGGTGCACAGTGTTGGCTCTGATGCCCCATCCCCGCGCCACCAGGAATGGGGGGGGTCACATGTATGGGCCACCTCCTTGCTGCCAGCCACATGGCATGACCTAGGCAGGCCGGGCACCCGGCAGCACAGAGTGTGGGACAGAGCAGGACAGAGGGTCCCTCCAGGGTGGGGTCCCACCTCCTCAGAAGTACCTGCCTTTGAGCTGGGGGTGTGGGGAGGGCAGGACGTTGCCGGGCAGACGCTAGGTCAGGGGAGCCGAGCGCCTGTCCCTGTCCCCGCAGCACCACCCCGGGCGAGGGTGTCTCACCAGAGCTGTCACAGTTGTCCACGGAGAAGTGGTCTGGCCTCCGCTCCTCCGAGACGGGTTCGCACGTGATGTGGGGGACCGTGAGCATCTTCTCTCCGGGGCTCACCCCGTTGTCCTTGTCTTGTTTGAACTTCTTTCTCTTTACCTAAGATGATGAATAATAAGCTGGCGGTTCCCAGGCATCCGCCGGCCCCAGAACCCCCTGGCGGTCCCCGCTGGGCACCTGCCAGGGAACCAGACCTCGGGGGCCAAGTGCCGGCACGGTCGCAGGCAGACAGGGAGGGCCGTGGCGTGGTGATGCTGCCGGGGGCCCCGTGGGGGGCTCAGCACAGGCGCTGCCCGGGAGCTCAGGCTGAGGGGCGGGCGGACAGGTAAACGTCCAAGAGTGCACCAGGGCACGTGCTGACAAGGGCCGCAGAGCGACGGCATGTGGGGGGGGGGCAGCAGGGGCTGGTGAAGACCCCTCTGAGGAGGTGACTGGGAGGAGGTGGAGGGGTCTGGGAGGGAACAGAGAGTGCAGGGGCTTTGGGGGCAGCTGGCACCCGGGAGAGCTGGGCACCCCCAAGCGGGAGTGGGCACCACCCTCATTCAGCATGCCACCCGAAGCCTGTCCGAATCCCCTGCACACCAACCTCAAGACCCTCTTCCCCGAGCTGGGATGCCACCTCTGACCTGACAGACACCCACTGTGCCCAGCCTGACACCAGGGCCCTCTCCAGAGCCTTCTCTCCCACCACTGGCCAGAGCCCAGCTCATCCTGCTCCTGGGGCTGCTCCTAGGGGCCTCGAGCCATGGGGACACTGGGGCTGCAAGGCCTGGCACAGATGCACCCCCGCCCCAGGGCCTGTAGTGGTGATGCCCCAATGTGGGCTCAGATGAAACCCTAGGTCAAACCCTGCCCAGGAGCCGTGGCCCCCGAAGCCTCCCCACCCACTAATCACTAATGGGGATCCCATCCACCTGCAGGTGCAGATGGGGGCCGTTACCATGACAGACTTCTTGGGCTTGGGGCTGGGAGAGAGCAGGGCATGGCTCCGGGCGGGCTTCCGGACGTAGATCTTCCAGGTGGAAGAGTCGGGGTTCTCGGCCGCGTAGCACCTCCACGCCGTCTGAACCAGCACAAGAGAGAGGCAGTCAGCTACCCGCTGGGCCTCCCGTGGGAGCTGCAGCTCCCCCATCCTGCCCACACCCCATCCTGCATGCCAGCCCCCCATCTCCTATGGCTGATCCTGCACCAGGCAGCCTCACGTGCTGGCTGGTACTCACAGCTCAGACATCACAGAGGCCCTCACCTGTGAGCACCGATGCACCTGCCAGCATCTCCCCAACCTGTCCCTCCCACAGATGCACAGACACCCATGGCTGCCTCTCCTTGGGGCTTGCACGGCGAGTGCAGGGATGGCCACAGAAACCAAGGGCGCCCCGGGCTGTGGGCACCAGGCAGGAGGGCCTGGGAAACAAGGCCCCTCCCAGAGGCCCAAATGTGGGCTCCCAGCACCGGACACCGTCCGTAGCCGTGGGGAGCCTCTTGATGTCATGCGGGTGCAGAAGGCCTTGGGCCTATGCTCTAGAGAGATGCCCCTGTGGCCACCACGCAGGGAGGAAGTGATGCCACAGCAGGGGATCCGAGGGGAGGACACGCCATGTCTGAGTGGGCAGTGGGGGACCGGTGGGGTGCCAGGAGCCTCAGATGAGGACGCATCCTAGTGGTGTGGCTGGCCACGGGGCTGGCAGGGCTCCCGGGGAGCCGTGACATCACCCACGATGGGGACCTGGGCAGGCCTGGCCACCTTCATGCCGTCCATGGGACAGGCCACAGGCCTGGCCCCTCCGAGGCTGACTCACCACGTCCACTTCCCACCTTCCCCAGCAGTGGGCATGTGTCCTGCCCACAAACGTATGGCCTGGCCACTACACGTCCCACACCCTGGGGCCCTGGTCCTCCTGTGGCGGGCACGTCTGCACTCCCATGAACATTCCACTCAGACCTGGTCTTTTGCAGGGGTGCTTGCCCCTAAGGCCCAAGGCTCAGCGAGGAACCCGCCACGCTCCCCTCCCACAACAGTCTGCCCACAGCGGCCTGGGCTGGTTTTACGGCCTGATTTATGGTCTCCCCGAAAGGAGAAGGCTGTGGGGCTGTAAAACCAGGCCTGAGGGGGCCCAGCCCCTCGGCTTTATGGCCCCTATTTCCTTCCCGTCCAGGTACACCGTCCAGGCCCCAGACAGTGGGTTCCGGAAGGGCTTCAGAGGGATGAGGGGAGCCCCTGGTTGAGCTGAGGCTCCCAGGTGGAGCAGCGCTTGATGGTGGCCACCCCTCATGGGGCCCTGCCTGGGGCAGAGGGCGCAGGAGACCAGGCCACAGGGGTGACCCAGGGGAGCATCCAGTGCTGGATACAGCTGCCCTGCTGGGCAGAGGGTCCCATATCCGCGGGTGGATGATGCTGAGCCCCAGGACCCTCTGGGACCCAGTTTGCAAATGGTTATCCGCCTGAGTCTTTGTGTGCATTAAAAGGCTCAGCGAGCCTCTGGTGTGTCCAGGAGCTTGGGTCAGAGAGCAGAGCGGAACATCCAGGAACTCAGGACCCCCCCCTTCCCCATTGCTCTTAGGCTTTGCTGCCACCAGCCCCCCAGGCTTGTCACAGCCTCCCTAGGGTCCCCATCAGGCACCAAGGGGCCCGTGAATCCAGACGGCAGCCATGCTATCGGCTCACCAGTCCTCACCTGCTGCCACCGGGGAGTCCTGAGCCCCGTGCAGTGCCAGGGACACTCAGAAGTGCCCATGCTGCATAAGCAGAGCCCTAGCCACCCTGGGACATGGCCACACAGGGACCCTTCCCCTTTGCCTCCCAGACCTGCTCCAGTGCAGAGCAGAGGGGTGGCCACAGGAGGAGAACGAGGAACAAGACGCCAAGGCTGGCCACTGTGGTTGAGAGGTGAGGGGCCCACAGAAAGACCACCCCACCCCGGGACTGGCCAGGGCACATCCTGGCCCCCTGGCCTGCTCAGATGTGACTTCCCACAGAACCCTCGAGGAAGGGATATGGGCGCCCCGCGCTCCAGTGCCCACCCTGTCAGACCACCTGCATGTCCCAGGAGAAGGCACGACGGGTGTGTACGTCTGTGTTGCCAAATCAGCTCATCTATGTTCCAGAAGGATCCGCACTGAGCTTCACGGCCAAGAGCAGTTCCCAGTTCTGGATCCCCAGAACGGACACTAGCTTGTGTTCACCCGCAGACGCGAGACTGGCCATCACAATGGCAGGTGCCGTCACCTGAATGAGCGAGGCTGCCGCCGGGATCTGCCTATTGAAGTGCTTCTGTCTCTGCTTCTGCTGGACCTTTAGGGCGAAGCCAGAGCCGAGAATCCCCTGGGGAGGAGCAGAGGCCAGGGTTCACGTCCACGCAGGCAGCCACTGCCTGGCCGGCCTGTGGGACACGGGAACTAGGGAGACAGTGCGGGTGTCGGGGAGACAGGGTGGGCAGAAGGTAGCCCTGTGGGAGGGTGTGCAGCTGCATCCCTGGATGGACAATGGGATGGACAGGACCCACTCGTCAGGGAGGGAGCTCCCCATCCACCTAGGGGATCAATCATACATGCACACACACATACTGTACAGCACGTGGGCAAACACTGTAGACACACAACCCAAATGCACATACTATACACACAGCACACACGAGAGGTGCACACGTACTGCATGAGTTTATATGTAGGTGACACATATACACACAGAACACGGACATGTGTCCACATGCAACACACAATACGTGGTGTGTGTATGTGACTCGTGCACATAGTAACACATCATACATATGCCCACGTGTGTCCATGAGGACACATGTAACACACACACACCTATGTGCACACACTGGGAATGGGGAGGTATAACCCTCACGGTGATTTCTGGGGAGGACCTGGCCTGGCCTGGCCAGGCCTCACCAGGCACACAGCCTCTGCCTCTGCCTTCATGCGGCAGCTGCTACTGGTGTCTCCCCGTGGCCCCTGGGGCTGAATATGCCGGCCTGCACCCCGCTGTCTGCTACCAAAGACCCCCCCACCAACACCCCGGCTGCTGCCCACACCTGCTGCAAAGGGCCCCTGGGGGTGGTGGAAGGTGAGCTGGGCCTGAGTGGGCCTCCCTGGGGGCACCCAGCACGGAGCACCTACCGCTGGGAGCGCAAAGAAGGAGATGGCAAACACAGAGAAGCAGGAGGCGATGGTCTTCCCAACCCACGTCTGGGGCACCTTGTCCCCGTAGCCGATGGTGGTGACCGTGACCTGTAAGAGGGGCAGGGGTCAGTGGTCAGGCCCGGAAGCTCGGGACGGGCGACCGTCCAGCCCAAGCCTGCTGCTCAGCTAACATGGAGCTCCCACCACTGTCGCCAAGACAGCCGAGGCTCGGCCAACATCAGTGTGAGCACTGTGGATGGTCTGGTCTCCCTGCGCCACCGCCTGCCCCATCCCAGAGGAGTCCTGTCACCCAGGCCACCGACGTTGCTGTGTGGCGGCCCCCAGGAGGCCGGAAGCTCCCACCGAGGCTGGTCCTCCACCAAGGGGACAGGGATGACGCGCGACTTCCTGACACCACCCTGGGCACCAGATGTCTCAGCCACCCTTCTTCTGAGAGAACCAGACGCAGCTCAAGCCTTCTTCTTGGTGGGGGAGCAGAGCGTCGGAGCTTGTGGCAGGACCACGGGCTGCCCCTGCCCCGCCCCGCCCCGGGCTGCCCTCCTGCTGGCATCTGAGGTTTGCTCCCTGGGGCCTCCAGCTTGAGTCTGAATATGACATCCTGCAGGATCCGAGACCCCGGCCTGGCTGTGCCAGTCACTCAGCCCCAAGTCCCCAGCCCACACCTGCCGGCACGCTGGGCCCTGGGGCTGCCTGTGGGCTTTGCAGGAGGCGGCTCTGAGCTTAGCCAGGGACCCAGGACACTCTAACTCACACACATCTTGTGGCACACACTCATACCCGCACACCAGGGCAGTAGGCACGGTGGCCCAGAGTCCCCGTGTCACTTCCTGCCTTTGGAGGTCACCTGGCTGCCACCTGCCCACCCCGCGGTCAAGCCTGTCCTGTTCTGAGCAGCCTGGCTTCTCTCCTCTGGAGCCTCTGGTGCAGCGCCAGTGAGAACCTCAAATTCAGGAAGGTCTGCATGGAGCCTTCACTTGACCCCCTGCCCCGAGGAGCTGGTGTGGGGCACGGGGGACATAGCATCAGGGCCCGGAAGGCCGACAGACTCCAGCAGAAGGCAAGGCCCAGAGAGGAAGCGTTGAGATCTGCGGCAGTGACTGCCAGGCTGTCCCGGGGCCCCACCAGGTGCATCCCACCAGCCACAGAACGCGGAGGGAGAGACCCAGTGGCCACAGCCAGGGAGGGAAACACATGAGCGCTTGGAGCCGCCGGAAAGGGTACAGGCCTGTGGACACAGCAGTGGAGGCAGGTGCATCACATGCGGGAGGCCGAGTCACACCAACGAGCTTGTCAGCACACAGACCACTGCAGGCTAGTGCTCGGCCTCTAGGACCGGGGCTGGCCACTGCTGAGCCCTGCCTGGTGCGTGGGCACGGCGGCCTGACCACGTGTCTGCCAGTGGTCCTGGCACTTCTTTTTTTTTTTTTTTTTTTAAGATTTTATTTATTTATTCATGAGAGACAGAGAGAGAGAGAGAGAGAGAGAGAGGCAGAGACACAGGCAGAGGGAGAAGCAGGCTCCATGCAGGGAGCCCGACGTGGGACTCGATCCCGGGACTCCAGGATCACGCCCTGGGCCGAAGGCAGTGCTAAACCGCTGAGCCACCCAGAGATCCCCACTCCTGGCACTTCTACAACTTCACTGTCCCTCAAAACACACATCCACAAAAATGCTGAGCTGCCCATGGCCCAGTCCTTTACACGGACCCCATGAGCGCATGGAGGTGGGTGTGCACCCACAAATGTGCCTCCCACATGTGGGACACAGCACACATGCAACAGCCTGATGGGCTCGGGCAGCAGCATGTGGCACGCATGTGCATGCATCTCTTACACCACAAGGTGCACAAGGAGGGGCCAGTGCCCATGGTGAGCCCAACACACTCCAGGCTCACTCAGCCCATTTCCACTCATGCCACACACACTCGTGCCGTGCACACCTAGACCACGGCGCAGGTGCCCTCAGGGTGGATGGAGCCAGACCACCCTGGGGCCATGGGCAAGGCTGAGAGCCAGCTGCAGATAAGGGGGCCCCAGGGAAGCCTGGAGCCCTGTGGTCTGCAGGGTGTCCTCTCTGGACAGACTGTGCCCCATGTGTGAGGCCTGGGCCCCAGCCGCCCCTGCAGAGGGCCGGGGCACACAGAGCAAAGGCAGGTCTGGGGCTGTAAAGGGGGTGAGGGCATCTGAGAACTGAGCCCTCTTTTAGGAAATAAAATTTTTTGTTATTTTATTTATATCAACATAGAAGGGGTCTGTTACCATTTTAATGAATACTGAAACAATTTTTAAATTCCCCGGTCTTACTCTTCTATGCATTAAGCATTGATAGGTATGACCCACATGAACAGAAGCTCTCCAGGGTCTGCGGCAATTGTTAAGAGTGCCGAGTGGACCCAAGACCCATAAGTTTGAGAGCTGCCGGGCAGGGAGAGGCAGGGGCGGCCAGCAGGCATGCCTACCTCAGGTGCCAGGTTTAAGGGGGTCCCAGAAAACTCAGACATCAAGACAAATAATACATAATACAACCTTTTAAATTATCAAAATTAATACCAAAAGAATCCCCGTGATGATGGGGCAGCGAATGTCGGAGGCACGGTGGGGTGGGCCACAGGCCAGGGCCCCCAACACCATCTCCCTGAGCAGGTTGACCAGCATCCTGGTTCCCCTGGCCCCATGACGGCTGGGGTGCCTGTGCTCCCCACAGCAGGCCAGCAGAAGTCAGGGTGCCCGGCCAGGCGTCCCCCACCCTGCGGAGGGCACACGCCTCTCAGACCCTGTCACAGAGCTGCTTTGTCAAGTTAACGACGTCGTTTGGCCCCGGAGGAAATGGCCCATCCCCTCAGAGCTGGTGCTTTTCCTGAGTTTACAGACACAGGCAGCTCGGATGGCCCGTCTCCAGGACTGGGCTTGCCGTGCACACCCCGACCAGGGTGATCTGGGGCACAGAGCTGCACATCGCAGGCCCACAGATGTGGGGAGACACAGCGTGGCCACCGCGGCCCTCCGCTGGGCGCCAGCCACCAGGCAGCAGGGGACGGGGACGGGGCTGCGGAGGCAGGCAGGAGGGGGACCGAGCTGTCCTCGTCCTCTGGATGCCGGCACCGGGTGTGTGCTCGCCTCTGCGTCTTCGCTCACATTTTGAGGCATGGTGGAACCTTCCAGATCCCTGACCCCCACACTTTCTGCCCTGAGAAACTGGCACTGGTGTTTTGTTCTGCTTTTTAAAGCAGCGTCTGGGAGGCCAGCCTCCGGCGAGATGGGCAGGCCAGACCAGAAACCTTGGCTGCACAGAAACCCCCAGGCCGGACCCATCTGGAGGTGTCGTGGCTGTCTGTCCACATGTGAGTGTGACGGCAGTGCCAGTGTAGACGCTTCAGGGCTCGTACCACCAGACGTGCACCGACTTGGCAAACTTGTGACCTTAGCCTGAGTCAAGGACCCTCTTACAGGGGGCGAGACTGAGGCCGGCAGGCGCGGGCGCTGTGCACGAGGTCATGGTGGGGAACCGGGGCGCCGGCAAGGCCACAGAGGAAAACCCAGGCCAGAGGCAGCCACACCGTCACGTGCCACCACCTGCCCGGAGGAGGCCGGGAGGACGCAGCCTGGGCGAGGGGAAGCGTGGATGGGGGTGGTGGGTGGGTGGCAGGACCATCTCAGGTCCCCAGGCACTTGTCCCGAGGGCGCGCCGACCCTGACCGCCGTGGAGATGCCCTGGGACGCGGCCAGGCTGGTGGGAAACGGCTGATATGCTGGCACATGGGGGCCAGAGAACAAGCCAGCCAGGCCGGCAAACACCCCGAAGAAACCAGCTTCGCTTCCGTGGGCAGAACGAAGTAGCTGGACACGACAGACCCACGCCGCCCGGAGCCCCTCAGTCGGTGGGTCTGCTATCTCCAACGTCACCGCCTCAGGAGGCCCTCCCTGACTGCTAGGGCAGGGGAGGTCCTCCAGGGACCCCGCAAATCACCTCGTGCAGACCACAGCTGTAGCTCTGGGAGCACAGGGCCAGGGCTGCCCACCACCCTGCCGCTCCCTGCCAGCGCTGAGCAGGACCGCAGTGACGTCCCAATGTCACATCTGCACGTGGGGAAACAGGCTTTCTTGCCGAGAGCCTCATGGTCCAAGCAGAGTCTTCACAGCCACAGAAACTTCTGCTGCCTTCCTGGGATTGCAGAGTCCTCGGTGAGCCCCACATTGACCCTGGGAAGTACTCTGTGGCCTCCCCCTTTTACAGACGGGGAAACTGAGGAATGAACCAATCATGTGCTTACTGGCCCCCAGGGCCAGTTCAGAGGTGCAGCTGACCTGGCATCCCTGCAAGTGGACCCCGTGGTCTGCCCTCCTTGTCTCTACCACCTGCCTGATAAAGGGCCTTCAGCCGTCCACGAGCCCCTGCCCTGTGGCCAGCCTGGCCCAGGCCCTGGGGAGGGGGATCAGAAACAAGAGGTCCGTGGGATTCAAGGAGGAGCCAAAAAACATGTGCCGAAGGGGCCACTCTGTGAAGAAGGTACTGGACGTGGGGAGCCGGTCAGGGGCACAGCAAGACTCTAAAGCCAGAAGGGCTAAGGAGTATGACTGGACCATGGCAGCCATACACACTTTAGTGTGAGTTAGCCTGCTATGGGTCCAACGTAAGTGGCTGGCTTTGGGGAATGCCTAGAGAGCTGTGACTGGCAAAGGCCCCCCACGAATTACAGCCAGCCTTTGCGGCCTCCTTGCTGGGTGCCCAGTGCCCCAGGCTTCCTATGTCCTTGCTGATTCAACTTACCCAACAATTCATGTATGTACCCAGTTTACAGATGGGCTCAGAGAGGCCGGGTAACCTGCACAGGGCCACACAGGCGGCTGGTGGTGGAGCTGGGATCCACCCCCACACCCCTGGCCACAGCATCACACCGCTTCCTATTTCACAGTGTTTCCTGATGCTGACCATGTCTCTTTCCACGGGGCTGAAGCTGGTAAGTCCTTACCCTCGCTGACATGAGCTGGACCCCACCCCAGATGAAATCAGTCCTACATACTACCCTCATTGGGCTCACCAAGTCACAGAAGAAATACTACCCCCACCCCCACCACGTATTAGCCAGGGGGCAGGAAGTGCAAGATGATGCACTCCAATTGCAGACTCCTACTCATCCTGCAAAACCTATTGCAAAGGTCCTTCCTTGGGGAAGGCTCTCTGGCCGGGCTCCCAGGGCCCACGGTTCTTACCCCACACCTGAGGGCCAAGACTGGGCTCCTGCAGACCCTGGTTCTCAGCTGTACAGCACTTGCAGGCTTTGGAGAGAGCTCCAGCTAGAGAAAGAGCCCCAGCATGGGTGGGTCTGGGTGCTGGGGCAGGGGCCTGGCCTGCCACCCCCAACCCATGGGCTTCAGATTTTCCAGCTTCAGATGAGGCCCTGACACCGGCCCCATGATCTTGGCGGTGCCGACAGGGCTGGCATGTGACCATTTGGGGGGTCCTGGCCTCACCCAGGCCCTTACTCAGCCCCCAGACCCACCTGACCTCACCCGGCCAGGAAGCAGTTTGGCCCAGGAGGCTGGACCCTCCTGGAGCTGCCAGCCGAGGAGAGAGTGACCAGGAATCAGACTCTAAATGGCGGTTGAAATGCAGGGACAGGCTTCCAGCGTTTTTGCTCTAAAGTCTAAATTTAGATGCAGGGGGGTAAACAGAACCCAGCAGCCTCTTGATTTTAGAGACCCCCGGGCGCTTAACAGAGGAGCCCGTGTTTGCAAAAACGGCTTTTCCCTCCACTCAAACTTTAACACAAACAAACGCATTTTGTTCCAAGGGCGAAGAAAAAAGTCTTAAATCCTCCCCAAACACCTCCACAGCCAGGCATGGGGCGCCACACTCGGGGGAGCGGGGAGCTCTCACGCCAGTGTCGGGTGTCCCCACCAGGGTCGGGGGACAGGAGGAGACACTCAGCCGTTGAGCCCACAGCTTCACTAGACGACATAGAATCTGAAGCTTGGTGGGGGAGGGGGGTTCTTCTCGTGAAGTCTGGCCGGGACACCGCTGTCCTGGGCTGAATAGCGTCCCCCCGAAAGTCACGTTGCCCAGACCCTCAGAATATGAGCTTATTTGGACACAGGGCCTTTGTCGAGGTGCTTATGGTAAAATCTCGAGTCGAGATCATCCTGGTTTGTCCAGGCAGCCTCTAAACCAGAGACAAGTGTCCTTACAAGCGACAGAAGATGCGGCTACAAACCCAGGGACGCCTAAAGCCCCAGAGGCTGGAAGAGGCAGGAAGGACCCTCCCCTGGAGCCTCGGGAGGGAGCCCTGCCCACGCTTGGATCTCGGACTTCTGGTCTCCAGAGCTGGGAGACAATACACTTCTCTGGTCTGAAGGGCCTCGGTCTGTGGGACCTTGTTGGGGCTGCCCCGGGAGATGGATGCCCCCACTGTCCCCAGGGCCATGGGCAGAACCAATCCGCGGGCTCGCCACCCTCTCATTCATCCACACGACGGACACTGCTGAGCCGATGCCGAGGACGCCCAGGGCTGCCTCAGGGGCACCCACAACCCCACCACTGGGCTTGAGAGCTCTCGATGCCAGCCCTCCAGAGGGACTCCCATGGCTCTGCAGAGGGAAATACGGGGCCCACCCTTCCCACCCCCCGGGGGCTGAGATGCCCTCCTTTGGAGTCTGGGAAGCCCAGGCCTGCAGGGTGGGGGGTGGGAGGGGTGCACAGGCCAAGCCCTGGTGGACCCGGGGGGCGGAGACCAGGGGACCTGCTGCCTTGGGCCTCCCAGGGCGGCACCCCACCCCCATCTGTCCCAGATAGGGAGCCTCGGGGCAGGGCCAGGCAGGGGCCCGGCGCCCCCTCCCACGGGAGGCAAGCTGGACACGGGCAAAGAACAACCGCCGGGCACAGTGGCAAATCACCAAACTGGCTTCCAAGCCCCCGTCGGGCCGGCCCTGTCTTGCATTTCTCGAGCTGTTTGTCCGAGCCGCGCCAGGAACACAGCCCATAACTCAAGCCTCGGGCCGCTCCCGCTCGGACAGCTGCAGGGGCAGCCGCCGCGATGAATGGGCGCGTTCGCCCCACAGCCCCAGGGGGCGGGGGGCCCGGGCGGCCCAGAGGCGCAGGGCCCGGTGGGAACAATGGCCCGGCCGGGGCCCGCGGTGGCCGGGGCCGGGGCTGCAGCTGACGGCGGGGCCGGGGCACCGGTGCCAAGCCGGGTACAAAGGGGCTGTTCTCCCGGCCGGCGGGCGGATGTTTGCACAGGTGTGGGAGAGGGGGCACCGCTCCGCCGGGGGCTGGGGGCAGGGGAGCCGCCCGGGGAGCCAGGGAGGGCAGCGCCAAGGCCGGGCACCGCTTATCGGCCGGCCTCGGGCGATCGCCCACACACTTCCTCCTGGCTCTGGGCAGCCTGTCCCCACGTGGGCCCGCCACCAGGGTCTGTCCCCTCCACCCACCCCGGCAAGCTCCCTGCCGGCGGCCGAGCCCTCCTGCCCAAACCTGCCAGGGCCTGCCACGCCAGGGCCTATGGGGGCATCGGCGCTTGTGGTGGGGAGGGCGGAGGGGCCTCTCCCAGGCATGGAGTCGAGTTAGCATGTCTTCGTCTTCCTCCAGCAGCCTGGCACGCTGGAAGCTTCCAGAAAACACGCAGACTCGCTGACATCAGGGACCCTGCCTGTGTGCTTGGCCTCATGGGCGTGGGACACGACACAGACATAGCAGGGCATGTGTGCCCACCAAGGGTACCAGGTTCAGGGAGGCTTCCCGGTCCACCCTGACAACCGGGGATCAGCCTCCTTTCTGGAGGGGGGTGGGAACCCCAGCTGAGAGCAGGGCCCACTTTCTCTGGAAGGTAAAAGACTGGGGACTGACATGGCTGGGGCCTGCCCCCTGCCCCATTCCCCTTAGACCCCGTGCTGCCCCCATGGCCTCACCACATCTCATGCAGGTTAGGAGCCTCTGCTGTCCCTGGGCCCCCCTCACCTTCATGAGCCCAGATGTCAGCCGCCCCACCCCCAGCTGTGGAGGGGTGCCCCACTCAGCCATGCTCAGCCTGCAGTAGGGCCAGTGTCCACCTGCCACTGCCCGCTCCACTGCTCCTGGCTCTCTTCTAGACCCTCCTGAGGCACTAGTGGGTCACACCCCAGAGCACTTTGAAGGAGGGAGCACTGCACCCCAGGAGAATGGTGGGAAGCGTGAGGACCTGGCCTGTGACCCATGCCCCATCCCTCCCACAGCAAGGGTCCATCCCGGGCTGTGGCAGGGCCTTGCACATGCCATCGCCAGCCTGGGGCCTGATCCCTGGGGGTGGTAAATCTACCAGCCACCCTGCCATCAAGTGCCCCACCTCCCCACGAGGCCCAGGGTGTGGGTAGAGGGTGTGGTAAGGGGCACCTTTCACACTCCAAACACTTGTTCTGCGGGCCCACACGGCAGGGACACGGGCAGGCCTCCGGGTGCATGTGGCTAACACAGGCCTTGCCTGGCTGTCCAGCAATGAGTAGTCCTCAGGGGAATGTCCCTCGCCCCTGCAGGCCTGACCTGGGAAGCCCCTGCCTGCCTTCCTGAGGGTCCCTCTGCCTCATGTCCGTGTCTCCTGCAGACTGGCAGCTCAGGGAGCCGAGAGCCACCCAGTCCATGCTCTGGACCACTTGCAAATGAAGCTGGGTGCCAGGTACGGGCCCTGCTGATAGTGTGGCCCAGGAGTCTATTTCCACAGCCAGAGGAGCCTGCACTTCTGTGAGCGGGGCTTAGCTGCAGCATCTGCAGGCTGGACACACGGCCCAGACAGGGGGACGCTCCTCCTTTCTCTTGAGGACCCGTGCCTGTCATATCACAGGGTTGTTTGCTAGTTAATTCTGCATTCCTTGATGCAGGGATGCTCCTGGGGACAGCACAGATCCTCCTGGACAGGGAGGACCTGCGCTTGACCCCACCTCCCCACGTGGCCAGGGCAAAGGTCAGCCAGGGCAAAGGTCAGCCAGTGCCCCGGGTCTGGCCAAGGAGAGCCCCCCCGGGGGTGGGTGGGAGCTCCCAGGCCCAGCACATGCCCTATTGGATACCCACTGCACAGGCTCAGAGATATAGAGACCCTCCCACCGCATCCCCCAAGCACGAAGGGTCCAGCATGGGGCCCCCAAGCATTAGCACAAAGAGCCTTCCACTCAAACCAGCAGGTCCCAGAGCCCAGCGCCCTCGGTCCTCCCGCCCCGGGCACCTGCCCCCACTTACCACTCCCCACCACAGGGCATCTGCATAGCTGCCAAACTCCACTTGGCCCGAGTCGTTCACGGCGTCCTTCTCGGCCAGGTACACGAAGTACGAGGAGAAGATGAGGCCCAGGAAGCCGATGTACAAGGTGGTGATGAGCTCCTGGGGGCACAGTGGGCAGAGGGGCCGCATCAGCTGGGCACTCATGGTGTCCCCGGCCTCTGTGACGGCGCTCCAGGCAGACGTCACAGGCTGGGGGCACCTACAGGTGGTTCTCTGTGAATCCCCGAGTGCTTTGCACGCCTGCACTAGACTTTAGGACAGCGCACCTCCGCTTCTTCTCAGTGGCCAGTGGCAGGCCCAGGCCATTGCCTGAGGGACAGGCCAACACACAGGCTCCGAGGCCCCCGGCTCTGCCCCAGGACCGAGGTGCTGCACCTTCGTGGGACCCTTCCCATCTGCCACTGTGAGATCCCTGAGCCTCACTCTCCATCCTGTACTTCTGTCCCTGCTCTGCCCCTGGCTCTGCCCTCCACTCCGCCCCCTGCTCTGCCCCCTACTCTGCACCCACGTTCTGCCCCCAGCTTCTGGTCCCCAGCTCCGGGGAGTGTGGGCACATCATCTGCCTGGCAGGTGGGGACGTGGGCACCACAGCATGCGAGGCACTGAGACTCGGCATAGCACTCCATCCTCCCCCAACCTCGGGCCCTCCACCCCACCCAGACCACCCACCTGGCGGTGGATGAAGACCACAGAGCCAAGCAGCCTCCAGGTACCTCCCTGGCGATCCACATGCAGCATCCTCAGGATCTGGAGGAAGCGGATGCCCCTGCGGGGGACATACCTCTGTACCCCTGGCCCCGACTCACCCTCAGGCACCTCTGAACAGCCCCCACCCTCAGTTCAGCCCCTCAAAGTCCAGCCCTGAAACTGCCCACTTGCCACCATGCCAGCCTCACCGTCCCTCCTCAAACAAGTGTTGGGGCCGAGGGCAGCAGGCCAGGCCCCAGCCAAATTTCTTTGGTCTCCAGGCCACTTCTGGGGGGAGGCCTTGGGATCACCTCAGTTTACAGATGAGCAAACTGAGGTCCCCAGATGGTTAGGTTCTGGCCCAAGTCCCAGAAGTGCTCTTGCTGGGTCTCAAACCCAGGGAGCCTAACTCAGTGTGGGGTCTAAGCCTGCGCCCCCACCCCCAGCACGTTGCCCCGGGCTCTTGCACCCCCAGCTGGGACAGCTTGCAGCCCAGGTGTACCTGATGGCCGAGGTGGCAAACACCTGCCCCTTGGAGCCCACGCAGAGGACAACCATGGAGGCCAGGACCACGATGAGGTCTGAGGAGAAGGGGCGGTGTGTCACCAGCCAGGCAGCTGGCTCAAGGGAAGGAGCCTGGCGGTCAGGAGGACAGGGCCACTCGGACAGGGAGACTGGCCCTCCATCTCGGGCACACCCAGGTGTACCCGGCCCACCTCCCAGCCCCACTCCCAAGCCACCAGGGCAGCAGATCCCCATGCTGTGCTGGGCACAACCAAAGCAGTGCCCCAAGGGCAGCATCTGGGCTGCCTCCTATGTTGGGGGAGTTACCCTACTGGCCTCAGGGAGACTCCAGCTGCTGGTGCTCATGATGGGGACCCACCCTGCCGGATCCCCCTCCCTGGGGTGGGTGCCTAGCCCTTGCCTGGAAACCTGGGGTGGGGGGTAAAGGTCCCCTGGGGGCAGGCGGGACTCACCAATGATGGAGATGGGCTTCCGGGCAAAGCGCAGCCTCCCCCAGATGCCTACATACTTGCTGCGGCAGCCTGCTGACCAGAGGCGGACCACATACTCCGTCCCAAAGAACACCACCAGGACAATCTCCTGAGGGGCAGAGGGGAGTGAGCCAGTGGGGCCTCTGCTGAGAGGCACCCAATAGCAGCCAGCCTGGGTCCTGGTCTTCCAAGGGTGGGTGGCACCTAGTGCGTGGTCCACCTGGACAGGCCAGGTCCACTGCCAGCAGACACCTGCAGCTCTTCAGACCAGGGCCCAAGCAGGCCCAAGGGGACATCCACAGCAAGGCTTGGGAGAGGCTCAGGGCTTGTGTCTTCACCTGGCCCTGAGAACATGACATCCTGGGGTGCACATTCTCTGGCCAGCACTCATTTGAACCACTGAGCTCCCAGAGCTCAAACCATACATCCTCATGTGGGTGTTGGAAAACATCCATCCTCATGGGGTGGCCCCTCTTTCACCTCATAGCCACCATGCCACCAAGGACACAGAATCCGGGAACACTTGGTAGCTATAACTGGGCCCAGATGCAAGAGCACCCAGGGCAGGGGAGGTGAACAGCAGGAGGAGGCAGCATGGGGTCTCAGAGGGCATCACTGGCACTCCCCTCAAAGGAAGGGCAGGTACCAGGTCGGCTGTGGAGTAGTGCCCCTCAGGAGGCTCCTTCCACAGCCAGGGCTCTGACAAGGACCACTCCATACATCAGGCTGCGGTCAGGTGCATCAAGGAGGGGAAACCAGAGTGCCAAGATCCAGGCTACAGAGGACGGATGGGCAGTGGACATAGACAGGTGGGTGGATGGGTGGACAAGTGAAGGCAGATGGTGTAAAACCCAAGTTCAACAGCAAACCAGACAACCCAGGTGAGGTAGACAGGTTCCCAGAGACTGAACCCTACCAAGATTAATCAGGAAGAAGTATGAAATCTGAATAGACCTATAACCAGGGAGGAGATTGAACCCAGGATCAAAATGCTCCCAGCAAAGAGGAGCCATGGACCCAAAGTCTTCCCAGGTGAGTTCTACCAAACATTTAGAGATCTAATTACAATCTTTCTCACATTTTTCCAAAACAAAACAAAACAAAAAACTGAAGAGGACAGAACACTTCCTAACTCGTCCTGTGAGGCCGGCATTCCCCAGACACCAAAGTTAGAGAAAGATATTGCAAGAACAGAGGAACATACACGGGTACGTGAGCCAGTTCCAGAGCAAGTTAGATCACACTCTATAACCAAGTGGGATCTATGTTTGGAATGCAAGGATGGTTCCGCTTAAGAAAACTGACCAACAGAACACATCACGTTAACAGAACAAAGGGGAGGGGTGGGGGGATGCATGACATCCATTGATGCACATGGAAAAAATGCCACCCCTCTTCATGTTGAAAGCAGCGGACCAACCAGGAACACAGGGAGACACCTGCACGTGATAAACGCCACATCTGAAAACCCCACCGTAAATAGCGCACCAATGATGACAGAGAAAGAAAGATGGGACGCTCTTCCTCTACGGTCAGAAACAAGGCAAGAACACAACACCCATCCCCGCCAGCCTGTGCGACGCTGTGTGACAGACAAGCTCCAGCCAGAGCAAGGAGGTGAGGAAAAGAAAGAAAAGGTGTTCAGATTGGGAAGGAAAAATAAGATTATCTCTATTCAGAGAAGATACGATCTGATGCGTGGAAAACTCTAGATTCCACAGGTGCACATGCCTGTCGAATCTCACTAGAATTCCGCAGAGTGGGGTGCAAAGTCAGCACACACCAATGCATGGTACTCTTTCCACCACCAACGAACGATCTTAAGAAGAAATGACAAAAGCCAGTCCCGTTTACAGTAGCGTCAAGAAGAAATAAAATATTTGTGAGTTAACCACGGAGGCCAAAGTCTTGCAGAATGAAAATACCGCGTCGAGAAATGGAAGGAGACACACAAGGTCAGGTGCGCCCCGTGTTCCTGGGCCGCACGAGGCAGAGCTGCCAACGCCACCCAAAGTGATCTACAGAGGCAACGCCATCTCTCTCAAAAACACAATGACTTCACTCTCTCTCTCTTTTTTGTAGAAACAGTGGTCTTAGGTTCATGTGGAATCTCATGGAACCCTGAACAGTCCAAACAAAACAGGGTCCGTCCACACAAGGGATGATCGCTCAGCCTTATGAAGGAAGGAGAAGCCGACACCTCCTCCAGCATGGACCCACCCTGAGGGCACTCTGAGGGGAAAGGCTAGACATGCTGGCCTCCAGCTGGCCCCCTGCCCCGTCCTCCCTTTGGAGTCTGGCCCTGGCAGGGGACATCCGCCCCCACGGGGTGGCAGTGCAGGTCCTGCTCCCATGCCCCCCTTTGCCCTCCCCACCCGGGAGCCTGCCACGAGGTGGTGGCTGGACACTGCCCACTGGCTCCCAAGTCTCATTAATTCGGGTGTGAAATAGTGCTCCTGCCACCCAGCTGGTGTTGGAGGCAAGCTCAGTGGATAATGGGGAGAAAACACGGGAAAGTTTCTCTCTCCTTTTGCAAAAAAGTTCTCAGTTCACAACGTGGATCGTTTGGGTGGGGGTGGGGGCGGGGGCGCTGTGCATGGCTGATGGGAGAGCCAGGGGCATGCGAACCTGCAGTCTCTGTGACCTTGAGGCTGGCAGCAGGCCGAGCCCATAGGGCGGGGGCCACATTCAGCGCCCAGCCCCTCTCCGTGGCCCCACAACAGGGTCTGCCCTGGCTGGCATTCCACGTGGGTCTGCTGAATGAACGAACACACGCACAAGTAAGCCAGTAAGCAGCCTGAGAGCCCCCCGCTCACGTCTTCCCCAAGGACCTGGCCCTGCCAAGTCCCAGGAGGCAGGACGAGCCCGTGGTCAGTGATGTGCCCGCAGGGAAAGGATGGGGCCGTGTGACTTCCACGATTGGCCATCACAAGAAGGGCCACAGGAGCCACCACTGTCAGAGTTCCCAAAGTGGACACACGGGCACTGGCATCTTCATAGAAGAGGAGTCGCCGGGCCACTGGGTGGTCCCCAAAGGAGCCGTCCCCAGAGCCTCCATCCGAGCACATCCACACACCAACCAGCTCATCAATTGCTTCGTGGTTTACGTTCTTATTCTGATGCATTTTTAAAAATTACTTAAAAACCTTCTTCAGTTGTATCCTAAGCAGATTCAAAGTACTCGACACATCTTACAAAAGACCTTAAACTAAATAAGTAACCATAGGGACTGCTGCGTCCCCACCCCCACCCCCCAAATCACCTTGCTCTCACACTTCGGGAGAACCTGGTCCCGAGCTCAGAGCTACCCCTGCTCCCAGGGCTGGCGGTCTGAGAACACGGACTCCCCTCCGCAGGGCTGAGGTGTAAGAATAATTTAAAACAATGCTAATCCTCAAATCCTGTTTGAGTCTGGAATGCAGCACGAGGCCGGGCTGGCTGCAGGCTGGCTGCATGGGGCGCTCCCGGCGTCCTGGCGAGGCCGAGCTCACTGATGCCACGCTGTCAGCCCGCCGCGAAGGACGGGACAGAGGCTTCACTGTCCGGAGGCACGAGACAGCGGGGACAGACGTTTGCTCAGAGATAGAACAACCTCCACCACTGGCAGGGCAGCACTCGGGGAGCAAGGCCACAGCCAGGACCTCAGAACCCAGCGCTGCTTGCAGGGACCTGCAGGGGCACCCAGGGACAGGTTTCCTGGCCAGCCTGGCCCGGGGCTACCTCTCAGAGCCATGTGTCCACCGACCTGGGCTCAAGAGGGCTCTTCCTAGCCCACGGCTCCGGCCCAGCAGGGGCCCCGGATATTTTCACAGGCGTGACCTTGGCCATCCCAGGCCAGAGGCTGCCTGGGGCTACGACAGGGCTTAATCGTCTGGACACTGGTGGAGACCAGGGGGCGGGGGGCAGTAAGGGGCCTGCAGGAGGGCTGAGTCCTGTCGTCCCTGATGCCTCCCCCAATGTAGGGCCAACACCCCCAGTCTCCGGCAGGCTCTCCAGAGGGCAGGGACACCTCCTCATGGTTCCGGGCTAAGGGACCCAGGTGGGGACCCCACCCACCCAGCCCCTGGCTACCCTCTGCGCAGTTTCCTGCACTCTGGCAGGAACAGGCCCCAGGGCCATCCGTCGTGCATACCAGGCCCTCAGCAAGCCCAAAGGTGAACTAAAGGGGCCCTGCCAACAGCTGTCGCCTCCCCCAGGCCCCGTGCTCAGGCCGCCACTGTCACTCCTCACAGCCTACAAGGTAGGGTCAGGGCGTGTGTCCCCCTTCCCAGGGCCCCAACCCCAGCCCATCCTGAGAGCCGCCCATTAACCCAAGGCAGCACCCCCCCACTCCCACACTGCCCCACCCCCAGCTCCCTAGCGCTCTGCACCTCGGATGCTCCTGGTGCCCTCCCGACACGTCCCTGCTCAGGTCCTCACAGCTTCTCAATCCAGCTCAGGCCCCCAGCGCCCCCCAGGAGCCCCATCAGCACACCTGTGGAAGCCACTGGGCTCCCCTACTGATAACAGCCAGCCCAGAGGCCCTCCTGGCTGCTGCATGTGGTGTCTGCGTGACCCCGGCTGTGCACAGGGTCAAGGATGCAGGCCGGGAGGCTCTGGTGTTGTTGGTGCATGGCCCTGAGCTCTGCCCTGCAGGTACAAGGAGAGAGGCTACGCTGGTGTCAGGGACCTCGCTGACATTGCAGCCAAACCAGAGGGACAGAGGGACCCCTCCCACCATCACACAGAAAAAGCAAGGCCGCCTCCTGGCTGCAGTCAGCTTCATGGATGAGGGGCCCATGAGTCAGGGTGGGTGCAGAGACCAAGGTACAGACCCAAGCATTTCCTCGCCGTGGGGGGACCAAGTGGCTATTGAGCCCCCCATTCCCACCTGTGTTGCTTGGTGAATCTCAGTCCAGGCCTTTCTGGGCTCTTCCTGTGGGTCTTACCGGTGGCGGGTGCTACGGGGTGGCTCATAGCCGTGCTGTCTGTCTAAGTCAGAAGTGTTCTCAAGAACATACTTCCTAAGCAAGAACCCAATTAAAAAATGGGTTGAACAGACGTTTCTCTAAAGAAGACACACAGGGGATCAACAGACACCAACCCCACTCATCCTCAGGGAGACGTAAATCAAAACCACAGTGAGATACCACCTCACACCCGTCACAACAGCTAGAATCAAAAACACGAGAAACAGCAAGTGTTGGTGAGGATGTGGGGAAAGGGGAACCTTTTGCACGGCTGGGAATGCAGACTGGAGCAGCCACTGTGGAGTACGGTGTGGAGGGTCCTCAGAAAGTTAAAAACAGAGCTCCCCTACGACCAGCAATTGCACCACTGGGTATTTCCCAGAAAGAAACCAAACACTATTTCAAACAGACACCTGCGTGCCCACGTTCATGGCTGCATTGCTGACCACAATCGATATGGAAGCAGCCCCCTGCCCATCGATGGATGGATGGACGAAGAGGAGGTGGTGTGTGCACAGTGGACTATCACTCAGCCACTGAAAGAATGAGATCCCATCATCTGCAACACCACGGATGGGGCTCGAGGGCATCCCGGTCAGTGGCGCAAGTCAGACAGCTCGGCTGTATGTGGAATCCAAATATACACACGAAACTAAGCCCATGGACTTGGAGATTTGGGGTCGCCAGAGGTGGGGGTGCAGCTTGGGGCAGGGGAGAAATGAGTGATGAACTGTTTTGCTTTTTTAGTTTAAATAAATTGAAATTTTTCAAAAAGATAGTGGAACACTAGGTGCCAGGGCCAGGGGAGGGATGGGGACAGAGAGTGGATGGTGGTCACAGGGAGAGGGATGGGGTCAGTGTCTCCTGGGGACAGAGAGTGGATGGTGGTCACAGGGGGAGGGACAGGGGTCAGCGTCTCCTGGGGACAGAGTCTCTGTTTGGGATGATGGAAACTTCTGGAGATGGTTGGTGAGGATGGTTGCACAACAGTGTGAATGTGCGTAGTGGCCCTGAGCTGTGCACCTAGACACAGTTATGATAAGTTGTACGGTATGTGTTCTTTACCACAATTCCATAAAAAGAAAGCAGATTAGTGCATGTGAGGGGCAGGGGGAGGGAGGGGGGCAGTTGCCCATGGCTCGGGGCATTCCTTCAGGAGGACAGGAGAGTTCTGGAACTACAGGGGCATGGTGGTTGCACAACACTGTGAACGCACGACATGCCGCTACCCGGGAACGCTGAACGTGGTGCTATGTGTGTTTTACCACAACACAGACGTGCGCCGTGGGGCCCTGCAGGCACAGCCCGGGCCTGTTCACTGGGCCTTGCCCTCAACCTTCAGGGTAGCCTAGAAGGATGGGCCCTGAGCGTCACCCCGCGGTAGCTGGGAGCATCACCGCACGGCCACCCTTGGGCCCCGAGTCCCCGTCTTCACAGCCGCTGCTTGCTCTCGGGACCTGAGCGTCAATGCCGCACCACAAAATGCCAGGCACTTCACCGGGTCCCTTTCTGTGGGGGTGGAGGGGGAAGCCACCTGCAGAGGGCGGGGGCCTTGAGTGGGGGTCCCTGAACATCCCCTCACCCTGTTTCATCGTGGTGTCACCAGGGCACAGGCAGGGGCTCCCAGGACGCAGACAGGCCAGGGCACAGGCACGCTGCCCCCAGTACGTCACCGTGAGGTCCTCACTTGAAAGCCTGCCATTCTGAGGACCTGACACTAGGTCCCACCCCACTGAGGAAAAAAAGCTCAGAGTCACAGGAGGGTACGGGCGGCACACAGACACACCGGCCCGCACCTGCCTTCGGTGTTTGGGGGTAACGGTGTTGTGACAGCAGACCTGCCAATCCCTGGAGCCGAGATAAAGGCTCCGAAGAGCAGGTGCTTATCTGGTTTCTTCTGCCGTGAGTGCACACGGGGGAAAGGTTTGCGATTACTCAAGCGTTTCGTAACTCTGTGGACCCACAGCTCCCAGAGAAGGATGAAGGTCGCTGGGGCCTTATCTACTGTTCTCCTTCTTTATCAGCCAGTGGATCCTCATGGGCGGGAAGATTGTCCAAAGCCCACGAGTTCTGAGGCTCAGCGCTGCGGGCACGGCATGATTTAGCAGCATCGGGAGCATCCCGCCACGAACCGCTCACATGGGACAGATAGCAAGAGGCCCCAAGGTTAAACCCGCTGAGATTAGCTGAGCTCACGTCCCCACTCTTTGGGTGGAAGATACATTTTCTTCTGCTGACCAGTAGAGGAAGGCTCACAGACCCCCCCGCCCCATCCCAGGGGTCTCTGATGTTACTGCCCCACTATCTTTATGTGAAAAATTGTAAAGAGAGGTGGAAGACCAGCCACCTAGGATTAAGTGTCAGGGACTGTGGGGTGGTGGGGGCTGCGGGTTGTCTGGTGGATGACAAAGGGCAGGATTTGGAGCCAAGGACAAAAGGCACAACAGCCTCCCTAGTGGCCCCGTGGATGCCAGACGTGGCCAACTCGGGCATGTGCATCCCCAGAAGCTCCTGGCCCCCTCAGAGGCCTCCTTGGGGAGAAGGACACCTGAACTTTCCAGGGCAAATGGGATTTCGCTGGACAGAGAAGAGGGCCCAGAGACCTGAGAGGGGGTGGACGTGGGGACAGACCGGGCCACCCATCAGGGCAGGGGTGTGGCTGACCGGCATGGGGGTCTTCCCTTCTTCCCACAGGCCTGGGAAACCAGGCCAGCCCTGGGCCAGGAGGCATCCCCATGGGGGGCTGTGGTCCCTCCAGCACAGAGCCCGGACGGCGGGCTTCGGGGCCAGCCCAGCTGTTCTACCTCCAAGTGGGACCCGATAAGCCACAGAGGGAGCTGGTCCCGGCATTCCCAGGACAGTCAGCTGGCCGGAGAGCACGAAGCAGGCGTGCAGGCTGCTCAAAGCACCCTTTGTTTGCGGACTGCCTGTGGCCAGCTGCTCCCAGCCGCGCGCCCGCGGTGAGGGCTCATGGGCCTCACGGTGACATGTGCTGGGCACAGCTGGAGCCCTCGGTGCACAGTTGCCACCCACCCCGGGGGACACCAGCCCCACCCTGCCAGAGCTGCCCCACCTTCGGACAGGCGCCCCGGCGCACCCAGCAGAGGGGGCAGGGGGCCTGCACCAGGCGGGGTGTCGTGGTTCCCAGACCCCACCAGGGAGCTTACCCCCCCTCCTGCCTCTCCCTGTCAGCTCCCCCCTTGGCCATGGGGAGCCCTGCTGCTTGACTGCTTCCCCTTGGCCCCACAGACCTGCAAATGTGTAGCCACACAACCTTGGCCCTGGACCCCTCCGCTTCCTGCCTGGGTTCCTGGCTCCCTGAGGTGGCCCTAACAGGTCCGGTCCCTGCTCAACATAGCCTGTGGGCCAGGCCTTGCATCAGCCACTGGGAGGACAGGGAAGGAGGCCCTGCTGCCTGAGGGGAGCTCCAGGCTGGGACAGTGGGGCAGGCCAGGCCCCTGAAAGCCCCCACCCCCCACAGGACGGCAGGAGACAGGATCAGCCTGGTGGGCCACTCAACCCTTCCAATACCCGAGCATCCTCATCTATCAAATGGGGGTCCCTGGTGGTGTCTACCTCTTGGGGCGGTAGGGGGCTGAGATGAGACGAGTCCCTCCGGTCTGTGGAAAGGACCTACAAGACAGGGGTGCATTCACAGCCCCCAGGTAGAAGGGACCTCCCAGGGGCAGGTGGGGAGGAGGGTGCAGGATGGACAGGTGGAGCACTCCCGACCTGGTCTGGGGCCGGCATGCCACCCTGCCACCCCTACAGGCCCCACGCCTGGCTCGGGACCCTCAAGCTGCCTGCAGCACAACCCTGACCCTGACAATGCACCCCAAGCCTCAGCACCTCCACCTGACCTGATCTGTGTCTCCCTGGCCTGGCCTGCCTCCTGCCAAGGCAGTGGACTCATCCCAGCCCAGGGGACCCCTCCCCACCTCCTCGGCCATCCCCCCAAGGCCGGGGCCTGCCTTCAGTGCTGAGCCCCAGCACGGCACCCAGCTGGTACTCGAAGGGCCACATGAGAAACTCTAGGCAGGACATGCCTGCTTCTTCCCTAGCATCTCCTCACCCAGGGTGGGTGCCACACTCCAGGCCCCATTTCCCTGTGTGTGGGACATGGATCCCCACCCCCACATAGGTGGGGCCCACCTGCCTGAAGTCATTGGTGCTCTGGGGCTCCCCTGCAGCCTCTCGACAGGCCAACCCCCCCCCCCCAAATTCCATGAGGGCCCCACGAGTCACCAGACACTGAAGAGGTAGATGCCCCCTGGCCGGAGGCTGAGAGCTGGACAGGTTAGCCGCCCCGGGGGCTGCCCCCTCCCCCATGAAAGGTTGTTACAGGTTTGGGGCAACTCAGAAGGCGCTGGGCCACTTTCCCCCAAGAACTGTCCCCCCACCCCCCGCCAACTGCCTGGGGTGGCCCTTCTGCAGGCCAAGCAGGAGAGGCCATAAGACTCGTTCTGTCACCACAGGGATGGATCTTCCCAACTGCCCAGCAGCCCCGCCCTACACGCGGGCAACAGCTGCCGCCTGGCCCCCTGGCCTGGTGCGGGGCCACTGCCCGAGCACCCAGCTCGAGGGAGGCCTGCTGTCCAGCCTGGTGGGCGGCTGGCTGCCTCCTCCAGTCCTGTGTGCCCCCTAAGCAGCCACCTGGGGGTATAGGGAGGCTCCAGGCACCCCCACTCCTCAACCCCGTAGCTGGGGTCAGGCCCCTGGGTCCCCTTATACCACCACCTGGCCTCACATTCAAATGTGTTGTTACAGCAGCACAGGCTCGGTGGTCACTGGGGCCAGGCTGTAGGGGTCTTGAGTCACAGACAGGGCACTTGCTCCACGCCTGGGCATCCCAGGGAATCCTCTGGGGGGCCAGACAGCCTTTGAGGAAGCAAGAAGAATGGAGGACAACTTCTGAACAAGTGCACCTATGGCCTGAAGCTCAGGCTGGCCCCCCTGCAGAAGCCTCCCCAGCTCTGTTTCAGCCTCCAGCCTGCCGCCTCCTCTGTCCAGAGCTCTGCAGGCACCTGTGAACCCCAATGCCCATCCCCCTTGGCACTTGCAAAGGGGTCTGCGCCTCATGGTGATGCATGTACTCGGGGAGCAGGGAGGGTAAGACCAGACCAGAAACTCCAGCACACCTGCAGCCCTAGCACGTCCTCAGATTCCAGGCCACCTGGCTCAGCCTCTGAGGAGAGGCCACCCACCCGCAGTGGGAGAGGGAGCTCCCTGATCACTTTACTTCCCTTGGACTGCAGATGACATACCAAGGCCCACTTCAGTCACACAAGCCTCCAGTGGTTGGGCAAGGGGCCCCAGTTCTGGGACCCAGCTCATGGTCTCAGACCGCATGCCAGCATTGCAGGGGCGCCTAAGGACTGCTTGCTCCCTCCCCACCTGGGTGTTCCTGAGGTCAGGAGGTGGACCAGGGCCTGGCCACTCCCAGAACATCTGACTGGGCTGGGGGAGGAAGATGTGGCCAGGAAGTGGCCCCCAGGGCAGCTGTCTTCTCCCTGCCCAGAACAGGCTCATCACAGACTCTGATGAAGCAGCTACATGGCCCCTGGACACCCCCAGAGCACCTGGCAAAGGGTGGGCACCCAGGAGGCATTCAGTAAATACATGCGTGTGTGTGTGTGTGTGTGTGTGTGTGTGTGTAATGTACACATTCTACCTATTATTTGCTTTTAATGAGTGAATTTTAACCCATGTAGGGAGACAACACTCCCAATACAAGAAAGCTACTTGCTAAGCAAATGTGGGCAATAGTATAAAAGTGTCCACAATCAGTGCTGGGGGTGGGGGGCAGGCCAGGAAAGTGCTTCCTACCATGAGGAAGGATCTGCTTTCCATAACCTTACATAGCGTGCTTGCTCCACATTCATCCCCTGTTGGTCCTGACGGTGAGTGAGACGAGCACTGCTAATTCCCAAATGGCTGGGCCTTTGTGGTAACCTGGTAGCTGTTTATTTCTAATTGTATGGGGTTCTGATCGCAGCCAACTATATATTAACTTCTCAAAGTATGTGAGGTTCTTCTTCCCAGCCAGGAGAAATGACTGGCTTTACAGATGTTCCGCAGGCATAAGTAAATAGAACATCTCTAATATCACGATCCATAGTTACGGTGCTGGTTTTAAAACACAGCCCCAAGATTCTTCACCACTCTTCCCGCTGCATCTGAACTCCATGCACCAAAAAGAAGGCGGTGGAATAACACTGCCCACTCTCCAGGCCTGCCCACCTCCCGTCCCAGGTGCCAAGCAGTGAGGAAGCTGTGTACCCCGGGGCAGCCCTGGGAAACAGGTGGGCCTGCCACCCTGACAGCCTGCGGCTGAGGCCAGGCAGAGCGGGGATGGGGCTGTCCCCACGAAGCCCTGCTCACTGCAGATTGGTGAGCCCTCGGGACAGGTATTGAAGGGTTTGGGGATGCTTGTTACACGGCTGTAGGTAACCATCGTTTCAGATTACCATTAGAATCCCCTGCAACACAAACTGTCTACACCCTCTCTTATTTTGTGTCCGCCAGAACTGTCCTATTCTAAGCGGTGTGTTAAAGTCTCTTGCAGTGATCCTATTTCACTGATTTTGCCCTGCATTTCCAGTAGCTTTTGTTTTATAAATGTTTTATGCTGGGCAGCCCGGGTAGCTCAGTGGTTTAGCGCTGCCTTCAGCCCAGGGCGTCATCCTGAAGAC
This sequence comes from Canis lupus familiaris, assembly GCF_011100685.1. Taxonomy (NCBI): domain Eukaryota; kingdom Metazoa; phylum Chordata; class Mammalia; order Carnivora; family Canidae; genus Canis; species Canis lupus. Next base: position 47,033,188 of record NC_049239.1, on the reverse strand, counting down.
CCAGGATCGACTCCCACGTCGGGCTCCCTGCATGGAACCTGCTTCTCCCTCTGCCTGTGTCTCTGCCTCTTTCTTTCACTCTGTGTCTCTCATGAATAAATAAATAAAATCTTTTTAAAAAAATAAAAAATAAATAAATGTTTTATGCTGTTCGACATATCAGAGTCCACAATTACATCTCCTCCAGAAGTGATACCTCGTGTGGGCTTGTCTCAACATTGACAGTGTGCACTCTGCTTTTGCATGTATTTGTGTGGCATTGCTTTGGCTGGTCCTGTGTTTTTCAAGTGTCCATTATCAGCGTGCTTTACTGAATTCCTCTTGAAAACACATTTGTTAAAAATAAAAATAGAAACCTTTCTCATAGTCCTGCTTTTTAATAGAGTTACTTCAGCCATTTACATTTAATGTAAAACTGGATACATAAGCTTTATTTTCCCATCCTACTATTGCTATTTTATGTTGTTATTTTATTTTCCTTCAAGATGGGGAAGTGATCAACATCTTACCCTTTCCCTCCTTGTTCCTCTGTGGACACTTCACTGAACTGTTTCATCTCATCACTGTGCCCTATGTTTCTGACACTTATAACCACACCCACTCCAATCTGAGGCAGTTCCACTGTAGTTTCCCCTATGATGGCTTCATCCCCAGAGAGACAGGAGTTTCTCTGTGATTTCACCTCCTCCCTGTCCCTAAACCCCCATCAATGGCTCCCCAACATCACTTTTCATAGATTTCATGAAACCCTACACCATTATCAAGAATTCCTGAGCACAGGGACCTCTCTTGTCTCTCTCTGACCAAGTCCCTGGCTCTGAGCACAGTGCCAAGCCCATGGTGCAGGCCGGGAACCATTAGTACAATGAGTGACAAGAGTCCCCAAGGGCTGCCTACTTCTTGTGCCAGAAGAGGACAGGTCAGAATGATCCCCAATGTCCCCCACTTCATAAGCCCAGCCCACTCCCCTGGTCCAGACATCGTTCAGGATTGAAGTGTACCTCCCCAAATCTCATGTGCTGAAGTCCTGTACCCAAGGACTGGTGACTGGGACCTTATTTGGAAACAGGGTCTTTGCAGATGTAATTAGTTAAGACCAGGTCATTAGAGTGGGCCTTAATCCAATATGATTGGCACCCTAACAAATAGTGGGGAGATGGGTACATACAGGAAGAGCACCGTGTGAGGATAGAGCAGAGACCGGGTGATGCATCTACGAGCCAAGGAACCTCGCAGATAGCCAGCAACCACCAGAAGCTGGGACAGAGCTCCCTTCAGAGCCTCAGAAGAAATCCACCTGCTGACACCTTGACCACAGACTTCTGGCCTGAGAGGGGCAGCATTGGTGCCCAGGGGCTCTGGGTTATCTTCAAGGTCAGACCAAGGGCTGGACAAAGGTCCCTGCACATGTCCAGGTCACAGGACCCAAAGCTTTCTCCTCCTGGGAAGGGGTCCTGCAGGCCTTGGCAAGACAGTATCTCTGTGTAGGCAAACACTGTCCTGTGCCTTCCCCACTCCATGGAAAAATCTCAGCTCTGAAGACAGAACCCCAAATACCAGAAGAGGCATCCCAGCCTGACAATTAGCCAAAGCAAAGGCCCCGGGGCAGGAAAAGGTAGGTATGTGTGTGTGTTGGGGGCAGGGGTGCGGTGTCCTGTGCTCTAAAGAGTCAAAAAGGCAGGTAGGGCTTTCCAGAAAGCAGATCCTGAACCCCCCACTGAGCCCCACTGCGTGGCCTTGGGGCCAGGAGCTCCGTGAATCACACCCGGGGCCTCGCACGCAGGAGTAGCCGGGCGGGCCACCCTGCAATTTGTGGTGGGGGAGCAGGAGGCCCAGAGACCGCCCGTGCCCGGCTGCAGACACCATTAGCCGCCCAGCAGCCAGCTTTACACGTATTTAAAGCAAATCCCCCGTCTTCCCCAGACAGGGCTATTTCCGTCTATGGGCCAGCTAAATGGGGTTTATTTTCAGCCCCGGAACCTCACAGCTGAGGGCTGTTAACCCCAGAGAAGTTCCACCCCCTGTGATGGCCACCTTAGCTGGCTGGGATGGGTGAGGAGGGCAGAGGGGGAGGCGGTGTTTTTATTTGCTGAGAGCCCAAGCTTCTAAAAATGTCTTATTTAAGAATTTACCCAGAACGAGAAGTTTACCAAACCAAGAGAGACTCGGGGATGAAAACCCTTTCTAATTATCTGGTTGAAGTGCTGAAAGGCTCTGCCTTGGTTTGAACGGTGTTGACTTTAGCAGAGGCTGAGGGGCTCCGAGGACCCGGCGGTCGGGGGGCTGCCGCCCTGGGGGAGGGCCTCACAGGGTGCGCGTGCCGAGTCCCCGCTCCTCTGGGTCCCAACTGCTGGGTACCTCGCCCGGTTCCGCACATCCAGAGATTTTAATGACAGGCGGTGAATTTAAACAGTTTTTTTTTTTCTTTCAGGAATGTTTTAAGGGATTGGGAGGAAATTGTGCACGGATTTTGCTGTTTTAAGAGCTAATATGTGAACAGCTTCAGAAGGATGTATGTTGTTTTAGGGCTGGAGTTTACAGAGTAAAAGCGTAAGACAAAAGCAGAAGTGCCATGGGCTCCAAGGGCTGTCTACTTGAATTTCATCCCTCTGAGAAGGGGTGGCCTTCCCGAGAGCAGGGCTGGAAGGAAACAGAGGAGGTCTGATCTGCAGCACCCTCCCCCCCCCACTGCGTCCTGTCACCAGCACGTCCACAGGGGTGCCCAGCTGGGCGGCTGCAGTGAGGGGCTTGAGGGGGCTTGGAGTGGCTCTGGGGCACAAGCCATCAGCCTGCAGCTGATGTCAGAGCACCAAGGAGGGTCCCCCCCCACAGCCCCCAGTGCCCACATTCCCAGAGGGGACAGGCCCTGGGTGGGGGTGGGCTCCCAGTCCTTGGAGACAAATATCAGAGAACAAGCTACCACGAGTTACTCAGGAAGAAATACCCAGAATAGCCCAAAACCCATGAAAGAAACTGAATTTCTAACCGAAAACTTCCCCACAGAGAAAGCCCCAGGCCCGATGGCTTTGCATGTTCTGTTCAGTGAAGAAGGCAGCAATTTTGCCCTAACTCTTCCTGAACCGAGGAGCAGGAACCCTTCCCAACCGATTACCTAATGCCAAAAGCAAAGACGTTACGAGCAAACAAACCAGACCATATCCCTCATGAACACAGATGCAAAAACTCTAGATTTTAGCAAATCAAATCCAGCAATGTATGTTTTAAAAACTCATCATGACCAAGTGGGCTTTATATGCAGAATCCGGGGTTGGTCTGCTCGCTGAAAATCACGGAGTGCTGGTCACTGTACTCATGAAGGAAAAAGAACACATACAACCTTCTCAACGATATAGAAAAAAAGCATCAGATAAAATGCAACAGCCAGTCTCAAAAGCCACTCTTCCCAGCAAAGTAGGGAAGAAGCCTCACCGGGCAACGTGTAAAACCCACAGCTTGCGATCCTACCTCCTGGTGGGGGACCAAACCTCCCCCCAAGACCAGGAACCTGATGTGGGGGACCGCTCCCTCCTATTTACTAAACGTGATGGTGGAAGCAGAGCCAACGTATCAGGCAAGGACGAGGAACAAACAGCACGGGGATGGACAAGGAAAACAATAAAACTGACTTTATTTGGAACAACACGATCATCTCCATAGAAAATCCTAAAAAAGCAACCTCCCCCCCCCCAAAAAAAAAGCAACTTCCAGAACTAATAAGGTTAGCGGAGCCACAGGCTACAAGGTCAACATGCTAGCCACAAACAATTCGAAAGTGAAATTGAGAAAACCGTACCATTTCAGCGTCAGAAACACGAAACAGTAACGAACCACGCAAATTACGTGTGAGATCTGCACACTAAAAGCCATAAAACACGGATGAGTGGTATGTAAAAATATCTAAATAAGTGCAGGGACACATCGTGTGCAGGAAGCAGAAAAGCTCAATGTTACAAAGACGTGCAGCAGACTTAAGTGCGTGGCCGGCGCGGCCCGGCGCTGATCAAAATTCCGGCAGGGTTCTTTGGTAGAAATTAACCGATTCTCAGCTTTAGGTGGAAATGCAGAGAGCACTGGAAGAATTGCCAACATACTTTTGAAAATGAGCAAAATTGAGGGATTAACACAGCCTGATTTCAAGGCTTACTATAAATGTCATATTAATCAAGACAGTGTGGTAGTGGCAAAACAGATTAGAAAGTCCAGAAGCAGACCCACGCATATGGTCAACTGATTTTCATCAAAGGTGTCAAACTAATTCGATGGAAACACGGCACTGGAAGAATTGGGTAACCACATGCAGGAAAGATTTAATACCTGTCACTGCGTATAAAATTAAACTTGAAATGAATCACAGATATAAACACAGAACGTAAAACTAGAAAATTTGTACAGAAATATAGAAGAAAAGCCTTTGTAACCTTGGATTAGGCAAATATTTCTTAGACAGAATACAAAAAACATGAACCTTTAAAGGGGGGAAAAAAAAACCCAAAACACCAAACCCTGAAAAATTGGACTTCGTCAAAATTAAAAACGTCAGCTCTTCCGAAAGACAGTGTTGGGAGCAAAGCGAAGCCACAGATCGGAGGGGGCGCTGGGGGGTGGATATTGGGGAAAGGCACATCTGACCATCGGAGTCTAATGTCTAAAATTCTATCTGGAAAATAGGAAGAGCTCCTATAACTCGTTGGTGAGACAAAGGACCCAGTGCCTCGCGTGGGCAGGATGTCACAGAGCGTGCATGCGTGTGGCCAGTCAGCCCGGTGTCACCGGTCACTTGGGAGATGCCCCGAAACCATGGGGTGCGGACCGGGCGGTGGCGAGCACCCAGAGCCGCCGAGCTAGTCGTGCGTGGACGGAAGGCGACGCCCCACAGAGCAAACTGTGGGAAACAGCTCGTGGTTTCTCAGCGAGGTCAGCGAGCGTCAACCGCACCACCCGGCCATCCGCTCCGAGGGATTTACCCAAGAGGAATGAAGACATGGGGCTACTCGAAACCTGTGTGCAATAATCAGGGCGGCTTTAATCATAACAGCCGAAAACTGGAAAGAGCTCAAATGTCCATCAGCCTGTGAATAGATAAACAAACTGTGGTACATTTTATCCTTTCCAATTAAAAGGAAACAAAGTAGTGAACGCAGGCCACAACATGGATGAAGCTCAAATGCATTCTGCTCAGTGAAAGAAGCCAGACACAAAGGCTCCGTAGCGCAGGATGCCTTTCACATGACGTTCTGGAAAAGGCAAGACGACGGGGACAGGAAACATCCGTGATTACCAGGTGCTGGGGGCGCGGGGGCGGGGGTGAGCCGCCAAGGGGGCACAGGGGGACTCTCAGGGGCGGTGGGAACCTTCTGGATGGTGACGGTGGCCGTGGTCGTGGGACAGCCGTCGTCTGCCGGGACCCGCTGACCGGCAGCACACCTAGAGACGAGCGGTTTCGCGGCTGGGAAGCTGGGGTTCCGTAAGCCCACGTGGAAACCAGGAAGAAATCAGACACACACAGAAGCCAACCCAAGAGATGTACCATCAAACTGACCCTTCCGTAAAAGACGAGTTAACACGGTGGAAGGAGAGACGTGCGAAATCAAAGATCAGGTTTTGGAAGATTTTACAAAACCATCCTGAGTCCAAGATCGGTCCCCCCGTCTGCCCAGAGTGGATGTCCGGCTGTCAGCAGGCCCACCGAGCTCCTGTCCCTGCTCCCCACCCTCTGCCCCTGCAAGGAGGTCTCCTGCACCCCCACTGTCCTCCTCTGTGTCTTCCCTGGAGACTGAGCCCAGCATGCTGACCCCTCACATCTTGGTGACCACCTGCCACCACCAGATTCACGCTCCATCAAGAGCTCCCAAGGGTGCCTCACACTCAGCCTGGCTCACATCCATGCCCTGGGCTGGTTGCACAGGAGACGCTTGGGAAACAGGCACCCAGGAAGCCCCACGACCAGATCGTGCCCAAACCTCACACCTGAGACCCCAACCCTCTTGCATCCCAATCCTGGGTGAGCTCAGCATCACCCATAGGGTGCCCTGCAGCAGAGGGGCCCCTTCGGGCTCCCTGCAGAAGCTCCTGGGCCATCCCCCACCCAGAAAGGCCCTCTCCACCAGCCCCAGACTCACGGCCCACATCCCACCTGCCTTCGGGGGACCTGGGCCCACACGTCGGCTCGGCCCCCAATCTGCATGCCGACCTCGGGAGGTGCGCTTCTGGCCCCACTCACACGGGCGTCCAGCTCACTCCCAGAGGTTCCCCAGCCCCCCACCCAGCCCCACGTGCACGCTCAGAGCTGCTCAGTAGGGAATTTGCAGAGTTCTGAGTTTTCTGTGACCTTCAAAGTATGTTGGCTTCTTCTGTCTTCCGCCCACAGCATTTCACTTAACCCCCAGAGCGACCTGACGAGGGGGCGGTGGGGTGACGGTCAGGGTACCCCACATGGAAGAAAACCAACCACAGTGTCACGGGCTCTTCCCCTGCAGAGACTCCTGCATGGGGACTGAGAAGACTCATTGTCGGGGGGCCCTAGCCCCTGGTGAGTGAGCGAGGGCCAAGGTACGGTGGAGGGCTGGCCTCCCCGAGGACACAACATTTGACCTGCAGCCCAAAGGACAGGAGGGTCGCACATGGAGAATGCTGGACATCGGGGAGGCCAAGTCCAGGAGGCGGGACTGGTGGAGCCGAGCAGGGACCCTGCCTCGAGGGGCTTTGCAGGTCACAGGGAGGGGTGTGGGTGTCCCTTCACAGTCATGGGAAGCTTCCGGAGAGTTCTAAACAAGGCAGCGACTGGATCTAATTCCCTTTTTGAGGAGATCTGACCTGACTGCCATGTCATGGGTGCTGGTCAGGCCTGGCTGAGGGAGAGAGCCAGGTGGGCGGCCAGCATGCCCTGGACTAGGGGTGAAGGGAAGCCCATGGTGCAGAAGCAATAGGGCACATGGAGGCCCAGAGCCTCCCAGACATACAGCTGCCTGTCTGGGACCATATCAGAGCCCTGTGGCCCAGGTCAGAGAGCCCAACCTTTAACCTCAACACAGCCCAGCCCAGAGCTGTGCGCTGGAGGGCACGAGAGATGCCCTAGATCTGGGGATGCTCAGAGTGCTGCCCAGTTCATGGCCAAGGAGCATGAATGCTTAGAGAAGACTAAAGGAATGAGAGAAGTACTGGCCAGCTCTAGGCCACAGACGGTCAAGGCTCAACTTGCCCCCAAAGCTGAGATGTGGGCCCAGGGCTCTGCTCCTGGACGTGCCCCCCGGGAAGTCAGATGGCAGCCGCCTGCCCAGCCCAGGGTGCCCCCGCACACCAGATGGAACCTGCATGATATGTGTAGAGGCCCCAGGACAAGTGCCACTGCAGAGCACCCCCACCCTGGGGGCTGAGCCCCGCCACCAGTGCGGACCCCGTCCAAGGCTCTAGATGGTAAAGGACCTGTGGCTTGCGGGGGCTCAGGGATGGAGGGAGGCAGAGGTGGACAGTGACACTCCCGTGCATGACCCAGCACATCCTTCCTCATTGGTCAACACCCACAGAAAGTACACCAAACCTGACCCCTAATGTAAACTGTGTACATGAGTGAACAGTAATGATCAACGCTGGTTCATCGATTGCAACAGTGCCCTGTACTAACGTGAGATGGAAAGAACAGTGGGGGACGCAGGGTCCGGGGCAGATATTTGGGAACTCTGTACTTTCTGCTCGATTTTTCTGTAAGCTTAAAACATGCTGTGAAAAATAGTCTAGCAGTTTTATTAAATAAATTTTAAAAAGAATTTTTATTGGCATACACCCCACCCACTTGTGTCTACATTGTCCTAGAAGCTCTTGCTGTTCGCCAGTGGGGCGGGGGCACGTGTAGCCTGTGAAGCTAAGTTAAATATGGGGCCCCCACAAGAAACACCGGTGCACTCATGGTATGGTTTTGTTCTCTCCCTGCCCGGGCCTGACTGCCTTCCTGCCCTCGGGCCAGCAAGCCCCCTGCCTCAGGGGTCCCCTGACACCCTGCAGTGGAGACAGGCTCCCACAGGGAGCACAGGCAGGTGTCCGAGGCCCCATCCAGCTCAGGCACAGAAGGGCCAGTCAGGCCAGGGCTGACACAGGGCGCCACATACTGTCCCCTCTGCTAGGAACACCCCCGACAGAAATTTTCACCTGACTCAGTCCTTTACCTTCACACGGAGCCACATTGCCCAGTGAGGTCACCATAGCACATCACTGTCTCTCCTCTGGGCACCCAGAGGTCCACCTGTGCTTTGGACACAGGTGGGCTATGCATGCCACTTGTGTTTGGGCGGCAGGTGGGGGTCCAGCAGTGTGGATGCGTGTCAACATGCCAGACTGTGACAGGTTACATGAGAAAACAAAGATGGGAAATGCTACAGGTGTGAGTGCAGAGGTAGCCATCAGAACAGAAGCGTGAGCCTCCCCAAATATCACCATATTTCTATAGAGCAAAGAATGTACATCTTATAGGGAAAACAAAATACCCAAGTCATGAAAGACTGACAGAGACCAAGAATATAAGTCATGCTAATAAATGCAAATAGACTTAACTCTGACCCATTAAAAGAAAAGCATTTGGAATCAGGTTAAGATTCAGCATATGTTTCACATAAAAAGCACACTACACGTATAAAGACACACATAGGTTACAAATAAAATTAAAAAAAAACAAAAAAACCAACTGCAGGAACATTAAGAAAAGAAAGCTGGAGAGGCCAAGGTAGATTTTAGAGCAGCGAACATGACCAGGAATGAAGAAGGTAGCTTTGTAGTGATGAGGGCATAATGGTCCTAAATGCTGATACATCAATAACAAAGTCTCATAATACACTGTGCAAGGGTGACCAGCCCCGAAGAACACACACACAGCCCCACAATTGGAGCTGGAGGTCTCAGAGCCTGCGGTCTTCAGCAGGACGAGCCAACAGGACACCTAAGAGGACACAGCAGACCCCACCACCAACTGCAGCCACCACTCGAGGGTTACAGGGCAGTGCTCCCAACAGCAGGATGCACACTGTGCTCCCATGCCCGGTGTGATACATACCAACATGAACCATATGCTGGGCCATAAAACAAGTCTTAATTGCATTTAAAAAGAATCAAATCATATGAAGTATTTTCTCTGACCACAAATGAATTAAAGTAGACATTAGTATCAGAAAGGTAGCTCAAAAACCCTCACGTGTTTGGGAAGTAAGTAATGCCCTTAAAGAAGAGATGCCCTTAAATAATCCAGGCATCAAAGAAGAAAAAAAAATCAGGAGATATTTTGAATGGAATGAAACTAACATAATGCATCAAAATCTGTGGGATGCAACTCCAGTCTTTAGGGGGAACACGTACCCCCAAACTCCCCTATTACAGGGACCTCTAACCAACGTCCTCAGCTTTCACCTTAACACACACACACACAAGGACAGTCAACGAAAACTGAGTAAATACAATAAAGAATAACAATCAGTACAGTAACCAGTGAAATCGCAGAAAAGAAACGTTGAAACTTCAATCAAATGTTGGTTCTTTGAGATCGATAAAATCACTGAACTCATAGCCAAACTGATCACACACACACACACACACCCAAAAAAGCACAAATTACCAACATCGGGAATGAGAGAGGTGACATCACTACATACCCCACAGATGTTAGTTAACACCCTGGGTGAACCGAACAAAGTCCCTCAACATACAGAACTCCAAAACTCACTCAGAGAGAAACAGGTAACCTGAGTATTTTATTAAGTTTAAAACCTAGTTAATGACCTTCTGACAAAGAGAAGTGCAGGCTCAGAGAGCTTTATTGACGGATTCCACCATGGGTGTGGGGAAGACACAGACTGATTCCACACACACTCTTCTCCCATATAAAGCGAGAACACAGCCTGGTGCACTTGACCATGACAGCACTGCTCTGGTACCAAATCCAAAACGTTGTAAGAAAACCAGAGAAAATGTCCCTCGTGAACCGAGATGCAAAAGTCCTTAGCAAAATTTCAGCAAATCAGGCCCAAAAGTCTACACAGAGAGTAGTATGACATGCATAAGTAGGGTTTAGTTTAATATCTGAAAATCGGTCAATGTGATTCACCACACTTTGCTCAAGAGATGGGGAAAAAAACATCCTCCTGTGTTAAAAAACCTCACAAGCATTTGAATCAGAAGGGGTCTCCTTCCATCTGAGAAAGGAGGGCTATAGATAACCTGCCCGCAACACGCGTGGTGGTGAGAAGCACAGTGTGTCTCTCCCACAGTTGGCGGCAAGGCAAGGATGTCCGCTTAGCCTGTCTCTGTTAGACACGGTGCTGCAGGGGCAGCCAGTTGGACAAGAGACACTAGTGGGCATCCAGACTGGAAAGGAAGAGGTAAAATGGCCTTTATATGAAGACATAATTATTGATGTAAAAAAAAAAAAATTGGGACGCCTGGGTGGCTCAGCAGTTGAGCATCTGCCTTCGGCTCAGGGTGCGATCCCGGAGTTCCGGGATCGAGTCCCACGTCGGGCTCCCCACAGGGAGCCTGCTTCTCCCTCTGCCTGCGTCTCTCCTCTTTCTCTGTATATCTCATGAATAAATACATAAAATCTTTTTTTAAAAATCCACAGAATCCACTAAAAAAGCTGCCAGAAGGAAGAATCGAGTTGGGAAAGTTTCAAGACATAAGGTACTGAAATTATAGTTCTGAATACCAGCAACGAACAACCAACGTACCACCACAGACTACAGCATGAAACACAGGAGACTCTTAGGTGTCTGACAAAAGATGCACGGGACTTTTGTCCTGGAAACTACAAAACATCCAGACAGAAATTCAAGATCTAAATAAACGGGGAGGTGCGCAATGTCCATGGTCCAGAAAACTCGATCTCAGCAGATCAATCCTTCCCCCCAACTGATCTCTGGATTCAGTGCCATCCCAAACGTAACCCATACCAGCTTCTTTGTGAAAACTGACAAGCAGCTTCAAAAATTTATGTAGAGATGCAAAGGACCTGGGGTAATCAGCAATTCAAAAGAGAGGAACAAAGTTGGATGATTATCTTAATTCATTTCAAGTCTTCTTATAAAGCTATAGTAAGGGATCCCTGGGTGGCGCAGCGGTTTAGCGCCTGCCTTTGGCCCAGGGTGCGATCCTGGAGACCTGGGATCGAATCCCACATCGGGCTCCCGGTGCATGGAGCCTGCTCCTCCCTCTGCCTGTGTCTCTGCCTCTCTCTCTCTCTCTCTCTCTCTCTCTGTGACTATCATAAATAAATTTTAAAAATTTAAAAAAAATAAATAAAGCTATGGTAATCATGGTGGTGCGGTGCTGGCGCAGACGCAGGTTAGCAGATCAGCGCATCAGCATAGACCATCCAAAAACAGGTCCATGTTCTCATAAGTTGGCTTTTTAAAATGGTGTCGTGACATGGTTGCATGGGTCAAGGACGCTCTTGTCAACAATTGGTTCTGAAACAACCGGACACTCACGTATCAAACTAGGAAGCTCAACCCATAATTTACACGGTATACAAAAGCAAACTCATGGACCTAAATGCAAACACTAAAACTATCAGAAGAAAATCTTAGTAATCACGTGTTTGGGAAAGACTTCTTAGATACAAAAAGCAAAAAAGAAGGAAAAAGCTATGAATCTGATGTTGTTAAAATGGAGAACGTTTTGTCTTTAAAAAGCACTGTTCCATGAATGAGAAGGGCAATCATAGACGGGGGAGAAATATTTGTGAACATACACCCACGTATCTATAATATATAAAGAGTCTTTATGACTTAATAAGCAGCAGAATACAACCTAGTGATAAAGAAGAACAGGTCACTGACACACACAATCACCTGGATGAGCCTCAAGAGATGATGTCAGGTGAAAGGAGCTACACAGGAAGGCACCGGTGTAGGAGTCCGTTTATAGAACGCTCTAGAAAACAAAGGCCAGTCAGTGGGTACCTCCTGAGTGGAGACAGGTGGGAGGAGGGATCCCAAGGACACAGGGACATTTTGGGGAGGATGGTGGTATCTGCTGTCCTGATGGTCTCATGATGTCTACACAAGTCAAAATTTACCAAACTGTGCACTTGAAATATGGCATCTCTCTCGTGTCAATTATTCCTCAATGTGGCTGGTTTGGGTTAAGAGAGCAGCGGAGATAAACCAGCGGCTCCTATGGGTCCAGGTACCCATGCTGCCACCAGGTTGCTGGCTCACAACCAGGGCACCTGAGTGGGGTATAGATGGCCCTCCCACCCACCTCCCCAGCACCCCTACCCCTACTACCACACACCTGCCCAGACAAGGAGGCCACCATCTTCCACCATCCACCATGGTCCACCATTATCAACTGTCCACTCTGATCTACCGCGGTCTACCACCATCCACCACTGCCCATCAACTACTGTCCACCACTGCCCACCACTGTCTACACCATCCACTACTGTCCACCACTATCCACTACCGGCTACCACTGCCCACCACTGTCTACCACAGTCCACCACCATCCACAACCATCCACCACTGTCCCGTTGGCCCTGTGGACTGAGAACTTTGCACCGTACATGCCTGCTCCCCATGGCCTCAGGTGTCAGAGCCACCAACATCACTGCAGTTTTCCACATGAGGGAACTGGGGTAACATGGGTGGGCCTACTGGGCAGTCTCAAGGGGCCTGGACCCCAACCATCTCCTTCAGTCTCCCTAGCAGGGCCCCAGGGCTGGAGGTCTTGGAGAGACACACCTAGGAGCAAGCCTCTCCTTCTTTCAAACCAGAAAGGGGTGAAGCCTGGAGGCTCAGGTCTGCTGCCCCCACCACCCCTCGGCTGTCTGTCTACACAGGAACCAGTGATGGAGTCTTTGGACAGGGGCCTCTGAACCCTGACAGGGAGAAGCTAGAAGTTCTTATGAGTACCCAGCTGAGAGGGGTGTCCCCACGTCCCAGAGCTACTGAGCGCACCAACAGATGTCCTCACTTAAAAGGACATCACCTTGAACCCACGATGAAGACCGAGACCATGGCAGGTGGGGGCCGTCTCAGGAAAAGTTCAGGGGATCCCATCCGGGGCCAAGCCCATCTCCCCAGTTACCCCACTCCCCGGAAACAGCAGTGAGGTCACGGGGGCTGTGGCAAAGCCCTGGCTTTCCCAGAGATCGCCACGTCCCGGGACCCCATGGGGTAGGTGACACGAGAAATGAGGAACACCCGGACCCCAGCGCGGGTCCCACCTGCAAGGACCGCGGCCCTCGTCCCCGACCCTCCCCAGCCAGGTGCGGGGAGCGGGCCCCCCGAGAAGAGGCTCAGGGACAGCTCGGGAAACTGAACACGAAGCCGAGCTGCCCGCCCCTCCCCCGGCCGCCGCCGAACCCTGCTCTGAATGCACGAATTATTCTCAGCTCATCGTGCTCGGAAACTGACCAGATCATCGCCCGCCAGGAAAGGGGGCAGGCCGCGCCTCTCAGCACACACTTGACATTCTGTTCTCCTCCAGGCTTCCGTGCTGACAGTTTCTGGATTAAATGTGCAAATGGAACGCGGCCCCGAGGGGGTCTCGCTCCCTGCCGGCCCGAAGCTCAGGGCTGAGTGTGCTTGTGCGCACGTGTGCACGCAGACACGTGCGGGTGCCTGAACAAGTGCGCCACGTGAGTGTGTCCACACGTGCGTGTCCACTTCCGCGCATGGGTGTGCCCGTGGCCTCGGGGCCACACCAGGCACGTCTTCCCTATCGGCGACGTCAGCTACCCCCGACCTCGACCCAGCTGGGAGCGCAGTGCCACTGGCCGCGGGTGCTCCAGCTTGGCGTTGGGCACGAGGAACTGTCCTTGGCCTGCTGGTGGCTGGGTCCACCTGAAGGTGCCACTGTGGCGCCCCTCACCTGGGGCTCAGGCTGGGGGTCTGTGCCTCACAGCCGCCAGCCAAGGAGAGGCCTGGAACTCGCCTTCCCAGGGGCTCAGTAGCCACAGGCTAGGGAGGGCAGGATCGCCCCGATTCCCGTGAGCCTGAAGATGCCTGGTGGGCTTCTCGGGCCTCCTCCGACAGCCTGGGTGTCATCGAGCCCTGTGGAGCCAGGCTGGGGCCACCCAAGGGTGCAGAAGGCACTGACAGGTCATGCTCTGGGCACAGTGTGCTGGCCCCTGGTCAAGACCGTTTCTGTCTGGTTCTTAGAAAGGGCTGGCAGCAGCAGCCCCTGGTCCCGGGGGTCCCCTGCGGTGCCCCCTTCCATTTGCCCCACAAAATGTGCCCAATCAGAATGTGATTTTATAACCAGAAAGCAGAAAAGGCAGTGGAGGAGCTGCTGCCCCCAGCCCTGAGGTCAGCTGAGTGAGGCAGGGGCCGGGTGTGGGGGCTGGGCGCGTGGTCGTGGCTCCCGACCCCACAAAGCGGCACCAAGCCCCCTTCTTCCTGCCCGTGAAGTCACACAATGACACACTTCAGTGGCCGCACAGCCGGGGCTCTGGTTTTCATTCTGTGTGACCTGGGGAGGCAGAGAACATGATTATAACCCGTCTGAATGCAGTGCCCTGGGGCAATTGCTCCGGCACCTGCACGGGCCCGTGGCCCCCGCCCGGCGACCAGCCACTCGGGCAGCCCGCTCGTGCGGGCCGCGACAGCTGGCAGACACCGCCACGCTGCGCCCCACAGCCACGAGGCCCTGCGGGCTCATCCCATTACCCTGGACGACTTCCCCAGGGCAGCCCCCGGGAGCCCCCCGCGGAGTGCCAGTGCCAGGCCCCGCCTGCGCCCGGCGACACACTGCCTGTTCAGCTCGGTCCCCGTTATGTTATGTCAGCTGTTACCCTGTGCTTAAAACAAGGCTCTCCAGCTGGCCGGGGTCAGATGTGAAAACAAGGCCCTCACAAAACCCGGCCCTCCAGCTACCCCGAGCCGGAGACCCCCACTGAATGTGGCACTTAATGACGAGCGTCTTTCCAGCCCTCGGGCAGAGCATAAAGGAAACACCTGTCCCACGGACGGCACACTCTAATCCCGCTAAATCCCGAATGGAGGAGCCTGCGGGGCCCTCAGCAAGGGGCCCCCACCCCAGCGTCTGACTTTTGTCCCGGGCCTCAGGAAGACGTTGACGAGTTTTGGTGGGCCGGGCAGGAGAGAAAACACGGGAGAAAACACGGGAGCCAGCCTGGGAGCGCCAGGAAGCCCAGGCCTCCCTCACGAGCTCACGCCTTCCAGGCGGACCCAAAGCGCCACGCCGGGACCGTCCTCCCGGGGGTGGCTGATGGGTGACCCGGGCAGGAGAACGCACCCTCACACGGGCCACACCCTCCAGGCGGCCAGGAGGGTCTGCTTTCTAGCTGATGCTGGAGGCTGAGCCGAGCCCCCCCAACCTGCCCGGAGCCAGGGGTGCCCCACTCGTTCCCACCACCCCCTGCACCCCAGCCCAGGGCGGCTCTGTCTCTGGTTACCAACCCGGAGCTGAATCATCACAATTTCTGAAAGGAGGAAAGACAAGACAGCGGGGTATGGGGGGTGGTGGGGGGTGGGGGAGAATGTGAGACCACCCAGGCACCTGGCCACTCCGGGGAGAAAAGCCTGGAAACCTCGCACACGCGGGCACCCAGGTGCCCGAGGAGGCCATGGGGCCCCCTGAGCTCTGCGGCTCCCGGCGGAAGTGCTCCCCGGCAGGCAGGCCACCTCTTCTGTGCTCTGAGGCCTGTAGGTCAAGCGCGCTCAGGGGGCCCAGGGCAGATGGGGTAGCGGCCGGGGCTCTCACCGGGCTCCCAGCAGACGCCAGCACACACCTCCCACCCCACGGCTTCACAGCCGGCAAGAGGGAAGTACCACGGGGACACGGTGAGGCCCGACCCGGGCGACCCGCAGGGCAGGAGGGGCGGGTGCCAGCCAGCCGTGGCTGCTCTCAGGGGCCCCCCGCTCGGCCCTCGTGGGGTCACCCTCGGACCCCGGGGACCCGGCAGCAGGCCCAAGCCAGGGGCCGCCTCCCCTTTCCCTCGAGGGCCACGTGGAAAGGAAGATCCAGGCGGCCATCTGTGGGGGACTTGGGGCATTCTGCAGGGAAGCGTCAGACACTTGGGGCCGTTTCTGCGACCCCTGTCCGAGCCCCCACCTCGTCCTGAGCAGGCTTGATCGATATGACAGTTCTGGCGACAGATAACGGGCCCGGCTGTGGGCCTCACAGAGGACGTCTTTGTTACAGAAAACGAGCCACTGCAGGCCCCTCCACACACAGGGCCCCGGTGTGCTGGCAGAAGGTTCCGGTTACAGCGAGGACTCCTGCTTTCACAGCTCTCGGCTGAGCGCAGACCCCGCATGAAGGAATGTCAGCTGTCCCCTCAGGAGCAGCTGCCTCCAGGCCAGGAACGCAGCCAGCCCCAACCCTGTAACCCTCCCCAGAAACGGGGTCCCGGGTGGGGTGGGGACTGTGTCCCCTGCTGGCGGGGACGCCCCAGCCGCCGCCTGCAGCCCCGCGAGCCTCGAACCCTCTGCCCTCTGCTTCCTCGGGGGCCGGGGCGCCGTCTCCTTCCTAAAGCAGGCACAGCAGAGCATGGGAGGAAGGTCACCAAGGAATGACCAAGGCCCTGGTCACAGAGGTCAAGCCTGTGACAGCCCCACACGATGAGGAAAACACACCCCAGATCTGGGGCAGCGTGGGCTGCGGTGGGACGGTGGGGGGGTGGGGGGGACACCCAGGGAGCAGGTGTCAACGTGCTGGGGGCCTGCTTCGGGGCTGCAGAGGTGGGTCGGGCCGATGCCCACCATCACCAGGGGGGCAGGGTTCATTCTCGGGGGTCCCTGCCCAGTGGCAAGGGGCTCTGGGGACCCCGCCAAGTCCCCTAGAGGGCAACGATTTCAGAGTCTGTTGAGAGGCCCCTGAGGCTGTCCAGGGCCACCAACAGGGCCACTGGGGGTTGACCTGGACGGAGGGGACTGAGGGGGCTGTGGGGCCTGCTGGGGCCTCCCTCACCCCAGCTGGCACAGGGGAGATGCCCCACCAGACAGGCACCATCCAGGTCCTCCACACATGTCCTGGGCCCTCGTGGCCACCTTTGCCCTGTCCCGGAGGCCAGCGTCCCTGTGCCTGTCACCCTGGGGCGACCCCAGGTGGGGTTCAGGGCTCATGAGCAGAAAGCTGAGCAGAGCCTCAGGTGCTCGGTACCTCGGCCGTGCAGCGGGAACCCCAGGCCCACCGCGTCCCCCCACCCGCCAGAGCCTCTTGAAGAGAAACGCCCTGCTCTTCTCCATTTCACAGGCACAGAAATGTCCAGAATGCAGGTTGCCGTTGTTTGGGGCTCTTTAGCTTTTAGTGTTTTTATCAAAACCAGCAAGGCTCTGGTTGGCCCCTGGAAGCTCAGCTACCAGGGTCAGCCGGGAGCCCCCGCCCTGCAGAGGGACAATCCGAACGCCTACGCCAGACAACAGCCCAACCGAGAGCTCGCAGGACACGTGTGCACAAGACACAGACACACGGCGGTACACACGGCACTGCCTTCCTGCTCTGGGGACTGAGGGGTCAGCACCAAGCTTGGGTGCCGGCCCCTCCCAGGCAGGGCCCTGCAGGGTGCAGACACGAAGCCGTGTCCTGTCTGCACACCTATCCCCACCACATAGTAGGTGCTTGATGAATGTCTGCGGGCTGAACACACGCAGGGGGCATCCCAACCAGGGTGCTGGGTGGGGGTGGCCCCTGGCCTCAGGCAGGACTTGAGAGAAATGCTGGGCAGTGGGAACTAAGCCCCCCTGGGTGGCTCTCTCGTGGCAGGGACAGAGAGACAAAGGAGGAGGTCTCTCCGGAAGGTCCGGTGGTCGGGCACAGGAGGCAGGGAACGCCCGGTGTGGGCCAGAAGGTGGGGCGTGCAGGAGCAGGGCTTCACGGGACATGGAAGGGGTTTGCTAGTGGGGAGGGGAAGGCCAGGTGAGGGGAGCATTCCCAGGGGGAGGTGGCCCCCAAGGAAAATAAGACCTTGGTGTCTGTGAGTGGAAAACCTCAGCCACGAGTGACCAAAGTCCCGTGAGTCAGTCCCCTTGGTGCGAGGGATGGACCTGCAGAGGGTGTGCACACAGCAGGCTCCCGGGCCGCGGCTGCCACGGGCCCGGGCCCGCAGTGAGCCCGAGCCTCCCTGCTGGGTCTGAAGGGCGGGAAGGGTCTGCGGGGTTGGGGGACGGAGGACAGGGTCTGGACACCGCTCCAGGGGATGGGAGCCCAGCGTCCCGGTGCAGCTAGGAAACTGAGGCCCTGCAGCCCCCGGGGGGCAGGCCAGCCGGCAGGAGGGCTGGGTCACCACCACGGCCAAGGGAGCCTCGGAGTGAGGGAGGAAGCCGCGAGCGATGACCTCATCACCCAGGCCTCCGGGCCGTGGCTCACGGGGTTGTTAACCACAGCGTCGCGGGGCAAGTCCCTGGTATGCTCGGCACTGGGAGGCCGGAACACGCGGAGTTAGTGTCGTGCTTTTGGGTGCCTCTCTTTGTGTGGGACCCGAAAAACATAAAGGGGGGGACAACACCCAGCCCCTCACCTGGGCCTACTGGCCCCTGGGGGTGCAGACATAGGGTGCCTGCTGCAGCCTGCGGGCAAGCATGTGGGCGGGAAGCACGCACGAGGCCGCGTGGACACACACCAGCAGACATGCAGGGCTGCGCACGCACCAGGCACACACACCGTGCAACAGCCAGGGCCCACACGCATGCCCCCAGCGGGAGCCCCGTGCCCGGGAGGCGGGAGTGGGGCTCAGGTCCCGCGTGGGCCTCCTAACCGGCGGGGCCCCGACCTGCAGCACGGAGGAGATGCCTCCCAAAATGGCTTTTGCAGGCGCACCGAATCCGCCTGCTTCAGCAGAACGCTTAATCCCTCGGAGGCCGCCCCGGGGCCCCTGGCTCCGGCCAGATAACAGCGCTCGGCTCCGTAAACGCCGAGTGCATGAAAGCAACGGCAGAAATATGGGCTCTCTGGGACAGCTCAGCTCACAGACACGTTTTTCCACCATGTACACACCGGGCTGCTCGCGGAGCCCCTCGCCCCGAGCCTACACTGGCCCCTCCCGGGCTCCCAGCTGCGGTCTGGCTCCCTCGCTCCCTGGGCCCCGGCCAGCGGCACCCGCATCCTGCGGACAACAGCGCCACCTGGCGGCCCGCCATGCCCGGGGCTCCCAACTCCCTGACTCGGCTCCCTAAGCCCACCCCGGAAGCCTGCAGCAGGTCTCCCTCTGCCTGGGGTCTGACACCTCCCCCGGGAAGCGCCCCTGACTTCCCTGGGGGCACTGCGCTTGCCCGGTTCCCCCCCCCTGCAGCTGCCCCCCTACCCTGGCCCCTCGGCCCTCTCCCCTCCTTGGATAAGCCCTCAGCGTCCGCACACACGTCCCACCCTGTCCCTCCTCACCTTGCACCTCCTTCCTGGCCCCACCATGGGACATAACTCACATCTGCCCCTGGAGGCTGGGCCCAGGGCGGCCTCATTCCCCACTGGGGCCCCAGTGCCTGCCATGGCCATAACGGTCCAGTGGCAGCCGGACATGGCCAGCTCAAACCCCCTCGAATATCCAGCTCCATGCAACCACTGAGCTGGGGAGTCCTTAGAAACCTAGCAAGGCCATCGGAGGGCTAAGTCTGAGGCCGTCCTGACCACCCCTCTACTTCACAGGGCAGGGGCAGCTGAGGCCCTGGAGTGTCTGCGGGGGCAGCTTTGGGAACAGGGCCTCAAGGCAGAGAAGTCCCAAGTCCTGGGAGCATCAGGCTGGGCATGTGGGGTCAGTGCAATCACCGCACCTCTGCCCTCAGGGGCTGACAACCGTGGAAAGCTGTAAACCCACCCATGGAGGACCCCCCCTCCCCGCCCCATGCGTGCCCAGACTGCTGGGAAAGAGCAGATGCCTCAGGGGGGGTAGGAATGGGGAACCCTGGACGGCAGGTTCAGAAGCAGCGACAGTCAAGCAGAGGCCTGGAACTGGATGAGAAGTCAGTCATGCAACATGCCAAAGAAATAGCAGGTCAAGAGCAGAGCACGTGCAAAGGCCCTGAGGCAGCTGGGTCAGCAAAAGTGCACTGGGATAGAGGGAGAGTGAGGTAGAGGGAGGGAGGGCGGAGTTATGGGGGCACAGGTGCCGAAGGTGCAGCATTCTGGAGGCCCAGAGGGTGTGCACACAGCAGGCACAAGCATATTTCAACAGGGCACTGGGGGAATGGTCAGATTTGTTTTGAAAAGCATCACCCATCCCAACCAAAGAAGGCTGCCGGGTGGAGAGGGCCCTGGTGGGACGGGGGGGGGTACAGGAGGCAGCAGACATGACAGGTCGGAAGACATGGGACGCTGTGCGGGGTCTCGGCCCTCAAAAGGTCGAGGAAGGTGGGGCGCAGCGGCAGCGGGCTCTCTGCTTGGACAGGGCAGCGGTTTGCTGGCACAGCCGGCCTGGGGGCCTGGGCCGGTACGGACCCAACCCACGCGCCTCTCCCCTCCTACGGCCCGTGCCTGCGGTTCAGATGACGGCCACCAGGTGGCGCACGGACCTCACAGATGTCTGGACTGCAAGCCTGGCAGAGGGCCCCCCCCACCCTGGGAGAGGAGGCAGGTAGATGGGGGGGGTGCTGGGATGCTGGGGGGCAGCCGGGATGCTGGGGGGTGGGTGGGATGCTGGGGGGCAGCCGGGATGCTGGGGGAGGGTGAGATGCTGGGGGCAGGTGGGATGCTGGGGGGCAGCCGGGATGCTGGGGGGTGGGTGGGATGCTGGGGGGGCCGCCGGGATGCTGGGGGTGAGTAAGATGCTGGGGGCAGGTGGGATGCTGGGGGCGGGTGGGATGCTGGGGGGCAGCCGGGATGCTGGGGGTGAGTGGGATGCTGGAGGGTGGGTGGGATGGGGAAGCTGCTTGGGCGCTGAGTGGGGGCAGAGGCCATGGGGGGGCTGCCAGGATGCGACCGGAGCCCTCAGCTGCCTCCCCAGCCATCGACTGTGAGCTCTGAGTGTGAGAAGCCTCGTCCGGGTTGGAGGTGCTCCCGGCCGGCTGGCAACAGGAGAGTGGGCACCAGGCCAGACTGGGGTCTGCCCCCCACGCCGGGGCTGTTGTGGGGTCACACCTATGCTGGTCTGGTTTCCACGCCCCGCACAGGGCCTGGGAGCCGTGTCCATGGGGGCCCAACCAGCCGGGCATGGGCGTCTCCACCAGGCTCTGTTCCCTTCCTGGCTGCACCTGGGGGCCGGGTCGGAGCTGCCCGAGGACGTGGTACGGTCGCCACCTGAACTCAGGACCCTCGGTGCCCACACCCTGCCTCACAGCAACCCAGAAACTCCGTGTTGTTGGAGCCTTTTAAAGCCCCAGAGCAGGACTCCCAGTATCGGAGTATCACCCAAAGCACTCAGGGGGGCCTTATGGTCCCAGCTGTGTGCTCCCCAAGTTCATATACTGGCGTCCCAACCCCCAGCCCCTCAGAACACAGCTGTATTTGGAGATGGGGTCATTACGGGGGTGACTGAGGTAACGGGAGGTTGCTGCAGGGAGGCCCTGACCCTGGAAGATCAGTGTCCTTGTAAGAAGGGACATTGGGGAGCCCCCTCCCTCCATGTGAGGACACAGTTGGAGGGGAGCGTCACCATGAGTGACCACACTGTCCTGGCCGCTCACCTATGACTCCCGGCCTCTGGGGCTGTGTGAGACAAATGCCCTCCGAGCCACACATCTGTGCGACTTTGCTACAGTTGCCCCAGGACACTTGCACAGGACCCGGGCCCAGGCCCCCGATCTCTCTGAGCCCCTGTGCCCGGCAGCACTTTCATCCAGCAGGAGGGCCCCTTGGAGTCCAGCCACTGCTCCCAAAGCCTCAGCTTCCAGCAGGTAAGGAGATCGGTCACCTCGGACGTGTGGACAGGAAAGGGAGACACCTGGACTTGCACAGTAGATGCGCTCCATGGGGTCTGGGCCCAGGCTCAGGTGGCCATGTGATAACCCGAAACAGAGACCCCTCCCCTCTCACCTTTCCTGTTCCCCCCCTGCCCAGCTCCTCCCCGGCCGTCCCCACCCTGGGAAGGACGGTCCCCACCCTGGGAAGCAGGTGGAGGGCCAGCAAGAAGCATCGCCCTTGGTGTCAACATGGACATCCCCCCACCCCCTGCTGCCTGCACCAGGGCCACCAGGGCAGGGCTTTGAGGACGTTTCCCTCGAGGATGGTGGCAGCTGACCTGCGGCCCGGATGCAGGAGCGGCCAGCCTTCCCCGGGTGCTGTAGCCCCGGGTCCTTGGAGGGGCCAGGTCGGCGCCCATGGCAGCTTCCGGGAGGAGGGGAGCTCTGTCCCCCAAAGGCTGCCACTCTCATCACCCTGTTATTAGACGCTAAGCACGTCCCTACTTTTACGTGAAAAAGCCAAATCTGACGGGACCACAGAAAACAACAGGACAGCGAGCAGACCCCCATCAGGACACACGCTGTCACAGCCGCTCCACGGACAAAGTCACCTTCACTTCGGACCCGAAGGACTTGCCCAACAGGAAAGCACAGGTCCTGCCAGCCCGAGGCCAGCACCCCCTCCAGAGCAGCACGGGGGGGCCCGCTCGCCCCCTAGAGCCAGGCACCCCGCAGCCGCCACAGGCGTCACGACCACCACGTTAACCCCAATCTGGCGACACAGGCCTGTGCTGCCATCAGCCCGCATGCAGAAAGCTCTGCGGGACCAGAGAACAGACACCGCCAGCAACGACCAAATGTCGTAAAATCACGAGCTGTACAGGCGACAACTCTCAGGGGCTTCCACGTAGAGAGAAAGAGAGAGAGAGACCGCTCCAGAAAACACGGCAGCAGGGCAAGCCCGTCTGTGGCAGCAGTTGCCAGAAACGGCCACCATCACCAGGAACCCCCTTCACGGTGACCGGCTTCGACTCGTCACAAAGCCCGAAGGCCTCCTGGCAAACGGACACCGTGGTCGTGGGCGGGAAGGCCTCACCCCAGACAGACCCCAGCATCCCCAGATGCATCCGCCAGACGCGCACCCATCAGACGCCATCAGGTTTGTCCTGATGGCGAGGCCGACGGCGACAGTGGCGGTCACTAGGAGGAGCCAACGAGCAAGGACGGTCAGGGAAGCAGCACTGGGAGGCGACGAGAGCAGATCCGAGTGCACCTGGACATGCGGTTTACTATGACAACGGCATCTCAAGTCTGGTGGACAGGCACAGGTCAGTGGAAGGGGCCAGCCGGGTGGGCCAGGCATTCTGGGCAGGGTCGGTGTAGGGTCACAGCCCAGGTCAGGAGTCACCCAGACCCAGGGCCACGGGGCAGCTGTGGCAAGCTTGCCTACAGGTCCTCCTGTGCTCCTTTCCCAGCCCAGCTCAGAAGCCCCCTCCTCCAGGAAGCCCTCCCAGATCGCCAGTCCCAGGCTGTCACCTCCCAGCCAACGTAGGAGTGAGGGTGGGGGTCCCCATACCTCCAGTGTCCCACAGCAGCTGGCCAGCAGAGGGGACACTGGGGCAGGGTCATCATGCCGCTCATGCCACCCCACGGTCCGCTCACTCGGGAGACCAGAGCCCCAGCAGGCTATGACAGCTGCAACGGCCCCTCACGCTGCTACGTACCATCCAGAAGAGGGTCCCTGTGGCCAGGGCGACATACTGCTCGATGGTGGACAGGACACTGAAGATGAGGCAGACCAGGACGATGAGGAAGCTGTGGGGCGGGAGGACACGGCGGTCAGCTCCGGCGGTCAGCTCCAGCGGCCAGCCTCCCCGCCCCACCCCCACCGACACGGGCCAGGGGGCCAGGGGGGCACCTCCCACCTCCCACCCCTGCCCCCATCCCTGTCCCTGCCACGTGGGACCAGGCCCCTCCCTCCCCGGGTCTGAGAAGCCAGAACCCTGGTGCCCACAGGGGGCACTGCCAGCTGTGGAGGACATGTGCTGACCCCCCCACGGCGTGTTGACTCCCCAATGATGGGCTGACCCCCGCACAGCAGGCTCACCCCCCCATGGCATGCTGAACCCCTCCACGGCGGGCTGACCACCCCCATGGTAGGTTGACACCCCCCCACACTTAGCTGACCCCCCGGTGGCCTGACCCCCCACAGCAGGACAGGCTTCAACACAAGATGCCAAGCAGCCACGCTCTGTGCCACGTGCCATGTGGCTCCCTTTATACGAAGCATCCAGAGTGGGTGCCACGGGGATAGAAAGAAGACTGGCGGTCACCAGGGGCCCTGCAGATGCCCCCCGCATCCCTGGACATCACGGGGCCAACCCCAGCCCTCCTCCTTGGGGAGGGGGTCAGGTCTTGGGGAGTCCTCCTGGGGCTCCTCACTGATGGGACAGCAGGAAGCTGCGCATAGCCGGGCACAGAGACCCCAGGCGGCTCAGAGATCCCACTGCTCCCGGGGCTTCCCCACGCGTCCACCCCGTGCCCACCAAGAAGCCCCCTGCATCTCCCTACACCAGCTCAGCCCTTCCCACCCCACCTCTGCCCTTCAGCAGCATTGGCCCAGACCTGCCACCTGCGCCTCCCTCACTACCCAGGCTGATCGGCTCCACCTGCAAAGCCAGATCCCAGCCCATCAGCCTCCACCCTGGGCCGCCACAGCCCACCCCACCGGCAGCTGGCGGAGCCCTCGGCATCACCGCCTAGCAGGACACCCTGGTGAGCCCAGGCTACACAGCACCTCCCATCCCTCCTCCTGAGCATGTCGGGCCCTGCCTGCCTCAGGGCCTTTGCACCTGCTGTTGTCCCTGCCGCCCCAACCCTCCTAGGCCAACCTGAGATGGCATCAAGCCTCCTGGTCTTTGCACATGTACTATCGCCTGCCAGGGGCCCTGCACACCCACGCTCTGCACCGCTCCAGCTCTGCGGACCCTCTTGCTCACTTGGAAGGGTGTCCCGTCCCACCTGGCCTCCACCAAGGAGAAGCAGGACCCCAGCCCACAGTAAGGCAGTTCAATAGGTATGGCCAGGCCTTCCCGCCAGAACCATGGGGGATGTGCCGGGGTGGGGGTGAGTGAGACAGGGGTGAATGAGATGCGTGCAGGGGTGGGGGTGAGCAGGGTGGGGTCCTGTCCCACCAGGACCTAGGTAAACGCCGCCGGAGAACGTGAGCACCCGCCGGCTGCCAGACCACTGCTTGGGCTCGGAGCTCACCAGCCACAGTCCGGAAGGGCAAAGGGCCACGCGCACAGTGCCACATGCTCCTGCCACACCTAGAACCCCCTCTGGTCCCCCTACCCACTTCACCCCAGTCCCAGAGGGCTCGCTACCCAGGCCCACCCCAGGTCTCTGGGTGCAGACAGGGCCGAGGAAGGAGACACAGCGCCTGCCCTCTCCCTCCTCAGCCGTGTGCTGAACAGAAGCCTCGGCCTATTTCGCCATCGACACGAGCCAGAGCCCTGGGACTTCCCCACGGGCACAGATGGCAGGGCAGCCGGATGTCCGGGGGGGCCTCAGGGACCAGGCCCGGGACGAGCCCCAAGCTCGCGCCCTCTCCTTCCACAGCCCCAGAGGATAGATCCCCCCTCCCTGTTGGGCCCCAGCGGGCGCCACCACCCAGGTCCCCCACTGGCTGCTTTAGGGACAGTAAGCCAAGTCCCGGGGATGCGGCCATGCTATGGCCAGACAAGTGGGGGCTGAGCTTCCTGGGGTGAGGTCACATGAGGTGACAAGAAGGCTGGGTCCCTAGAGGTGGCCTCGGGGAGGGCAGCATGGCAGGCTCACCTCTTCCCACCTCTGAGACGGCGGCTCCTCTGCCTGTGCCCCTCCCACCTCCATCCTATGGACATCTGTGAGGGCGCTGAGGGCCGCCAGGAATCCGGGGTGCCCCACCTCAAGGTCCTCACTGAGCCGCACCCATCAAGCCCCCCCCCCCCCCCCGTGCTGCATGAAGTCCCAGGGTCAGGACGCCGACATCTCCGGAGCCGTGGTCTCCACTTCCACAAAAGCAGCTGTGCCTCTGAGTCACGCTCCCCACACCCCATGCCCCCGCCATCCCCCACCCCGAGGCCTTCACATCCTGCAGACAAGAGAGGTGAGGCCCGGGGCTGCAGCCAGCTCCAGGATCTGTAGGGTTTCCTGCCCCAGAGGCAGGGGAAGCAAGGGGTGGGCACCGAGGTGCCTCTGCCCTCTCAGGAGCGTCGTGATGTGCACCTGCCACCTGCCAGGCCCTCCACAGTCCACAGCTGAGCTCTGAGCTCTGGGGCCCCAAGAGGCCACCCGCGTCCCCTCCATGTGGCACCGATTCCAGGACCCCGTGGACCCTGCATCAGCCAGCTGTCACTTTTCAACCCTTTTCCTGCCAGGCGGTGGTCCCGCACCGACCGACCCCGTTAGCATGACCTCTGCTACAAGGCAGAAGGTGACAGTTTGCCAGGACTACATCGGGCAGGAGCAAGGAAGCCCCACAGGAGGGCCACACACAGCTTGGGAGCTGGCTGCCCCGGGCCCTCCGCCAGCCCCTCTGCCCACCACCCAGGGCCTATGTTCAGGAAGCAGGATGAACCCAGGGCAGGGGTCGCAGTCAGGAGGGAAGCAGCCCTACTTCCTCATAGGCCCTGGCTGTCCCTCTGAGGGGACATCAGGATGGGGGTCCGCACCCCTGGTCCCCAGGTCAGAGGTTACAGGGAGGTCCCTGTGCCGACGGAAGCTCTGGGCCAGGGGGTGGGAGCCAGCAGCCCGGGGCCCCTGCAGAGTATTTTCCCTGGGGGGGTCAGGGGGCAGCTGGCGCACAAACACACGTGGTCCTTCCCCGGCCCTGCCATGTCCTGAAGCCTCCTTTCATCTACTCCGTCCTGCCCTGGGTGGTCCTGGAGCCTCGGAGATGCTGAGACAGGGGCCCTGCCCGGGGGGTGTGGGGGCACAGCCTAGGGTGAGACCGCCCCTCCGACCCAGCCCGTCCCCCAAACCTCCTGAACCAGGTGGCCACAGACCAAGCCAGCAAACAGCAGCCCAGGAAAGGAGGAATCTGGCCCATTTCCGGGGTCAGGGCATGGGAACCGGGCTGGGGACACAAAGGACGTGGACACCCCAGCAGCCATGCCAGCCCCCAGCGCGGTGGCAGCTCCTTGTCCCTAAGGGACAATGCCCTGCTTGTGCTGTTGGCCAGGGGCCGGGGCTGGGAGCGCCAGGGGGATGTCCTGAACGTTATCGGTCATCATTTCAGCACCTGCGGCGGCCAGGTGCCCTGGGAACGGGGAAGAATGCAGGCGGCGTGCCAGGGCCCTGGTCCAGGACAGCAGGAGGGCGCAGCAGGGTGCGGGGACCCCGGGAGCACTGAAGCCACAGCGAGGTCTCTCCAGCCTGCTGGGAGGCACCTCTCACCCCGGGGGGGGGGTCTCCCAATGATCCTTAAGGCGAACCCCACACACAGCACATATGCAGAAAGCTGCTCCTATAGTGCCTCAGGCCCCCAGCGCACAAGAACATTGCTTTCAGGTAACCCTGGGGTTACCCTGGAATTCGAGGTCACAGAGAACATGAGCAGAGCTGGGTCTGGACGCTTAATTTACTGAGCATAGGACTGCGTGAGTGCTTCAGGAGTCCTGTGGGCCCAGGGAGAGGAGGCGCCTCAGACAGGCCAAGAGAGCCAGACGCAGGACAAATCCTGTGTGATCCATTCCCCCGGGGTCCCTGGAGTCCCCAGATTCACAGGGACAGAATGGACAGTGAGACAGATGAGGTGTCTCCTGGGGACAGAGAGTGAACGGTGGTCACGGGGGTGGGGGGAGGGACGGGGTCAGTGACTCCTGGGGAAAGAGAGTGGACGGTGGTCAGAGGGGGAGTGACGGGGTGTCTCCTGGAGACAGAGAGTGGATGGTGGTCACAGGGCCAGGGGAGGGACGAGGTCAGTGTCTCAGGGGGACGGACAGTCCTGGAGACGAATGGTGGGGACAGCCGCACAACAGTGTGAATGCACTTAATACCCCCGAGCTGTGCACTTGACACAGCTAAGATCATAAATTTTATGTGTATTTTACCACCATTTTAAAACATTTTAGGAAGTAAAGGTGCTTGTACACAGCAGTGGCAGCTGACAGAGCTCCGGGCAGGTGGTCTGTGGGGCAGAGCGAGGTTCAGAGGCCCGCCCACCTAGGACAGGACCTTCGCAGGCACAGAAACAACAGGCTTGTCCCAGCGACCTCAAGCCCAAGGCAGATGGGGTTTTGAGCGTGTGATTCAACAGATTAGGAACTGACGTTCAAACCCCAAATGCGATTGGAGGAACTTCTCTTTGTACAAAAGTCATCCTGGAAGAAATGTTCCAAAGGCCCCCGAACAAATGAAGGGCAGGTGCCTGGGCCCTGCCCCATGACACTGGACTCCTACACGGGGGTGGCCTCGGGTCTGCAGGGCTGTCCCCGGGGTGGGGGGTAACCCTGCCCAAGGTCCTCTTGCTGGCCCAGCCCGGGCCCGCATTGCTTCCTATAAACCCCCCGCAGCAGGAGTCCCATCACCCTATGTGAGGAGGTGGGGGCTTGGGATGAGGTGCCGTGGGTCCTCCGGGGAGTCAGAGTCACAGGCACTGATGGGGGCGTCAAGGCTCTGAGCCAGCAGGAGCAGGTCCAGGGCCACAGAGACCATGAGCCCAAGCTGACCGACCCCGGGGTCCCCCCCACCCCAGCCCTAGCTTCAGGCCAAGACTGAACCACCTTCTTGGGCATGGCACTCGGTGCTAGAGCCCCCAGGGGCAGGAACGCCGCACTGTGCATGGACACAGCTGAACCATGGGCGGGGGTGGGGGGGAGGCAGGGGGCTCTTCCTGGGCAGGGAGGGGTTTGTGTCCTCTTCCAGCTTCTGGGGCCCCAGGCATCCCAGCCCTGCCTCCGTGGTCACGTGGCCCGTGTGTCTTACAGGGACCCGGGTCACCACACGTCCGGCCCCACCAGGCACCCAGGATCACCCCTGCCCCTCAAGATGCTGAAATCCCCCCTACCTACAAAGAGGCCGTCCCTGCATGAGGACCTGTCATGCCCCAGGGACCCGGACATGTCTGGGGCTGCGGCTCGGTCCCCACAACACGCAAGGGCTAGTTCACACCCGAACAAGTCACTCATGGGGATCGTTACTGTGGACGCACCTGTGAATTTTTATTTTTATTTTTTTTAAGATTTTATTTATTTATTCATGAGAGATGCAGAGAGGCAGAGACACAGGCAGAGGGAGAAGCAGGCTCCATGCAGGGAGCCCAGTGTGGGACTCGATCCTGGGGACTCCAGGATCACACCCTGAGCCAAAGGCAAATGCTCAACTGCTGAGCCACCCAAGCATCCTGTGCCTGTGAATTTTTAAAGCCGGTATTAGGTACCCAGTAAAAATAAATGTTGGTATCAGTTTTTAAAATATTCAAACTAGCTTCAGAGGCTCCCATTCACCCTTTCTTATTACTGAGCTATGTCTAAGACCCTCTCTCCAGATGAGGTCAGGGTCGCAGAGGTCAGGAGGTGGACATGTCCCCTCGAGGTCCCCATGCGGCACCGGCCAGACTCCCAGGTGAGCCCCGGCCATCTCCCTTCCACCTGCTGGCCGCCACACCCCAAAATCTCTGAGCACCAGGGCAAGGGCGTCCCGGCCACCCCTCTCTGCACCCCCACCCGGCCCTGAACCTGCCACAGGGGATCATTTGGTGGCTCTGAGGCTCATGTCTTTAAAAGGTTGGCCTAGGCAGCCCGATCCGCAAGCCCAAGGACCCCACAACAGGCGGCTGGGTCTGCAGGGGTGTAGCTCCTGAGTCCCCAGAAGGCCCCCTTGTGCTGATCCCACTAAACAGACTCAGGGCCACCTGGCTAGGAGCTTTTAGGAGCTTAAAGCCTGCATGCCCACCACCAGATGGGGGCTCTCCTCAGTCCTGCGGGGTTTCAGACCATATCTTTTCCAAAAGTGGTCTGGGCTGGGGACCCTGGAGCCCTGGGACCCTCCTACCTCGCATTCTAGCGGGGACCCCACAGGGTCCTGTGCTCAGAGCACCTCCCTGGAGGTTGGTCACCCCACTCTGGAGTCATCAGTCTCTGGGGTTCCCCAACAATCTGCAGCCCACCCTCCACTGGTCCCCCCACCTCAGGTTTCAGGACCTCCTCCTGCCCCCTCCCCTCACCGGCAGCCAGGCAGTCCTGGAAAATGCAAATCCCAGCAGCCCTCTCTGGAGCTAGAGATCCTCTAAGTGACACCCAAACTCGGATCCAGCCTCCCTGGCCAGCCTCTGCCCCACAGGCCTGAGCTTCCCTGCAGGGAGGCCCTCAGACACCTTGCCTGGGCCCGTGGCCCCTGCACTTCACCCCACAGACCGCTGCCCACCTGCTGCCCATGACTACTTCACCGACAGAGGGGGCTCCCAGGCAGGGTCTCATCTGCTGGTTTCCCTCCGAAGGCCTGGCACACAAATGTTTGTTGAACAACCAACTGACTGAATGCACCTTTAGGCTCAGCCCAGGAGCACAGTGAATAGAATTGTCAGCGTTGCCTCTTCCATGCAGGCCTCCAGACTGCATCAGGAAGTGAGATCCTGGGATGCCTACATGGCTCAGCAGTTGAGTGTCTGCCTTTGGCTCAGGGCATGATCCCAGGGTCCCAGGGTTGAGTCCCACATCAGGCTCCCTGCATGGAGCCTGCTTCTCCCTCTGCCTCTGTCTCTGCCTCTGTGTCTCTCATGAATAAGTAAAATCTTAAAAAAAAAAAAAAAAAAAAAGGAAGTGAGATCCCTGTGCCCCCCTCTCCTCCTTCCCCCACCCCCATGGCCCAGCCAGGACCCAACGGGGCCCTTCCAATGGACCAGCGCTGAGCACTGAGGCAGCTCTCTGCATGCACACATGCCAACGGCGCCGGGCAGAGAGGAGTCTGGGGGTGGGTGGGGGCCTCTGAAGTGAGCACAGAGCGGGTAGGCGATCCCCAGTGGCCAGGGGCACATGGATGGCAGTGGTATGGACAAGAGGCCCTGGGGGAAGGCTCTGAGGGTGTGACCCCAGGGAGTGGCTGCCCCTGGAGGTGGCCACGGGGGACCTGTGCCAGGGTGGCATCCACACCACCAGCCCCTTGAGGCTCCACAAGGCCACCGGCCAGACAGTGGTGTGCCAAGATCTGACCACATCCCCTCCTCTGCCTCTTCCCGAAACGTGGGGACAACTACAACCCAGGGACGGGTCATGCTCTCCCAGGAAGGCCTGTGACAGCCCCACCAGCAGCAGAGCACCACAGGGACAGAGAATCATCCCCTCAGGACAGACGGACAAAGGGGGGTTTTTCACCCCGAGGGCTGCTAGGTACAGAAACAGGGGGCTTCCTGGCTGCAGGCACTTCAGGCCACCTTGGCTGACCCTGCAGTGCCCCACTGCAGCCCGGAGGGTGGCAAGGTAGGAGACAGGGCTGCCCCCAGCACTAGCTGTGCACATGCTTGGACCACGAGGGCCATGCTCATGTCATCCCAATGCCTGGGGTCCCCTCACTCCTCACAGCCACCTCAGCACAGAGCCTTTGGTGTGCAAGGGGGGCCTGGGCATCTCCCCTGTCACCCTCTAAAGGCCATGCCTACTGGGGGTGACTTCAGAGGACAGCTTGACCATGCCACCCAAGCTAGCCTTCCAAGTGGCTTTAAGGGGGTCACCCAGTGGGTCGAAGGCCCCAGCAGGGCGGGAGGGTGGCAGTGAGTCACACAGGAGCCCACTTCCTGCTGTCCATGCCAGCCCTCATGAGACTGAGATGTGGGCTGGTGCCTCATCACAGGAGGAGGAGGGAAGCTCAGAGACGGTAAGTAGCTGCCTAGAGCCACATAGCACCAAACAGCCAGCAGAGAACAGGACTCTGCAGGGAACCGTGGCGGCCTCCTGGCAAGCCTCGTGCCTCCTGGAAAGCAGCTGCCCAGGGGGTCATCGGGAGTGGCAGGAACGCCGGGACTCTGAGGAGCTGCATCTGGCCTGGCAGAGGGAGGACAGGCCCTGGTGGATGTAGCCAGGAGGCCCAGGGCCAGTCACAGCGGCCGCCAGGGCCACACTGCCCACACTTCATGGGGCGACTGGAAGGCTCAGGCCCCGGGCCGGAGACCCACCTGTCGCAGGGTCACCTGCAGGGCAGCCAGGCCCATCTGGAGTCCGGGCTCCCTGGCCGGCCTGTGATAATAGACCCCTCCAGCATATACTTAGAAGGTGACAGGGAGAACGAATCCAGTGACCTTGCGCACAGCTCCCGAGCGCCCGCTCGCCCTCTTCCCCTGGAGGAGCCCTATCGCGGACTCACCTGTGCCCGCCCTCCACCCCCCTCCCTACCCTGCCATCCCCCTGTCCCAGGAGCGGGCCTCAGCCTGGGCAGGGGCGAGGAGGGCGGCGGGGGCGCTGGCCTGGAGCTGAGTGCGGAGACTGGAGCCAGCAGAGCCGGCGTGTAGGGGACCCTCGGGCAGCTTTGAAGACTCGAGGCCACACCCAGGACTCCCAGGACACCTCAGCCATGGCCCGAGAGAGAGCAGAGCAGAGCAGCTCCCCTGGAGCTGTGGGCAGCCAGGTCACCGCAACCCCCCCACTGCCAGGAGGGCACGGGACGCTGGGGCTCCTTCCTCCCAGGCGCGTCCCTCCTGCGTGCACTCAAGTCTTTCCTGCTATCATTTAGTTTCAGCTGAAAGGACCCTCCGGCCCCACTGTGGAGGCTCTGGCCTCACTCCTGGGAACATGAGGGGTCCCTGAACCAGAGCCGCGTGTGACCTGGACCTGAGCCTGTGTCCCCGGTGGGAAGGACGCCCCGCAGGCCCCGTGAAGGGCTGCCTCGGCCGTGGCCATGATTAGACTGGCCTGTACCAGGG
Source organism: Canis lupus familiaris (assembly GCF_011100685.1). Taxonomy (NCBI): domain Eukaryota; kingdom Metazoa; phylum Chordata; class Mammalia; order Carnivora; family Canidae; genus Canis; species Canis lupus. The sequence goes on along the minus strand of NC_049239.1, from coordinate 47,000,518 downwards.
CCAGCCCAGCTACGGAGTGGGCACCAGGGGCCTGCAGTGCGATGCTGCCCAGCCCTGCTCGAGAGTTCAGAACAACTAGCAAGATCCTGCAGGGGAAGGAGGCTTCCCCAGGTGGTCCCCAGACACTCGGCACTGTCCCTCCACTCTCTTCGGCGGGCCCGGCACCCATTCCCTGTGTGCCCAGGGGCATCACCAGACTTGAAATGAGCAGATGGAGGCTTCCAGATGGGCCCTGTTCTCCCCTGGAGTCCCTCTCTCCCATTCTCCTCGGAAGGGGTGATAGGGAAGGCTTCTCAGAGGTAGGGGCCTTGTCCAGGCAGAGGAGAGGAGAAAACATGGCCCATAGGGAGACAGCAGAGAATTCAGGGAGGAAGTGGCAAGAGAGGCAGGGAAGTAGCAGCCCTAGACTCGGGGTACTGGCGGAAAGCCCCCCAATATTTGCTGTCTCTTCCCACGCAGATGCCTGTGGGTCCCTAAACCAGATGGGAAGGCCTCGGGCCAGTGGCCCCTAGCCATGCCCTGGAGAGGGGGTCCCAGCGCCCCAGGGATCTGTGGCTCCGAGGGGCTGCCCCACTGCAAGGGGAGGGTGGGAGGATACCCCCTCTGTCTGCAGTGAATACTGGTACACTACACCCCTTAGAAGGGCCCCCATTGCCCACCTTTCTGGGCTGAGGTCCCTCATCTGACACTTGGACATAGGCAGGGAGGGAGGTGACCCAGCAGGGAGCAGCAGCCTGTGGTCACTGACTGAGAGACAGCAGTGAGAGCCGGGGGTTCCTGTGCGGGTGACCTGGCTCTGCAAGCACCTGAGGGCTTCCCGGGTCCCCAGTGAGCACAGCGGGTTAGGTACTAACACGTCCATCTCACAGGTGGGAAAACAGAGGCTTCGAAATGCCAAGCCCAGGGTCCCCCCAGAGAAGGAGAAAAGTTAGCACAGGGCAGGGGGGTGGAGGCAGCCCCACATGGAGCCCCGCAGCTCCATCCTGTCGAAGTGCTGAGCACGGGGTCTGGGAGGGAAGCCCAGCAAGCTGCTTTTCTAGAGCATGAAACAGAGCCCCAGAGAGGGCGGGCTGGCCTGGACCACGCAGCAGAATCACCTCGTGGGGAACAGCACAGGGACCCTCTCAGAGAGGCGCTGGGGGCAACAGGTGCCAGGGACGGGCTGGCTCACAGCCCAGAGGGTCCAAAACACCCCACGCCAGCTCCAGCCTGTAGCCTTGGCATCCCCAGCCCAGACCCCAGGACTCTAGGGCAGCCCTGAGGGGTCATCCACACAATCAGGGCCACAGCCGCCATCCGGACACTGAGAGGCAGCATGAGAAGGCAGGTGTCAGGCCAAGCCTCGTGTCCTCCTTCCCTGCCCTCCTCAGTGCCCCCACACCCCCAAACTCCTCAGTGGGCTGGAGGCAGATGCATCTCAGAGCAGCTGGAAAGCCCATCCCAGCAGCCCCCAACCCAAGGCCGGGCCCACCCAACCCTCGGACTGACCCACCCAATGCCTTGCAACCAGAGATGGCCAGCCGCCCACCAAGCAGACGCAGCCCACTGCCCTCAGCTCACTCCCCACACCCACTGCTACTGGGGGTGGCCCTTGACCCTTCTCCCAGCAGGTTGGTGCCCAGGGTTGATGCAGAGGCAGCTGCCGTGTCCCTGCCCTGTGCAGGGCTCAGGTGAGCCGTGGCCCCCAGAGTCCTCCTGCCCTGGGAGGCCCAGAAGGAGCTGCCCACGGCCCAGATTCCCAGAACGCCATGCCGGCGTCTGGGAACCCACAGATGGCCCAGAGTGGGCAGGGGCCGGCTTCACAACTCTGCTGGGGCAACGCCCTCTTCAGATCCTGTGAGCGGGGTGAGGGCCCTGGAGCCCGGCCACAGCCTCCCTCCTGAGCAGGGTATCCTCCTCCTCTCAAGGACCCCAGGACACAGGGGCCCAGAGCTGCTGGCAGCTTCCCCACGGCCAGCCTGTCCCCTCCACCTGCAGAGCAGGAAAGCCCCATTGTCTACTCCCTGACACCCTGGACCAGGAAAGCCCTCTGCTGACAACACAAACACATGGTGACGGGTCGGCTGCAGGGAGCAGGACACGCCAACCCACACAGCCCCAGGCGGCGTCCTGAATAGGGCCCTTCACCTGGCCTCCGCGGCCGGCTCTGCCCCCACACGAAGGCTCAGGAGGCTGGGTAGTGTCTCACCAGCATCCCACTGTGCTGTGTGAGGTGTCAGGGAGGAACCAGCTGGCCTCCAGAGAGCACCCCCAGGGACCCCAGCATGGCCCAGCCCCAGGCCCACCCCTACTGCACACCCAAGAGACCAGTCAGTCAGGCAAGGCTGCACACAGCTCTTCTACAGAACAGCCCAGAAGCCTCTGGAAGGCAGGGATGGAGAAGTGTGGCAGGGATGTGAGGGGTGAGGCAGGGATGGAGGGGTGAGGCAGGAAATGGGGGTGAGGCAGGAATGGAGAGGTGAGGCAGGAATGGAGGGGTGAGGCAGGGATATGGGAGGTGAGGCAAGGATGGAGGGGTGAGGCAGGGATGCAGGGGGTGAAGCTGAGATGCAAGGGTGAGGCAAGGATGCAGGGGGTAAAGCAGGGATTCAGGGGGTCGGTGGAGACGGGGTGCTGCTGGTAGGAGAAAGACATGGTTTCCCTGACTCCATCACGACCACCCTCCCACCCACTGCTGCTCCTCTACCTCGGCCCAGCCCCTGCCCCCATCCCCTGCTGGCTCCTCCACCCTGGGGCCATGGTGGGAAGAGTCGGTGACCAAGGACAGCAGGGTCCCCCATGGGAGGGTGAGGTCCACGCTGCCACTGGGTGGGGTTTTCTGCTCAGAAGTGCACCCCACCTGCCGTGGCCTCGGTGTGGCCCTCCGGGTTACACTTGTGGCCGGGGGTGGGGTGGGGGTGCAGCAGGTGAGCCTGGGGCCTGGGGCGGGAGGGGAGGAGTGCTTGCCCAGGCCCCACAAGGACATCTCCAGACACACCCGGGGACAGGTGGCAGGAGCACCTGGCCTGTGGGCCATGTGGGAGCAGGTGGGGGGGCACAGCCCCGCGGCCCCTCCAGCCCCTCAACTGCCCGGTGGCACCACCCCCCGCAGGTCTCCGGGGCGGGAGCCCCAAGCAGACATGAGTCCTGGGAGGGGACACGTGCCATCAGGCACAGGCGTCTGGCACGTGGCGGCCGCAGGAGCCCGACCGCGGAGGGGCTGCCCTCCTGAGACGGGCCGGCGGCCGTTTCCGCTTTGTGCAGCGGGCCTGAGCCGGGCGCTCCCGCTTCCTCCGCAGCTTCCTCCCGCCCGCGCCCCCGCCCCCGCCGCCAACACGCCCCGGGGCCCCAGGAAGAGGCCGGGGTGGATGAGGGCTGTGCCCTGATCAGGGGTCCGATACCCCGGTGCCCCCCAGCGCAGCCCCCCACCCAGGTCCTGCCTCCTTCACGGGTGCCGCTTGCTGCGGGGGGCGCCGTGGGCGGGGAGGAAGCGGCCAGCCCGCAGCAGGACAGGCCCCGGGCTCGGCGTCCCTCGTTCCCCTCTCCGCCCGCGCCTTACTCAACACCGGATGCAATTAGCAGTTTTATTCTGGTGTCAGCATCCTCGCCCCGGACGGTGGCCCCGGTTGGCCAAGTCGGGGCAGGAGATCCCCTCCTCGGTCTCCCCCACCAGCCGCCAGTCAGGAGGGAGAGGCCCCCGGCCGAGGACTAGCCAGGACTTGGCTGACGGTGGGGGACGCCCGGGCCCACGAGGCCTCCCGGGCCCCACTCCGGGCCCCACTCCCTGCCGTCTGGCACCTCCAGGAAGCCCTTGGGTGGTTCCCCAGGCGATCAAAACAAATGCACACTCTTCTGCCTGTGAGATCCAGTGTGGTCTGCCCACACCCCCTGGCCATGTCCCTACCCCCACGGGGAAAGCACTATGGGCGCCGGGCACCCCACGGGCTTCCAGGAAGGAGGCAGACAAATGCAGGAATGACGAGCAGTGACAGCTCCCTCAGGGAAACAGAAAGGGACCGTCACACTGAGTGGCTGCACTAGGAGGTGGGGACAGGCTGCTAGGCCTGGGAAAGGATGCTCCAGGCAGGAAACGGTCATGCAAAGGCCCTGAGGCAGGGTTTTGAAGGCTTGACGCCAGGGTTGCAGGACTGGGAGGGCTGCCAGTGACAAGGTCAGAGGAAGGCCTTGCTCAGGAGCGGAAGACAGGCATCTAAGGTGTGCCTGGCCTCCCGGGTCAGTGGACACGGCTCAGGGCTGGCATCTGCTGTTTACCCACCAGGCACCCGGCCCGGGCCCCAGGGACCCCTACTGGAAGATGGGCTGACCTCGGGGATGCTCTGCTCTCCTGCGCACCAACGGGAGGCCAGAGGAAAACCCCAGGAGCCTCTGAGCACCAGGAAGGCAGTTGATACCGGGATGCACAGAGACAGGAGGCACCCGGAGCGAGCCCCTCCCGGTCACCGCCGGTCACCCCGCAGGCCTCGTCGCCCTCTCCCCCGGGAGCTCTGCTTCTCTGCAGTCTGGGGACCGTCTCCTGCCCGGCCCAGAGCCCGTGGCCGAGAACAACACGAAGCCGAGGAGAGGAAGAGCCGGCCAGCCGGGGCCGGGCTTGCGGCTCGGAAATGCCAACACCAGGCCTGCACCCCACGCAGCTGCCGCAAGCACGGCCAGCTTCCTGCCTGCTGCCCAGAATAGTCACACATCCTCTGAGCGGCCGGCCCAGACCCCAGCCCGCTGCCCTGCCCGCCCCCGGCTCTGCCCCCGCGGACGCTCCGCACCCCACGCCGTCACTCATGGGAGCAGAGGCCCTGCGGGTCTCACACGGGGGTCCTAGGAGCAGGGACACTGAGGGGAAATGATCACTGATGCCAAGAGGACGGACCCTGGGCCCCCACCAGCCTGCCCCTGAGCCACACCTCACGGGAGACTGAAATCCTCCATCTCCTGAAATGGCAGTAAAAATCCTTAGATGTTTGCTGCCACCCAATCCGTGCCGTACACAGTGCTTGTCACACAGACGCAGCTCTTTCCCCAGGGACCCCAGACAGAGGGCAGGCATGGCAGGGATTTGGATGCTTCAATTTCACCCTGAGGAACATTTCCTCCAGGAAGGCTTCCTGGATTGCTCAGGGAAGTGCTTCGCACAAACCACACTGCACTTGCCCAGGGCCTGATGCCTCCTGCTTCCACCTCCCCTCAGTCGCAGCTTTGTTTCCCTGGTTTGTGTGATTCTGCCCCTGAGGAGACCCCCGGTCCCAGTGCCCCCACCCTGCTGGGGCAGCAGTGAGGTGTGCAGGCCTGGCCCGGCAGCCAAGGCCTGGGGGACACTGGTGTGTTTGGGGGCAGCATGACTAAACACTCGAGCCCCGTGTGAGCCAGGAGGGGAGCAGTGTCCTGACAGCTCCCGCCTGCCCCTCCTGCTGGCACTTTTGTCATGGAAGCTGGAGTGGTCACTGTGGTTCCAGGGGCAGAACTCAGAGGGTCTGCGTCCCCCACACTGTCTGCTCCAATAAGCCCCCCCCACCCCCTGAGGCCTGTCCCGGGGCTCCGGCATGGAGCCAGGGAGAACCCCAACCTCGTGGGTAGCATCACCCCCCACCCGCCAATGCCAGGACACTTGTATCTGTATCCACAACCATCCTGCCGATCTGGGCGAGGACGCAGCATTAGGGCAGCACCCAGGGGTGCAGACGGGCCCCTGGGGGTCAGTTCTGAGACCCTTCAGGACCCACCCGCCCCCTGCCCTGTCTTCCCACGCTCACTTGTCTTGGTGCTGGGACACCTGTCCTCCTGGGTTCCTTCTTCCTCACCATCACCTGGGCTGTCATGTGGCCCCAGCCCCCACTGTCACCTATGCAGACCCATGAGCCCCTCCTGCCTGCCCCCGAGCTCCCCTGGACACATCTCACATTGGGCATCCTGTCCCCGCCTGGCCCCAGCCCCTTCCCTGCCTCAGAAGCCAACACCACATGCCCAGGTGCCACAGCAAACACCTCATTGTCATGCTCCCCGCCCCAGAAAAGACTCCCATCTTCAGCCATGGACCCCTCCCTTCTCACCCTCACCCCAGCCTGAGAGCAAGCTGCCCCCAGCCCTCCCAGCACCAGCCTCCTGGGCTCCCTGCCTCCGCCGCTCCCAGAGGCCCAGTGAGCAGGCTGGATGGTCAAGGAAGGGACCCTGGACAGCCACCGGAAAGAGGTGACCCCAGAGCACGCAGGACACAGAGCAGAATGCAGACGACAGGGCCCCCATCTTCTAGAAGGAAACACAGTGAGCTGCCCTCAGCCGTGGTGCGCAGGGCAAAGTCTCTCCACCGTGACTCACGATGCGGAGGCAACAGGACTAAGTCTGGCAGGTGTGAATGTTTCTTCACGACAAGAAGCACCGGAGACAAAGTCAAAAGACAAATGACCAACAAGGAGAAGAAATTCATGACACTGACCATAGACAAAGGACGAATATCCTCAAATATAAATGACTTAAAAATGAAGGGGCTGAGGACCAAACACTCAGTAGAAAAACTCGGAAAATAGTGAACAATTGACAAGCACCCACAGGCACACGTGACCTTCAGGCAGATGAACAACATCCAAAGGCGCAGACACATCTGTAGAGATGTAGATTCAGACACAGCGATTGGGCTGGCGAAAAATAAAACGGCACGACCACACAGGACGGGTGGCCTGCGAGGGAGCCAGCACGCCCCCCTCATCCAGAGCTGGGGATGCACCTGGCAGAGGCCTGTTGCAGGGAAATCTGATCCTAACACCACTCCATGCTTATCCTGCCACCCAGCACTTCTGTTTCTGGGACGCCCCCCTAAGAGCACACCTCCGACAACGTGAAGATGCAGACGTCCAAGGTTATTCACCGCGACATCGTCTGTGATATCAGAACAATGGAAAGGACTTAATGCCCATAAACAAACCACAGTGTGTTGCACAGTGAGCTCCCCGGCGGCCGGAAGAAAGGACATGGAAGATTCCCAGGATCGACTGTCAAGTGAGAAAAGCAAATGCAAACAAATATCTACAGTCTTTACGACAAACGGTGCGGGGAAAACCAGATCTCCACATACGAAAGGATGAGGTTGGATCCTGGCCTTCACCGTATGCAAAAATGACCTCAAAATGGACTGAAAGCCTATACCTGAGACCCCCCAAAGTGTAAAACCCTTAGAAGAGAAGGCACAAGGGAAAAGCTTCATGATGTCAGGCTTTCAAATGCTTTCTTGGCTATGCCAAGTCCAAGAGGACTGAGGACACAAGCAAAACTTGATCACTTGGACCTCACAAAAATTAAGAATTTCCATGCAGCACAAGACACAACCGATAAAGTGGAAACCCACGGAATGGGAGGGAGTATTTATAAATCTTATGTTCAGCATATATAAAGAACTCCACAATTCAACAACAACGCCTAATTTAAAAATTGGTGAGACCCAACTACATGCTGCCCTAACAGACGGACTTTGCCCTTAAGGACACACAGAGGCTAAAAAAAAAAAAAGGATACACAGAGGTTCAATGTGAAGGGATGGGAAGAGGTAATCATGCAAAGGGAAACCCAAACAGAGCAGGGACAATAGGAGTTACATCACACACAATAGACTGTATTAAGATATAAAGACGTTCATTAAATAATGATGAGGGGCCAATTCACAAGAGAGCATAACACGGATAAATATTTATGTACCCAACACAGGAGCACCTAAATATATTAAGCAAATGCTAACAGATCTGAAATGAGACATAGTAATGCAATAACAGCAAAGAATTCAACCCCCCACTTTTAACAACGGATCAATCACCCAGACAGGAAATCAGTGATTTAACCTACACATTAGCCCAGATGGACCTACGGACACGCACACCTGCCACACCCCATCCAGCAGTGGCAGGACGCGTGGTCTTCCCACGAGCATGGGAGACCCCCTCCAGGACAGATCACACGGTACACCACAAGACAAGTCCCAACAAACATAGGAAGGTCGAAATTGTACCAAGCATCTCTCCCAACCACAGAGATTAGAAACCATGAAGAAAACTGGGAAATTCAGAAATCTGTGGACACTAACCCATGTGGCTCCTGAACAACCATGTGCCAGAGGAAAAATCATGTCAGAAATAAAAAATACCTCGAGACAAATGAAAACTTAGGGGATGCGGAAAAGCAGTGCTGAGGGGAAAGCCTGTGGTGACATATCTACTTTCAGAAGAACCCGAGTTTATACCTCAAGGAACTTAAAAAAAAAAAAAAAAAAAAAGTACTGGGCCTTGTGTGAACAGAAGGAAGGAAGTGATAAAAATCCCAGGGGAACAAACAAAATACAGACTAAAAAAGATAAAAAGCAACAAAAGTAAGAGCTGGGTTTTTTTGGAAGATAAACAAAAGAGACAAATTTTTCACTAGACTTCTCAAAAAATAAAAAAAGAGAGAGAAAGGACTCAAATAAATAAAACTATAAATGGAGGAGGAGACATGAAAACTTATTATAGTGTCATAAGAAACTACCAGGACAAACGTACGCCAACACGCTGGACAGACGAGAAGAAACGGGTCAATTCCTGGAAACACACAGAACCACCAAGACTGAATCGTGAAGAGGCAGAAAATCGGAACAGAACAATTACTGGTAAGGAGACTGAATCAAAAACCTCCCCAAGAAAAGTCCAGGACCAGACGCTTTCACTGGTAAATTCACCAAACATTTCAAGAGTTAATGCCAATCCTCCTCAAACTCTTCCAACAAAAACAGAAGAGGAAGGAACACTCCCACACTTATTCCCTGAGGTCAGCATTACTCTGACACCAAAGCCAGACAAGGATATAACGAGGAAAGAGAAGTACAGGCCAACGTCCCCGCTGAACACAGATGCAAGAATCCTCAAGACATTAGCAAACTGAGTTCCATGATACACCAAAAGGGTCACACGCATGACTGGGTGGGGTTTATTCCAGGGATGTAAGGATGGTTCAATATCGGTGAGTGTGATGGACCACATCACTGAAAGGAAGGATTAAAATAACAATCAGCTCAACGGATGCAGGGAAAGCATTTGACAAAATGCAAATCCTTTCAAGATGAAGATTCTCAATAAATCAGGTTTGGAGGGAACACACTCCAACATCACAAAGGCCATGTGTGACAAGCCCAGAGCTGACATCATCAACGGGAGCAGCAAAAAGCTTTTCCTCTAAGATCAGGAGCAGGGCAGCGATGTGCATCCTTATCACTTCTATTCAACACAGGATTAGAAATCCCAGCCTGAGCAATTAGGCAAGAAAAATAAAAGGCATCCAAACCAGAAGGAAAGAATTAAAATTGTTTCTTTGATACTGGTCCTAGTGATGATTTTTTTTGGATCTGACACCAAAAATAAAGGCGATAAAAGTGAAACTAGACAAGTGGATTATGCCAAACCAGAAAGCATCTGCATAGCCAGGGAAACCGTTGACAAAATGAACAGGGAACTTCGGGCATGGGAGAAAATATTTGCAAACCACATACCCAAGAAGGGGTTAATATCTAAAAATATACAAAGAACTCATAAAACTATAGCAAAAAAATAATAATAATAACCTGATTTTAAAATGGACAAAGGACCTAAAAAGACATTTTTTCCCCCAAAGAAGACATACAAATGGCCAATGGGTACCATGCAAAGGTGTTCAACATCACTCACCATCAGAGAAATGCAAATCAAAACTACAAGGAGATACCACCTCACACTTGCCAGAACGGTGATCATCAAAAAGACAAGAAATACTAAGTGTTGATAATGCTGTGAACAAACTTGAACACTTTGATCGTTGTTGGTGGGAATGTAAAATGGTGCAGCCGCTGTGGAAGACGTGGGAATCACTAAAAAAAAATTAAAAATAGGGCAGCCCGGGTGGCTCAGTGGTTTAGTGACACCTTCAGCCCAGGGCCTGATCCTGGGGACCAGGGATTGAGTCCCATGTCTAGCTCCCTGCGTGGAGCCTGCTTCTCCCTCTGCCTGTGTCTCTGCCTCTCTCTCTCTGTGTGTGTCTCATGAATAAATAAATAAAATCTTTAAAAATAAATAAAAATAGAATTACCATTGGATCCAGTGATCCCACTTCTGGGTATATCCTCCAAAGAATTAAAAGTAGGGTCTCACAGAAATAATTATACATTCATGTTTGTTGCTACATTATTCACAATAGTCAAAGCAGAAGCAACCCAGATGTTCATTGACAGATAAATGGATAAACAAGATATGGTCCATCTGCACCCTGGACTGTCATGAACCTGACAACCTGAACAAGGAGAAACATTCTGATACTGGTTACAGCTAGATGGACGCACGACACTACGCTGAGTCAAACGGGTCAGTCACAAAAGGATAGATACTATGTGATCCACTCGTGTGAGGTCCCTAGAGAACTCAAGTTCATAGAGAATGGACAGTGGTCACAGAGGGGGAGGGATGGGGGGGATGGGGTCAGTGTCTCAGGGGGACAGAGTATCTGTTTGGGATGATGGACAGCCCTGGAGACTGATGGCGGGGACGGCTACACAACAGTGTGAATGTGCATATTGTCCCGAGATGATGAAGATGACAAATTGTATGTTATTAAAAATTCTACCAGAAAGTACCTATGGCACGCTTCCCTTTGTGTAAGAAGGAAGGCAATATAAGAAAATACCCGTGCATTTGCTGCTTAGTGCACGAGAACTAGAGGAAGGATAGGCCTGTGGCTACATCATGGACACACAGGGTTGAAGAAACAAGAAAATAGAGAGGTTTCCCACAGTCAAGAAATGGGATCGGAGACATGGCATGAACCCACGTGTCGACCAGCACACATGCACACAGGTGGACACACAGAAGGAAGCAGCCGTGTGCGTCCGGATCTGCCCGGCAGCCAGGAGCACTGCCAGTGCCCCTGGCGTGGTGTCTAAATCCCACCAGCCAATCAGAGGAACCGGGGCTCCTTGGAGAAGCAGTTGATTTCCTCACCAGACAAGGACAAAACAAGTGAAGACTGGAGCACACAGGGGAGCCACTGAGGGACCCCTGTGCTTGACAAAGATGGGGCACCCTGGAAGGGCTCAGCAGCCACCCCGGAGGAGCTCCCAGTACCCAAAGCTGGGGGGATCTGAGCCACAAAATCAGTCATGATAGTATTGGACAATGACCCATAAATCGAATCCACATGCATGAGGCCACATGGATAGAACCAAAGCTCCGAGAAGAGACAGGTCATCCTGTGGGTGAATTCCAGTTAGTAAGCAGGGAGGAAAGCAAGGGTGGAAAATCCTCATTAGACAAATGCCAGGGAAGGAGCCCCAGGGAAGAGCCCGCAGGAGGAGCCCGAGGGAGGAGCCAGTGCACACAGGAGCTGCTGCTGCTAGACACACGGGCAGGGTTTGAGGAGGAAAGGGATCTTTGCAACGTGTCCAAGTATCTCCCTCGAGATATTAATGACAGAGGGGCTTGAAACAGTACATTTTCAGCAGAGAAGCTTGAAAGACCATCCTCTACCCCAGTGGTCAAGGTCAAAATCACCCACATAAGACCCACCAACATCACGCACCCTCAGGATGAGGCCCTGCCCAGGACCCACACTGCACCTGGCCATTCCTGCCAGAAAGGCACAGCCCGGATCCCATTGCCACCCCATCAGACACACCCAAATCAAGGGACCGTCTACAGACGCCTCATCAGCACTCGCCCAAAACGCACAGGTCACGAAAGGCAGGGAAAGCCAGTAGAGTGGCCAGGGGCTGCGGGGGACTGAGGGGAAGGGACACCTGAACTCAGGGTAGGGATCTCGGAGCAAACAAAGGATGCTAGCAGGAAAAGTGGGATTCGAGCACGGCCTATAGCACACCAATGTCAACTTCCTGGTTCTCATCAAGGTATCTGGTTCAGGAAGATGTTTGCATCTGGGGAAATTGAGGCAGGAGCCTGTGGGAACTCTCTACTGGTGCGGAACTTTTCTTTAAGTCTACACTTATTTCAGAATAAAAAGTAAAAAGAAAAAGTATAGGACTTGAGAGGACAGATCTCAGCACTGGTCACTCAAGCTCCTTGGCATCCTCTATGGCTCTCAGAGTCACAGCCCAAGCCCAACCTCATGGCCCTCCAGCCCTCAGTCCTCACATGTGCCAAGCACACTGTACCACAGGGCCTTCGCACATGCTGTCTCCTCCGGTCACACTCCTCCTTCACGAGTGGGGCACGGTCCCCTTCCCCGGGTCTCTGCTCAAACGCCACCCAGTCTGGGAGGTGGCCCTGGACCATCCCCACAAAAGGGCACCCATCACGTTTTCCACCCCCTTCCCCGCTTCATGCCTTCTCAGGCTCTTGCCACAGTCTGACATCCCCTCTGCTCTCTGAAATGCCACGTCCCAGGGGACAGCCATCCTGTCTGACTCAGTTCCCCAGGAACCTGGAAGACAGCCCCGCGCATCACAGGTGCACCGCGGGCAGCTGAGTCCACCGCTCAAGTACAAAGAGGCTGATAAACACAAAGGCATTCCCCTTCTCTACAAAAACAACGTGCTATTTCTGCCTCATCAAAAGGGCAAAGTGTTTTTACGATAATACCCAGCTTTGGAGAGGGTGGAAAAAAAACCGAGTGCTGTCCAGCATCAAGGAGGGTGGTTAAATTAGGAAAAGCTTCCCGGAAGGCAGTTTGGCTGAAGGTGTCAGAGTCATAAAAACGTGGGAACGCTTTGATCCCACTGGTCCCCTCCTGCAAATGCGGCCCGAGGAAATAATCCAGCTTCCGGGCAAAAATGAATGTACATGGATTTGCATCACAATCTTCTAAGAATGAAGTGGGAAATAAAGCAGCATCAACAGGCGAGGGGAGGCAGAGAACCACCGGGCCGCCTTGGACATCACGTGTGGAAGGTGGATGTGGGAAACATTCGGCCCCCATCGGGGGATGACAAGGTGCAAATGGGGTGTTTAGCATTGTCTCCATTTTACCAAATGTGCCCTCAAATAAACATACATGTGCAGATACACACGAGCACAGCGGTGCTGCATGCTTCCCGAGCTGGCGCCAAGGGGGGTGCGTGCCAAAGAGCCCGCTCGTCCTCCAGCAACCACGCCAGGCAAAGGCTTGTGCCATCCCCGCCTTATGAAGGACACGACGGCACACACAGCCACTCGGCTGAGGCTAAGGCTGGCCGGGGCCCCACCGCTGACGTACAGGTGCTCTCATACCCTCTCACACACTGCAAGAATGCATCGGCACACGCACACCCCCAAACTGCCCTGGGGTGACACTGGGAGGGAACCGACGGCAGACATCTCTGGGATGTGGTTCGATGAGTAATTTTAATTTCCTCTTTAAAATTTCCAAATGGTCTCTGCTCAACATCTCCGAGTTCTACAGTCAGAAAAGCTGATCTGGGGCCTCTGGGTGGCTCAGTGGTTGAGCATCTGCCTTTGGCTCTGGTCATGATCCCGGGGTCCTGGGATAGAGTCCCACATCGGTCTCCCTGCAGGGAGCCTGCTTCTCCCTCTGCCTGTGTCTCTGCCTCTCTCTGTGTACCCTTGTGAATAAATAAAAATAATCTTAAAAAAAAAAAAAGTTGATCTCCTAAAAAACATGTTACGTTTTCAAGATCATCGAACGCCTTTCCAGCAGCTCTTGAAACCTTCATGTGCTTCTGATTAGCATCAGTGAGGCCATAGATCACATCTGTACATGTGAGAGGAGTACACCGCCCAAGTGTGGGGTGAGGAGAGAAATGCAAAGTGGCCGTGCTAATCTGGGGTAACTTTTTATTTGTACGGTTTAATCTCGAGTTTACAGGACCGTTGCAAGAACAGCAGGAGGAACTCCCAAACACCCTCAGCTCAGATTCACTGGTGTTCTCATTGCCCCATTTCCTGCCCTACACCCTCCCTCTTCCCCCTCCCCCCCCTTCCCGTCCGTTAGGTTTTCTGGAACCATCAGAGGGTAGGCTGGAGACATCGAGCCTGCTTTTTGCTAAATGCTTCCATGTGCACATCTCAGGAACAAGGACATTCTGGTCTGTAACCACAGGCCAGGTGTCAAAACCAGGAAACAGAATGTGCACAGGACACCTTACCTAATCCTCACCACCTACTCCAGAGCTGGTGCACAGCCCTCTCTCCCTGCCAGGACCCCACCCCAAGTCACATTCCCTGCCACTGGCATATGCATATTCCTCCTGTGATCTGAACACTTCTGCAGTCTCTCTGTAGGTTCTTTTGACCTTGACACTTTTTAAAAAATTTAGTTATTTGACAGAAAGAGAGAGTACGCATAAGCAGGGGGAGTGGCAGAGAGAGAGGGAGAAGCAGGCTCCCAGCTGAGCACAAAGCCCGATGTGGGACTCAATCCCCAGATCCTGGGATCATGACCTGAGCCGAAGGTGGATGCTTCACTCATGGAGTCACCCTGGCGCCCCTAACCTTGACATTTCAAAGAGTTCAGGTCAGTGTCCCTGGGGCAGTGTTCAACTCGGGTTACCTGGTGTTTCCTTATGATTCGGCTCACGTGATAGGTCTTTGGCAAGAACACGATAGCTGAGGACACCCCCTCAGAGGTTCCTGCGGTCAGTTTGCCCCTGCCTGGGGATGTTACCTCCCATCAGTTGGGTAGGGTGGCGCCCAAATGTTTCATCCCTGCAAGGTTGCATCCTTTGCTGTGTCACCCTCGAGGGAGATGCTCTGAGGCTGGGTATGGAACCTTCCTGCCCCTCTGAGTTTGTCCACCAGGGCGGTGCCGCCCCCAGCGATGACAGCCTGGGACCGCGGGAGCTTTCTCACCTGCCCCACAAGGCACGTACTTGTCTCCCGAGCTCCACACATCCTCACCACTTTGTGGGGCAGGCCACTCCTAGCGGGCTTTAGGATTTAGTGCGCTGTTACTTTATTCTGAAGTCTCCCACATTCACCTGTGCACAAGGCCGGTACGCAGTCACCTCAGTGGGGCCCTTGCCCAGCCAGCGGGTCAACACTGTGCTTCCAAGAGGTGAGCCATGTGCATGGCCATGGTGTCGTCCTGGACTGGGAGGGACCTATGGGTAAGGCCACCCGGCCACAGGCTTCCCGGGAGAAACTCCTCAACGACCTTCCGTAGAAGCATCTTCTCTCTCGTGTTCATCATCCCACACTTGGAAACGTTCAAGCACTAGAATGGAGGTTGTGCCGTGACTGGCCACTTGGCCCCCAGAGACAACTGGCAAGGGTCCTGGTAGTGCATGACCCTGCTCTCAGCTTCCCTCCCACGTCTGGGGCCTTCCAAGCATGTTCCGAATCTACCGAGATGCTTCCTCCTTGTTCAGCTCTAGCTTCGTATCTTCTCCCAAGTAACAACCATTCCGCGAAGTCTCTCAAATCCGTTGGAATACAAGTTTACAAGTCAGGTCAAAGTTAAACCTCCGCTATCTGTTGCTAAAGAGCACTCCGGAGTCTAATTTTATATTCTATCGTTGCCATTTGTCCTCGATTAGAACTACGAAAGGCATGTCATTTTGAATCATAAATAAATAAATAAATAAATAAATAAATAAATAAATAAATAAATAAATAAATAAATAAAATAAATAAAATAATAAATAAGAATCCATTACAAACTGTCAATTTTTTTTAATTTGCTTCTTAGTATTTTACCTTCTGTTCTCCTATTTCTGCATTTCTGTCTCGGTTATCACGAACTCCAGCTTACACGCAGACTTCCGTCTCATCTAGGACAGCAGGCTCCTGCGGCCCCGTGCCAGGGACATCTGTGTCCCTTCTGGCATGCTCTCCAATCCCCATAAGGCCACGGCCCTGTCTCATTAAGATTTTTCTTCTTGAAACTTGTTACCAAGTAAACCAGTAATTAGGTTTAAACACAGGTTGAAAGCAGAGAAATCCAGCCCGTCAATTTTAGAACACATCTTGGCTTTGGCAGTGGAGCATAAAATCTGAGTTTGCGGCTGTTCCTGGAATGTCCTCCGATGCGCAGCTCCTGCTTATGGGGCATGGAGGTCACGGGACTACCCTCTAACTACAGTAACGGCTGAAATTTCCCTCTTCACACCAGCACCTTGACTGAGATGCGGGCCGTGCCTCTGTTGTCTCTGGGTGAAAATCTGAAAATTTTGAAAAATCTGAAAATGCAGAAATCTCTAGCAGTTCTTTTACTTTGATGATGCCACTGCTGATTTTGCAATCTTTTTAATTTATAGACAAGATAGGGTTTGCTTTTAATCTATTCTAAGATGCAGACTTTTAGGAAGGGGCTCTCGCCATTGTTTACATGTATGGAGATGGGGCGGTGTGGGCTGCAGAACCGGGGGTGTGCCCTGTAGACCTGGGTGGGGTGGGCTGTAGAGCAGGGGGAGTGGGCTACAGAGCCAAGGGTGTGGTCTGTACAACGGGGTGGGGGATGTGAGATGCAGAATCAGGGGTGTGGGCTGTAGCACGAGGTGGGGTGGGACTGCAGAATAGGGTGGGGAAGTCGGGGGAGTGGGCTGCAGAGCCAGGATGGGGGGCCAGCTTCAGGTCTGGTCTGGGGCCGGGGTCATGCTGCGGAAGAGCCAGCAGAAAGCAGGAGGAAGGACGGGTGCCCCACCCCTGGGAGGATGCAAGGCTGTGGGTGAGGGATTTGGGGTTTGGTGGCAAGAGAGTGACATGAAAGGCCAGGCCACTGCGGTGGGAGGGGGAGGCCAGGAGGGCGCTGCCCCACCCAGGGTGTGGAGTGGAGTTGTGGGGGGGCGGGTCTCCCACTGTCCTTCAGGGGAATGGATGCCTCCTCCCCAGGGCCCAGTTCAGGACACGTTCTGTGCCCACCAGGGCTATGGGGTATAGTCAGTGTGGCCCACCCATCTCATCACAGGTGGACACAGAGGGCCTGAGACTCCACTGACCCTTCAAACAGGGGCCCAGGAGCAGTTTCATGGATGGGAGGGGGGCACTCCAGGCAGGGGGAAGCACTTAGCCCTGGGAAAGCCTGGGCGGCTGGCACAATGGGGTCAGCAAGGAGGGGTCAGCAGAACGGACCACATCCAGGGCCAGGGCGTGGGGGTCAGGGGCCGGGCAGGAGGAAGAAACCGAGACCCATGGCAGGAGAAGAGCACACAAGTGCTCAGAGAAACCCACGGGCAGCTGGGACCCGCGGTCACACGACCCGGCAAGCCCTCTACCCCCAGCCCCCGGGTATAGACACCAAAGAACCAGAAACAGGTGTTCAAACAAAAACTTGGACACACATGCTCAGGGTGGCACTACTCACAATGGCCTGCCGCCCTGCAATGGAATATCATGTGGCTTGAGAGCAGTGACATGTGACAGCTTCCCTTCCCCCCCCACCTCCCCCCCCCGCGCCCCCCCCGCCCCCCCGCATGGATGGAGCCTGAGACAAGATGGTGAGTGGAAGGAGCCCCTCCCAGAGGACCAGGCCCTCCACGGATCCACTTCCATCAAATGCCTGGAACAGGCCAATCCCTGGGGAAGGACAGTAGATCCCGGGCTGGCTGGGGCCCAGGAGGAGGATGGCTGGGGCTGGTCACTGCCCACGGGCACAGGGCTTCCCACACAGCAACCACAAGGTGCAGGAATTAGGAACAGTACAGACATACGAGGTACCACCAAACTGGACACTTTTAACTGGTTAAAATGGTACATTTCAGGTTACAATCAAATGATGCAGGCTCAAGCACACACGTGCCAAGAGGTCACCTCTGAGGTCATCTACCGGCTCCCACCTGGCTCTGCCCCCCGCCAGCCAGGTACCCCCAGGCCTGCCCCTCAGCCTCCTGTAAGAAGGCTGATGTCGCTGTTGGGGGGCTTCAGGGAGTGAGTCCACATAAGTGCCAGCACGTGTCTGGGGTCAACTCACAGTTAGGCTGACCCCCCCACGTCAGGACGGAGGACGATCCACCCGGGGCCATGAAGACCGCCCCCCCCATTACGCCCCCTTCCTCATCCCTAACCTGAAGCCTGCCAGCTGCACGAAGCTGCCTGCAGGGGGTGCCAGGCTGGCAGGGCAGGGGCAGCAGCAGGTAGGGCAGCCTGTGTTCCTAATCCCTCAGTCCTGGGGGCTCACCCTGGCCACCCTGCGCCACTTACCCCTAACACCGAGTGCCCTGACACAAGCACCCTCTGTCAGGCAGTGCCAGAGCTGACACGGGTGCAGCGCATCATGAGTGGTTCAGAGACATGAGCCCGGCTGCCCAGCCTCCTGTGGGCATACAGCGAACCTCAGTGCTCACTGCCTTGCCAGCCTCCCTAGGGCCTGTCAGCTGGCTGCTGCAGCCTGGTCTGCTCAGCTGTAGAGTGGGGCGCTCCCCACAGACCAGGTGACGGGGTGGGGGGGCTCCCAGTGAGCAGGTGCAGATGCCTACCACACCCAAGCAAAGAGCACAGGCCCAGCTACTGCCCACCACCCGCGGCTCCTGCCCCCGGGCTTCACCAGGCAGCTTTGTGAAAGAGGACGTTCAGTCCCGCAGCCACCAAGGTGAGGCTTCCCCAGGCTTCCTGGGGGCAAGGCCAAGCCCCTCCCAATCACCCTGCACCTGCCTGAGGGGCTCTGAGCTGGCAGCTATTGGGCCAGGGTCACCTTGGTACGCTGGTCCCTTGGCTCTCCCTGCTTGGAGATGAGCCTCCCCGGTGTCAGCACCTCACATGCCCGGAGGCTGTAGATGGGCCCAGAGCAACACCCACGTGCCGGCTCAGTCCAACCATGCAAGGTGACCCACCATCTGCCCACGCCGGGCACCGTGCCGCCATGAGGGACGCGATTCCAGGCCCCATGGGAAACAGTCCTGCCCTCTTGGGGCCGTGACACAGCCCTCTGCAGCCTGGCCCCCAGAGCGGGACCTCTGGAGGCCCCCAACCCTCTGAGTCCCTGGCACCCACCCCCAGGCTCCCAATTTTCTTCCCAGTTCGGTGGTTTGCTACTGTCCAAGTCCCGGTGGGAAACCACAGGATTGCCTGGGGCTGCCCCTGGCACGTGGTCCCACACCAGCCTCCTCAGCCACAAGGGAACACTCTAGGGGTAGCACAATGAGTCAAGTTGTAGGTGGGAGTCTCCTGGGGTAAAGTGAGGGATAGAGGGCTGCAGGGGTGGAACCCCACTATGTCTGGAGGGTGCTCCCCGATGGAGCCCAAGACAAGGCACAGGGTCAGGAAACTCTGCCCCTAAAAGACAGACGCCGCTCGACTCAGCCTCACCCTACCCACACCCACCTCTCAACAAGATTCCTTTCTTCATGGCCATCTGGGTACACTGGGGTGCTGGGGGCCCCTGTGGTGTCAGGGAAGCCCACGGTCAAATCTTGGCCCAGAGCTGAGAGTCTTGCGGCCCATGGCAGCCCCAGGAAGGTCAGGGTGTCCTCCCAACACCCTTGAGGACAGCACAGAACAGCTCTGCTCAAAGCACTATCACACAAGCTCCTCAAACAAGCTGGGGTGTGGCAGAACAGGCTCAGTCTCCTGTGCACCCCCAGACCAGGAAGGGGCCTGGGGAGAGGCGCAGCCAAGTGCACATGGCAGGCAGGAGCGTGAGTTGGCTACCAACGCCACCATCCGCTGTCCCCCCCCACCAGACACACTCACATCACAGGGGCTCCAACCCCTCAGCATGATCCCTCCCCTCCCAGCTGCTCCACCCACCCCATCAGAGACAGAGGCCAGCACCCCGGGCTCCAGCCCCCAACCCCCGACCTTCCCTCTCCCTGTGCAGGTGCCTTACTCTGGGGGGCACAGGCTGACCCTGGAGCTGTCCTGTCCCCTTCCTTCTCTGTGTAAGCGAGGATGCACACCCATGCACACAGGTGCACACACACAAGGCCACGATGTTGCTGAGGTCAAATACCAGGTCAGGCCCATCAGGGCCCCTGGGCCCTCTAAGTCCTGGGGACTCACAGTGTGTGGAGGGACATGGGGGCCCTGCTGGGTTTGCTGACCCTCCACCAACCCGCCTTTGGTCTCTAGCAGGTGGATGGGTGGGACACAAGGCTCATTAGTATCAGAGGCTCCAGAATCCCGGCCCCCAGTGCCGAGGTCGCATTGGGGGGTATGCACCTGCACACCCAGCAGGCTGGAGAACCAGCAAGCTGAGCGCTTGGAGGACATGCGGGAGCTGGGGGGCTCGCACCTGGCCAGGGGAACACACAGGGGCAGCAAGCAGGTTCCTCCCCACCCGCCCACAGGGCCAGCCCGGCCACATGCCCACACCCCGGTCCCCAAACTGGGCCCAACTCAGACGTCCTCCAGCTGGTAAACAGGGTACACCCACTCAGTAGAGCCCCACAAGGGAACACACACGCAACGACCCACATAAACCCAAGGACACGGTGCCGGGTGGAAGAAGCTGGACCAAACAAGTATCCACTGTGTGCTTCTGTTTCTAGAAAGTTCTACCAAAGTAAACCAACCCACAGAGCCAGGAGCGGATGGGTAGGGGGTGCCTGGGCTAGGGGCAGGAAGGAGGGGTTCTAACAGGCAGGAGACCTTTAGGGGGGTGGATGTGTTCACCCACTGACAGCCTCACCGTGTCCACACCTGCCCTCTGACCCGAATACACGTGTTGATCACGTGAGGCTGGCGGTTCAGCTGTTACACTGCAGTCGAGCTGCTCTGCAGGAGGTCACTTGGAGAAGAGTCCATGGCACGAGAAAGGTGAAGAGGCCAAGGGGAAGTGGCCATTTAGCAGCACTCACTCAGCCCCCGTGTGGTTCAGAGGCAGGGCCTCCCCTCCCCCACAGCCTGATGGACTCTCAACGGCTCCAGAGCACCCGAGTCCAAGGACCACTTCCTGAGGCTGTGTCTGCCTTCCCGTGGCCCCTCAGCTGACCGTCCTGGGCATGCCACATCCTCTGTGACAGCCCAGTCGGGCCTCCACCCCCACCCTCATCCTGACCCCGCTGATCCAGGCCGAGGGCTGGCGGGGACAGAGCTGACACAAGAGCCAGCCCCGACCTCCTAGGGGTTCCCACCTGCTGCTGGACACTGGGATCCCTTGAGGGCATCCTCAGCTCAGCCCCACCCTCAGGAGCCACAGGGGGATGAACCCACTGCCCCCCAGGAAACCCATCCCACGGGCCTGCTGACCAACGCTGCCTGGCTCTCAGCCACAGCTCAGCTCCTCAGCTCAGGTCACCTCCTGCCACCATGTGAAGTGCCCCACTCAAGTCCAGCCTCCTTGGGAGCTGCCTCAGGCACCTGCAACCCTGAGCACCCTGCATATATACCAGCCCCCCACAGCCTGGGGAGGCCCCAGGCCACACACTGGGCCTCGCTCGGTACCGTGACCTGGGCCTGGCCCTGGCCCTGGAAGGAGAGGTGCATGCAGATGCCTGGGCAGACCGGCAGTGAATAGTGCAGGACAGAGTGCCCCACTACCTGTGACCTGCCCGGAGCAGATGTGCAGGGACCCTTGGACCCTTTGGGCTTTGCAGGGTCCCACCTCCACCCCTGGGAGGTGGCCTCAGCCCGGCAGACTGCTGGCAGAGGGCACAGGCAGGCGGAGGTGTCCAGGCTGGCTCAAGTACAAAGGGATAGGGTATCAGGATGGGTCCACAAGGGCCCTCCCTGCCTGCTGGCCACAGGCCAGTCCCCCAGGATGAATGGCAGGCAGGCCGGCCAAGCCAGGCCTCAGCTGAGCTGGGCCCCACATCACACAAATTCAAAGACTCGGAACATCAGCAGTGATGGCGGCCGGGGCCCAGGTGGGCAGGGCTGGCTCAAGGCATATATGGGGGCAGCCAGAGGGCGGGCAAGGCTGGGGTGACCTCTGGGCTGTGAGGCTCCCACAGAACGGGCCTGTGACCACGGGCATCATCTCTGCAAACCCTGGGGATCTGACCTGAAAGTCCTGAAGCCCCAGCTACACACCATGCGGGCACCACACAGCCTGCGGTCAGCGGTCCTTGGGCAGCGAGTCCTGAGCAGCTGCATCTCCCTCATCCCTCTCCTCCCAGGAGCACCAATGGCCTCTCCTGGGTTTGCAGCACCCGCAGAAAGCACTAGCCCCGTGGGGCCTTGGGGCACCCGGGCAGCAGGCCACCGGACCACAGCCCTCCTCCCGACGGCGCCTGCTGTGCCCAGCAGGGGCACCCTGGGCCAGAGCTTCTCCCTGGAGGCCCCCGTGTGCTCACCTTTCCAACCCCTCGACACTCCTTAAGTCCAGATTCTGGACCCCACACTCGGCCTCCCAGGGGACAGCGGGGCCAAGCTTGGAGGTGGTTGTACTGCCAAAACGTGGAGGCAGCAGATGCTAGCGGTGTGTGGCGGGCACCAGGCGGAGGTCGCTGCGGGCACCTGCAGGGCACCGCATGACCCCCAAAGAGCAGGTCCGCCCCGCCCCACCCCCAGGGGCAGAGCTGGAAGCTGGAGGAGCCCTGGGCCATGATCCTGTCCCCGGATAAGATGGGTAGAGGCCAGATCACTGCCTACCCTCCCCCCACCCCTACGGCAGGAAGTCTCTCCCGGAGCCCACCTGGCAGGAGCCCCTGGGCAATGCAGACCAGCGTTCCTGCAGCCTAGCCTTGGGGGGCATCTGACAGTAAGTTCCCCAAAGGGCTTTCTGGCTCCCGGGGGCCCCCAGGCAAGGCAGACCCACAGGCCCCTCCCCTCCCCCCCACACCCTGAGGCCAGGCACATGCCTGCTGCCATCCCAACTCCCACTCTGCAGAGCAGAGCACATCAGCAACACCAGCCAGACCCTCAAGCATCTGCAGAGGGCAGCCCCAGGACCAGGAGGGAGGACCCCGCCCCCCCCCCCACACACACACACACACACTCTGCTTCCTTCACGCCTCTTGCCTTGAGCCCTCTTCCTGCAAGTGGGACCCGCGCCAGGGAACACCTCTGTGTGGAGAGCCCAGGCCTGGGGGCACCAGGGGGCCTCCCCGCCACAAGCATCCTGTCCAGGCAGCAGGAGTCCCCTTGTCAGGCCACGGCATAGAGCAACAGGGCCACCGCAGGCCTGCGTCTCCTTTGCTGGGGGGGGGGGGGGGGCATGTCACTGTCCAGCCTTGCAAGTGACATGTCCTGGGCAGACGCCTCAGTCGATCACCTGGGGCACCTCGAGATGGCTGGTCCCAGCCTGGGGCAGGAGGGAGCAGCACCCTCCCTCTCTCCACCCCCACTCTGGGGAGGCAAGCTGAGGCCGTCACCAGCTCCCCCGGGGACGGTCAGGTTATAAGCCGGGCAGGTGCCACCAGGAACCATCCAAATCCAGAACAGCCCGGAAAGGCTCAGCCCCTGCCAGGCTGACGATGACCTTGCCAGCTCCCAGGAGGCACGGTTGTTGAGCAGCTGGGCTGTGCTGTCCTTCCCAGGGACGGCCCAGGCTTTGAACCTGATGGCAAGCTGGCCCGACCCACGCAGTGGCATCAGGGTGCACACCGGTCTCTGCCCCTACAGTGACCCCCTCCAAAAGCTTCTCTCCAGTCCAGATGCTGGCAGCCGGGAAGGTGCCTGGAGGAGCACAGCAGGGGGAGACAGATCACTGAGCCCACCACCTCCTATAGCCCTGCCCTGCCCTACCCCGCCCCGCCCCTGGGCAGGCTGGGACAGTCTCCCCAATAGCAGGCCAAGGACTTGCCAGGAGTGTCCCTGGCTCAGGCCCAGCCACCCTGGGAACATGCAGGTCAGCACGGGGAGAGGCTCTCCCTGGGCCTGGGGAGGGAGTCTAGCCTGACACCCAGCAGGCCTCAGCTCTGTGCCCCAGGGGACGGCCTGTCCCATGCCCAAGGCGGGGGGAGCAGGGCCAGAGTGAGGGTCTGGCATGGGCTACGGTGCTGCCCAGAGCAGCTCGGGGAGTACCCAACAGAGTCCCATAACAGGGCCAATGCCAGCCCTGTCCCCTACCAGCTGTGCAACACCGAGCACGTGCCTGTGGACCCCCATAGCCTTGACCCTACGGAGGTAACCAGTGCTAGGATGCCTCGGCCCTGGGGGAAACGGCCCTCCAACTCTGACCTCTGACAGGCCGGGCCACAGACGAGTCAGTGGTGTCCGGCCACATGGCTGGACACAGCGCAGCCACCCACCATCACAGCGTCTTGCCCTGAGCCTGAGGCTTTCCTCCTGGACAGGTGACCAGGCTCCTGGGTCTGTCCCACAGGGGAGGGCCATACATCCGCTGTGAGCCTGCGTCTGGGTCCTCCTTCCCTCCCCCAACGGAGCTGGCTCTCTTCATCTCTGGGCCCAGCCCCCATTACAGGTGTCTGCCCCCACCCTGATCCCCCTATGAGGGGTCAGCCCCACTGTCCTTCCATCCAGCAGAAAGCCCTGCAGGTCACCGCAGACCGGGGCCAAGTGGGGCTCCCACCACATGCCATGTGCTCCTGACCCCATGAGCCTTGCATTTTCTCCATGAGAGAAATCAGGGTCCCCCACATGGTAGCCCTGCCTGCCCCATACAAGCCCCACCCCCCAGGGCCCCCCAAGACAGGAGGACCCAGGCCAGTCTGGGACCCGATCTGCAGACAGTGCTCAGCGTCCGCCAGGTACCCTTCTGGCCCGTATCTTGTTCAGCCTGCCTCAGGATGGCCAGAAGACACTCGGGGGCCACAGAAACCCCCTTGGGGGTCCTCTTGCTGCTTATTTTAATGACCTACTTATCAGCCAATATTTTTTTTAATTTTTTATTTATTTATGATAGTCACAGAGAGAGAGAGAGAGAGAGGCAGAGACACAGGCAGAGGGAGAAGCAGGCTCCATGCACCGGGAGCCCGACGTGGGACTCGATCCCGGGTCTCCAGGATCGCGCCCTGGGCCAAAGGCAGGCGCCAAACCGCTGCGCCACCCAGGGATCCCTCAGCCAATATTTTTTAAGTAGAAAATTCATTTCAGTAAAAGTTGAAAAAATGTCAACACCCGGGGTGGCTGTGAGAAAACCGTCCTGATCCGCTTAGAATCAGGCTGACCATTTTGGCCATCGGCGGCCAGAGAGCCCCGCTTCCCTGTGTGGGTCAAGCCCAGTCCATGTTCCACTTGTCCCAAGGGTTCTGACCCAGCTGGGCCCAGACTTGGCCTGTCACTGCCACCACCTGGATGGTGCTGCCCTGCTGCAGAGACGGGGCCCGTCATCCTGGGGCCACAGTGAGTAACCCAAACCCAGTGCCCGACAAGGAGCTCCCGCGACAGAAGCCCTTCGGGTGCCGGCTCCCATGTCCCCTGTGATGGGTTTGCTGAGCAACTCCTGGGAGGCGGCCCCTCTGGGGAAGGGTCCTGCACTCAGTGGGTGGCAGCCAGGGACCCGCTGACCCCCTCCCAGGCAGTGTTCTGGGGTCTCAGGAGGCAGAGGGGCCGCTGCTCTGAGACTTGAGTCTCCCCGATGTGGGTTCGGAGCTCCCTGAGTGTCTGTGTCGTCCCAGCATGGGGGGCGGGGGCGTGGGGACAGAGACTGCCGCCCCCACCTCACCCCTGCCCCAGCAGAGACTGGAAAGGCCTGTGGATGCTCTGGGTGCCTGGCAGAGGCCTGATAAGAACAGAGAGGCGGGGCCTACCCCGGGGACAAGGCCAACCCGCCCGCGGAGCCCCCAGCTGCCCATCCCCCTTCATGCCAAGGGCAGCCAGAACATTCCAGGGCTGCCCGGGAGGTGCTGCGTCTCCGCGGAGCTCCACACTGGGACCTTGAGCAGGCCCTGATCCAGGGGGAGGCACGGGGCACGCAAAGCAGCCTCAGCCCCCGGGGACCTGAGGGGCTCTGAAAGGCCTCCCATTTCACCCGCTGCCCAGCGAGGTAGGGATGGGCCTCTCCAGGGACACAGGGAGGTCATCTGGTCACCCAAGGGCACACGGCAGGTCAGGCATGAGCCAGGGGCAGGATGTCAGGACCCCCCCACCTCGGATCATGTACAAGCCAGGGCCTCCTCGAGGCCACCTGACTCCCCACACCTCCCGAAGACCCCAGCCCTGGGCTCTCCCACCCTGCCCTCCAACAGGGGCTGGAGAGGCTCAGATCAGGTCAGGAGCCTCACTCCTAAGACCCCGTGTGACCACTGGGCATACTGGGAAGAATCTGACCCCTGGCAGGGTCTCCGTGTCCCCTCCACCACCGGGCGCCTCCAGCCTCTCACCTCCAGCCCCTCACCAGCAGCGGCCACCCGCCCACTGGCCCCACCCACCCCCTTGCCGTCCGGCCACCCTGAGCTGTGTGGTTCTCGGGCAGGGTCACCCATGGAGCTCCCACCAACCTGGGTCACAAGCTCCACAATAGCAGGATGTGTCCCCTTTGTCCTCCCTGTGTGCCCAGGGCACATGGCAGGAGCAGAGAGCACTGCAGGACGGTGCTGGCTCATCACTGGTAACAGTGGGCTCTTGGGGACCTGGTGGGAGGCCACCCCGACCAGAGCAGGTACTGCCTGAGGTGTCAAGAGACAGTACATTCTAGAAACTGAGGCCTCTGCGGGGAACCCCGTGGCAGGTGCAAGGCTCAGGATGAGGGAGGTCAGAGGAGGCAGCAAGTCCAGAGTCAGCACCAGGGACCACAGCCCAACCCAGGCCCCACCGGCCACCCACACACATGCCCAGTGCCAGGCGGCCCCAGGGACAGCATAGCAACCCACCCACACCCCCATTTATCTAGAACCCAGGCCTCCAGCCGGCCTCCCATGGCCCCCACAGCAACGTCCACAAAGACGGCCACTGGCTCCGGAGTCACGAAGGGGCAGCACAGCGCTGGTCCCCTCCCAGGACTGAGAACATCCTGCCACCTTCCGAGTCCCAGGCTTTGGCCAAGTTGACCCAGCCCTGCTGACGGAGCATCCACCCACCCCAACCACAGTGGGCGCCTGCGGGTGCTGGAACCAGTCGCCTGTCTGCCTGTTTGTACATCTGTCTGTCCAAACATCCATTCGTCCACTGTCTGTCCCTGCTTCCATTACCCACCTGCCCCCTACCTGTCCCTCCGTCCATTATCCCACTGTCCATCTATCCGTCCCCCATCATCTTTCCTCCCACCTCTCGGGGGCCTGCGCGGCCACAGGGGCGCACCACTCTCCCTTACTCTGCGGCAGCCACGATCCTCACATGCTCGGGAGAGCTGACAGGTCAGCTAGGAGCCCGGCGGGTCAGACACCCCCACACAGGGGGCCAGTCAGGCACCACAGCCATGAGGGACACTGCTCCCCCAGGGACCACCGTGCCCCACGCTGCAGGGCTGTGAGCACCAGACACGCACCCACAGACCTGGGACAACTCTGGCATCACCTTGAACATGAACCACAGACTAACTACACGTGGAAGAAGTCTACGACCTGTTGAGAAGGAAAGTCCTGAGCGCTGTGGAAACGCCGTGGCCTGTACGACGGGAACGGGTGTGTGCCTGCCAGCCATCACAGACCCAGGGAGGGGACCTGGGGTCCCAGGGACCCGGTGAAGGAGGGAGGGCCCCGTGTGCCACCTGGGACCTTTCAACAGAGACGTGTTCCCGGCAGGACACAGGTCTGGAGATGAGGGGTGAGGCCCAGGGCGGACAGTTCAACAGCCACAGTTCAGGGCAGGTGGCCGTTAGAGACACATACATGGCCATGACCTCCTGTGGCCCTCAGATGAGCCCAGCCAACTGGGCCTGTGTTCACGGCCCTCCAAGGCACCCCACCAACCCCTCCAGCTCACCTGCCCAGACCCAAACTCCACCCTGGCACCTCACCTTGGCTCCCCAGGTCTCCTCCCAACCTTTCCCCAGCCCACATCTCTGATGGGGGGGGGGGGCACTCTGACTCCTTGCTGTGTTACACGCATCCTTTGTCCTCGTGTCCATGCAGGCCACGCAACCCTAGGCTCTATGCGGAGCCTCTGACCTCACGCCAGCAGACACCATGGTGCAGCTATGGGGGCCACAGAGTACCCACCACTGTCCACAAGGACACCTGGTGCCCCCGGCTTACGGCCAAGGGGCCGCAGGGAGTCTGGGGGCTGGATGCGGACTTGGACCTCCTGCTCTGGATCCCCCGCCCCAGGAAAAGGAGGGAGCCTCTGGCAAAAGAGACCCAACAGCCCCCAGCACTCCCAGCTGGGCTGGCTCACCAGGAGGATGTGATGAGGCCAGCAGCCAGGCCAGCGACGCTTGGCTGGAAAAGGCACACGTCCTGCTGAAGGAGACAAGGTTTAGTCAGGGCCTGGCGCTGGGGTCGCACGATATGGTCAGTCTGTAGGATTCTCACAGAATCTTTTGATCCAAATGCCTGAATTCCTCACGTTCTTATTTCTTGGTCTTTGATTTGTGGATGAAATCAGGCCTTTGTCTGATAGAGGGTCCCCCAGGTGGGATTTGGCAGGGGGCACGCCCCGTGCTGTCACTTTGCATGCCCTGCCGGCCCCGCTGCTTCTACCAGGCTTCTGTTCGCATCTCGAGGCTTCATCACGTCTACTCGTCTGTCTATTCTGGTAGGAAAGCGTCTGGGCCTGCTTTGGAGAGGCCGCCAGCCACTGTCACACTCCGTGCTGGACCCAGGCCCTCACCAGGACCCTGGGGTCACCTGCTCAGGGAGCAGGTGGGGTCCCGAAGAGACACGACCTCACCTACTATTTGGTTTCCCTGAGTCACACGTGGGGAAGCCGGGACACGCCCATTACTCACTGGGGGCACAAAATAATACATTGCTTCCAAAGGGGACTGCTGGGTTTGCCCCTCGACAGGAGGGATGAGCTCAGGGAGTCAGAGTCCTCACGATGCATATCAGTCCGCTGTGACCATCGCTCTGGGTTGTCACATCTTAACCAGGGGCACACCTTCACGTTGTCGCCGAAGCCTGGTGATATGGCCCCTAGAGGTCTTTGGCGACCATCCCGCCTTCTAGTGCAATGGGATCCACCTGCACCTCTCCCGCCCCATACCTGAATGCAGCCACATGTCTGGGAAGGATGGGACCTCTCGGAAGATGGCAGAGGGGCCGCCGTCTGTGAGCTGGGGTGCTCCAGCTCCTTCCAGCCAACAGAAGAATAAACTTTAAATATAAAATCATGAGGAACATCTCCTGATACCTTCTCTTCCTAATGCAGGCAGGATGGGTTTTGCTTAACCTCCTCTAACTTAGGTTGGCTTTTTCCTCTCAGGCCAAAAATCTTGGCCATCAAGGAGGCCAACCTAATTGCTCATTTGCCTTAACCCACAGATCCCGTGCACGGGCTTTGGAATAAATGAAACTGGTGCCATCACAGCTGAAAATCCTGAAACCACGTGGTTTCAAAGTCCGCGCTGTCATCGGACAAGGAACACTCAGATCCACATGGGTTCCACTGTGTCCCTCCGTCTCTCTAGAGGTCACTGTTGTAGGAGCCCTGGGCCGGCCTCCCACCCCTTGACTTTCCTCACATAAAGCAAGCACCTGTGTGTTTGCGCCTCCTCCTTGACTAGAGGAGTCGTAGCTTGTCTGTGACTTTCACTCCCTGGGGTTTTTTCACTGAAAATAGATCCTGGTAATCGCTCCATAGAAGCATACAGGGATCACACTCCTCCCTCACATCTGCTCAAGACTCCGCGCACAGTGGACAGATGCAGCCGGTCCTCACTGCGGGCACCTGGATCTTCCCCGTCTTTCTCACTGTCAGAAGGAGAGCTTTAACAGACAGCTTGGTGCACCCGTATTTATTTTCCTGCTTGTTTTTTTTTTGGGGGGGGAGGGTGGTTTTGTTCTGTTTTGGCCAATATTTTCAAGAGAGGCCGCAGGACATAGGGTTGCCGGGGCAGGGGGTAAATGCACGCAGACAGGCCTGCAGGAGGAGTGCAGTCTCCCCGAGCCTCAGAAACACCAGAAGGTTTGGGGGAGTTGTGCACGCCGGTGGGGTCCTGCTCATCCGATGGCACCTAGCATGTCACATCTGCTCCATTCTGACCTTGAGCACCTTCCCACTTCAGGACCCGGGAGCTGTGCTCACATCTCTTGTGCACCTGCCGTGGGGTCCATGGGCTTTTGTGTACTCAGAAGCTCCTTCGTTATTAGAGGTGAATCGTCTGCTATTAGAGGCAATCCCTCTCCCAGATTTTGTCTTTTGCTGTTCTTACGGCACCGGGACCACACGAGGGTTGTTTCTCGCACAAACTTCACCTTCACGCGCCTGGCTCTGGAGTCCCGGAGGAGCCCCCGCTGTCTTCAGTGTGCTCGGGTTCCACCTGAGGCCTGCGTGGGCCTCTCCCTCAGGGCCTCTGCTGGCCCGCGGACTGAAACACCAACTCTCCCTCTCCCACCAGAGAGGTGGACTGTGTTTTGGCTATGTTTTCACCTAAAGTTGAGTCTGTATGCGGGTTTTTTTTTTATCCTGTTCGCTGTTTATCTGCCTGGGCATATGTCAGCTCTGCACTGTTTTAATTACCCGAGCTTTACATTTTATAATATTTTGAGCTGCCCCAGCCAAGAATGCAGATGTGACTTTTATAAGCGACCAGCTGGAGACGTCATGGAACAGAAAGCCAAACCACACGACCCATCAAGATTAAATGTTCAAAGCACGTGGTTCCCCGGGCACCGCCTGAAGCTCTCCTGGGCTCCCCCAGGGGCCCCCGGCTACCCTGTCTGCCATGTGGGGGTACTCCTGGGAGGCGGTGGCCTGTCCCCTGGTCCAGGGCTGTTCCTGGTTGCCTGTCCAGGTGGGCAGGTGATAACCAGCCTGCAGCTGAAAGCAGCAGCCCCTGGTGGGACCAGGTGGGCTGGGCAGCCTCCATTCAGAGAGGTACTCCAGGGCTGAAGGGAGCTGGGGGCATGGTGGCAGGGGTCCAGCTGGCTGGGCCTTCACTCCTGTTTTCTCTCTGTGGACCTTCGCTGTGTAGGCCTTAGCAGCAAAGCCAACAGATGAGGCAGAGGAGCCACTGTTCTGAGCATCCTTTCAGGGTCAGAGGATGGTATGGGAAGGGAGTGGAGAGGGCCCCCCACCCTGGGGCACTCAGAGGGGAAGCCCACAGCCCCTGCTTCTCAGGGACGTGGCACCTGATGGCAGGGGGTGGCTGTCAGGGCTTTATGGAGGCGGCAGAGGGAGCCTCTGCAGATTGCAGGCAAGGGTGGGTGGAAGTGGGGGTGCCTGAGGACACACACTGGATGTGACTCCGGGAATAAGACCCCACCTTGCTCGAAGACGTTAGCATCACACAAACTTCCAGGCAGAAGTAGAGCAGCTTGTAGGGGCTGCAAGAGCCAAGTGGCTAGACCTGTTTCCCCACAGGGAAGTAGCTGAGCAGAAAAGGGGAGTAGGGACCAGGTCCAGAGCCCCAGATGGGCAGGGATGGGCCCCCTGATCTGGGGCTGGTGGACGGGCAGCAGGTCAGGGACCTGTTCAGAGAGTTCTGTCCACCACCCTCTCTGGCTGCCCAGGACCCTCCATGGGCAACGTCACCGTCCCCTGGGCTCACACATGGATCCTTCACCGGACAGGCTTCTGCAGGGGGCGCAGGCCCTCCTCGGGACACGTGCTCGGTGCCCAGATCCTCTGGAAGCACCGCTCCGCAGGTGGGTAGCAGACTCCCAGGCCCCAGGCCCTCGCCCCTGGACAACCATTGGACAGCAGTGCCATGGCCACAGCCTGAGGACAGTGCTCCGAAGCGTACCCCACACCCTCTCAAACGCCCCAGCGCCTGCGGGACTCTCCTGCAGTGCTTTCCGAGTACTCCCTTCTCCCAAGCTCAGGAATGCCGCAGGATATAAATACCCACAGACGGAGATCATCAGGCCCGGCCTGTCTGTGGGCTCCGAGCTGCCAGGCAGCAGGCTGACCGCCACGGCACAGGCCGCAGGGGGCCTGGGCTTCGGAGGCCGGATGCCAGGTGACCCTCTTGTGAGTGTCCCCATCCCGGCTGACTGCCAGGCGAGGGAGGACGGTGACAGCCCCCAGTGGCCCTGCCCACCCACTCACTCGGACCTCCAAGAGCAGCAGAGCCATCAGGGGCCGGAGCTCTGGGGAAGGGGTGGCAGAGGAACAAGGCAAGGCTCTGCCTGGGGCAATCCAGGAAGGCTTCCTGGAGCAGAAGCCAGTGGTTCTGGGCAGCAGGACTGTAAGGAAGAGACCTTGAAGCAGCCAGATGAAAGGCCTCCAGAGGTTGATGGGTACACCCAGCCCACAGGGGGATCAGTCCTAGGACGTGCAGAGGGTCAGTTTACCAGCCAAGATGGTACCTCCAGGCTGGGCCTTGCCTGGATTCCCACTCCCCCCTCCCCCGCCGCCCAGTGGTACCTCCCCTCTCCTTCTGTGACAAATGGGTCAAAATCACAACCACAACCCCCTGCCACCCAAGGGGGCCTCAGCAGGCCCACCTAGATTCCAGCCCCAGCTGGGGAAAGGAACTGCAGGCTTCTGAGTCCAACAGCCTTGGGCACACACCCCACTATGAGGCCTTGGGCACATCACCTCCCCTCTCTGAGCCCCCAAGGTTTGCACACAGCACCACTCATCCCCCTCCACTTGCACGGGGCTTGAGTCACGTAGTGTCACTGGGGGTCATCCAGACCCCACACCTGCTGTCAATAGAGACCACCCTGCCCTCCATGACATTGGGGTTGCTCACAGCACCCAGGAGTCCTCGGGACAGAAATTGGTGGCCATCACTGCCCCCCAGGAAGAGGTGTGGACGGTCACCCCCTGTGCCCTCGGGACCAGGGCCACCTCCTCCATGCTCGGACCCTCACTCCAAGGAACTTTCTCTCTGAGAGTGGAGCCAGACCTGCCTGGCCTGCCACACGGTAACCAAATCCACGGGGTGTGAGTTCAAAAGGTCTTGATGGTGCAGTTCTCGCGGCATCCTCTCCTCCAGCCACAGGGGCCAGGAGTACAGGGCTTCCAGAAGCTTCCATGTGGCATCTCCCCAGGGCCCACATGA
Organism: Canis lupus familiaris; assembly: GCF_011100685.1. NCBI lineage: Eukaryota > Metazoa > Chordata > Mammalia > Carnivora > Canidae > Canis > Canis lupus. The sequence goes on along the minus strand of NC_049239.1, from coordinate 46,967,773 downwards.
TGCGCCCGCCCTGCGATCCTCCTAGCCTGGTACATGCTCCTTGCAGACCGCTGTCCTTGGATACCATCTCCCACTTCACAGGGGCCAGATGTGAGTCCCAGCCACAACAATCTCACCAGACAACAGGGTCTTGAATCACAAAAGATATCACACCGGCCAAAAGCTGGTTTTGAACGTGAGTCTGAGAAGGGCCACAGAGCTTACCTGTGCCCATTTTCCAGCCAGGGCCCCCAGCAAGAGCAGCCACTCAAGCCCAGGACCCATGCGTCTGCACCTCTCTATTCCAGATGTGCTCCTGGAGCAGCAGGCACCCCTCCCCTGGGAGCTGGCGAACAAGGACACTTGGGTCCCAGATTGCTGGCCCACACCTGCCTTCTAGCAGCAGCCCCAGAGCACGAGGGCCAGGGAACCCCCATTCGTGCCAGCAAAGGTGTCCAGCACCAGAGGAGGGACGATGGGAACTGGCTCTTGCAGTTGGAGGCTTCTGAGTTCCTGACTCCTTGAGAAGCAGGGATGGAACCCGGAACCCTGGAGGATGCGGTGCCCCAGGCCCTGGCTGCTTAGCTCCACAGGACCTGTTTCCAGCCCTGCAGCTGCTCACCGTTCCCAGGACAGCACATGGCAGGGGCTGCTGCATTTGCACCCATGACATGCTGGTTCCTGGGCCCCAGTGCAGCCCCACCAGGCAGGGAGGGGCAGGAGTGCCCTGGGATGGCCCTCGCAAAGCCTCACAGACGCTCACTGTCCCCCCATCCTGGAGGCCGAAGCCCGAGGGGCAGGCAGGTGGGGTCCTCCTGAGGCCTCTGTGTGTGTTTGTGTGTGTGTGTGGTGTGTGTGTGTGTGTGTGTGTGTGGATGGCCATGCTCTCCCTGGGTCCTCACGGGGTTTTCTCTCTTCATGTGTCTGTGTCCTGACCCACTCTTCTCGTGAGGACCCCAGTGACCTCATGTTCCCTTTATCACCTCTTTGGAGGCCCTGCCTCTACGTGCAGACACATTGGTAGGTCCCAGGCATCAGGGGTTTGACACAACTGTCTTAACCCAAGCAAAGGGCACCTGTGTGATCGTGAGTGTACACTCCACCATTTACACCACACACAACAGCCCATCTTGCCATCCCCAATGGCCAGGCCCTGACACCTCAGTCCCCCCGTCCCTCCTCGTCACAGGCAGGTCACCCTGTGGGCACTGAGCAGCCCAAGACACCGCACGTCTGTCTTCTCTGGGACGGCCCCCCACCCCTCACCCAGCCCCATGACACCCTGCAGCGTGGTAAGGTCCCAGGGTGGGGGCTGCAAGCGCAAAGGAGTCCCTTTATCCCTCCAGCACCTTGGCACTCCACAGGCGCAGGCAAAGCCCACAGGCACTGAGCCCCCGGGAGCCTGATTCGGGTCCAGGCATAGGCGAATGTTCCCTCCTATCTGAGCAACCCTACTGGAAGGCACGAGCAGCCTGCCAAGCCTGCCACAGAGGAGGGGATGCACACTCAGAGAGCCAGGCAATGTAGTGAGGCTGCCCAGCCACGGACAGTGCTCAGACACGAAACCTCGTCCCCCATCCAAGCTCTCAGCACTGCCTGGCCACCCCACATCCCGCACTATGTGGCCTCCTGGCCCCAGGCCCCGCTGTGTGCACAGAGCTCCAAAATCTTCCACCCCTGGACTGTCCCCTGTCCTCCCACTGTCCCTGTGGCCTCAAGGCTTTTCCACTCCCAGGCTGATGACCCTGACATAAGGGATGCCTACGACGCACCCCCCCCACACACACACACACACACACGGCTAAGCCAGGCCATGCCCGGGAAGGAGATAAAAGACTTCACCAGAAACTGGGGCTGAGGGACAGGTGGAGGGGGTCCAAAGGGGACAGAGGGGAGAGATCAGACATCATCTCCCCCCAACCCTGCCCACCACGCAGCCCAAGAAACCACTAGGCTGACTTCCAGCGCGTCAATGATTAACACCTGCTCGTTGGGAGGTGCTGCCAGAGGCACCTTGGGAACCCAGGAAGGGCAGGGTGGCAGAGGGTGGCAACGGGAGCACCCAGCTAAGTTTAGGAGCCAGGGCCCTCCCCACTCTCCTGAGGCCCTCCCTCAAACCTCTCAGCTGCACCTGATCTCCAAACATCAGGGCTCAGGTACGGATGTTGCCTGTTGGGGGAGCTCTGCACCTGCCCCGCAGGGGCTCATGGGAGCTGAAAGAGCTGGGTGCCCAGGCCAAGCAGCCACAGTGGTGGGAGGGGTGGCAGGAGGTGGGATGAGGAGCAGCTGGGACAAGACAAGAGTCTGCCCGTGTCATCCTGCTGTTCCCAAGAGGTTGAGGTGGGATGAGGCGTGGAGGGGAGCCTGGAGAGAAGGTGGGTGAAGAGGGAGGAAGAGGGGAGGCTGGGTTCCTCATGGCTTTCACCAGTCAGGGGAAGGACAGGGACCCCTGAGGGTATACGAGGGAGGAGGGGGCCCAGCCCAGGGGCCAGAGGTTGCTATGACAACCCTGCTCCCTCCTCCGTCTGGGCATCTCCCCTACCTGCCTGGCTCCACTGAGGCCCACTAGCAAGGAGACCAGGACCCCCAGGCCCTCAGCTCGATGGGAAGCCGCCCCACGATGAAGGTGAGGACACCAAGGATCTGGGAAGTCTGGGGGGGCTGGGCGGGGGCAGGAAGCCCGAGCAAGCGGGAGGCAGAGTCCTGCTCCCTGACCCCAGCGGCCAGGGCAGGCCAGGCGCACACAGGAAAGGCTGCTCTCCTGGCGGCCGGCCGGAGTAGGGGTTCCCCGAAGAGGAGAGGGACAGGATATCCTGGCCCGCTTCCCCAGCTGCGCCTGGGAGAGTGTGCCCAGCCTTGCAGGGCCCACGAGGACGGTGGCTCCCACGTCCACCCACCTGGCCAGGCGCTTCAAGGCCAGGGAAGCAAGCCTGGCCGGCCTCGGCAACAGTCCTGCCCCTTCCACGGTGTGGCTCTGCAAGGACGGGGCTTTCTCTCACCCCACCTCGGACGCCTCTGAGAACCACACCAGGGCCACGGTGGCTGCTGTCCACCCCTCTCGTGGGGCTGCAGCCTGGCCCCGACCACTCAGCCACAGGTCACTGTCACAATCTCAGCTAGAAGGCCAGGTGCCCTCAAAGTCTGGCCAATCGAGAGTGTCCAGGGCCTACTATCCTCCTGGAGACATTAGGGGGCAGGAGGCACCTTCCCAGGCCCCAGCTAAGCCACAAGCCCTCCTGTCCAGGGTCGCCCCTCAGCCCCAGCCCGCATCGGGAGAGCCGCAGTGGGTGTCTACGCCCAGGACCACGGCACACCTCTCACACGGCAGGGCCCAGAGCAGGAAATGACTGAGCCAAGGGCACACAGCCACTCCAGGAGCATCCCTTCCTGGCTCGCCCCCGCGGGGAAGACGTTCAGCCACTATCCTCAGAAGCCACCCCTGCCCGCCCGCTCCTGCGAAGGCCAGGCAAAGGCGACTCTGCTGAGCAAACTTCCGAGAGCTAAACAATCAGAATCAGGAAGAAAACACAAGTGTAAGCAGAGACTTCCTCTGGGGCGCGGCGAGTCCTCTTCCTCCACACGGCACCGCCACCGCCAGGGAGCCCGGGTGACACGCACCCACGGGCCTGTACCCCCAGGATTGAAGCCTGTGGGGCTTCTGGAGGCCCCCAGCCCTGGCAGCCACCCAAGGGTGGGGGCACTGCAACACCACCTGGAGGCCCTCTGGGCTTGCCTCCCTGCCTTCCCCCTGGATCCGGCGTGCAGGGCTCCAGGACAGAGAGGCGGCAGGCAGGGTCTCCTCCAAGGCCTAGCCATAGAGTCCATCCCACCCTGGGCGTCTCAGGCCAGGGTTAGGAGGCAAGCAGCCCGTGTGCACAGGGGCACCCACAAGCCTGACCCTGGCAGGGCAGCGACACAGCCAGGGTCTGACGCAGGGGACCCCTTGGGGTCAGTGCACCCACATCTCCCTAAGCCCTGAGACAAGCCTCTGCTGCAGCTGAGGGCAGAGCCCCCACCCCACCCACATCAGCCATGTCATGGTCATGCACCCTCTGAACTGTGGAACCTGGGGGCCAGGGTGGGTTAGAGGTGAAGACTAGGGCCCTCTCTGCCTCTAGGGACACAGTCCTAAAGACCTGTCCCTGTGACCTGCACGGAGGGCCGTGACCCTGCTACCACCTCTGCTCAGAGGAGCCAAAGTGTGAGGCTGAGTCTGCCCCACCCCGGCCTGCTTCACCTTCCCAAGACAATGCTCCCAGCCAGCCAGGGCCTGGCTCCCGTTGCATCCCTGGGGACCCGGTGGCAGTGCCGGCAGGAGAAGAAAGGGTTCTGACTGCGCCCCCCAACCAGGTCTCTCCCAGCCTCCAGCCAGCAGGGACCAGCACCTGTCACTACCAAAGGGAAAGAAAGCAGAGGGAGCCCCCCAGCCCCACCATCAGTGTGGGGACGGCCACGCCAGGGCTCACGGGCCAAGGGCTGGCAGCGTACCAAGAGGATTCGGGCTGGGCAGCCAGGAAGTGGAGCCGAGGAACGGCAGGGGAGGGCTCCGGGGCAGGCAGCGGGGAAGGTGGCCCTGAGGAGGTAACTTCCTTGTACCCCCACCCCTGAGGAATGGAGCGCCCTGCCCCCCGCAGGCATGCCCCAGCGGGCATCAGAGCCACCTGGGTGAGAGCAGGTCAGGTGCTGCCGAGGGTCCGCTGTCTCCTGGCCCACAGCTGCCTCCAAAGGAGGGTTAGAAATGTGGATCCAGCCCCACCCCTCCCCGGAGCGCCTCCAGGGTCCCCTGCATCAGGAGCTCGGGTCCCTGAAGGGGGTGGGGCCTTCCCCACAGCCACACTGACTCCCCTGGCACAGGACACTCCCCACACATGGCCTGCCTTGAGCTGGGACCCTCCCCTCCTGGGGGCTCCTGAGTCCCAGATGCCCCACGACCCTGAGGAGTTCTGTCTGCTGCACCCAAGGGCAAGCTCCCCCTGGTGCACGTCCTTTCCCAGAAGGATTAACACCTGGACCGTCCTTCCAAGGAGGCGTGCAGCCAACTTCTGGGTTGGGGCAGCCTCCCCCTGCCCCGCCCCGCCACATGCCTGGGCAGAGCCAGCGGGGAGCTCCCCGCCCCCCCCCCCCCCCCCCCCCCCCGCCAGCCACCCCAGGGTCGGACACCCCCCTCCAGGGTCAGACCCACACCCGCCCTGAACTTCAAGGGACAGGCTCCTCAGAGTGGCTGTTGGCCCCATTAACCTCTTCTTCCCTCTTGGCCTCTCTGAGTGGCAGCTGGCACGGTCCCCGCGGCAGCAGGTGGCACGAGACAGGGTCCGTCCCCGCGCCGCACCCCCCACCCCAGCCCGCGGGAAGCCCCGTGCCCCGCCCGCGCCGGGGCCAGACTCACACTGCGAAGTGGTAGACGAAGCACTTCCAGCCGGTGGGACGCTCGAGGAAGTTGTAGACGCGGCCCTGGATGTGGGTGCGCGCGAGGAGCGGGCGGCGCGCGCTGTAGATGGAGACGCGCGGGTCCAGGCTCACGGGCGGCCGCGCAGCAAGGTCGGCGGCGCTCGGGGGCGCGGCGGGGGACGGGGGCGGCGCGGACCCCGGGGCGCCGGGCGGCGCGATGGGTGCGTAGAGCGCTCCGCCCGCCGGGCCGCCCTCCGCCAGCTCCAGCGAGAAGGGACACTTCTTGGCCAGGCCCGCGCTGCCCCGCCGGGAGCCCGGCAGGCGGCCGCAGCCCCAGCGCTTCTTGTCGGGCCTGGGCGGGGAGGAGGCCGCGGCCATGGCCAGGCTGGGCCCGCGGGGGGCCGGCGGCGGCGGCACCGGGAGCTGTGGCGAGGGCAGGCGCCGGGGGCGCAGTGCGGGCGGCCGGCGCTGCCAGCCGGGGCGTGGGGGCGGGGCCGGAGGGGGTGGTGGCCGCGGGCCGGTCCCCGGGGATGGCGCGCCCCGCCCCTGGCCAGACGCCCCGCCCGGACCAACCGGCGCTCCGGGCGCCCTAGCCCGCGGGCCTGCGCCCACCTGCTGCTCCCGCCCTTTCGCCTCTGCTTGCTCCCCCCGCCCGGCCCCGCGCCTTCCGCGCCTCGGCTCTGCCCCGTGTGCGCCCACGTGCGCGCCCCGCCCCCCACGCCCACCTGCTACTCAGGAGCCCCCAGCTGAGCCGAGGAGGAAGGCCAGGGGCACAGGTGCAGCTGCTGCAGACCGCCCTGCCCCGGCAGGAGAGCAGACAGGGTAGGGCACCATAACCCACTTCACCGGAGAGAGGCTGGGATAATGGGGAGAAGGCGGCACCCTAGGGCACCCACAGACTGACCCTCTTGACACCAGGGGGCGGCCTGTTAGCTCCTCCAACACTTTGACCACCCTCTTCCCTGTGCCCGCCCACTGTGGGTGGGGAAAAATGCGGTCTGGTCAGTGCCCACTAGGGGCCATCCACCCCAGGAGGCAAACCTGGGCCATTGTGGGTCAGGGACAGCCATAGGAGCCCTGCCCATGGGCGATGTGGGGCCTACTGGAGGTGGCCGGTCGGGGGTGTAGGCAGGGTTTGATTACGGGGCAGGTCATGGCAAGGTGTTTTTGAGGTCCTGGGGACATGCAGAATGGATGTCTTGTCCTCCTCGAGCTCTGCCCTGGGCTTGACACTGCATCCCAGGGATTTCCCCGGATGCCAGGGGCAGGGTGTATAGAGGTGGGATGGGATCAGGTTTGCGAGGTCTTGCACACTGCCTCTGGTCATTTTCTGGGCTGGCATTTGGTTCCCTGCATGCTGGGGTGCAGGAGTTGGGGGTGCTGAATAAACAGCCTCTCTCGGGACATTGACCGGGGCAGAGGGATAACCGCCCGGCCATCGTTCAAGGGACAGGTCACTTACCAGACACTTCCCAGGTCTTCACTGAGCACCCCAGGCTGATTTATTTCATGTACCCCTCAACCATGAGAAAACCAGCTTCCATTGGATAGAGCGAAATTCTGGCCCTTCACTCCCCACACCTGGGATGGTGCCCACACGCAGCCACCTGTTGGTATTTGCAGAAAAAGGAACGCAGTGGGTCCCAGCCCGCTCCAGGGAACTGGGGAGACTCCAGGGCCCCTGAGGCCAGGAAACCTTTCTGGGAAGCACAGCAGCGCGGCTACAAACCCACAAACCGGCAGGCAGCCAGCAAGAGTCTGCGTCCACAGAGCCCCAGGGGACAGGCGGGGCCCACCGCTGGCATTCACTCAATACTTTCTGAATGAATGCACCAGGAACAAGCCCTGTCTGCACATCCACATCCCAACCCAAAGGGGGAAGATGATCTGTTAGTGGGTGGTGTTGGGACAATCAGAGAGCTGTGGAGGAAGGAAAGAAAATAAAACAAAAAGTGTGGGTCCACCTCACATGCACACACAGGAATGGGTTTGGAAGGCTTAGATATAAAAGTCCAGGTGGGGTCACATGGATTCTGTAAGACAGTCTTGGGGAATTCCGCAACCACTTGAAGGCCGGGAGGGAACTTGCATCCTACTGTGCTTGAAATCGAGACAATAGCTGAAATTAGCAAAGTCAAAAAGACCAATGGGCCCCCGGAAAGAGTCTTTACAACTTACCTGGCAGGTAAAGGATTAACAGCACCGGCTTGTTCAAGACATTGAAAATCAGATAGGCAATGGCAGGCGGCCTAGGACGCGAGAGTTCACAGCTTAGGGGAGCTTGTGATCTTTGCACTTATGAAAAAGTGAGCGACGTCACTGCTAACGCGAAAAATGCAAATTAAAAGTACAGGCCGATACCATTGCCCCCCTATCTGATTGGAGGGCATCCAGACATTTGACGGCCACGGCCACACATCCCGCAGGTCCCGCAGGCAAGGCCCCTGGGGAGGGGGGTGGGGGACGGTGCTTCGGCATTGCCAGCGGCAGGGTCCCCGGGTGCACTTAGCAAATGGCCCAGTAGACCCTTCGGGTTAGTTCCACTCCCAGGAACGACCCAAAGACCGGGGAAAATAGGAAGTGACACATGCTGTGCTCCTCTCCTCAGAAAACATCACAGACAACAAGAATATCCCTCCCGGGAGCTGCCCCGTGCTCAGGCACAGCCACACAAGGTCGCCTGCGGTCAGCATTTTCGCCGGCGTTCCTAGGACCGAGGATCCCAAGGAACCGCGTTGTCACTAACAACCTCCGTGTTGTTACTCTGGGATTGTGTACATGATGTTAGACCCCTTAGGAGCGAAGATTTTGAGCATGAGAGATATGGAAGGATGAAACCAGGGAAGTACGGAGCAATCCTTAAATCTGAATCAGGAACACGGGAGTAAAGCACTGGGCTCTTTTATCTGAAAACAAAATTACTCTCCGTCCACCAGAAAGTTTCAGGAAGGGCCCACCCACAGAAGGACGACCAGAGCAGGGGAAAGAACCATGCAGTAAAAGACATCCCATATCTTAAAAAAAACATTCATTCATGACGATGCCACAGAGAATCCTCTTGACCTTTTGCTGGTTGCTAGGGCTCATTATTCTGAAAGTGGGTCTGGAAGGGCCGGTGGCCTGGCTCCTGCCCGCCCCGTTGGCACTGGTCTTCAGGGGGAAGCAGCACAGGTGCTGGAGGTGTGCACTGCACTACTTCCTCCTGCTGTTGTGGGTTGTGTGATGTCGGGAATGGCTTTGAAGCAGTCGGCAGGGTGGGGTGGGGAGTCCGGGCAGAGATTAGACCCAACTGCCTCTGAATTGGCCATTGTTGAGCTGGCCGCTGACTGAGGTCACAACATGACCAACTTTACTTTTTTATATGTCTCCTTATTTTTAAAATTTTAACAGGTCACCACTCAAGCACCTGGGGAGGCTTTTCAGAGGCCAAGGTGGGGGGAGAAAGTGAGGGGCACTCAGGGAGCCCTGAGCCACACAGGTTTCCACTCTGGGGGCCCTGGGCTGTGGCAGGGGGACTCTGGGGTGCATAGGAGGCTGGCCGGGGTCCAGGGGCGGGGGGGTTGCTGCTGAGAGCTCCCTGCAAGCTCTGAGGAGCTGGTGGCTGCCTGAGGGGAGGACCCAGGACCTGGGCTGGTGGGTGGGAGCTGGGGCAGTGGGGCGGAGCTGGGCGTGCAGGGCATAGCGAATGGGGCTGGGACGCACTGGGCTCAGGTGAGGAAAGACCCAGGGTCAGGGTGAGGCCAGGGCCAGCCCTCGGGAGCAGGAAGTACCAGCTTACCAGGCCCCCTCTGGAATGCCCCTCCCGCCCACAGCCCCCTCCCCAGGCTGAGCCCTGCACTCAGCTTCCCTCCGTGGCCTCCGCACCCTGCAACCCACCCCACATTCTTTCCCTGGGGCCGGAGGGCTGTCAACATTTGGGTAAACTGAGGCTGGTCACAGGGTATGGGGCTGCCACGAGGTCTATGGGCCAGGGGTGCGGCACCAGAGGCTCCTGTCCTGGCTACCTTCTTTGGCAGGACTTCTGATTCGGCACCCCCACACTCCCCCGTCCTCGCTGAGCACCGGCTGCATGCCCCGAATGCTGTTCATGTTCAGCCCGGCATGCTGTTCAGGCAGGGATAGTGCTCTCCTGGGGGTTGGAGTGGGGGGGGGGGGGCAGAAAACAGAAGGAGCCAGAGGAGGGAGAGGGAAGGCTACTGAGGGTGACCCCCAGGGAGGGTCCAAGGGGAGCGTCCACACAGAGTCGCTCCCAGGGCCCTCCTCAGCCACTGTGAGAAGTAGCTGCATGCAGTAGGTGCTCAGTACGGAATGGTTAAATGCCTAAGCCCCTGGAGGGGGGTTTGAGGAGGCAGGTGCCACCAGTTCCTCTTCCTCAAGTTCACAAGTCTGTTGAAGGGGTCCTTGGGGGCAGGACCGCAGCCCTGCGGAACTCAACTGTGCTGCCCCAGCCCCATGCGCACACTGTGCTCCCTGCTGGCCCACGGGGGCTCTGGTGGCCCCTCTGCCCCAGACGCTGGCCTGCCCGTGCCCATAGTCCAGGATGGCACCCGAGCAGTGGCCTCCAGCGGCTGGACGCAGAGTTGCCCTGAGCTCCCAGAGCAGACACAGACGCGCAGGCAGGGGGTGCTAGGCAGGGCCCGGGATCGGCATTCCTCCCACGCGGGGACACGGAGATCCCCAGTTTGGGCAGCATACCAGGCCAAAGGCTGGGAGTCCCTCCGCTCGGAGTTGACCATGTCTCTCCCGCTCAGGGGCTCCGTGAGTGTTGCTCCGCAGAGTTGACTGGCTCTAATTGTGCCCAGCTTGGGGTGCAGGAGGCCTCGCCCTGGTGGGGCTCCCAGCGGGCAGACTGAGCTGGACCTTCCAGCCCCGCCCAGCCCCCTGCCCTTTCCCCTCCATTCACCGCCCCGCTCCTTTCCAAAGCACTGGGCTGGGTGCTGTGCATTTGCGTGTGCGTGAGTGTGCACGCATGTTATGGTGCACCCGGGGAGGCATGTATCACACCTATGTGCATGCATGGCACATACATGTGCATGTGTACCCGCACAAGCCCTTTCATGACCAGAGAGGGACTGGAGAGACCCTGCCCGCACCCCTAAGAAGGGGGAATAGGAGGAAAGATGCTCAACAGAGAAGCCAGCCCAGGACAGAGATGGGGCCAGGAGTCACCTGCTGGCAGGGTCCCACCTGCGGACCACACACCCGCACTCGGCCCTCCCTGTCCAGGACACAGAGTCCTGCCCGGCATCCCGTGGGTGAGTGGGGAGCTCCCCCAGTGTTTTCTCTGGTCTGAGAGGTTAGGTCATCTGACATCACTGCTCCAGTTCGGGGAGTTCCCAGACAGCTACCGCCCACAGGCAGCCTCTCCACATGCTTGCTGCTTGCCGGGGCCACTGGGACTGGCTTTGCACCTGGAGGTTCAGCTTCAGAAGGGTGTCGTGGCCATGCCGCAGGAACCCTTGGGTCCCCTCTTGTCCCCCTGCCAGCCTGTGAGCCTCACCCTCCTTCCACATGAATGACCTAGGGACCAGCCCTGAGAATCCAAAGTCCTGGTGATGAGGGTCCAAGGTAGCTGGAGCCTGGCAGGGCACCCCCACAGAAGCCCTGGATACAGTCCCTCGAGATGAAGTCGGTTTGGGATGTGAGGTCAGCTCCCAGCTGGCAGGGCCACCTGGTAATACCTTTGCTGGGAATTTGGACCAACTGCTTGCAAAATCAAGACCCGACTCTACGTTAGCCAGCCTGTCCAGCTGTTGTAAGGATGTGTGGTCTGGTGCCCTTTGGTGAAATCACCCCCAAAATATGCCCCCTCAGACACGCACCCTAATCCTTCACTTTCCTGTGGGAGCTGGTAGGGTGAAGTCAGGGGCTCTCTAAGCAGGTGGGGCCCTGGGAGGCACATGGCTGCCCAGCACCGCCGGGGGCCTGACATGCCCCACTTATGATGACCAAGACTTGGCCCTCACAGGGCACCCACCCAGAAGAGTGGCCCACGCCCACTCCACCTGGCCTCACTGACCGTGCTGGGGCAGCAGGTGGCTGCACTTGGGGAGCATCTGATACACTATCAGGCCCTTCCCGGCTGGACACATAGGTGGGTGCCCCTGGCCACGTGGAGAATGGAGGGCAGGAGTCCTGGAGTGGGTGGTCTATCCCCAACCCTTCAAGGCCTTGGGGTAGTTTCCTGGCCTGGGTCCTGTCCACTTGGCTGGTGCTGCTGGCTTGGCACTTCAGCCAACAGGCAGGCCCTCTGGGCCAGTCTCAGAGCCAGAGCCAGCCTGGGCCTCGGCCAAGAGTGGACTCGGAGAGGGCAGGTGTGCAGGTCAGGCCACGGGCTGGCAGGGAGGCCAGGATGTCACAGCCCAGAGCAAAATGGGGTGAACAAAGGAGGAAGAGTCAGGGATGAGTCAGCCAACATGCTGGTATTTATTGGGTGCCTACTGAGTTCCCAGCCTTGCTTGGCTACAGTGTGGGGGAAACCAGATGAGCGGAAGGCCAGGCCTCACTATGGGGGATCGTGATTTTGTCTGAGATACACAGACTGAGGAGAGAAAGGAGCCACACAGGAACCTCACAGGCTGTGCACAGTGCCCCCCCTCAGCCCCTCCCCACCCCACCCCCCACCCGCCCCGGCTACCCAGAGCCTGTGACAGAGCCATCCTCACTGGCAGGGCAGGTGGGCACCCTGAGGGCTGAGGCTGACTCATTTGTGTCTGTGAGTCCAGGTGCCTGAGGGGAGGTAGCAAATGGTGAGTGGGTGGCCAGAGGAAGGAGTGGATACATGGTGGGCGGGTGGATGGCTGGAGGGATGGGCAGATGGACGGATGGGTGGATGGCAGTTGGAGAGTGGATGCACTGAAGGGTTAGTGAGAAAGTGGATGGATGGATGGATGGTTGGATGGATGGATACACAGATGCATGAACCATGATGGTGGGGAGATGGATGGATGGACAGGTGGACAGACAGCTGGATGGACAGATGGATGGATGGATACGTGGATGGATGGAGATGGGTAGGTGAGTAGATGGACAGATGGATGGACGGATACTTGGATGGATGGATACACAGATACATGAAGCATGATGGGTGGGGAGATGGATGGATGGGCAGATGGACAGACGGACAGATGGATGGATATGTGGATGGAGGGGCCAGTGGTTGGATGGAGGTGGGGAGGTGGATGGATGGTGGGTAGATGGACCACCCCTCCCTCAGTTACTCACACAAATGTTACCTTTGCGATGAGGTCGCCCCTGACTCACCCTCAACCACCAGTTCTCCCCTGTTCTTTCCACAGCCGTTTAAATAATTTCTTTCTTTTATTTGGTTCTGATAGGTTTCATTGTTCATTGTCCATGTCTTGCCTGACGCCAAGGACGGTGTGGGCACATGGAGTTGCTCAATACTTGTGTTTGGTGACAGAAGGGGCGGAAGGGTGATGCAAGGCTGGGACGAGTGGGTGGGCGCCCTGGGGGGCCAAGAGGGTGGGGAGGGTGTCCACGGAGGCCTGCCTTTAGTAAGCCCTGCAGACCCCAGGGAAGGGAGAATTGTTTTCTTGGCCTCCTCAGGAGCCAAGAGGAAGGAGATGAGGGGGCAGCCGAGGCCTGGCAGGTGTACCCTGACCTGATGCCCATCCCCTGGAGCTCCAGCTGCACCTGCAGGATGAGACCCGTGTGTCCATGTCTGTACACCCACAAGCACACATGCGCATGTACCCCAGTCCCTTCACCGCACACTCGCTCCCTGGGGCTTAGGGGCTCCAGGGAATCCGGGGACACCCACCTCTGGTCTGAACATGCTCTTGGCCCCACAGGCTCCGCAGGTGGTGGTATCACGTCCTCACCTCCTTCGGGTCCAAGCCCCTTGGTTGTTAAGGGAGGAGGGTTATCCCATAGCCTCACTGCCCCTCACACATGTACACATGCAGAGGAGACACGGTCAGAGCACACCAGCATGTGCGGGAGCCCCTTCCTTGGGGCCAGCGCTTCCCTGGGCCTGGTGACACCTGCTCTGGATGGTCTGCGTGGAAGGGCCGCCCCACATGCTGGAGGAAGACACTCCTTTGTTTGCAATTCTGGGTCTGAGCGCTGAGCACCCCGGTGGGGTGGGGGGGGGCGTGTCTCCTTCCTGCAGCTCCAGGAGGCTCCCGAGACTAGATAGGCGGGAAGCAGGAGGGCAGGATCCTCAGCTGGACCCCCTCGGTGTCCATCCCTGCATCTGTGCCAGGTCGACGCCCCCTTCTAGGGTTCACAGCACCTGCAGGTGCTGCCCGTGAGGCCAGAGGCCAGAGGCCCTGCTGCCACCCTCTGTCCCTTCCTGGTCCTTGCTCCTGGGGACAAAGGCAACAGACAAGGATCCACCTGCCAGACACGAGATCCTGGACTGAGATCCTGAAGGTCACTCAGGAGTGTGGTGGCTGGGGCTGTGGGGATGGGGACCCCCAGGGCAGCTTTGCACCCATGGGTGCTGTGGTGGGAAGGAGTGGTCGCTGGGTCTGGTGGGTCCGGTGGGTGGGGCTGCAGACCCAGGAGTACGGGGAGCCTGGGGGTCTGGGCTGCTCGGCAGGAGTGACCCTTAAACCCACTGAGCTCTTGGCCTCCCCTCTGGGCACTGGATCAGCCCAGTGGCTGTGGTTGGTGGCCCTGCCCTGAAGAACCTGCTCTGCCCTCTCCACCTGGGAGTGGCCAGAGGGGGCATCCCCCTGAGGACCAGGGTAGGCCCCTTCCTGTCCGAGGACCCCTGAGTCTGGACCTCATGCAGACCTGAGGCAGGCTTAGGGTCAGAGGAGACCCAGGGCTCTGCGGCTCCTGGCGTTCCTGCTACAGGACAAAGGAGCAAAGGTGGCCCATGGGCTGCCAATCTTCCCACAAATTAAACCCTGCAAGGCAGCCAGTGGGCAGGGGCAGGGCTGCCCACCTAGGGCCACAGGACAGCTGGAGCCCACTCTCGGCCTCCCTCCCAGGCCTTAGCTGTGCCTCTGTGGGTCTCTGAGGTCAGCCTACATTCTGGGTTGGGTCTGCTGTTCCAGGGACAGTGGCCTGGGGGCTGGTCCCCCTCCCTGCTGACATGGAAGTGTCACATGAGCGCACTCCCAGGCATCACACGCGGTGCTGGTCCCAGGGCAGCTGTAGCAAAGGTGAGGGAGGCCCGCTCACGCACACACACACACCCCTGCATGCTCCCTCGGTCACCCACTCGTTCATCTGTTCCCCCAACAGCTGTGGTATGAGCCTGGGAGGCACCAGTGGCCTCAGGGGCCGGCAGCTTCGAGGAGGAAGCAGACCAGCAGCAAACAAATACATGGAAAGTCGCTCCAGAGGGCCAGGTTCCCTGGAGAATAACTCCAGGAAGCCCAGAAGAGACCTGGGCAGGACCCCGGGCTGGTGGGGCAGGGGCGAGGGAGTCCAGATTCCTGGAGAGTGGGAGGTAGGGCAACGGGCAGGGCGGGGAGGGCAGGGCCACAGCTGGTTTGGGGTCTGTTGTGACAAGAGGGAGCCATGGATGGGTTGTAGGTGGGAGAGTAGCTGGGGGTGACTGGGGATGGGTGTCCAGGAGGCAGAGGTAGAGGGCGGGAGGGGAGCACGGGCAGGGAGGCCAAGGCTGCCCCACCCCACAGGCTGGAGAGTCTGGGGAGACCCCCTCACTCTGCACACGCCCCCGATACAGCAGGACCCCCAGTGGGCCCAGGGCCCAGGCTGTCAGGCCCTCGGCCCCCGCCTGACCGGGGCTGCAGGCCGGCCCCCTGCACACAGGCCTGCGCGGAAGCTGGTGCACAGGCTCAGGCCCCAGGGCCTGTGGTTCACGTACGGGGCCCTTATCTCCTGAGGGGCCTCAGCGAGCCCCTCTCCTCCCTGGGTGAGCGCCTGGTGAGGCTGCAGCTGTGCCCAAGCCCTGACCTGAGCCCTCGTGTCCAGGGGCAGAGCTGGCTTCCGCCACCCTGACTGCCTCCACGCACCCCGACTCCAGGCACGGTCCTGGGGCGCCCCCTGGTGGCCGATGGGCCAGACCAGAGACCCTGGGGTCCCAGAGGGCAGGGCCTGGATGCTGTCCCCACCCCTCCGAGGGTGTAGGGAATGAGGGGTCCCCGTGAGGTAGTCCGGGGGGAGGGGCTACTGAAGTGTCACCCAGGCTCTGCTTTCAGGTGTGACCCACAAGTTCCAGAAGCTGGACGGTTCAGGTGCCCATTTTCAGAGAAACTGATGCCCCAGAGTGGTTAAGGAGCCTGAAGGATCCTCAGGGCATGAGCCCAGGCCTCGGGTTGTGGACAGCACCGCCAGTCACGAACCCCGACACCCCATCCTGCCCCAGGTGGAGACAGTCGTGATGTGCTGCCTTCCCAGGACCACGCACTCTGGACACGCCTGTATTGGCCGTACACTCTGGTACCTTTGCTGCCAGGGCTGGAGATTCTGCCTCAGTTTCCCCAGTTGGGATTTGTGGGCTAGGATTTCTGGGGCTGGAGAGAAATGCAGTTATGTTGGGTGGGACACGGACCAGACTCAGCCCCTGGCCACACGTGGAGGGCGTGACGCCAGCAGGGTGGTCTCACAGCCACCCCTCGTGGGGTCACCTCCTGGAACTCGGCAACGAGCGTGCCTTGGGGGCCGTTGGGTCACCGGGGCTGGGAAAGCCTGGCCCTTGGCGCCTGGTGGCTTTGGCCACAGCAGGCCTGTGGGTCCCCCGTGACCAGATCAGGTGGTGGCTTCGTCGGTCATGGCATTGGCTGCCTGGGTGCAGGGGTGGTGGGCGGGGAGGGGGAGGAGCAGGGAGGTGGCTGCGGGCGCCCTGGGGGTGGGCAGCCTCCACTCTGCTCGCTGGCCAGCAGCTGCATGTCGGGGCGCCGGGGAGGAAGCGGGCAGGTAGGTGCCCTGGGCTGCCAGCCTCCGGTGGGAGCAGGAGCAGGGCGCCCCTCCCAGGTGGGTCGGGTAGGTGCTGCGGGAGGGGCTGGGCTCCGATCTGCAGCCCCGAGGGAATCCTGCCTCTCTGTGGGGGAGGCAGGGGCTTGGGGAAGGGGCCACCCCTCCGCCCCAGGCCCAGAGCTGGTGCTCAGGGTGGGTCCCAGCAGAGGGGTGGCTCCCCCAGGCCCTGGGTCCTGGACTTCGGGGCGGCATCTGCCCAAACAGCCAGCACAGGAGGTGGGGGCTTGGAGCCGGTGCCTGTCCTGGTGGGGGGAGGCTTGCCCGTAATGCCCTCTCCCCGATCCGCACCCCTTACCCCCATCCCAGGGGTCCCACATCCTCACGGGCGGACAGAGGGACCCGGCACTGACCGCTGGCCTGCAGAGCTCGCTGTGGGACTGGTCGGTGCCTTCTCATGGCTGCTCCCTTCCTGCATCTCAAGGAGGAAGCGAGGAGCCCAGAGAACCTGAGGGGCTTGCCCAGGGTCACCCAGCTGGGGTGAGGGGAGCAGGATGGGGCCCCTGGGGCCTGGCTGCCATTTCCCTGATGGCCTCTGAGATGGGGTGGCCATTTGTCCTCCCATGAGAGCCCCCGGTACCTTTGCTGCCAGGGCTGGAGATTTTTGCCTCAGTTTCCCCAGTCAGGATTTGTGGGCTAGGATTCCAACCAGGGCTCATATAGGACGCCCCCCAGCTTCCCCTCCAGGAACAAGGAGGGCATTGAAGACCAAGACACCTGCTCATGCAAATCCTGCTTGTTTGCATACCCTTCCCACTTAGTGGCCCCATTTGCCTGGCCTCTGGCGCCATGCCACCCCCAGTGCCCGGCACAACGCCCGGACACCCCCTCGGTCCCAGGCTGGAGTGTGGGGCGAGCGGTAGCGGCTGTGGTCCCAGGGATGACGAGGCTGGTGCTCCACACTCCTGCTCAGGACCACCTGTCCCGTCAGTGAGGAATTCCAGGGGCCGCCCACTGCCGTCCCCGCCAGGTCCCCGTCCCCGGCCTGGCCAGCCTGCGGCTCATGGAGCTTGAGCGTGTCACTGTTGTCCAGGCCCCAAACCCCCAAAGCCTCCCACTCCCTGGGCAGGGAGGCACATCCGGCCATGTCCCTCCTGCTCACAGGGCATGTGTCCAGAGGTGGCGAGTGATGACCCTACAGCTGGCATGACAGGTCCCTGGTGGGAGTGAGGGTCATTCCCAGACAGCAGCCCTGCAGTCCCTGTCCTGTCCCCACCACCCCCCAGCAGGGCATACGCACGCCCCACCTTGCCACCTGTACTTTGGGGTAGAACTTCCCCCAGGACCTCAGACTGTGACTCATCTGGAAATAGGGTCTTTGCAGGTGTCACTAGTTAATGTGAGGTCATGGTGGGTAGAGTAGGCCCTTATCCAGCGACCAGTGTCCCTGTGAGATGAGGGACATGTGGGCAGAGAGACACGTGAAAGACCACAGAAGGACGGAGGCAGAGGCTGGAGTCCCCGGGAGCCCCGGGAGCCAGAGGGGCAGACAGGACCCTCCCCGAAGCCTCTAGAGGGAGCGCAGCCCCGTGGCATGTGGCTTTCGGACTTCTGGCTCTGGAGCAGGGAGCAAAGGACGTCACCCGCCACCCTGCCTGGTCACAGCCCCCACTCACCCAGGGCCCAGACCCCAGCCTCCTATTAGAGGTTGCTAACCTCCTGGAAAGGGCCCAGGTTCCTGCTCTGGGGGTGGGAAGCCAGGAGGATTTGCATCACTCCCCGCCCCCCCAGGGCTGTCACTACCGAGTATCACCAGAGCCTCAGGAGGCACAGCCAGGCCTAGACGCAGGGTGGGATGGGGGGTGCTGGCTCTGGCCTGGGGTCTGGGGGTCACCAGCAAGGCTCTGGCCTCAGCTCCTTGCCTCTGCGTTGATGGCTGCAGGGTGTCCCGGGGGCCTAACCCGTGTCCCCACGGCCCATCTCCCAGTTGGGCTGTCACGGGGCCACGCCCTCTCGGAGGAGCGTGCGGAGGGCCTGCCTTGCTTCTTCCAGCTTCTGGGGTTCCCGCCTCTGCTGCGGGGTCACGTGGGCTTCTCCCCTTTCCTGATGAGGGCACCGGGCACTGCGTTAGGGGCCACCCAACGAGCTCATCTCAAATCCGTCTGCAGAGAGCTTGTGTCCACAGGAGGCCCCGCTCATGGGTGCCGGGGTCAGGACTTGGACGTGTCCTTCTAGGAGACACAGCGGGAATGGCCACAGGGATGCAGGTCCCTGTCGTCCTGTGGGGTCCTGCCCATCTCCGTCTGTCCCCTCTTGTGAACATGGGTGGCGCCTCCCTGAGAAACAGAGGGTGGCTTGATGGGGGAAGGGGATTTTACCAAAGGCTCTTCCCATCGGGGTTGGGGTGGGGGGCAGGGAGGCGGGGGGCACGGGGCCGGGGGGTGCCGTGGAGAAGCTGTGGACGCAGCTCAGTGGGAGGGGATCTGCCCACAGCCTGCCTGGACAGGTGGCCCTGGAGCCGAGGGCGGCCGGGACACAGGGCTTACCCGGGTGGGTGTCGAAGGGGCAAGGCTTCTTGAGGGCCCTGGAACCTAGGGCCCTTGGGCTCTGGGGAGACCCCTGCCCTGCAGGCTCACCCCTGCCCTGAGCATGCAAAGAGAACTGGCTGGAGCAGGGCAGCTGGGGGAGACCTGGGGCTGCTAGCAGCCAGGTGGGCCACTGGGACCCAGCTCCTCATCACCTGGGCTGGCTGTGGGCCCCCAGCCCTCGGTCCCTGGCGGGTGGGGTAGGGTGGGGCTGACGTGCCCAACCCGCCGGGGATAATCAGGGGCGCAGTGCTGGGCACCGAACCTGGCAGCTGGCCAGGGAGGGGCAGTAAACTTGATGGGAAGAGCCTGTGTGGGATGCCTCCCCCTACCCCAGGCCTCCTGGCAGGGGGGGCTGGTCTGTCTCCCCCATGCCCATGCAATCTTCCCCAGGCCCCCACGGTCCCCTGCACCTGAGCTGTGTGCACCTGCCCGACTGCCTCACCTGCCAGTCCCCTCTCTGCCCAGGCACACCCGGGATGCCCATCCCCATCCTGGGCCAGTGGGCGTGTGGGGCAGGGGGGCTGCATGTCTGGAAGCCCATGAGACTTTCTGGCTCTCTAGGACATCCCCCACCAAAGCCCCTGCAGGAGTGGTGACGGGAGTGGCCGGCTTGAGGTGCCCAGGGCGGGGTGAGTAGCAGGACCCGGAGGGAGCCAAGTAGAGCGGCCGGGATGCACCCACCTGGGGAGGGGAGGTGAAGGAGACTCCTGCACCTGCAGCCAGCTGCTGAAGGGGGCCGCGTGGACGTGGCTCAGGCAGGGCTAGCTGCTGGGGTGGGCACTGGGCAGACCCCGCGTCAGTGCCCCCCAATCCCCACCAGTGTGGCAGCAGGGGGAGCTCCCTCGGGAAGGCAGCCCTGGCCTCAGCACGTGGGTTCTGTCCCTGCAGAAAGGTCCTCATGCAGGATGCTGGGGGCACCTGTCCTGGCAGCCCCGCGGCTACTGCGGTCGGGTCGGGGCCCGGCCTGTGCCGGGGCGAGATCGAGTTTGGAGGGTCTGGGAAGAAGCATGGCAAGGTAAGCGGCTGCCCTCCCCGCGCCCCGTGCCCCTTGGCCACCACTGAGGGCTCGCTGCAACTCCTGTGCTCGCTTCCTGCCTCCCCTAACTCTGCGCACCCCCACCCAGTGTCTGCTCACTCTGGGGGTCATGTTCAGAGCCCCTAGGCCGGCAGAAGTTCGGAGCTGAGAGTGTCCTCTGCCCCCACAGGGCACATCCAGGACCCCTCCTCTGTCCACCCCTAACCCCCCATGGAAAGGGAAGCAAGGCTCAGACACGAGTCAGGGCCGCCCAGGTCACAGGGCAGGTCAAGGCAGGACCCATCTGAGCCCTGGCTTCCTGCTGCCACCTGCCCCTAGAAAGGGTTCAGCTTCTCTCCTAATGCTGGCAGCTCCCCGCCCCGCGCCCAGTGCCCCCCGGTGCCCCATGCCTGGCATGCCCCACCTTGCACCCTGAGGCCACTGCCCCCCATGCCCAGTGTCCCCCCACCCTGTACCCTGAGGCTACAGACCGTCCTACCCTGCAGTTTGTGAAGGTGCCCAGCAACGTGGCCCCCTCTGTGCTCTTTAACCTCCTCCTGGCTGAGTGGCACCTGCCAACTCCCAACCTGGTGGTGTCCCTGGTGGGTGAGGAGCGGTCGTTTGCCATGAAGTCCTGGCTGCGGGACGTGCTGCGCAAGGGGCTCGTGAAGGCGGCTCAGAGCACAGGTGAGGCCCCACCGGGGCCCCAGGACCCTGCCATGCCCCCTGGGGAGTGGAGCACCCGCCCGCTGACCCTGAAGCTCCCTGCAGTGGGAGCAGCTCCTAGGGAGGTGGGGGGGGGGCTGAGGTCCCCCAGGAGGTGCGGGCTCACCCCACTGGCCTCGGCCAGACACCCTGGGGGCGGCGGCTCTGTCTGCACCCGTGCCTGCAGTGGCCCCGTTGTCCTCTCCGCCTCCCTCCGGGCAGCGTCTGGCTGGACGGTCCTGGGGTCAGAACCCGAGCACCGGGCTTGTGTTGGGGCGGCCGAGCCAGCAGGAAGGCCAGGGCGGGACGTGGGGTTTCCCAGCCCCCTCACTGCAGCGGTGATCGTTGGACAGCAAAGGAAAAGCTGACATACCCCCCAGGCTGAGGGCCTCATGATTGGGAGAAACCCTCCCAGGCTCTGGTCCAGCTCAGACCACGGGACAGAGCAGTGGCCCACTGTCCAGGGTGGCCCCCGGGGCCCACTCCCAGCTGACACCCACAGGCCCGAGAGGTGCCGCGGCTCCACAGGCCTGGGGCCCCGGGCCTGCCAGCTGGGGGCAGTGGGACCTCGGGGACCTCGGGCACACAGAGCTCCCTGCCGCAGGGGCCTGGATCCTGACCAGCGGGCTCCGCGTGGGCCTCGCCCGCTACATTGGACAGGCGGTGCGCGACCACTCGCTGGCCAGCACGTCCACCAGAGCCCGAGTGGTGGCCATTGGCCTTGCCTCGCTGGGCCGCGTCCTGCACCGCCAGCTTCTAGACGATGCCCGGGTGAGCATCTGGGGCGAGGTGGACTCAGGAAACAGGGAGACTCACGGTCCCCAAGTGTCACCCACCCCAGGGTGGGAGGGAGGTTCCCCTGGGAAGCCACATACTCCTGGGGAGCAGCCTAGAAGGCTGACTGCAGCCCCCCACTGCTGCCTGCTGGATATTTGGCAAATAGATCCTGGGGGCCATCATATACCAGGGCTGTGGGGGACAGAGCAGCCCCTGCCTTGGGGGCTCATGGGCCTGGGAAGGGAGGCGGGCACCCTGAAGGGTTGGGATACTGAGGTGAAGCTGTGGCAGGGGAGCAGGGCAAGGGAGGGGGAGTGGAGGGAGCAGGGGGAGGGGAAGGAGGGAGGGGAGGGGGAGAGGAAGGGGGAGGGACAGAGGGGACAGAGGGCGGGGGAGAAAGAAGGAAAGGAAGCAGGAGGGAGGAGGGAAGGAAAGCCTAGGAGGAGAGAAAGAGGAAGAGAGAGGGGAGGGGGAGGAAGGAGAAAGCAGAGGAGGAGGGAGGAGGGGCAGACCCGCAGGCGGCCAGCAGGTGGCAGCATTGCCCAGGGTCCATTGCGGGGGTCAGTGGGTCTGGGCACAGAGCAAGGCCCTGCCCAGGACAGGTGCCGGGCATCCCCCGAGGCCTGACCCCTCCCCCAGTGGCCTCCACTCCCACCCCAGGGTCTGTCCGAGGCGGGGTGGTGAGCGAGGGGAGCTTCTACCCGCTCTGTCCCGAGGACCCACGCCCCCTGCCCCCCAGCCCCTGGGCCCCAGGCACAGCTGCGCCCCTCCCTCTCCCCCTCCCTCTTCCTGGGCTGGGGTGGGAACAGGCGGAGGGAGGAAGCCTGGCCCAGGCCTCACGCTGTGTTTGGGGTTGGGGGTTGTCCAGGAGCACAGCCCTGTCCACTACCCGGCGGACGAAGGCGGCAGCCAGGGCCCCCTCTGCTCCCTGGACAACAACCAGGCCCACTTCATCCTGGTGGAGCCTGGGCCCCCCGAGGAGGGGGACGGCCTGACCGAGCTGCGGCTGAGGCTGGAGAAGCACATCTCAGAGCAGAGAACCGGCTACGGGGGTGAGGCTTGCCCCAGGGAGGGGGCAGGGGTGTGTGGGGGTGGACAGGACCTCCAGGTGGGCAGAGGAGGGCCCTTGAGGCTGAAGGCACAGCACTGCCGGGTGCGGAGGCCAGGATGCTAAGGCCGTCAGGGCTGGGCAGCTGCCAGCGGGTTGGTGGGGGCACAGCCACATGGGAGAGTATCGCAGGTGTGTTTGCACAGGGACCCCCCTGCCCAGAGGCTCTTTCTGTGGGCTCAGGGCTTTGGAGAGAACATGGATTTGCAAGTTTTGAGAGGCCCATTTCCCAATACCGGCCACGAGGTACGCTGCCACCAGAGGGCAGTGTTACCTGAGGAATAGGCGCCACTGCTGCCAGGGGTGGGTTTGAAATCCAGATTTATTAAGAAATACCTGGTGTGAAACAAAAATTTATACACAAAACATATAATTGCTTATGATATTTATGAGCAATATAAAATATTTACTGAGTGTTCTTTTAAAATGAAAACACAACCAAAGCCATGTTTAAGCCACGTAGGTGGCGCGGGGCTCTGGGCTGCTGGAGCCTGGAGGGCCCCCACACCCCGACGTGTCCTTCAGATTCAATCAGGACGGGAGCCAGAGGGGACCAGCCAGGGGCCTGGTGGTCCTGGCCTCCCCAGCACCAGCCAGTTTCTCATTCGGAAGTCTCATTTCTGATTTATGGTTGGGGGATGAAACCGGCCAAGGCCCCTCCTTTACCTCCTTGGTTTGCCTCTGTGGGCCTCAGATGGTCTGCAGTGCGGCCAGTAGAGCTTCCTGATGTGAGGGGATAGATGGGGGGGACCTAAATGTGGCTGGTGTGGCCGAGGAGTTTAAGTAGCCGTGAGTGGCCGTCCTGGACAGCAGGGGTGGAACGGTGCCCTTGTCCCCAGGGGTAAGGGGCATGTGTATGCGATATGCAGCCTGGAGCGCACACGTCACTAGCAAAAGCCCCTGGACCAGCATCTGCCCAGAAAATGTGGTGGGTGGATAGTCTGAGGCCCGGGGGGCCCACAGGGAGGAGGCCAGGGTCCCCACTTGCCGGGCACCGGAGCAGACCTCACTGGTGCTCTGTCCGCAGGCACCAGCAGCATCGAGATCCCTGTCCTCTGTCTGCTGGTCAATGGTGACCCCAGCACCCTGGAGGTAGGGCAGGGGAGGGGGGGCCTGGCAGCAGCCCCCAATCTAACTATAGCTGCCTGCAGGGCCCTGCCCGGCCTGGGACGGGGCACCTCTGGCACGTGGGCATGTGGGCTCAGGAGGGCGCCCAAGCTGATGTGGGGTCCACTCTCCCCACCGTGCCGCCTCAGAGGATTTCCAGGGCCGTGGATCACGCTGCCCCGTGGCTGATCCTGGCGGGCTCGGGGGGCATCGCGGACGTGCTGGCTGCCCTGATGAACCAGCCACACCTCCTAGTGCCCCAGGTGGCTGAGAAGCAGTTTAAAGAGAAGTTTCCAGGCGAACATTTCTGCTGGGAGGACATCGTGCACTGGACGGAGCTGGTAGGAGCCTCCCAGGGCCTGCAGGGGCCGAAGGCCCTCCTCCCGGCCCTGTCCCCTCCTCCCGGGTGGGGCTGGCCCTGGGGGACACCCCTGCAGGTGCCTCTGTGCCCCTGCCCCATGCAGAAGGTGCCAGCTCCTCCCTCTCCCCACAAAGCCTCCCAGCTGGCTCTGCCTCAGGCCCTCGGAGCAAGCCCCCCGAGGGAAAGGGCTAGGGTGGCGCTGCCCGGGTGCGCTGGACAGTGAGCTGGCACACTTGCCAGGACCCGCCTCACACGCCATGTGCCCAGCTCGTGCCTCCCTCCATGTGGGGCTCGTGGCCTGTCCCCTGCCCCCAGGGCCACCTCAGGGCCTTTGTCCTGGTGTCCCAGCTGCAGAACATCACCGCCCACCCGCACCTGCTCACCGTGCATGACTTTGAGCAGGAGGGCTCCGAGGAGCTGGACACAGTCATCCTGAAGGCGCTGGTGAAAGGTGAGGGCCTGGGCGGAGGTGGGGTGGCCGGCCGCTGCTCCCCATGGCCCTGGGCTCTGTGCCTGGCCTGGGGCTGCTTCCCACACCCTGCCCTGTCATGGATCTAACCCTCCAGGGTCTGGCAGGTGAGGCAGGGCCACCGCCCAGGTGCAATGTCAGCAGCCGGGACCCCTGGCTCGGTGTCCCTCTGCTAAGTTTGCACGCACACGTGTGTGTGCATGAGTGCCAGGCCTATATGCATGCGTGTCTGTACATGCACCTGTGTGAGTGCCTGTGCCTCCCTATAGGCGTGCATGTGTCTGTGCACCTGTGTGAGTGCCTATGCCTATCTATGTGCGTGCACGTGTGGACGTACATTCACCTATGTAAGTGCCTGTGCCTATATGCGTGTACATGTGCACCTGTGAGTGCCTGTGCCTATGCGTGTGCTCGTGTGCGTGCGCCTGTGTGAATGCCTGTGTCTATATGTGTGTGCATGTGCATGAGCCTGTGTGATTGCCTCTATGTATATGCGTGAGTGCCTGTGCATGTATGTGTGTGTGCATGTGCGTGTGCATGTGTGAATGCCTGTCTATATGTGTATGCATGTGCATCTGTGAATGCCTGTGCCTATATGTGTGCACGTGTGTGTGCATGTACCCATGTAAGCGCCCATGCCTATATGTGTGTGCGTGCTCGTGTGCGTGTGCCTTTGTGAATGCCTGTGTCTATATGCATGTGCCTGTGTATGTGTGTGCCTGTGTGCAAAGCTCAGCACTTGCTTTTCCAGCCACACGCATAACTAGAACGACATATAGAGATGACATGCAAATCCGTAAAGGGTCCTGTGTTGGCAGGTTTTACCGTAATTTAAGAAACTATTTCGAGTGTTCAATCCGGTGGCTTTTAATCCATTTGCGAGTTGTCAGCCACCCCACTGTCTAATCCGGATGGTGTTCATGGCCCCGGACAAAGGCAGCACCCGTCAGGCACCCTGGCATCCACCGACTTGCCTCTGGACAGACGGATGTGTCCGCATGGGGTCGGTCCTTCCATCACTGGGCAACAACATGCGTCCATCGGCTCCTTCCTCCCAGCCCGGTGTTTCTGAGGATCGCGCACACTGCAGCACCTGTGGGTGCCTCGTTCCTTTTTAAGGCTGAGGGATGCTCCACGCCAGGACCCGCATTTGTCTCTGTGTTCCTCTCTCGACCACGTGGGCTGTCCTTCTGTCCAGCTGTCACTCGATACCTTTTGCTCTTGTGCCAAGGGACTGACTTCGGGGGAGCCAGACAGACCCAGGCCCGGAGGGGCAGTTTGGGGCCGGGCCACCCTGGCGGGAGGGGAAGCTCATCCAGACAGACTGTCCACTCACTCCTGCTCCGCTCACCTGTCCCATCGGGGTCTCGGGGGCTGGCGCTCCTGCCAGGGTCCCCAGCACCGGCTCCTGGGAGTCTTGCGATGTCATGAGCCCCTCACTATTGTCCAGGGGGTGTGAAGCCGGCTGCCGTCCCCTAGCCAGGGGGACCGCCGCCTGTCCCATCGGGCCCGGTGCCCACCAGTCCTGATGGCCCCAGGTTCACCGTAACCTCCTCACCTCCCGCCCGCTCTGTGCAGCCTGCAAGAGCCACAGCCAGGAGGCACAAGACTACCTGGACGAGCTCAAGCTGGCTGTGGCCTGGGACCGCGTGGACATCGCCAAGAGCGAGATCTTCAACGGGGACGTGGAGTGGAAGGTGCCCACCCGCCGGGCAGCTCATGCCTCCAGGCCTCGCTTCTCGCTGACTCAGGGCGAGGACCGCACTGAGGGCCACTGGTGGGCCCTTCCCCGCTCGCTGTGCGGGTGACAGGGAGCCTAAGGCACCTGCTGGGGGCTCCTCACTCAGGCCTCCCAGGGGGATGGGCCTGCCCAGTGCCTGGGGCCTCGTGGCCGCTCAGAGGGACAGGCTGGGGCGCGGGAGCTGGGGGGCTCCCTGAGCACTGGCTCCCGCTCACTCTGCCCGTCTCCCCCACCTGGGCATGTCCCGTGGCGGCCCCAGTCCTGTGACCTGGAAGAGGTGATGATGGACGCGCTGGTGAGCAACAAGCCGGAGTTTGTGCGGCTCTTCGTGGACAACGGCGCTGACGTGGGGGACTTCCTGACGTACGGGCGGCTGCAGCAGCTCTATCGCGCCGCGCCCCCCAAGAGCCTGCTCTTCGACCTGCTGCAGCGCAAGCACGAGGAGGGCCGCCTGACGCTGGCCGGCCTGGGCACCCCGCAGGCCCGAGAGCCGCCCGTGGGCCTGCCCGCCTTCTCCCTGCACGAGGTCTCGCGTCTGCTCAAGGACTTCCTGCACGACGCCTGTCGCGGGCTCTACCAGGAGGTGAGTGTCCACTGGCGGGGAGGGCCGCAGCTGGGCCACCAGGAGACTGACGGGCCTGTCCTCCAGGAGCGGGGACCAGCCAGGCGGCCCGAGGGCCGGAAGTGGCCGCTGGATCTGAGCCGAAGGAGTGAGAACCCCTGGCGGGACCTGTTCCTCTGGGCCGTGCTGCAGAACCGCCACGAGATGGCCACTTACTTCTGGGCCATGGTGCGTTGGCCCCGGACTCCTGGGGGACCGGGCGGTGGGGGGGGAAGGCAGGTGGCCTCCTCAGACCCTGCCTCCTAGGGCCAGGAGGGGGTGGCCGCCGCTCTGGCCGCCTGCAAGATCCTCAGAGAGATGTCGCACCTGGAGACGGGGGCCGAGGTGACCCGCACCGTGAGCGAGGCCAAGTATGAGCAGCTGGCCCTGGGTGAGCCACTGGCCTGGCCCTCAGCCCACCAGACGCCCCTGTGGGTCTGTGGCTCCTCCTAGTGGGGAGGCGGACCCTAAAATTCCAGCATCGGACAGACGGGTAACTCCGACGTGGCCTTGGGCACACCCCGGGTCCTGCAGCCGGTCGGGCATTTGGGGTGACTGGCAGGGGAAGGAAGGGCCCCAGCAGGTCAGGCGGGGAGGCGGGTGCAGCCTGGGGCCGCGGCAGTGTGGGTGCCAGCGGCCGGTGCCCGGGCCAGGCCTCTTCTCCGAGTGCTACAGCAACAGCGAGGACCGCGCGTTCGCCCTGCTGGTGCGCAGGAACCGCTGCTGGAGCAGGACCACCTGTCTGCACTTGGCCACTGAGGCCGACACCAAGGCCTTCTTTGCCCACGACGGGGTGCAGGTGAGCCTCTGGCTTCGGGGAGGGCAGATAGGAGGCGCCCGGTCATGCGGGGCAGGGGGCGCGGTGCGGGGGGCTCTACTCCTGGGAGGCGCCCGCCTGGCTTCCTTCTCCTTGCCCCTGGCCAGCCCCCTGTCTGCCTCCGGCCTCAGCACGGCCCTCCTGCGCCCCCAAACCCAGCCTCTCCCCGTAAAGGGGTCTTCCCCGCTGGGATGCCTGGGAGGCCAGCGGCTGTGCCTCTGCTTCAGGCTTTCCTGACCAGGATCTGGTGGGGGGACATGGCTTCGGGGACGCCCATCCTGCGGCTGCTGTGTGCCTTCCTCTGCCCGGCCCTCATCTACACCAACCTCATCACCTTCAGGTCTGTTGGGCGCAGGAGGCTGCCGGCTTGCCAGCCGCGGGG
Organism: Canis lupus familiaris; assembly: GCF_011100685.1. Taxonomy (NCBI): domain Eukaryota; kingdom Metazoa; phylum Chordata; class Mammalia; order Carnivora; family Canidae; genus Canis; species Canis lupus. The sequence continues at coordinate 46,939,878 of NC_049239.1, read as the reverse complement.
GGGCCCTGGGCTTCGCGGTGCCGGTGGTGGCATGTGTCCATGGCTCCCGCATCCAGCATCTGTGCGGGCCCCGCTCAGCGCGCCCAGCGCTTCCTTGGGTGGCTGGTGCTTGGGGCTCCGCAGGCACCTCCAGCGCCCTTCCCGCGGGTGCCGAGGGTCCCCTGTGCTTGCAGTGAGGAGACTCCGCCGCGGACGGGCCCCCGGGACCTGCAAGAGCTGGACAGCCTGGACTCAGAGAAGAGCCTGCTCTACGGCCCGGGCAGCCGGTGAGGCCGTGGGGCAGGCAGGACGGGGGCCGCACCTGCTCCGGGGGGACCCCTGCCCCGCTTCACTGTCGGCTGTGCTGTCCTTGTGCTGCAGGCCGGAGGACTTGGCGGAGGCACCAGGGGCCAAGAGTGACCAAGGGCCTCGTGCTGCCTTCCTGCTCACGCGCTGGCGGATGTTCTGGGGCGCGCCCGTGACCGTGTTCCTGGGGAACGTGATCATGTACTTTGCGTTCCTCTTCCTGTTCACCTACGTCCTGCTGGTGGACTTCAGGCCGCCTCCTCAGGGGCCGTCTGGGCCCGAGGTCACCCTCTACTTCTGGGTCTTTACACTGGTGTTGGAAGAGATCCGGCAGGTCAGTGGAGGGCCCAGCTCAAGGAGCCCTGATCTCAGCTGAAGGCTGAGCCCTGATCCCCGCTCCAGGCTGAGCCCTGATCTCAGCTGAAGGCTGAGCCCTGATCCCTGCTCCAGGCTGAGCCCTGATCCCAGCTCCAGGCTGAGCCCTGATCCCTGCTCCAGGCTGAGCCTGATCTCAGCTCCAGGCTGAGCCATGATCTCAGCTGAAGGCTGAGCCCTGATCCCTGCTCCAGGCTGAGCCTGATCCCAGCTCCAGCCTGAGCCATGATCCCCACTGACCCCAGCCTGGGTTGGGCGGGGCTGGGCAGGGCAGGGCTGTCTCCCATGAGCCGTCAACGGACTGCCTGCCCCTCTGCCAGGGATTCTTCACAAATGAGGATACACATCTGGTGAAGAAGTTCACACTCTATGTGGAGGATAACTGGAACAAGTGTGACATGGTGGCCATCTTCCTGTTCATTGTCGGTGTCACCTGCAGGTCTGTGGGGCCCAGATGCCTGACGGGGGACACCTCAGTTGGGCTAGTGGGCCGGGCCACCTGCACATGAAGCCGCAGAAGGCCTCAGAAATCCCAGCTTGTCTGGCCCCCATGCTGTGTGTCCTCACACAGGAGGAAGCTCCTTCTCGTCTGTGGGCACTAGCAGCCCATCCAACCCCCCACCCTCCCCCAGGATGGTGCCCTCGGTGTTTGAGGCGGGTCGCACAGTGCTCGCTGTTGACTTCATGGTGTTCACGCTCCGACTCATCCACATCTTTGCCATCCACAAGCAGCTGGGCCCCAAGATCATCATCGTGGAGCGCATGGTGAGCCCCTGCCGCACCTGGCCTGCCCTGGCCCCCGGCGGCTGGCGAGATGGCGCCCCCCAGCCCGATGACCACTGACACTCTCCTCTCTTCCCCTCCCCGCCCCCCGCCCCCGGGAGATGAAGGACGTCTTTTTCTTCCTCTTCTTCCTGAGCGTGTGGCTTGTGGCCTACGGCGTGACCACACAGGCCCTGCTGCACCCCCACGACGGCCGCCTGGAGTGGGTCTTCCGCCGCGTGCTCTACCGGCCCTACCTGCAGATCTTCGGGCAAATCCCACTGGACGAGATCGATGGTCAGCACACGGCCCCTGGGAGGGGCAGTGCCTCTGAGGCAGCTGGGAGTGGGACCTGAACTTCAGGGTACAGCCAGATGGGGTCCAGTTTAGTCTCCTTTTAGAACACCCAGACATGGGGCCTTTGGGAGGGGCCTTTTGGGGCCATGTGAGGCCCCAGCCAGGAGCTAGCCGAGATGGGGGTCTCTGCGGCCAGCCCCCAGGCCCTACAGCCCAGGGGCAGCTCCAGGCTGATCTTTGTTGGTCACAGGGCCCCCAGACTTTGGGCCCCAGGAGAGAAACTGAGGTGTGAGACTGCAAAGCAGGCAGGGGCCAGCCTCTGCTTTGGGATGGTCTGGACCAGGGGCTGCCCTGGTCCACCCCTCCCCGTCACAAGGCCAGCCCCACACCCCAGAGCCTCTGCCCTCCTGGAGGACCCTGCAGGACCGCAGGCCCACATCACCCACCCACCTGCCAGAGGCTCCGCATCAGGCCCTGTGCCCCCGAGGCCAGGCCCCTGTGCTGTGAGGCCGTTGCTGACAATACCCTTGCTGCTCCTGGGGACACAGCCCAGTGCGTGCCTTACCTACTGTGTGTGTGGCCTACCAGAGGGTGTATGTATCTCCAAGGCGGCCCTCATGTGGGCTGAAGCCAGTGGAGGTTCCAAGAATTTTCCAGGACCGTGGGTACAGTGGGGGTAGAGCTGCTCTGCCTCCAGAACCTGTGGCCCTAGGTGAGACTGCGGTCAGGAGGAGGGGAACATGGGACCAGTGCCCACAGACTGACCATGGGCCTGGTGTGCTAGGACTGGGGTGTCCTAAGACAGGAACTTTCAGTGCTAAGCCAACTAATCCCCAGCCAGCCAGGACAGGTGGGCCACGCAGCCCGTGCCCTCAGAGCCTGGATGGCCTCAACCCTAGGACTAAGCTCTCAAGATCTAACAGTGTCATACAAGGTGTCCCCCCAATGCCACTTGTTTCAGAATCCCGTGTGAACTGCTCCCTGCACCCCCGACTGCACGAGGGCTCCCCGTCCTGCCCTAACCTCTACGCCAACTGGCTGGTCATCCTCCTGCTGGTCACCTTCCTGCTGGTCACCAACGTGCTGCTCATGAACCTGCTGATTGCCATGTTCAGGTGGCCCAAGCCCTGTTCTCCCTCTACTTGTGGGTGGTCCCGGTGGCCCCTGGGCCCCAGCCCTCCAGACCCGGGGCTGCAAGTGCCTCTCTGCCCCCAAGGGTCTGGGGCTTATGTGGGGAGAGGCCTGGAGGTAGGGTGTCACCCCAAACTGGCAGAGCTGGAGGAGGGTGATGCAGTGAAGGACAGGTGTGGGGAAGGGTTGCAGTGGGGGCCGGCTGCCAGGGCAGGTTTGCACTGGGAAGCCTGGGCTGTCCAGGAGAGCGGAGGGCAGAGTGAACCCCCTTCCATACACACCCCGCAAGCGAGATGAGCGGCCAGAGGCAATCACAGGAGAAGAGGTGGGGAGCTCTGTCCACGAGGACCCCACGGCCCCAGGAGCAGTCTGCGGCCGCAGAGGGACCAGGATGGGAGCACACGGGGTGCTTGTGTGTTCACCGCCGCCCACACGCCTGCCCCACAGCTACACATTCCAGGTCGTGCAGGGCAATGCCGACATGTTCTGGAAGTTCCAGCGCTACCACCTCATCGTGGAGTACCACGAGCGCCCCGCCCTGGCGCCACCCTTCATCCTCCTCAGCCACCTGAGCCTGGTGATCAAGAGGGTCTTCCAGAAGGGGGCTGAGCAGAAGCGGGTGCACCTGGGTGAGGCCACAGGGCAGGCCGCGTGCAGGGGGATGGGCGAGGTGCCAGGTGGGCAGAGGCCTGGGTCCCCTCCTCAGCCCCCAAGGCCCAGAGCAGCTGACACGGGCTGCGCCCCCTGCCCTCCCTCCACCTCATCCCCAGGGCCTGTGCACAGTAACCGGTAGGGCCGGGGGTGGGCCTCGCTGGTGCCAGGGCTCCTGGGGCCGGATACCCGCTGGGCACAGCCTGGGCTCCCCTGGCCCTGGGGCCCACCTGGCTCCAGCCAAGCCTGTGGCTATCCCGGCTTCCCAGAGAGAGACTTGCCGGAGCCCCTGGACCAGAAGATGGTCACCTGGGAGGCGGTCCAGAAAGAGAACTACCTGAGCAAGCTGGAGAAGCAGAGGAAGGACAGCAAGGAGGAGGTGCTACGAAAAACAGCCCACAGGTACACAGGGGCTTTACGGGCGCCCCGGAGCCCCCACCCCCTGGCCTGGAGACCGGGGACTGCGTCCCCCACCCCACAGGCCGCCAAGAGGGGCTGGCAAGGAGGGCGGGTGAGGTGCCTGCTGAGGGAGGGCCAGACCCCGAGTGGGGCGCCTGAGGTTGTGAGAGCCCCTCCGAGACCCCTGCCATCATCACTGCTGGGCGGCGGGCGGCTTAAAGCTGGCGTGGCCCTCCCTGCCAGTCACAGGTCCAGCCACAGGTCCGAGTGGGGGTGGCCGAAGCTGAGAGGGGCAGGGGGGCCCCTCCTTGCTCTGCGGCCTCCTGAACAAATTCCCCCCTGCCTCTGCCCCTGGGTCCCCCTAAAACGGTCTGTGCCCACTGTCCCATCAGGCCTGCGGCTCCTGCCTGCCCTCATCCCCTGCCCTCACTGGCAACCCCTTAGCCCATCACACTCCCAGGGAGGGCAGAAAGGCTCTGTACCCTGATCTGGGGATGACGGGCAAGGGCAGACCACTCCATGCAGAGAGGCCTCGGTGATCCCAAACCCACTCAAAGGGCCTGGGTGACCAGGGAAAGGGAGGATGGAGAGATTGCCCAAATGGAGAGCACCCCATGCCAACCAGCTTCTGCTACAGGGTGGACTCTGTAGCCCAGTACCTCGGGGGCCTGAGAGAGCAAGAAAAGCGCATCAAGCGTTTGGAGTCACAGGTAGGCAGGCCAACCTCATGCTCCTCTGACCTGGGGCCCTCACCCATAGCCCTGCACCCCAACTAACAGGTCCACAGTCAGGCTTGGACTCAGGAGGCAGTGTAGGGAGAGTCCCTGGGGGGTGCAGGAGCTGTACCTGCCCCCGTTAAGTGATCCCTCACTGTCCACACCTGCAGCCTTGCTCTCACGCCCATTCCCTCGAGTACAGACCCCAAAGGGGAGGGTCATAGGCTAGCAGGGGCCCCGGGGATTCCCTGGATGTTCTCCCTCCTCTAGATCAACTACTGTACGGTGCTCCTGTCCTCCATGGCCCCGAGCAGCACCTCCTGGAGTAAGTGTGTGTCCGGAGAAGACAGGGCTGCGGGAGGGGCACAGGCTTGCCTGGGGGCAGGCAGAAGCCTGTTAAGCTCTGCTGTGTCATCTGCCTTTCTGTTCCGCAAGGGGACTGGCCCAGGCCTCTGATGGCCCTTGGTGGGAGGTGGTCTTTAGGGTGGGGCAGGTGCCCTCTGCCAAAGCCCACCACCTCAGCCAGGCGTGACGCCGTGGCCACTCAGACTCCCTTCCCTGGGCCTACCCCCCTGGACACCCAGCAGCTAGGGGTCCTTCTTCCTCACCAGACTCCCAGAACTTCAAAGGTGGACACCAGCAGGCCTCTGCTGACCACAGAGGGGGTGCAGACAGCAGGAAGCACCCAGAGGCTGGCCGGCCGCTCTCAGACACCTGAGCTACTTGGACTCCTGGCACACAGGGCCCACCTCTCCCCGAGCCCCAGATCAGGATGGGCAGGCAGGGTCTTGGCCCTTAGCTGGCCATCCCAAGGCCCTATGGACACACCAACCTTCCCCTACCTCTAGTGCAGCCCTCAGTGGGATGTAGCTCTCAGCCTTGTCAAAAGAAACCACCCCTTGCCCTGCCGGGTACCCTCTCCACCTGGAAGCACGGTGGTGTATGGTAGGCCCTCCTCCAGACTGGTGGAACCTGTGGGCCCCTACCCAAAACTGCCCAGCTCAGGCCAAAGCACTTATCTGGTGGGCAAATTTTGGGGCCTGTACCTGTCTCCTATCAGACCCATGTTGCCTGTTAAAAGACTCATTTTTTTTTTTTTAAACACTAGCAGCTACAACTTCTGCTCTTTAGGACCTGGGGTCAGGGGTTTCCTACACACACTGGTTCCCACCCCTGCACACCCTCAACTGCTCACGTGGCAAATGCTATCCTGAGAAAACCTGCCGTGTGTGTGTGTGTGTGTGTGTGTGTGTGTGTGTGTTGGGGAGGGGGGTAGGGGCTGGCTCCTGTGCTTGCCCGAGCTACATCCTGGGACAGGATGGCTTAACTCTGCTAGGTCCTGCCACCAGGACCAAGGGAGACATCTGTGTCTGGTCTGCCTTCCCGGACACCCTCAGGGGTCCATGCACCCCAACCCAAGGTTGGGCCAGTCACACCACCAGTGCCCCTGCACACGGCTCAGCTGTTCTGGCGATGTGACCAGGACACTGGTCATCATCACACATGGCCCGGATGAGGAAGTCCCTGACCCCACTCACATTCCGGCCTCCTGGAGACCCATCTCATCACCCTGTTGGGAGCAGAAGCTGGACACCTGGGACTGTGAGGTTGCCCCCTCGAGGGCCTGGGGCCTTCTCCACCTCTTGCTCTGGATCAGGAGAGCTGGAAAGAGGGCCTGCTGGTGAACCCAGGCAAGCATTTAAAAAGCCTCCATGCCCACTGGAGATTAAGTTGAAGAGGCTCAAATGAGAGAACCGGGTGTTGGGTGTACAGCATGGCAGACAATGGCCCGAGGCGCAGGATCTACACAAACACACACACACAAAGTCTAAGCAACACCCAAAACCTTTACTGTGGCCCCACAGGCATGTGGTGGGCCAGGGTCTTTGCTGTCCACTGGCAAGCTGTCTGCTTCAGAGACCACTATCCCGAGCCCTAGCCCAGGCTGCTGGCGCCTCACACTGGCAGACCGCTGGCTCCCTTTCCAGGGCGGGGGGCCCCAAGCTCCACTCCACTCCAAGTGGCCAGTGACCCCGGCTGCCCTCCTCCACCGCATGGTCAGGAAACGCCAGCCAGGCAGTCTCTTCTCTCAAATCTCTGCACCTGGGGCCTCAGGTGTGTTGTTCTTGTTCCGGAAATGGTCCCTGCTCCGCTTCCTGCTACCATGGAAGCCAACAGTCTCCACCACTGGGGGCCCCACCGCTGACCTAGCATGGGCAGCCCCCTGTGGCACGTCCACTTCCTGTAGCCCCCCGTGGGGGCTGTTCTCTTCCTCAGCCTCTGGGCTCCCAGGCCCTGCCAGGTGGGCCAGCTCCACAGGGCCCTCGCCCCCTGCTGCTCCCAGGTCCCCAGGGGCACCCCTGCCTGACTCTCCTGCCTTCCTCAGGGCCCTCTTCCTCTCAGGCCTGGCCTCGCCAGCTCGGGCCGGTTTGGTGAAGATGACTCTTCCCTCCCCACAGCTGGAGGGATCCTGGTTGAAGGACGGCATGTAGTCTCTGGGGCCAGCCAGGCTCTGGGAGCTCAGGAAGGCCAGGGCGGCAGCCTGATTGCTCTGCTCACTGACCTCGGCTACGTTTTCCAGGCTGTACTTGGTCCAGCGCTCAGGGTGGGCCATGTAGTCAGGGATGGGGGGCAACTTCGTGGGGGCAGGGCTCTGACTGGCCCTGCCCGGGCCCTCTCCTGGACGCTGGTGTGAGGATGCTGGTGGCTGCATGAAATCCCCATGGTCACCCGGGTCTTGCCTGGCTGCGTCCTCCAGGCAGTCAAAGATGTTGCGGCTGCGCCAGGAGAAGGTGGAGCTCGTGCCTCTCAGGTGGAAGGGCTGTACTGAGGCTGTGGGGAGGCCTTTTGGAGGCAAAGGGGTCTCATCGGGGTCTGAGTCCCCCTGGGCCTCCCCAGATAGCACCCCCGGGGGCAGAGCTTCCATCTCAGTACCGCCAGGCAAGCTGAAATCGGAGTCCGAGTCACTGAGAGAGACGGTGTCGGAAGGCAGAGCGTCATCCTCTGTTCCTCGCTCGGCTTCCAGGGGCTCTCCTACCCCTACCTCAGACATGTGTCCCAGGGCCACCACACCTAGACCAGAACAGCCCAAAGAGTTCGTTTCTGAGGATTGCACCCATTTAGGACGGGCCCCTCCTATAAACCCACAGTCCCTGGGCAGGCGGCAGGGCCAGAAGGAAGAGCTATGTCCTACCAAACAAAGGACAGAGATTCCCACACCCGCCCCCCCCTCAACGTCTCACCTCCGTTGTCTGATGAACGTCTGTGCAGACACCAGAATTCTGGTGGGTGAAGTCCCGGCAAAGGCGCCCGGTGGCCTCAGTCCCGGCTCCGCTTAGCTGCTCAACTGTAGCGGGCAGAAGGTGGGAAGGGCAAATCGTCAGGGAGCACCAGGGCAAAGCGGTACCGCGACCCCCAGGGGGCGGTCCTGGGTTTCCGGGGCCCAGGCCCAGGCCGGCCTGGACGCAGACCCTTCGGGAAGATCTTCATTCAGCCCTCTTGAGCTAAGTCTAGGGGCCCGCTGGGGGTTAGGCAGGCAGCAGCCAGGGCCCAGCCCGGGGGCAGCAGCAGGCTCTGCGCTCCACGACGGCGCTCGACCAGGCGGCCCGTCCACGAGCTGCTCGGCACAGCTGCGCCACCTGCCTGGGCAAGGCAAGGGCTGCCCCTGCCTGCCCAGACGCCCCGGGACTCCACGCGGGTCTGCAGCCGGGGCCTCCGCGTCTGACCGTCAGGCCCGCGGGGAAGTGGGGGGTCAGCGGCCGCCCGGGGCATCCTTGCGGGCAGGGCAAGCCCGCGGCTCCGGCAGCAGCCTCTCCTGGCACGTCCCCGCGAGGGAAGGAGCTCCGGAGGGCGGGGCGCCGCCGCGACCTGGGGGGGCGGCCGGGCCGGCGGGCGCCCCGGGGTCGGGCACAGCGCCCCGCGACAGCGAGCGGCCGCGGCGGCTCCCGGGCTTCTCCGCGGAGGCCGGCGGCTCGGCCGGGGCAGGGCTGGGGCGCGCTCGGCCGCCCGTGGAAGCCGGCGCCGGCTGTCTCCGCCCCGGCGGGGGCCTGGCCGCACGCGGGCCGCGGCTCACCAGGCTCGGGGAGCCACCAAAGACGCGAAACACCTCGGGGATGTGGGGCGAGGAGGCTGCGAAAAGGCGACCTCTCTCCCGCGCCACAAGCCTACCGGCTCAAAGCCGCCGGGCCGCCTCCATCTTTCGCCGCGCTCGGCCTCCTGGGAAACCGAGTCTTCCGCCGGCCCGGCGCCTCGGCGTCCGCACCTGAAGAACTACACCTCCCACAAGGCACCGGGACGCTACTCCCGAGGCCTGTCGGGTCCCGTAGCCCCTGCGCATGCGTCCTCGCTTTTCTCCCTAGCCTCCCCCCTCCCCGGAAACGTCGGCTCTCCTTCGCGCAAAGAGCCGGAATTGAGGAGGGAAAGGAGGAGGAGGAAGAGGCAGCACTGCGACTCCCAGAATGCTCCAGGACTAACGGCCAGCGCCGCGTTCCCGGGGCCCCAGCGCCGCCTGCTGGAAGTCGCGAGCACAGCGGCCGCCTCAGGCCGGAAGTGCATCGTCGCACGCGGCATCGTCGCCGGGTGCTTCCGGTCAGGCCGGAAGTGCGGGCCGCCCGCTCGTGGGTCGGGGGAGGGGGAGGGGGAGGGGGTGGGGGGGGGCCGGGTTCCGTCTGAGCGCTCGGCTCGCGGTCCCGACGGCCCGGCCGGTGCTGCCCACCTGACGGCCGGTCTGGCCGCGTCTCTCGGGGCCGCGGTCCTGGAGTGCTCGGGAAGCCCGCGGACCCCTCGTTTCCGGGGCCGCCCAGCATGGCCTGCGGCAGCACCGGGCAGCTAGGTCGGGATGCCCCAGCCCCCCAGCCCCGCCTGCAGCTGCAGTGTGCCGCTGTGCGAGGATGCCCCAGGGACCCCGCCCTCCTGGGGGCCCCCCAGCCCCGCCAGCAGCTGCAGTGTGCAGCTGTGCGAGGGCGCCCCAGGGACCCGCCCTCCTGGGGGCGCCCCAGCCTCACCTGCAGCTGCAGTGTGCCGCTGTGCCAGGGCGCCCCAGGGACCCGCCCTCCTGGGGGCCCCCCAGCCCCGCCTGCAGCTGCAGTGTGCCACTGTGTGAGGATGCCCCAGGGACCTGCCCTCCTGGGGGCCCCCCAGCCCCGCCTGCAGCTGCAGTGTGCTGCTGTGCGAGGGCGCCCCAGGGACCCGCCCTCCTGGGGGCCCCCCAGCCCCACCTGCAGCTGCAGTGTGCTGCTGTGTGAGGATGCCCCAGGGACCTGCCCTCCTGGGGGCCCCCCAGCCCCCCAGCCCCGCCTGCAGCTGCAGTGTGCCGCTGTGCGAGGGCGCCCCAGGGAACCGCCCTCCTGGGGGCGCCCCCAGTCTCGGTCTCCCCAGCACAGACTGGCTGTGCTGTGCCTGCAGGCCAGGATCCCCAGGGTCGTGCAGGGGCAAGTAAGCAGGGCTGCTCCTTGGGCCACTCTGTTCTCTCAGGGACCCACCCTGGCACACAAGGTGGAGGGGTGTGGCAGGAGGGGCAGACCTCACTGAGACCTGATGACCCCAAAAGTAGGGCTGGGGCCAGTTTCCAAAACAAGCGCCAAGGGAGGCAGCTGTCAGCCCTCCACATGAATCCCAGCCAGGCCCTCATGGCCTCAAGGGGCCAGTTCAGCATACACCAGGTCAGTGCCTGCACTCAGCTCATGGTGACATCACCCAGCACTCCCGAGGGGGTGGGGGTGGGAGGAGGCAGCTGGGCCCCGGTCCAGGACGGGGGTGGGTCGGGTGGACTCCGCACACAGTGGCTGAGACCTTGCTCCCCAGCTTCTCCACGGAACACCTAGAAGCTCTGAAGAGTCCCTTCGGAGCATGGGAGGGTCAGTGTGCCTGTCCTCTACAGAGCGGGCCCCCAGGATGGAGGGGAGTCTTGCAGGCTCTACGCCACATTACCTGAGTGCCCCCTCTGGGCAGTGGTGTCCACAGAGTGGGTAGGGGAGTGAGCTGGGTGGAAGCTGCTGACGGTGGCACCGGGCCCACCAAAGGGGCCCCTCACACCCTGCAAGGTCCGCGGAGCTGAGCCAAGCCTCACCCATGCCGGCCCACCTGCCGCTCCAGCTGCGCCCTGGGTCTCAGACGCCGCAGCCACAGGAAGGGGCCAGACAGTTTGTTAGCATGCCCGGTTTTTCCTTCTTTATTGAATGACTTTGAAGATGTAATTACAGCTGAAGGTGACGAGTTAGAGAGGACAGGTGCACTGAAGGTGAAGGCTGCTGGCAGACCCGGCTCGGGACAAGTGGCGACAGGAACGAGGGTTAAAAGGCATGAGCCGTGCAGCCCGTGGGCAGGTGGGTGGGCCCCGGGGCCCCCGGGCCCCCGGGAGAGGCCTGACTAAGCAGGCGGAGCCCCCAAGCAGCTGCAGAAGCAGAGCGGCCCCTGCCTCACGGTCCCCAAGGCCCACTCACACGCCGTCTCTAGGTGACTTCAGCCCCAAAAGGTAACGGGGGACTTCAGGACAGAAAACCTCAGAAGTAAAAAGGCTAATAAGTGTAGCAGAGTAATACCAGAGAAGTTATATACACAGGCGCTGACGGCCCCTCCTCAGAATGTCCGGTCACTCTAGGGGCCCTGCAGGGTTCCCAGCGGCCCTCCCCGCAGCAGGTGCAGCCGGGGCCGCTCAGTACACGGAGCTGTTCCGGATGCCGCAGCAGAGCACCATGCTCAGGATCATCTCGAAGATCTGTGGGGACGGGTGGGTGGGACTGTCAGCACCCGGAGACTGTGGGGCCGCCTCACGCGGATGCCTGGCCCGTGTACTCACCATGATCACGGCCACCACGATGGCTGCAATGCCAATGAGGTACAGCTTCCCCGAGAAGAGGTCATCGATCTTCTGGTGGCAGTCCTCCTGTGGGGGACAGCCCGCCGACGGTCAGGAGTGCAGGCCCTCGGGCCCCTCAGTGCAGCGGCTCGGGGTCATTGTGGCAAGAGAAGGGAGGGGCTCGATTCCCTGAAGACGTGCCACCAGGGCCTGGTCTCTGCCAGGTTATCTCACGTCCATTTTAAAGCAGATGTGGAGGGGGCGCCTGGGAGGCTCAGCGGGTGAAGCATCTGTCTTGGGTTCAGGGCAGGTCCCGGGTTCTGGGATCAATCCCCATGTTGGGCTCCCTGCTTAGCAGGGAGTCTGCTTCTCCCTCTGCCCCTCCTCCTGCTCGTGTTCTCTCTCTCTCTCTCTCTCTCCCTCTCCCTCTCGCTCACTCTCTCTCTCAAAATGTTTAAAATAAATAAAGCAGATGTGGAAACGGAAGGTGCTGTGTGCAGAGCCAGGGGCCCAACCCAGCTGGGCTGCTGGACGCGACGTGGGGCCAACCCTGGGCGGCCCAGTGGGCTCCATGTACCTTGAACAAGTTGCTAATGACGTTGCTGCCAGAGGGACACAGGCTGTTCTTGAGCATGGAGGTGGTGAGCGCGGAGAGCGTGCTGGAGCCACAGCAGTTGAGCTGCACGGAGGACACCTGCGGTCAGCCCGGGCCGTGTGCACAGAGGACCACAGGGACACGGCCAGGGACATACACCCCGTGGGCTGCCCAAGCCCCAGGGGTGTCCCCAGCCAGGGAGGGTCTGCTCCTCAAGAAGAACAGCCCAGGACTCCTCATCCCCTCCACCCTTGGCTGTGCTGCTCAGAGACCCCCACACCCAGGCCTTCCTACTGCCCATCTGGCTCACACAGGGGACCTGCAGGTCCCAGACAATCCCCTGGGCGGGGGGGGGGGGGGGGTCCCAGATAGGGCTCCACGGCCCTCCAGGAGAAGGGCTTCCAGGTCTCCAGTGCCCCACGGAGACCAGATTCAACCCCAGCCAGGCCTCACTCACGGAGGACAACCCTCCTGCACCCCCAGCACCCCCTGCCGCACCGTCTCATGGAAGGTCTTCACCACGGCCTTGGCATTGTTGGCTTCGTCGTCCACCACGGCCTGCTGCAGAGCCTGGTCGTAGAATTGCTTCACATCCTTGGCGATCTGGGGGGAGGGTGTGCGGGAGGGCCGAGGTCACCCCACAGCAAGGACCACCCCAGAGAGGGGGGCAAGCGGTTCACCTGGCTCTCTTGAGAAGATAATGCTTCCAGGGTAGACCAGGATTGCCCCCCATCACCACTCGAGGCTGGGAGACAGGTGGCCCTGCCTTCTCCTCAGCCCCCGCGCCACCTCCTCCAGAAAGCCCTCCGTGGCCTTTCTACCAGGCAGGCCCCAGGGGGAGCCCCAAAGAGCACCCTGCGATCCCAGGGTAGGCCCAACCTGAGCAGCAGGCGGGCACCCCTCCCTCCTGACCCTGCTGGGATGGGCCCCACCACCGTGATCCCGGGCTCACCTGGTCTTTGTTGACAAAGCCCCAGATGCCGGCAGCTACTTCACAGGCAAACAGGATGACGAGGCAGGTGAAGAACTGGGAAGGCCATGCAGGACCCAGAGGGGAGGGCAGAGACATGCGGGGTGAGAACAGGCGTGGGGTCACGCAGATGCCGGACGTCCGAGTGACCCGCAGGTGCATGTGTGGGGTTGGCCTCCACTCCGCACGTCCCATCCAGGGAGCAGCCGTGCGGAGGTGAAAAGCAGCGAGGGGGAAGAGTCAGTCCCAGCAGTGACATGCCAGTGTTCTCAGCAGCCCTACAGGCTGGGGCTGGGGTCCCAAGGAAGCCCCTTCCACACCCCACTTCTCCCTCTGCCCACGGGAAGGGAGCATCGTGACACGGCCACCCACTGCCCCGTTTCCCGACTGCCTGGGCCTCTGTGTCCCCGTGGAGGTTGGCCCAAGGGACATGGCCCTATTGTTTCTGGCTTTTTACTAAAACCAGAGAGGAAAACTGTGGAACTCTGAGTTTGGAACCAGACATCCCAGCAGTCAACCAGGACCGGATTTCAGGACCAGAAAGGGACGTTGGGGCTGACGTTCTGGGCTAGGTCCCCAGGCTGCCCTGCGAGCCCCCCTCCACGGCCTCCCACACTGGCAAGGGATGCACCCAGCAGAGCTCCAGGCTCTGTCTCTGTGTCCCCCAGCCCCACTCACGACCTTACCGTCCCCAGCAGGCACTGGGACTCCTGGATGGCCCCATAGCAGCCCAGGAACCCAACGAACATCATCACAGCGCCCACGGCGATGAGGATGTAGATGCCTTTGTGGGAGAGCAGGGACACCCTCAGTGAGCAGCGTCCCAAAGGCCACGGCCCCTCTCCAGCCATGCGTCCCACCCCCAGCCCAGGACTTGGGCCCCCCTGCCCTAGTGGAGGGCACTGCGGCCTGGCCGTCGGAGTGAGCACCCCCCTGCATGTCTGCACCTGGAGCCAGGCCGCTGAGGGGGCCCGGTGGGACTGACCGGCAGGGGCGAGCACTCAGAAGGCTCTGCCCTCAGAGCTTCACACGGAACTGCTCCCGGGGTGAGGCCCGTGCAGCCTGCACCCACTCTGGTTCCCGAGAGCCCCTGGGATGAGGTGATGACCACAAAGGATCATCCTCTCCAGGTGCACAGGGCCCTGCTCTTGGCTCAAGGGGAGAGGAGGGGACATAACCCCAGGAGGGCTTGAGCCAGCTTCCGAGGCTCTGATCCCAGGGACCGGAGCCTGCTGGATGAGGGGGCCTGGCCCCATGGAGGATGGCGTGGTGACAGCACACAGGGGCTGCCCACCAGGCTGGGTACGAGCTCCTGGGCAAGCAGGGAGGGCCACCACAGGGGAGTGCAGGTTCCCCTGGCCCACCCACACAGGGCCCTGAGACCACTGGGAGACGCCAACTGTGGCCTTCCAGCAATCCTGGGCCTGGGCCTGTCCCCCTGCCATCACAGCAGCCCAAGCCCCTGTCCATACAGCCAAGGTCCCAGGTTCCAGGGTCTGGCCAGCCTGGCATCCAGGCCCAAACACTGTGCTGGGAAATGGCCGAGGGCCTCCTCCTGGCCAAAGCCTCTGGACAGCACTTGGTGGACCTGGCGGAAGAGAGGCCTCCGGCCATGGCTGGCTCAGGGGCTTCCTGCCCAGGGGGCACAGCACCCTGCAGCTCAGTCTCCCTGCCCTCGGACCTCAAGGAAACATGGGTCCCCGGGTCCCCAATCCTGTCTCACTACGGGAGCTTGGGCACACTGCAACAGGTGCAGGGAGGAGCTGCCAGATGTTCTAGGTCATGCCAGGGGCCGGACACCCGGGGGCAGGCGTCTGACCCGCAGCTCCTCGAGAACCCCGGGGTCTGGTTCCCACAAGTGTGGCTGGGGACCCACCAGGCCCTGTGGCATTGCCTGGGGTGTTGAGTGTGCCCTGCTAACCTGCCCCTCTGCCAGCATCAGACAAAGAACCCTTGTCAGGGCCTACATCTGCTCCCCCACCGCCCTGGCAGGCCTGGCCCACCTTGGGGCCAGCGGGAGGCTCTAGAAGACCAGTCCTTGATGGGCGGGGACACAGCAGCCCATGGGGGACACAGTAGCAGCTCAGGCCTAGGGCTGACAGGCCCTGCCTCCACTCCGCCCTCCAGGTGCCTCCCCAGGGCAGGCTCCCCTCAGTGTGTAAGCCAAGGTCAGCCTCATGGCAACAGCCCAGTGTAGTAGCTGTGAGGGACAGCCTCTGGACAACACCCACTTTGCCCCCTATAAGCTTCTCCTATGGGACCTCTTCCCCGCAGGAGCTCGGGCACAGTCCTGCAGCCTCACTCCTCCCAGCCTGGGCCCGAGCCTGTGACCAGTGTCCCCAGCCTGCCCAGCCCATACCTGGCCTGCACCCAGGGAGCCTTCAGCTCCTCTACCATGCTGGGCCAGACGGAGGGCTATAAGTGCAGGAGCAGCTCTGGCCATGGGGCAGGAGGGTGACCCCTTCCCAAACCACTGCCCACACCCATGGCATGCTGGGTCCTGGAGAGGGCGCACAGACAGCAGCAGCCCACAGGCAGGATGTGGGGTCCTGCCCAGTGGTTGTGGGGAAGGGGAGGCAGGCCTGTAGGACAAGTGGGCAAAGCTGAAAGTCCCACTCCTGAGGGTGCCCAGGCCCTGGTGGGGGTCCCCATGTGCATCCCTGGAGCAGGCAAGCAGAGGGGCCCTGTCCTCCAGAGACTCAAACCTGGGAGAGGCCCCACCACCCAGGGGAGCCTAGGAATCTGGAGACAGAGGCCTGGGAGCCCGCCCTCCCCCCCCCCCCCCCGCCCCAGGTCAGCTGGCCCTCGGAGGCCACTGCCAGAGCCACAGGCTCCCATCTCCAGGGAAGAAAGGGGCCACCTCATTGATGCTCCGGGGTCAGACCTCTCGACCCTGCAGGTCACAGAGGGTCATGGGCTGGGATGGGGCATACATGCCCCCTATGCTCCTGGGGTGTCCTGGGCCATCCCCACTCCAGCAACCGAGTGTGATCCTAAGTGTGTGTGTGTGTGGGGGGGCACCGAACACCAGCTGGGAAGGACCTAGACCCTGTCGAGGCCACACGCACTGCACCAGGCCAGTGGGGTGGCTCTGGTCCTAATACAGAGCCCCGCAACCTAGAGGCCTACACATACTTCCTGCCCTGCTGCTAGGCCTTTGGGGAGGAGGAGGGCCATGCCAGGCCTTCCTTTAAAGGACAGAAACAAGACTTCCAGAGCCCCATGAGGGCCAGGCCCTGCCTCCCGCTGGCTCAGGACCAACCTAAGGAGGAGTGCAGCTCTGCAAGGCAAGGGGGGGCAGGGGTGGGGGCTCAACCCCCAGCCCCACGGACACCCTGAGGGCACAGCTGCTGCCTGGGAGGCAGACACGCAGCCTAATAAGGCAGCAAGGTGTGGCTGGGGAGGCCTGAGGCACACTGGCCCCTGCCCCACCCCGGGCCCAGAGTCCCCCTCCCCTCAGGGGCCTCAGCAGCCCAGGCAGGCATCCAGCCCCGCCCCTGCCCAGGGAGCCTCCCCTGAAATACCCACCATGAGACAGCTCCCCCTCCTGCCCCGAGTCCGCCCCCAGAGGCCAACTGGTGAGTCCCAACCACCCACACACCCTGGGATGTTCCAGACTTGCCTGGCAGCCTGGTTCCTGCCCCATGCACCCCCCACCCAGCCAGGCTGGACCACCTCCGAACGCCCCCCCCCCCCAGGGCCCCAGGCTGACCTGACTCCACCCACAGTATCTCTGTCTCACTCTCTCTCCCCAAGAGCCCCCGCTGGCAGGCCTCCTCCACACCCAGCAGCCCAGCACTGCAGCAAGCCCCACTGGCCTGGCCCATGCCCTGCCTCCTCCTGGAAGCCCTTCCTGACCACCTGTTGGCAGACACCCTGGTGGATCTCGTTCCTGCTGGCCCCCAGCCCAGTGCCAGCCAGGTTCTGGGCCCACCCCACATGCACTTACCTACATAGAAGGTGTTGGGTGCAGGCCTGTCCCCGAGCTCCAGATAGAGGAGGTTGGTGGTCTGTGGGTCATGGCGCAGCCACAGGGCCACACCCAGGATCACGCCTCCAGCCAACTGGGGAAAGAACGGGTCCAGGGTTACTTGCAGTGCTGAGGTGGGCTATACCATCCCCTGAATGCCCACTGAGGCAGGTGTGGGACCCTCGGCTCGACTGGCCAGTGGGTCCAGGGCAGCCCCCTCCAGGTGGCTCCACATGTCTGTTTCACTGACCTGGTGTTTGGGATGCCCCAGGAAGGAAGGCCTGGATATGGGCCCACATCCCTGATACTGATGGGGCACACTTCTGTCAAAACAGCACTTATATTTTATCTGGAGCTCAAATTCAACTGGATGTCCTTTATTTTTACTTGCTAATCCGGCCACAGTCCACACCAGACCTGAGCACCCCAGGGACTGCTAGGCCCTCCTCCAAGGGGGTGGCTTCAGCAGCCCTGTGCTCATCTGGGAACCCCATGGAGGGGACTCCAAGTCTTTGGTGCCCAGAGAGAGAGGGGTGGGGATCTG